>NC_140586.1:357152284-358487285 GCF_964204655.1 Triturus cristatus | reverse complement strand
CTGCAAGTATTTAGGACAGGTAACTTCCCTCATGTCTTTTGTTAACAATTGGACAAAAGGGGCCCAAAGTTTTCCATACTCCTTCCTCCTGCCCTCCACCCCCAGAGACATGCGCACAGTCGCCAAAAGGTACCACAAGCGATGTATCCAGGATAGCAGATCAGGTATAGATGTCGTGCCTGTGAGAAGTTGGCCTGATATATGATGTCACTAGTTCTAGTGTACACCTTGTATCAGTCCAAACAACCCTTATGGTGATTGGTTGTAAAGTCAACCTGGCTTCACATGCCATTCAGAGTTTAGCCTAAGACTGCTCTTGTCCGTGCTACCACTGGGATAGCTGGTCTATAAGGTTGACTTTACAACCAATCACCATAAGGGTTGTTTGGACTGATATAAGGTGTACACTAGAACTAGTGACATCATACATCAGGCCAACTTCTCACATTGGTGAGCAGCGGTT
Organism: Triturus cristatus; assembly: GCF_964204655.1. Taxonomy (NCBI): domain Eukaryota; kingdom Metazoa; phylum Chordata; class Amphibia; order Caudata; family Salamandridae; genus Triturus; species Triturus cristatus. Next base: position 358,486,822 of record NC_140586.1, on the reverse strand, counting down.
AGGATCTGAGCTTGCTGTTGTAATACCATTGTAATCTTTTTTTTTTTTTTTTTTTTTTGAAAACCTTTATTGACAGTTCAATAGAGAACAAGTATGGGCCTACAACCCCCCGGGGCCGGCCGCTAAGCAATCAGAGCAAAAACAGGCAAGTGTAAACACAGGCAGCACATCGGGGAGCAGAATCGTGATGCTAATACTGTGAACAGCGTAGGTAGGGCACCAGGAGAAAAAGGTTTTCGTTTTATAATGAAACGAGGCAGAAGGATCAGGTGCCAGACAATTTCAAACAGCAATTACAGGTATGCAGAGTAATAGACGTAAACGATTTACAGCAATCTATTAGGTCAATAGCGCAAACACAAGAACATCAGGATGAGGAAGAGTATCATAAGCAGTTGCGCCTGCAGTCCCCCGCCAGAACTCCCGGAGAGCACCCCGGAAATTGTGGTACACATGGAGCGGCAACGAGTCATAGCAAAGGAGGTGTATCACGCTGATCCCAGAAAGAGTACCATTGTAATCTTGAGATACTAAATTGAAAGATCACACAGATATTGTTTAGGTACATATAACACCGATTATAATACTTAAGTCCTACTGGACTTAGTTTTTGTAGGTTGAAGGGACTAACACACCCTGACTACAACTACTAGAGAGGTTTAGTAGAAACAACTAGTGTAGGTAGGTGCACACACCACACCCTCACTAGATCATGTCTCTGGGAGGAGATCAAGGAGATTCTCTCTCAGGAGGGGCAGGTCTGAGAAAGATCCCCTCTAGATATGATACCCTAACTTTTCAGGAGATGAGACAATTGTGTACCTCCAGAAAGTTAAAACAGGGTGCAAACCCTACCCTCCTTCAGTTAGTACAGATCCTAGAGGAATATGATGCTCTTAGGGCCCCACAGGCTGGTACCCCAGGTACAGGGGAGGGTCTACCCACTACAGATGAGTCAGATGGGACTTCAGATGAAGAAGTAGACAGCCAGGGCCAAGTAGGAAGACTTAGCCAGGCTAACCTAAGCTTACATGGGAGTTTGCATGGGGTCCCCCATACAGACCCCCAAGTGGGCTTAACCAGAGAAGCAGGAGAGACAGATCCCCTTCAAGGGAATCCATCCACTCCCATGTCTCTAGCATCTCCAATGCCTCTTCTCACAGGGGAATGACTTCCCCCAGAGAAAAGAGCATGAAGCCAGAATGAGGGAAGCTAATCTGAGGATTGAGAGGGAAGAACTTGCCCTTGCCAAGGAGAAGCTTGCTCTGGCTAGAGAGCAAAAGTTAAGTGGGTTAGAACCCACTGGTGGCAGCAATATCCCTAAGGATAGAGACAGGCACTATGATAATAGAAACCTGAGCAAGATTGTCCCTCCCTACAAGTGTGGGGATGACATCCACAAATGGGTAACTGCTTTGGAGAGGGCTTGCAAAGTACAGCAGGTACCCCAAAGTCAGTGGGCAGCTATCTTGTGGCTCTCCTTCTCTGGGAAAGGTAGAGACAAGCTCCTCACAGTTAGTGATGAGGATGCAGACTATTGCACTGTCCTGAAGAGTGCTCTGATTGATGGGTTTGGCCTAACCACTGAACAATATAGGTTGTTGTTCAGGGATACCCAGAAGACACAGACTCAGGACTGGACTGACTTTGTAGATTGTGCCACTAAGGCTCTGGAAGGCTGGCTAGTGGGAAGTAAGGTTAAGGACTATGCAGGATTGTATAATTTGATCATGAGAGAACAAATCCTTAACAACTGTCAAAACCAGCTACTGCATCAACACCTGATTGATTCTGATCTGACTTCTCCCCAAGAATTGGGAAAGAAGGCAGATAGATGGGTCAGGACTAGAGTTAAGCAGAAAAACCAGAACCAGGGCGGTGATCAAAAAAAGGCAGACCAGAAGGGTAATGATCAGAAACAAAAAGACCAGAAGTCTTCACCAGGCCCCCAAAAGGCTCAGGGGGAGGGTGGTCCCAAAAAGGATAAAAAGAAAGATGGCCAAAAGAAACCATGGTGCAACTATTGTAAGTCCAACTCACATTGGTTTAGTGAGTGCACCAAAAATGATAAGCCCCCAGCCCCCATTGCCCCTAAGGCAACTGTACCCCCTAGTTCAGCTGTAAGTGGTGGTTCCCAGCAAAAGGGTGTAGTAGGGTTAACCCTGGGGACTGAGGAGGATTCTGGCCTAGTCAGAATACCTACTCAGGCTGTTCTGATCTGTGATGGGGACTTAGCTTTGTCCTCTACTGTAGGCCCCAGTAACCTGGGCAAGTACAGACAGACTCCTTTTATCAACCAAAGAATGGCTCAGGCCTACAGGGACACTGGGGCTAGTGTCACAATGGTGACACCTGCCTTTGTGGACCCTGGACAGATCATACTAGGTGAGAATTACCTAGTGACCAACGCTAGCAATGCCACTACCTCCCATAGTGTAGCTATTGTTAACTTTTCCTGGGGAGGGGTAACTGGCCTCAAGAAAGTTGTTGTTAGTTCAGACCTTCCTGTGGAGTGTTTACTGGGCAATGATCTTGAAACTTTAGTTTGGTCTGAAGTGGAGTATAGGACCCATGCAGAAATGCTAGGGATAGATGCACATGTCCTTGCTGTGACCAGGTCACAGGCCAAAACGTGCACCACTGAACAAGTGCTGGATCCTGGAACTATGGACCAGTCACAACCCAAGAGAAAGAGCAGTAGGGTAAAGGCTGTGCCTTCCCCCCTGCCTCAGGTACTGGATCAGCCCTCACAGGAGGATGATTCTGAGAGCTCTGAAGGAACTGTCCTAGAAGAACTTGAACCTGATCAGGTTGAGTTTCTTGGGACAGGGGGACCTTCAAGGGCAGATCTGAGGCAGGCACAATTAGACTGCCCCTCTCTTGAATCCCTCAGACAGCAGGCTGCTGCTGAGGCTGCAGGGAATGCTCAAGGTACCCATAGAGTGTATTGGGATGAAGGGCTACTGTATTCAGAGGCTAGAGACCCCAAGCCTGGTGCATCCAGGAGGTTGGTCATACCACTGAAGTTCAGAGGCTTCCTTCTTACCTTGGCCCATGATATTCCCCTTGCAGGACACTTAGGCCAGAACAAGACTTGGGACAGGCTTGTCCCTCACTTTCACTGGCCCCATATGTCCGAAGATACCAAGGAGTTTTGTCGCTCCTGTGTCACCTGCCAAGCCAGTGGCAAATCAGGTGGCACCACAAAGGCCTCCCTCATACCACTACCTGTGGTGGGGGTTCCCTTTGAAAGAGTGGGCATAGATATTGTAGGACCAAATGGACCCACAAACAGCATCTGGGCACAGATTTATACTGGTGATAGTGGACCATGCCACCAGGTATCCAGAAGCTATTCCCCTGAGGACCACAACAGCTCCTGTTGTGGCAAGGCCCCTGCTTGGAGTATTCTCCAGAGTGGGCTTTCCAAAGGAGGTCATTTTTGACAGAGGTGCCAACTTCATGTCAGGATATTTTACTGCAATGTGGAAGGAGTGTGGTGTGAACTTCAAGTTCACCACACCCTATCACCCACAGTGCAATGGGCTTGTTGAGAGATTCAACAAGACCCTAAAGGGAATGATAAAAGGTTTACCAGACAAGCTTAGGCGAAGATGGGACATCCTTTTACCCTGCCTTCTGTTTGCTTACAGAGAGGTCCCACAAAAGGGGGTTGGCTACAGCCCTTTTGAGCTTTTGTTTGGGCATCCTGTAAGAGGACCCCTATGTTTAGTAAGGGAAGGATGGGAGAGACCTCTCAGACAACCCAAACTGGATATAGTGGATTATGTACTTGGTCTCCGCTCCAGGATGGCAGAGTATATGAAGAAGGCTTCTAAAAACCTTGAGGCAAGCTAAGAACTCCAGAAAGCTTGGCATGACCAAAAGGCTGTGCTGATTGTTTACCAGCCAGGGCAGAAAGTGTGGGTGTTGGAGCCAGTGGCCCCAGCAGCACTCCAAGACAAATGGTCTGGACCCCACACTATTGTTGAGAAAAAGGGAGAAGTCACCTACTTGGTGGACCTTGGGACTCCCAGAAGCCCCCACAGGGGGCTTCATGTCAACAGATTGAAGGCATATGTTGACAGGGCAGACATGGGCTTACTCATGGCTACAGATGAGGGGCAGGAGGAAGAGAGTGACCCTCTCCCAGACCTGTTGACTCAGAACCCTGATGATGGCTCAGTTGATGGTGTGGTCTTTTCTGACAGCCTCACTGTCCATCAGCAACAGGACTGCAGACAAGTTCTGCAATCCTACAGACATATGTTCTCTCTGACCCCAAGTCAGACAAACTGGTGCACCCATGAGGTGGACACTGGTGACAGTCTGCCTGTGAAGAGTAAAATCTACAGGCAACCTGACCATGTCAGGGGCTGTATAAAAGTTGAGGTACAAAAGATGTTGGAGCTGGGAGTCATTGAACATTCAGAGAGCCCTTGGGCTAGTCCTGTAGTTCTTGTGCCAAAACCTCACACCCAAGATGGTAAGAGAGAGATGAGGTTTTGTGTGGATTACAGAGGTCTCAATGCTGTCACTAGGACAGATGCCCACCCAATACCTAGGGCGGATGAGCTCATTGACAGACTGGCAGCTGCTAAGTTTTTGAGCACATTTGACCTGACAGCAGGCTACTGGCAAATCAGACTAGCTGAGAATGCAAAGGCCAAAACTGCTTTCTCGACCCCAGGAGGACATTATCAATTTGTGGTAATGCCCTTTGGTTTGAAGAATGCACCTGCCACTTTCCAAAGGTTGGTGAATCAAGTACTTGCTGGGTTGGATGATTACTGTGCAGCTTATCTCGATGATATTGCTGTCTTTAGCTTCACCTGGGAGGATCACCTGGTCCACCTGAGGAATGTTTTAGAGGCCCTGCAAAAGGCAGGCCTCACTATCAAGGCCACTAAGTGCCAGATAGGGCAGAGCAAGGTTGTATACCTGGGCCACCTAGTTGGTGGGGGTCAGGTTCAACCACTGGAGAGCAAGATCCAGACCATAAAGGACTGGACTCCTCCAACTACCCAGACTCAGGTCAGAGCTTTCTTGGGCCTGACTGGGTACTACAGAAAGTTTGTTAGGAACTATGGGTCCATTGTGACACCACTTAATGACTTGACCTCCAAGAAAATGCCAAAGAAAGTTCAGTGGACAGTAAGTTGTCAAAAAGCATTTGATGACCTGAAGCAGGCCATGTGCAGTGCACCTATTCTGAAAAGTCCAGACTACTCCAAAGAGTTCATTGTCCAGACAGATGCTTCTGAGTTGGCTGTGGGAGCTGTTCTTTCAAAACTTAATATAGATGGTCAAGACCAGCCCATTGCTTTTATAAGTAGAAGGCTGACCCCTAGAGAGAAACGTTGGTCAGCTATTGAGAGGGAGGCCTTTGCTGTGGTTGGGGCCCTGAAGAAGCTGAGGCCATACTTGTTTGGCACTCACTTCAAGATTCAGACAGACCATAAGCCCCTCTTGTGGCTAAATCAGATGAAGGGTGAAAATCCCAAACTTCTTAGGTGGTCCATTTCCCTACAGGGGATGGACTTCACAGTGGAACATAGACCTGGGACTGACCATGCCAATGCAGATGGACTCTCCCGATATTTCCACTTAGAACATGAAGACTCAACTGGTCGAGGTTAGTTTAATGTCCCTAAGTTTTGGGGGGGGGTTGTGTAGGAGAGTAGGGTCTGCTTTCTATGTTCACCCCCACTTTTTGCTTTTGCTTTACTGTTTTTCGACTTAGATGTGGCTGTGGGCCTGCTAATCAGACCCACAGCCCTGCTGTTCTCTCTCTAAATTGATACTATGTACTTTAGGTGCATAACCCATTTGGATAGGGTCACCTTATTGGCCCCTGTACAGTGTATCTTAGGTACCCAGGGCATAGGTGTATCCTAGGCCTACCAGGGGCTGCAGCATGTATTATGCCACCCCTGGCCTGGCCTTCCATTATGACACAACTGGCTGATCACTCAGCTGGGGCGAGGTCGTGTAAACACCCCTTGCTTAGGTGTAGTATTCCTATACCTATCTTAGATATAGACACATGTGTACCTATCAGCCACTCCTATGGCAGGCCTTAACAATCCTGGAGGCAGAGTGCTTGGTAACATGTGAGATGGTGCTCTAGCATGAGCTGAGCCTGTCTGCAGCTTTCGGAACCATGTCCTTATAGCTGTTCTATGATATAGCCTACCATATACTCTTAAAGTGCCTTAAAATCTTAAACGGTTATGGTAACTATGGTTTGGCTGTATCAAAACATGTCGTGTAAGGTGTCTAACACTTTGGAATAATACCCCCATCCCATTTCTGGGGATGAGGATATTATCCCTCCCTTCTAGAGGGAGAAGACATGTTGAAACCTACTTACCCGGTTAAAGTTAACCAGAGCCCCAGCATCACAAAATGGATGCTGCTGCCACGACACAAGTCTGACCTCCTGCTGCTGGGAGTGATCCCGGCACGGGAGGCTTGGACAATAGGTTTCCTGCCTTGGGAGGTGCGAGCACCACCCCAGACAGGCCTTAGTGTATTGGGGCAGGGCGGGATGAAAGAAACGAGACACTGCCTGGGGCACACAAGGTGTCCCATGCATAGTCCAGTTCAAACCGGTGCTGGAGCACTCCAGCCCCAGTCCTGGCGCGAAACTGGACAAAGGGAAGGGGGTGTAACCACCCCCCTCCCAGGTCCCACCCATAAGGCGTGACCTAGCAGGCAACCCAGCCCCCCAGATTTGGATAAGAGTGGTAGCTGGGCCCCAGGAGATTAGATTATCCTGAACCTGCAACTTGAACAGAAACTCTGGACCTTCGACATTCGACGAAAGAAGAAGACTGAAGAATCTCCCTTGTGGCCAAGGAGTGGCTACCCTGTGCAAGCAGGCACCATCAAGAGACTTACCCTTTGCTTTGCTGAAGCTCTACGAGGGCCCGACCACAGCCTTGACTTCCAGACTTCTCCGACCCTGATCCACATCCACAGCCGAGCTGAGATCCGTGGAGGCGACGAGAGACGTGGGACCGGCTACCTGGGAAAAGTGGCGAGTATCTTCCAGCGCAGCTTCTGAGGTACCCTCGAAGTTGTGCACCGGGGATTGAGAAGCCCCAACCCCAAGCACCATCTGCACCGAAGATCAGCCCCCCACACTCCACGAGTCCTGCGTGGGGCCCTTCTGCATTTTCCTGCTTGCTGCGTCTGTCCGGTAGCTTGCCCGTTGGCTAGCGGCCTTTGTGACGACACACCTTTAACTCTTCACTGCTGGTTTGGCTCCTCCAGACTGGCTCCCGCTTCCTTGCAAAAGAGAAGCACCCCAGACCTTCCTGGTCTGCACCAGAAGCAAGTCCTCCATTCTTCGTGGGTTCCGCTTGCCAAGGCTTGGTGAGTCCTAGTTCGACTTCGACGCCGCCGACAGCAAGAGCCTTCGTGGGACAGCTCGCCTCCTGGTCCTGGTCGTCCTCGACGTCTCCTGGAACCCGTGGCTGCTGCGACAAGCTTCACCCTTCACCTGCAATCTTCACGACATCGCCTGGTTCCTTCCTGGTTCCACGTGGTCACTGGCTAGTGACCTTGACTCTGTCCCTTCTGCTTGCACGTACCCTTTCTTCTTGATCCCGGCCTTGGGATCCACCGGACACTCTGCACTGACTGCCTGTCAGCAACTTTCCTTCAGGCATCCATAGAAGTCCACGACGAAACCCGACGCAAGTTCACACCTAGTCCAGAGTTTCTGTTCAAGTTTCAGTTATCAGGATAATCCAAAGTCCTAGGGACTCAGCTCCCACTCTTATACTAATCTGGGGGGCTGGGTTACCTGCTAGGTCCCTCCTATGGGTGGGACCAGGGAGGGGGGTGGTTACACCCCCTTCCCTTTGTCCAGTTTCGCGCCAGGACTGGGGCTGGAGTGCCCCAGCACCGGTTTGAACCGGACTATGCATGGAACACCTTGTGTGCCCCAGGCAGTGTCTCGTTTCATTCATCCCTCCATGCCCCAATACACTAAGTCCTGTCTAGGGTGGTGCTAGCTCCTCCCAAGGCAGGAAACCTATTGTCCAAGCCTCCCTCGCTGGAAGGACTCCCAGCAGCAGGAGGTCAGACTTGTGTCTGTGGCAGCAGCATCCATTTTGTGATGCTGGGGCCCTGGTTAACCGGGTAGTAGGTCTTCAACATGTCTTCTCCCTCTAGAAGGGATGAATACTATCCTCATCGCCAGAAATGGTGTGGGGGTAGTATTCCAAAGTGTTAGACACCTTACACGACATGTTTTGATAAAGCCAAACCATAGTTACCATAACCGCGAGGATTATAAGGCAGTTTAAGAGTATATGGTAGGCGATATCATAGAACAGCTATAAGGACATGGTTCCGAAAGCTGCAGACAGGCTCAGCTCATGCTAGTGCACCATCTCACATGTTACCAAGCACTCTGCCTTCAGGATTGTTAAGGCCTGCCATAGGAGTGACTGAAATGTTACCCATGTGTCTATATATAAGGTAGGTATAGGAATACTACACCTAAGCAAGGGGTGGTTACACGACCTTGCCCCAGCTGAGTGATCAGCCAGTTGTGTCATAATGGAAGGTCAGCCAGGGGTGGCATAATACATGCTGCAGCCCCTGGTAGGCCTAGGGTACACCTATGCCCTGGGTACCTAAGGTACACTGTACAGGGCCCTTGAAGGTGATCCTTACCAATTGGATTATGTACCTAAAGTACATAGTGTGAATTTAGAGAGAGAACAGCTCGGCTGTGGGTCTGATTAGCAGGCCCACATCCACATTTAAGTCGGAAACCAGTGAAGCAAAAGCAAAAAGTGGGGGTGAACATAGAAAGCAGACCCTACTCTCCTACAGTGCCCCAGTGTGCTAGAATGACCTGTCGCGCCGCCAGAAGCGCTAAGGCAATCTGCCTACCACGTATGGATCGTAATGGCAAAATCTTGGGGTGAGAGAGGCCAAGTAAGGTATACTCCGGAGAACGGGGCAACAATGTGTCAAATGCTTCATCTATGTTGTCCAATACCTCGGCCCAGTACCGTCGTAATTTCGGGCAGTGCCATAGCAAGTGGGCTAAGGTGCCGGACATCCCACAACCTCTCCAGCAAAGGTCTGTTTTACTCTTGTCCCAACTGTGGATTCGCACAGGAGTGTAATACCAATAAGAAAATACTTTAAAGAGGCCTGTGCTCCAGCTGTATTGTGAGCAGTGTGATGTGTCCTGTTGAGGATGTGTTCCCATTCCTTAGGTGATAGTGGTCTGCCTATTTCAGTTTCCCAGTGGATCTGCGCCCTACTGCGCTGTTCAGTGGGACGCTCAATGAGCATTGCATATAATTCCGAAATAAGACGGCGGTCATCATGTTTGCGAAGTAGCCATTTTTCAAATGTGGTAAAGGACCTGGACACGAGAGGGAAATTAGCAGGCGCTGTAATCCAGTGGTATACTTGGCGATATGGGTATTCATCATGCGCCCGGAGGCCGTAATCGCTCTTTAGTTCCTCAAACGGGGCCAATCCCTCAGTCAAAGAGGGACCCTACTCTTTTGCAGCCCTCCTCCCGCCAACGCAGAAACACTGCCGACTCCTGTCCTGGGGGAAAGTCTGGGTTATCCACAATGGGGGTCATAGGCAAGGGAAAGGAGGTCCACCCCTTCTTAAGTTTCACCCTGTCCCAAACTCTAAGAGTGGGAGAAGTAACGGGAGATGAGTAGAGACCCCAAACCCTGTGTTTATGCGGTAACCACAGTTCCCTCCATATGTTGACGCCCGCGACGGCCTGATCCATGAAGTTCCAGTTGTGGACTGTGGTCTGTTCCACTCCACTAGATATCGGAGGGAGGCTGCCTGATAATAGCCTCCAATCAAAGAAAGGCCCATGCCTCGCTGGGTCTTCGGACAAGCCATTTAAGCAAGTGAGAAACACAGCTTCTTCCCTCCCCAAATGAACTTATTGATGAGGGTTTGTAATTGCTTTATCGCCCGAGGCCAGGGAGACAGAGGGATCATTTGAAAAATATAAAGAATGCGTGGCAAGATCGTCATTTTCACTGCCGCGATCCTACCAAATCACGCTAGGTGGAGCTGCGACCAGGCGTCCAGCGCCTTGGTCGTTTGTTCCGTTAGGAGTGTGTAATTGAGCGAAACCGTTCAGGCAATGGTCGGGGCAAGCCTGATACCCAGATACAAAATGTAATTCTGCGTCCATTGAAAGGGAAAGGGCAGCTGCAAAGCATCTGCCATGTCCGGGGGGACCGATAGATTCAAGATAAAGGACTTACCCAGATTGAACTTAAACCCTGAGACGTCTCCAAAAGCGGAGAGCTCAGCAAGCAGGGCAGGCGGGGTTGACTGCGGCTGCGAAAGGGAGAGGCTCACATCGTCCGCATAGAAGCTTATTTTATGGATATCGGCGCCAAATTGTAAGCCGACTATGCGCTGTTCCGCTCTTATACGTGGGGCCAATGGCTCCATATAGAGCGCAAATAAAAGCGGAGAAAAGGACACCCCTGACGCGTCCCTCTAGAAATTGGAAAGGAAGCCGATCTAACCCCATTGACCATCACGAATGCTGCGGGTGCACAATAAATGCAGCTGATCTATTTAATAAAATGCTCTCCGAATCCGTAGTAGTGCAGGGCCTCGGAAAGATAAGTCCATCCCACCCTATCAAACGCCTTCTCTGCGTCAATAGACAATAAAAATGTCAATCTAAAGGAACGCTGCACGCTATCTAACAGATGGAGAAGTCGTTTCATGGTGTGTCCCCCTTGGCGCGTGGGTATAAAACCCGACTGATCAGGGTCAATCAGATCAGCCATGAGAGGATTTAACTGCGCCGCAAGGATACCCGCAAAACGTTTTGCATCTATATTAAGGAGGGAAATGGGTCTGTAGGATCCACAGTCTCGGGGCTCTTTCCCAGGCTTTAGGATGACCGCGATTGCTGCCTCCGACATGGAGGGTATTACCTCTCCCGTCTCTTTAACCAAAGTGTTTAATTCTTTTTTAAAGGGAGCCAGCTCCTTATAGAAGGAGGCCGAGAACCCATCGGGGCCTGGCGACCTTGCCAATTTCAAACTGGAGATTGCCGTGATCACCTCCTCTATTCTAATGACAGAGTCAAGCTCCTCCACCGTAGCCTTGGGGAGAGGCGTGATCCCACACCCTGTCAAATAAGCACAGGGGTCCCGTGCCGGCTGTTCCTGTCCAGTGTATAGAGTACCATAAACCGTGCGAATGCCATCAACAATCCGGTCATCGGTGCTCCTCTCCGGAGTGATCCCTTACTGACTGAATCTGCACCGCTTGCGTTCTGGCGCTATCTATGGGCAAGCATTTTACCGCATTTATCGCTACTAAGGTAGAATTTGTGGCGTAGACGTAAAAGTGCATATTCCGCCCTATCAAGATCTAGATGTTTTAACAGGCGTCTGCGGTTCTCCAGCTCTCTCCACACCCTCGGGCCCCAGTGCACTTATGGATTGACTCAATTTGCCCTACTTCCTTTTCAAATGCGCTGCGCTTCTCTTTCCGGAGTTGTTGTATGTTGCAGAAATAACAATAAATTCCCCCCTATTAACCAATATCTGAAAGAAACACGTTAGTTAGATTCCTCTCCTTAGAATATCCCCAGGCGTCAGGCTGGATCCGGTAAGATTTTTCGTAAGCAATACCCCTTGCGCGTCGCTAGGCGTCGTCTGCGGCTCCGCGTCCGTCGTGTGCGTCGTGCGCCCGAATGACGTCATCGGAGTACTTAGACGACGCCCTCGCACACTGACATCAGTTCTTCTTTTTTCCGCGCCAGACAGCGCCGATCCAGGAAGAGCTTACCCCTTTAGTCACTTTTTGACTAAAACTTTTTGGACTCTTTTGTCTACTCGTCGACTCGAACTGGTGCCGGTAGGATGCCTGGTTTTAAAGCCTGTGACTCCTGTCACCGACTGATGTCGGTAACGGACCACCATCGCCGGTGCCTTTACTGCCTTGGGGCCGACCACGATGCGGAGGCGTGCCTCGACTGCCGGGCCTTGACCTCGAAGGCTAGGCGGAAGCGGTCCCGCAAGCTTCTCGAGCTCCGGCACTCGGCTCTGCGCCGTTCACGGTCCCGGTCCAGGAGGAGGTCCGTGTGGTACCGGCTCCGCCGGAGCCGCAGGAGCCGCGTCTGTCCCCATACCCGCCGGTCCCTGGGACTGACGCGACTCCGGCGGAGATCAGTGCCTTCCTCTCGGCCATGAGGGGCCTGGCTCCGCCGTCGACGCCTGCCGGCGCGCCTTCGGGCCCCGCAGGCTCGACTGGGGAGCCTAGCGAGCCGGCGGCTCCGGCGCCGTCGTCGACTTCGGTCCCGACGCCGCAGGTCCCCGTGGGATCCAGGCCTGGATCTCAATCGATGCCGGTCGACCTCACGACGCCTCCTCCGCCGGCGTCGACACCGGTTCCACCCCCGGCGCCGTCTCCGGACGACTTTATTACCTGGTTCAGTCCGGCGCCGGTGCGGCGCCATCCGGCGCTGCATCCGACGCCAATGGGTGACCATTTCAACTTCCGCCTGGCTCCGATCATTCCTCCTGTTTATCAGGAATCGGATGACGGTGGTGACTGGGAGGGGTCTGATGACCCTCTGGTCCGCCAGGGCCAGTTATCACAAGACTGGGCAGATGAGCCGGGGGATGCCAGTGGCCTTGACACCTCCCCTGACACTGGCTTCATCTCTCCTCCGACCGTGGCTTCGGAGGAAGGTGTTACCTTTTCTGTGGCGTTGCGTAAGGCGGCCGAAGCCCTCGGGCTGGAGCTACCTACTGTGGCCGTGAGGACTAACCTCCTCACTGAAGTGCTCCAACCGTCAGCAAGATCCTCGGAGCCTCTGCTGCCGTTTAGCGAAGCACTGATGGACGTTCTCAAGGGCACCTGGTCCAATCCCTCCACAGTACATCCTGTGGATCGGAACGTGACCCGACGCCACCGCCCTGCACCAGGCGACCCCAGATTTTTGTCCCAACACCCCACCCCTGAGAGCCTGGCTGTCCAGGCCTCTACTTCCCAGACCTCCTTCCCGTCCGCTCCCCCGGATCGGGAATCCAAGAGACTGGAGCAGTTTGGCAAAAAGCTGTTCTCCTCCCTTAGTTTAAGGGCTGCGGTCTATTAACACCGCTTGTCTCTTGGACCGTTACTCCCACTCTCTGTGGGATACGGTGGAGGACATGCTGCCCCTGTGCCCGGAGGAGGCCCGGACACGGCTCGCCCAGAATCTTGCCGACGGGCGAGACACAGCGCGGTATGCCGTCCGATGTGGTTTGGACACGATGGACTCGCTTGGCATGGCAGTGTCGTCCATGGTGGCGCTTCGTTGTCACGCCTGGTTGCGGTCCACATCTTTTTCCGGGGATGTCCAGAGCACACGCATGGACATGCCCTTTGATGGCGATCACCTCTTTGGCGACAAAGCGGACAGTGCGCTGGAGCGCTTTAAGGACTCCAGGGCTACGGCCAAGTCCTTGGGTCTCTCGGCCCGCGCCCGCAAACTTCCGCTTTTCGCCCCTTTTGTGGCCAAGGAAGGGGCGCCCCCTCACGTCTGCCTAGCCACAGGCCGCAGAACCATCCTCCACGCGGACGTGGATTCTTCTGAGGCGGTACGGGGGGTCAACGTGCCGGTCCATCCACATCCACCCCAGCAGCATCTGCCTCAAGGCCTTCCTAGTCCGTGCTTTCAGGCCCATTCCACGCCAGTGGGCAGCAGAGTTCGCCATCACCTGCTCCACTGGCGTTCCATCACTTCGGACAGGTGGGTGCTGCAAATCGTCCGAAGGGGCTACTCCCTCCCCTTCGAGACGACTCCTCCAGCCATGCCACCGCAGTGCCACCGCATATCGGGGGATCACTTGAATCTTCTACGGAAAGAAGGTGCGGCCCTCTTGGCCAAAGGGGCCGTCGAGCACGTTCCTGGTCCAGAAGTAGGCCGTGGTTGTTAATGCCACTACTTTCTGGTTCCCAAGAAGGGCAAAGGGGGCCTACGCCCTATCTTGGACCTCAGGAGCGTCAACGACTTCCTCTGGAAGGAGAGGTTCAAGATGCTCACCTTAGCTCAGGTTCTGGCTGCCCTAGACCCTGGAGACTGGATGGTAGCGTTGGACTTGCAGGACGCTTATTTTCACATCCCTGTCGTGCCGGCCCACCTGCGTTACCTGCGGTTCACGGTGGGTCAGGAGCATTTTCAGTTTAGTGTGCTCCCCTTCGGCCTCACCAGTGCCCCTCGGGTGTTAACGAAAGTGATGGCGGTGGTCGCAGCTTATCTGCGCACATCAGGGGTTCCAGTCTTCCCCTATCTCGACGACTGGCTGTTGAAGGCGGACTCGCCCCAGCAAGTCGTCTCCCACCTCCAGACTACGGCCGATCTCCTGCATTTGCTGGGGTTCTCCATCAATGTGACGAAGTCGCATCTGAGTCCCTCCCAAACGCTCCTCATTATCGGGGCGGTTCTGGACTCGGCGCAGTTCCGGGCTTATCCTCCGGACCAGCGGGTCCGGGAAATTCAGGCTCTGATTCCCATCTTTCAGCCTCTAGCCCGGGTTTCGGTCAGGTTGGTGCTGCGGCTTCTGGGTCTGATGGCCTCCTACATCCTGTTAGTGCATCACACCAGGTGGCGAATGCGGGCTCTGCAGTGGGACCTGAAGTTTCAGTGGTCCCAGCATCGGGGCAACCTGTCCGACCATGTCTTGATCTCGGAGGGCACTGCAAAGCAGTTGCAGTGGTGGCTCACGGACCGCGATTGGGTCAGCGGCAGATCCCACTCCCTGCCCCAACCGGAGCACGTAGTAGTGACGGATGCGTCCCTCCTGGGATGGGAGGGGCCACATGGGGGAGGCGGAGATCAGAGGACACTGGTCTCCGGCGGAGTCTCGGCTCCATATCAACCTTTTGGAGCTGAGAGCAATCCGACTTGCACTGAAGGCATTCCTTCCCGTTGTCCGGGGAAGTGTGGTGCAGGTGTTCACGGACAACACCACCGCCATGTGGTATTGCAACAAACATGGCGGGGTGGGGTCGTGGACCCTTTGTCAGGAGGCTCTGCGACTCTGGACATGGCTGGAACATCAGGGCATCACCCTGGTGGTTCAACATCTGGCAGGCTCTCTGAACGCCAGAGCAGACTAACTCAGCCGCCGGTGCATGATGGATCACGAATGGCGTCTGTAGGAGAGTAGGGTCTGCGTCCTATGGTCACCCCCACTTTTTGCTTTTGCTTTACTGGTTTTCGACTTGGATGTGGCTGTGGGCCTGCTAATCAGACCCACAGCCCAGCTGTTCTCTCTCTAAATTCATACTATGTTCTTTAGGTACATAACCCAATTGGTAAGGATCACCTTATAGGACCCTGTACAGTGTACCTTAGGTACCCAGGGCATGAGTGTACCCTAGGCCTACCAGGGGCTGCAGCATGTATTATGCCACCCCTGGCTGGCCTTCCATTATGACACAACTGGCTGATCACTCAGCTGGGGCAAGGTCGTGTAATCACCCCTTGCTTAGGTATAGTATCCCTATACCTACCTTATATATAGACACATGGGTAACATTTCAGTCACTCCTATGGCAGGCCTTAACAATCCTGAAGGCAGAGTGCTTGGTAACATGTGAGATGGTGCTCTAGCATGAGCTGAGCCTGTCTGCAGCTTTCGGAACCATGTTCTTATAGCTGTTCTATGATATCGCCTACCATATACTCTTAAAGTGCCTTATAATCTTAAACGGTTATGGTAACTATGGTTTGGCTTTATCCAAACATGTCGTGTAAAGTGTCTAACACTTTGGAATACTACCCCCACCCCATTTCTGGCGATGAGGATAGTATTCCCCCCTTCTAGAGGGAGAAGACCTGTTGAAGACCTACTACCCGGTTAAAGTTAACCAGAGCCCCAGCATCACAAAATGGATGCTGCTGCCACGGACACAAGTCTGACCTCCTGCTGCTGGGAGTCCTTCCAGTGAGTGAGGCTTGGACAATAGGTTTCCTGCCTTGGGAGGTGCTAGCACCACCCTAGACAGGGCTTAGTGTATTGGGGCAGGGAGGGATGAAAGAAACGAGACACTGCCTGGGGCACACAAGGTGTCCCATGCATAGTCCGGTTCAAACCGGTGCTGGGGCACTCCAGCCCCAGTCCTGGCGCGAAACTGGACAAAGGGAAGGGGGTGTAACCACCCCCCTCCCTGGTCCCACCCACAGGAGGGACCTAGCAGGTAACCCAGACCCCCAGATTAGTATAAGAGTGGGAGCTGAGTCCCTAGGACTTTGGATTATCCTGAAACAAGACACGAAACTCTGGACCTTCGACATTCGACGACAAGAAGACTGAAGAATCTCCCTTGTGGCCAAGGAGTGGCTACCCTGTGCAAACAGGCACCAACAAGCGATCTGCCGTTTGCTTTGCCTAAGTTCTACGAGGAACCGACTGCAGAGCCCAACCAGCGCCTTGACCTCCAGACTTCTCTGACCCTGATCCACATCCACAGCCAAGCTGAGATCCGTGGAGGCGACGAGAGACGTGGGACCGGCTACCTGGGAAAATTGGCGAGTAGCTTCCAGCGCAGCTTCTGAGGCATCCTCGAAGTTGTGCTCCTGGGATTGATAAGCCCCAACCCCGAGCACCATCTGCACCGAAGATCAGCCCTCCACGAGTTCTGCGTGGGGCCCTTCTGCATTTTCCTGCTCGA
The DNA here is from genome assembly GCF_964204655.1 of Triturus cristatus. Lineage (NCBI taxonomy): Eukaryota > Metazoa > Chordata > Amphibia > Caudata > Salamandridae > Triturus > Triturus cristatus. Next base: position 358,470,118 of record NC_140586.1, on the reverse strand, counting down.
CGCGTCTGTCCGGTTGCTTGCCCGTTGGCTAGTAGCCTCAGTGACGACGAACCCTTAACTTTTCACAACTGGTTTGGCTCCTCCAGACTGGCCATTGCTTCCATGTGAAAGAGAAGCACCTCAGACCTTCCTGGTCTGCACCTGAAGCGTATTTCCCTTTCCGCGTGGGTTGCCTTTGCCAAGGCTTGTTGACTCCAATCGGGACGTCGACTCCGCCAGCAGCAAGATCCTTCATGGGACAGCTCGTATCCTGGTTCTGGTCGTCCTCGACACCTCCTGGTCCACGCAGCTGCAGAGACAAGCTTCAAGACATCACCTATGTTCTGCACGACATCGCCTGGTTCCTTCCTGGTTCCACACGGTCACTGGCTAGTGACCCAGACTTTGTCCCCTCTGCTTGCAAGTGTTCTTCCTTCAAGATCCACCCTTGGATCCACCGGACATCTTCCTCCTGGCCGCCTGCCAGCATCTGTTCCTCAGGCATCCATAGGATTCAGCGACGACACACGACACATCTTCACACCTATGCACCCATCTCCTGTGGGTGAGGTAACGCGAGTACTCCGGTGCTCCAGTGGATATTGACTATCCAAGTGTGTAAGTCTTTAGTTGCTTCCTCCTAGTTACTTCGGAAGTGTCCTTATTCTTCCTATTTCTAATTGCTACATTCCCATTGACTTTAATGTAACCCGCGTGTGTGTTTCCACACTGCACACGCTTCCCGTGGGCCTCCCACTTCCTAACTATTGGTAGGGTAGTGTAGCCCCAGCGATTCCCTAGGCCTACTCCCTGTTCGTGATGTGGTACTTATACCACTTTCTTAATATATGGTTTGCGTGGCCTTGGGCCTAACTGTATTTTTCCTGTGTAACTTAACGTATGCTACTTAAGAAATTGTTGTGCTTAGACCTCTGAACTCATAAAGAGTGCTGAGGGTATATGTTAGAATAAATACATTCTAATTTTATATATATCTGGTGTGGTGTCCTTTCATTTGGAATTCAAGGGATTATAATGGTATATTAGCTGGCTTCACATGCCATACAGAGTTTAGCCTAAGACTGCTCTTGTCCATGCTACCACTAGGATAGCTGGTCTATAAGGTTGACTTTACAACCAATCACCATAAGGGTTGTTTGGACTGATACAAGGTGTACACTAGAACTAGTGACATCATATATCAGGCCAACTTCTCACAGCGTCTCAACTGGGACGTGGCGCAAGGCCTCTTTCGGCAGTGGGGAGAGCCTTGGTTAGATCTATTCGCCACCGAACAGAACGCGCAATTTCAGCAATTCTGCGGGTTGGAATTTCCAAGGCGGCACTCGCTAGTGGAGTTGCGGTCTTCTAAAAGCTTATACCACTTCTACCCAGAGTGCTGAAGAAGATCAAGCGCGACCAGGCCTAAGTCATTCTTGTGGCTCCGGATTGGGCACGAAGAGTCTGGTATCTCGAGCTGCCGATCAGACTGCCTCTTTGGGAGGATCATCTGTCGCAGCAGCAGGGGACGGTCCTCCACCCAAGCCTGTCCAGCCTCCTCCTCCTTGCGTGGAGATTGAGTGGCGGCAGTTGACGTTGTTTGACCTGCCTCCCTCGAAGTCTGTGATGTTATCTTGGCAGCCAGGCTTCCTTCCACTAAGACGTTATACGCCTGTAGATGGACACATTTGTGGCATGGTGTGCAGCAAAGGCTGTGGATCCCCTTTCTGCCCTCTTTCTGAGGTGCTCTCGTTCCTTCTTTCTTTGGCCCAGCAGTGCTCTGCTTTGGGCTCTCTTAAGGGCTAGCTCTCTGCCATTTCAGCCTTTTCTTAGGTTTCGTGATCAGCCTTCTCTTTTCAAGTCCCCTGTTGTAAATCGCTTCCTCAAGGGCATTACTCCTCTTTTTCCTCCTGTTCCCTTCGTAATGCCTCAGTGGGACTTGAATTTGGTTCGGACTTACCTTATGCCTTTCTAGTTTGCCATCACCTCTGCTCGCAGGGTGAGTGAGCTGCAGGGTATTTCTTCCAAACCTCCTTTCCTGGCTGTTCATCTGGACAAGGTTGTACTAAGAACCCAGCCTTCCTTTCTTCCCAAGGTGCTTACTTCTTTCCACATTGGCCAAACCATCACTTTGTCCACCTTCTTTCCGCCTCCGCATTCTTCAAAAGAAGTGAGGCACCACCGTCTGAATCCAAAACAGGTACTTTCCTTTTATTTGAATCACACCAAACAAATCCGGGTGGATGACCAGCTTTTTGGGGGCTACGTTGGCGCTAAGAAAGGTCGGATCATCTCTAGGTATGTCGTTTTGTACATTAAGGCTTGCTATTCCTTGGCAAAGAGGGAGCCTCCAGTGGGACTGCGCGCCCATTCCACCAGGGCGACGGCAGCTACTACTGCTTTGGGACGAGGAGTCCCCCTCAATGACATCTGTTACGTGGGCATCTCTGCACACGTTCACTAGACACTACTGCCTGGACAGCCAAGTCCGGAGAGACAGCTGTTTTGGCCATTCTGTTCTCCAGGACTTTCTGGTGTAAACTTGATTCGCAGACCCACCTCCGGGGTTGGTATTGCTGGGGTATCTATTCTAAGGTAAGGAATCTATAACTAACTGTTTCTTTCAGATGAACAAGTTACTTACCTTTGGTAACAATATATCTGTAAGAAACATAGGTTGCTTATAGATTCCTTACCGCCCCACCCATCCTCCCCGTTCTGCAAACTGACTTCTAGGGTCGGGGAGTCCCTTTCAGGGCCCTAGTTTTGTGCACCAGTGGTCAGTGTCTTGCATGGCTTCCGGCGTTGAATGTCGTGTAAAAGAACTGACATCAGCGCGTGAGGGCGGCGTCTAAGTAGCTGCCGCGACGTCATCCCGACGACCGCGACGCCAATGACAAACGCAGAGCCGACCAACGCCACCTTTCGACACGCAGGGGTACTGCTGATGAAAAGATTCTCTGGATCCAGTCTGACGCCTGGGGGGTAATTCGCAAGGTAAGGAATCAATAACTAATCTATGTCTCTTACAGATATATCGTTACCAAAGGTAAGTAACTTGTTTGTTCAGTCAAAGTGACATTATCTCTAACTGAATGCAGGTACCCTAGGAAGCATGTTCTTTTGAGAATAGTTGCCCTTACTCTCCCGAAGGTGACATGCTTCATCATTGGGCTATGCTACTCCACCAGGTTGGCACTGTAATGCCTGGTGAGCCCTGCAAGAGGGCACTTTACCGGAGATCTTTTAATAAATACGACGGATGAGCACAGTAGTGTCCTACAATGTGAGATTAGTGAAGGGGCCTATCCTCCCAAGCAGCGAGTCCAGGATATTCAGGCTATGATACAGATGTTTCAGCCTCTTTCCTGGATTTCAATTAGATTAACTCTGAGGCTGCTGAGACTCATGGCTTCCTACATCCTGTTGGTGAATCGCGCCAGATGACGTACGCGGGCTCTGCAGTTGGACCTGAAATACCAGTGGATGCAGCATCAGGGGAATCTCTATGATGTGGTCCAGATCTTGGAGGGAACTGCTAAAGACGTGCAGTGGTGGTTGACGAAACTCGATTGGGTCAGAGGCAGACCCCTCTCCCTTCCCCAACCAGATCTCACAATAGTGAGAGATGCGTCACTCCTGGAATGGGGCCGCCATCTGGGAAAGGTGGAGCTCAGAGGACACTGGTCTCCGGGGAAGTTGGCGCTCAACATCATTTTGTTGGAGCTTCAGGCGATCTGGTTGGCACTGAAAGCATTTCTTTCCTCTGTCAAGAGGAGGTTAGTGCAGATGTTCACGGACAACACCACCGCCATGTGGTACTGCAACAAGCAGGGTGGTGGGGTTGTGGACCCTGTGTCAAGAGATCCTGCATCTCTATACATGGCTGTAACAGCAGGGCATAACCCTAGTGGTTCAACATCTGGCAGGTTCTCTGAATGCCAGGGCAGGCGAACTCAGCCGTCGATGCCTATGGGATCACAAAGCAAACACAACAAGATGATGGACGAAGGGCTGAAACTTTTCAAACACTCACCCCCAGTCACAGATCTGGGTTTAATCCATCGTTCTTTTGATCACTATGCCTCCCCAGTGGTGGACCCAGCCATATGCAAATCAGTCTTGATCCTGTTCCTCATGGGACCAGTCCAGCCCGAACTGCCAGGCCAGGCCCTCCCTGGACCGGAAACAAGCATCTTGGGACTGGTTTCGTGGTATTAACCCTCATCGGCCAGGCTAGCTTGAATCCAGTGGCACAGCGAGGAAGGGACCCACGTCTGGGCATACCCTTGGCCACTTAGGGCGAAGGGTATGCCGAATGGCCTTTCCAGGTGGAGGTGGCGCAAGGTCTCTTTCAGCAGTGGGGACAGCCTTGTTTAGATATGTTCGCTTCGAAGACAATGTGCAATGTTAGCAGTTTTGCACGCTGGATTTTCCAAGGTGGCTATCGCTCTGCAACGCTTTTCGTTGCGAGTAGAGCTCAGGCCTCCTGTATGCCCATACCACTTCTGCCCAGAGTTCTGAAGAAGAATCAAAATCAACCAGGCCAAGTCATACTTGAGGCTGTGAATTGGGCACAGAGAGTCTGGTTTCCAGCGCTGCTTCAAATGAGCATCGCTCCTCCACTCAGGTTCCCCCTTCAGGAGGATCTTCTGTCGCAGCAGCAAGGGAGGGTATCTGTCAACTCTCCGCCTCCATGCATGAAGATTGAGCAGCAACAGTTGATAGCTTTTGACTTTCCTCCCGAAGTATGTAATGTTATTTTGGCGTCCAGGTGGCCTTCCACTAAGATGGTATATGCCTGCCGTTAGCCCACATTTTAAAAATATAGTACAGTGCTTCTTTAACTTGTATTCTTCTCTTTAGTCTCATCTTTGCCCAGCAGAGCTCTGCTCTTAAGGGTTATCTTTCTGCTCAGTCCCCTTTCTTGCAGCTGTTGGACCAACCTTCCTTGATCGAATCCCCTATTGTAAATAGGTTCTTAAAAAGGCTTGTACATATGTTTACACCTACGCTCTTTATCATGCCGCAGTGGAACATTTATTTGGTTCTCACATAGCTTATGTGTGCTCCCTTCAAGCCTTTACATAATTGTCCCCTCCTGCTGCTTACCATCAAGACAGCCTTTCTGGTGGCAATAACATCTGCCCAGACGGTGATTGAATTACAGACTGTCATGCAAGCCTCCCTACATGATGATGTGGATAAGGTGGTGTTTCATTCTTACCAAAAGTTGTGACTCCATTTAATCCGGGTCAATCAATCACACTGCCCCTTTTTTGCTCCCCTGCATCCCTCTAAGGAAGAGAAGCGTCTCCATCGCCTGGACCCAAAAAAAAGAGCGTTGTCGTGCTACCTTAACCGCACAAAAGAGTCCCAGGTGGACAACCAACTCTTTGTGGGTTACATGGGAGCTAAAAATGGTCCAGCTGTGCAGAAACAGGCAATTTCTCGCTTAGTCGTTCTCTGTATTAAAATCTACTACGTCCTGCCTAGAAAGCAGCTCCCTATGGGCTTACAGGCTCATTCCACCAGGGAGAAGTCTGCTACAACTGTTTTGGCTTGGGGGTGTTCCTGCCCTGGACATTTGCTGGACAGCAATGTGGGTGTCTCTGCACACATTTGTCAAGCACTACTGCCTGGACAGTCAGGTCTGCAGAGACAGTCATTTTTCCCATTCAGCCCTGCAGGACTTTTAGTGTGAAAATGTGTCACTTGGGTATCTATTCAAAGGCAATGAATCTGCAGCTAGAAGTGTCTTTCAGCTGAACAAATTACTTACCTTTAGTAACATACCTGGTAGAGACAATATCTAGCTGCAGATTCCTTACAGACCCACCCATGCCTCCCCACTCTGCAGACTCATTTGGACTACTCCCTTTTTTAGGGCCCTAGTTGTGAAACACACTCCAGTCACTTTACTTCATGGCTCTGGTCTTCTAGCACCGAAAAGTGAAAAGTAACTGACGCCCTTACGCCTGGGTGGCACCTATATAGGTGACCACTACGTAGTAACCAACGTCACGTGGAGCCGAACGGAGCCACCCAACGGCACACGGGATACTGCTCACACAAAGGTTTGCAGATCCAGCCTGACACCTGGGAAATTCAAAGATAAGGAATCCTCAGCTAGATATTGTCTCTACCAGGTAATGCGTTATAGAAGGTAAGTAACTTGTTCAACATTAAATGACATCCCTTGATCTTGTTTTTTAATGTGAATGTTCTAAACTGTTGCCATCATCTGTAGCATTTTGTGTAGAATGATTGCTGTGAGATGCATAAAACCTGTTGCTTGTTGGGAGAGTTGAAGAAATATAGAAGTTAAGCTGTCTACATAGTAATCAGGTGATGTGGAGTTTTTAATTATATTTTATTAGCACTTCATGAACTTGAGCAAACAAGTTAAATATAGAGGTGAATATCACATGTATGGGCATACTGCGTTGGGGTCGACTTTTAAGCCTTTTTTGATAGAATTGTCAATGATTATAAGAATCTGTAATCTGACTGTACATTGTCATCTTAGCCTGGCTGAATGTGCTGTAACTTGTACTCCTTTCTGCTTCGCAGCTGTTCTTGACTGCTGAAGTGCTCAAGTTATGCAGCCTGAAGAAAGAAGAAAATGTCAAGACTGATTGGCAGAAAATGATGAAATTTGGGCGAAAGAAGCGGGATCGAGTGGATCACATCCTGGTAACATCGCTAATTCTATGCCTCCAACTCTTCTGTTTAAGACTGCTTTGAGGAAATGTTTGGACATGCAGTAAATCTTTTAACAACTGTTTTCTCCCATGACTATATTGTAATCATCTTTTTTTATTCTAGTTCACTGTTTTTTAAATCTGTTCTTAGACATGAATTATATTGTATTGCATCGTAGTATTATTTCAGAAAACAGTTTCATGTGTCTGGACTGTACTGTATGATGATCAGTTAGAAGGAAGTACGCCTTTTCAAGTGAACAGTATATTATGGGGGCAGTTATGTTACAGAATTAAGGTGGTGAACTTCATCGCTTTTACACAGAATGCAGTCCAACCTGAAGCAGTATGTCAGGAAAAACGGCATCTGTTAGAATAATGTTTGCTATGCTGCATAGGTCCACCAATATGCGTTCTGTCATTGCCACCCTTCCTGCAATGGCCAACCACCAACCTAATCTGATAGTGTCCCCTTTACAGTCAGAAGCATTTGGGTTCTAAATTATGATGGAATGATTGCATTGAATAGGAACATTTAATCTTGACCTCCCACCTTTAAAAAGGAGGGGCTAGCTGTACAAAGACATTTAACAGGTGTAGGTTTTAGATGACTAAATGACGTTTTAGTATGTACTAAGCCCATTTTGCAATTCAGTAAGTGCTTCCAGAATCGCAAAATAGAGTTTAGAAATGCATACTAAATTGCAATTTGAAAGGGTCGCGTGCAGGGTACCCTTTCCAAATTGTGGTTTGGAATGCTATGTATCAATGGGTTGTGACAATTTTGGTTGCAAACCATTGATAGGTTACCAACTCCTCAAAGCTGGTGGGACCCATTCGCAAGGATGCCCTTTGTGAATCTTAAGAAAAGTTTGCTTGGGAGTGGCCAGTGGTCTGGAACCACTGCCAACTCTTAACCTCTTAGCTTCTGTGGTTTTTACCACCCCCAATGCAGAGTCCTTTTTTGATGATGATGATGAGAGAACATCTTCTGAGATGATAGACTGTGCAATGGATATTGCCACTACGGCTTTCCGTTCCCTAGTGGGAGCTGCGGTTCTTCGTTGTCGCCAAGGCTGGCTTCGTGCTACTTGGCTTCGGCCTGAAGTCCAAAATAAGATCTTGGACCTTTCCTTTGGTGGCGAGGCACTCTTTGGGAAACATATTGATAATGCGCTTCAGGATATAAAGAAGGATACGGAAACCGCAAAATCCCTAGTGACTTTACAGTACCGCAAGGTCCCCTTCCGTGAGGCATGGGGTAGAGGCCTCCCCTACTACAGAGGTGGATTTAAACAACAGCGTTATTCCTCCTATTCACAGGCCCCCCAATCATACCGGCCGCAATATACTCAACAGCAGGGCCAATCGTCTTCTTTCTCTCGTTCAACCTCTAGAGGACGACAAGGGCGACAGGGGAGGGATTCCTCTAAGCGCCAGTAGTGGCTTGTTGGCTCTTCCTACTGTTCCTTTGTCCCCTGTAACACCAGTGGGGGCAGGATATTCCAATGCTTCCGAAGCTGGCAACTGATAACATCAGATCGATGGGTTCTGAATATAGTATAATTTGGCCATACTCTGGAATTCCAACATAAACCACCATCCAAGCCCCCTTGCGCCACTGAATCCAGAGATCTTCTGCGTCTAGAAGCCCATCAATTATTCCTCAAAGGTGCGATAGAACCGGTCCCTCTCTCTCAATGGGGAGAAGGTTTCTACTCCCGGTTCTTTCTAGTTCAAAAGACCGTAGAGAAATGGCGCCCTATTTTAGATGTTAGAGAGCTCAACACCTATCTCATCAAGCTCTCGTTTCGGATGGTCTCCTTACAGGACATTCTGCAGCTCCTCAATCCGGGAGATTACATGGCCACTCTGGACCTCAAGGACACATACTTTCATGTCCCCATCCACCCAGCCCACAGGAAGTTCTTACGCTTTACAGTAGCCAAGAGCCACTTTCAGTTCAAGGTTCTGCCATTTGGACTCAGATCCGCATCGCGGATTTTCACAAAGGTGCTAGCCCCTGTGGCGGCATTGCTCCAGAAGCAGCAGCTCCAGGTCTTCCGTTACCTGGACGACTGGTTGTTAAAAGCTCCATCTCATCACGCAGCAGAGAAATCTGTCAGGACCTGCACACAGCTCTTCAATCAATTGGGGCTTCAGCTCAACGCTGAAAAGTCAGTTCTGTGCCCGCTCAGATCAGCCCGGTTCTTGGGGGCCATTCTGGACACAACTTACTACAAAGCGTTTCCTTCAAGGGAAAGACAAGCAAAACTTATAACCACGGCTTGTCGATTGCAACTAAGAGTCACTTTCAGTTCGCCTCTACAAGTCCCTCCTCGGGTCAATATCATCCTACATTCCTCTAATTCCCCATTGCAGGTTACGAATGCGCCCCCTCTAGGAGCAACTGGACTTGCAGTGGCGCCAGGCAGACGGCTCTTTCAAGGACAAGATCCTAGTCACTCAGCCTATGAGAGAGGCGGCAGCATGGTGGACGAACAAGGACAACATCTCCCAGGGTCTCACCTTCAGAGTCACCCCAGCTCCTCAAATAATTACAACAGACGCCTCACTGGAAGGCTGGGGAGCGGTCTTACAAGACATTCACGTAAGTGGCCGCTGGCTGCCCCAGCATCGTCTGCTTCACATCAATCTGTTGGAGCTCCGGGCGATTTGTCTCGCCTTGCAGGACTTTCTTCCGCGGATACGGCAGTCATCCATCCTGGTCCAAACAGACAACACGACGGCCATGCACTACGTAAACAAGCAAGGGGGTACAAGATCTTGTCAGTTATCAAAAGAAGCTCAGGCGATTTGGGAATGGGCAATCCAACAGGAGATATCGTTATCGGCGGAGCATCTTCCAGGTGTCCTCAACAAAACAGCGGACACGCTCAGTCGCCTGAAATTTGTCAGCCACGAGTGGGAGTTAGTCCACGCTACTCTGGAGGAGATTTTCCGACTCTGGGGCTTTCCGCCCATAGACCTCTTTGCCTCTCCGGAGAACAAAAAATGCCGACTCTACGCAAGCAGGCATCACCATCCGGGATCGTTAGGGAATGCGCTTTCGATGGCCTGGTCAGGCACCTTTGTTTACGCTTTTCCTTCGATCCCACTGTTTCCCAGATTTCTCCGGAAGCTCAAGGCGGAACCCTGCAAAATGATGTTGGTGACCCCAGCGTAGCCGCGCCAGTTTTGGTTTACGGAGTTTCTTCTCCTCTCCCTGGACCGTCCAGTTCATCTGCAGAGGATTCCTTCCCTGCTGACGATGTCCCAGGGCCAAGTTGTGCACCTGGATCCGAGATCTCTTCAGTTATCAGCGTGTCTCCTGAGCACCGAGAATTTTTAGATCTAAATATCGTCAGAATGTAAAGAGGTACTTTCTCAGGCTCGAGCCCCAAGTACAAATAAGACACACCGCCTGAAGTGGAAACGTTTCTGCCTTTGGTGCCGACAAGAAAACATTCATCCCTACTCTTCTGCTCCTCATGAAATTCTGCCGTACATTCTTGCATTGGCAAAATCAGGTTTAGCTCATTCATCCATCAAAGTACACCTTGCGGCCATTTCTAGATTCAGATGGACTTCCTCTGGTCCTTCCCTCTGGCCGGCAAGAATTGTGAAGCACTTTCTTAAAGGACTTTTTAGGGTTTTCCCTCTAGTCAAGCCCCCAACGCCTCTGTGGCAGCTTAACTTGGTTCTTACTCAGCTCATGAGGCATCCTTTTGAACCTATTCATAGGGCGGACCTTAAATTCCTCTCATGGAAAGTGGCCCTCCTTCTCGCCTTAACATCTGCCAGAAGAGTGGGTGAGCTGCATGCTCTCACTGTTCCGGAACCCTTCCTGCAGTTTAAGAAAGAGACTTTGATACTGCAAACTAGTCCTAAATTTATTCAGAAGGTACCTTCAGACTTTCATTTGAATGAACCAGTAATCCTCAAGGCCTTCTTTCCTTGGCCTACTACTCCAGCGGAGAGGGCACTCCACTCTCTGGACATTCAACGATGTTTGAAGTTCTATCTACAGCGTACCAAGGACTTGGAAGTCAACACAGCTCTTTGTGGCCTTCAGTGCTCCTCGTAAAGGATTTCCTCTTTCAAAGCAGGGGATTGCTCGTTGAGGAACCTCTTTCAATGAGTGGTGAGCTTTCTCTTCTAACCCTCCTTCCTTCTATTTGCTTACGCTCTTCGCACATTTTGCAAGTCTACATGCTTATTTCTGATTCTTCTCTTATGTTGGTTAACGTTCTATTGCCCATTGACTGTGTGAGGTTAATATCTGTACTAAACATGATGCATCTTGCAATGTTTTATAAGATTGTATTGCTTCACAAAATGTGCGTTATAACTGCGATCTATTCTGATACAAGCAATGGGAATCTATGAAAGTTCCAATACTGGAGTAAGAAAACAAGTTACTTACCTGTAACTTTGGTTCTGCAGTATTGGTAACTTTCATAGATTCCCATGCACCCACCCTCCTCCCCTAGGAAAGCTTGGCCTTCAGCATCTTTTGTTTGTACTGTTACACAGCGGCTACGAAAATCTGAGGCTCTCTCAGGAAGGTTCCATGGGGTGAGGCTATTCTGATAAGCTGTTCATTTTATTTGGACTCTTTTACAAAAAGAGGTGGATATGCCAAAAAACTAGAATGGGCCTAGGCCTAGTTCTTTTTTTGTACTAATTTCTATGGCTATTTTATGTATACCGGGGACTCCCATCTCGACGACTGGGAATGATACAAGCAATGGGAATCTATGAAAGTTACCAATACTGGAGAACCAAAGTTACAGGTACGTAACTTGGTTTCTTCAGGCTTCCCACCAGTTGGGTGAACCCAACCTCATTCCCTGCGACTTTTGCCAGACATTCAAAACAAATCAAGGCTTTCAGAAAGCAAATGTTTTCCACAGCCAACCTGGGCCTTCAATCAGTCAATGCCCATCCTTCAACCACCACCTCTCCTCATTAAATCTGTAATACAGTCAATGCCGGCTGTTTGCTGGGGAGATATTCCCATGCTCATTGGGACATGGTTGGCAAGATCTTGCTGGCAGTCCTTAAGCGATTTCGGGCCAACTTGGTTCCAACCATCCAGGATGATCGGGATGCTGCAAAATATATCATGTGGTCTGGGTTTTCCACTTTTTACTGCTTGGGCAGAGCAGTTGACACTAGCATGATTCTTCAGCGACAGGAATAGACAAGATCCATGGGCTTCTCAGTAACATTCAATCCTCTTTAATGGACATGCTATTCAGTGGAAATGGTCGGTTTGGCGAGAAGTCCAATTCAGCAGTGGAACACATTAAAGAAAGCTGGGCCATGGCACATTCCTCAGGCCTTTCCACCCCTGCAAGACACTGCTGCACGGTTCGCTCCTTCTGAGGCTACTCCACAGGTTTGGTGTATCTGCTACGTTGACACCCACTGCAACCACAACAAACACCCCAGTCCTTTTGGAGTCAGGGGGAAGAGCACACAGACATTGCGTAGGCCATCAGAAGACACTGTTGATCTGCCACCACATTAGAGTGAGTAGCATATAAACAATAGAACCAGAGATTACTGAACAGGTGCCATAGAAATTAAATAAATATTCCCCCTGCATTGAAAATCTAGCATCTCACAGTGGATTTGCAAAAGCTTACAAAATGTCAGAAATGGACATCCCCCACACACAAAAAAGGGGATACGATCCCCTTTGTCTGAAAAAGAGCATCTTCCAGGCAGCACGAAAATTGGAGTGATAGTCTCTTGAGTCATACCAGAAGCCTCGATGGGGAAACTTCCAGTATCACTAAAAAATTGTGACTAAATCTTTTTGCCACTGTTGAGAATGTGCAGCGTCAAAGCTTTGGCACGCTGGAGTTTTGAAAACCGCTCTCTCTCTGAAATGCTTTCTAGATAGAGTGGAGCTCAGCAGCTGCCTCTTCTGACCCAAGTTCTGAAGAAGATCAGAAACGACAGGGCCAAAGTCATCCTAGTGGCTCTGCGTTGAGCAAGGATACTGTGGTCCCTGGAACTTTTGGGTGTGAGCCTCTGTCCTCCAATCAGGGCACCACTTTGGAAGGATCTCCTCTCTCAGCTGTAGGGCAGGGTCCTACATCCGAACCTGCACAATCTGCACTTCCATGCGTGACGTTTGAGCAGCCACAGTTGACTACATTTGATACGTCTCACGAAGTTATGGATGTCATCTTGGCACCATATGCCTTTCTACACCGGGCACTGAGACACATTTCTAGCCTAGTGTAGACTCTGCAATACAGTTCTGTTTCAGGTAAAACTTTAGGATGTCTTATTGTTTGTTTTTCTCCGGTCCACCAACGTCTCGCAGTGCGCCCTGTTAAAGGTTATCTGTTGGGATTTTGAACCTTAGTACACTATTTGGATGTCAGTAATTTTTTTTTTTTATTTTTTTTTTTATTTTCACTTCGCATACAACATCAGTAAGCATGCACAATAATGCAGTCCAACACATATGCAGTCTGTTACATTATCCAATATGTCACATTGCATAACACAAACAGTGAATAGCAGGTCTCCAAGTACCGTAGGCACGAGCGGCAATGCACCTAAAAAAACAACGTTATACAAATTAGTCGGCCCTTATACAATACAAGAATGCAGACGAGTCCCAGCCAAGAATCCGGTCTCTGCTCTTCGTTAGGGAGCAGTGGTACCCCATCCCAGCCTACTTATATGCTCTGCCCAATTCCCTAGTTTCCATCGAGTCCAATATAATATCAGCTTCCCAGTCATATTATAACCAGTGGCCATGAGCTATGCAAGCAGATGATCCAGAAGGTAATGAGTGAGAGGCGCCCATATATCTCTGTGTCGGGAGGGGATCGGAAGTAACTCAGCATATGCGTTCAACTTCTCCTGCCACAAGATCAAGTCACCCAACCATTCCTTAAATTTCGGCGCCCGCCCCCTGCCCCATCTGCACTCCACTCTACGCCTAGCCAGTGCGACACCAAAGGCCACAAATCTGCGATGGGCAGTCGGGATCTCCTCAACATACCCTAGCAAAGCAACCATAGGGGACGCCTGAATTTTCAGCAAAGTCATCAGCGCCAGCGCCTCAAACACCTGCCGCCAGTACTCCCACACCGCTTCACAGGACCATGCCAAGTGCAGAAAGTCCGCCCCATCTACCCTGCATCTATCGCACCGTGCATTATCACGTAGCCTATAACGGAATAACCGGGCGGGGGTAAAGTACAGGCGGTGTAAGAATTTGTAGTGTGTAATACGGAGTCTGGCATTCGAGGAGACAAGCTCAGGCTGTTTACAGCAGTAGCTCCACTGCTGGTCCGTGAGTTCCCATCCCAACTCCACACTCCATTTTGCACGGGCAGGGCATGCCCTGTATTCAATCCCTGTGTACAAGCTTCGATAGAGGGTCGACACCAGATGCGAGGCATCAGGAGCACACAACATACGATGTAATGGGGGGAACGTAGGGTGTTCCAGCGGGTAGGACGGCATATGTTCCTTCAATCCCTGCCTCAGTAGTACATATAAAAATATATCCATAGAGGATGCCGATGGGCCTTGATAGAGCTGCGCCAAGTCTTTAATTTGACCATTTAGATAGAGGTCACCCCAGGTATGGATGCGAAATTTGGATTTGGTTGCGGAGAAAACCCCTTCTGTGACTTCAGGCATGTGCGGGTGGTATGTGAGGGGGAGCAGCGGTGAATAGAGCACCAGAACTTTAAGTGAAGGAAGTAGGCACTGCCAGGCTCTTACGGTGTAATCCACCGAGGAAGGGCCCTCTGGACTACTCTCCAGCACCGAAAGGATGACCCCGTCTAGCGGGATAGGGTTGGCCAGCCAATGCTCGGTTGCGACCTGAGGTGTATATCTGGGGGGGTGAAACCAATAATGGGCAAAATGCGCCTGGGCGCAGAGATAATACAGTTCAAAATTTGGCACTTCGAAGCCACCTTGGGAATAAGGCCTAACCAGTATCTCCCATTGTAAGCGGGGCTGCTTACCGCCCCAGACTAATCGAATGAGCTCAGACCTAAGCATGTTAAAAAAGGGGCGTCCTGGATACTGCGGGATATTTAGAAAAAGATATAAAAATTTAGGGAGGATGACCATCTTAATGAGCGAGATGTGTCCTGCCATGGTAAGCGGGAGAGCAATCCACCTGGTGATACAGTTTGTGACATGTTCCAATGCCTTGCCATAATTACTACACAGCAATTCATCACGATCATTGGTGATGTATATCCCCAGATATTTCACCCCGCCATCACACCACTCTATGGGGTAGTCAATGGGAAAAGGTTGCGCCGCGGGAGTGATCAGGAATACCTGCGACTTGGACCAGTTAATCTCTATGACCGACAGCCCTCCAAATCGTATAACCTCCCGCAAGATCGGGTTGAGATTATGCACCGGGTCCTTAACATACAGGGTGACATCATCCGCATATAAAGAAACTAGTATCGGTTGCAGGAAGCATCTGAGGCCTTTCTCCGAATGGTGTTGACGGATTCTCGCTGCCAGGGGTTCGATAGCTAAAGCGAAGAGGAGTGGAGAAAGAGAACATCCCTGCCTGGTGCCTCTCGAGAGCGTAATAGGTGTGGAGATGTGCCCATTAATCTGCACCCGAGCCATAGGTGAAGTATATCAAATCTGGATCCAGGTCACGAATTTGACCGGAAAGCCCATGCACCGCAGCACCGCAAACAAATAATCCCACTCCACAGAATCAAAGGCTTTCATGGCATCCAAGAATACTGCCACGAGCGCCAGCTTCGGATCAACTCTGTGCATCACTGAGAACAGTGTTCGCAGGTTATGAGAGGTCGCCCTCCTAGGTATAAAGCCTGCCTGATCTGGCAGCACCAGCTTCTCCATTACCAAGCTAAGCCTATTAGCCAGAAGCTTGGCAAGGATCTTCACGTCCGTATTAATTAAGGACAATGGTCTATACGAATCACATTGATCCGCTGGTTTATCTGGCTTAGGCAATGAGATGATAAGGGCTTCCCTCATCGAGGGCGGAAACACCTTGGACTCCAGAACCTCCTCATAAACCTCGCACAGAACTGGCATCAGCTGAGCTAGGTATGTCTTCTATAATTCCACTGGCAATCCGTCTGATCCCGGTGCCTTACCGGATTTCATTTGCATCACCGTTTCCCTAAATTCATCCATCTGGAAGGGTTAAGCTAAAAATTTCCATTGGGTATCTCCCAGCCAACCCAGGGTAATAACCTTGAAAAAGGGAGCGAAATCTTGATGCTCCGTACGCCGAGAAGTATACAGTTTCTTATAAAAATCTGCAAACACATCCAGGACAGCCTGGCTATCTCTATGATGCACACCCGACGAGTCTAAAATGTCTAGCACATAGTTGGAAAATTTCGGCTTCTGTATGTCCTGGGCTAGTGCCTTGCCGGGCCTCTCCCCCTCCCCATAACGGCGCGCACTGTAATATTTCCCCCGAAAACGGGACTCCCGTTCTGCAGTGTCTGTGTATTCCATGAGTTTGTTCCTGAGTGCCGCCCTGCAGTCACCGATGAATCTCGCCACATGTCAGTTTCTAATTGCTTCAGCTCGCCCTCCAGTTTACGCAAATTGCGCCTAATGTCCCTGAGCACCCCAAAACTTTTCGCCATGCAAAAGCCTCGCATCGTTACTTTGAAAGCTTCCCACAGCGTGCCTATACTATTCACTGAGCCTTTATTGCGAGCAAAAAAATCTGAAATCTCCTCCCTCAGCTCGGTCTGGAAAACTAAATCCATCAGTGCCTCTGGTATCAGTCTCCAGCTGAACGGGGGGGCAACGGTGCAGGGGAGCGTCAGCTGCAGCAGTATGGGTGCATGGTCAGAGAGGGTTCTGGCCAAATGTGTTACAGAGTGTTTCCAACGTGGGCCAGACAACCGTGGTACACCACGCTGCTGGAACTCTCTGTAGTACCACACCAAAAACTACACCTCTCACCATGCCTCCTAACCCAGAACCATGGAGAGATCAGACATCCGAACCCAGCTCAGCTCAACCTTGCGATCTGGCTCCTGAAAGCCTAGCATTTGGGTACCTAAATCTTCCCCCTGACTGTATCAACGTCATCAGAGAAGCTAGACGCCCTACCACTAGAGCGTGCTACGCTGCCAAGTGGAAAAGATTTTTTGTTTATTGCCATAACAACACCATCAATCCTCTGGACGTGTCTATCCAACACATCATAGGCTACTTACTCCACCTACAGAGGTGTAATCTAGCCTATACGTCCATTCAACTACACCTCGCAGCAATTGCAGCTTACTTACAAAACAGGCAACATCTATCACTCTTCAGAGTACCTGCCATTAAAACCTTCATGGAAGGCCTGAAAAGAATAATTCCCCCCAGAGTTCCACCCTCACCTGTGTGGAACTTAAATATCGTTCTCACAAGGCTGATGGGGCCTCCCTTTGAACCCTTGCATAAATGCGAACTACGATTCCTAACATGGAAAACAGCTTTCCTTGTAGCCATCACTTCCCTTAGAAGGGTCAGTGAGATACAAGCACTTACCATACAAGAACCTTTTCTTCAAATGCACCATAACAAGGTTGTTCTCTGTACCAACCCAAAATTCCTACCTAAAGTCATTTCCCCTTTTCACCTAAACCAATCTGTAGAACTACCAGTATTTTTCTCGCAACCTCAGACCTTTGCAGAAAGGGCTCTGCACACGCTAGATGTCAAACGAGCCTTACTCTACTACATCGAGAGAACACAATCTTTCCTAAAGACCAAACAACTGTTTGTCTCTTTCTCTCCACCACACAAGGGCAACCCCATCTCAAAATCAGTGATAGCTAGGTGGATTGTAAAATGCATCCAGATTTGCTACCACAAAGCAAAATGAACGCTATCCGTTCCCCCTAAAGCCCATTCTACACGAAAGATAGGGGCTTCCATGGCATTTCTAGGGAACATCCCATTAGATTGTATCTGCAAAGCAGCTACATGGTCAACACCGCACACTTTCACCAAACACTATTGTGTAGATGTGCAAACTAAGCAACAAGCTAGTGTGGGCCAGGCTGTACTTAAAACACTATTTCAAACCACTGCAACAGATACGGATGGTCGCCGCTAAGGTTGGGAACTGCTATATAGTCTACGCAAAAGTGTGTAATCTGCAGCTCATATGCCTCGAACGGAATATGCTACTTACCAGTATGCATCTGTTCTTGTCATGTAGAGCTGCAGATCTACACACGCCCACCCGCCTCCCCGGCTACCTGTATCTGTTCCAGTTTATCTTATTTAGATACACACATGGGTTTCTTCACTGTTACTACTAGGCTCCATCTTTCCCTGCTTGCGAAAAGCAATCTGAGGATGGAGCCGAAGCCCATGTGCAATACGATCCAAAGGAAGAGTCACCGACCTCGTGACTTCCAAAGACTTTCCAAGAGGAAAAACAAACTACAAACATCCGGGCCCAACACCAGATGGCGATCTATGCAAAAGTGTGTAGATCTGCAGCTCTACATGCCAAGAACAGATGCATACTGGTAAGTAGCATATTCCTTCATGTTTAAAAAAATAACTTAAAACGAAAGCTAAGCTGTGCTAAGATCAACATTTCCCTAGATTTCAGGAACTAGCAGAGCTTGCATTTTTTGTAGGAGGTAGTAAATGCTTCCTATTTTTTGTGATTTTATCCTACTTACAATTTTTGTGTTGGAAACACGTGTGAAGCAAGGAGTGTGATGTGAACCTCTTTATGTCACGGGCCTGTGACAAACACTAACTTTGTGTTTCGACCATATACCCATCTTGGATATGTCCACCATTATAGCTCTGTGCCCAGACCAGTTACCGTCCGTTCTGGGATCTCCACCTCTTGGCGCTGACTCTTAAGTGGCAGCCTATTCTGAGGCTTTGGAGGCCATGTTTAGCCCACTTCCAGCTCTCCTTGGTGTGCCTTTGGGCCCCAAAGTGCCTGCAGGACTTTTGACCATACCTCCACTGACTTGCATCTCCCTGACGCTGGTCAACACTGACTCTGCCACTATCCCAGCACCGACTGACCCTAGTCCACAGCTGAAAGCCTTGCTTATTATTCATGCACCAGTGTTAAGACCATCATCAGATCCACAGCTGCTTAATTTGGATCCGGCCTTTGAGCCATCTAAAATTCCAGAAACCACATCAGTTTTTGTCAAGGCCAAGGAGAAGGTTGAGCCATGTTACAATAATGAGCCTCTTTTGTGAGCCTCTTTTGCAAGCCTCTGCCTCGTACTCTGTGCTTTGCATTCCTCAATATTTTGATTTCTAGCTCCAACGCCCACGTTATTGAGATGTCATATCTAAAAGTGTCTACCATTATGGAGATGACAGTAGTGAAGGTTAATTGCTGGAAATACGTCACGTTAGACTGTTACATAAGTGATAGCCTACATACCCTTCCTTTTCAAGAATCACCTTCCCTCAGTACTCCTGTTGATTGTCCATTTTTGGCAGACCATGCCCCCATTCTCCAGCAGGATGTTCTCATTCTTCTGAACAAGTGGGTGATGGTGCTCTTTCCAGAAAATGAGATTGAACTTGTAATTTTGGGCTCTCAAAGAAAGATGGCGATCTTTTTTTTTTTTTTTTTTTTTTTTTTTTTTTAAAACCTTTATTGACAGTTCAATAGAGAACAAGTATGGGCCTACAACCCCCCGGGGCCGGCCGCTAAGCAATCAGAGCAAAAACAGGCAAGTGTAAACACAGGCAGCACATCGGGGAGCAGAATCGTGATGCTAATACTGTGAACAGCGTAGGTAGGGCACCAGGAGAAAAAGGTTTTCGTTTTATAATGAAACGAGGCAGAAGGATCAGGTGCCAGACAATTTTCAAACAGCAATTACAGGTATACAGAGTAATAGACGTAAACGATTTACAGCAATCTATTAGGTCAATAGCGCAAACACAAGAACATCAGGATGAGGAAGAGTATCATAAGCAGTTGCGCCTGCAGTCCCCCGCCAGAACTCCCGGAGAGCACCCCGGAAATTGTGGTACACATGGAGCGGCAACGAGTCATAGCAAAGGAGGTGTATCACGCTGATCCCAGAAAAAGAAAAACAAAAAGAATCAGAGAAGAAAAAGGAGGCCATGGAAAAAGAGATAAAAGACGAAAGAATCCCCTCCCCCAACCTGCACCTCTGCAGATGAGTACGGCCCCCCCCCCCAGCAGTGTGCCTGTCGCCCTGGAACCAGACCCGAAATATAGGAGAAGAGGGAAAAAGAAGTAGGAAAAGAAGCCCACCAGACGGGGGGGTGGAGAAAGTATTAATAAACTGGAGGAGGGCCTTCAAAACATACCCCCGGCTTCTCCCTCCCGCACGGTAAGTTTCCCCCAAAGTGAACAATAAACAGCACAAAAGCGATCTTCTCAAAGAAAGATGGGGAGCACTATGCACCTATTATGCTGTTAGCTATGCCAGGAGAGCACGCAACCCCTGAGCCCGCCCGTCCACTAGATGACCACCCCTGAAGGATCAGCCTTATCCCTGACCACTCTTTGGAATTCTGCCCATGCCTACCCCTCGACCCAGCACCATATCCGACGTTCCAAGGTAGAGGATTGTCCAAAAACGTCCGAGAAGCGACGCACACAGGTGGGGTGGAAGTCTCTGAGCATCAACACAGTCCGCAGCGTGGAGAAACAGGCTTCCCAGTGCTGCCCCAGGATATGCACTGCACTCAAGGTCCAGGAAGGCAGAAGCAGCCAAAGCAGACAATAGTTGCTGGAGTTGTCCCTGGGTCGCAGGAGGGCACGTACGGGACGAGGCTACCACATCCCACTCAGGTCCAATGCCTCCGGGACAGATCAGGCCCTCAGCTGGACGAACACACTGTAGCATACTGGCCTGAGTGTCCAGCCGTGCACTAACCTCAGGGGTGGCCGCCAAAGTGTCCTCCTGTGCGCAGTGTGGGTAGTCCCTATGTACGTGCGGACAGGCGGGCCGCCATTGCCCCAACGCCGACGCCACACCGTCGAGCTTACTCCCCAAGACCCGGACACCATGAATCAAGGAGGAGTGAAGAGCACCAAGGGCCTCGAGGAGGTCGCCATACCCCAGCACAGCTCTCTGCGATCGCGCCGCCACACTCCCAAAAGTCGCACTCTCACAAGCCCGCTGCGACCCAGCGGACAGGATGGTAGGCTTCATCGCAACAAGATGGCCGCCAAGTATGCCCGACCCTCACCGGGGCCGGGACCCTGGGACAAGCGTCTCGATGGCCACGTCGCTGGTGACCGGGTTCCGGGGGCAGGCGAAAAGTTATCCGTTGCGTGGTCACGGGCAACAGTCGTCCCCACTACGGACCCGCTCCCGTAAAAAGCCGGGGGCGGCCCGCAATGATCAGGGCAGGATACGGGCGGCAGCCGGGCAGCTCACCATCAAAGGCAGGGGCAGCCACCGGAGGATCTGAGAATTGCACCCACGGGCATGCACTCGGACCGCTACACTTGACAGTAGAAACGACCACGACGAAATGTAGGCCGAGTTTGGCACCGCTCCGGTGGACCGCCTCCGCCCAGTCACAACAGGCCGCTGTTGTTGAACTGCCACCCGGCCACGGCGTCCACTTGAGGCCCCGGCTCCAGGGCCGCACAGGCCGCAAAGTTCAAATGCTCGTTTCTCCGGCGATACCGCAGCCAGAAACCTCGGAGTCACGCAGTCGGGTGCCACTCTCCTTCAGAAACACGACCGCGTAGCACAGGTTAAGGATCTCATGCAGGATATCCGTGCGGGATGCGGAGGTTCACGGAGCCGGGAGTCTACGCTGCCGTCCCGGTCGCCATCTTGGCTCCTCCCAAGATGGCGATCTTAAACACATTCTGACCGTATGCATCCAACACAACTTTCTTTTCAAATTCAGGATGATGTCCCATGCACAAACCCTCTTATGCCCGTCGTTCAAGCCTGGAGGGGGTAACCAGACTTGTAGGAGGCATATTTTCATACACCGATCCTACTGTCACTTCTGCTGCAATTTGTAGTAGGTTCTACTCACTACCAGTCTGCTCCTTGAATGTGCGAGGTGATGACCTCAGTTGGAGTCATGTTGCTCAGCTCGGATGGTGTCTTCATCTGGTGGAGGCCCGATCCAGTTTCAGTCTCTGGGGCACGTCTCTAATGGACCTTTTCACCTCTTGAAAAGACTCATTGCTTATTGTTCTGTGCGCTTCAGTTGCGGCTGGCAGGTTCTTTGGGAGACCATTCCACCCGAAGTGGAATTATTTCATGTTTCTGCCCATTCCACTGGTTCCTTGTGTTCTGAGGAACATGTGTAGGGACTAATTGCTAATTATATTTATTGTGTCAGACTGGCCTAGGAGGGTGTAGTATTCAGACCTGCTATGCCTCTCTGTCTATGCTATCGCCTTCCGCTTTCACTCAGGGCTGATCTCCGATCTTAGTGGGCTGGTTTTTGACCTGATTCTCCAACGCCTCCACCTTCATGCTTTGAGATTGAGCAGGGGAATCTGTGTGCGTTTAATTTGCCCTTTGAGGCGGTAGACATTCTCTGGAAAGCACTGCCCCTCCACCAAATCTGTATATTATGGTTAGTAGTTGTTTATTTTTGGTACACCAAGGAACCAGTGGATCCTACCACAGCGTGTACATCTGATGTGTTGTGGTTTGCACTTTCTTTAACCCAGCAAGGCTTTACTTTGGACACCTTTAAAGGTTATTTATGTTTGCTTTGCCAGAGCAGCCATCCATATTCAAAGCACCTCTTGCATTTCTTAAAAGGGTTGTCTTACAAGATCCCTCCTTCACTTTTTGTTATGCATCCATGGGACAGAATTCAGGTGCTCACCTTCTTGACAGGTCCCATTTTCGAGCCTATGTACAGGTGATCCTAAGTTTAACTATTCTTCTAACTGTCATCCCCGTAATCAGCATGTTAGCGAACCTGCAGGGCCTGTCTATGCCCACTCATTTCTCCTTTCTTCCAAGACAAAACTGGTCCTTCAGGTGAGGGCTTCCTTCCTTTCAAAGGTGTTTTCTCTGCTCCATGTATGCCAATCTGTTACACTTGGCGATTGTTGTATCCACACCCACTTCCTGCCAAGGAGGAAAAGAAAGAGATTGCAGAGAGCTCTGTGTTTGTAGAATATGTTGCTGTGGATTCACATGTTCTGCATACTTCTGCTATTTAGTGCTGGGTTCGGATGTTTGCAAGTTGTTTTTCTTCAAGAAAGTTTTTAGTCACAAATTGATATAGTGACCCCTTCTTAGGCTGGCAATGCCCATAGGCACCAACTCAATGTGAGATTGTTTTTTTCGCCATCTGGTTCAGACATTCATGATCGGAGCTCCAGGGTTGAGGCGCCTCTCAACGCTTTCTTCTGCTGGTCCCGGTCTTCTTGTACACACCAATTGCAGTTTAAGACATTATTCCATTGCAATCTCATCACTAATATTTCTACGACAGTGACTACCACCAAAAAAGTATGTCTCTGGGCCTCAGGCTTGGCTCGGGGTCTCGACCCCCTTGAGCGCTCACTTGACGACTTCCAATTGGAGAGTGCTCAATTGGTGATGGAACCAAGTGAACGAAGCCCCAGACACCTTTGGGGAAGAAACCCCCAAGGTCAACAAAGCCGGAACCTTGAGCATCAACCTTAAGTTGATCAACATCAACAGTCGCCCGAGTCTGTCTTCTCTTCCAACTCTGACGCAGAGGAGGAAGAGCAACACCTCATCCACAGGGCTACTGGACCACACATATAGACGAAACCTCAGGCCGTGAGTATGACAGAAACACACCCTAAGCCCATCAAGGGACCTTGATGAGAGGTAGCTCGCCACCCGAGGGGTTCGAGCCACCAGCCCCTCCAAACTGAGCCACCCTGTCGGACACTGCATTTTCAGGCATCCTTCGGGCTCGAGAGAAACTCATGTAGCTAGTAATACTCACATCTACAGGCTGTCAGTTATCAGCCAACACAAAAAACTTGGCCACCCTGGCACTGAAGCCCAAGCCGCAAACTGTCGCCGACACCCAGAGCTCACACTCAGCTGAAACACTCGGACCTCACTACACCATCTGTGCCGATCCGCTATGAGCAAATAGGTGATTCAGTGCCTAAGCATTCAACCCCGAAAACGTCCAGAGACACCCCAACCGCCTCAGGCACAAGTAATCAGTGCCAAGAACTGCTGGATACGAAAGTCCAGAGAATTCTGTACAGCCAATTCTGTAATGCTTACAAGCAGAGTTGGATGCTAAACAACAGACTTTGCATACACTAACAAAGAAAACATAAAGAACATTGTACACAGCAATTATTAAGGCAGTAATGTTGCTGTCACATTCCGATGATAATCAATCCATATACATTACTTTGAGTAGTTATGCCATATGGCTGGCCAAGGTCAAGCTGTCGGACTCCAAGCTTAACTCATTGAGACCAGCTTTGTCTACCAGTTCTAGAGTTCTTCCTGGGTTAGACTTCTCCCTCCTGTCAAATTTCATAAATGTTTCAAAGGGCAGCACAAAGTATCAAATTTGTCCATTCTGTCGTGGATCGTTGCAGTCAGCTTTTCAAGTGTATAAATAGTCCACATTTCCCACCGCCATTCATGTAGTGGTGGGATTAAGAGTTGTTATATGTTGAAATAAACTGGTACCTATCTGGCCGCTACCAGGAAATGAGTGATGAGCTTTTCCCTGTGTGTGGTTAGAGGATAGTCGCTATGTTCGCCCACATTCCCCTATAACTTCACCAACGGTTGCAGTGGCAGTGATACCCCCTATTACTGGCCTAATCTGAGAAATGATTTCCTTTTAATATGATTGAACTAGGGGGCAGGACCACCACATGTGTAGAAACATGCCTCTACCACCATAGTGGATATCGATTATTGGTGACATAGGGGAAGGAATTGAAGTGGTGCCAACTCTACAAATGTTGCAGCCAAATGTCCAATAAGATTTGTGTGGTAGTGAGCATATGAGACCAAAGAAGGTTGTGTAAGGCGATCTGGGAGAAATGTTGTTCGACCTGTACCCAGCTCTTGTTCTTTGGGTTATGGTTCCAATCAAGGGTGGGCAGATTTGGGCTGCTTGGAGTTAGGAGCATATATTGAGGAAACATAACCCCTCCCCCTCCCCCCTTCTCTTGTACATTGATAAAGGATCGCTTTAGTGATTCTGAGGATGCGGTTCTGCAAGACAAAACAATAGCAGTTGGGCCTGGATGAGATCTATTGTGGTGCAGGGGAACCAGAGAGAGGGAGAGTTTGTGCAATGTATAACAATTGTGACAGAAAAGTCTTCTTTACAGATGTTAACCTAATGAACTAGGAGATTTCTAATGTGCCCCAGCAGTAAAGAACTTTATAAAGAACCCACAGAACAGGGGGAGAACACTGCATTGATAAAAGCTTGCCATATTGTTAGGAAGATTTATGTTCATATATTTTTTGGGTCCCATTGACCAGGCAAAAGCACTGTTTTTCAGGGCTTTCCGTGAGTTGTCAAGGTTAACTGAAACCCGCATACCACAGGACTTAAAGTAGTTTACAGTGAAGCCAGCAGTTATTGTGAAGAAAGCTAATTCTTTCAGGGCTGGTCAATCAGAAACACGAGACATCATTCGCATAGAGCCCTTACTTATGTTCTTGTGTTCCCGCAGTGATTCCTTTTATATTTCGGTTGTGCAGCACTCTTTAGATGAATGGTTCCATTGTGAGTGAGAAGATAAGCAAAGACAGCAGGCAGCCCTGATGAGTGCCCCTCATGATCGATAGTTGAAATGAATACTCTCCATTAACCTTGATCCTTGTTACCAGCTGTTGGTAGCTTGATCAAATCAGTTGTTTCATTCTAGGGCTGAGGGAGATGTTATCCAGTATTTTGGTGAATAAGGCCTGTTAACCCTATCAAATGCCTTCTCTTTATCTGAGAAGATGGCCATCTGTGTTTTCTACCTCCTTAATTGAACCGGCCAGTCTGTTTTTTTACCGGTAGAATGGTCCTGGACTAAACCTGCTTGTTGCTGAGAAATGAGGCTCAGCCATGCTGATTACATGGGTGAAACTACCACTAAGGCATAGATTTTTACATCGTTACTAAGCAGAGTTATTTGGTGGTAGGATTAACATTTGACTGGATGGTTTCCTGGTCTAATTAGGAGTGTATTTTGAGATCTTAGCCTTGACTTTGTGACAATGCTATGGGTCAGTATTTCATTGAATGTTTTGATTAATTGCTGTGCTAGGATATTGAGGAAGGTTTTGAAAAACAAGGCTGGAAAGACATCTGGCCTGGATGCCTTCCGGCCAGGTAATCTAGTAATGGCTGCTCTGATCTCTTCTACTGTGATTTCCTCCTCCAAAAGTAGGAGGTCATCCCTGTCTATATTTGGGTTGTGCTGTTTAGTTAATTGCCTTGTTGGTCCGAGAACAGGGCCTCGCCAAATCAGGATGGGCCGCATAATAAGTGGAAACCTTTTCAGGATATCTGAGGTGCAGGTGTAGATTGTGCTTCGTGCATCCTTGATTTTATCTATCCGATTTCGCAGAAGGGTCTCGTGGAGTTTAAAAAATAGTAATTGGTCTGCCTTGTCCCCCTTCTCATAATATTGCTGCCGAACGTACAATGATGTTTTTGCTCCTTCCTTAATTTATAATTGCTCCCGTCCTCCACTCACTTTGGGCATGTCTCGTGTACGAAATGAGATGTTTTGCTTATACAGGGTTCGCAACCGGCGCAGCTCATCCTCCAGTTCTCTTCTCTTGCATTTCCAGCCTTTCAAAAGTAGTTTTAAAGGCTGTTTAAACTTTTCTAACTCCAGTCTGGCAAATGGGGTAAATTGAAGCGGTGAGGAATCTGCAGGTAGATTATTCACCAGAAAGATCTTTATCGAAGTTAACTTGTTTGGTACCAAGAAATTGAGTTACTCTGTTTTACTGTCTGTCACTGACTGTCAAATTGCATGCACTCGATTGTCATGTATTATCAAGTTTTATGAGAAGCATCCTATTATCTTATGGTCCCAGGGTACAATATAATAATTGTAAATAAATAATACTATAGGTTATTACCAGCTTCATAAAAGATCCCTGTTGTTTGCTGTGTCTGTTCAAATGCCTAACTGCTCTCCCCCATTTGTTCCCAGGTCCAGGAGTTGCATGAAGAAGAAGCACAGTGGGTGAATTATGATGAGGATGAGCTTAGTGTGAAGATGCAGTTAGCCGATGGTATCTTCGAGGCCTTACTACGGGACACGCTCAAAGTGCTGCAAAAGATTCAGGAGAAGCAGATACAGATGCTGCTGGTGTGACGTGCCTGTGTTCCACAGTCTCTTGGATAATCGTGCAATCATTACTCATGCACACACTCCCCTGCAAGCCTTAGCTCAACATCTCCTTCTGGGTTCAATGAGCAGCACAGCAGGCAGAGTATGTCTTGACCCCTTTCAGAAGCCTGGGGGTGTCATTAAAAGAAAGTGCATATAGCACTTGCAATAGTGACAGTTGACCGATGAAAGCAGTTGATAGATTTCTCATTGAGAAATATCTCTGCAAATCTTGCCACATCTTTCATGAGTGTAACTAAAATATTAACCTGCAAAGAACAATCACAGGGCCGTGGACACTTGTCATGGAAGGAATGTCCACCCCTAGTACCACGGTTTGTCTGGTAATTGTTGACCTGTTAGTGATCAAGTGTGCCTGAGATTGTGTGGCAGTGTTGATTGTGGAGCTGTGTGCTGTTGGAATTGATCACAGTGTGTTATGTTTACTTTTATAATATAATAATTTATTAAAAATAGATTGTCAAAGGTAAGTGGAGGTGCCACTGGGCCACTCTCAGGTGTAGGAGAAGAACTGCAAAGCCCCCATCTGAGACTGGAATGGAGCTTGGAGCCTCCGCCTCTTGCAAAGGAGGGGATTTTTTAGAGCTTATTTAGATTGCAAGGTCACACAGAGGGGACTGGAAAGACCACCAAGCTTTTCTGTTTGCGCAAAAAAATTCAGGACCATTGTGGAGAATTGCTTTGGCACACCTTGGACAATGAGTGGAGAATTGCTTCGGCACACCTTGGACAATGAGTAATGAGAGACCATTGGCCCAACCTTAAGGGCCTTAATGTGAAGCAGAAAAGGCGGCCATGGGGCTATCCCTCAAGTGCAAAATAGCATGGGTGCTGTAGTTCAGGGGCAATTTAAAGGGACTGGTCTGAGAGTAGGAGGTGAGATGACTGTGTAGTCTGAAGGCTGGAGGTATGATGGCACTGTTCCTTGACAGGATGAGAGACTAGTACTTACCCAACATAGGCAATGTGATGATAAGCAGCGACAAGATGAACAACAGTGCAGAAGTCCTATAATACAAAATGAGCTACAACAGGCCCACACTTGGCTCAGAGGTGCCAGGTGCCATTTAATGTAAAAGGAGACAGACCATCTCCTACTAATTGAAGAAACCTTCGTATTTCTTTGAGAAATAAAAAGCTAGAACATCAACTTAGCACTTTGGGAGTCTGAAGAAGGGATTGAGAGCTACTTAAAACAAGAGAGCAGGCGTAGTTTGAATATCCTATAGAGTAATTGTAAACCCACACTGTAGTTTGTGAGAAAAGTCTGTAGGGTCAATACTGTAGTATTATCCTGGGATAAAAAGGTGAAACAAGGAGGGCTTACCTGAACTGGAATAACGATGCAGTCGCACCCAATAACGTGAAAATGAAGGAGTTGGAGTTCCTTATTGATGGACCAAGACATCGTCACAAGCTCCGGTCAGTGGTAAAAGAAAAGATTGTTTTTAAAAAGATTTAATCTCCAGGCCAGTACAAATGACTGTAGGATATCTCTTTCGTAAGCACAGTGTGTCTCATCTCCAAACAGGCATGATGGGATTGAAGGGCTCCTGTAAGGGACAACAAGAAATTTCAGTCCACCCGTGTTAGAGACATTGCTGTACTTCTCTGGAGATTGAAGGACAGCTCTCATTGCCACCGTGTGATGTGGGTAGTGGATTGAATGCCATCTTGGTTTGCTGGAAGGGCATTTTAGGGCCACTTTACACTCACTGTATTTAGGTGAAAGCAGTACCCCTCTGTTGGGTGGGATGCGAAGCTTCAAAATGACCCTGACGGAGGAAAAGACATCTAGGCCAACCTTCACTTTTGAAAGAACTCTTGAACTTTACATCTGTTTAGTAAAATGAAGTGTCCTTAGCTTTCTGCAATACTTGAATACCATGTCTTCCATGCAAGTCTTTTGAGTTTCACATCATCTAGGACCTTCCAGTGGGAGACAGCTCTTGTTGTGGAGTCACTGCATGACATCTGAGATCTTCCGATTAGAGGCCCTACTATTTGTTTAGAATTTCACAGACCAGAGTTTCACAGTAACCAAAACTTTACCATGAGAGATGCTTCCAACTGAACAGACATTTCTTTCAGAAGTCAAAATTTCTACTACCTTTCAGCTTGTGATGTTTCGAGACATGGAATTACTACTCACCTAGGCTTGTTGCATTTCTGACCTACCAGTGGCACACATTTCTTGGGGTGTTATAGCATCAGAGATCTTTCAACAAGATGCACTTCCAATCATGGTTTCCATGGCGAAATCTTTTTGGCTGTGGAAGGAGTTGCCTCTTATAAACTGGAATCATAGTATGTGCGAACATTCAATAAGACATGTTCCTTATCAGCGAAAGTCCAGAGGGTGTAACATCTCATTGTCAACCTTCTTAAAGATTCCAGTGAGAAGTGCTTCAGCTATGGAAAGTGATGTCTTAGAGTGTCAGTGTTTCTGAGACCATCCAGTAACACATGTTCTGAATCAAGGCAACATTTTTCTTTCTCAGATTGTCAGATCAGGTGAGACCTTGCAGTGACAAGAGTCACCGCTAGAAAAGATTGTCACAGTTTCCAGCACCTTCCAGTGGATAGTGCGCCTGAGTATGGAGAGAGTTGTTTCACATAGAGGGTCTTCAATCTTGAACTCAAAGAATGCAAACCTATTTATACCTGTAAACCATCATTGTCCTAAACCAACGTGCCCTCACAAGAGCTTTTTATAAACTTGATTTTTCTGGAGAGGCGGAGTTTCAAGGTTGGGTACTGCACAGCCCATTCATGGCACCACCTGCTGCTAGGTCCAATCTGCAGTCTTGACATAACAGGCCTTGCAGACACCTTTGTAATTATGAGATGTAAAATTGCTTGGTTTTTCTCTGCCTCCCTTGTAAATATATCCTGTTGACTGTAAGATAAAACAGAGCTGTAAATAAATATTGATTTATACATTGTATCAGTCTTGTGTGTCATACGTGTTTGTACTTTAGGAACATGGTTAAACAATTTGATTCTTCATCATAGGCTTGCAGCACCTTAGCTTGGTAGTTTCCACCTGGGCCAAGATTCAGATTCTGGCCGAGCTCTGAAATGTGTCAGTTTTAGGTAGTAGAAAATAAAAATAAAAAAAACAGGATCCTATTGTTAATCGATTATTTAAGGGCATTACTCTTCAATTTCCGTTATCTCTTTTCATTATTCCCAAGTGGGACTTAAATATTGTTCTCGCATATCTTGTGTGCTCCCTTCAATCCTCTTCATAACTGTCCTCTAAGGCTCCTTACACTCAAAACTGCCTTCCTTGTGGCCATCACCTCTGCTCGCACGGTGTGGGAGCTTCAGGCTCTTTCTTCTAATCCCCCTTTCTTCTCTGTGCATCCGACATAGTGGTGCTTAGAACGAGGCCTTTGTTTCATACTAAAGTGGTTACACCATTTCATGTAAGATAATCTATCACTTTGCCCACCTTTTTTCCATCTCCATACCCTTCCAAGTAGGAGGAGAGACTCCACCGTCTGGACCCTAAACGTGCACTGCCATTCTACCTTGACCGCACCAAAGATTTCCAGGTGGATTATCAACTCTTTATTGGATATATCTGATATAGACTACTAGCCGCAGATCCCTTAACGTAGAATTATCCCCAGGCGTGAGACTGGACCCAGAAAACTTTCTTGTCCCAGCATTTCTGTGCACCGGGGGGCGGCACCACGCGACTCCGCCCCGCCGTCTTCTGCGGGCGTGACGTCAGCGAGGTCACATAAGCCCCACCCCGGCGCGCTGACGTCAGTTTCCTTCTTTTAGATCCGGATCGTGTTCCTGGCCTGTTTTCAGGCCTTCTTTTCACGCTTTGCGTTTCTTTGTGGGAACAGTGTGCGAATGCCTTCGGGCTTCAAGACGTGCTTGTCTTGCGCCTGCCAGATGTCGGCGACGGACCCTCACCCCATTTGTATGTGGTGTTTGGGTGAGCACCATGACTCCACGGACTGCGAGGCTTGTCAGCAGCTGAAGCCGAAGTCCCAGCGGGAGCGCCGGATGAAACTCCTCTCGGCCCGCATATCCAGGTCGGTGTTGTCACCGCGTCCGTCCCCCGCGGAAGGGTTCAAGAACCGCCACTTCCGTCTCCAACATCGTCCCTCTCCGAGGCCGCAAGGGCGTCGCTCGCCTGTTGGTAAGTGTTGCAGTTTGTCCCCGAGGCCCGGTCCCTGCCCTGTGGGGGGCGCTGGTTCTGCGCGGGTCGTGTGGCCTCATGCGTGGCCACCCTACCCGCTGTTTCCCGGCGTGGGGGCAACCAGGGCCCAAATGGAGGCCTATGCTGCGGCCCTGCAGGCCACCTTGGCTCCTCCTTCTCTTCCTGGGACGTCTGCGGATCCCTTGCCATGTGCGGGGCCTTCTGCTGAGTTGCCGGCAGCTCCGGCGCCGACAGGTTCGGCTTCAGGTCTTGGAGATGTGGTGTCGTCGGGGTGCAGCCCTACGGGGTTCCCTCCTTCGGACCACGGCGCCTCTGCCTCACCACAAACCCCCGTGGGGGTCCCTGTGGTGTCGCAGGAGGTTGCGAGGACTCGGGGCTCGTCCTCGAGTCCCCATCAGTCCTCTGGGCAGGCCGCGGTCTTGTCCGAGGCCGAGCTGACACCTCTCAGGCGCCGGCGGCTGCTGGCCCTGGCGACGCCGCAGGGACTGGAGCGTGTCCACGGGCCCCCCTCGTCTATCCACGCAGGTGGCTGCCTCGTTGGAGGTTGAGTTGGCGCCTTTTCGGCGTAGTACTTTGGGCGCTCCGGCTCCGACCCCGCCCAGTTCTCCCGCTGCGCAAGTCGTGGCAGAGGTCGTCTCGGCGTCTCCTTCGGCACCAGTCAACGTTGAGCTGACGCCAGTGGCGGACTCCACGGCACCTTGCCGGCGTCGGGTCGTTGATTCGTCTTCGGAGGCCCCCTCTTCTCCAGAGGTTCGGCAACTATTTGTCTCTTCCTCCCCGGAGATGGGACGCCGCGTCGTGGCCTTTTCCCCGGTGTCTTCCAAGGGGGGCTCTTCAACGTCCCCGTGCCCACAGTCTTCCCCGGAGGCGCCTCAGGCCCCCCACTCATCGGTCAACCTTCCCCCATTCTGAGCTTGGCCTTTTCTTCCTCTGGTTGGGCTTGGGGATGGCTGGCTTAGCTTACAGCCGTCGCCCACGAAGGAATTGCTCTCCCCACCGCGTTACCCTACGGAGGCGAGTGCTGCCTTCGCCCGGGCTGTGTCCACTGCTGCGGGGATTTTGCGAGTGGGCGACCCGGCTGCCCATTTCCCCGCGGATCATTTGCTTGAGGTTCTTCATCAGGGCTCTGGTGGACAGGAGCTGCTTCTTCCCTTCGAAGCTTCGCTCCATAATTCTCTCTTGGGGGCATCCTGCCACGGAGGACCTGGTGCCCCAGCCGCTCCTGCACTGCCACCATCCTGCTCCGCATAATCCTGTCTGCCTTTCATTCCACCCTTCTACCAGGGGCCCTCTTCTGCAGACTGCCTTTCCCTCCTTGCCATCGGTGTTGTCTCCTCCGTCACGGGAGGCCCGGTGGTTAGATTCATGGGGGCACGCAACATCTCCGCCTCCTCCAGTGCTGCCTTGCGGGCGCTCAACACGCTGTGTGTGTTGGCCAGAGCGACTTCTTGCTTGTGGGATTCAGCGGAGTCCCTTCTGTCTTGCGCTTCTCAGGCGGGTGCCTGCGCTGATCTGCGGCACCATGTGTTGGATGGCCGGGAGCTGGCTGTGTTAATTCTTCGCTCGGCTCTGGGTGTCTGAGGCGCTTGGTCGCACCATGGCTTCTTCAGTGGCCCTCCGTCGCCATGCTTGGCTGCGGGTTAGTGTTTTCCCTGAGAATGTTAGGGAGCGTCTGGTTGACCTCCCATTTGATGGCGCTCTTTTGTTTCACGCCTCTGCGGATTCTGCCATTCAGCGGTTCCTTGCGGGACTTCCTCCTCCTCCTCCTCCTCAGTGAACCTGGGTGTCGGTCCTCTGCTGTGTTCTGGGAGGTGTTCTCCCATTGTTTCTGGGGCCTAGTGTTCCGTAGCCCCGGTGTGGTGTTCTGTGTGGTGGGTGTGCCTTCAGGGTCCTTCGGTTGGCCCTTCAGGGTTCTTCGGTTGGCCCTTCAGTGCTGTTGGCTGCTGGTTCAGGACCCCCCGTTTTTGCCTTGTTGTTTGGCTGTTGGTAAGCCTGTATAGCTCCTGGTATTGGGCCTTTTCTGTCTTCTTTATTGGCTGCTTGGCAAGCTGTCTGCGGTTTTACCCGTAGGCTTTTCTGTATGTCCTCGGCTACGGAATTTTTTCCTAAGAGGTGTTTCCATGTTTTCTTGGGACGTAGCATACCCTATGTGGGGTACTTGTAGCTATGACATAGCTCTGTCATGTGCTGGGGCGGTGTGGTCACCCTTTTCGGGTTCCTTGCTATCTTTGGCATTGTGGTATATCACGGATGCGGTCTCTTTGCAATGGTCTTGACGCAGCTTGCGCTGCGTCCAGGTCTGTCCTTCTCCAGGTTCGCTACGTCGCTTAACCAGTCTGGCCTGCTCTCTGCGGCGTGGTGTTGTGGCGATTCTGCCCTTCTGTCCGGCGATTCGGCCTTGTCTTCTATCTGGTGTTCCAGAGGGACTGGTTTTCTTTGGTTTGCTGTGTTCTGGTTGACAGTCTGGGGCCGTCCTCCGTCTCTTCTCCTTTTCTTCTGCCTGGTCCCATTTCTTTCGTGGGTCAGTGTGTGTTTCGGAACCGGCCCCTCCCTTGGGGTGTGTCCTGGCCCTCCCTGACCTCTGTCTTCGGCTTGCACCTGGCTTGGTCTGCTGC
Organism: Triturus cristatus; assembly: GCF_964204655.1. Classification (NCBI taxonomy): domain Eukaryota; kingdom Metazoa; phylum Chordata; class Amphibia; order Caudata; family Salamandridae; genus Triturus; species Triturus cristatus. The sequence continues at coordinate 358,436,278 of NC_140586.1, read as the reverse complement.
GCTGCTTCATGGTGTTGCCTGCCTGCTTGTTCTGGTCCACCATTGTGGCCCTTAATGTGTTCCCTTGTGCCCCTGCCTCTGGTTCCGCTGGGGATTTGTGCATCTGTGCTTTCTTCTTACTCCTGTGCTGTTGGCGATGGGACCGTTCCTGCCTTGCCCGCTGTTTGCGGCCGAGGGGTGTTCAGCTGTTTCCTATCACTTTGTGTGTTTCTTACGGTGGGCCCTGCCTCCGGTTCTGCCTCGTCTCCCTGGGGTTTGAGGTGCTTCTTTTGTTCCTTGAGGCCCTTCGGGTGCTGTCTGCCCCTGCGGGGTGTTGGGCGGTCCTCACTTAATTGGGCGTGGGGTCTCCTGGCCTTCCCTTCTTGTTCCTGTGACATGTCCCCTGCTGGGGCCCTGTGTCTCTCCTGCTGGGGAGGCGCTCTCGCAGGCCCTCCTCCCTTCTGGGTATGGCTATGGTATCTATTGTACGTTAAGGAATCTGTGGCTAGTAGTCTCTATCAGATGTACAAGTTAGTTACCTCCGGTAACGATGTATCTGGTAGAGACGATTCTAGCCGCAGATTCCATCACGACCCGCCCTTCCTTCCCGTTCTGCGAGGACCCTCTGCTTGGGTTTCTGCACTCGCCTCCCCCTGGGTGGCTTGTCTTCTGTGGGTGTCCTCTTCGCTTCCTTCTGGTCAGGCTGTCCGGTTCTGCTTCATGGTTCCATCCCCCCCTTATTACTTTTGATACAGGGATGGTTGATTGCTGCGTGCCTTTGCTTCCCTCCAGCTGGTTTCTCTCCAGTGTAGGGGTCTCCTTTTGCTCTTATTCCCTCTATTTGTTTGGAGTTTTTTTGATCCCCTCGCTGTGTTGGGGATTCTCTTACCTGTCCTTTGACCTCCTGCTCCTTTCAGGGGGCCTGGCCCTCCTTGACTGTGTGGTCTGGGGATGGATTGCCGCTGCTCCTGTGTTCTGGGCTTGTGGCCCTTCACTGTGTGGGTTGTGGTCTCTCTCTCTATCTCTCCCTCTCCTCTCCTCTCATCCCACCAAATCCCAGATAGCTATTGCCTTGGCTCTCTCTTATCCCATCCCATCCCGGATAGCTATTGCTCGGTTGTTCATCAGGGGGGTGGAGGGGGGGGGGGGGGGGGGTGCTCTGCTCTTTCCCTGCTATAGCTTCACTGCTTTGGCCTTCTGGAACTTTAGCTCCAACTGTAAAGAATCTACAACTAACAGTTAATTTCAGATGAACAAGTTACTTACCGTCTGTAACAATGTATCTGTCAGAGACATATGTTCGTTGTAGATTCCTTAATGCCCCACCCATCCAACGCACGCTCCCTTATTAAACACAAATTGGCATTCGCTGTTTTCTTGGCAGCATCTGAACCTGACTGGGTGTTCTTCGTCACTGAAACCTGGGCTAACAATGCATCTGTGCCCGACTTAGTGGATGCCATTCTGACAAACTACTCAATTTTGAGGTTAGATAGGGCTTGATGGAATCTAGATCTGCTCTACAAACTAGTGAAGCTCTCCATTTCAAACTTATTCCACCTGTTCTTTTGGTGGCGTACTGATCTATAGACATACAGGACCCAGACCCCTTTCTTAATGAGCTTCAACTCTTATTAGAACCCTTGTTAGCCAATATTTGTCTGACCATCATGGGCGATTTCAATTTCCACCTCAAAGAGTCAGATAACCAAGATTCACGCTCCCTCATAGAAGCTCTAGCTAATCAAGGAATGTGGCAACTGGTATCCGCACCCACTCACAGGGCGGGCCACACACTGGATGGACTTTTTACTAATGATATTAGGCTGGCCTTTCAAGCAGTTACCCCCATTAGCTCATCCGACCACAGTGCGGTAGCCTTTTCTCTCTTGTCCGCGTCCTTAGTCAGAAGCAGTCAACCCCCCTCACTCCTTGATTAGGTCAAGAAGCTGCAAGGGAGTATCAACCGAAGCACTGTCCAGAACACTAAACAGCGTACCCTGTGAAATCACAGATGACACAGATAGGGAGCGGAGACCTTTGCTGAGTGGCTGGAGAGGGCAGCCAACAAATTGGACCCCCTCAGGATAAACTAAAGAATTTGTTAAGCGTGATAATTCTCGCGTAGTGTGCTCCGGAAGTAAAACCCGAGCATGTAACCCGGAAGTGTATTAAATGAACTAGGGTTGCTAAGCAACCGGGGCAACGTTGTGATAAAACGTTTTCCGTTTTCATTTTGATTACCAGTGCGCTCTTATTTTTATTTTTATCACCATTCGACCCTTATCACCTTCCATCACCGTTCATGGAATAGCTAACTTTATTAGCACTAACAACCGACACTTTTATCACAACGTTGCCCCGGTTGCTTAGCAACCCTAGTTCATTTAATACACTTCCGGGTTACATGCTCGGGTTTTACTTCCGGAGCACACTACGCGAGAATTATCACGCTTAACTCGGTAAGAACATCACTGTTCGATTCTAAAAGCATGTTTTTTTTAGCCGCGACGCATACTGGATTGCATGGAGCACTATAACACACATTTAAAATTCATTTGTCTTACTCTAACTAATATCGAAAACACACGCGTTTACTAGCACGTTTTATTATAATACACCCCGAGCCAGCTTCATTGATTCCCGTTCTGTATTCACTCAACAGTGCACTTAGCTAACCTTCATGGACCTTCCTGATATTACGGACAACTGCATAATAGAAAGTCGGCTCACTGCGAAAACACGTCGGATTAATGCTGTCACCACGCATAGTACTTTATGATAATGCTCACAAATACCGATCGTTTTTAAACATTTTGTATTCCGTAACATCACAGTTATTGCATATAACCACGTACCTGTCCAGAATCATTTATTGAGTGCTACCCTTTTTGTTTACATTATAGAAACGTTTCCCCTGATGAAGGCATGTTATGTTAATGCCGAAATGCATTGTGACTCCGCATTGGAATAAAGCTATAAGAAAACTTTAAAGAAACTTGTGTGTGAATAAAACACCATGAAACATCAACCTATGTAGAACTTTTGATTACTTTATTGAAACCCAATTGAGGGGCATTGGAGCCCGGGGGACTCCACTCAGTTGAGTGGCGCAACCGACTTATTGTACCCCCTCAGGGTAGTCACACCAAAAAAAAATTCTCCATCAGCCTCCCGGTACAATGACAGGCTCAGAACGCTCAAGAACGCTTGTCGCTGTCAAGAGCGACTATGGAGGAAAAAACAGGAGGAGCAAGAAATAATTACACATAGAAAGTTCTGAAAGTGATAGATTCTTTACCTTAGAATATCCCCAGGCGTCAGACTGGATCCGGAAAGTTTTCGTCAGCAGTACCCCTGCGCGTCGGTAGGCGCTGTCGTATGGCTCCGCGTACGTCGCTGGCGTCGTAGCCGCCGAGATGACTTCGTCAGAGCTACTTAGACGCGCCCACGCGCGCTGACGTCAGTTAGTTCTTTTTCCGCGCAGCAGCGCAGATCCGAGAGTGAGCGGTACCCTTAGTTAAAAGTTTAACTTGGTTTCTAACACCTTCTTTTGTCGTGTGCTTGACTCCTGGTGCAATAGAGATGCCCGGGTTTAAGTCCTGTAGGGCCTGCCGCTGCAACATGTCGGTGTTGGACGCTCATGACGTGCTTCTCCTGCTTGGGGCACGCCCATGACCCTGAGGCGTGCCCCGATTGCCGGGCCATGGCACCGAAAGCTTTGCGGGAGCATTCCCGAAGGTTGTTGGAGGTCCGGCAATCGGTTCGCGCCGATCAAGGTCCCGATCCCGTGGGAGGTCAAGGGACCGGTCGCGGAGCCATCCGCATCGCTCGTCTGAATCGGGGACACGTAAGTCTCAGCGCCACAAAAAGTCGAAGAAGCGTTGTCGCTCTTCTACCCATTACCGGTCGTGGGACGCGGTGGAGGGGGCGGGCGGTAACTCACCCGCGGCTCCATTGGAGCCTCCGTCGTTGCCTGCGGCCTCCCTTATTTTTTCCGGGGCCGCACGCGACTTCGGACGAGGTGCAGACCTTTATGTCGGCCTTGCGCCATTTGTTTTCCCCCTGGGTCTCTCCGGATCGCCTTCGGGCCCTGCAGATCCATCGAAAGGGTTTGCCCCCATGCCGCCGCCTGCACCATACCCTGCGGCGCCTCCAGCCCCGGCCTCGAACCGGTTACTGGCTCGACTCCCGACGCCGGCCCTGGATCCAGCTCCAGCGCCGGGTGCGGCGCTGACGCCCGACGGCACCGACCCGGGACTGGTATCTTACCCTCCCATACCAATTCTTGGAGGGGAGTTTATCCCGTTTCCCAGGGCACCTCATCCTTACCGGCCCCAGCAACCGGTGGACGAAGGGGAATACTGGGAGGGGTCTGAGCACCCTCTTGCATCTCAATGCGAGGATGAGCCTGAGTGGGAAGGCGATGTGGAGGGTCCAGTGGATCTGGATTTCTCTCCACACCCTTGCACTCTGTCCCCTTCCTCCGTGGCCACGGAGGAGGTTGGGGGTTTTTCGGTGGTTTTACGTCGGGCAGCTGACGGTCTTAAGATCGAGCTCCCTTCTGTACCTATCAGGACCAATCTCCTGACTGAGGTCCTGCAGCCGCAGTCCTCCTCTGCGGAGCCGTTACTGCCCTTCAATGAAGCACTTACTGATATCCTGTTGGGCACCTGAATTTGGACAAGGTTGTGGCGCACCACCATCGCCCGGCGCCGGGCGACCCCAGCTTTCTCACACAACACCCGACGCCTGAGAGTCTGGTTGTCCAGGCTTCTGCCTCGCCGAGTGCCTTCCCTTCTGCTCCTCCGGACAAGGAATCTAGGAAACTGGAGCAATTTGGGAAAAAGATTTTCTCATCTGCCAGCTCTGGGTTGCGGGCGGTGAAAACTGCGTGCCTGCTAGGCCGCTGTTCCCATTCTGTGTGGGACACTGTGGCACAGGTGCTACCTCAGTGCCCTGTGGAGGCACGGGCGGTTCTCTCCCAAGCCATTACCGAGGGGAGAGATGCTGCAAAATTTACTATTTGTTGTGGGCTTGACACAGCTGATTCTCTCGGTAGGGCACTTTCCACAACTGTGGCACTTTGTCGTTTTGCTTGGCTCCGCACTACTGGCTTCTCTGGGGATGTCCTGAACACCCTGTTGGACATGCCCTTTGACGGTACACGCCTCTTTGGTGATAAGGCGGATAGCACCCTGGAACGTTTTAAGGACTCCCGGGCTACGGCCCAGTCATTGGGTCTCGCAACCACGCATACTCCCTCTGGGTCCGCTTTTTGGTCCTTTTGAGGCCTAGGTCGGGGCGCCCAGTCGCGTTCTTTTCAGACCCGCAAGTCTGCGCAGCCACAGTCTCAGCACAGCTGCGGATGTGGGAACCGCCGTGGTGGATTCCGGGGACAGGGGACGGGTCAGTCCACCACCTCCCCTGCCGCCGCTGCATCTAAACCTTCCTAGTCCGGTGTTTCAGGCCCACCTGACGCCAGTGGGTGGCAGGATTCGCCATCACCTTCCCCACTGGCGCTCCATAATCTCGGAGAGGTGGGTTCTGCAAATAGTCTGCTGGGGCTACTCCCTCCCCTTCTAATCTACACCTCCAGCCATGCCTCCTCAGTACCACGGCATGTCAGGGGAACACTTGGCACTTCTCCAGCAGGAAGTTACGGCCCTCTTCGCCAAGGGGGCCATCGAGCGCGTTCCGACGCCAGAAGTAGTTTGTGGTTGTTACTCCCACTACTACTTGGTTCCGAAGAAGGACAAAGGTCTGCGCCCTATCTTAGACCTCCGGATGGAGAAGTTCAAGATGCTCACGCTTGCTCAGGTCTTGTCTGCTCTGGACCCGCAAGACTGGCTGGTACCGTTGGACTTGCAGGATGCTTATTTTCATATTCCCATCCTGCCAGCCCACTGGCGTTACCTACGGTTCACGGTGGGACACAAGCACTTTCAGTTCACAATGCTCTTTTTGGCCTTACCAGCGCCCCTTGGGTGTTCACGAAAGTGATGGCGGTGGTCGCAGCTCATCTGCGCAGATCAGGGGTTTCAGTCTTCCCCTATCTCAACGACTGCCTGTTGAAAGCGGGCTCGCCCCAGGCAGTCGTCTCCCACCTCCAGACTACGGCCAACCTCCTGCATTTGCTGGGGATTTCCATCAACGTGCCGAAGTCGCACCTGATTCCCTCTTCATCGGAGCAGTTCTAGGTACGGCGCAGTTTCGGGTTTATCCTCCCGAACGGCGAGTCCGGGACATTCAGGCTATGATTCCGATCTTTCACCCATGGTCCTGGGTTTCGGTCAGGAAGACACTGAGGCTGCTGGGCTTCATGGCTTCCTGCATTCTGCTAATCGACCATGCCAGATGGCATATGCGGTCTCTGCAGTGGGACCTGAAGTTCCAGTAGACACAGCATCGGGGGAACCTGTCCGACTACGTCCAGATCTCAGAGGGCACTGCACAGGACTTGCAGTCATGGCTCACGAACAGCGTTGGGTCAGCGGCAGATCCCTCTCCCTTCCCCAACCGGAGCACACAGTAGTGACGGACGCGTCCCTCCTGGGATGGGGCGGCCACATGGGAGAGTTGGAGATCAGAGGCCTCTGGTCTCCGGCGGAGTCCAAGCTCCATATCAGCCTTTTGGCGCTCAGGGCGAACCTACTTACACTCAAGGCATTCCTTTTCTCTGTCAAGGGGAGAGTAGTGCAGGTGTTCTCAGACCACACCACCGCCATGTGGTACTGCAACAAGCAAGGCGGGGTGGGGTCGTGGATCCTATGTCAGGAGGCTCTACGTCCCTGGACGGGGCTGGAACGTCAAGGCATTTCCTTGGTGGTTCAACACCTGGCAGGTTCACTGAACGCCAGGGCGGACGAACTCAGCCGACGGTGCATGTTGGATCACAAATGGTGTCTTCATTCGGAGGTGGTGAAAGGTCTCTTTCAGCAGTGGGGAGAACCTTGGTTAGATCTATTCGCCACCGAAGAGAACGCACAATGTCAGCAGTTCTGCGCGTTGGAGTTTCCGATGCGGCACACGCTAGGCGACGCTTTTCGTCGCGAGTGGAGTTGCGGTCTGTTGTACGCCCTTCCGCCTATACCATTTCTGCCCAGAGTGCTGAAGAAGATCAGGCGCGACCGGGCCCAAGTCATTCTTGTGGCACCGGACTGGGCTCAAAGAGTTTGGTATCCCGAGCTACTCAGTTTGAGCGTGGATCCCCCGATCCGACTGCCTCTTCAGGAGGATCTCCTGTTGCAGCAACAGGGGATGGTCCTCCACCCGAAACTGTCCAGCCTCCACCTCCTTGCGAGGAGATTGAGAGGCGACAGCTGATTCCATTTGACTTGCCTCCTGAAGTCTGTAATGTGATTTTGGCAGCCAGTCGTCCCTCCACTAAAACGGTGTACGCCTGTCGGTGGAAAACATTTGTGGCATGGTGCACAGCTAAGTCTGTTGATCCTCCTTTCTTTGGTCCAGCAGGGCTCTGCTTTGGGCACTATCAAGGGCTACCTCTCTGCTCTTTCAACCTTTCTTAGGTTTCCTGATCAACCCTCTCTTCTCAAGTCCCCGGTTGTCAATAGATTTCTCAAGGGCATTACTCACCTTTTCCCTCTGCCTCTTCATAACTGTCCTTTGAGGTTATTGACTCTGAAAACTGTCTTCCTGGTGGCCATCACCTCCGCTTGGCGGGTGAGTGAGCTCCAGGCTCTTTCCTGCAAAACTCCTTTGCTAGCGATTCATCCGGAGAAAGTTGTGCTTCGCCCGCGTCCCTCCTTTCTACCAAAAGTAGTCTCTGCCTTTTATCTCGCGCAAACTGTAACTCTGCCCACTTTCTTTCCGCCTCCTCACCCTTCAAGAGAAGAGAAGAGGAGAGGCTCCACCGTCTGGACCTAAAACGTGTGCTCTGGTTTTATCTCAACCGCACACAACAGTTCCGGGTGGATGACCAGCTCTTTGTTGGCTACGTGGGCGCCAAGAAAGGCCGGGCTGTGCACAAGCGAACTATCTCCCGATGGGTTGTCTTGTGCATTAAAGCCTGTTACTCTCTGGCTAAAAAGGAACATCCGGTTGGGCTGCGTGCCCATTCTACCAGGGCGACAGCAGCTACTACAGAGTTGGGACGTGGTGTCCCCCTGCAAGACATCTGTCAGGCGGCCACTTGGGCCTCGTTGCATACTTTCACTAAGCACTATTGCCTTGACAGTCAAGTCCGGAGTGACGGCTTCTTTGGCCATTCATTTCTCGGTGACTTTTTGGTGTAATCTCGCTTCACAGACCCACCACCGGGGTTGGTATTGCTTGGGTATGTATTTTAAGGTAAGGAATCAATCACTAACGTGTCTCTTTTAAATGTACAAGTTACTTACTTGTGTAACGATATATCTGTAAGAGACATTAGTTAGTGAAAGATTCCTTACCGCTCGCCCATCCTCCCCGTTCTGTGAACTGTTCTCTAGGGTTCAAGTCATCCCTTTCAGGGCTCTAGTTCTATTGCACCAGTAGTCGGTCTCTGGCATAGCTCTTTGTTTCTCACGCAGAGAAGTTGTGTACAGAACTGACGTCTGCTCGCGTGGGCGCGTCTAAGTAGCTCTGACGACGTCATCTCGGCTACGACGCCAGCGACGTACGCAGAGCCGTAGGACGACGCCTACCGACGCGCAAGGGGTACTGCTGACGAAAACTTTCCGGATCCAGTCTGAAGCCTGGTGATATTCTAAGGTACGGAATCTATCACTAACTAATGTCTCTTACAGATATATCGTTACACAAGTAACTTGTGCTTCATCCAAGAATACAATCTAGCTCTATTTGAGGAACAATCCAAATACTGTAGTCATAGAATTGAAAATGCTAAATCTGCTAGAAAACTATTCAGTGTAGTGCAGCAGATCTCCACCCCCTCAGGTCCTGAAAGAACCAGAGGGCTTTCAACTTTTATGCAATCAGTTAGCACATTTTTTTTCACTCTAAGATCACAGACATCCAAGAAGGTCTTGAAATAACCCCTAACTCATCCACGCAGTTAATCTCTACTAGAGGGCCTCAACGGACATATCAAGCGATGTCAGCACAAACAACCGAGAGACCAACACACTATCTGTCTTTCCAGCTATCTCCCCTAAGATGGTGGAACACAGTCTTCTTAATACAAAATCAGGGTCACCTCGGGAGGCCTGCAGGTCGGCAGTCCTTCACTTGGCGGCCAGCACTATAGCCCATCCTCTTTCTAATTTAATGAATAAAGTGATCATCTCCTGATCTTATCCCCGGAGTTGGATGGAGGCAATTATTATGCCCCTCCTTAACAAATCCAAGCTGGATAGCACAGACTGTAAAAATTATCGTCTGATCTCTCTGGTTCACTGTCCAGCAAATATTCTTGAGAAGAACCTTAAAATCCATCTGATGCAAATGGCAGAACAAAGCAAAACCAAAGGGGATGATTGACGGAGTGTTGAACATTGCAAGCACTCACCCCCAATGCAGGGAAGACATGGCTTGGCAGTTCGGTCTGGACTGTTCCCATGAGGCACAGGGTCAGACTGATATGCATATGGCGATGTCTGAACTGGGGTGGCGGAGTGAGCTAAAGAATGATGATGGATTAAACCCAGATCAGTTGACTGGGGGTGAGTGCTTGCATTGTTCAACACCCATTCCATCATCCACTTTGGTTTTGGTTTGTTCGCCCTAAGTTGGCAGGGTATGCCCAGACGTGGGTCCCTTGCTCACTTTGCCACTGGATTCAAGCTAGCCTGGCTGATTACGGCTGATTAGCCAGAAACCGGTCCCAGGATGCTTGTTTCCGGGCCAGGGAAGACATATCTTGGCAGTTCGGGCTGGACTGTTCCCATGAGGCACAGGGTCAGACTGATTTGCATATGGCCATGTCTGACCTGGGGTGGCAGAGTGAGCTAAAGAATGATGATGGATTAAACCCAGATCAGTTATCTGGGGGTGAGTGCTTGCTTTTTTCAACTCTCCGTCCATCATCCCCTTTGGTTTTGCAAATGGCAGAACAGCAACACTGGCTGAATGACAACCAGTTCGGCTTTAGGAAACATCATGGGACAGAAACCATGCTGATTTCAGCCACAGACTGCATCAAACGGCTAGTGGATGAAGAACAGGGTATGGCTCTGATACTCTTGGATCTATCAGCGGCATTTGATGCTATATCACCTTTGTTGCTGTTGGATTGACTACAAGATCTGGGTATCGCTCATCAAGCTCTAGCCCTTCTGTCCTCATTCCTTAGGGATAGATCTCAAAAGATGAAGGTACAACACTTTTACTGAGGGCTTGAAGTACCGGGTTTTAAGAACCCAGCGGTGCAGGGGAACACACCCTAAGACTTCGGGTTCTTCCTGTTTCAGACCCACAGAAACACAGAGTCTTCTAGATGAAATCAAAGATCGTATTTATTGGCTGCAGACCAATCACAGGTATCCGAGAAGTACAACACGATGTATGTTCTCAGGAGACTGCTCCCGAACCAAAAACCAGTCTTTACTTATATACACAAAATTACGCTTTGGGGCAACACCGCCCCTATTTTACAAGTGGTCATTCACATATTTTAGTTTCAAAGAAACAGCAGAGCCATAATGACAATCCCACATTTCAGTTCATTAAGCATACAGTCATTTTACCCAGCAAGGCTCAGAACCCTCATCAGATAACAGCGGACCCCAATAAAACGGGCACCTCCTGCTCGTAAAACAAGCCATAAAGTAGGAAACAGAGTTCGGTGTGAAATAGCTTAGTCAGAGATCGTGTGCGAACAAGGACTTTATGATGGGTCGAGCCCTGATGCTAATCACATTAGGCCGCAAGAAAGGGAACTGGCCGGACAGGATTGACCTCGGGCAGCGGAGTCAGTTTGCACAGGTCAGAGAGAAGTCACAGAAGGTGTACGTGTCCTTTAGGCCTAGGCATGGCCTTAGTGCGCAGCCTATGTGAGGGCAACCACAAAATGGCTACTGTTCTAAAATGGAACCCAAGGGTTCAATATGTGGTATCGTATGGACGGTGAATTCATCAGTGAAACATGACGAAAACACTTATGCATACCGCGTTACTCCTTTGCCGTTCGCTGATACCAAAATTGGCATGGTGGGACCATGCCACCTACATGGTTCCGAATTTTACAGTACCACAGACCCTCCTTTTGCCCTTACATAGGCAATAACTATACTAATCTGAGTCCAGGTCTATGTTCATAAAGTCATGGAGATGTTGCTGTAGCATCATCCTATTGCTTAGCTCGTCCCTTGATACAGGTTTCCTTACACATGATGTAACACAGAGGCTACACATTACAGGAGCACACTGTATACATAGACAGAACAGGAAAAGAATGGCTAAGATTGTTCCAATGACTATTAGAATCTTCCATCCCCAAGCTGATATCAGTTCCCAGAACCACCCCATTACCGACCAATCTCCTTTATCCACGTGGATAGATTCGGAAATTTTATGTAGTTTGGAGATGGCCTGATAGATTGTCGGAGCGTTATCTGGTATGTAAATACAACCGCTTGATTGGATAACAGTACATACCCCACCACGATCTGCAAGTATGACATCTAGAACCATACGGTTTTGCAACGTCATGAGGCGATCTGCTTGGAGCTCAGCTGTCAAATTACCAAGGGCACCAGCCGTTACATTAACAGTGGTTTCCACTACACGAGTCAGTTGTCTCAGGTTCCTACTATTGACCATTGTTCCCCAAAACGGCAGGAAACCCAAGAAAAAGTCTCCTGCTTCCTGACCGGCAGTATCTTCCTTACTAACAACGCCTCTCACAACTCTGGTCTTGTGATAATCAGAGGCGGCAGTAAATGTCGGCGGTAGCAGATTTGCAACATAACACGTGCCCGAGAAATCAGGGGGCAACCATGTATCTGCTCGATCATTACAAACAAAGTATGTACCCTTGGCAGCCAAAAACGCAGGGGAAAACTGTGATGGGAAAGTGTACGTTTCCGTACAGTCACTCTTCCCTAGTTGAGCTCTTGGATTTTGTCCATTGCCTTGTAAACAAAGGCGACCCATGTGTGGTACAACCCAAATTGGGGATGAACTTTTTGCCCTGTTTTTCGCCCAAATTCATGCTATACCCCGTCGCGTTCCAACCTACATAAGCTCGCAACTCATCCTTGGGAATAGATGTATATGCATCGATATCTCTACTCATATCTGCAACTCCTCTCATCAAGGCTTTATTGTTCGAGTTAAGTCTAGTGGAACGCGGTGGTCGCAGGGAGTAGGTTTCAAGCGCAAAAGAAACATAGTCTGGAATTCCCATGATGAACCATTATAGCTAAATGGCAGCACTAGATATGGGATACCCTTATCAATGGTATGCGGCATCAAACCACACACCCAGCAATTCGTTGTGTTCATAACTAGTTGGTGCTGGTGCAGGAGTTGAACAAATGAATTGTTTACAAATTCAGAACGTCTAAATTGTTCGTGTTCAAGCAGAGGGTGAAAAGAGTGTGGAAAAATAGTAGGAGGAGGTGTGGGCTGTACAGTGGGTACGAATGGCACTTGGAAAGACAATAATACACAACCTACAGAAAACATCATTATGCTAGATAGTACAAACAGACATAATACTACAAAACATTTGCTATTCATTATTTTACATATTCTGCTCTTAAAACTTATTTCCTCAGCGGGTCTCTTCATCTCGAGAAACTCCATCCTCTAATCGTGCTGTTCGCGGCGGATGAGTATCTTCTGCTATGGAGTACACCTGTCAGTTCAGGGAACGCCCTAGACCAACCAGAACCGTTGACCTAACGTCTCCGGCTTGTACCCCAAAGTCTTGGCGCCGCGACCCTACAGCTAAACCCGGATGGTGGTTTAAAAAATAGAAAAGTTTCTCAGATGAGAGAGCTGCGCTATCCAAAAATATCAAAGGAAAAGAATTTTTATTTGTCCATAGTCCTTGGCCTCAAATTATACCTGTTTTTCCCAGGTACTGTCTGGTCTTGAAACAAGAGTTCAGGCTCTGTGGTGTCCAATCGAATTGATGGCGATATAGCTTCTTGCAGAATGTCGTCACTTTCTTGCTCTGAAATTGTTCCCTTTACACGTGCATCGCTAAAAGGCACAAAACGAGGCACAGTCTCAGCCTCAGAGTCAGCGATCCCCTCCTGGACCCACCGATCATACGGTAGGGGCAAAGGGATCCTCTTGCAATGTATGCCGTGTATCCAATTCTTTTTCCCTTTAACTCGAACCGCTGATCTTGTCGATAGAAGGACGAGGTGGGGGCCGATCCAACAGGGCTCATCATTTTTCATACGTTGAAAATTTTTAATCAGCACCCACGATCCAGGATTAATAGGGTGTCCTGGAGCTTCAGAGGCCTGGGGCAGAGTATCGTGAACATGTTGGTGTAAGACACGCAATTTAGCCGTCAATTCATACAGATAATCAAGCAGTACTGGATGTCCGATTTCACTGAATTTTGTCGGCCTTGGCACTCCCCATACATTGGCCGGACGGCCAAACACGATTTCATACGGACTAAGTCCCACTCGTGAATGCACAGTCATTCTTGTTGATAGGAGTGCTAAGGGCAGAGCGTCAGGCCATTTAAGACCGGAGCTCGCCTGAATTTTGGCCAACTTAAGTTTCAAGATGCCATTGTAGCACTCTACTAATCCAGCTGATTGGGGGTGATTTGCAGCGTGGAACTTCTGCTTAATGCCTAGTCCCTCACACACATCCTTCATCACTCGACCTACAAATTCACTCCTGTTATCACTCCATACCATCCTTGGCATTCCGAACCTAGGGAAAAATTCTTTGACAAGGGCTTTAGCTGTGGATAAGGCCGTATTGTCTTTTAGGGGATATGCTTCTATCCATCTTGAAAAAGCGCAAACAACAACCAGTTCATATTTCAAATTGTTGCACCTTGCCATGTGGATGAAATCTAGTTGCAGAACCTCAAATGGATATGATGGAGGTGCAAAATGACCAGCTGGAGTTGGGGTTCCTAGGATTGTATTTCAAACATACCATGCAATTTTTGACCACATTCTCCGCACACTTGGGAATTCCAGCATTCTGCCATACTGGAGCCAACAACTTACAAATCCCTTTCACACTGATATGTGCCATTCCATGTGCCATCGTAACCACTGGAAGCACATATGCATCAGGTAATAACCATCGCCGGTGTTCTGACAAATCAACCCAACAAACATTTTCATCTAATTTACCCTTACTTTCTTTCCACATACTCAATTCTTTCTCTGTGGCTTCAGCTTGAAGGGACTTCACACTCTCTATCGTGTCTTCACACATTCCAACATCACCAACCCATCTTGCAGGGCCTGCAACATACATTCGAGTTGTCACATCTTTTGCTGTTTCTTTCGCGATTTCGTCAGCAAATGCATTACCACGCCCAACATAATCGGTAACCTTCTTGTGTGCGCTGCATTTCACAATCGCGACTTGTAACGGCAAGGTCAGTGACTCGGGGAGATCATTCACTAACTGACCATTCTGAATCTTAGTTCCATGCGAGGTCAGGAACCCACGTTCTTTCCACAAGCGCCCAAAACTATGGGCCACGCCAAAGGCATAGTGACTGTCAGTATATATGTTCACTTTCATTCCTTTCGACAACACGCATGCTCTTGTAAGTGCAATTAATTCTGCTGCTTGGGCTGAATTATGTGGTATACGTGCAGTTTCAACAATCGTGTGCAAAGTCGTGACAGCATATGCAGCAGTCGTATCACCATTAGGAAGCTTAAAGCACGAACCATCCACCCATAAGGTACCATCACATTCAACCAGGGGAGTATCTTTAAGATCCACTCTCCCTTTTGTTTCTTCTTCTGTTCTGAACAGACAATCATGCTGTTCAACCTCATCTGTGTCTGCTGAAATTGGCAATAATGTAGCTGAATTCAGCGTGTTGCACCTTTTTATGTGCACATGGTTCGCTAACAGTGTCAATTCATACCCTGACAATCGAGCACTAGTTAAGTGCTGTGTCTTGGTCCTGTTTAACAATGTGTCCACTGCATGGGGAACCATTACGATCAATGTGTTATTCATCACTAATCCAGCAGACTGTCGAATAGACACAGCTGCTGCCGCTGTGGCTCTTAAACAACTTGGCAATGCCCTCGCTACCGGATCCAAAGTCGACGAAAAATACGCGCATGGACGCGGTCTGTCTCCAAACGGCTGTGTTAACACTGACAATGCGCAACCTTCCTTTTCATGAACATACAATGTAAAAGACTTACTATAGTCGGGGGTACCAGACACAGGAGCTGAACATAATGCCTTGCGTAATTCCCAAAAACTTTTCTGACACTCTTCAGACCATGGGACAGGATTCGGTGTATCTTTACATGTTAATGCTATCAACGGTTTTGCCAGCAAAGAAAAACTCGGGATCCAGTGCCTACAGTATGAAGTAATGCCCAAGAAAGCACGCACTTCTCTCTGTGTCCTTGGCACGCTTAATTGTGCAATGGCCTGGATTCTTTCTGGGGTCAGCTTCCTTCCCTCCTTCGATAAGAGATGACCTAAATAGGTCACTTCTTGTCGACCATATTGTAGTTTAGAGAGAGACACTTTGTGATGAAAGGCAGACAAATGACGCAACAATGACGATGTAGCTCGTTTACAAATCTCTTCAGTATCTGCGGTGATTAATAAGTCGTCAACATACTGAATAAGGGTAGCACCACTAGGTAAAACAAGTGCATCAAGCTGCGCTTTTAAAGCCTGACTGTATATTGATGGACTTTCACAGTAGCCCTGTGGAGCGCGTTTAAAACTGAAGCTTCGACCTCCTAAACAAAAGCCAAAAATATCCCTGCTCTCCTCTGCAATCGGGATACTAAAGAAAGCATTCTTTAAATCGATCACTGAGAACCAAGCAGCGGAAGCTGGAATCATAGTTAACAAGGCAGTTATATCAGGGACGACTGGAAACTGTGGCACAACTATCTTATTGACCTCTCTAAGATCGATCACAAACCTGTAAACAGGTGGCTGAGAAGGGTCAGTACGTTTTAAAACAGGCAGAACCGGACTATTGCAAATGTTGCCTCTTGTCTCTTCAATTACATCCTTCTCAATTAAATCATAGATAACTGCTAACAACGCTTTTTCACCTTCATTAGAGATCTTGTACTGGGGAATGCGTGGCAATGTAACATTGGCTTTCAAAGTGACAACATACGGCGGTATTTCCAAAAGGCCCACATCATTAGGGCCAGTGGCCCAAAGGGCATCAGGAAGAGACGACATTTCAGCTGGCAGTTTATTCTTTGACAAATACATGGGAGAAATCACTTCCCTACCCAGTGTAAGTTGTACTCCCGAGGGGGAACAATATAATGTTGCATGTAATCTCTTTAACAAATCCAATCCTAACAGGTTTTCACCACATCCTGTCGTTAGGATAAGGGGTGCTTTCAGCTCACAAGGTCCAACAGAAAGGGCCATAGGACTTGAGATCGAGTTCCTAACCGGGGCGCCAGAAAAACCTGTTGAAACATTCATTTCGCCAGACAAAGGCGCGCCTGGGACTTTTGAGCGCATAATAGAACTCTTTGCAGCACCAGTATCCAGCAGAAAGGGCTCTGTTACACCCGCTGTAGTCACCTTAACATACGGTCCGCTCTGATCCACTGGCACTGAAACAACTCCCTCTCTCTGTCTATGGCTGTCCTAGTAATCATTACCTTCCGTATTATCATCTTCTACATAATAGTCATTATTATAGTACTGCGCTGTCTTGCCAGTTGCATTGGCTTGCTGATCAAAACTATTTATCGTATTTTGAGGCGGAAGAGGACGCACGTTCTGGGGAATATTTCCACGCCCTCTACCTTTTGGAGCTTGCTAGCCACCTCTACCTTTTGCACCATAAGCATTATTCGTGCGCTGCAACAATCTAAGACAATTATTTTTAAAATGACCTTCCTCCTTGCAATATGAACACTGATTGGGACCTATAGGGACACGTGGTTGATAATACCCATACATTTGCTGATTATTCTGAAACTGTTGGGGTTGCTGATAGATACCCTGGGTTTGCCTATAATTATTCTGACCTCCACGTGGCGGATAAGCCTGCTGTAAAAGAACCTTCGTTTTTAATTCTTTCGTTTTCTTGTCTGTTCTATCCTTCTCATCTTGATCCCTATTTTCGTAATACTGTGCAGTAGCCAGTATTTGCGCTGAAGAGGAAACGGCCCAAGAACTCTCTGAATCTTTAACTTTTTACACAACTCTGGAAGCAAATTATGCACAAATTTATCAACAAATAACCGTTGACCACCTTCTGTACTCATGTCTTGACCACTGTGGTCGATAAATGTTTCTTCAAACCTGGTGAAGAAATCGGACACTGTTTCATCTTTCTTCTGTTTGCATGCGGATAATTTATCCCAATTTACACGTATTGCGGGCATTAAAGTTTTCATATAGTTAATTATTCTACCGGGGAGTTCTGCTACAGCGGGCTCAGGCTTGGCACCACCAACCTGTCTATTGTCTGCATTAATGATATTAGCCCATGTGTCACCTAGTTCTGCAGCATGATCTGTATTACGAATCAATCCCCACAAAGGCTGTGGAACAACATTTCCGAACAACATATCTATGTCAGCTAGATTCATGACACATGATTCTGCAGTCTGTGATAACTCCTTATAATATCCTGCGGGGTTCTTACGGGGGTCAGGCAATGTCTGCTTAAGCGCTAAAACTTCAGATCGTTTCCAGGGAACATGTACCCAAACACGCTGAAAATGAGCTGGCTTAGCAGCAATACCATGAGCGGCATCAGCCGCAACAGCTTCCTTCCATACCGGAGGGACTTCTCTCATAGGGTACTGTCGCACCTTTTTACCAGAGGAGTCAAGCCCAAACAGTGACTGAGAAGGATCCTCAATCCTAAAAGATAGCAATGTCGCAACTGCTTTCCTAACCTCGGGACCCACAATCGTACCTTTTCCAAATTCAAATCGCACTTGACACAACTCCTGCGGGCTTGAGTCTAAATCATTATCTTCCAATTCCTCACATAGGATTTCACACATTTTCTCAAAGACGTATCTCTGTTGTGGTACTTCCCACTGATGAAAAACATTTGCAACGGACTCTTCATCATATCTAGAAGGATAAACAATCCATCTACGTGCCATGCGGTCCAGTTCTTCTTTCTTCTCTAGAACCAGGCATGTGACTACGTAACTGCTTACGTTGTGAATCATGGGTCGCACTAGATGACCCAAAGAGGGGTGATATAAGACTAGTGACTGCACTAGCTATTCATTGTCGTGCAGAAGGAGAAGTTGAGGCAAGAACCGGGGGGAAAAACAGAGGGAAGAAAAACGGGTGTAGATACAGATACAGGAGTAGTAGCAGGTAGGGCACCAAGGGAGGCAGCTGATGTGCTAGGTAAAGTCGCAGGGAGCGCAGAAGAGGTAGGTAGCAAAATCGGCGTCCCTTGGGAAGGCTGCGCTGCAGGGATAGGAGCCGGCTGAGGAGGAGCTGGCGGCTGCGGGAAAGCTTGCGGTGCATTAGCTGGAGGCTGCACATTTAAGGGTTGTGGAGGTGCTGTAGCATTTTGTGCATACGGGGGTGGCGAACTTAGCAAATGCGACATTAGGGGGTCTGTCTCCTTTTCTTTTAACGCATCTTGCTGAAGGGGCGGCAAAACTGGGTAACATTTATCAATGACTAGTGTGCGTTGCCTGTGCAACTGCTCATTCATTTGGTCCTCTTCATTATCTTTAAACTGCAAAGCTGCTTGCATTATCGACATACCTCTCTCTCTTTTATTTTTCTTTGCTAATTTAATTTCTTTTTGTTTGGCTTCCTTTCGCCATAGGCGGAAAGAATCAAACATCGCCGGCCGGGCTTTCTTCTTGAATAATTTAACTTCTAGGTTATCTAGGATTTCTGTGTCGAAACTACCATTTTGGGGCCATTTTAAAACACCATCCTTTCTGGTGTATCGGGTCCATACTTCATTATACGTAATGGGGCCCACGCCATGTTTCACATAAAGCTCATAAGTTGGAGTTCCAATTGGAGGAACCAGACACGACTCCTCTAATCGGGAATCCCTTTTACAACCAAAACAAAACAAATTTCCAAATATACTAGAACCAGGCATCTTCGCTCACTAGTCTAGTTTCAAACTTCAAAGGATTATCGAATACGATAGTCTCGTGAATACACGAGTCCTCTGGCTTTGGCACTTGCAAGTCCCAAATCAAAGCGATCCCGAAGGATACCAAAATACCGAAGGATACCAAACAAACTGGGAGACGCTCTACTTATACTTAACTGAGGTATCGATGACTTCACCAGAAGACTCTCTCAATTGTTTCTCTCTACCAAATCGTCAAGGGTCCAAAACAGGGCGATAGTCAGGGCAGCAGTCCTTCGTAGCCGTCAGGACGCGGAGAACCTCGCAGAAAAGACTTTCGGACCACGTCGACATGCAGGGGTCGATGAAGTGGCGGCCTTCCTCCAGAATTTCCACACGAAGCTCCCCACGAACCTCTGGCTTGGACCAGTACCGCTGAAATTGCCCAACGTTGGGCGCCAACTGAAGTACCGGGTTTTTAGAACCCAGCGGTGCAGGGGAACACACCCTAAGACTTCGGGTTCTTCCTGTTTCAGACCCACAGAAACACAGAGTCTTCTAGATGAAATCAAAGATCGTATTTATTGGCTGCAGACCAATCACAGGTATCCGAGAAGTACAACACGATGTATGTTCTCGGGAGACTGCTCCCGAACCAAAAACCAGTCTTTACTTATATACACAAAATTACGCTTTGGGGCAACACCGCCCCTATTTTACAAGTGGTCATTCACATATTTTAGTTGCAAAGAAACAGCAGAGCCATAATGACAATCCCACATTTCAGTTCATTAAGCATACAGTCATTTTACCCAGCAAGGCTCAGAACCCTCATCAGATAACAGCGGACCCCAATAAAAAGGGCACCTCCTGCTCGTAAAACAAGCCATAAAGTAGGAAACAGAGTCAGGTGTGAAATAGCTTAGTCAGAGATCGTGTGCGAACAAGGACTTTATGATGGGTCGAGCCCTGATGCTAATCACATTAGGCCGCAAGAAAGGGAACTGGCCGGACAGGATTGACCTCGGGCAGCGGAGTCAGTTTGCACAGGTCAGAGAGAAGTCACAGAAGGTGTACGTGTCCTTTAGGCCTAGGCATGGCCTTAGTGCGCAGGCTATGTGAGGGCAACCACAAAATGGCTACTGTTCTAAAATGGAACCCAAGGGTTCAATATGTGGTATCGTTTGGACGGTGAATTCATCAGTGAAACATGACGAAAACACTCATGCATACCGCGTTACTCATTTGCGGTTCGCTGATACCAAAATTGGCATGGTGGGACCATGCCACCTACATGGTTCCGAATTTTACAGTACCACAGGCTTCACCATGCCATTTGGAGTGCCGCAAGTCTCCTCGCTGAGCCCCATGCTCTTTAATCTTTACGTTGTCCCCCCTAGCGGCAATAATTTAAGCATTTGTGATGAAGGTGGTGTCGTATGCTCACAACTCAAATTATTGCGTCAATCCCCAAGAATTACACAGAGTTTTATATAGCGCGAACTTGACCCGGATCGGGTATCAGAGCGCTTTACATAGCACCAGTTGCATTACGTGAGGCCACATTCATTTTTGTTAGGCACGGGGTGATTGAGTGATTTGCCCAGAATCACAGGATGTTCACCGTTATTGCCGAGACTCTGACCCAGTTCCCCAGATTCGAGGTCGACAGCCCTAGCCAACTCCTCTCCCCTCTTGGTAGCAGACAATATCTCACAATGTATTTCAGCAGTGGCAGACTTGATGATCTGAAACTTGGAACAGGCTCGCCCAGAATCACTTAGAACCTGCACGACCCCAGGGAAGAAGACTAAGAACCTTGGAGTTCTGGGAGGTACCAAAATCAACCTCAATTCACAGGCGAATCGTACAGCAGCAACCTGCCTCTGGATCATAAGAATGCTCAAGAAACTCTTTTCCCTTTTTCAACAGTCAGCCCACAAGCAGGTCGCTCTTGCCCTAGTAGCGTTCAGACTGGATTACTGCAACTCACTATACTTGGACTCCAATAAGAGCACTCAGTACAAACTCCAGGTGGTACAAAATGTGCTTGCCAGATTAATCTTAGACATTCCCAGGCGTTAGTATGCCGTCATGGGACTGGAGGCCTTACACTGGCTGCCGATTAGAAAACGCATTATGTTCAAATCTCTATGCATTGTGTACAGGGGTCCTTATCTCCCATGTCCACTAAGAATTAAAGCTATGTTCACATGGTACATCCCAGGTAAAAACCTGCGATCTGCGCATCAATACCAGCGCATGGTGCCGAGAACAAAAAGAAAAGAATGGGGTGATGGAGCATTTTCAACGATGGCAAGCAGACTCTGGAACTCCCTTTCACAAAGCCTTAGGGCCATTTCTCAGCTGTTGCCCTTCAGGTAGGCACTTCAAACCTGGTTATACTCCCTATAGATTATTTCTCTTCCTCTAAAGCCATAGCAGGTTTTGTCCGGACGGTCGTCTATAGTATCGTGATGCCCTTGGGTAATTGTTTTTGCTCTGTAAATTTCAAAATCAAATCAATTCTCCACGCTCTGCGAACTAATTTCTAGGGATAGGGACTCCCTTACAGGTCTCTAGTTTTGGCGCACCTTTGGTCAGTGTCTTTCATGGCTCTGTGCTTCTGGCGCGGAAGTAGTGTCATAACTGACCTGAGTGCGCATGGGCAGCGTCTAAGTAGGCACCATGACATCGTTCTGGCGACTACGATGCTGACGACAGACGCAGAGTCGACCTACGCCACCTACTGACGTTCAGGGGTACTGGTAAAGAATAATCTCTAGATCCAGACTGATGCCTGGGGGAATTTCTAAGGTAAGGAATCCACATCTAACATATGTCTCTTACAGATACATTGTTACCGAAGGTAAGTAACTTGTTCTTTGAACATAACAGACAGTAATACAGTGAGAACACTACAAAAGGACACCACACCAATTGTAGAAAAATAGCCAATATGTATCTGTGTAAAACTAGACCAAAATGAAAAACATCCATCATACAATTACCAAGTTATGAATAATGCAAAAATAAAGCCTTAAATACAGTTCCATAAAGTCGATAGTTCCATCCGGGGTTATCACGGGGTCATGAACAAACAAATCCAACGATTCAGGCTGTGTCGGGAAGACTTGCTAAACAGTACCTTTAGAAATGCAGGGCGTCGGGGGGCCTCGCGATGAGTTATGAAGAGCCGGCGTCGGTGCAGGAGTCATCGGACCTTTCAGGTCACACGCGTTGCGGTCAGACTCTGTGAGGTTGAAGTCAGGAGCGCCGGCGTCGGCAGGCGTTGAGGCTGCGGTGTGAAGTGGAGCGGTGCAGCATGCGGTGCCCTCAGGTCGCAGTGTAGGCAGCAGCTTGGTGACGGCCATCCAGCAGCGTTGGTGAGAACAGGGCTGCGGTGCCAAGTGGGGGTGGTGATCGTTGCTGTGCTGGTAGGTCCCGGTGCAAGAAGCAGCGTCGTCATTGCTGAAGCGCTGTCGTCAGTAGACCCAAGGGTGCGGTGCGAGACTGGGCAATGCAGTGCGTGGGGCCCACAGGTCATGGTGCAAGCTGGAGCGTCAGTTGATGATCTGGAGTCGATGCTGCTGGCATCAGTGGGCCAAGACTGCGGGTGTGCACGGGGCAGTGCATCATGTAACTTACTAGCAGTGCCCCCCAACCACGCTGCAGGGAAGCGGTGCGGAGTGTGGTGCCCACAGGTCGCGGTGCAAGCAGCAGGTCGGTGGCGGCTTCGGTGAGACTAAGGTTGTTATGCAAAGTGCGGCGGTTACCTCTGCGGTGCTTCAGGTTACAGAGCTGGCAGCGGTGTCGTTGACGGCGTCTGATTGCTTTTTCCCTCTGTGGCAGCTGAAACATACAGTTCCAGATGCAAGTACCCAGAGGAAGGCAAAGTTGTTGCTGGTCCTAAGATTTCTTGAACAGGGGGCAAGCTCTACCTCAAGCCCTTGGAGATGCTCAGAAAAAGAAGTTCTAGAAAGTCCAGTCCTTTCACTGCGCTAGACAGAGGAAGCCACTTCAGACCAGCACAGCACACAGCAAAGTGGTAGTCTCTCCTCACAGCTTCTCCAGCTCTTCTTCTTGGCACATTTCTTAATCCCAAAGAGTTCTGAAGTCTTGGGGTCAGGACCCCAATATTTATACCACATTTCCCTTTAAAGTTGGTGCAAACAAAGTTCCTCTGGCATACATAAACCAGTTCAGAATGGCTCAGGCCAGGTTAACTCAAGGGGGGGGGGGGGTAAAAGCTTTGTGAAAGGAAGCCTCAGTCCACTCAGGTGTGACAACTCCCACTACTCTACATGCAGCCAGATCTATTCAGCCTGGCTATGGGTCACCCAGGAAAGGCAGGACACACCTCAACCTCCCCCTTGTGGCTGTCCAGTGTGAATGCACATCCCCAGGTCCTGTCACTCTCAACCTAGACGGTGAATACACAAACAGGCAGAGGCACACAAGATGGTTAAGCAAGCAAATGCCCACTTTCTAAAAGTGGCATTTTCAAACACATAATATAACAAGCATTTGCAATGCAATAGGTCTCGCATTTATGAGAGTTTGAGCTATTGGCATTGCAAATAACAATGCCTTTTATTTTTGTTTTCGTTTTAAAAACATAAATAAAAGGCAGTGTCATTTACAATGCCAATAGCTTAAACTCGCGTAAATGCGAGACCTATTGAATTGCAGATGCTTGTTATGTAAACGTTTTCACTTTCGAGCAACTCAAAAGCAAAATATACACCAGGCGCACCAAAAAACACAGCTTGACATTTTACCTCTGTCTGTGGCTGCTCAGCAAATGTGACGAGATAAGATTTAAAGGCCTTTTATTACAGAAAACGAGTTTGTGCAAGAATACTGACGTGAGCTAGAAACCACAAAGCCAAAAGCAAGCCATGGGCCGAATTGAATCACCAGGTCAACTTTCTGAAAGTCACCAAGATGTCTTTAGCATTGGAAACAGGATTATATTCAGTTTCGCTGTTTATGTAGGGTTAGGAGATCCAACCAGCCAACACGTGTTTCGTCAGAGGGCAAAGAACCCCAGACTTCTTCAGGGCTGGTGAAAAAACATACATGAAGTACGTATCACAAATATATTCTTGAAACTACATTGCAGACATGTTAGTTTATAGAAGTTCATTTAGTGTTTGGTGGGAACAGGCACCTGTTAAAACAGTGTTTACATCCTGTTAGCGTATCCAGAAAATCCAATTCAGTGAAAGTGCACAGTAGCATATGTGACGAAAAAATTAACATTAGCACTGGAAATTAAAAGATATGATCGGTAAAAAATCGGTGCGCATCAATTAGGATTCAAGTCTGCCAACCTGACAAAACCCCGAGAAATGATGTGAGAGTCAACATGCCTCGTGTTGCAGAATTCTAAGCGAAAGTTAAAAAACCGGTGTAACCAAAAGCAAACACATATCAAGATTAGTAAACTATCTATTGTGACTCAATTAAATATTCCCAGGTGAGTCTGTCTAATCGCGTCCTGTAATTAAGGTGTATTATTAATACCCCACATTTATACGAAAACATGCGCACGGTTTGTTAAAAACCCCTACCTTCTATACGTGTAGCAGGTATATCAGACCTATTAATCATGAAGAGAATCAATTGCCGTAAGTGAACATAATGCTTACAAGGTCAAATAATAACACGTGTACAACGCTAATCCATAAAATGTTTTCGGTAAAACCAATTAAGGCTTACCTTGAAACCGGTGATAATTCCGACCCGGTAGGTCTTATGGTGAAAATACGAATCGTCTACGTCCTTCCACAGAATATGTGGCTATTCAAGTAATGACAGTACAGGCCGCTTCAATCTGTAAGGTGCATACAGTAAAAATAAGGTCTTTCTGTTGAGAACTTCGTAATCTGAGTTAAACCTATCCAAATGAAGTTCAAAACGGTGGTGGAGGCTCCCCCTTACCTAGGACGAGTACATCCCGGAGTCGTGAGTACACATCAAAACGCGTGGATTATTTGCAGTGTTCGCAGTGTGCGCATATCCGGAAGTGCCTGATAACGTGTACGTGACGGAAAAAAGACTAGAACGTGTACGTCAGTCTAAACTAGAGCGAGTGCGTCGGTCAACACACAACGATCGTGTTTGGTGATAGTGCGCATGCGTAACCTTTCTTGCCACGCATCCCGGTTTATGTCAGGTGGCGAAAATTTAGAAGAAGGAAACAGAAGAGAATACAAAGAATATTTTTTTGATAATTGAAACATGACAATCATGAAGTTACAACACATTCAGGAAAAATCCAAACTCGTTATTAAATAAGAAATCTATTGCCCTAAGAACAACAAAACAGAAAAATGTGAATCTTAAAGGCGGAACAGATTAGGCACAGGGAGTTCATGTCATTGAATATTGACTATGACAAAAAGGGGAAGAAAATGCTAAACGCAGGAGTTCCCCAGATTAATAATAGGAAAAATCCATAAATTAAGAATGACTCTCTTGACAGTGTAAGAGAGACATATATGGAAATGTCAAAGCGAAAACAGTATCCCGAGAAACATGTAAAGGTAAACACACATGTGAATAAAAACATTATATACAGTCATGATGAGAATATCCACAGTACCTGTGGCGGTTATTCTAATTCCCTATAAGACAATAATGTGGAACATGGGAAAAAAATCCTAATGCACGCTATTTAGCAATATCTAGAAGTTCATTTCTGTCAGTTATTTCTTTCATTATAAGTAAATAGCAGGCCCTTCGGAGGCGTGCTGAAATGAATTCCCCAATGTATTCATTCAGTATTTCAGTTACCTAGGAAATAGTGCATCTCACTATCGCTGTTAAAACCTAGGTCATGAGTACGTAATCGCATAATCCAAAATGCTTCAAGTCTCCTCAAGTTAAGTTCCCTATTGCCCCCTCTGGGGTTTTGTTTGCAGAAATCAATTCCGTAGAACTTGAACTTTTTGCTTGCATCTTGTGTGGGACATTCCCAAATATGCAGAGCCATGGGGTATCTCGAATCCTTATGTTTAAGAGCCCTAATGAATGAATGAATGAATGAATAGAATTTTTATAAAGCGCGATGGCTACCCTGAGGCGTCCCAGCGCTAGCGCAATTAAGCATAACATAAGTTAAAGTTAAATGTGTTCCCCAATTCTTTCTTTCAGACTCCTAATGGTACTGCCTACATATTTACCCCCACATGTGCATTCCAGTACATAAACAACATATTTACTATTGCAGTTTATGTTCTCTCTTATGTCAAATGTTTTGTTGGGGCCTTCGAAAACTTTCTTCTCGTCGTCTGCCCACCTACATGTACCACAACAACCACATTTGAAAAAGCCAATCGATCTTGTAGTCAACCAAGTGTCTTGGGTTGCATTGTAAGTGTAGCTGGGACTAAGACGGGTGCAAAGTGTTTTGCCCCTACGGTAAGTAATCTGTGGTTTCTTACGGACATATTTAGTAAGAAAGCAGTCGCTGGTCAGAATATACCAGTGTTTCTTCATGCTCTTGAAGAGAGTCCTACTGTACGTATCATAGTTGGTAATTAGTCTAACCACTGTGTCCGTACTTTTCACCTCTTTGTCTAGGATGGTGTTGATTCGATCTATGTGCCTAATTCTGCTTGCTGCTCTTTGTATGGTTGATTTGTGATATCCCCTTTGTGTGAATCTGGCACCCATATCATGTAGACAGGAAGCAAAATCTGTATCAATGCTACAGTTGCGTCTGGCCCTGGTAAATTCCCCAAACGGAATGGCATTAATCTGATGTGGTGGGTGTGCACTGCTGGCGTGTAGAATTGCATTGCACGCAGTGTCTTTCCTATACAGTCTAGAATGTAGATGGTTATCTTTAATGAAAATCTCAATGTCCAGAAAAGTGATGCATGTTTCACTTGAGACCTGTGTGAACTGCATGTGAAGGTTATTTGAGTTCAGGTATGTGTGAAATTCCACCAAGACCTCTGGGGTACCCGTCCAAATCATCAGGCAATCATCGATGTAACGCCCCCAATAGAGTATGTAATCCTGAAACCTGCCTCCTCCAGGTCCCCAGATCCAGTCTTCTTCCAACTTACCCATGAACAAGTTAGCAAAGCTAGGAGAAAATTTAGAACCCATGGCGACTCCCTTTTTTTGTCTAAACCATTGGGAATTGAATAAAAAGACATTATTGTTCAGGATGATATGCATCATATCGACCAGCATCTCCGTGTGTTTCCATAGAGACGCCGCTCTTCTGAAGAGAAAGGTTTCTAGTGTCTTGATGCCCAAATCAAGTTCAATGCTAGTATAAAGTGACACAATATCCATCGTGACTAGGATCATACCTTCCTCCCATCTAAGATCTGATAGTATGTTCACAATGTGTTTCGTGTCCTTAATGTACGAAGGTAAATTCCTGACCAGTGGGGACAGGAATATGTCTACGTATTCTGCAAGTCTCTCCGTAGGGCCCCCAATACCTGCCACTATAGGTCGACCCGGAGGAAAGGCAAGCTGTTTATGCACCTTAGGGAGTGTGTAGATGCATGGGTAATTGGGTCTGAAAACTTTGAGGTATGTCATTTCTTCTAAGGTGAGCAGACTATCATTGTACCAATTTGTGAGATGCTTATTGACCAGTACCGTTAGGGGACCTATCGGGTTATAGTGGAGTCGTTCATAACACGTTGTATCACTAAGCTGTGTTAGTAATTCTGCATTGTAGTCACACTTATTCATCACCACTACGTTGCCTCCTTTGTCCGCCTCTCTGATTATCAAATCTCTGTTAGTTGCAAGTTCTTTCAAAGCCACCCGTTCACCTTTAGACAGGTTGTCGGAGTATCTCATTCTCTTTTTTTGATTAATCTTATCTATTGAGGGAGATGTTTGCAATACTAAGGTAGATTTGTACAAATTCATCAGAAATCTGAAATTAAAAAGATTTTTTGAATTGAACCCTGTACCTAATAAAGATACTGCACATATACTTACAGAGTCTCCGAATGTAAATTTCAGTATACAAGATGCTATGAATACACAATTATTGTTATCACTAGCAGACACGGAAGAACACCTCAACGTATGGAAACACTCCTACAGGAGTTAGATGTACAAACCGATTACTCACTCACTAGTGGGCTCCGATCTAAATCTAAGTGGACACCCACACTGACAGTTGACAACTCGATCGACACGTTTCATAAACTAGTTCTGTCTGACCTCAATAAGTTTGAAGATAAGATTAATCAAAAAAAGAGAATGAGATACTCCGACAACCTGTCTAAAGGTGAACGGGTGGCTTTGAAAGAACTTGCAACTAACAGAGATTTGATAATCAGAGAGGCGGACAAAGGAGGCAACGTAGTGGTGATGAATAAGTGTGACTACAATGCAGAATTACTAACACAGCTTAGTGATACAACGTGTTATGAACGACTCCACTATAACCCGATAGGTCCCCTAACGGTACTGGTCAATAAGCATCTCACAAATTGGTACAATGATAGTCTGCTCACCTTAGAAGAAATGACATACCTCAAAGTTTTCAGACCCAATTACCCATGCATCTACACACTCCCTAAGGTGCATAAACAGCTTGCCTTTCCTCCGGATCGACCTATAGTGGCAGGTATTGGGGGCCCTACGGAGAGACTTGCAGAATACGTAGACATATTCCTGTCCCCGCTGGTCAGGAATTTATCTTCGTACATTAAGGACACGAAACACATTGTGAACATACTATCAGATCTTAGATGGGAGGAAGGTATGATCCTAGTCACGATGGATGTTGTGTCACTTTATACTAGCATTGAACTTGATTTGGGCATCAAGACACTAGAAACCTTTCTCTTCAGAAGAGCGGCGTCTCTATGGAAACACACGGAGATGCTGGTCGATATGATGCATATCATCCTGAACAATAATGTCTTTTTATTCAATTCCCAATGGTTTAGACAAAAAAAGGGAGTCGCCATGGGTTCTAAACTTTCTCCTAGCTTTGCTAACTTGTTCATGGGTAAGTTGGAAGAAGACTGGATCTGGGGACCTGGAGGAGGCAGGTTTCAGGATTACATACTCTATTGGGGGCGTTACATCGATGATTGCCTGATGATTTGGACGGGTACCCCAGAGGTCTTGGTGGAATTTCACACATACCTGAACTCAAATAACCTTCACATGCAGTTCACACAGGTCTCAAGTGAAACATGCATCACTTTTCTGGACATTGAGATTTTCATTAAAGATAACCATCTACATACTAGACTGTATAGGAAAGACACTGCGTGCAATGCAATTCTACACGCCAGCAGTGCACACCCACCGCATCAGATTAATGCCATTCCGTTTGGGGAATTTACCAGGGCCAGACGCAACTGTAGCATTGATACAGATTTTGCTTCCTGTCTACATGATATGGGTGCCAGATTCACACAAAGGGGATATCACAAATCAACCATACAAAGAGCAGCAAGCAGAATTAGGCACATAGATCGAATCAACACCATCCTAGACAAAGAGGTGAAAAGTACGGACACAGTGGTTAGACTAATTACCAACTATGATACGTACAGTAGGACTCTCTTCAAGAGCATGAAGAAACACTGGTATATTCTGACCAGCGACTGCTTTCTTACTAAATATCTCCGTAAGAAACCACAGATTACTTACCGTAGGGGCAAAACACTTTGCACCCGTCTTAGTCCCAGCTACACTTACAATGCAACCCAAGACACTTGGTTGACTACAAGATCGATTGGCTTTTTCAAATGTGGTTGTTGTGGTACATGTAGGTGGGCAGACGACAAGAAGAAAGTTTTCGAAGGCCCCAACAAAACATTTGACATAAGAGAGAACATAAACTGCAATAGTAAATATGTTGTTTATGTACTGGAATGCACATGTGGGGGTAAATATGTAGGCAGTACCATTAGGAGTCTGAAAGAAAGAATTGGGGAACACATTAGGGCTCTTAAACATAAGGATTCGAGATACCCCATGGCTCTGCATATTTGGGAATGTCCCACACAAGATGCAAGCAAAAATTTCAAGTTCTACGGAATTGATATCTGCAAACAAAACCCCAGAGGGGGCAATAGGGAACTTAACTTGAGGAGACTTGAAGCATTTTGGATTATGCGATTACGTACTCATGACCTAGATTTTAACAGCGATAGTGAGATGCACTATTTCCTAGGTAACTGAAATACTGAATGAATACATTGGGGAATTCATTTCAGCACGCCTCCGAAGGGCCTGCTATTTACTTATAATGAAAGAAATAACTGACAGAAATGAACTTCTAGATATTGCTAAATAGCGTGCATTAGGATTTTTTTCCCATGTTCCACATTATTGTCTTATAGGGAATTAGAATAACCGCCACAGGTACTGTGGATATTCTCATCATGACTGTATATAATGTTTTCATTCACATGTGGGTTTACCTTTACATGTTTCTCGGGATACTGTTTTCGCTTTGACATTTCCATGTATGTCTCTCTTACACTGTCAAGAGAGTCATTCTTAATTTATAGATTTTTCCTATTATTAATCTGGGGAACTCCTGCGTTTAGCATTTTCTTCCCCTTTTTGTCATAATCAATATTCAATGACATGAACTCCCTGTGCCTAATCTGTTCCGCCTTTAAGATTCACATTTTTCTGTTTTGTTGTTCTTAGGGCAATAGATTTCTTATTTAATAACGGGTTTGGATTTTTCCTGAATGTGTTGTAACTTCATGATTGTCATGTTTCAATTATCAAAAAAATATTCTTTGTATGCTCTTCTTTTTCCTTCTTCTAAATTTTCGCCACCTGACATAAACCGGGATGCGTGGCACGAAAGGTTACGCATGCGCACTATCACCAAACACGATCGTTGTGTGTTGACCGACGCACTCGCTCTAGTTTAGACTGACGTACACGTTCTAGTCTTTTTTCCGTCACGTACACGTTATCAGGCACTTCCGGATATGCGCACACTGCGAACACTGCAAATAATCCACGCGTTTTGATGTGTACTCACGACTCCGGGATGTACTCGTCCTAGGTAAGGGGGAGCCTCCACCACCGTTTTGAACTTCATTTGGATAGGTTTAACTCAGATTACGAAGTTCTCAACAGAAAGACCTTATTTTTACTGTATGCACCTTACAGATTGAAGCGGCCTGTACTGTCATTACTTGAATAGCCACATATTCTGTGGAAGGACGTAGACGATTCGTATTTTCACCATAAGACCTACCGGGTCGGAATTATCACCGGTTTCAAGGTAAGCCTTAATTGGTTTTACCGAAAACATTTTATGGATTAGCGTTGTACACGTGTTATTATTTGACCTTGTAAGCATTATGTTCACTTACGGCAATTGATTCTCTTCATGATTAATAGGTCTGATATACCTGCTACACGTATAGAAGGTAGGGGTTTTTAACAAACCGTGCGCATGTTTTCGTATAAATGTGGGGTATTAATAATACACCTTAATTACAGGACGCGATTAGACATAGACTCACCTGGGAATATTTAATTGAGTCACAATAGATAGTTTACTAATCTTGATATGTGTTTGCTTTTGGTTACACCGGTTTTTTAACTTTCGCTTAGAATTCTGCAACACGAGGCATGTTGACTCTCACATCATTTCTCGGGGTTTTGTCAGGTTGGCAGACTTGAATCCTAATTGATGCGCACCGATTTTTTACCGATTATATCTTTTAATTTCCAGTGCTAATGTTAATTTTTTCGTCACATATGTTACTGTGCACTTTCACTGAATTGGATTTTCTGGATACGCTAACAGGATGTAAACACTGTTTTAACAGGTGCCTGTTCCCACCAAACACTAAATGAACTTCTATAAACTAACATGTCTGCAATGTAGTTTCAAGAATATATTTGTGATACGTACTTCATGTATGTTTTTTCACCAGCCCTGAAGAAGTCTGGGGTTCTTTGCCCTCTGACGAAACACGTGTTGGCTGGTTGGATCTCCTAACCCTACATAAACAGCGAAACTGAATATAATCCTGTTTCCTGTGCTCCATTTGTTTCAACAACTGCTTTGCTATATGAATGTTTTCTGACATATTACGCTAATACGCATTTTTCACTTATAACGTGTGCACAGCTTGTATTCTGTTTGTACGAGTGGACTTTCGGTCCACCATTGGAGGGTTTTAGGGGTACATTTTCCCTCTCCTGTGGCACCGTTGCAGATATTTTCAAGCTCACATACTCTCGTGATCCACAGTGCGCCCATTAGAGACCTGACAGAGAAATAACACCCCCTTTTGGTTTGAATGTCTTTAGCATTGCCAGCCAGTCAGCTGTACTGTCTGATAAACGGCAACCTTTGTGTGAAACAACATCCTATATAGAAAACATGACCATGATCTAATAAAAATCAAAAGACGATGCAGACATTCAAAAGCCCACCAGTAACAGTCACCAGCACAAGAAAATTGCTACATTAAACAAGATAAATTACTTCTTCGCCACCCTGGTAACTGCCAAAACAAACTTTATTTGCGCCGCACAGGAAAACAGAAAATCGGTCAGACATTCGCTCGCTGAAGCTGCCTGCATTTTAATTCAGGTCTCTGAATGAACATCAGAGAAGGCCTTATGATATTGAGGACAAAAGCCCCTGTGTTCGCAGTTTGTTACTCAGAACACCCAAAATAGCTTGAAGTCAGCAGTGACATGTTGTGAGGTTCACAACTCTAAATGTGCAAGTGTCTTTCGCTGGCAGGAAGCTAGACTTCGCGAGACTTTCCAAGGAGCTGGGGTAAAAAGAAGCCCGTCTTTGTCCCTGAATGTTTAACTTATAGTTGTGTGCTTCCCTTCGACGAAAGGCTGCCTGGAGTCTGGCTGTATCGAGCAATGTAAGTTTTAAATATTTAAATATTATTTCCCGTTCTTTTTTTAGAAAAAAATTAGGGTTAATACGGTAGGGAGCGAACGTATGACCTATAAGAGGTACTTGCGTACGGTAAAAAAAGGAAGTCAGGGTCACAAGCTCAGAATTCAGAAGTGTTCAGGCTCAAAGCTACAAAAGGTATAATTTCTGACTCTTATACATTGCTCGTTGACTCTGGTAATTGGATTCAGTTTATTGTTGAAACAAATTACAAGTTGCGTGATCTCTGCAAACTGCTTTTTTGATGATGAATCTGTTGAGTTTATGCATTGCTTCTTGAAAAATGCTTTTTCACCGCATTGTACTGTCAGAACAGCAGCCCCTAAGTAATTAGAAGAGTGTGTCGTGGCTTTTGCATGGAAGGCACTCCCTGTTATGTATAGTTTTGCACAGGAATCATCATATCTCCATCTGTTGCTGTGTGCAGGGTGCTGCAACGGGTCTCTCTTGTTTATTGGACAACAAGGTCTCGTGATAGTTTCAAAAAGAAGCACGCGGACCCTATGAAAACGACATCATGGCTGTGCGGGCTGATGGCACGGCCCTGCTGTGCTTCAACTAAGCATTTCAATTTTCGAAACATAAACTTGCCCAAAGCAGCGATGCATAATGGGAATAAGCTGCGCGGTTTGGATGCTATGTGTATGTATTTGCGGATAACCAACACCGCACTCTAACGGTTCTGAAATGCATATTGATGCAAAAATCCTATAGAGTCCGTATTTGTGAGGGCGACTTTTCCTCTTAAATTTCCGCATTAATTTAGAAACAGTTGTTTAGAACAACATATACATTATTTTGAATGGTGTTTATTCACCTGCATTGGGTCTGACAGTGTCAACACTAGGAAGCACAGTGAGACATTTTCTAAATGACGTGTTCGAAATGACAGATGCCAGTCATTGACTTCTACATAATTTACATTATAACCTTATGTCTTGTCTCCTTCTAACCTATGTACGGCAAATAACAATGACATTTTTTTCAAACCATGATGTTAACTTTGACATACCGACATATCCGAAAACACTACCTAAATTAAATGGCCGTATGGATGTAAAAAAAATATAATGTGTATCATCACTGAAAAAAACCCCAAGGAAGTTAACCGCGGGGGAAAAATGCTACCGCCGGCCACAGCTTGCAGTGCATGTGCGCGAGTGGTGCGTGCGCAGCAGTAATCATGCCATATAGCGCCTCTGCTCAGGCGCGCGCCCGCGCACATGCACTGCAAGTTGTAGCCGGCGGTGGCATTTTTTGAAGCCCTTACTTAAAGTCTCGCCAGCCCAGCGCAAGCGCTGGGTCAGGCGAGACCTAAAAATCACCTTCACTAAAAGATGTGTTTTTTAATTGAATTCAGGAAGCCTAATTTCCATTTCTCTATCTTGTCCCAATGGAAAGTTACATTTGTAAGATGTTACAAGACAGTTTCCATTATATCCTATGGGACAGACAGCCTTTCATTAGTAAAAATCGAAATTCACAGTATTTCACTATTAGGACATGTAATACACACGCCCACCTGACCTACCTTTCACATACACTGCACCCTGCCCAATAGGCTACCTTGGGCTTACATGTAAGAAACGGGAAGGTTAGGTCCTAATAAGTGGGTGCACTTGCCAAGTTGACATGACAGTTAGAAACTGGGCGCAGACACTGCAGTGGCAGGTCTGAGACACCTTTGAGTGGGTGGCACAACCAGTGCTGCTGGTCCACTAGTTTAGTATTAGAACAATGGTCCTTAAAAAGAGCAGTATGGTCTTAAACATAAATATAGACTCCAATCAGTGCTATATTAAGAGTGTCCGGCCGGACAGTCAATTTAATCGTTCAAAAATTTCAAAACCAAAACTATAAGCACATTAATACAGTGGGACACAATCCTGCATCCTACATAAACACATGACAAGTACACTTTAGGACAGGAACATATTAGGGTAGCTTGTGGAATATTGAACACCATTTCTAACAAGCTTTCGGAAACAGTAAATACACTTTTTTATCAGATTCGATTAATGTGCAAACTGTTTACATTAGGTGACGGCGTTTCGATCCCATTTAAAAAATAGTAGGATCATCACAACAGTAAGGGTACAAGCCTGAAAAATTAGAGATTACCTGTGGGAAATGAGAAGGGAAGGAGATTTAGGGAGCGTCTAATACATACCGTAAAACATTGTGCTGTCCAGGGGGGGTCAGGGACCAGCCCTGCTGTAAAGCAACCGCACCGTGCTCGTAAATTGAACAACCGTTATTAAAATCGCAAGAAGACTCGCAGCAAGGCAATAACTGTGAACGGAGATGGCTGGTGTGAGTGAACGTGAGCGTCAGGGCTACATTATAGATTAAGATGTAAGTGGAACCAAGCGTGGAACCAAGGACGCTCACAATCATTCATTATAGGATAGTGACAAGCGAAATAATCTGAGCGGTACAGGCGTGAGCAAGGTGAAAAGGCCTACAATTGTATATAAACCGAGTGACCCCCCTTGCAAAACCAGGTCGTTTTGAGGTAGGCAATTTTCATGTCGCCTCAATACGTTTTGGGGCCTTGCCTGTCGCGGGTACTTGGGCCTCCCACACGAGTGAGGCACCGTTTTTATCGGGAGACCCGGGGGAACGCTGGGTGGTAGGAAATTTGTGTCAGCCCGGTGATGCCACAACTTTCCCACACAAAAATGTGTGAAAAAGGTGATTTTTTCAGCTAAATTTGAGGTTTGCAGGGCATTCTGGGTAAGGAAATGTTGGGGGATCCACGCAAGCCATACCTCCCTGGAATCCCCCGGGTGTCTAGTTTTCAGAAATGTGTGGGTTTGGTAGGTTCCCCTAGGTGGCCGCCGAGCACCGGGCCAAAAACCCAGGTGACCCCCCTTGCGAAACCAGGTCGTTTTGAGGTAGGCAATTTTCATGTCGCCTCAATACGTTTTGGGGCCTTGCCAGTCGCGGGTACTTGGGCCTCCCACACGAGTGATGCACTGTTTTATCGGGAGACCCGGGGGAACGCTGGGTGGTAGGAAATTTGTGTCAGCCCGGTGATGCCTCAACTTTCCCACACAAAAATGTGTGAAAAAGGTGATTTTTTCAGCTAAATATGAGGTTTGCAGGGCATTCTGGGTAAGGAAACGTTGGGGGATCCACGCAAACCATACCTCCCTGGAATCCCCCGGATGTCTAGTTTTCAGAAATGTGTGGGTTTGGTAGGTTCCCCTAGGTGGCCGCCGTGCACCGGGCCAAAAACCCAGGTGACCCCCCTTGCAAAACCAGGTCTTTTTGAGGTAGGCAATTTTCATGTCGCCTCAATACGTTGTGGGCCCTTGCCTGTCGCGGGTACTTGGGCCTCCCACACGAGTGAGGCACCGTTTTTATCGGGAGACCCGGGGGAACGCTGGGTGGTAGGAAATTTGTGTCAGCCCGGTGATGCCACAACTTTCCCACACAAAAATGTGTGAAAAAGGTGATTTTTTTCAGCTAAATTTGAGGTTTGCAGGGCATTCTGGGTAAGGAAACGTTGGGGGATCCACGCAAGCCATACCTCCCTGGAACCCCCCGGGTGTCTAGTTTTCAGAAATGTGTGGGTTTGGTAGGTTCCCCTAGGTGGCCGCCGAGCACCGGGCCAAAAACCCAGGTGATCCCCCTTGCGAAACCAGGTCGTTTTGAGGTAGGCAATTTTCATGTCGCCTCAATACGTTTTGGGGCCTTGCCAGTCGCGGGTACTTGGGCCTCCCACACGAGTGATGCACCGTTTTATCGGGAGACCCGGGGGAACGCTGGGTGGTAGGAAATTTGTGTCAGCCCGGTGATGCCTCAACTTTCCCACACAAAAATGTGTGAAAAAGGTGATTTTTTCAGCTAAATTTGAGGTTTGCAGGGCATTCTGGGTAAGGAAACGTTGGGGGATCCATGCAAGCCATACCTCCCTGGAATCCCCCGGGGTGTCTAGTTTTCAGAAATGTGTGAGTTTGGTAGGTTCCCCTAGGTGGCCGCCGAGCACGGGGCCAAAAACCCAGGTGACCCCCCTTGCAAAACCAGGTCGTTTTGAGGTAGGCAATTTTCATGTCGCCTCAATACGTTGTGGGCCCTTGCCTGTCGCGGGTACTTGGGCCTCCCACACGAGTGAGGCACCGTTTTTATCGGGAGACCCGGGGGAACGCTGGGTGGTAGGAAATTTGTGTCAGCCCGGTGATGCCACAACTTTCCCACACAAAAATGTGTGAAAAAGGTGATTTTTTTCAGCTAAATTTGAGGTTTGCAGGGCATTCTGGGTAAGGAAACGTTGGGGGATCCACGCAAGCCATACCTCCCTGGAATCCCCCGGGTGTCTAGTTTTCAGAAATGTGTGGGTTTGGTAGGTTCCCCTAGGTGGCCGCCGAGCACCGGGCCAAAAACCCAGGTGACCCCCCTTGCAAAACCAGGTCGTTTTGAGGTAGGCAATTTTCATGTCGCCTCAATACGTTGTGGGCCCTTGCCTGTCGCGGGTACTTGGGCCTCCCACACGAATGAGGCACCGTTTTTATCGGGAGACCCGGGGGAACGCTGGGTGGTAGGAAATTTGTGTCAGCCCGGTGATGCCACAACTTTCCCACACAAAAATGTGTGAAAAAGGTGATTTTTTTCAGCTAAATTTGAGGTTTGCAGGGCATTCTGGGTAAGGAAACGTTGGGGGATCCACGCAAGCTATACCTCCCTGGAACCCCCCGGGTGTCTAGTTTTCAGAAATGTGTGGGTTTGGTAGGTTCCCCTAGGTGGCCGCCGAGCACCGGGCCAAAAACCCAGGTGATCCCCCTTGCGAAACCAGGTCGTTTTGAGGTAGGCAATTTTCATGTCGCCTCAATACGTTTTGGGGCCTTGCCAGTCGCGGGTACTTGGGCCTCCCACACGAGTGAGGCACCGTTTTTATCGGGAGACCCGGGGGAACGCTGGGTGGTAGGAAATTTGTGTCAGCCCGGTGATGCCTCAACTTTCCCACACAAAAATGTGTGAAAATTTTTATTTTTTCAGCTAAAATTGAGGTTTGCAGGGGATTCTGGGTAAGGAAACGTTGGGGGATCCACGCAAGCCATGCCTCCCTGGAAGCACACGGGTGTCTAGTTTTCAAAAATGTATAGGTTTGCTAGGTTTCCCAAGGTGCCCGCAGAGCTAGGGTTCAAAAACTACTGCTAGACATTTTGCCAAAAAAGGGTCATTTTTCACTGCGAAATTGAGGTGTGACCACGTTGCGTTTTGCGCCGTTTCCTGTCGCGGGCACTAGGCCGACCCACACAAGTGAGGTACCGTTTTTCTCGTAAGACTTTGGGGAACGCGGGGTGGGTGGAAATTTGTGGATCCACGCAGATTCCGGAACTTTCCACCACAGAAATGTGGGGAAAATGTGTTTTTTTGGTCAAATTTTTAGGTTTGCAAGGGATTCTGGGTAACAGACCCTGGTGGGAGGCAGTCAAGTCACCCCATCTTGGAT
Organism: Triturus cristatus; assembly: GCF_964204655.1. Lineage (NCBI taxonomy): Eukaryota > Metazoa > Chordata > Amphibia > Caudata > Salamandridae > Triturus > Triturus cristatus. The sequence goes on along the minus strand of NC_140586.1, from coordinate 358,397,773 downwards.
TCCCCTGGGTGTCTAGTTTTCAAAAATGTATAGGTTTGCTAGGTTTCCCAAGGTGCCCGCAGAGCTAGGGTTCAAAAACTAGAGCCAGGCACTTTGCCAAAAAAGGGTAAATTTTCACTGCGATATTGAGTTGTGACCACGTTGCGTTTTGCGCCGTTTCCTGTCCCGGGCACTATGCCTACCCACACAAGTGAGGTACCATTTTTATCCGGAGACTTAGGGTAATTCAGTTTTGTAAAGGAACTGTTATTATCTATTGACTTTCGATGCATTTCTGCCTTCCAAATTAAAGATATTGTGTAAAAAAGAAGTCATTCTAAAAAATGACTGATAATTCTCATGCTAGTATGAGTATTCCCAATTTCAGAAATGTGCAAATATCTACTGTTTCTAAACTCTATATTTTGTTCCCATTTCAGAAATACATAGGTGTCTTTCATACCGATTTTTCCATGTACACATTTTTACAGCATAATTACTATATACCCGGTACATAATAAAAAACCATTGCAAGTTGCTGCTCAGTTTTTGGCTCTGGGTTCGTCGGGTTCTTGGTGAACCTACAAGTCCTATATATCCCCACAACCAGTAATGTCCAGCGGATGTAATGGTATATTGCTTTCAAAGAGCTGTCATAATTAGAAGAAGTTACAGGTGAAAACGTTGACACGAAAGGCTTTTTTTTTTCAACTAATTTTCAATTTATCCTATATTTAACTGTTAGTTTCTATAAAAAAAACCTTGATGGATCTACACAAATGACCCCTTGCTGAATTCAGAATTTTGTCTTCTTCTCGAAAATGTATAGCTTTCCAGGATCCATTATTGCTCTTGTACCCATTTCTGCCATTAACTGGAAGGAGGTCAAAAGCACAAAAAATAGCAAAATTAGGCTATGTCCCAGAAAAATGCCAAAACTGTGTAAAAAATGTTGGGTTTCTGACAAAAGTCTGGTATCCCCGAAAAGCTGGGAAAATGGTGATTTCAACCCCACAAACCCTTTTTCGATAACATTTGCAGGGAAAAACCCAGATGCTTTCATTTGCAGCCCGTTTTTCCAATTTCCGAAAAAAAACAAAATGTTGCTGTTTTTTGGCTCATTTCTGTGACCCCTCTAGGAGAATCCACAAACCCTGAGTACCTTTAGAATCCCCATGATGTTGGAAGAAAAGGACGCAAATTTGGCATGGATACCTTATGTGGTCAAAAAGTTACAGGGGTCTAAGCGCGCACTACCCCAAATAGCCAAAAAAGGGCGTGGCACAGGAGGGAAAAAGGCCTGGCAGCGAAGGGGTTAAAACTACAGGGTTTAAACCATGTAGAGACTGTCTCAAGCAGATATATGTGACTGATCCCCAAAAGGTATGTCTGTGATGTTTGGATTCATCCCAGGACTCCAAGTCGTACAAGGTGGGTGCCCTTATGAATCCAAAGGCGATCTAGGATTGCAAAGCCAAGTTGTGCAACAAAGAACACTGAGGGAGGCTGCATAAGCTTGTTTAGCTCTTGGGGCCATTCCTCATCGCTGTCTATGTCTTTGGATAAGTCGAAGTCCAAAAAAGAAGTACAGGAAGGCCAAACCGTTTTTGTCCCAGTCTTGCCATTCTCTTTCTCAGAAGTCATGAGGAAATCAAGGTGCCCCACTGTCTCTCTCCCAGACCTCCACTGAGGAGATAATTTCAGAGCTGATACCGACATTGCCACAGAGTCCTCCAACCGGGTTACTGCTGGCAGATCTGTCCCCTGAGCAGTCTGTGCCTCCTGAACCTGTTTTGGGTTCAGCTCCTACTCCATGCTCTGCACCGAGATCCATACCACTTCCTGCCACGTTGATGCACCATTCATATTGTCTTATCCGACTCTGAAACAAATTTGTATCAACATTAAATAAGTTTGCATCCTGGAATAGTTCTGATACTCCCAGCTTCAGGTCATTGTGATTCTGACAAAACAGAACCTTTACCTAGGAATCGCCCTTCAGCACTAAAACAACTTTTTGGATCTGACTGTGACCAAAGTCAACCAGCTTTTTGTGCCAATGGAGATGATGGGGGTGAATTACTTCCACAGTATGATGATGATGATTTCTATTTGGACTTACAAGAGGCTAGTGGATTGAGCACTTCCCTTGCCACTGGATTGGGTTCTCTCTTGGCTGTTCAGTGGAGGAGAGCCCCTTATTTGCTGTAGTCATCAGACAAGCAGCTGAAATCCTGGATTTACAGTTGCTTTCTACTGAGGTGAAAACCAAAGTCCTTCCGTTTTGAAGCCTGTGCAGATTTCGTCCTAGGCTTTGCTGACATTTAACAAAGCCCTGTTTGACACTATCATGGGTACCTGGGCTAAGACTTGCTCTTGCCAACCTGTAAACAGACAGGTAGCATCACACCACAGACATATCCTTGATGACCTAGCCTTTCTGATGCAGCACTCTATCCAAAAAGCCTGGTAGATCAGACATCAACTGTAGGAAAGTGGGTTTCTGTTGCATTAACCTCCCCACTTGTTGCCAGATTTCACTGTGACTGAGTGTGCACTGGGTCCCTGCCAATCAGGTTCCCAATGCCTATGTTCTTTCCCTAATGTGTACCATTGTTTCCACAATTGGCACACCTCTGACCCACATATAAGTTCCTTGTAAATTTACCAGTGGTACCAAGGCCCTTATGACCAGAGAGGGTCCCTTAGGGCCACAGCATGTATTGTGCTGCCCTAAAGGACTCCGCATCAAACACATACACACTGCCATTACAGGCTATGTGTTGTGGTGTAGCAAAACTAAAAGAGTCGACATGGCACACAATCCTGGGTGCCATGCCTACACACCACTGCCTGTGGCATAGGTAAGTTAGTGAATCCGTTTTGAGTACATTGGCTGGGAGGCTGTCAACACGAACTCCACAGCTTCATGATGGCTTTACTGGAACTGAGAAGTTTTGGTATCAAACAACTCAGCATAATAAACCCATATGCCATTGCTGGATTTATTATAAAATGCACTCTGTGGGCATTTTAGAAATACTCCCTGAAAAACGACCAGCATTTAGTGTATTGACTTGACTGGTCTCTGCCAGCCAGCCAGCACCAGACAAGTTTGATCTCATGGGGTGATAGTCTTTGTGCTCTTGGAGGTCAGAAACAAAGCCTGCTCTGGGTGGTGGTGCTTCACACCTCCCCCTTGCAGGAACAGCAGCACTTGGTGGTGAGCCTCAAAGATTCTCACCTTGTGTTAAGCTGATTTGGGCAGCTCCAACTAGTGTAGATGCTCGTCCTCCTCTCCTAGACCGACGTTTTGACGGCAGGACAGGCAGGAAAATTAGTGAGTAGAAGTGTCCACCTAGGCTTGGCAGACCCCTAGGGTGGCCAGGAAATGAGGTGAACCTCTCTCATCAGAATTCTCCATCTTAGTTTGGGTAATTAGGACCAATAGGAGTAGGAATGTGCCCCTCTCCCCAAAGGGGGGAGGCACCTAAAGGTTGTAGTCACTAGGGGACAGTAGCCATTGGCTACTGCCCTCCGACCTCAGTAACTCCCTTAAACTTAGTATTTAAGGGCTCCCCTGAACCATGTTCCTCCGATTCGATGACCTTCAAAGCAGAAGGACTGAAGAGCCGTGCAGCAGTGGAGAAGAAAATGCCAACTGACTTGTCCCCAGCCCTACCGACTTGTCTCCTCCTACAGCGACCCTGCTCAAAGAAACCGGTGTGTTTGGTGGCCAGCAACTCTCCAGAGACCTGAACTGCCTTCAATACAGACTGTTCCTGTGGACACCAGATTTGTCCAGCAAAAGCAACCTTTAACATGGAAGCCTGTGTTTTCTAGAACCGCATGTCCTCACCACTCCGCACCCGCTGCCCACGGCCCAAGTCAGAGTGGCGCCACCATCCAGCAAAGTCCCCCTGGTGATCTTGACCTTGGACCTAGGGTTGGTCGACCTCTCCTGAACTTCTCCTTGACATTTGCAGCCCCATCTTGAAGGGCCCCCCTGACCGCGACTGGATCCGGTGAAATAAACAAGACACCCCTGCACCTGCAGCCCCCAGGCCTTGGGGTGCCCGACCGATGCTGTCCAGCAACTATACAACTTACCTCTCCAGTCATTGGTTTACTTCAGTCAGTCTTCTGGTCCGGGCCTGCAGCCTTTTTCCTCAACTAGAGATCCTCCTTGACTTCCATTGGGAATCTGACGCCTGTGTGCATCCAGCACCTATCTGCCTGTGTGCTGCTGGAGGTGAGGTCTTGGAGCCTGCTTGTGGACCCCTTTGTGTTGTACCTTGCCCTGAAACTGCAGGTCCTTACCTGCAGCCGGTGCTGTGCTGAGTCCCCCCTGTCTCCATAGACCTGCATTGGGCATGCAACACCTTCTTTGACCTCTGTACCCGGCCACCCCTGTGCTGCTGAGGGGTGCACTCTTAGTGTCTTTCTGACCCTTGCTCGTTGTTGGTTCTACAACCCAGAGACTGAACCCAAAAGTCATGTACTGGGGAGGGGGCGGGGGGGAGGGGGGGTGGGTCTGAGGACCCTCTTGCACCTCAGTATGAGGATGAACTGGAGTGATATGGAAGGTCCAGGCGATCTGAATTTCTCTCCGCACCCTGGTACACTGTCCCCTTCTTCCGTAGCTACGGAGGAGGTTGGGACTTTTTCTGTGGTGTTGCGTTGGGCGGCTGAGGCTCTTAACCTCGAGCTCCCTTCCGTGCCTATCAGGGCCAATCTCCTGACTGAGGTGCTGCAGCCGGCGACCTCCTCAGCGGAGCCATACTGCCCTTTAATGAGGCGCGTACAGACATTCTGTTAAGCACCTGGACCAAGCCTAACACAGGGGTTCCTGTGGATAGGAGTGTGGCACGACGCCATTGCCCGGCCCCGGGCGACCCCAGTTTTCTGACGCAACACCCAACGCCTGTGAGTCTGGTTGTCCAGGCCTCTGCCTCTCCGAGCGCATTCCCTTCCGCACCTCCGGACAAAGAATCTAGAAAACCTGAGCAGTTTGGGAAAAAGATTTTCACCTCTGCCAGTTCCAGGTTGCGAGCGGTGAATACTGGATGCCTGTTGGGCCGCTATTCCCACTCTGTGTGGGACACTGTAGCACAGGTGCTGCCTCATTGTTCAGTGGAAGCTCGAGCGGTGCTCTCCCAAGCCATTACCGAGGGGAGAGATGCTGCAAAATTCACCATCTGTTGTGGCCTTGACACAGCCGACTCCCTCGGCAGAGCAATTTCCACAACAGTGGCGCTACGCAGTTACGCCTGCCTCAGGACTTCCAGACTACAGCCAACCTCCTGCATTCGCTGGGGTTCTCCATCAATGTGCCAAAGTCGCATCTGATTCGCGCTCTGAAGCTCCTCTTACCTCAGTACCACCGCATGTTGGGGCATCACTTGGCGCATCTCCAGTAGGAGGTTGCGGCCCTCTTGGCCAAGGGGGCCATCGAGCACGTTCCGAAGCCAGAAGTAGGTCGTTGTTGTTACTCCTACTTCTTCCTGGTTCCAAAGAAGGACAAGGGCCTGCGTCCTATCTTAGACCTCCGGAGCAGCAATCGCTTTCTCCGGAAGGAGAAGTTCAAGATGCTCACACTTGCTCAGGTCTTGTCTGCCCTAGACCCGCAAGACTGGATCGTAGCGTTGGACTTGCAGGATGCTTATTTTCATATCCCCATCCTGCCTGCCCACCGGCGTTACTTGCGGTCCACGGTAGGCCGCGAGCACTTTCAGTCCACCGTGCTCCCTTTCGGCCTTACCAGTGCCCCTCGGTTGTTCACGAAAGTTATGGCGGTGGTCGCAGCTCATCTGCGCAGATCAGGGGTCTCAGTCTTCCCCTATCTGGACGACTGGCTGTTGAAGGTGGGCTCGCCCCAGGCTGTCGTCTCCCACATCAGAGAAGTTATGGACACGGCGCAATTTCGGGTTTATCCTTCCGAACAGCGAGTCTGGGACATTCGGGCTATGATTCTGATATTTCAGCCCTGGTCCTGGGTTTCGGTCAAGAAGACCCTGAGGCTGCTGATCAACCATGCCAGATGGCATATGCGGGCTCTGCAGTGGGACCTAAAGTTCCAGTGGACGCAGCATCCGGGAAACCTGTCCGACTAATTCCAGATCTCGGAGGGCACTGCACAAGACTTGCGGTGGTGGCTCACGGACCAGCGTTGGGTCAGCGGCAGATCCCTCTCCCTTCCCCTACCGGAGCACTCAGTGGTGACGGATGCGTCCCTCCTGGAATGGGGCGGCCACATGGGAGAGGCGGAGATCCGAGGCCTCTGGTCTCTGGTCTCTGGTGAAGTCTAAGCTCCATTTCAATCTTTTAGAGCTCAGGGCGATCCTACCTGCACTGAAAGCATTCCTTCCCTCTGTCAAGGGGAGGGTAGTGCAGGTGTTCACAGACAACACCACCGCCATGTGGTATTCCAACAAACAAGGCGGGTGGGGTCTTGGACCCTATATCAGGAGGCTCTGCGTCTGCTTGCCTGGAACATCAAGGCATTTCCTTGACGGTTCAACACCTGGCAGGTTCTTTGAACGCCAGTGCGGACGAACTCAGCCGCCGGTGCCTGATGGATCACGAATGGCGTCTTCACTCGGAAGTGGCACAAGGTCTCTTTCAGCAGTAGGGAGAACCTTGGTTAGATCTACTCGCCACCGAAGAGAACGCGCAATGTCAGCAGTTCTGCACGCTGGAGTTTCCAAGGTGGCACTCGCTCGGAGACGCTTTTTGTTGCGAGTGGAGTTGCGGTCTGTAGTACGCCTTTCCGCCTATACCACTTCTACCCAGAGTGCTGACTGGGCGCGAAGAGTTTGGTATCCCGAGCTACTCAGTATGAGCGTGGATCCCCCGATCCGACTGCCTCTTCGGGAGAATCTTCTGTCGCAGCAACAGGGTACGGTCCTCCACCCGAACCTGTCCAGCCTCCATCTCCTTGCGTGGAGATTGAGCGGCGACAGTTGATTCGATTTGACTTGCCTCCTGAGGTCTGTAATGTGATTCTGGCAGCCAGGTGTCCCTCAACTAAATCTGTGTACGGGTGTTGGTGGAACAAGTTTGTGGCATGGTGCACAGCGAAAGCTGTAGATCCCCCCTTTCTGCCCCTCTTTCTGACGTCCTATTGTTCCTTCTCTCTTTGGCCCAGCAGGGCTCTGCTCTGGGCACTATCAAGGACTACCATTCTGCTCTTTCAGCCTTTCTCAGGCTGCCTGATCAGCCCTCTCTTTTCAAGTCCCCTGTTGTCAATAGATTTCTCAAAGGCATTACTCACCTTTTCCTTCCTATTCCTTTTGTGATGCCTCAGTGGGACTTGAACCTGGTTCTCACATACTTAATGTGCGCTCCCTTTGAGCCTCTTCATAACTGTCCTTTGCGGTTATTAACTTGGAAAACTGTCTACCTGGTGGCCATCACCTCCGCTAGCTCTGTGAGTGAGCTCCAGGCTCTTTCATGTAAACCTCCTTTCCTGGCGATTCATCCGGACAAGGTTGTGCTTTGACCACGTCCCTCCTTTTTGCCGAAAGTAGTCACTGCCTTTCATCTCGGGCAAACTGTCACTCTGCCCACTTTCTTTCCGCCTCCGCACCCTTCAAGAGAGGAAGAGAGGCTCCACCGTCTGGACCCAAAATGTGCGCTTTCATTCTATCTCAACCGCACACAACAGTTCCGGGTGGATGTCCAGCTCTTTGTTGGCTACTTGGGCGCCGAGAAAGGCCAAGCTGTGCACAAGCGGACTATCTCCCAATGGGTTGTCTTGTGCATTAAAGCCTGTTACTCTCTGGCTAAAGAGGAACCTCCAGTAGGGCTGCGCGCCCATTCTACCAGGGCCACAGCAGCTACTACACCATTGGGACGCGGTGTCCCCCTGCAAGATATGTCATGCAGCCACATGGGCCTCGCTGCATACTTTCACTAAGCACTATTGCCTTGACAGTCAAGTCCGGAGAGACGGCTTCTTTGGCCGGTCGGTTCTCCGTGACTTTCTGGTGTGATTTCACTTCGCAGACCCTCCACCGGGGTTGGTTTTGTTTGGGTATGTATTCTAAGGTAAGGAATCTATCACTAATGTGTCTCTTTCAGATGCACAAGTTACTTACTTGTGTAACAATATATCTATAAGAGACATTAGTTAGTGATAGATTCCTTACCACCCGCCCATCCTCCCCGTTCTGCGAACTGTTCTCTAGGGTTCAGGTCATCCCTTTCAGGTCCCTAGTTCTGTTGCACCAGTAGTCGGTCTCTGGCATAGCTCTGCGTTCCTGGCGCGGAAAGTCATGTACAGAACTGACGTCCGTGCGCGGGGGCGCGTCTAGCTTCGATGCCGCCATCTCGGCGAATACAATGCCAGCGACATAAGCGGAGCCGCACGACGACGCCTACCAACGTGCAGGGGTACTGCTGACGAAAACTTTCCGGATCCAGTCTGACCCCTGGGGATATTCTAAGGTAAGGATTCTATCACTAACTAATGTCTCTTACAGATATATCGTGACACAAGTAAGTAACTTGCGCATATCGCAGTCCCGCTGACATATTGGAGGGTAACCTAAACGGAGCCATATCTTCCATCAGGACACAAGTAAAATTCTGGCAAACTCTTAATTAAATGTGATGTACAGGATTTCCGTAACTAACATGGTAATATTACCTAGGCTCCTCCATTATTTCTCCAATCTTCCTGTTTATGTTCCATCCAAAACCTTTCATGAGCTGGAGCAGATGATTAGGGGTTTTATTTTGTCCAGCCGCCACCGGATAGCGCTCTGGCAGTTATATGCGCACCTAGGTAAGGGCGGCCTGGCTGTTCCCAACATGGAACTCTACTACTTGGCATCTCAGCTCCAGTGGGTGACGAAATGGCTTGCAGGATTCAATTTAGAAGACACAGCATCGACATCCCTTCCATGGGCACACTCACAGATTTGCCACCTCTTTCATCCAATGGCCCAGCCCCGCACCCCTACACCATCCCACTTAGCATTGGCCCTTTGCTGTTATAAGCGTAGCCTATACCTTACCAAAAGACAGATTCCATACGCTCCAGTATTGCCCCTTCTAGGGACACCGAGACAGAAAAATGGGCACCCCAACAATGCACTTTCACTCTGGCATGCCGCCGGGATTAGCACCCTTGGCGATCTTTACACAGATGGCACTCTGACACCCTTTGACACTCCATCTCAGGATTGCGACTTACCGGCTGGTCAATTTCTTCTTATGTAATTCAATCATCCGATCTCTTACATTGGCATAGGGAGACGTGAGCACCGAACCAGAAATGCATTTACTTATACAGTAGTTGCATGTCATGGGCAACGGAAGTCACATAATACACTGGCTGACGGAAGCTCTACTTACACATACCTTACCGCCTTTGACATCTCTTCGCAACTGGTGGGAGGTAGACAGGGGATCCCCGTGGACTGACTGCGAATGGGACGCGATCCTGTCCATCCCTACACAGATACCACGGAACGCCAAATTCTGTATCATTCAGACCTATATCATACACAGAGCATATTTATCCCCAGACAAGATTAATACCTACTTTCAATTAATTAACTCAGCATGCCTGAGTGGATGCAAATGGGAGCCACTTTGGTACATATGCTGTGGCATTGCAACACACTACAATTATATTGGCAAGAAGTGACTGTGGCACTGGCTACATATACTGATAGGCGCCAAATGCACTCATGAGAAGAATGTATACTCGGTCTCTTCCCTAGATCCAAGAAACAGAGTCACTTCCAGATTCACAGACCTGGGCCTAATTGTGGCCAAAAGACTAATTACCAAACGCTGGAAGAATAAACAACCTCCAGCCCTCACCAGCTGGAAAACTCACTGATGGTATGGGCACAGGCAGAGAGTACAGCTCTACATAAAGAGGAGGTTATGGGTAGATGCAAGTACCCTATCGCTCAATGCTGGGGCGTGATATTGTCGGAACTAAAAGATAGGGACCAAGACTCGGATAATAACGACTTGTTAAATGGTGATAGAGACGAAGCAGTCGCAATCCCATCAAACAATCTATGACACTGGTATCATATATATCACAACTGCACTGACGCTTCAGGGTAGACTACAATGGAGGTGTTTGGGGATGGGTACGAAATCAACCTAACTTTTCATCTAATCTGGTCCCCGGAAGGGCAGGGTTCCGCGGCCGGGGAGGGCAACCATTCAAACTGCCACAACTATTTATAACAATAAGACATGAAACTGATGTGTTAGTTTCGTTATTATGTTTATTTTCAAAGTTTAAATATTTTGCATTACAATATGTATTATACTTTACACGGACCTCATTGGACAGATCGAACCATACATATATATTGGGACTCGAATATTTAGTGGAACACTTTTATTTACAAATGCCCCTGCTGGGTTGCATATATTTGCGGCTCCTACTGTAAAATGGATCCTTAAAATTCTTCTTCATATGCAACACATCAAATTCTTTCTTTCTACTTGTATTATGTTAATCTATTTGCGTTAAGATTGTATCGTGTCAACATGTTTGATCCCATTGTAGTTTTGTTCTCTTCCATTTTCCCCTCAGCTTAAATATCAGGTGAATGTTATATCATCATAACAAGTGCAGAAAATAACAAAAATGCAAATAAAAAAGTAAGTAAAACAATATTTTTATAAATATTGGCCTAGATTTTGTCGTTGTGTGTGTGCTCCTACCCTATGAGTGTACAACTAAAGCATTCACACTAAATTGAGAGTAAGGTATTATATACTTTAACCTCTCCTATACCTTTGGGGACTTACTGGATTCTGTGCATGCTACATCTCTTTTTGATATAGGATATACAGAACCTGCTTCCTACATCGACTATCAGGATTAATCTCAACTCATCCCCTACAAACCCCCCCCTCAGACAGAAAGACAGAGAATTAAGGTGTTAGGAAAACTGGTGTTCTCTTCAGCTAGCCTCGCCCTTCAGTAAGTCAACACCAGCTGCTTGCTGGGCAGGTACTCTCACGCATCAAGGGACAGGGTTGCGGAGATCTTGCCAGCCGTCCTGGAGGAATTCAGTGTCAATTTGGTACAAACTTTTCGGGAAGGCCAGGACGCAGCCAAGTATGTTTGAAGATTAGGACTGAACACTATTGATTACTTAGGCAGAATTGTGCTCCAGCTGAGTGCATGCATGTGATCCACAGGCGTCTCTCGTAACGATCAGGCATCACTCATAGATATGTCTTTTGACGAGTCTTGTCTGTTTGGGAGGTGGGGTGTTTCTGCACTACAGCCACAGCACGCTACCTCGGTCTCTCCACGCCCTCAAGGCAGTTTCCCCAACAGTTTTGCCCCCTTCAAAGTCTCGCAAGGGTTTTGCACACAGGCAGCATCAAGGCCCACCATCCCAGCGACAGACAACTAAGTCCTTTCAGGGACAAGGATTCAATAGACAACATTCAGGCCCACAGGGACGGTGAACCCCCAGCCATACGCCCCTACAGCAGTAACCTCGAAACCACTATAGTTTGCTTTAGCTAGACATGACCAGCCTGTAGGTGACACAATCAGTCATTTTCTCCAGAGGTAGCAGGCCATAACATCAGGCAGCATCATTCCTTTCTGACCTGTTGCATCTTCCACCCACATCAGATAGGTTGTCGGAGGGCCACTTGACCATTTTGTTGCAGGAAGTACAGGCTCTTTAGGTGAAAGAAGCCATAGAGAAAGTCCCAGCCTCTAAAATAGCAACTGAATGTTATTCTTGCTGTTTCCTAATTCCGATAAAAGAGCAGAGTCCTTCGTTCTGTTTTAGATCTCAACTTCTCAATTTCGGTCTGTGGAAAGACAAAATAAAGATGCCCACGCTAGCCAAGGTTCTATCTGCCCTGGATCAGAGACTGGATGGTAGCTGCATGATGCTTATTTCAATGTTCCTGTCGTGCAGTCCCACAGGTGCTTCTAGAGGTTCAAGGTGGACTATGGGAATTTTCTGTTTGCCGTGCTCTCCTTCAGCCTCACCAGTGCCCTCAGTTGTTCATGCAAGTGATGGAAGTGCTAGCGCATATCTTCGGGGGTCAGGCATACCAGTCTTTCTCTACCTTGAAAGCTAACTGTTGAAGGCGAGCTTGCGAGTCAGTCGTGAACCACATCCAGATGATGTCAAGCGTTCTGACATCATTGTGCTTCACTAACAACATGTCAAAGTCACACCTGACTCCTTCGGGTAGGCTCCCCTGGATACGGTGTGTTATCAGGTCTCTGGATCAACAAGTCCAGTACATTCAGGTTATTATCCCAATGTTTCAGCTTTGGTCCTGGGTCTGGTGAGAGTGGACTCGAGGATTCTTGGCCTATTGGCTTTCTGAATTCTGTTTATGGACCATGGCAGACAGTATACCCAGGTTCTGCAGGGGGATCTGAAGTGTCATGGGCCCAGCACCAAGGGACTTTGTCAGGATCCATCCAAGGTTTGGAGGAAACTGCTAAAGACCTGCAATGGTAGCTGCTCGACCTCAAGACGACCAGCAGCAGGCCTCTTTTCCTACCCCACTCAGAGCTGATGGTGGTGACGGATGCATCACTGATAAGTGGGGAAAGTCACTAGGGAGTGGTCGAGATGAGAGGGGTCTGCTTTTGGGCAGATACCGGTCTCAATATCAACCTATTAGTTGCCAACCACTCGCTTGGCATTGAATGCCTTCCTGCCATCCATTAAAGGGAGATTTGTTCGGGTCCTCACAGACAACAACAACAACATGGGGTATTGCAACAAGCAGGGTGGCTTGGGGTCCTGGTCTATCACCAGTCTATTAACCTGGTCGTGCACCACCTGGTAGGACCTATAAGGACCAGGGTAGACAAACTCAGATGATGACACCAACCTGATTACGAATGGCAGTTGTACCCCAGAGTGCATCTTCCAGCAATGGGCAGATTATATTTTAGCTACCGCTGCAAACTCACAATGTCAGGACTTTGTGTGCTCGAGTTTCCAAGAAGGCTTTCTCTCATGGAAGCATTTAGCTTAGAGTGAAACAAAGGACTCCTGTGTGCCATCCAACTGCTACCTCTCCTGTCTTGAGTTCTGAAGAAGATCAGAAACCACTGGGACCATATCATCTTAGTGGCTCCAGATTGGGGCATGAGAGTGTGGTACCGTAGAACCTCTGGGCATAAGTATATGTCATCCAGTCAGGCTGCAGCTTTGGGAGGATCATCACTTGCACCCTGACCTGAGAAATCTACTCCTCCATACGTGTAGATTGAGCAGCAGCAGCTGACTGCATTCAGTCTCCCTCCCGAAGAAGTGGATGTCATTGTTGCAGCCCGATGTCCTTCTACAAAGTCTGCGCCAGAAGATGGGACAGGTTTGTGGCTTGATGCGGTACATGTAATATGGACCAGTTTCAGGCCACATCCATCGCTTGGACCCCGAAAGTGTTTTTTTTAAATTGATTGCACCAAAGACTATCTTGTGGTGATCAGCTCTTTGTGGGGTTCTGTGGTGCAAAGAAAGGCAGTGCATAAAGAAGCAGCAGTCTCCAGAGGGACTGCGGGCCCATTCCAACAGGGTCAAGGCTGCTTACACTGTGTTGTGCTACGCAAACAAATGATGGACGGAATGCTGAATAAATCATACATTCACCCCCAGTCAAGAGATCTGGGTTAAATCCATCGTTCTTTGGCTCACCATACCACCCCAGTTTAGACCCAGCCATATGCAAATCAGTCTTGACCCTGTGCCTCATGGGAACAGTCCAGACTGATGTGCCAAGCCAGGTCCTCCCTGGACCGGAAACAAGCATCCTGGGACCGGTTTCTGAGTATTACCCTTCATCAGCCAGGCTAGCTTGAAACCAGTGGCACAGTAAGCAAGGGACCCACGTCTGGGCATACCCATCCCACTTAGGGTGAAAAGTGCTATGCAAACAAATAATGGACGGAATGCTGAATAAATCATACATTCACCCCCAGTCAAGAGATCTGGGTTAAATCCATTGTTCCTTTGCTCACCATACCACCCGGTTTAGACCCAGCCATATGCAAATCGGTCTTGACCCTGTGCCTCATGGGAACAGTCCAGACCGAACTGCCAAGCCAGGTCCTCCCTGGACCGGAAACAAGCATCCTGGGACCGGTTTCGGGTATTACCCTTCATCAGCCAGGCTAGCTTGAAACCAGTGGCACAGTGAGCAAGGGACCCATGTCTGGGCATACCCATCCCACTTAGGGTGAAAAGTGCTACGCAAACAAATGATGGACGGAATGCTTCCACTGTGTCGGCACATTGTGTGCCTGTTCTGGATATTTGCCCGGCCGCAAAATGGGTATTAGTGCATACGTTCAGGAAGTGCTATTGCCTTGACATCCAGGTCTGACAGGAAGGGCATTTTGCCTGCCCTGCACTGCAGGGCGTTTTGATTTGAGCCATTCGACAGACCAACCACGCCTCAGAAGGTACTGCTTTGGTATCTTTTCTAAAGATGAGGAATCTGCTGTTAGAAATTAGCACCATCAGAAAAAGTTATTTACCTTTGGTAACATTCTTTCTGGTGGATACTTTATCTAACCCCAGATCCTGTGCTGCTCCCCCCCTCATTATTTTATGTACTACCCTCTTTATTATTATCTAAAAAGGTCCCAGATTATAGATCTGCACAGTGACATGGCTACTTGGTTTATGGGCTTCTTGTCAAAGGGTATGGACAGTGTCAAGAAAAGAAATGACTGTGCACTAGCATGGCGCCTATGCAGCTCTGTCACATCTGGGGCAAAATGAGATTGATGCACAGCTCCACGATCCCACCTACTGGCGCTCAGGGGCTATGCTGAAAAGTCTTCTGGATCGGGTCTGGCACCTGGAGAATACTCTTAAGATGATAAATCTATAGTTGAGTATTCACTTGAAAGAGCGTTATTGAAGTTAAGTAACTTGTTCTTTAAATCACTGGCATCTAAGGCAAAGTAAGCAATGCATGCACTCGATGTCAAGAGGACTATTTGACTTCTATTTAAACAGGACCAATACATTCTATTCAACAAGTCAGTTTGTGCCTATCTTTGCTTGGTCAGGCAATAACTTAAGGTACCGGAACCAGGTGGTTCGTAGACTTCATCAAGTTTGCCTGTCATATTGCTGACAGATAGCTGTCTGGGAGACTGATGGCTCACCAGATGAGTAAAGGGACAAACAAAGTGGACCATATGCCACTGATGGACACTTGCAAAAGGCTGTCTGAAAACTGTCCCAGACTTTCAGCAAGCATTGCTGCAAAGATGCTAAGGAAAAGGCAAATGCTGCTGCACGACAAGCGGTAGTAAAAAAAAAAAACATTCTGTTAATAATGCAACTACACCTGTTACCAAAAGGATATACTGCTTGTTTTTCTATTCAAACAGCAGATGAATCTATAAAAGATACTTTTGTGGAAAATGTTTTTGCCTCTAAAGTTGATTCCCCAGTATTGCTCTCTTTCATAGATTCACATATGACCCTCCTGGCATCCCTGGTGAGTTGTTTAAATTGCTATATTCCTTGTGTTCTATGCATTGAAGACATGATCAGAGTCCGAACAAGGGAAGTTCTAGAGAGATGGATCATTGCAGGGTGTTGAGATATGTGTCAACACAAGCTCCACTGATTGTAGACAAGGCCCCTATGATAGTCATAACACTTTCCTTGTTTTTTTTGTCCGAGTGTTCAGAGTGTTCCAAGCTTGTCTTGGGGTATATTTAAATAGCATGTGAATCTGTAAAATATGTCAATGCAGGAAAACCACCTTTACAAGTAACTTATTCTAAGCATGCATACAGATACAAAGGCAGAAAATCCATGTGGAATAACTAAAATAATCATGAAATTGATATTCTATGCCCTCTGAAAACCAAGATGTCTGTATGCATTCTTAAATGGACTAAATTAGGATTCCAAAACTGTTGTGCTATACTGTAAACCTGTAATTTCCTCTCCATTTAAATGTTGACGTGCCCCATCCTTTGCCGTAATTTGGTGCTCGCACAGCAGGAGCTGCGTCAATACCTGCTGAATGAAGCCAAAGAGATCTGGGAGGCGTCACAACATCGGGTATATCAGTGGGGCGATAAATCCAGTAAAATGCTCCACAGATTGTGCCAAGCAGGTGGCTCCCTGCCTATTACACCCACGATTCGAGGTTCAGACGGGTCCCTATATACGACACCAGAGGGAGTTGCTGGGGAGTTTGCGAGACACTTCGCATCCCTGTATGCCCAAAGGGAGCAGATCTCTGCCGAACTCATCGCGGAATTCCTGGTGAATATTCCACCCAGACTACTCCCCGACTCTCTCCGAGATCAATTAGAGACTCCAATCACGTTGGAGGAATCGACTGCAGCTCTCAACGCTCAACATCCTGGTCACGCCCCGGGCCCCAACGGGTTTCCTATGGAATTTCTCCGGCCCCATATGCATCTCTTGGGACCTCCTTTATTGGCGACCATACAGGAGCCCCAGACCTAACATGTCCGCCGGAGGACTGGCGGCGTCACGCTGAAATTGTGCTCTTTCTGGAACCTGGCCGACCTCCAGATGACCCCTCTTCGTATCGCCCTATCTCCCTCATTAATTTTTAACCTAAATTGCTAGGGAAAGTCCTGGCGGATCTCCTCAGGGGATGTGTTGCGGATCTGATCCACCCCGATCAGTCCGGCTTCATGCCACAAAGAGCCACCAGACATAATATTAGGCAAGTCCATAATGCCATCGCTGCTGCTCCTACATTGGGCAGACCCGCTGCCCTGCTCGTAGCCAATATCGATAAAGCCTTTGACTCTCTGAGCTGGGTGCATCTCTTTCAGCTGCTTGAGGCAGTCCATGTTGGACCCCGCTTCTTGACATATGTACACCTGTTATTTACTGACTTGACGGCGACAGTTCATATCGCGGGACCGCTCCCGTTCTTTCCCAATCCAGAGAGGTAACCGACAGGGCTGCCCCTTGTCCCCATTGCTATTCGCCGTCGCAGTCGAGCCTTTGGCGGCCTGGGTCAGAAGCGACCCAGTGCTACCGGGGTTCGAGTGGTCCCGATCAAGGTCAGATCGTACAGCGTTATATGCCGACGACATCCTTTTTTAATGACAGACCCTTTGTACTCTGGGCCTCGTATACTGGAAATTCTTAGGGTATTTGGAGGCACCACGGGCCTTCACACTAATCCCGCCAAATCCATCTTTTTCCCAGTGTGCGGACATCAGGGCCGCAAGTCATGGGCCTCACAACTCTCCCGAGCTACAGATGGTTTCAAATACCTTGGCATTTACATCTCCCCATGCCCCAAAGTTTCTTGGACACACAATATTACCCCATTGTTAGCTGGCCTTAAGAATGAAACGGTGATATGGTCCTCTCTTCCCCTCTCCCTGTACGGGCGTTCGGCCTTCTTCAAGATGTCTCCTTACCTTGGATCCTATACCGCCTTCAAAATTTTCCGTATCCTCTTCCGCGCGCATGGTTTGCGCAAGTGAAAGCCATACAGAACAAATTCCTCTGGGGCGGCGGAGCGGTTCGTGTGGCACTCCGCACGTGTGCACTGTCCACATACTGTGAGGGGATTGAGGTGGCTGATATCTACTCCTATTATGTTGCGTCTCACATCTTTGTCATAAACAAATGGTGGTATAACTTCCCCACGGACCCGGCATATGCCATAGAGCACGCTGCAATGGAGCCAGTCCCTCTGCTTCATTTACTGTATAGCTCCACACGTCTAGAGCATTTACCGCCGGCAGGCAGAGTGGTAATACAGCTGTTGAGGGCCAAGACCAGACAGATGGGGTGAAAGGGGAAACTCACTCAGCAGACCCCCCCTGTGGCAGGGTACACACCTCCAATCAGCGACCACATTGGGAGGGTTCCGGGGATGGGACATGATGGGGATTTCAACCTTCGGGGACGTGGTACGGGGCACCACATTAAAATCGTTCCAACAACTACAGACTGATTTTGGCCTCCATAAATCACAATTCTACAAATTCTTACAGCTCCGTCATGCACTCACACCTCAGATCCGCAACTTAGAGGCCCTCCCCGAGTATCAGCCCCTGGAAGGCCGCTTGCTGATGGGTGACCTTGGTTTACACAAGATTAGACAAATATATCAAACACTGACGACGCACACACCCACCACCCTCGACAAGACTCGACTTGCCTGGCAGGCTGACATTCCTGAATTAACCGAAGACGACTGGGCCGAAGCGATCGCCAGCCCGAGAGGTGCGGCGGTCTCCACGCGCTACCGGCTTATCCAGTTCAAATATTTACATAGAGGGTATTACACTAGGATGCGGCTATGGCGAATGGGAGTCATTCAGTCCCCTATCTGTTTGAGATGCGGCAGGGAGGAGGGGTCGTTCCTGCATACAGTTTGGAGCTGCACAGCTTTGCAGCCCTTTTGGAACAGGGTTCGGTCATGTCTTAACGAAGTGCTGGGATGGGTACTTCCACTTGACCCACGACTCTTCCTACTGCATTCCACCGACGATATTGGGGGAAACCGATAGAAACAGCACCTGCTATTCCTGGCCCTTACTATCGCCAAAAGGGATATTGCACATGGCTGGAAGGCGACATCTCCCCTGACCATAAGCAAATGGAAGAATGAGATTGATAAATGTATGGGGGCCGAGATTGCTGTCTTTGATGCCCGGGACTGCCCCATGAAACATCGTAAGATTTGGATCTGGTGGGTGATGTACCGAGGAATTGAAACCCCCCCCCCCCCAATCCCGCCCGAGGTGGATCCATGAGTGGCACCCTCTGATTCCCGATGTGTATCACCTTGTGTTAGATCATTATGTAATGTTGCTGTTCGGATATGGAGCCATTTTGAATCCGGTGTATCATGCGCTTTATTGTGGAGATCCAAAACTGTCTGCAGGATGTTTGTATTGTTATTATACCTGCAAGTTTGGCAGGCTTTAATTATCATAAAAATGGTTACTGATGCAACTATTATCCTTCTATCTATACAGGTCATTCTAGGGCTTGTGCCCTTATAATGCAAAATAACCTAATAAAATTTGTTTAAAATTTTTTTTAAAAAATGTTGACGTGGCTGCGATCAAAAATTCAGCATTACTTGATTTTAGGACTAGGTTTGGGATGAATGATCGACTACAGAAACCTTATAGATCAAGGACCTGACGATAAAGCAGAGTGTCTTCAAGATCTTTCATTTAGCCACAGGGAGCCAGTGAAGCCCCTGGATGTCGACCATTAGCCAGGCGGCTGTGTTTTATGTGCTTTGTGGTCAAGTGATTCATATGCCAAGAATTTCAAATTAAGGCATTAGTATAATCTAATTTTACTTTAAATATTGCTGGGGCAATGGCAGGACTGAAGAGGATAACCCTCCGCTGTTCACACACTATGGTGCAACCTCTGCATCAATATATGATTACACAGTTATTTCCCTGCCACTACTGAAACAGTTAAGGAAGTTCAAAATTGAAACCGGGAGGTTGATTATTTTAAATTGTGTGCTGTTTTTACTCCCCTCCCTTGTGTCCGCTCCCCCCTCATACCGTTTCACATCGATATCCTGTCCCACTCGCAAGCGACCACAGCGAGGTAGGAAGTCAGGCAGCGGCCATCTTAGTGAGGGCTCGCGCTGCACGCCGCGCTTCGAGCGCTCAAAACCGGAGTCCCTGTGCAGGAACAGTGATTGCTGGTATTCTCCTCCTGAGGCTTGAGCCGGGAGGTTGATTATTTTAAATTGTGTGCTGTTTTTACTCCCCTCCCTTGTGTCCGCTCCCCCCTCATACCGTTTCACATCGATATCCTGTCCCACTCGCAAGCGACCACAGCGAGGTAGGAAGTCAGGCAGCGGCCATCTTAGTGAGGGCTCGCGCTGCACGCCGCGCTTCGAGCGCTCAAAACCGGAGTCCCTGTGCAGGAACAGTGATTGCTGGTATTCTCCTCCTGAGGCTTGAGCCGGGAGGTTGATTATTTTAAATTGTGTGCTGTTTTTACTCCCCTCCCTTGTGTCCGCTCCCCCCTCATACCGTTTCACATCGATATCCTGTCCCACTCGCAAGCGACCACAGCGAGGTAGGAAGTCAGGCAGCGGCCATCTTAGTGAGGGCTCGCGCTGCACGCCGCGCTTCGAGCGCTCAAAACCGGAGTCCCTGTGCAGGAACAGTGATTGCTGGTATTCTCCTCCTGAGGCTTGAGCCGGGAGGTTGATTATTTTAAATTGTGTGCTGTTTTTACTCCCCTCCCTTGTGTCCGCTCCCCCCTCATACCGTTTCACATCGATATCCTGTCCCACTCGCAAGCGACCACAGCGAGGTAGGAAGTCAGGCAGCGGCCATCTTAGTGAGGGCTCGCGCTGCACGCCGCGCTTCGAGCGCTCAAAACCGGAGTCCCTGTGCAGGAACAGTGATTGCTGGTATTCTCCTCCTGAGGCTTGAGCCGGGAGGTTGATTATTTTAAATTGTGTGCTGTTTTTACTCCCCTCCCTTGTGTCCGCTCCCCCCTCATACCGTTTCACATCGATATCCTGTCCCACTCGCAAGCGACCACAGCGAGGTAGGAAGTCAGGCAGCGGCCATCTTAGTGAGGGCTCGCGCTGCACGCCGCGCTTCGAGCGCTCAAAACCTTACGTCCATGGCTCCGCGCAGCGGACGCGCATTGCGGGCACGCCGATCGCGCGCCGGAGTCAAGCCAGAGTCCTGCCCGTCTGCGCCCGTCCGCGACCAGACGGGACGCGGGACAGGAGACTCTGGCCATAGGGGCAACACGCAGACATCCGAGAGAGCGCTCCTTCCTAAGGCACTCCGATACACTCGCGAGGCGATACTCGAAATTGGTAAGACCCCCACTTTAGCATGTCATCACTCCATAGACCCTAACGCATTATCAGCTCAATGCACCTCATGCTACTTTCGCTTGGATAAAACCCCCATCTTTAATAACCCTGTAACCTGTCTCAACCTGATGCTACTGAATTGCAGGTCAATGGTTAAACACAAACTGGAACTACGTGAGCTTCTTCTTCACAATGACTCCGACATATTGTTTCTTACTGAAACCTGGCTAGAAGAATCTTCATCTCCAGACATACTCGAGGCTGTTCCTTTTAACTACAGCCTACTGAGAATTGACAGGCCGATACAGCGCGGTGGTGGCCTAGCAATGATCTTCAAAAAAGAACTGGAGTGCACCCTCACTCATAAAGTCATCACGAATAGCGAATGCGGCTTTTTCACCATTAAAGTGTCCCCCTACATGACCATTACTGGGCTTCTTATTTACCGGCCCCCTGGCAATGCTACTCCATTCTGTAACCAACTTATTGACACCGCAACGCAACTAGCTATCAAATACAACAACTTCATGATACTAGGCGATCTAAATCTTCATTTTGAAGATCTACTTGCCAAGGAAGCTCAACTCCTTAAGACAGCGTTGCACGCTCTGGGGATCACTTTGCTTTCCACCTCACCTACACATAAACAGGGCCATCTCCTCGATCCCATTTTCGCGACTTGGGAAGGCATTAATATACAACCTCCGGTCCCTATAATATGGTCAGACCACCACTTGATTACGTTCAATATACCCAAGACCAGGATCAAGGACAATGCCCACAAACATATAAGTGCCAAACGTCGAAATTGGAAAAACTACACCCCAGAACGCCTCTCTGATGAATTAAAAACTCACCCCCCCCCCCAAGGCCTATCCCTTCAAGACACCTGGAATTCTTACGAACTCTGGTTGGTTAAGGCACTAGATAAAATTGCCCCCTGGACTTGCAAACCCCCAGCTAGGCGAACAAAATCTGAACCGTGGTTTTCAGAAAAATTAAAGGCAGCTAAAGCCCGGTGCAAAGGAATTGAAAGAAATTGGAGAAAGAACTACTCCTCGGAACTGAAGGAAAATTATAAACGTGAATTAAAAGCCTATCAGAGACTGATTAGAATGGAAAAAAGTCTCTTTTACCAAAACAGAATTGAACAGTCCACCAATCCCTCCAAAGAACTGTTCCAGATTTATAAACAACTAACAGACACAGCGAGCCTGGATACGCAAGACACATACTCCGATGAGTTATGTGAAGAAATTGCTGATTTCTTTGTCAACAAAGTAGACAAAATCCACGCTACTTTTTCCGCGCCCCCTACTCTGGGTACGATTTCTCCCTGCCCTCATAAATCCACCCTTACTCATTTCTTCACTCCGGACAAAACTAAACTGTCTAGCATAATCAACAGTATTCATTCAGGCTCCCCAAACGATGTGTGTCCTTTAGATAAATGCAAAGACATCATGGACAGTACCCTCATGGATCAAATCTGTCATCTCGTCACCCTTTCCTTCAAAGAATGTCTCGTTCCGCAGGCTTGGAAAAACGCCCAAGTCATCCCCCTGAAAAAAAAACCGAACATTCCCATCACTCACTTTCAAAACCTTAGACCAATATCTCTATTGCCTTTCTGCGCCAAAATAATAGAGAAAATAGTGAACTCTCAACTTATGGCATATTTAGAGCAAGAAAACATCCTCCATCCCACCCAATCCGGTTTTAGACCCAAATACTCCACGGAAACCGCTGTCTTGTATTCCACGGAATTTATCCGCAAGATGGTGGACGAGGGTGAAACTGCAGCGCTGGTCATGTTGGACTTAAGCGCCGCTTTTGATACGGTGCTTCATGCCACGCTCCTGTCCCGACTCTCTGACATTGGAGTGAAAGACGGTGCACTGGAGTGGATTAAATCCTTTCTCTCCAACAGAACTTTCCAGCTTCACTGCCCGCCTTTTAAATCATCCCCGCGGTCCGTGAGTTATGGGGTTCCACAGGGCTCCAGCTTGAGCCCTACCTTGTTTAACATCTATATGGAACCCCTGGCTCAAATTATAGAGAACTTCGGCTTGGGCACTGTCAGCTACGCCGACGATACGCAGCTCATGTTCAAGCTCACTCCGGACACTGACAAGTATGCCGCTAACTTCTCGGAGTGTATGACGGCGGTTGCTAGGTGGATGGACAGTAATTGTCTCCGGCTAAATGGTGACAAAACTGAGGTGCTTGTGATTGGGAACAACACCTCCCTTTGGTCTCAAGCATGGTGGCCCACATCGCTTGGCGACTGTCCTCAACCGGTTGAGAAAGTCAAGAACCTCGGGATTATGATCGACTCGGATCTTTCAGGTAAATCCCAAGTCCACAAGACCATCGGCAAATGCATCGGACAACTAAGAATTCTCAGAAAAATCATTGACCTTATACCCATCACAGCCAGGAAATCCATTGTACACGCCCTTGTCACACCGCACCTGGATTATGGGAATGCCCTTCTTCTGGGCATTAACCAAAAACTCCTTCACCAGCTGCAATGTGTTCAAAATGCAGCCGCCCGGGTGGTACTAGGCCTTCCCAAAAGAACCTCGGCCAAGACCGCACTGTCCAAATTGCACTGGCTCCCCGTTAAGGAAAGAATTAAATTTAAGAGTCTCTGCTATATTCACAGGATAGCCCACAATAAGGGCCCCTCATACCTTAGAAGCCTCATGACTATTCACCGCCCCACTCGTCATCTGAGGTCTTCAGGAATGTCCCTTCTGAAATTACCCCGCGTTCATAAAGCCAAAATCGGGGGCCGCTCCTTCAGTTTTTTAGGAGTGAAACTCTGGAACGCCCTGCCGACTCATTTAAGAATGGAACCCTCTGAAACCCTTTTCAGAGCGAACTTGAAAACTCACCTCTTCCCTCAATAACTCTGGCCCTTTCCCGCTCGGTAGTCGCGGATGAGATATTTCAGCAATCAGCGCGGGGATACACATCTGTGCAGCCATGCGCTCTAAAAATGTTTTATTATTATTATTATTATTATTAAACCTCTATGGAAAGTATCAATATTTGGAGTGAACGCTCAACCCACCAAAACACCAACAGAGACTGGAAATCGGAAGCCTACAATCAGTCAGTCTGAAGTTCCTAATCTGGACTCATAATTCCCTCCCGAAGCTGGCCACAAAGGCGAAAGCAATACTGGAAACTACTGTGAAGTCACACCTCAACCCACTCAAAGCTTGTCCTGAGTTTAGGTCTCGGCTGGCGAAAGCAGCGAGCATAGGCTGTTCTCAACATACGAGAGCTTCTTGGAATCAATACAGATTCCAAAGCTATCGGAGGCGGAGTTGAATCCCCGCCCATCTTTTTGATTGGTTTGCGTCATCTTGCACGCAAAATGCGGGCTTCTCATTGTAAAGGAGGCTTCTTAGTCCCTCCTTGTTGCCGCCTTGTCTCCTTTTGGCCTCGCCCACCAGGATTTGCTCTTTTACCGGCGGCATGACACTCTCCCCTTCATTACTCCCTACGCACTTTTTTTTTCTCACTCAGCTCTGGCAAAGTCAGCCGCGTGTTTACTTTCGCATCGCGCTTTCACTTTTAAGTGAAAGCGCGAAGCGAAAATAAACACGCGGCTGACTTTGCGGTACCGCGCTTGTTTTACTTGTGCAGGCTGGGGCACTTCAAGTAACGCCGTATCTTGTTTGTTTCTGTTCTCCCCGTCTCCCGCAGCTGAGATCCAGGGATCCCGCCAGCAGAGGAGACAGTTACATGCTGGTCACTTTCGAGGAGCCGCCGCTAGGGATTAAGGTAAACCCGCCGCCGCCTGGCCCAGCTGGCTGTGTCAGTGGCCACCCGTCGCTCCTCTGTCTCCTCCACCGGGGAAGCCGGGGATAGAGAGCAGCTAGTCCCGCACACAAACATGGCCGACATCTTGTTTAAATAGCCGCTCTTGTTTAGTTTATGTCTAGGAGCTAGTTGTTTCTCACTAGGTCTCGTGATGTCTTCAACACCGATTTATACAGCGCTTCATACGCCTGACAGAGTCCCGAAGCACTTATGACAATGTGTCCTCTGACCTTTCTGCCACCGAGTGACTCGCATGTCTGGGCCTCTGAGCAGCCAGAGTAGTATCTGAAGAAAGCAGTAAAAATTCAAAAAGTGAGGGAAGCATTCAGTATTTTTCTCTCGGACTTGCTTGGCTCGCGGGTGGGGGGAGGGGGTGTTTAATAATAGCGTGTCACTAAGAAAAAGGAGCGGGAGAAACTGGCTTAATTTAAATAAAGAGACTTCAATCATTGTTTCAGTGGTGAATGAATGTACACAACTCTGTTTTTTATGACCCGCAGCCTTTATTAACCAATTCTATCCACATTGCCGGCCAAACAAAGGAGTGTGGAGCGCTACGAATCCATAGACATGACAGCTATGTGCTACACTGATGACCCAACCGCATAGCTCGTAGTGCTTCGGGACATGGCGATAGCGCTGCGAGGTCTCAGCAGCGGCATCGGAACACTATGCAAGTGACACATTTTTTGAAACCACTGGCTAGTACCCTCCCCACTCTTACAGATGCATACAATCACCCATGCACCCCCAAGACACACAAAACAACAGTTCTGTATGGTTCTTATGTGCTAATAACAACACTAATGACGCGTTTATTTGTCACACTTTGACATCTGGGCTGTTTTGCGCCCTCTACAATCTCCCTCCCGGGGCTTGAGTTGTATCTAGAAGTGACACACTCACTCTACGAACACTTAGGTGGAGGGGGCACATACAGATGTCCTCGGATGGGCATGTGATCAGACCTCACAGCCCAGGGAGAGAAAGGGCGGAAGGGGTGGGTCCTGTTAGGACCAATGAGGGGACGGGGTCCTGGTGTAATTTAATGCCGTGAATTCTCTGGCTTTAGAGGCAGCTGCGAAAGATGTGCCTGTACCCTGGGAACAACAAATGTTTATGTGATGAAGAGGAGGTCTGGGCGCCGCCCTCTGACCCTTCTCAGAGACGTGTCTCTGTGTCCACTGCCTTGGTCCGTGAACACGGAGACCGCAGGGCAGTCCCTGTGTCAGAGGCTCTCACAGGCTGGTGTGCCTGTGCAGAGGTAGCCTTGGGACAGGTAGCGCCCTGGGCGACAAAAATATTGGCACTCCTCCCACCTGGTGTCAGTGTGTTGGAAAAATAAGAGGGGTGGGAGGGAAGGTGAGGGCTTAGAGAACTGAAGGGCCATGAGAAGAAAAACAGACCATGTAGACACGGTGCCAGTGTTAAATAGCCTTTTCTCTGCAGCCAGGTCAGTGTGAGACTGCTGCAGGCAGCTCCTACACCCCTCTGAAGGCCGGCGCCCTGGGCATGGGCCCAGCGAGCTCACGCTAAATGCCGGCCCTGTGCGTGTGAATACAAGGTTGTGTTCACGAGCACGGCCCCTGGCTGTGGTCTGTCTACCTGGATCAGCGCCCTTTACACTACATGCTGCACACTGAACACAACTACCTAGCACCGTGGGCAGAGGCGCAACTAGAGCAAAATTTCGGGGGGGGCTGAGCAAAAATTTCGGGGGGGGGGCTGAACTTTAAGCAATAGGCAGAGTGGAGCTGCAGGGGCTCTTAGAAGGGGTGAAACAACAGCAAGGCCTCATTAACATGCAAATGGTCTTTTAAAGACCTGTGAAGTGCTCGGGCGCGGCTGCTTTTTTGCCCGGGAAGGTGTCTCATCCCGGGCTGCCACACACGACGGGGGGGGGCTGAAGTCCTGTGAGTACAATGGGTGTTGCGCGCCTGACCGTGGGGGCGATTCTCATGCCCTTTTATGAGTACCTGAAGCCATACACCTGTAATACCACCTCTCTTATGAAGGATTACGTTCGCCTTTGTGAATTGCCCAAATATATCTAATAGAAAGGTAATATTTAGGAAATATTCATATGCAGGTAGTAGAAATGGAAAAGGACTGTACCTTTTTATAATCCGGATATGATTTAGAAATGCGTGAAGTGGTGCTGATGTAATAATATTCCACGTACTCCTGCGTGCCTGTGAATGGGTTCAATTGTGCATGTGCGCAGTGACTACTCTTTGTACAGGCCTACATTAAGTACAGAGCCACTGGAATTGTCATTTTTGGGGGCTTTTCCTGCATAATTATTAATTTGCCTAATAATCCATGATTTGTTGCATAATCTGAAGTTTTTCACACAAAAATGTGTGTACCTCAAAGGGACCAAAAGTTATTAAAACTTGACAACGTGCTGCCTCACAGTGATTGGCCCTTCGTCAAACCTGACTGGTCCCCTTTCTATTGCTTATTGCTGTATTTGGGTGGCATACTGGCACTAATGTGGCAAAACCTTTGCCCATGCAGTGTTTAATTGTGTAAAAATTATAAAATAATTTAGTAATACAATCACAAAATTTCGCATTATGCCGCATAGTTTGCCTTCCTCATAATTTGCCCTTTCTTGCTGCATAATTTAGTCAGCCCTGCTTCATAATTTAGTAATGAAACAAGTGGTCTGTGACTGCTGTAGAGAAGAATAAATTATAATTTATTGTGTGTGTGTAGCCTAAACAAGTCATACACTGGTAAAAAATACCAAATTTAAATGCAACAACATACCCTGCTGATTAAGATAGCATTGTTCCAAACGTACATTCAATGTAAACACAAAAGTGCCAAAGACTTGTTTAAGTTCAGTATATTTAATTTCATATACTTGAAACAGATCAAAATTAATTTGACAAAGGAAAGGTACAAAGGTTGCTCAAAGGATGAGAGAACAATTGGGTGTGCTCGTGATGGGTGGAGAAAAGTGAATAGTCACAAATATTCAGAGTTTATACATTTTTACGGCTTTGGCAATGGACTGGTAAAGAGACCAGTACAGAAAGGTCTGTCCCAAACAAATAATTTATAACATTTTTTTTTATATACTTTTTGTAAATGCATAAATGCAACATCAAGTGAAGGGGATGGGATGTGATACAGGCCGTTAGTGGGTGGGGTGCGTCGACGTTTCGACTCGGCTTGTGCATAGAGGGTGACTTAAACCTCCACTGCGAGTCTCCTTCAGGATGAAGGGGGACGGGGAGCAACCTATGGCATTTGAACTTGGCAGAAGGGATTCTACGAGGTGCGCGACGCCCGGTTTTTCTTTCAAGTTCTTGACAGATTAATTCATTTGTCTGATGACCATGTCATAACTAATTTACGGTTTTAAATACCGGTGAGGACTTCACAAGGTGGGCCCTCACGAGTGGATTTCAGCTCACTACTGTTAGAAAACCCTGACAGAGCCATTAAGTACTCATCCTTCAGTGTTGTACCTGAGATGCCTGTGTGGCACCAGGATTAGGTTGCCCCCGTCCCCCTTCGTCCTGAAGAAGACTCGCAGCGGAGGTTTAAGTCACCCTCCTATGCTCAAGCCGAGTCGAAATGTCGACGCACCCCACCCACTAACGGCCTGTATCACATCCCATCCCCTTCGCTTGATGTTGCATTTATGCATTTACAAAAAGTATATAAAAAAAAATGTTATAAATGATTTGTTCGGGACAGGCCTTTCTGTACTGGTCTCTTTACCAGTCCATTGCAAAAGCCGTTAAAATGTATAAACTCAGAATATTTGTGACTATTCACTTTTCCCTACCCTTCACGAGCACACCCATTCTTCTCTCTTCCTTTGAGCAAGCTTTGTACCCTCCTTTTGTCAAATTAATTTTGATCTGTTTCAAGTATATGAAATTAAATATACTGAATTTAAACAATTCATTGGCGCTTTTGTGTTTTACATTGACTGTACATTTGGAACAATGCCATCTTAGACAGCAGGGTATGTTGTTGCATTTATTTTTGGTATTTTTTACCATTGTTTGACTTATTTAAGATACACACACGATAAATTATAATTTATTCTTCTCTAAAGCAGTCACGGACCACTTGTTTCATTACTGCATTGTACCCAGGTCTAGTGACGTTTATTGGGTTACCCCAATAATTTGTAATGGTCTGCTTCATAATTTGGCCCTCCCCCATCGCAGACTTCCAGTAGCCCCGATTAAGTGCGACATACACAGTAACTAAAGCTGTGGCTACTATACAGATTAATTTAACTCACTGCTCACATGCCTGCAGATTATCAATCATCCGCCTTGAAGGCGTATCTGTACATGCAGGCAGTTGAATGAACACATAATTTCACAACTTTGCTTACACGTACACAGATTACAAAACAATGTTTAGATCATGTTATGGTGTCGAGTGTCAGTTTCTCGGTTATCCTTTTCTTTTAGTCTGTGACAGTCATGTATTTCTAATTACTTTTTTTTGCTTTAGACAGAGCAAAGACTCCTTTTAACTGATGTTTCTGGAGAGAAAAAAAAAATCCTATGTTTTGACACTTTTGTATTTATTTTGCACAGTTCTCCACAAATATCATCTTTGCAGATTATTATTTCCAGTGGTATATCCTGCTGGTGGTCCACTCCTGGTGGCATATGCAGGCTCTGGTGTCTCAGTGAGCACCAAGTGAACCGTTCGGATTCCAGCCAGAGATGGCTGCAAAAGACCAGCAGTGGTGGCGGCTAGACCGCAATTGGGCCATTGGAAGAACCTCTTCCTACCACACCCAGAGCTAACAGATGTGGCAGTTACATCATTGTGGGTTTGAGGAGGACATTTTGGAGTTTGGTTTTTCCACTTCAACTTGTTGGCACTGCAAGCATTACACTTGTCACTGAAAGCATTCCTCTCATCCAACAAGGGGAAGACGGTGCATCATCTTACAGACCACACTGCTGTCATGTGGTACTTTAACAAACAGGACTGTGTTGTGTTGTGGATCCTGTGCAAGGAGGCTCTGTTCCTTTGGAAGTGACTGAATCATCAGGGCATCACCCTGGTCGTAAAGTGCTTCAATGCCTCGTCAGGGGTAATAATCACCATATAAATGCAATAACAATACAATCTATCAACCCTTCTGGCCCACACTTAAATTAATGCATAAAACTTGGTAGTCTGGCAGTTGATTGTGGCTCGTACAGGCTGCTTAATTATGACATAATACTAATTTACACTTTTCCATTTATCAGATAAAACTGCTACAGGTCATGTTCATCACCTAGTACTGTACCAATCCACAGCCATGAACCACCCATTACCAACTGAATAGATATGGAATAACTGAAAAGATCTCCCATGTGTTGCTGCACAACAGAGGACTTTAATATAGTCCACCATTGTAGGTCCTGGCAGGGTACATGACTGCTTCCTGACAGCTCACAATGACAATTAGATATGGGATGATATTTACAAAGTCCTTTGTAGCAGATGTCTTCACCATATTTCCCTCCAATCTATGCCTGCTCTGAATCATAAACTTTAAACAAAATATCTCTGAATGGACAACCGAGTGCTGTGACCTGCATATTGGATTGTGATCATCATGAAATAATTAAAGGGACCTGCGGAGTGGTTCAAAGCTACCAGCTTACTTAATCCAATAAACTGAGTGCCTCTTTCTTACACTTCCTCATCCATCACGCTGCTAACCACTGCGTCCCATAACACTGTAACCAGACCTTGGTGATCATCTCACACAAGATTAAAACACTTCCCACATAGGATCAAAACAAAGACAACCCACTCCAGCCATACAGCCTACGCATGCTACTCAAGTAGGCAAGCTACTCTACGCCTCCACATAGGGGTAGTAAGCACTATATAGCAATACAATCGGACTCAATGATTGTAATCAGGTCAGAGACCATCTTATGAATCTTCTAGAGCTTAGAATCATCCTCTTTAGGCATCCTATGCTTTTTTCATTTTCTGAGAGGCAGTTATTAAAGGCCAGCAAATGTTATGTTATGTTATCTCATCTTCTATAGCGCACAGCTGCCCCAGCAAAGGGGCGTCCCGGCGCTTTGACTGGCAGAAGGAAAATGCATACAGAACAGAGAAAAAACCAGAAAAAAGTAGCAACAGGGCAGTGTATTAAGGTACATGCAGTATATTAAGGTCCAGGGGGGAAAAGATAGGTTTTAATAGCCCTCCTGAATGTAAGTAAATCATCTAGGGCGCGAATGTGAGCTGGTAATGAGTTCCAAAGCATAGCCGCTAGATAGCGGAAGGAACGCCCTCCCGCTCTGCAGCGTTTGAACCGTGGAACTGTAGCCAGATTTTGACCCAATGACCTCAAAGAACGAGAGGGGACATAGGGGGTGAGAAGATGCTCTAGGATCAGGGGAGAGGACAGTTTAAGAATCTTGTAGGAAAGACATAGAGTCTTAAACTCAATCCTTTGAGCCATGGCCAGCCAATGGAGTTTCCGGATGATTTCCTTCGCAGAGCAGAATCTAGGTAGGCCCACCAGGGCTCTGGCCGCCGCATTCTGTACGCGCTGCATCCGGATAACTTCCGCCTGATTGGCCCCCAACAGGAGCGAGCTCGCATAATCAAGCCGCGAGAGTATGGTGGCCTGAATTATCAACTGTCTAGTGGGGGCGTCAAAAAATTTCAGGATTGGCCTGAGCCCACGCAAAATACCAAAACAAGTAGCAGCCACTTTTTTAGTGTGTCCGCAGAAACTGAGGGCGGGGTCTGACCAGACACCGAAGTTTTTAACCTCGGGTACCGGGATGGGAGATGAACCCAGCTCTGGAGGCCACCACTGAGCACCCCTGAGGTTGCTATGCTTACCAACAATAAGAACCTCAGTTTTCTTGGCATTAAGCTGTAAGCAGTTAGCAGTCATCCAGCCAGCCACTGCTGTCAAACCCTCCCTGAACCTAGGGGCCTCAGAGTTGGAGTCCCCACTGAGTGCAACCGCCAGCTGCGTATCGTCAGCATAAGAAACCATAGTAAGGCTCCACTGCTTGGCGACCGCAGCCAGCGGCTGCACATACAGATTGAACAATGTGGGGCTAAGTGCCGACTCCTGAGGCACTCCCTGCTCGATGAAATAGGGTTTAGACTCAAAAGTAGGTGTAGCGACCCGAAATGAGCGACCTGCTAGAAATGACCGAAACCATTCAAGTGCTAAATCAGAGACACCTGCTTCTCCCAGACGCTGCAGCAGTATCACGTGTGAGACCGTGTCAAACGCGGCACTGAGGTCGAGTAACACCAGCGCCGCAGTTTGACCGGAGTCGAGCACGGAACGTAGATGTTCCGTCATAGCAAGGAGAGCAGTCTCTGTGCTATGACCTGTCCGAAATCCATTCTAGGAGGAATCCAGGATATTGGCAGTCTGAAGGTGTTTAGTCAGGATTCCATCGGCATGAGCCTCCGCAACCTTCGCGGCCCATGGGAGAAGAGAAATCGGACGATAATTCTCCAATTTGAGAGGGTCCAAGGCGGGTTTCTTCAAGATAGGAGTGACATAGGCTTGTTTCCACTTAGTTGGTACTGTCCCTGAAGAGAACGAAAGATTGATGAGTTGGCGCACGGGGGGAAGACATAGAGCAGCCGACTCTCTGAGCTGCGCGGGTCTGAGCGCGTCAGCAGGAGACCCGGATTTTACTGTGGCCGCCAGCCTATCGAACTCTACCTCTGAAATTACAGGAAATGTGGATAGAACCACATTAGTAGTAGAATTAGGCCTCTGGTCCTCACTCTGAGTAATGATACTAGGAAAGGAGCGATAGATAGTATGCACCTTTTCCAGAAAAAAGGTAGCAAGCTCCTCACAGTGGGACACTGAGCATATCTCAGCTGCAGGGGCTCTATTAGCAGTCAGGTCTTTGAGAACTTTAAAGATCAGCTTCGTAGGATTAGGACTGCATTTGAACTCCTGGGAATAGTAGGCCGCACGAGCCCTACATATGGCTCTATGGTAAATTTTGGTTTTAGCCAGGTACTGCGTTTTTTTCTCGGCATCATAGGTTTTACGCCAGTCTCTTTCCGCTTGTTTGCATGATTTTTTCAGGAGCAATAAGGCGCTATCATACCATGGACTGGGTTCTAAAGAACGACATTTACTCCACGTAGCAGGGATCAGAGAGTCAAGTGCCCGGGAGACCCATTCACAAAAGAGATCATAGCCAGACTCAACATCGTTAAAAGGGCCAAGCGGGTGTTCGCTAAGCACCCGATGAAAATACTCAAGCTTTAATTTCTTCCATGGGCGTTTAAGAACAAATCTGTCCATGTTTTTAAAAGGAGGGTTTCTGATCGCGAGGTGCAATTCCACTAAAAA
This sequence comes from Triturus cristatus, assembly GCF_964204655.1. Taxonomy (NCBI): domain Eukaryota; kingdom Metazoa; phylum Chordata; class Amphibia; order Caudata; family Salamandridae; genus Triturus; species Triturus cristatus. Next base: position 358,364,775 of record NC_140586.1, on the reverse strand, counting down.
ATGGTCTGACCAAGCTACCGGAGTCGGTGGCAAGGCATTTGCCACTGTCAAGTTAGTAAAAATGGGGTCCAGGATGTGTCCACCCACATGCGTGGGGTGGGTAACCACCTGACTTAACTGCAGCGCCTCTAAATCTGCAAGTGTACTACTAATAGCTGGGGTGTGACAAAGGTCAAAATGGAGGTTGAGATCACCAAGGACACTAAAGTTAGCCGATCCTATCGCAAGAGAGCTCACTGTTTCTGGAAGAGCCTTTCTAAAAGCGGTGTCGTTACCAGGGGGTCTATAAATCAGAAGCCCGGAAAAGGTAAAGTGATGATTAACCGTAATACAGAAATGCGCACTCTCGCATCCATCCATAGCTAGTTTCTTCCAAATACAAGGGTAGCATGATTTAACTACCACTGCAATACCCCCACCCCTAGAGTTACGATTATGAGTGTAAATGGAGTATTCTGGAGGGCTTCATCATGAAGCCAAGTTTCGGTCATGAAGAAAATATCAGGGGCCTCCTCCAAGATAAGGTCGTGGATTACGGAATGATGTTTAACCAGCGACCTAACATTGAGATTCCAGATTTTAAGATCCCAGGGAGCCGAAGGCTCGATGGGGGGGGATACCGTGGGAGAGGGCACAATAAAAGCTCTAATAGGGGTTGGGGGATTAAGTAAAAAATTACCGCATGGACACCGAAAAGGGCCACACAACGGATCAAGAGAGGAGTGCTCACAGAGTAGGGATAACTGCCGGATCATGAGTAGCTCCTCCCTCATGTACAAACCTCCAGCGGGTTTGTGAGGCACATTATCCCTGGCGCATGGCGCCTCCTTAGCGCTGACGGGCGCAGACGGGCAGGACTCTGGCACGACTCTGGCACGACTCCGGCACAGATCCGGCGCGTCCGCTGTTCACGTCCGCTGCGCGGAGACATGACCGTCCCCTTTTATGCGCAGCTAGAATGCGTCCCAGCAATAGCCCACACCCAATATGGCAGCCGTCTATCACTCGCCTACCCGGAACCGGACTCTCAGCGTCGGTACTCAACTGAGAGTGGCCGGGCAGCGAGGGGGGGGGGGAAAGGTCTCTACGAAGTCTCAGCAGATGTCACCAGTTAAAAAGCTTATTAATTCACGCAATAGTCAAAATAACACGAACTATTCTAAAATACAAGAAAAAGTGAAAGAGAGACCTCCCGGCATCCGCCTCAGGAGGGTGAGAAGAACGTACTGCCTAGTCAAGCGCAGGGCTTTCAAATGCTGCTGCTATGTTTATTTAATGGAAGGATAGGAGGCGTTTCTTGTTTTTTGGCCTTCTTCCGACTCAGAAATAGACCTTGTGCTTTGAGAGCCATATTCTTCCAATTGTGTCCCGTCTACTGGAGAATGAGAATCTAGAGGCAGATATGGACTCCATCATGCTTCACATGAGTGGGAAAGAGTTTCTACTAACTTGAAGAACCAGAGCTTTCTGCAAACTGAACTTTTCTCAAAACAACACCAGAGTTCAGTTTCCAGATCGGGGAAGAGAAGTCGTCCTTGGGAGACGCTCTCCTCTTTGATTAAGTGGGGAAGTTCCTGAATGGCTTTTCCCTGGTTCGCCATATTAACCAAGTCAAGTTGATTATGATATGGAACTCCTACGAAGGTCCACAAAATTACACACTACCGATAAAACAAGAAATGCATTTCATTCAATAAATAGTTCTTCCTTTGTACGAGGCTGTCTCCTTAAAATCTATTCCATATATACTATACGGAATGTGGGGGAGGATCAACGATCATATAAAACAACAAAGTGCAAAGTACAACATACAAGGAACGAAACAGAACAAAGCATTCTTAAAAAGCAAGAGAAAAAACATTAGGACGCATATACAACCAAATAAACAGAAATCAAAATATTACAATATAAGAAATAACATTAACACTGTGAATGTGCTTTATCGACTGAATTCCTCCAACAACCAGCAAATGTTCTGAAATGGAGCTCTGCAAAAGCCATGGTAGTACTACTCCCCTTGCCTGTGGTATCCCAATGCTGGAAATCGGCCAGGCGGTCACTTGATCTCCATTGCAAACCTTGGCCAAGTATTAATACAAGGTGACTCTGGTGCAGATTGAGGGATATTTGCTGAATGATTTCATTGGTTAACCTGAACTACCAAGTAACATCTCCCAATGGGTACTGCTTTTGGACTCCTTCATAAGGGGAAGAATTCATCAAAAGATAGGTTAGTTATGTGACAGTATTTCTTGGATACTGTATCTTCCTGCTGATTCCTCACAATCCTACCCTCCTGAGACAATCCAGTTCAGTTATGTTTCCACGGGATCCAGCGTGTTCCTTCTGTTTTATTGTCTGCTGCCATTGACCTTTAGCGGTTTCTCTACGAACGCCACGTTTGGTGGGGAAGAAAGTAAGTACCTGGCATCAGTGTGTCAGACAACACCTTATATGAGCCAGCCTCGTCATTTTCTGTGTAGACAGAGCGCGACTAGAGTCACCTGGCGCTACCTGTTGGCCCTGAAGATTCTTTTTAAGAGAAAATGTTTCCAGAGCCAGTCTAGCACCTGGGACTATTCTTCGGGTGGAGAAATCTATGGAAAGATATAGTACCCACTAGAGCTATTGTTAGCTAAGGTAAATAACTTTTTCATTTTGCTAATATGACATCATGCCAATTGTCATAAAGTTTATCAATGCATTTCTTACATGATTTTTCTTCCAGAAACAAAAGCATGAAATTGCTCTCCTGCTACTGAAGAAATCAACCGTTGATTCAGAGGTCCTAGCAAACTCCACAATGATCTCAGACAAAGATTCTCAAAATGATGCTGACGTCCCCGCTCATTGTCCGCCTTGCACAAAGATTTCATGTCTAGTTTCGGACCACAAAATGGTAATAAATCCACTTTATCAAGAATTGGGGGGAAATGCTTCCCTCTGGCGACTAGGGCTGGACTGTGCCTTTGTGCTCCTTGATTTATCCATGACCTTAACTAAAGTAGACCACAGTAGAAATCAGGGTCGAGTACATTTGTGATTAAGGTCCCTCTTATCAAATGAAAATAATTCCCCACGGGAGAGTCCTGCAACACCTGTCATGGACTTCATCCGCATCTTCTGTCCTCTTCAATGCCTACATAGCTTTTCTTGAACCCGTCCTCAGCATCCATTACCACGTGTACACCAATGATGCCCACAACCATATTTGGATACTTAGTACAAAGCTACATCTAGTGCACCCTTGTAAATGTTGTCTTCAGTTTTTAGAAAGCTTGTATAGCGCGACAGCAACCCAACACGGGGTTTCCCGGCGCTTTAGCGACAGATAAGCAGGCTGAGGGACAGGTAAATCCGAACAGCCAAGTTTTCAACTGTCTTCGGAAAGTGGTCAATGGAGGGCAGGATCTTAAGTGTTCCGGTAGAGTATTCCAGAGTTTTTTTTCTGTGCATCATTGTATTATGTATCGTAACTCTGTGTAACTTGTTTCTTGCTGATATTCTTGTAAAGCGCTCTGATACCTCCGGGTCTAGCCAGCGCTATTAAAACTCATCAAATAAATAAATAAATGCCCAAAGGAGCGCCCTCTAATGTGAGGCACTTTAAATCTGTGAACAGTGCACAGACATAGGATGGTTACTAGATCACAGGCAGCCAGTAGGCTGATACGCAGTTATCAAGTTAGTGATATGGAGGGGAGCAGTAGGTGCCGTTGCTTTAAAAACGTAACTAAAGCCTTGAATGCGTTTCTCCACCTTTAGCCAGTGCAGCTCACGAAGAAGAGATGTAACCGATGCATGTTTGGGTAGTCTGTAAATTGTCGCTTTCCATGGGAAAGCATACAAGTATGGATTGCAATACCACATATCATCTTTCTGAACTGTTGTTCCAGTACCACTCAACCAGACTCCTATGACCTTTCTTCCCCCAAAAATATTTTGCTGCTCTTGTCAAGATGAAACATGCATTATTAACAAGTGCAACAGGTCTTGCTTGCACTTTTATTAAACACCTGTGGGGGAGGAGCCAAGATGGCGACCGGAGCAGACGCTTGAGCGCCCGGCTCCGTCGGTCCGTGGCCTCGGACTACTATCCTGATGCCCATCCTCGCCGATTTTCGAGGTGCAACGTGTGCGAAGACGCGCTGACCGCGCTGCCGCTTTCCCGGAGTCTCAGCCCGCCCGGATGCCCGAGTTCTGGGTGCTTTTGTCCTCTGCACTGAAACCCTGCGCCATTACGGCCTTTGCTGGCCCCCTGGAAGCTCCGCAGTTGCCGGACCAGCTAGCGCTAACCTGAGCCCCGCGGTCCCGATTTCACCTCGCACCACGGATCGTTGCCGGACGAGCCCGGAGAGGGACGGCCGGACACCTTCTGCACCCTGTGCCGGACGGGCTGGAGCTGTGGGGTGGGCCCCGGTGCGGCGGGTCCCCTGCCCCGCTCTGAGGACCGCGCTGTGGGAGGCAGCTGCCCCCTTCACCTATTGCCTAGCCAGCGGCGGAGGGAACCTGCGAGAAGAGAAGCGACTGTTGGCCTTTCCCGTTGCGGCGTAGACCTGAGGGGAATTGACTCCTTGCTACGACCCCCCCCCTGGCCATTGCACCGTATAGCGGCAAAACATGGCGTTTAGTGCCTGCTTGCGGCTGGGGGGCGATACTCCGGTCTCGCCTGCTGCCCACTTCGCCCCCCCTCTTCCGGACACCAGCTCCACGGTGCCGTCCCGGATTGCTGCCGCTGTGGGGGCCCAGCCTCCGCTTACATGCGGCTCCGTTCTGGCTGCCCTGCGGGACTTCCAACTACAGATGTGCGCTGGCCTGCAGGCGCTGAGTGAGCGGTTTGACCCCATACTGTCGGCCGCGGGTCGTGAGCGCACTGTGTGCCATCTACAGGGCGTGGGTCTCCCGGTGCTTTTGTCCGCTTGCGGGGACGCAACGGCGGTGTGTGACTGTGTTACACTGGTGCCTTCACCTGGCGCTCCCGGCGCCCAGGGTACACCGCTCTACACCTCAACTGCGGATGCTTTGTCCCCCTGGTCATGGCTGCCTGCTTCATTGTTGCCTGCCTCACCGCGTCCACTGGACTATCCTGTTGAGAGATGCCTAACGGCTTCGAGGAACCGTTCGCGGTGGCCCACTGCTGACTTTTTGTGGAACTCCTGTACCTTACTTGCCAGGTTTGGATTTTATGTGGTGCAAAGAGGGACCTTAATCGATGGGCGGCGGCCATTTCGTGATCCTACTTCACCATCCTTTCACAAGCGACCATCTTGTTTTTGTTTGTTCGGGACACGGGGCCTTCATGCAGGGGCTGGTTTAATCCCAAGCCCGCGATCGGGCCAGGGCTAGACTGATTTCTATTGTCATGGTTTATGGACGGGCTGGCCTGGGACTGGAACTGTATGTATGTTATGCGCGCACTGTTGCGACTTGTATCCCTTCGCTTACACTGTGGTGCCATGGTATCTTCGCATGCCGTTTTTTGGCGTAGTGGGCTCTCAGTGTGTGGGGGCCATGATTGGCTGATGGTTTGGGGCGCTCTGGTGTCCCGTGGGCTCCTCCCCGCCTTCTTTTCTGTTTTCTTACTTTCTTTCCTCTATTCCTACTTTCTTTCTCCTCTATATTTCGGGTTCATTGGGCGACAGGCACTATGCTGGGGGGGGGGTAGGCCGTAGCCTCCGCATTGGTGTAGGGTGGGGGGGTAATACTCTGTTCTTAATTAGTTCTATGGGCCTTTTTTCCTTTATGTCTCTGCGTTCTACTTTCTTCGATTCGGGGTCCGGGTGTGGGGTGGATCGAGTGGGGGCGGCTCCGGAGGGGTGCGTACTTGCTCATGTGACTATCCTTTTATATTTCTGCACCGCCTCACTGTTTGAGTTTTTACTTCAATTGTTGTTCTTACTGCTGTTGCTGCTCTCCCGTGTGGTGAGGCTATCTTGCGGACTCGAGTCTCCTTTGTTCCTATCCTTCATTGCTTTTTTCTTGATAAAATTATCTAAAAACCTTAAAATTAACCTTCACTTCTCCTTCCCCGGGTGTCAAAGATATCTCCAGCATGTGATCCATAACTTGTTGTTAATCCTGACTGTTGACGCACGGGGGATTTAATGTGGGTATCAGTGCTTCATTGTATCGTGGCCGGCCTGACGGTTGTAGGCCCGTATTTGTTCTTTTAAGATGCACGAATAAAGGTTTTTAAAAAAAAAAAAAAAAAAAAAAAAAAAAAAAAACACCTGTAATACACTCAATAAGCCACATGGTGGTGCTTTTAATCCATGCATCTGAAATTACAGGCACGACTTTGCCACAACTAAATCGTAATGTGATTTCAGTGGCACAGTGTGTAAACCTGTACCCGTCCTTGGCGTGCCACTTCCCTGTAAAGGTTGATCGGTAACATTAGCATGCAGCAATGTAAAGCTAAAGCGGTCTGTAGGGAGGCAGTGACAATTCATGAGGCAGTCTCCCCGGATCATTCCTTAGGGACTCTATATCTCAGCCACTTCTCCGCGAGGTGTAGTTCAGAAAACAATAATCCCTGGTATTAATATGGGAAACAGAAATACCTTGAACCAAAATATTTTATCAAGAGTATCGAAGAGAAACATATCGTGAACAGTGGCGGCTCCTCTGCTGAGGCGGAGGAGTGTCGCCCCTCTGATTTCAGCAGGGGAAATTAAGGAAAAATAAAATTATTATAACTGGACGTTATTATCATTTTATTTGTTCCTGCGTCTTTGCGGGCGGGGCTACTCTACTCTCAGAGCAGGGGAAGGAGCGGTGGCACTCTGTAAAGTGTGCATGACTGACCGGCCCTTTTGGGCGGGCCAAACAGCCATGCCCACTTTGCATCTGCTCTACGCATTCTGCATTACAGCCTGATCATGCCCAGGCCCCCATTCCCCATCTGAGTGCTGAACCACTGCGCTCAGCATAGTTGAAAGTGGTTTGGGGAGCCTGGCTACTTCCTCTTCCGGCTAGAGTGGAAGGACGACGACTGGGGGCGACGCAGAGAGACGCGAGGAGGTAGTTTTCATTCATTTTTAAAATCTCATCCCCACCTGACCCGCCACCCCCGATTCAAGTCAGTCATTACTGATCGCGACAGTAAGTTTCTATGGGTTAGCAAAGTCTTGCAATGTATAACTCTAGAGATATGTACCGTGACGATATATATCTTGAAGATACGTAGATGTGGTGTTCTGAATAGGAAATCTGTACATACCTGTTTGCCCTTTTCTTCTCGATATTTTTGTCCTCGCCATTTTTGACATGATATTATGTCCACATCATATTTCTGTTTCCGATATCCCGTCAGTGATCCGCAAACCCTTGAATTCCCATATCTTCGGCAAGTATAAGAACTTAACTCAATTAAAGTCTTCTTTTGGTGTTTCTCTAATTCCTTCCCAACCCACTACTCAACAAGTGTTGTGAAGTAACCACCTTGTTGTACTAGTGCTATAAATAACAAGGTATTAAATGCATATAAAGGTGTAGATCTACTTTCTTAAATGATATATGTAGTTGATTATAAATCTATTTATCCCAGGTTTCCTCTGCTTAAAACTGATAAGACTACTACAGTTTAAACTTGCACATATACAATGCGGTCAAATTGGTACCTGAACACACTTACTCTGGCACTACCCAAGATGCAAAGGTTCTGGACAGATGTCCTAATGATATTGATAAAATGCACAACACAGAGGTGCCTCGATTCCCCAGTTATATTCTGTTAAGCCTACCGAACGTACTGAACTATCCCCTCGCACAAGGGCGAGCGATTACATTACCCTTAGGTTTGCTATCCCGGCGAGGCACTGATGCTACACTAACACACCTAGACTGGTTCCACAAACTCTGGAATCTCCTGGGGATGGAAGAATTCATGGCAGCCGCCAACCACACCTTGTAATATTTTGATAAGTCTTGGCGTCCTTGTATACAGCTTTTGGCCAGAGAGTTTCAGGAATGAACATGCCCTATCTATCGTCGCATACTACGTCTCACGCACCGTATTCTTCCAGGGACTGACTCCACCCCCACACAAATGCCCTGCCTGAGCCCCACCCATGCGCATTGCTTTCTTTTGGGCTCTTGAATCCCTTCTTTTCCGCTCCTCTCTGACTATCCCTACCTTTCCCTTATACTTTCTTCCCTATGTTTCCGCTTGTTATTGTTGACTTTTGTTCCCCACTGGTCAGTGGATATAGGTGGGATGATGTATCACCAATGGTTAAAATCAATAAAACAGATTTAATCCATAAACTTGCACATATAGAGTGAAAGGTACCATGTTAACACTGAAAACTATTCCGATAGCATCCTGTGCCCTGAGGCATAATGTGGTTGTGGGAAGTTTGAATCCTGGAGCCCTGCTGTCTGTATCTGACCTGCTGCTGGTCGGGGGTCGCTGCCTGAGCTCTCCTCACCTCGTCGGAGTCCTGCTGTTCCTGGGCTGCCACGCTGACTTCGCCGCAACGCCATTTCGCGGACTACAGCCCCCAGCTGCCCTAGCGACCCGTGACGCTACCTGCGCGCCCGGAGGCGCTTAAAAGGTCGCTGAACTTCTGGGAGAGCGGGAAGTTTGAATCCTGGAGCCCTGCTGTCTGTATCTGACCTGCTGCTGGTCGGGGGTTGCTGCCTGAGCTCTCCTCACCTCGTCGGAGTCCTGCTGTTCCTGGGCTGCCACGCTGACTTCGCCGCAACGCCATTTCGCGGACTACAGCCCCCAGCTGCCCTAGCGACCCGTGACGCTACCTGCGCGCCCGGAGGCGCTTAAAAGGTCGCTGAACTTCTGGGAGAGCGGGAAGTTTGAATCCTGGAGCCCTGCTGTCTGTATCTGACCTGCTGTCTGTATCTGACCTGCTGCTGGTCGGGGGTCGCTGCCTGAGCTCTCCTCACCTCGTCGGAGTCCTGCTGTTCCTGGGCTGCCACGCTGACTTCGCAGCAACGCCATTTCGCGGACTACAGCCCCCAGCTGCCCTAGCGACCCGTGACGCTACCTGCGCGCCCGGAGGCGCTTAAAAGGTCGCTGAACTTCTGGGAGAGCGGGAAGTTTGAATCCTGGAGCCCTGCTGTCTGTATCTGACCTGCTGCTGGTCGGGGGTCGCTGCCTGAGCTCTCCTCACCTCGTCGGAGTCCTGCTGTTCCTGGGCTGCCACGCTGACTTCGCCGCAACGCCATTTCGCGGACTACAGCCCCCAGCTGCCCTAGCGACCCGTGACGCTACCTGCGCGCCCGGAGGCGCTTAAAAGGTCGCTGAACTTCTGGGAGAGCGGGAAGTTTGAATCCTGGAGCCCTGCTGTCTGTATCTGACCTGCTGCTGGTCGGGGGTCGCTGCCTGAGCTCTCCTCACCTCGTCGGAGTCCTGCTGTTCCTGGGCTGCCACGCTGACTTCGCCGCAACGCCATTTCGCGGACTACAGCCCCCAGCTGCCCTAGCGACCCGTGACGCTACCTGCGCGCCCGGAGGCGCTTAAAAGGTCGCTGATCTCCCGCGTCGCGGGACGCGCGCGGGCGGTCGCCAGGCTAAGCCCGGGCAAAGGGCGGGCCGTCTGTGGCCGCCCGGGGCAGACCGAGGCTGGGCTGGGCCACGACCCTTGTGACTTCATCCCGGACACGTGAGTTAGCTGTTAATCCTACACTTGGAGGAATTGGATTGTAGTGGTCTGGCGTGCCTCCTACCCCTGATATTGGGCCAATATTTCTGACTGGGTGTAGTATTTACCTCTTTGGTTTGGGGCTGGCACTTTCATCTGTGTACTGACTATGTCGAGTACCAAAACGGATATATGTACAGTTGCGGCTGGCCCCATGGATAATTACCTAGTGAAAGTGGTCAATAAAATCAATAATGACCGCAGACTATCTCTTGGGAGGGGGGGCCCCCTTGTTCACCCTGATACTTCCTGTATACCTGTGGATGTTAACCCTGTTGACGATGTGAACAGTGTTCGAGCTAGTCCACTCATAACTGTAGAAAGCCAGGTTGTCCTTGAGAACTTGGTAGATTGTCTCGATCCTCTGGATCTGGCTACCGCTGCAATTGAGGATGTTCTCCCCAGTCCAAGACCAATGAGAGCGTGTAGAAAACAATTAAACAAAAGGGGGGGGAGGCCCACTAAAAAAAGGATAGAAGCCTTGCACAAAGCCCAAAATAGTATTGCCTCTGGGTCGGGTCTACAGGAAACAAGTAGTTTGGGTGGTAATATTCTAGATCCAGCTCAATTTGTTTCACTCATTGCTACTCTTGAGGCTAAATTTGAGACTCTGTTAGCTGAGCACACGCAATCCTTACTGCTCCAATTACAATACACTAACAAGGAAGTGCAAAGGCTTGGTGATCTGGTAGCGAAACTTTTGCCAGGTCATGGGGTATCTAAGTCATCAGATATTGGCTGTGCTGGGGTCCCTAATGATAATTTAAATAAACCGTCGCCACTATCTTCCCAGGCACCCGCTCCTCTAGTTTCTGCCTGTTTTGATCCTCCACCTCCTATTATTCCAGTTAAGCCACCCTCAGCGGGACAAGGTGGTACTTTTACCCCTAGACATGGTATTTCCTCAGGTTTTACCAATCTTCCTCCTGAGTGTGCTCCTTATGTAGTCGTCTTGACTAATGTGCCTGTTTTAGGAAACCCGCACGCCCATACTAGTGAGGAAACACATGAGTCGTTAAAAAATAAAACTGTAGATTGGCTCAACAGTAGACGTGGCTTTCCTGTGCATCTTGCAGATCAAATTATCTCTACCAGAAGGACTAAGTGGATTGGTCCGTCTCAGAAAAGCTGCGGTGGGGACTGTGTTATAGTTAATTTTAGATCCCCACAACATGTTAATACAGTCCTGATACGTGCAGCTTCCTTGACGACCGGAAATACTAGTGTGTGTGCGCGCCCGTTGGGCTATTTTTATAAATGTTATGGGAGTGTTCTAAATAGACCGGCTTTGAAACCCCTTGTAACCAGGGCTCCCCAGAGATTTATAGAACCACAGTGGGATAATATGGCAACTTTTTGCAGGGAAGATCATAACATTCCCACCCGCAATAGATTTGAGGTACTCTCAGGCCTAGACGCCTGTGATTGACAGGAGGATTCTGTAATCCAGGGGAACGCCAGTGTGGTTACTCTTGACTCCAGAGAAATTGATGAAATTATAATGCACCATGGAACCCCACGATCAAATCCTGTTAATATTGCATCTGATTCTGGTGAAATCATAAAATTTATGAGTTGGAATATTGCGGGTCTACGATCCAAGAAGAATGACCGTGGTTGGTTAGACATTTTGCAACAATATGACATCATTGCCCTACAAGAGACTTGGGATAAGGACTGCGACTTTTGGATGGATGGTTATACCTCCTATTTTGTACCAGCCCTGAGTTCTAATGCGGGAAGAGATAGGGAGGCCTCATGTTCCTCGTTACTGTAAATATTCTGGGCTGTGTTAAACAGATTGTAAGCACCTCCTACAATTGTCTTATTCTGGAAATTAGCTTGGCAAAGGATGTTAAGTTCTTGTTTATTAATTGCTACAATTCCCAGCAAGAAAAGTCCCCTAACGAGCATATTCTTTGGCTGACTGAATTTTTAAAATCCTATAAGGACAATCATACCACTTTTTGCCATTATATTTTGATGGGTGATTTTAATGTTCATTTATGTAATGCTAACTGCCACTATAGAGATAAGGATGGCCCTGAATTCTCTAACCCCCAACATTTTGAACACAGTCCAAAAGGGGTTGCCATGGAGTCCCTTTTGTCAAATACTGATCTCTATGAGGCAGGTTTTCGGGACAAGTATTCTCGTGTCCCTACCTATGCTGCTAGGGATAGGGAAACTATAATTGATTATATATTTTTATCAGCGGGGCTTTTAAATTACGTGTTTTTTTATAACGCCCTGCGCTCCTGTTTTAGTGACCACAACCCAGTGATATTGATCTTGGCCAATGTTTTCCCAATTCTAGACAAACGCAATTTGACACCTGTGGTGGTTTCAGTGAATGCCAAAGACCAAGGGAGGAGATTACATTGGTCCAAGGTTATTCCTGAAGATTTCCTTGATTTAATTATATCTAAGACTGGCTGCCAATTAAATATATGTACTGACCCATCCTCTCATGAGATAGACATAATAACGGCCTTTGAAACCATTTGCTCTCAAGTAGCTATGGAACTTACCACTAAAGGTGGTCCCGCTAAACCTAAAACTGACCAAGGCTGGTTCAATCATAGCTGTACCTCAGCCTCAAACCAACTTAGGAAAGCCCTCAATGAAAAACCAAGGAATAAAGGATTGGTCACACAGTTAAGAAAAGCTTACTCTCAAGTATTACTGAAACGGAAGAGGGAAATAAAACAGGAAGTTTGGGTAGCCTTAATGGATAGTGCTATCCTGAAAAACAGCTGCAAATTCTGGGAAATCATTAATTCCCCTTTTTTATCTGGTTCCCAGAACTCGGCGCTGGAATTGAATATCCCCGAGGAAGATTGGCTTGCCCACTTCGAAAATATTTATGGGAGTAATCTCGAGCAGGAAGTATTTAAGATCACTAATTCCAGCTCTCCCCTCCCTCCTATTATCTTTACCATTGAAGAGGTGGAGAAAGCTATTGAGGGCACGGCCGGACGTAAGGCCCCAGGCCCTGATGGGGTGCCTAAGGATATGTATAAGGCTAATACCAAGTACTGGGCCAAAGTTCTGTTAAATGTTTTTAATTCTGCTTCTTTAGTAGCCCCACCAAAATCATGGTCCCAGGCTATCATAATCCCTGTGTTCAAGAAGGGTCAAAGGGGTGATCCTAGATGTTATCGACCTATATCCCTGTTAGATTCCTCATTTAAAATTCTGGGAAAAATTATTCTGACAAGGATAAATAATTGGGCAACTGATAAAGGGGTTATCTCTAATGCCCAGTATGGGTTTAGATCAGGGAGGGGTACAGAGGACCAATGCTTGAATTTACATCTAATCATTGCAAAGTATACCAAAGCTTCTGAGGGCTCGATTTTTGCAGGTTTTATGGACCTATCTACAGCTTTTGACCTGGTTAACAGGTCCAAGCTCTGGTCAATACTTTTAGAGTTAGGCTTAGATAAGCCCCTTGTGTATTTTATGGCAGAACTACACAAAGACCTGAAGGCTTCAATTAGGATGACTAAGGAGGGGAAATGCACTGCTAGCTTTAAATCCGGTAGAGGGGTACGCCAGGGATGTATTCTTGCCCCTTTGCTATTTACTTTATACATAAATTCCCTGGAAGAGAGTTTGCTAGCTGCCTCTCTAGATATCCCTAGAATTGACGGTAATCCTATACCTGTGCTCCTCTATGCGGATGACACCGTTCTTTTGGCGCGGACTCCACTTGGTCTCCAAAGATTATTGAATGCTTTTGGTAATTTCATGTCATCCTTGGACCTGGTGGTTAACAACGGCAAATCCCACGTAATGGCATTGGGGAAGGGAAAAAACCAACCCAAAACGTTTTACTGTAATGGGGCGGCTATCTCAAGAGTAAAAGTTTTCACCTACTTGGGTATCGTTTTTGACGATAAAGGCAACTGGCTACCCCAAGTAATTTTTAAGGCGAAAGCAGTGCGTAGTTCTTCGGCTGCTATATTGAGCTTCGCAAAAAGGTTGGGAGGGAAACCAAGTGAGGCTATTTTGAAAATTTACCAAGCTAAAACTTTATCAGTAGCTAGGTATGGGGCCGCTATTTGGGGGTACATTAACCCTGATTCCATTCAAATAGAAGAGAATAAATTTTTGCGTGCCCTTCTTGGCCTCCCCCAATCCACCGCGACCTATTCTGTACATTTAGAATTGGGGATGGGATATATCTCTGACATTTTAAAGTTAGCCCCACTTTTGCTATGGATAAGAACCTGGTTGAACCCGGATCTTACAATGAACCACAATATCCTAAAAGAATGCTCTAAATTGGATAATTGGAAGAATATTCAGTGGTTGTCTCATATTAAATTGACTGCAAAGATGATAGGACGACCTGAACTTTTTTCCAATCCCGAAAGTTTAAGGAAAGCTGATTTAAGGTGGGTTAAGACGTACTTTATTAAGCACTGCGAGGTGGAGCGAGAATCTCAAGAACTCAGTAAAACTTCAGTTAGGGCTCACCTCTTGCTTAACTTATCTACGGTCATGCACCCATATTTATCTATGGTTACGAATAATTACCATAGGTGGCTTTTGATAAAGTTTCGTTTTAACCAAATACATCAGGTTTTAAGTGTTCCGCAGGGCTGGTTCAGATTTGAAGATGGGGTTCCCTGCAGATGTGACAATTTCTCCGCCCAAGATACGATGCATTTCTCATTTTTCTGTCCATTTTACCTAGAGGCCAGGAAAAGGTTTATTCGACCTATATTGAGAAAGGAGGCTTTTGTCCAGGTAAAACCAGCATTATTATTCCTGCAACTAATGGAATCACCAACAACTATGTTCTGTGTGGCTAGTTTTTTGGTTGCCTGTATTAGATCAAGGAAACTGAGATTGACAGCTTTGGAAGAGATCAATTAGTTTCTATATTGTGAATCACCGGGGAAAAATTTATTTATTTTTTTAACATGTATATGATGGATTGTCTTCTCTTTTTATCTGTATAAAATGTCCTGTACACTTTTATGATTTTAACTAATCGAATAAAGTGGTTTTGATGATGATGATGGTGACAAAAAAAAAAAACGAAAAGAAAAATGGGAAACAAACCTGGTGGAAGACCGTTATAACCCATTTACAAACAAACATAGAAGTCTTAAGTGTCGTACACAATGAAGAACAGGTCCTAGTGTTCACACATACAAGGGGAAACCTGTATCTAGTTCCTTATACCAGTGAGGCAAATTGCCTATGCAGCAATGAACGATGTACACAAAGTGTCGTTTTTAGGTTGAGCCTACTAGGCATTGAATGCGCTTTCTGTTTCAAGGCACATTGTTATTTACCATGAACACAGAGGGGCTTGTGGTTCACCCATTGCTTACCATTGGTTGGCTTTCGTTGTCACTCTCTAATGCTTAGCTCTTTTTCAGCTCTAGGACTGTATACTAAATGCTTGAACTCGCCATCCTATTCCAGAGGGCTCAGAAACCTGGAGATTTCACTCTTCACAATGCCTGCCAAGAATGTGAACACTGCGGTGAATATTCAAAACAGTAGCAGTCCCAATAACTATACTTTGGGGGACTTCAAAGATGTATCTGTGGCTGCGCATTGTGCAATGAATTTGTGGGCCAACTGTATGATCTGGTTACAAGACATCCTAACAAACCAGATCATGACACATGAAAATACCACACAATGGCATGAAATGAGGGACCCCAATCCTGTATGGCAACTTTGGAATGTTTAGACCAACTCCATGGACCTTCCCTTTCTGCAACAACCAGGTCATAAGCCTATGTAGATATCTAAACGTCTCTCTTGCGATAAAACGAACATTGTTCAGAAGACATACAGTTGACCTCGGCAAGGGCTTCGCTTTCCTTAAGTGACATTAAGAAATCTGATCCGAACTCTATAGACCTCTGACTCTTCACCAATTTCACACCATCTAGCTTGAATATCTATCTCTTTGCTTTCTGATGGACACTTCTAACTGCAGATTCCTCACCTTGTTACTCTCTCCAAAAACCAGACTGGATCGGGGAACTCTTGTAATAGCCCCTGCGTGCGGCAGGTGACGCCATTGGACTCCGTCATGATTCAATCTTGCCAACACACATGATGACACAGACCCACATATAGGCACCGCACCTGCATGTGTTTACTTCTTTTTCTACACCCTCCAACGTGGATACAGAGCTCCTCTTGTTCGGTTTTCAACTTCTTTACCAAAGTTTTTCTCCACAAACTGTTAACAGTGTGCAGGGTTGTCACTTTCCCCGTCCCCTACCTTAACCATCAAAATAAGCTAAAGGCTTTAAACCTTGCCAGGATGTCAGTCAAGGACCTGCATGACTTATGTCTTTCGTGCCTCATCACCAATCATGATTCTAAATCCTCCATTATACATCCAAGGTCACCACGGAGAGAGAAGGACATTCTAAGTTTCATTTCCAGTCCTGTTCCCCATCTTTAAGTAAGTCCAAACCAAAGTTGAGAGACAATTCGGAAAGAAAAGACAAGGAGTCCAAGGGAATCTCTTTGGCTTCTCAGAGGACTCACAGCTGGGCACTAAGAGCAGGACTGGCTTCATTTCAACATTTGACTCTGACCCGATTGCGGTCGTGGAGCTGATGCACCCTCAGTTCCCCCTGCCGTTGTTGACACTGCAGCAAATCACGGCCTTCAAGGATCGCATGCCGGATCCAGCGCGGCTCCTCCACGAGGAGTGTCGCTCCACTGGCTCAGAGCCAGCAACTGAAAAATAAAACCATATTTTATGATCATTTTATTTTTCAGCTGCTGCAATGTGTAGGAAAGGACAGGGCCAGGCCGAGGGAGGAGGAACAAGTGGTGTGTGCACTTCAAAGTGCACATGTCTGTTTGGCCGGCCATCTTAGGTCTGTCAGACATGCACAATTAGGTTTCTCCAACTCATCTGTATTGCACACCTGGGTTGGAGAAACAGACTCCCTGTGCCTGAGCGAGCGTTAAACCAACAGCTCAGACCAGTCCATGCGCTGCTCTGATGCTATTGGTAATAGCATGGGAGCAGCGCGCGAATTCCACGGGGAGTCTCTGAGGCTGCCCCAGTGTCTGCTGGGACCAGGAAGCAGAGGAACACTGAGGCGCCAGGCAGCTGCCAGCTTCAGGTAAGTCATTTTTTTTCAATTACTACACTCTCCTCTCCTCCTCGCTCTCCCCTCCTCCCTTCCACTTTTTGTCGGCCACCGCTGGCCGCAGCTGTTTACGATGGATCCAGATCTTTCTGGTATGTACCTGGGCTCCTCTATGTACGGGTTCCTCTATCCGGTCTTCTGCTGGTGACCTCAATACGGATACGGACTGGCCATGTACAAACTCAGCCCAATGTGCTGGGAAGTGTTTGATTCCTTTGCTGCATACTCTACTGGTGTGTTCCTTTATCTGCAGCAGCCTCTGTTCCACTCACCAGTACTATATCCCACTCCAACAGCGATTTTGGATCCAGAAATGGCTTTGACTAGCGTATTCCTCATATTGCGCTGTAAAATCACACGGTCCAACCGCAGTTTGAGAAAGACTCCTCCTGCTTCCTTGCATCAGAGGCGGGCTTTGAGAGTGATGGAGGCTGTCTTTTGCTCTGATTCTGATGCTTTGGAAGGTCCTGAGCATGTCCCCATAGTAAAGATGACCACGAGGAGGCAGACCACTTGCTACCCCTGATTACACTGATGTTGGCTTGTATATTGGTCTCCAATGTGCCTCGGGCTAGAACACTTCATCGGAGATGAAATTAAATTCCCCCATAGTGCATCAACAGAAGAGAGTGCTTCTTTTGTGGCTGTGGTCCACAGAGTCAGAGAGGTATTAGTTTGCAGCTCCCAACAGGAGAATAAGAACACCCTCCTGACTGAATTTTTGCAGTCCAGGCCGTCAAATCTGGAGCCTTTAATGCCCTTTTGATGAAACTCTGTCTGAGTTCCTCTTGACGGCCTATTTTAGTTTTGCTCTACTACTTCAGTGATTCTTCTTATTGCGTGATGACACAAACTTGCTCCAAGAAATACATCTTTACTAACACAGTGCCCTACTCCTGAGAGCCTTAGATTTCAGGCTTCTAAGAGCAGAATTAATCCACACACTTTTCATGGTGCTCCACTGGAAAGAGAATCGAAAAGAATAGACACTGTGGGCTAGGGATTCTTTTCATCAGCTACCCTAGAACTTTAATCTTTGACTGCTGTTAGTCTCCATGGTCACTACACTCATGGTGCGCAAGGTTTTGCCTGCTTTGCCTGAAGACCTTTGAAACTCCATCACTTAGGCTAAGAGAACGATATGCTTGGATATGTACCAATAGGTTTTCAGGGTTGACCATTCCTCATCACAGGCAGGCCTCATAGTCTGTTCAGCAGCCAGTTTAGCCTTTTTGTGGCTCTAGGGGTATGGGTGGTTGTAGGGGAATACTTCACCTGCTGCTGCCAAGTCTCTTTAGTTTGCCCTCTAAAAGCCATTTATGGGTAGTAGGGGCCGAATCCAGCACTGTCGACTCCACTGGTACTCTATTACATCAGACCAGTGGGTCCTTCAGCTTTTTTGACCGGGTTATATTGTTCCCTTTTTGTGCTGCCCATCGCAGGTTCCTCCAGTTTTGCTCAGACATCAGCTGATCAAGCCACTATTCCTTCCCAAGAACTGATGATGTTGCTCCAGAAGGGAGTGATAGAAAGACTACCCAAGGTGGATTGAGGTATGTGTTTATATTCTTGATTCTGCCTTGTCCCCAAGAAGGACAAATGCATGATGTTGATTTTGGACCTTGGTCTTGAACTCATTCCTCAAGAAGGAGAAGTTCAAAATGATGACACTTGCTCAGGTTCTGCTGGATTGTGTCTCTGGACCTTCATGTGTTCATCATGCATGCCTTCTGAAGTATCTCTGCTTTTTTTGTGGGGTGGAACCACTTCTAATTCACCTTTCTATTTTTTTGCCTCACATAGGCCCCTCTGGCCTTTGTGAAGGTCATAGCACCCTATCTTCGCAGATCATGGATCCATGTATTGCTATACCTAGGCAGCTGGTTATGGAGGGTGAACTCGCTCATCTAGTATCACACCACCTTCAGACATCTGTGTTGTTCCTCTGTTCTCAGGGATTTTCTATCTATGAGCCGAAGTTCTGTCTTCAACCTTTTCAGAGGCTTCTCTTTATCAAGGTCATGCTGAATACAGTCCATGAAGGCTTTTCTATCGCTGCAGAGGGTCCGCAACACTCATGCTATCATCCGGATGTTTCAAACAACAGTTATTGCCCCACCTTTGATGGTTCTGAAGCTGTTTGGTTGTCATTCGCCTGCAGTGGGCCCAACACAATGGGTGCCTCACAGACAGGATTCGGCTCTCTGACAGGGCAGCATTTGACATACTGGGGTGGATGTCAGGTACCAACCCGACATGTGGCAGGCTGTTCTTTCACAAGAAGGAGTGGGAATCGGTGGAGATGCATGTGTCCACTCTTAGTTGGTGAGGTCACCTAAGCAGAGATGGAGATCAGAGGCCTTTGGTCTTCCTTGTAGCAGCATCATCACATCAATCACATCAGTGACCAGAAGTCAAAGAACACCTCAACACTAATAAGGTCTTAGATTTTCTAATTGATACCTTCAGCAAGGGAGGGATTTCAGAGACTCTCTAGTTGTAGACAATGGAATCAAATTCTGTTTCATGCAGATGGAAGATTTCTTAGAGAAATATGATATCACTCATATTACTGCAGTCCTCAATGACGCCCAATTCAGTGGGCAAGTAGAAAGTTTCAACTGCAACCTTACGGATAGTATTGTTTTACCATCTATAATTTTGTATGTTTTTCCTAGACTGGGGTGGTTCCTAGCCAGACCTCCAGAACATAACATATTCATACAGATTTGTTACAATTTCTCAGCATCACTTAACTCTAAAAACCTCATTCCCTCTCAAGGCTAGATGATTCAGTAGAGCTGCTGCCTGATCTGCAGGGTCTACTGCCCGAGGTGAACATGCAAGTGATAGGTTTCCAGCCTTACCAGAACATCTGTAACAGTTATTTAGTAGGGTACAATGTCCTATGGTAGTCAAAACTCATTGAGAGACAGTGACACAAAAACTGACAGGAGCTATAAAGGAGATGTACGTTTGTATTGTCCAATAGCTAACAGCTGTCATGTTGTATGACAGTGTACAACCCTCCAACGGCAAGAAAGGCAAGCGGGATTTGACCTCCTCCTCACCAGTCAGGCGAGGAAGGCATTCAAACAACTCCCCTCCCCCGTTTCCAGCCTTTTCAGACTCTGATCCAGTTCCATAGCTAGTCGCAGCGTGTCCCCATGTTTTAGAGGCAATCATCAACCCCACAGCTGGTGGAGGCCTTTAATGAGGCTATTCTGCACATTTTCAAGATGTTGCTGGCTCCTACTAGAGCACCTTCAGGCCCATGGAGCAGCAGGGGCCCCCAGTCTAACTTCCGTAGGTGGGCCCTGCGCCACTTGCCCCCTGGGGACCCACTGCCAGACCCATACCAACTCAAGTCTACGCCTCCATCCCACTCTAGCTCCAAGGTCCTTGCCCGTCAATTCTATGCCAATTCCAAAGCTGACTTCAGCGGCGTCTGTACCAGAACTGGTACCAATGCCGATCTCCGACCCCGAACCAGCATCTGCCCTACACCAGGCTAGGCTATGAAATTACCAAACTGTAGCCAATAGTGTTTTATTCAGACATTCAGGCCTTTCCACAACACCATTATTACAAGAGGTAGAAGACTATTTTTGGTTCTGACTCCTACATGATTTAGGGCCTGCAAAAAGTTCCCCATGATGCTGTAGATGACTAGGAGGTGGAAAATATTGTCACCCCTCACTATATGGATGAAGGCCTTTCCTTGAACTTACAGAATGTCAGTGGTTTGGACTCCTCACCAGTAACTGAACTGCACTCACCACCTGGTTCACCAATGGAAGAGAGCACCTCTTTAGCAGTGGTGAAGCACAGAAGAGTTACATTTGCAACTGCCTACGGTTAAGACTAAATCCAATTTGCTAACTGACATTTTCCAACCATGGCAAGCTTGCTCAGAGTCTCTTTTGCCCTTTAATGACGTGTTCATTGACGTTTTCATTGACACCTGATCTAAACCATGATGATCCCCTGCGAACCGATTTCCAACTGAGACACCTTACACCTGAAAGCCTTGTAGTACAGGCATGCAAAGTGAACCCCAATGCTTTTCCTACTAATCCTCCAAATATAGAATCCAAAGGTATTGACTCTTTACGCAAGAAAAGATTTTCCTCCGTCAGCATGGCCTACACTCCTTGAATGCGGTGTCTCTTCTGGGCAGATACACACATGCATTGTGGAACATGGCCAACAAGATCTTGCCGTTTATCCCTGAGTACCTGACTGTGCCACTTGCCAAAATGATTCAGGATTGTTAGGTTGCAGTGAAATGTATTGGTCTTGTTACCACTGTCCTTGTACCACTAATTGCATAGGCCACTAATCAGCTTATTATCACTGACTACATAGGCCGCTAATCAACACTGTAGGAAATCTGCCTTTTTTGTGTGGTCACCTCAGATTTTTCACCTTTTGCTGTAACCTTTATTTTTGCTGGCTTTAGAACTCTGGGCACTTTACCCCTGTTAACAGTAGTAAAGTGCCTGTGCTCCCCCTTTAAATATTATTGAATTGACATATTCCTGGCTGGTATATTTAACTTGCATATACATTCATAGTATATGGTACTTGGTGTACCCAGGACCTGGAAGTTAAATGCCACCAGGGGAGTGCCGCACCTGTTATGCCAATCACTACAGTGGCAGTGCAAACATGGCTTCAAGCCTGCTCTGTGTAAATGATTGTACTAGTCTAAAAACTGCAATTTAGCCTTTCTACAGGTCAAACATCTTCCTTTTAAATAATCATAAGTCACCCTTATGTAGGCCTTGTAGCCCACCAATGAGGGTGTATTGTATTTAAAGTAGGACATGTCGAAATGTAATGTTAACATGTCCTCACAGTGACGAGCACCCAAAAGCTGTTTTTCACTGTGGCCGGATTAGCTATCTTAAGTAGAAAACAAGCCATCCAAGGCTAAAACATCGTATCAGTCAGGGAAAAGAGCCTGGAACCTAATCATCCAGGAAGCCTTCGCTACTCATTTCACTCATCACGACCCTGCCACACATCACTCCAATTCTGCTCGCACATCAGCAGCACACCTACAACAAGATATCAAGAAGTGGTTTGGAAAATGTGCTCCCAAACTTATTAGCAAACCGGCTTCCAATCCCCGATCTGAAAGGTGGTACACAACTGAATTAAAATTAAAGAAACGAAAATGCCAAACTGTGGAGCATAAATGGAGACTGTCAAAGGACAGCATAGATAGACAAAACTACTTAGCCGAATTGAAATATTACCACCACGCCCTAAAGAATGCCAAAACATACTATTACACAAGAAGAATCGAAGACAACGGTAGCTCATCCAAGGAACTTTACTAAGTTATCCACGAACTTTGCAAACCTACCAGCCTATCGCAAACCATGGCTCCCACGACAGAGAACTGTGAGCTAATCAAGAATATTTTTACTGACAAGGTGACAAAAATCTACGCATCCTTCGACAATCCCCATGAAGACAATTACATTGATTGGGAAAACCTGGCACCTCACCCCACTGCACAAACCCATCTCGACACTCTGACTCCTTTTTCAGAGGAACAGGTGGCCAAAGCTATGACTGAGGTCACGGCAGGATCTCCACTTGATCTTTGACTGCACTTTTTTTTTTTACAAGACTAGTGTCAGTTTTATGTCCCCACGTCAACAAAATCCTCAACCAATCCATGGAACAAGCCTCATTCCCAGATATATGGAAGAAAACAGTGGTCTTACCCTTCTAAAGAAAGTAGGCCTCGAAATCTATGATCCAGCTAACTATCGCCCAATTTCTCAACTACCATATTTATCCAAAGGTCTGGAGCATTTAGTCAATAAACAACTTACCACCTTCTTTGAATCCAATAACTAATTCGGTCCCTCAAAGACTGGCTTTAGGGCCAACAATAGCACCGAGGCCACCTTACTGGCTGTATCCGACAATATTAGATCGCTAGTCGACCAAGGCAGAGCCGTAGTATTGATCTTATTGGATCTTACTGCGGCTTTCGACACCCTATCGCACACTAAGCTACTACAAATCCTGCACAAAAAAAAGATCTGCTCTAAAGCCTTGTCATGGTTCGCCTCTTTTCTGAAGGATCGAACCCAAACTATTCAAATGGGATCCTGCTCCTCCACCCCAAAGAGCATTAAATATGGAGTCCCACAAGGAGCTACCTTAAGCCCCACCCTTTTTAATGCATATGTATCATCCCTGGCGGACATCAGTAGGAAATGGGGTTTTGGCATCTGCTCCTACGCCGACGACACGCAATTGGTGATCCCCCTTGTTAGACCTGGCACCATTGGCGTAGGTCTCCCTTCCATTTTTGTCGTTTAGGTCTCCTTCATGGTTGCTGGCGTTAGATGTTCTGGGCGCTGTGCCACTGCCATTCAGTGACACAGCGCGAATGCTCCTTATTATAAAATAACTGATCAACCGGTGTAGTCCTAGTAGTACCAAGGAACATGCTAGGGAGATTTCATTTGGTATGCTTCCGCTCCAAATATTAACCTGCATCTGGTAGTAGTGATTGTCTTTATGTTCTGCATGTGCAACTGCCGCTTTTGGAAAGTAGGTATCTTTTTGTCTAAGACTTTCTGTGTTTCACTGGTATGTGTATTGGTTGTCTGGTTTCGAGGGCCAGGGCAGGCCGGGGCCGACCTGGGTCGAATGGAGCAATCTGCCGTTGAAGTATGGGAGGGGTGACCCCTTTGATCTGAGCAGGGCTGTGCCTGGCAAGGTGAATGATGGCTCCACCTCTCGCTGGGTGTCTGATGGTGGGCCCCTCTCCCTGGAAGGGAGGATGAAGCCTCGTAAATAAAGTGACCCAAGTCGACACCAAACTGGTTCTGGCTGGGTCGAGTGATTTGTGACTTTCTCAAGAACAAAGACTTTGGGGGTATAAAGATCTGAGCTGAAACCCTTTTGTGGTGTGTAACTTTGGGATGCCAAGACGAACCTCTGGCCGTGTAAACGAGAGGGAGAGGACTTTGAAACTTTGATCCATCCACTGAAGCAACTACCCAAGGGCCTGAATCGAACTTGCCTCCTGCTGAAGTCTCAGGGACATTAGACTTCATTCATCAGCAGCCCGGATTCCTATTGAGAGAAATCCTACTCACAGGTGAGGCGTCTGTCGAGAAATCCAAGGCCTCTGGATCTACTGTGGGGAAAGCCGCTTTTGCCTACAGAAACTATTGCTATCGCCATCGTGGGCCGTTGCAGCCGAGAAGCTGTGCCGCTGAGTGCCCGCCTTTGCCTTGTCTACAGAAACTATTGTTATCGCCATTGTGGGCCGCTGCATCTGAGGAGCTGTGCCGCTGAGTGCCCGCATTTGCCTTGTCTACGGAAACTATTGCTATCGCCATTGTGGGCCGCTGCAGCCGAGGAGCAGTGCCGCTGAGTGCCCGCATAGGATTTGCTACGAGATCCATTGTTGTCGCCATTGTGGGCCGCTGCAGCCGAGGAGCTGTGCCGCTGAGTGCCTACCTTGGCCTTGCTACGAAAACCCTGGTTGTCGCTATTGTGGGCCGCTGCCGCTGAAGAGCTGTGCCGCAGAGTGCCCGCATTTGCCCTACTACGAGAATCAGTACTACCGCCACTGTGGGACGCTGCAGCCATGAGCTGTGTCGCTGCAGGCCCGCATTGGCTTTGCTACAAGAGTCCTTACTATCACTGTTTTGGGCCGCCGCCATTGAGAAGTTGTGCCGCTGAGTGTCCATCCCTACTTTGCCACAAGAATCATCGCTATCGCTATCGTTGGCCGCTGCAGCTGAAGAGCTGCGCCGCTGAGTGCCCACGCTAGCCCCACATCGGGAGCCTTGTCAACTTCCGCGTGCACCGCTGGGTGACGCTTCTACCCGTCCCAGGATTATCGTGATTGCACGCTGCGGATCGCCACCTCCCAGGAACTGTGGCCGCTGGGGTTCCGCCTGTCATCCCGCACCTTCCCTGAGGAACTGTGCCCCGTGCCCCTTTATATCCTAAGTACCTTGTACATTGTGCATCACCGGGTCACATAGATCCCGGCCCCGAACCAAGTTCGTTCCATCCGCACGCACAAGTACTTTCATCGCTCTTGAGACGAATCTGTAATTACGTGCATTGTGGTTCCTTGAGCATTTCTCAGTTTCGTGTTTAATCTATATAAAGATAACTATTTTTTATAACTACTTGTGGTGTCTATTTTGTAGCGTCTTTCCTGCGTTGTTGTGTATGGTCATAAATGCTTCACACACTGCCTACGTTACCACAGGGTTGAGCAGGGGTTATCAAAGGGTGTAGCCCCCTTACTCTGACTTAGGAAGAAGGGTCACTATTCGACATCGGTGCTAGCCACTGTCGACTAGAGACCCCCATTTCTAACACCCCTGATAAATACACTGACCAATACCGAGACTAAGAAAAACTTAATAAACTTTCTCACTGAACTTGCAGGCTGGATGTCTCGGCACTGCCTAAAATTAAACGCCGGGAAGTCTGAAATCCTGCTTTTCGGAGGTGCCCATGCAATATGGGACAATAGCTGGTGCCCCCAGGCATCAGGCACTGCCCCAGAACCTAAGCGAGCAGCAAAAAACTTGGGCATCATCTTCGATGAGGTGTGGCAACGCGGCCAGGGCGACTGACTCTGGAATCTGGGGATCCCCGGCGCCGGAGGCAGATTAGCCCAGCACCATGTGACTCTGGGCAATAGCTTGCTTAATCTTCCCGACGGCCCCCAGCGCCTAGAGACCCTTACGGGTGATTGTTCGCGCTTTACAAATGTGGATTATTATTATCTATGTAGGACCAAGTACACACTTTGTGCGGAAAAGCATTTGCCACGTTGAAACTGTTCAGACTACTTTTTCCCTGGATCCCCTCAAACTGCAGACAAACTGTAACACAGGCCCTGCTTCTGAGTAGGCTGGACTACGGCAACGCCCTTTATGTCGGCATGGCCGACAGTCTTTTCTCTAGACTCCAAGTAGTCCAGAACGCCGCTGCTAAACTAATTTGCAACAAAAAGAAAATACAGTTCAGCATCTCACTGCTTAAAGGAATTACACTGGCTACCAGTACGTCAGAGAGTCAGTTTCAAGCTCCTTTGCTTGGCGCATAGAAACCTGCAAAAAAAAGGACCACACATTTTGCGAGATAAATTACAATCCCATGTCCCTTCGCACAACGTGAGATCGCGTCACCAAGCTTTCACCTCAGTAAAACGCACGTCCAAGGTCAGGATGGGCGACCGATCCTTCTCCAAATCAGCCGTGGTCCTTTGGAACAACCTACCTCTTGATCTCCGTCTGACAGACGACTATTTGCTGTTCAGAAAAAAATTGAAAACCCCTTGTTTCCTAGATACTGATCCTATCAAAGATCAATCTGCACGGCACTAAACTCTGTCCTAGCGCCGTGATGTCCCCTGGGATGAATGTTGCGCTCTATAAATACATTAAAATAAAATAAAAACCAGAGTACAGATTAGAATTCTAATTCCGAATTTTGCGAATGGAACTAGCTACAAGCATAATTACAGAACTCACTTTAATAGCTATTACAAATCCAATTTAACTGTGAAGTTGGATTTTTTTCCTCTATGCCAGATGAATTTCTTGAGTTTGGCATCCACTACCCGTACAACCTTTGTTTTTAATTTCATTGCCACTTTGGGATTCTTTGTGCTATTCCTACTGAAAATGTAAAAAAAATCATACCTTCAACTCCCCTTGTTGGATATTTTTATTTAGTTTTTTGAATTTTACTCTATTTCTAATTTGGTTTGTGACCTTTATTGTTTAGAATTTTGACTTTATTAATGATTTGCAAGTTATGATTGTCTGCTCGATGCCATAGCTAGCAGGGGGTTGTGCTCAGGTTAATTTATTGATTTTCATGGGTCACCCTGACAAGGGTTGTGACTGTTCCTTGAGGTGGGTAGTCAGCCACCCCAAATAATAGTCCAATTTCTTACAAGTAACAACATGGTGCTTTGATGTTACGTTGGATGTGAGCAACTGGATGCTCAAAGGACATCAAGGCATACCTTATGGGCATGCCTGTTGGTTGCTCTAGGCTCTTTGGGGAGAAGACTGATTTGGCGCTAGAGCGATATAAAGAAAGTCGCACCATAACAGAGTTGATGGGTTATTGTTGTCAGCCCACCGCCCAGTTCCCCCAACAATATAAAACGTTTAGGGGCTACTCAAGAGGCTACACATACAGCCAATCTTCTCAGCCACAGCAGAAACTGATTCAGACTTTTCATGACAGAGGACGCGGTAGGATTCTAAACCATTCACACCAGCAGGGGCAGCAATCTTTTACTTCATGGTCCCCTGATGCAGTGGCCTCCATGCATTTTGATTTGCTTTCTCAGACCTGCAGCCAGCTAATTTGAGACAGAATCATCCAATATTTCCTTCCAAACTGGAAAAATATCACATCAGACAAATGGGGTTTACAAACGTTCAAACTGGCTAAGCCCTGCCTTTCATGTTGTCCCCTCCTTAAACTGTCCTACCCCCACAAGGACAGACTCAGCAGACCATTCTGGTGAAGGGTGCCAATGAATGGATGCTGGGCTTGGAGAGAGGCAAAGAATGCTACTTTATCTATTTCCTTGTGCCAAAGAAGGACAGGGACCTTCAAGCCTATTCTGGAACTCCAGTCATTGAATACTTTCTTGCGAAAGGAGCAGTTCAAAACGCTCACTCTGGCATAAATTCTCTCTTCACTGAATTGTGGAGACTGGATTGTGTCCTCAGATTTGCAGGATACTTCTACCTGTACTGCAGCCCCACGGACGCTGCCTGCAGTTCAGGAGTGGGTCGGAACACTTACAATTTGCAGTATTGTCTTTCTGCCTCCCCGCAGACCCATGGGTGTTTAGGAAAGTGATGGCAGTCGTTGCAGTTCATCTTCGAAGGTTGAGGTTACATGTATTCCCAGATCTCAACAACTGGCCACTCAGGCAGCCTCAAGGGGATGGCTGCCCTTTTAACTTCCATGGGTTCTAAATCAGTGAGTAGCAGTCCCACTCCAAGATTCACTTCAGTGCAGCTATCCTGGACACTGTGGCCTTCAATGCCTTAACACCGCCGCAGCGAAAGTTGGACATTCAATTTATGGTCCCAATGCTTTCAGCTCAATCTTCTGCCTCAGTGAGAATCCTGTAAGGCTCTCTATGCTTCTAGATATGTGCATCCTTCTTGTCCCATGTGCCAGAGGTCACTTGCGAGCTCTACAGTAGAACCTCTGGTTTGCAAGGACCCGACATCAGGGTAACCTGGCTGACTCAATACAGATCTCATAAGAGATGACTCAGGATCTGCATTGGTAGCAGCTAGACAAAAACCTGACGTGTAGCAGGCCAATCTCTCTTTCCCCACTCAGACTTCACAGTTGTGACCAAAGTGTCACTACTGGGTCTGGTCTCCAGTGTAGTGTAGTTGTAATCTATTGGAGCTTTATGCGGTCTAATGGGCCTAAAAGTCTTCCTGTCAGCCATTGGAGTTTCTTCCACGAAAGTCACTGGGAGACACATTCTGATGGCAACGGTTCATGGGTCTCCTGCACACATGCATTCACACTATTCTCTCTTCTGCCCTGAGTTTTGATGAAAGTTGGGACAGACTGGGCCCAAATCACCATAGAAGCCCCAAAATGGTCCAGGATAGCCTGGGACCCAGAGAGCTTGCTCTGAATGCTTGTCCTGAGATCTGTCTGCCACTTTGGAAGGACATCCTATCTCAGCAACAGGGGAAGGTCCTGCACCTGAATCTTCATATCCTAGAATTTGATTCACGGACATTGAATGGTGACTGCCGAGTTATTTCAAATGGCCATGTGAGGTAGTGGAAGTCATCCTAGCAGTGAGATATCCTAAAGTGGTATCTGGCATCTTGATCCCCTAAGACCTAGCTTCCTGATGTGGTGTTGGGTGTTTTGCTGGCCCAGCAAGGTATTGAATTGTGCACAGTCAAAGGCTACATGTGATTTCAGCTATTTTTTGTGCTTGCCAGATCTATCTTCTTTCAAATCACCTGATGTGAAGCGTTTCCTGAAAGGCCTAACTCACAACTTTCTCCGAAACCCATCGTTATGCCATAAAGGAACCTTAATTGGTCGGCACATTCATTTGTGCTCACCATTTGTGCCTGAGCATGATTGCTCATTAAGGTTCTAACAATCAGAGTGGTCTTCCTCATTGCAATCAGTTCTGCACACCATGTAAGCGAACTGCAGGTGCTGTCGGTGCAGCCACTTACACTACTTTCTTTTCACACTAACTGGTGTTAAGAACTAAAGCAGCCATCCTTCCAATGGTGGTATCGCCCTCTCATGTAGGACAATCACTTCTGATGCATACTTCTAACCGCAGATTCCTTGGCTTTGGAATATCTCCAGACAGTATACTGACATTGTCCTTAGCAGTGCTTCTGCATACCAGTGGGTGCCATTCTTCGACTCTGGTGATTCTGTACTGCTGTGAAAGTGACAGATCAGAGTCGCAACTATGCACCACCCCTGCCCAATGATGTCCGTTCATTTCTTTCCATGCCTTGTGACACGGATCTGGAGCTCGTCTCCCAACTGTTGGTCTTCTTAGGTTTTCAGAATTCTCGATGACAGTGTGCTAGGGAACTATGTCCCCACCAAAAACGACAGGCTTAAAACTACTGTGCTGAGACTGCAGGAGGTACATGTTGGTCATGGCCCCAACAAGGTGTGCCTTTGCTGCTTGGGCTGTAGGCACAACTCCAAGATCTGTGACGTGTGCCTTTGGTCGAAGCATATTTCTCTCTCCTACTCTAATTTGCAGGCCCATTCTCAGTCACAAAGACGTTCCTCCGAGATGTCTACTTCATGCTTGAGGTCTTTGGGTAAGTCAAAATAAAAGTCCAAGTGCAGGCATAAGATGAATGGGGACTTGACCCTATCCTGCCTTTCGAGAAGGCACAAGGATGTCAAGATAAAGAGCACACTCCTTCGAAGTCTCCTGAATCTGATCTGATTTCGCAATTGATCCCGGTGCGCTATGAATTTTCCCTGCCATTATCAACTCTGCAGCGGATGGGGGCCTTCAAGGAGGCCATATTATAGATTTTTGATTTGTTTCTGACTCCCTCTAGTTCACCTTTGGTCCCATGGAACCTCGGGGGTTTCCAATCGGAATACCGCTGGCATGTTCACCCCAAACACCGTCTGCCCCCTAAGATTTCACTTTCGGGCCCGTACTGACTCCAGTACAGCCCTCGACACCAGCACCAAGTGCAGCTCACAACTGGTTGTCTTACAGCCAAACTAATCCAACTAATGCAAGACTTCTGCCTCAATTTCACAACCACCAGAGACTCTATTCTCTTTTTGTCTCTGATTTCAAACCAGTACAGGAGGCTCATATGACCTCTCGCGACACTGATGATGACAGCGATAGTGACAGCCTTCTCCCTTTCATCTCACAGATGATTGTTTGTATCTAGACCTATACAACTCCAGTTATCTAGCTGCATCCACGGAAAACAATCTGGACTCATCACATGGTCTCATTCACAGTGATGACTCAGAGAGCAGCCAAGACACTAGAACTGCAGTTGCCCACCATTGAGGCAAAAACGACCATTCAAGATCCTACTATGAGGGCCTTCTTCATTGGAGCCATTAGTGCTATTTAATGAAGCCCTTATGGATGCCCTTACGGCAACTTGGGCCTTACCATGTTCATGCCCAACAATCAGTAGACCTGTGGCTAGATGACATAGACCTGCTCCTGGTATACTGGTCTTTCTGACTAAAGACTCTACACCAGACAGCCAGAATGCACAGGCCTCGACGAGTAAGGTCGAATTCTTTTCCAGCCAATCCCCCCGATAGTGAATTCAAAAGAACTGAATCTTTCGAGAAGAGACACGCATGCATTATGGGACATGGCAATAGCAAGATCTTTCTGGTGATCCCTGAGGACCTTAGGGCTTCAGTGTCCTAGATGATGCATGACAGCTAGGATTTGGCAAAATACATGCTCTGGGCCAGCTTAGACACTGCTGACTGCATTGGCAGAGCTATTGGCACCAGTGCTGTGCTCAGATGGCACGTCTGGGTGAAGTCAACAAGGGTTTCTGGTGATGTGCAGGTATCCCTATTGGATATGCCCTTTGATGCATCCAAGCTCTTCAGAGAAAAGGCTGCTTTGATGCTAGAACAGTGAAAAATAGTCACACACTTCCAGCTCCTCTGGTCTATTGATGCCTGCAAAGCAACTTTCCTTCCCATGTTGGAAGTTCAGGGATAAGCAGGCTTTCTGGCGGCAGCACTAGCCCTCTTTGCCAGCTGTACAGCAGACAGCCCAGTCCTTTCAAAGCCGTTGTCGTGGTGCTGGTTAGAGTCATACAGGACAGCAGGGGCGGCAGTGTTCCAGTTCTTCATCTTCTGCTGCAGCGACTACCAAGCCACTTTAGTTTGCACTTAACGACTCATACCAGGCCAGTAGGGGGCACGATCCAACATTTTCTCCTATGATGGGGATCAGTCACGTTAGACGGATGGATTTTACAGATTGTTCAAAAGGGATAAGTGCTTTGCTTCATATTCTCCCCATTTAATCTAACTACCACACCAGAGCATCTTTCAGAGGGACACTCCGCAATTCTGATGCAGAATGTCAATCAATTGCTCTCCAAGGGTGCCATTAAACAGGTACCAGTCTCAGACAGAGAGCGGTAGGAAAAGAGTGCTTTTCAGCCTACTTCTTTGTTCCGAAGAAGAATGTGGGGCAGAGGCTCACACTGCCACAGATCCTCACAGCTCTAAACCCTGAAGACCATACAGTGTCCTATGACTTGCAGGACATGCATTTCCATATAGTCATTCTGCAGTCCCACGGGCATTAACTGAAGTTCAAGGTGGGCCACAAGTAATTTTCAGTTTGCCATGCGCCCCTTCGGCCTCACATTGGCTTCTCGGGTGTTCACAAAAGTGATGTCAGTGGTCGCTGCCCATCTTTGGAGGTTTGGAGTACAAATGTTCCCATTCCTTGATAAATGGCTGCTAAAGGTGGACTCGCTCTAGTGTGTGGTGGACCACCCACAGACAGTGGCCGAAATTCCAAACATCATTGGTGTTCATCATTAATGAGCCAAGTTCCACCTGAACTTCCATTATCTGGGGCAATTCTGGACACAATGGCGTTCAAAGCCTTTCCTACACTGCAGTCACTCAGGGGCAGTCAGGATATGATCCAGATGTTTCAGGATCAGTCCTGGGACTTGGTTAGGATGGCACTGGAGCTTCTTGGTCTCCTGACCTCATATTTCCTCCTCGCCCTGAATGCCAAGTGGCACATGCAGGCCCTACAGTGGATCCTCAGGTCTCAGTGAGTCGAGCATTGGAGCTGCCTCTCCAGTTCCTTTCAGATCTTAAGGGAGACGCCAAAGGATCTACAGTGATTGTTGACAGATGCCAACCTGTCCTGTAGCAAGTCTCTCTCTTCCCCACCAGAGTTCACGGTGGTAACAGACAGAGAAACAACCTTTACTACGCAGATTGCTTTACCAACCATACATTTATTGTGAATATTCCTTTACTACTCAGGCGCCGATTCCGATGTCGGACGGACTCAGGTCTGTCCGACATCGGTCAGGGCCCTGCTAGTACGATGCGACCGAACAGGGTTCGGTCGCACTCGTATACAACACAATGCAAGCATGCATTCCGAGCAGAATGCAGGCATGCATCATGGAAAGCAGGGGTACAGTTTATCCCTGCACCCTGTGGGCGGCACCCCAAGGTGCCTGCCACCGGGTGCAGGGATCCACAGAGGGGCACCTTAGGTGCCCCCAGGCCGCTATACGGCAGCCTCGCACCCATGGGGGCCCTACTGGGGGCCCCCAAAGACAGTTCCCGACTGCCTTTTCGTGCCGGAAAATCCGGCACGAAAAGGCAGTGAAAAACTGCCATCGTACACCCTCGGTCGCAAAGAGGCGGCCGGGGAAGTACTGAGGGATTTCCGGACGGCAGACGAGCTCTCTGAGCCTGTCGTCCACAATCCGGAAATCTGTGTCGGATTCCTTTCCGACCAAGCCCATCAGAATGGCTCGGTTGGAAAGGAATCCGGCCGACACGATCCGAATCGGTCGGAGCCCTTCCGACCGAAATCGGAATCGGCCCCTCAGTTGTAAGTATTGGTAAGTTTTAGGTAAGTTTGATTTAAATTAAATGTATAAATTAAAAGAGCGTATAAAAAAAAATTAAGAAAAAAAAATAGGTTTTTAAATTATATTATAAGGTTAAAAAGGGGAGTGTACCGCCTCCAAAAGGAATGAAGTATTAATTGTACATTAAGGAGAAAGGGGGATTTGGTGGGGACTACCCCCTCTCAAAATAATGGTATCAAAATATAAATTATATTTTAAGGAATAAAGGACGCAGCCACCCCAAATAGTAGGATCACAGAATACATTATTGGGTTCTAGGAACTTTGAGTGGGAAGTATTTCTTTTTTAGGGAACATGTGACAGGATCATATGGAACCAGCAACAGCTGATACACTACACCTATTCCTTAGTCACGGAATTGGCCAGAAAGCAGTCCCACTGACATATGGTGCATTAATTTCATTACAAGACCGGAGGCTACCATTATGCTTACACTTTTAATTGCGTCACCAGGACAGCCGCATACATCACAAAGGAAGTATTCCAAATAGAACATTAACAACAGTAAAAGGCATGAGCCCACAGTATTCTGCCT
Source organism: Triturus cristatus (assembly GCF_964204655.1). Lineage (NCBI taxonomy): Eukaryota > Metazoa > Chordata > Amphibia > Caudata > Salamandridae > Triturus > Triturus cristatus. The sequence goes on along the minus strand of NC_140586.1, from coordinate 358,331,217 downwards.
CTTTTAAATGCGGCTCCAGGGCAGATAAGTTCTCTTTTATAATCCTTATCTAACTTGCCTCTATATTGTATTATTCAATTTACGCGATGTTCTTGGAATGTTTTAACCTATTTTGATGTACCCTTGATGTACTTTACTAGGTGCCATGCTCCTCTATACCCTGCGTACTCGCAATCTTACGTACTCGTGCCTTTTACACCTTTCACACGCTTAGGGCGTCCCGCCCCACATCCGATTCGTCTCGGGACTTGTCCCCCTCCCTCAACGCCGTTTCCGTTCCTTCCGCCTCCAATTTATGGAGGTTGGACCTTTCCTTGCTCTAGTACCTTTATTTTGTTTCTCGGCGCTCATAACCGATTTCACCTCTCCCGCAATCCGCCCCACGGTGCGTTGTGTTAACCTGCGTGTTTCTGCCTTTTTTAGGCTTACAGCGGCACCTTTCCCCTTCTCTAATGGAGGAATGGACCTTGGCAACGCGTCGCTAACGTCGTCGTGTTGCCAAGGAACATTCCTCGAATCCCTCTCTTTTCAGCCTGCAATGCACGCGTCATGCGCGCCATGGTAACCAGACCATAAACAACCTCTGGTGATCGCGCTCGAGCGCACTTCGTTCACCGGAGGAAGACAGTTGACAACCAGACAGCGTTTTATGTCCAGCCTACCCCCTTTTTAGATTAGTAAGCAGACTGCACTGCGGTTTTAGAAATTAGCAGACTGTTGAACTATTCCCTAATCAAATTTATTTCTCAAGCCTGATTTTAAAAAATTAATAAAAAAAATAAAAAAATATCTAATTCAATATTATTATTTACTATCCCCATTATTATATTTATTAAAAAAAAAAAAAAGGGTAGAGAGAGAGTGAGAGCATTTTATACATTAATATTTAATTAATAAGATAATACTATCCCTATCTTCATCTATCATGTCTGATTTCGACTCAGACGAAGCAGAGGCTAGTGCGCCTACCCCCAATTTAAATAATGAGGCTTTTAAAGACATCATTCACGAGGAAATGAGATCTTGTATGTTGGAGACCTTGTCTAAAGTGATGACTTCTAAAAGATCCTTCCTATCCGATGAGGAGATTAGCTCCCTAGACCAACATACTCCCCCTAATGATGATCTCACTCACACAAGGGGAAAAAGAGCCCAAAAAAGTAAAAACATTGAATTTTTCCCCAAGAGCACTGAAGGGGCTAGTACCTCTACTTTTACGGGAGGTCATCGTACCTCATTTTCCCTGGGTGTCCCTAGCGGCACAACATATAAAGGTGTCCCTAGCGGCACAATACATAAAGGTGTCCTCAGCGGCACAAAATATCATGGTGTCCCCTGCGGCACAAAATATCAAAGTGCTCTAAACAATGACCTCGCTACTGATGATGATCTCTACATTGATGACGCCTCAGACTCACCGGACGAATATGTCCTAGACCTAGATCAAGACGATCTTGAATTCAACTCTCTAGATGAAGACCTCTCTCACTCAAAAGATACCATCTTAGACCCTTTGGACCAAGTGATGTTCTCTCCTCTCAACATTAAACACCCCAGGAGCTCAGATTGGATTCCTCACGATCATGTGAGCAAATTTATAAACAAATGGCTGAGAAACCCCCTTGATAGAGATGCTCGGAACCTACTAAGAGCTGAATGCTCTCGACCTTCCATTGCAGATAAGACTTGCCAGACTCCTAATCTTGACCCAGAACTTATCAAGTACCTCTTCAAACTTGGAAGAGATCCTAGAAAGGGTATGGAGAGATCCTTAAAAGGCTGCCAGGATAGGGTCCTTCACATCCTGGGCCCACTGGCTAGAATCATCGATATTTCGGAAGAAAGCCATATTAATGGAACTCCCCTCGACACAGAACTCATTAGAGGACTTAGTCAGAGAGCCCTTGTTCTGTTAGGCAACGCAAATGCCAGCCTGAATTCTGAGAGGAGAAGAGTAGTTCTAACCAAGATTAGCCCGAAACTCAGTGATCTAGCAGACAAAGAACCTTCTGCAAACCCTAAAGGCTTGCTTTTCGGGGAAGACTTGATTAAGACCCTAGGGAAATACGTTTCTACGTTCACAGCCCTAGATAAAGCACATCAGAATATGAAAAGAGTGTTTAACTCCAATAACCTTTTCGGAAGGGCCGGTAGACGGGGCCAGTCTTCCGGCCGATTCAACAGAAGGCCCTATCCTAGAGGAAGAGGATATGGCGGAAGAGGCTTCTTCAACCCAAACACTCCCCAATTCTTTCCGCAAAGAGGAAGAGGTTTTCGCTCAAGAAGCTTCAGATCCCGCGGAGCATCTACCGACAACAGCAACCAAAGTGAGTATAATTTCTACCTTTTCTCCTCACCCCCCTATCCCCAAAGTGGGTGGAAGACTCAAACTCTTTTTCAACAACTGGAAGTTGATAACACAAGACCCATGGGTTTTAAATACCGTGAGGGGATTCATGATAGACTTTATCCAAACTCCTTACCAATCTTCTTTCCCAAAAGAAATGCCTCTTTCCCTAGATCAGGAAAAGATTATAGAGGAGGAGATCTCCTCTATGCTTCAGAAGGGTGCTATAGTAGAAGTCCCCTTAGAGATGCTAAAATTCATCAGCACCCTGTTCCTTGTCAAGAAGAAAGACAAAGAGTGGAGACCCGTCATAAATTTAAGAGCCCTCAACAAATTCCTCATCTACAGACACTTCAAGATGGAAGGAATTCACCTTCTGAGGGATTTACTTCTAAAAGACGACTGGCTTGTAAAGTTTGACCTAAAAGACGCCTACTTCACGATTCTTATGGCCAAAACTCACCAACCCTTCCTTCAATTTCTTTGGAAAAACCATCTTTTCCAATTCAAAGCTCTCCCCTTCGGACTTTCTTCAGCCCCCTGGTGTTTCACCAAGGTAATGAGATCAATCGCTTCGTGTCTAAGAGAAAAAGGTATTCGCATGATACTTTATCTACACGATATCCTCATCCTCTCTCAGGACCATTGTCAAATTCTCCAAGACCTAATAACTGTGATGGACCTTTTGGAAAACCTGGGGTTTATTATAAACAGAGAAAAATCCATCCTTTCACCTTCAAAAAACTAGAATTCCTTGGTTTTTCAGTAGATACCACAAGTTGTCTACTACTCCTTCCTCCAAAAAAGATATCCAAAATAAAAAAAGAAATAAGATATATCCTAAAACTTCAGAGTTTTCCCCTAAGGGAACTAGCCAGATTACTAGGTCTCCTTTCCTCCTCGATACAAGCCATCTTCCCAGGCCCTCTAAATTACCATGCACTTCAGAGGGTGAAAGCAAGGGCCCTTCAATCGGGCCTTTGGTACGGGGACCTTATCTCGCTAGACCAGGAGGCCAAGGTAGAACTGACCTGGTGGTTAGACAACCTAGAGGCATGGAATGGGAAAGCAATTTTTGGCTCAACTCCAGAATTCGTTTTAGAATCAGATGCCAGCCTTCATGGCTGGGGAGCATGCTTTCAAGGCCAGAACACTGGTGGAATTTGGTCTCTGGAAGAATCCTTACATCATATAAATTTTCTGGAATTGACAGCTGGTCTTTACGCCCTGATGAGTTTCAAACAATTCATTCAGGGCAGGTCTATCATCCTAAAAATGGACAATATCTCCGCTGTCGCCTATATAAATCGGCTAGGTGGAACCAAATCTGCCGACCTCTCCAATCTTGCCAAGAAACTTTGGATGTTCTGCTTGGAACACAAAATCGCCTTAAGAGCCGAATATCTCCCAGGCAAATCCAATGTATCGGCAGACTGGAACTCAAGATTCCTTCTGGACTTCAGCGATTGGAAACTCAACGTCTCCGTCTTCAATTCCCTCAACTTCTACTGGGGACCTCTAGATTTAGACCTCTTTGCCAGCAGATTAACCTTCCAAATTGTGAATTATTACAGTTGGATGCCAGACCCGGGTGCTCTGGCAGTGAATGCCTTCCTCCAACCTTGGCAAGGCAGAAACAGCTACGCCTTTCCCCCCTTTTCCATGATTCAAAGAGTGCTTCAGAAAGTCAGACTCCACCAATGCTCAATCGTGTTAATCACTCCCTTCTGGCCCTCTCAAGCCTGGTTCCCAACTGCCCTAGAGATGAGCTACGACTTCCCATTCCTAATTCCCTTCCTTGCGGACCTTCTTACAGACATAGACGGTCATCTTCACCCCATGGTTCAATCAGGGAAACTGAACCTTCTTGCCTGGAGAGTGTCAGGAGATCCAATGATCTCTCAGGACTTTCGTCAACAGCTTCAACTCTCCTCGGCGAATCTTGGGCCCCTGGCACACACTACCGATATAACAACATTTGGAAATCTTGGGTTCGTTGGTGCTGGGAAAGGAATCTGGATTCCGTTCAGGCACCTATCGTTGACATAATCAATTTTCTAGTGGAACAATTTGAGAGAGGCCTTAGTTATAGATCTATCAATTGTTATAGATCTGCCATCTCCGCTGGCCACTCCCTCGTCAATGGTAAGACTATTGGTAAAAATGCAATTATTTGCAGGGTCCTTAAAAGTATCAGACTCAGAAGACCTCCTAGACCCAGATATCAATCCCTTTGGGATGTGAATCTAATCCTTGACCTTTTTTCAGATTGGCCCATTAATTCACTCTTAGACAATAAAAAACTTTCTATTAAACTGGCTACTTTACTTTGCTTAATTTCCTGTCGTAGAGTCTCTGATGTCAAGGCTCTGGAGATATCTAATAGATCTTATAACATGTTCGGAGTAAACTTTGAGCTCTTCAGAAGAACAAAGACCATGTCCAATTCTATTTTTTACCCTCGTTTTGATGATTATCCCAAACTCTGTGTGGTTGACTGTATGAAAGAATACGACTCTAGAATGAATTCTCTTCGACCTCCTACTGCAAACCAATTGCTCATCTCCTTCGTTAAACCACACAAACCTGTTTCTTCCAGTTCTATCTCTAGATGGGTTAAAATTGTGATGAACCTAGCAGGTATCGACCTTAATATTTTTAAACCACACTCTATCAGAGGCGCTATGGCCAGTAAGTCTTTCTGGTCCGGAGGTAAGTTGGACGATATCCTCAAGGCTGCTGATTGGTCTAATGCTCGGACCTTTGCTCATCATTACTGTAAACCTATCCCGCATGTGTCTGACGTAGTATTACAAAGCTACCAACAAGCATAATGGTAGCCTCCGGTCTTGTAATGAAATTGCGATTCTCCTATTAACATGACCAGAGAATCTGGATTTCATTAAAGACACGGAGGCTAACATTATCCCCCCCTCCTCTTTCCCTTTGGAGGTTGTTATGCTTCTATAGAAATTAATCTAATGTTTATTATTCAATTCTATAGATATTGTTAACTTGACATACTTTTCATGCTTTTTATACATTGTTGTTTGACATCAGTCTTTTGCTCTTGTTATACTTGCACTAATTCTCTCTCTTTTCCAGATGCTCTCTAAAGAATTTTGGATTAGTGTTTCTCTTCTTCTCCATCTTCGGTGTACTACCTTCTATGACGTCCTACGTTTCATCAAGACGTTTTTTCTTCATTTACTAAAGTTCAAAGGATTTTAACGAACGAACTTATCCTGTTTTTTCGCGATTTAAAAGAGGCAGAATACTGTGGGCTCATGCCTTTTACTGTTGTTAATGTTCTATTTGGAATACTTCCTTTGTGATGTATGCGGCTGTCCTGGTGACGCAATTAAAAGTGTAAGCATAATGTTAGCCTCCGTGTCTTTAATGAAATCCAGATTCTCTGGTCATGTTAATAGGAGAATCGCAATTCGGGTGCACACCACCAAATACCCGGCACTCATGGAGAGATGGATGACCTCGATCGGACAGAAGTTGACAGGCAGGAAATGGGAAACCTCATTAGAAAGTGTTAAGGTGTCAAGAAATTTCAGTCTCAAATACACCCACTTTAATTACTTACACCAGACCCATCTAAGCTTAATCGTATCTTCCCAGAGGTAAATCCCAAATGCCCACAATGTGCATGGCCCAAAGCTGACTTTTACCACACGGTATGGTCCTGCTTGGAAATTGTGAAGCATTGCCAATGGAAATAACAGGCAAACCATTGACAGTGGACCCAATTATCTGTCTGATGGAGGTGATGCCACATTCTTTAAAAAAAAAAAAAAGTAAATATGTCACAACATTTATAAACCTAGCCCATGTCCTGACGAAAAGATGGATAGCAATGGTCTGGAAGTCCCCTGAGGCTCCCTTTTGGAGGACCTAGTTGGGGGACTTCTTTAAATGGGCCTGGCTCACTGAGTTCCCGAGTGGGGGATTGCTAGGAGCTGTAATGTAACTCGTTTGACCACGACAAATAAAACCACGCCACCACACTATTAATTAGTCTCCACAAGGTTATCATGGTTTTAAGTTGGGTGTTACAAACCTGCTTAGTGGGTGTAGTTGAAATGGCACAGATGTTACTATACACACAAGGAGACTGTTGCTTGCCAAGTAACTTGGACAAAGGAGATGACTGAACATATGCAGATATATATTTGAGAATGTAGGAACCTCAACTGAAATTACTGCACTGCGGATCTATGATTTATAAGAGATTAATTCTTGTAATAGAAGAAAACAATAAAGAACCACTTTGGAAAAACTTGTAAAAAGAGGGCTTGGGAGTTTGCCACCCCAAAATAATAGGAACATAGTATAAATTATGCTTAAGGAAAAAAGAAGAGCTAGTGAGGCAACCCCCCTCCAAAAAGAAATATCATTTTATCAATGTTAGCATTTTATGGGATTTGGGTGGGAGTACATTACTATGTTAATATTAATTTCATTACTTCAATTGTGTTTATTAATTACTTATACATGTTGTTTATATTTATATTTAAATATTACATTTACATGTGTAAAGTTAGGTAATACTATTTTTATGAGAGGGATATTATAGGGAGTCGGGGTGGAGAGTGTTTTAATACTACAGTGTTTTATATATAAATACTAGGGTATATAGTTACATGTTCTTCAATTATTTTAAAATAAAAAAATTAAGCTGAGTTTTTACATTTATTGTAATTAATATTTTAGAAACTGAATGCTAGCTTATAGGGGATTAAAGTGGGATGTGTAGAAATACTTAAGTGTTTATTTCTGTTTGATAAAATTATTTAAACTTAAAACATATTTTCTAAAATATTGTATAAAATACTTTAGGAGCAGGATTTTAGGGTTATAGGAGATTAGGGTGGATGGTGTATTAATACTCTGGTATTTGTTTTATTTTAATACCAGTGCATTGTACTTAAATAGATATGATTTAAATAATTGTAATGTTAATTACATTTTAAATAATAGAGTTGTAATTAGTTTATTGATAAATTAATAATCAATTAGGTTGTTAAAAATGTATAAAATATAAATACAATATTTATAGTACACATTTTAATTTAATCCATTTTAAAATGGAATAATGTAATATTTTTATTTTAGAAAAATATTAGAAGAAACAAAGTAATGCAATAAATGTAAACAAATATTGTTTATATTACACATGAAAAAATATATATTGTTTTATTTTTAGAATCTTTTTATTTATTAAACATTTTTTCAAAGATTTCCATAGACTTTTATTGTAGAAATCATAATTTCATTGTAGAAATTGTGCTTTTTTTGTGGTAGCCATTGGGATTGACATTCTTTGTTTTGCTTCTATTTCTTTAGTTGATAGTTCCTCATGGTCAAGGTTGGTCAGACGGAGAAGCTGCGGTCAGGTGTAAGAGCAAACTTGTTTTGCCTAATGTGCATGTAGATTAGATAATGTACTGCAAGGTGAGTTTAAGGGAGGTTGTATTGTGCTCGACCGGCTAGAAATGTTTCCTTATTGTGTTTTAATGATTTTCAAAATTCCCTTATGGCTTGCCGTTATTTGCATTAATTAGAAAGTGTGTTAATTTTTCACAATTTTTATAAATTGTTTTAATTTTTTTAATATTTATAGGATTACAGTTAATTTTGGTTTACATTTTGAGGAATGCTTTTTTGCACACAAAAAATGCATCAAGATTTTTCTTGGGCTCTGAATTTTTTTTTTATTAAAGAACCAGGGAAGTTGTGAACTGTAAGTTGAAGGGAGATTTTAAGTGTAGTGCTTAATTATAATTCCCCCGTGCAGTTTTTTTCCATTGTGAATGAAGTGAACTTTTACATTTTTGTAAGGTAAAACTAATTATCAAATTTTGGATGGTTTATCTACACACGGAATATTGGAGTACCTATAAATCAAAGTGAGAGGAAATGTAAATTATCACCAATGTTTGAAGAAAGAAAACACTAAAAACAAAATGGAAATGCTTACATTTACCTGATTCTAAAGTACTACTAGAGGAGTATTTTATTTGTGCATAGTTTTATTATTAAAGATGTTAGTAATGTTAAAAATGTAGGTAGTGTTTTCCAGGTAGTCTCCACCTCCCTACATTGAACATTTTTGGATTTTAGGCAGTAATCATTTAATCATTTCTTTACGTTTTTTTGAATACTCAAGGTTGCAGACTACTTGTTAAAGATTGACAGCAGGATGTGGGAGCACACCGCTGACCTCTCAGGCAAGGTTCACCGCTGGCATTCTGGGAAATGCGGTCTCTTGTAGCTTTCGCCGATATTTTCGTGTGTTTCGCGAAGGTTGGCGCAGACAGTGCTGATCTCTAGACACGTGTTTCTGGTTTATTAACCATCATCAGCAGAGAACACAGTCTTGTATTTTGGGGTTTGCTGAGAAGGCTGCAAAACATAATATCCGGTCCGGTACCTCTCAATGGCGCGCAGGTGCCTCATCCACGAGCTCGTCAGCTCAATGACTCACGGGAGTACTCTAAACAGACAACAGGATGTGGAAGCACACCGCTAATCTCTCAGGCAAGGTTCGCCCCTGGCATTCTGGGAAATGCAGTCTCTTGTAGCTTGCACCGATATTTTTGAGTGTTTCGCCAAGGTTGGCGCAGACAGTGCTGATCTCTAGACACGTGTCTCTGGTCCACTAACCGTCATCAGTAGAGAACACAGTCTTGTATTTTGGGGTTTGTTGAGCAGGCTGCAAAACACTATATCAGGTCCGGTACCTCTCACTGGCACGCAGGTGCCTCATCCACGAGCTCGTCAGCTCAATGACTCATGGGAGTACGCTAAATAGACAACAGGATGTGGGAGCACACCGCTGACCTCTCGGGCAAGGTTCGCACCTGGCATTCTGGGAAATGCAGTCTCTTGTAGCTCGCACCGATATTTTCGAGTGTTTCGCCAAGGTTGGCGCAGACAGTGCTGATCTCTAGACACGTGTTTCTGGTTTATTAACCGTCATCAGCAGAGAACACAGTCTTGTATTTTGGGGTTTGCTGAGAAGGCTGCAAAACATATCAGGTCCGGCACCTCTCACTGGCACGCAGGTGCCTCATCCACGAGCTCGTCAGCTCAATGGCTCACAGGAGTACTCTAAACAGACAACAGGATGTGGGAGCACACCACTGACCTCTCAGGCAAGGTTCGCCCCTGGCATTCTGAGAAATGCAGTCTCTTGTAGCTCGCACCGATATTTTCGAGTGTTTTGCCAAGGTTGGCGCAGACAGTGCTGATCTCTAGACACGTGTCTCTGGTCCACTAACAGTCATCAGTAGAGAACACAGTCTTATATTTTGGGGTTTGCTGAGCAGGCTGCAAAACACTATATCAGTTCCGGTACCTCTCACTGGCACGCAGGTACCTCATGCACAAGCTCGTCAGCTCAATGACTCATGGGAGTACTCTAAATAGACAACAGGATGTGGGAGCACACCGCTGACCTCTCAGGCAAGGTGCGCCCCTGGCATTCTGGGAAATGCAGTCTCTTGTAGCTCGTGCCGATATTTTCAAGTGTTTCAGCAAGGTTGGCGCAGACAGTGCTGATCTCTAGATACGTGTTTCTGGTTTATTAACCGTCATCAGCAGAGAACACAGTCCTGTATTTTGGGGTTTGCTGAGAAGGCTGCAAAACATTATATCAGGTCCGGTACCTCTCACTGGCACGCAGGTGACTCATCCACGAGCTCGTCAGCTCAATGACTCATGGGAGTACTCTAAATAGACAACATGATGTGTCTGTTTAGAGTACTCCCGTGAGTCATTGAGCTGACGAGCTCGTGGATGAGGCACCTGTGCGCCAGTGAGAGGTACCGGACCTTATATAATGTTTTGCAGCCTTCTCAGCAAACCCCAAAATACAAGACTGTGTTCTCTGCTGATGATGGTTAATAAACCAGAAACACGTGTCCAGAGATCAGCACTGTCTGCGCCAACCTTGGCGAAACACTCAAAAATATTGGCGCGAGCTACAAGAGACTGCATTTCCCAGAATGCCAGGGGAGAACCTTGCCTGAGAGGTCTTGGGTATTTGGGTATCAGGATATTTCTTTTTAAATGGTATTAATCATTTGTGATTCAAATTCAAGTACAATTTTCCAAGGACTTTTTTGGTTTTGGACTTTATTACTGACAAAAAGTCAGTATAAGTCAAGGGGTGTTAGTCTGGTAGCAAATAATGTACTAATAGTACTGTTGTGTTATTTACATAATTGTGAATAGTATAAATTTGAGAAAATGGATGGGGTGTTGAATGTCCCATCCATCATCCAGATTTCACTATTCTCAAAAGTAACTGCGTTATGCAGAGTGGCAAAGATTAGTATTCTTTTCTGAGGATCTTTGTTATCTTAAAGGAGAAATGGTTCATGGTTAAATAAGGGGTTTGTTAATGTCACTATAAGTTTTAGGTTGTTAGTTCAGCATTACTTGCCTGTGTTTTTTCTCTGAACCATTCTTCTTATATTGGGTATTATAGGCATGCTGCTAGCAAGGTGCATGGATATGTTTGGGCCACTTCTCACAATACTGAGCCACAAGGTTCATTGGTGGTGGCACCTAGTAATTGAATGTGTTGGACATTTTCTCTTACTTCCGAGGCCGAGTGATTATGCTCAGCTGTTTTCTTGACATAGCCACCATGAAGAGTAACTGCTCCACTTCTGCATTGAGTTGAGTAGTAGTCCACACACCGCCAATGACTCTTGGGCACAGTATGTCTTTCCTTGCAGTAATTATATGCAGCATGTTCAAATAATTTGATTCCATGTTTTGAGAAAAGTTATATAGCTTTATCCATAATTTCCACTTTTAGCATCTGAAATAAACAGACAAAAAAGTAAATATTTTAACATTGGAGCATTATTATGGTTCCACTCAACCCATGGATTTTCGCTTGTTTCTTGTGAGACGTGCAGAAAAATGTTTGTTAATTTGCATGGTTCTTAGAGCTCTTATTTATTTATGAATTATTTAAAATTAGTTTCTTTACCTTTTCAATAATTGTGTCGCTTTGTTGTAAAGATGTTGTAAATCTGTGTCCTGAATGTTTTTCTAATTGAAATTAAGACAAAAAAGTAACTTTATAATAGTTTTTTAATGGATAATGTAGCATCCTACAGATGGATTTAAAACACTAGTTAGTGCTGTTAGAGAAAACAATATTTGTTATTGATGTTTTTTCACTTATAAGGGAAGAAAGAGATGTTTTATTTATATTAAAATGTTGCAATATTTTTAATAAATCTATTTACCGGTTTGGTTAGGTAGATATATTTCTTGCTGTAATTTCTGGAACACGTTTCTAATGTTGTTTTGAAATGTTTTCTATTTCTTTGGGTTAAATGTAAAAAAAATGGAAGAAATTTCTTTAATTGTATCAGTGTATTCTATTTCTAATGTTTATACAAAGTGTACTTCGACTTAAATAACTTTGTTTTTAACTTGTACAAGATAACCAAAAAGTTACATTGATCGTCTTTTTTGTTTCTTGTTGTCCATACCACAATACATTTCTGTATTCAATTTAAACGACTCCCTATGCAGACTTGTAACAGGAAAAGACAAAAAGTATTTTAAAAAGACTATCTTAATCAGTACAGTATTATATTTTAAACCACATTTTGTTATTTACTTGCCTTCACAAATACATGGCGGCTGTATTCTTTAGAAATCTCCGCTGCATACAAAGACGTGTGATTAGCTGTAAAGCTATCCACTGGTTACAACATAATGGACGGTGTATTTTATACTAAGTTATTGCTTAAACAAGAATTTAAAAGAAATAGTTATTCAAGTATGTCACATGTTTTAGTTTGATTCTGCAACCGAACGTGTTTATAGGATTTGTTATTTTTACCGCAATTTGACCTTCTTACTCAGTAGAATCAGAATCGGAATAAACTTTATTCGATCTAAATAAATAGACCATAAAAGTACAGTGAAAGAAACAAACATTAAAATGCAAATAATATCCAAAAGTGTCTTTAACAAAACAAAATGAAAGCAACTCTTAAAAAGCACTATCATGTTTCAACAACCCCCAATATATAGTCTCCCAGGGGCAACATTCCATTAGTAATTTAAATTGGGAAGGGAAGGAAAGAGAACAAAAACCTCATTATAGATTCTGCTATGCGCTCCTTCATACCTATCCCCTCCGAGATCTAGGATAAACTTGGGTGGGAATGCCAATAGACTGACACACCGTGAGTGTTGACTCCATGTAAGTAGGTACCGGGCTTAAACAAAATTGTGACTTGCCTTAGCTGGCATGATTTTGGATCCACATCTCTGAGGACCAGAACCTTGGTCTCACACCTTATTTGAGGGAGAGATACAAAAGTCCTCAGCCCTGTTGGCAGAACGGCAGAAGGGCCACAAGGGGACCCGGACTAAAGTGTGGGTGACACAGTACAATATAAAAATCAATAGAAACAGTCAACTCATATTGCGCACAGGTCTGTAGAAGAATAAAATTATAAAGTGCAAAACCAGAATAGGACCCCCTCTAATACAAGGGCACTTCCCGCAGGCATTAAAATATATCTAAAATGCAAAATACTGGGAGGATGCGAAAAGCTGCATATAACATAATGTTGTGAGGTCGTGGTCAATGCAGGGCCTGGGGATAACATACACTCTGCTCTCCTGGGACCTCCTAATCTTTGTTACCAATCTTGGATAGATATAAACAGTCATTATGATTTAATTGGAAGCTAAACGCTGAAGAGAGTAAAGTGCTTACGTGCAGTGTCTTAAGGAGAGTTTATTCCAGGAGGGCTTTAATGGTACATGCTCTGGGTTTAGAGTAAAATCTACAAAAAACATAGTGTGTAAAGTGATTTGTGATGAGATCGAATCACAGGGACAAGGGTCGAGGTGATGCTTCCAATTGTTGCAATAGGGGAATGCCACTAACCGATGGAATACGTTTAGTCTGAACCTTTGATTCTTACTCAGTAATTGTGAAGGTCATCTTGGTTGTGGACGATTCATTATAACAGAAGATTAACATTAAAAAGAATTATAGTTTCTAAAAAGATGTAGCAAGTGAGAGCTGCCACAGGGAGGCCTGCTACTTACTATGTACACGCAGCTGCTTACAAAAACGGAACGATAAAGCCACATATGAAAGAATTTGCCCATTTTGTTTCCAGAGCCTTGTTCCTGGTACCTGAGCTGGGTGCCTGGGAAAATACAAACTCAAGATGCATGTTCGTTATCACATGCAACCGCTGCCAAAAATGTAGCAAAACATGTAGCAAACACTCCGGTGAAACCAGACGTCCTAGTCCTATTTATGGTACAGTAAATAAAAACCTTTACAAAAAAGCGGATATTTAAAATACTTAGTACTGTTAAAAAGAAAGCCTTTTATCAGGGCACGCTCGCAAAGATATGAGTCAATGGAACTTTATCGCGACATTTCTCATTGGGTAGGGGAACCAGGCAGGGTTGTCCCCGGTCACTGCTATTGTTTGCTTTGACACAGGAGCTACTGGCGAACTGGATCAGAGGAGATCTGATTATATGGGATACTCTGGCACCGGAGGGCTGGGAGAAACACACCTCCCTCTACACCGACGATATACTTCTTTATTTGTCAAGGCCCTACTTTTCCTTGGCCCGTGTGCTCCACATTTTCGAGCTGTTTGGTAGCTATTCGGGCTTCACTATAAATTGGACAAAATCGATTGTGCTGCCCCTATCGGGACCTGCACCGAGACTTTGGTAGAGAGAGGTTTTAAGTATCTCGGTATATACATAACCCGAAGTCCTCAGTCATTCCTACAGGAAAATCTCTTCCCCCCTAATACAAAGATTTTGCGCAGATACAGGACACTGGTGTCTGCTCTCCTTGTCCTTGATACAAAATGATGACTTTGCCGCGCCTCCTCTGTGTTACAAAACACGTCCTATCCGCTCACGGCCTCCTTTTTTAGACAGATAGCTCATGAACTCCGTATTTTAATATGGCAAGGAGGGGCACCAAGAATAGCGGGAACAAGCTGCAAAGAGGAGTCTACTACTGTGGACTATCGGTCCTGGACACCAGACTGTACTATTGGGCTTCCCAGTTGATGGTAATAAATGAGTGGATCAATACGGGGAGAGAGGAGCCAGCCTATAAAATGGATAGAGAAGCAATGCCCAACAGGAATCATGAAGCCCTTCTATATGCCCGTAGGCCCCATCAGAGGCTACCATCGCACACGGCAACAGTGATAGAATGCTGGATTACAGCGAATAAATACTTGGGATGGCATGACCGCTTGACAGCAATGAGACCACTATGGGTGGGGGACCACCTGAGGGAAGTGACCACCTTAGCAGCTTTCTTGGGGTGGCGGACCATAGGTATCGAGCATTTGGGAGATGTGTGGAGGAGAGCAGCGACTGTGCCGTTTGAGGACTTAAAAAGTGGATATAAACTATTGTCTACCCAGATCTTCCCCTACTCGCAGTTCATGCATGCACTAAATAGACATATAAAGGGAGGGGAGACCATTCCTGACTATTCCCCCCTGGAAGACAGGCTACTTGCAGACCCTATACCTGACAAAGGGACTTCCACAATATACAAAAAACTAATAAATAACGCACCAGACCCCCGGACCTCCCTCAGATCGGCCTGGGTTGCCGATCTGGGTAATATAGAGGATGAAGAGTGGATCGAGGTGACGCAGATCCCGAGAGAGATAGCGATCAGATCAAGATTCAGACTGATACAGCTCAGGGTCCTACACTGTTCATACTACCCCTGCATGCTGCTACATAGATGGGGAAAGATACACTTGTCGCATTGCATAAGAGGCTGCCAGACTGAGGGATCCTTTTTTCATATTCTATGGGAGTGCCGAGTCACTAATCAATTTTGGCAGGGAGTGGCAGCGATAATGTCAAGGGTCACGCGAGGAGAGGTTCCTGTGGACACCAACTGGCTTTTACTGATGATCAGGGAGGAGAAGGACTGGCCCAGACACATGAAAACCTGGCTGGCCTTAGCTGCCGGAGTGGCAAAACGAAACATTGCGTGCCGATGGGGGTCACATATTCCCCCAACGGTGACAGAGTGGGAGACCGACCTCGATTGGTGCCAACAAGCTGAGAAGGTTATATACGACAGTAGGGGGTGCAAGAAAAAATATGATCAAATATGGTCCCCCTGGGAGAAATACAGAAACATAGGCAAGGAATACATAGCCTGCGAGTCAGTGGAGCCACGGGCGGCTTGTGACTGAGGAAGGCCCGAGGCCAGGCGTACCGCATGATTTAATTAGGACCTAACTACATGGTAATTTTTTTCAAATGTTAAACCAGTTTTATTAATTTTATTGAAGTACTAATACAATAAGACACATTAAATTAAATATTTAAAAATGTATTTCTTTAATAAAAATATATAACTGTTTATAAAAATTTGCCATAAGGTATATACAAATAGGTTATATTATATATTAAATTACAAAAATAATAATTTTCTCAACACTGTACAATATATTTTTTTCAAATTCTTTTTAGGATTTCCCACGCTTTTCAATTTAAATGAATTGGAGAAATTGTCCTTCTTTCATTTTTACTTTTACAGATGGCGTTGCTGGTTGTATGTCTGTTTCTAGAGTCGGTGGATCTAGATCGGCAGCAAGGAAGAGCCGCACTCAGATAAGTCGTATTTTAATTACTAAATATAGATTGTGGGTGGCATAGTTTATTGTAAGGAGAGAGGAAGGAGGTACTTAGATATTTGTTTGTGTTTTGAAGTATGTTTTGTATGTTTTAACCACCATTTCATCCGTATGCAGGTAGCGGTTGTAGGCCCACGTCTGGTTGAATGATTTTTGAAAGCTTTTGGTTTAAAAAAACAAAACAATATTTTTAAATAAATTTTACGATTTCTTTTCAACGAAACATATAAAAAAGCAATATATTTTATTTTTAACTTTTTAGTGTGTCGCGTTTTTCTAAGATAGTATTGCGTAGTCGCGGATTTTGGGCCGCGTGGAAGTTTGGAGGAAAAAGATGGGAAGTACGACAGAATGGAAGATTTGGAAATATAGGAAGTTTTCCTATGAGGTTTCGAAGTATATGCTGAAATTTTACTGCATATAAACATTTATTTTTCGTTTTTGAAAATCGTATGCCAAATTTGGGAAGGATTTGAAAACTGTGGATAGTGGATTCCAACGATGGCTATCTTGTTGCATTTACAAAAAAAATCTATTTTCGTGAGAGGTTTTTGGGGATGCGTTTTTTTTTGTTATCACAGATTTTTTTTGCAGCCTTAAATTTACTGTAACATATGGCTATGCCAAACTGTGTCATTTTTGATAGTTTTAATAGGGATTTGCATTACATCATGGATTATGGATTTGTTACTGTGGATTTTGGGAGTGCTGAAGACTCTTGGTGAATTGTGGAATTCTACGATAGTCCAAGAGTCGAAGAGAGAAGAAAACAGAAGGTAGGAAACCCGACTTATATTTGAAATGTAAACATTTCTTTTTTAAATGCCAATTTATTAATACAATTTAATTGCAAAACAAGCAAGTATGGTTGAATAGGTGTTAGTGTAGGTTAGAAATGTAATAAGTGTGCAATATTGTCTAGGTAGTCTGAAGCCACCATCAACGAATGTTGTTGAATTTGACCCAATAGTCGCTCGGACATTTCTTTTATTCGTTTAGAAATTCGTGGGTACAGACTACCAGTCAATGATTGCGCAAATTTCATTTCTTGGAAATTTTGCTCCTTCTTCAAAATTTCCCGAAAAGTTATAAATGTTAGGGTGAAGTTTTTCGATTGATTTGTTGAAGGAGTTATGGCATTATTAGTCTTTGCTCCTCCCTCTAAGCAGGTTGTGTAACAGTTTCAGCAATTCACATGAAACCTTGGATTTCTCCTGCGGCCTGACCTGCTTAGATGGCCAATCCATGTGGCCTCAAAGTAATTTAGAAGGGGAGCCAATTTGTCTTCATTTGCCGTAAAATATTCTGATTCAGAAATTGATGTGTAGTAGGAGGAACAACGCATAGGGCAGTTAGTGTTCTCAACTCAAATTGCAGTTTACTGTCTGATATGTAATCCTCAACTAAGGATGTTTTTTGAATTTTTCTTCAATATGCCAGCAAATAAAACATGCTTGAATTTGGGTTTCAGGATACCATTTGGTGATGGTGATAATCACTTTCTAGGATTTCTATTCTGTGTTTTAGTTTTAACCACTGTTAAAAGTTCAGTGTATGTTGAGGTTTGCTTATCGGGGAGTAAACTGTGTACTAAGGGGACTACAGTGTTATTAATGTAGTCATGAATAGTGTACATTTGGCTGAATGGACGGGGTGTGGTTTTAAACGTCCCATCCATCATCCAAATATCACTAGTCTCCAATTTTAGAAGGTTATGGGATGTGCTAAAGATTAGTAACCTTTTCTGAGGGTTTTTGTTGTTATGCAAGAGAAAGGTTTCATTAGTAACTGTAACAGTAAGTTCATGAGGAATATTAATATCAGAAAATGTTTGGGGTGTTCTACGTTGAGGGTTACTTGGCCTGTTTTTAAATTAGGAATTGTTGGCATAGAACTTGCTAAATGCATATGGATGGTTTGGGATACCTCCCTTAAAACTGAGCCACTGGGTTCACTAGAGGTGGATGCAAGTTTTTTCATTTCATTTATGTTTTCTCTAACATCTTTCTCCATTGCAGAGGCTGAGTGGTTATGCTCTGTGGTCCTTTAAACAGTGTCACCAAGAGTAACCGCTCTGCCTGTGCAATGGGATGAGTAATATTGCATACACCTCCAATGACTCCTGTGCTCAGTTAATCTCTCCTTACAATAAAGATAGCCACGGTACTTTAATAATCTGTTGCCTCTGTTGGACTTGATGTAAGAAGCCTCTTTTCCACTTGCAAGTAGTGGTTTTTTTCTGAAAAACAAAAAGAGAAAAACGTTGTTTATTTGATTTGCAAGTTTTTACTCTTTAAAATCTGCAAAAGAAGGTTAATATTTCTGTAACTCTGTTGACTATTTTAAGAATATGTTGTTAAATCAAATTTTTTTTTTTTTTTTTTTTAAACCTTTATTTACACATCAAATATTCACAGTCATGGGCCTACAACCGCCTGGGCCGGCCGCTAACATAGAAGAAGGAGGACAACAATAATACAGCAGTCATGAGAGCAGGAGCAAACTGCACGTGTAACGGCTGCAGACGCCCACAACTTGACCCAACACTACAAAAAGGTTTCTTATTAACTCTTTTCTTAAAAAAAAAAAAAGACAACAAAAAGAAACTTAGACCAGGCATAGGAACTCCATTAGCAGGAACTTGCTCTCTTATGAGCGGGGGACAACAGCCACAATGCAGCACATTATACATCAACTCGTGTTAAGAAAGGCGGGTGGGGGGGCAGGGAAGAGACCAGTCATCAATCTTGCAATGCGAAAGGGAGAAAGACCAGGAACATCAAAGTCAAGGGGACATCGTTACGTCGGGTGCGACCACCAAGGGGGGAGTGCATATATCCCCACGGTAGTAATTCCACGGACCCCACATCTTACTCCATTTCTTAGGTTTGCCTCTAGCCACGTAAACAGTCTTCTCTCGGAACATGCACCAATCCATATTCTCTTTCCACTTCGAAACTGTGGGAGGCCTACCGGAACCCCAGAGTTGTGCAATGTCTCTTTTAGCTGTCATGTTGCCCAAAGTCACCCAGCGCTCTTGTGCCGCATTGCAGTCAGTCGGTTCCCACACATTCAACACACATCGCCGAGCCTCAGGGAGCAGAGCCACACCCGTAACCTCCTCCATCACTGCATGCACACCAGTCCAGAAACGTAGCACCTTCGGACACTCCCACAGAATATGAAGAAAAGTACCAAGCAGGCCACAACCACGCCGACATAAACCATCACTTGTGTAACCCATGTGAAGCAAGCGGGGACCGGTGACATAGACCCTGTGTAATATCTTTAACTGCACAAATCGAAGGCGAGCCGGTATGGCAACCTCCCTCGGTGAGGCTATGGCCGCGACCCAGTCCTCATCATCCAATTCTATGCCATCGGCGACCCAGACCTTTCGCAAATGTGTGAGGAGGTCCGCGCGAGTATTGATAAGTTTTTTGTAGATCAGGGAAATAGTACTATCCGGCAGGTAGCCATCAAGTAAACGATCTTCCAACGGGGAGGCTTCAGGGATATCTGCAGGATTCGGGAAAGCGGAAAGTAGCGCATGGCGAATCTGCGCATAGCGAATCTGCTCATAGCGAAAGAACTCCCTATCGCTCAGCTGATATTCCGTCCGAAGAGCTTCAAACGTTTTCAAAGCGCCCTTCGCCCAGAGATCCCCCACACGAGTAATTCCAATCAAATCCCATTTCTCAAAGCCCTTAGTACGCCATAAACCACCCAACGCATCAGACGCATACAGTGGAGTCGCACGAGACAGACGGCCTGTCCAACCCGTAGCAGCGGTGGTGCAGTGCCAGGCACGTACTGTATTTTTCGTAGGGCCTGTCAATTTAGTGCCTCCCTTCGTAGAATAAAGCGCTCTATTGAAATCTCTGCCCGGCAACAGTAGCTTATCCATCTCGTACGCGGGGTTCACCGCCGGGCCATATGTCCCATGGTTCACCGCCACCAACTGGGACGCCCAATAATACCTTCTAATATCAGGAAGAGCTATGCCACCGTCATACCACGGAAGGGTCAATTTAGCGAGAGCAATACGCGATCTCCCATCCCAAACTAGTTGCCTCTGTAAGCTCTCTACCTCACTAAAATATCGGGCGGGCACCACGTCCAGCGTATTCTGCAATGCATACAAAAAGCGTGGAAGAGACATCATTTTGAATAAGGCTGCCCGGCCAAGCGGCGATAGCGGGAGCTTCCGCCAACGAGCAACATCGGCCCGAAGCCGCTGGAGCGGGGGCAGCAGATTCAGAGCATAACGGACCGCCGGATTCAGGGACACGTGGATACCTAAGTATTTAAATCCAGAATGTGAAATCTGAATCGGACAGCCACGGGGGAGAAGAGGGGGGTCGCCAACCAGCACATAAACACAGGATTTCACCCAATTAATGACAAACCCAGAAATGCGACCGAAGGAGTTTAATACATCAAATAACACTATCAACGATTTCCGCGGGGAGGTAAGTTAGAGCAAAATATCATCTGCGTAGAGTGACACGCGATCCTCAAACGTCGGTGTCCACCGAATACCCGTCATGGAGGGTTCCCACCGCAGCCACGCCGCCAGGGGCTCCAACGCGAGAGCAAAAAGAAGCGGGGACAGGGGGCAACCCTGCCGTGTGCCCCTCCCAAGCCCAAAGGGGGTAGACACTCTACCATTCACCACCACCTGCGCCAGCGGTTCCACGTATAACAACTTCACCCATCCAATGAATCCGGGTCCAAAACCAAACTTAGCCAGCGCCGCCCAGAGATACGACCATTCCAACGTGTCGAACGCCATTGTGGCGTCTAAGGACGCCAAAATGGTGGGCTCCTGAATAGAATCAACTCTCGCGAGGACTCCGTGGAGGCGCCGCAGGTTCAGCGCGGTGTTGCGATGCGGAATAAAACCAGACTGGTCCCGATGAACCAGGTCACCAATGACTTTAATCAGACGATTAGCGAGCACTTTAGCGAGAATCTTAGGTTCAGCATTCAGGAGTGAGATAGGCCTGTAAGACGCACAGCAATCACGCGGCTTGCCCTCTTTATGGATCACCACAATAGTTGCAAGACGTTGATCACGCGGAAGGGAGCCGACCTCTCGGGATGCGATAAACATCTCGCGGAGATAAGGCGCCAGCCTATCTGGACGAAGCTTGTAAAGCTCGATCGGAAGACCATTAGGGCCGAGAGCCTTTCCTGAACGGACCGAGCGAATCGTCGATGCTATCTCATCGTTCGTCAACGCCGCATCCATCAATTCTTTATCGTCGACAGAGAGGCACGGCAATGCAATATCTCGTAGCAGTTGACGAGAGTCGTCTTCTGGCCTCTCCGAGACCGGAGAGTAGACGTCACGCAAATGATCCGCAAAACAGCTCACAATCTCCCCCGGATCCGTAACACTCACACCATCAGCACGCACAATCACCGGGACCACACGACTCGCACGCTCTCTCCTCTCCAGCCATGCAATCAACTTTCCAGCCTTGTCACCAACGTCATACAAGCGCCCCTGTTGTTCCCGACTAGTGAGCTTGGCCGCATCCGTAACCAACGCCTTATAATCCGACTGCTTAAGGCAAAGGGCATGGAGTTTATCCCGTGTGACCCCCCGCTCGAGATCTTCTTCCAAGTCAGTTATGTCAGACTCCAGGCGTACCACCTCCTCGTTTTTACGTCTCTTAGCAAGGGAGATCAAGGATAGGGCCTGCCCACGGATGACCACCTTGAAAGCCTCCCACAAGGTTACGGCCGAGGAGACTGAACCCTGATTTTCTACAAAATAACGGTCAAGAGACTTCACCAAAAGGGCACGAGTTGTGGGGTCATGCAAATACCAGGGATTAATCGGTGCCACCCTCCCCCTGCCCCCAAGGCAACATCTAAGTGTAGCAGCACCGGGGAATGATCAGAAATGCCACGAGCCAGATGTCTGACCTCCCCGATCATTTGAGCTTGGGCGGCCGGCATCAGCACATAGTCCAATCTAGATAAGGAGCCGTGGGCGCCAGAGTGAAATGTAAACTGGGCAAGCCCCGGATGCATCGATCTCCAACAGTCCACAAGCCCCATAGTGTCGATAAAGCCACCCAGCCAAGAGTGCGCCCCGGGGAGGTCTCTGGGAGGGTGCCGATCCTCTCTACCCGATACCACAGAATTGAAGTCGCCACCCACCAGCAGGAGGCCCTCCGGGAGCCCAAGCAGCAACCCTCCCAAATCCGCAAAGGTGGTGGTTTGCAACCCAGGGGGGACATAAACTGAAACCAGACACAAAGTCTGTCCTTCCCACCGGCCAACCAACACCACGTAACGCCCCCGGTCATCGTGCATCACCTCATCAATTTCCAGCGGGAGAGAGGCTCGAACCAAAATGCCCACCCCTCTGGATCCGGTAGTGAAACCAGAGTGGGCCACCAAATGGTAGCCCCTTCTATTCATAGCATGGCATGAGTGCCCCACCAAATGCGTCTCCTGCAACAAAACTACATCAGGAGAGAGACGTTTCAGATATTGTAGCACCACCCCTCGCTTCAATCGGTCCCCCAAACCATTGACATTCCATGTTAAAATGCGCAATCCCCTACCCCCCATTCCCACCACAACGGTCACCCCACTCACGTTGAGAGCAAAAAACAGCACACTGGTTGCCTGGTACAAAACAAACGCCACCCAAAAACAACTCCCCTACCGCCACCCCCCCAACTCCCGTTACACACCCCCCCACCCTGCACCCCTGCACAAGACCATCCAGCCACCCCAACTCGCAGTGTGCCTGTTGCCCCAACATGAACCTACTCTACGGAAAGAAAGAAAACCCCCCGAGGAGGAAGAATCTCACCAGATACCCCGCAGCCTCCCAATGATGAAGGAAGGGTGATACAATCCTAATATAAAAAATTAAAAAAAAACATATCAAACCCAAGTCGGAGGTGAACGCAAGGTTGTCTAGGAACCACCAGTCATTCGTTCACAATTGATCCGCTGATCCACCACCCTCATCCTCGGCTCGTTCCTCCCTGCCGCGCCGACGGTGCAAGGTGTCAAGCCAGTCCTCAACCGCCTCGGGCCGGTCGAAAAAGTAAGTCCGTTCCTCCAGTTCAATACGTAGCTTGGCCGGAAAAAGCATAGAGTACTTCAAGCCCATGTCTCTCAGCCGCCGCTTGACAGTCATAAATCCCATTGGCTGTTTTTGTACCGATTGTGTAAAATCAGGATAGAAACTGATGTCCACATTTTCATACTTCATCGGGCCATTCACACGGGAGGCCTGCAGGATTGCGTCACGGCCCCTGAAGTTGAAGATCCTGGCTATGATAGGTCGCGATGGGGCCCCGGCCTCGGCCGGCCCCCCGGGACTCTGTGTGCCCGCTCCACCGTAAAGAATTTGCTGAGGCCTTTCGGCACTAGTTTGTTCAGGATCAGATCTTCCACAAAGAGATCGACCGACCCATCCTCCGACTTCTCCGGCACACCGATGATGCGCACGTTATTCCGCCGAGCCCTGCTTTCAAAATCCTCCAGTCTCTTAACAGAGAGGTCGTTGAGGGCCCGCAAACTGCGGATCTCCGTCTGTAGTTCAGAGACATCTGTCTTGAGGCCCGAAGTCGTGAGATCAAGTGATTTGACCTTTTCACTGGTTTTCGACAGGTCCGCCCTAAGTAGGTTGACATCGATCAACACAGTATCCAGCTTGTGGGCCAGAGAGTCGAATTGCTGGCCGACCGAAGCCTTCATGGCGTCGATGGCACCCATGACATCTTGCAGTGTCAATTCCGTCGAGGGTGACGGGCCCTCCTTGACCACATCCGAAAGCCCACTCGAACCGGGAGATCCCTTCTGCTGGGCATAACGGTCCATGTTGTTCGTTTGCACGTAGCCACCTCTCCGGGTAGCTCTAGACTTTTGCTTGTCACCGTCCAGCCGGCCCGCCATTACACAGCAGGGAGAACAGATACTTTGCCCGCTCACCACTGTCCAGCACCTTCCATGAGGCAAACTTCCAACGTAGATAGAATAGAAAATTTTACCCCCACTGCAGTTTAGCACTTTCCCTGAATCAAACACCTGGTGGAGTTTAAGTAGTCATTTGGACACCCATCTCCAAGTGCTCAGTGGAGTTAGAATCGTAATTTTGCCCCCCTACCAGTGACCTGCACCTTCCCTGAGGTAAGCACCCCGTGGAGTTAGAATAGTAATTTTGCCCCCCCAACCCCCCACCACTGTCCAGAACGTTCCCTGAGGCAAACACCTGGTGGAGTTAGAATAGTAACACCCCCCCATCCCCCATTCTGTTTGGCACCTCCCATGAGTCAAGCACCTGGCAGAGTTAGAATAGTAACTGTTACCCCACCAGTGACCACCACTTTTCCAGAAGCAAGCATCCTGTGGAGTTCGATTAGTAATTTTGTCCTCCACCGCTTGCCTGCACCTTCCCTGAGGCAAAAACCTGGTGGAGTTAGAATAGTAATTTTGCACCCCACCACTGTCCAGAACCTTCTCTGAGGCAAACACCCAGTGGAGTTGGAATAATAAGTTTGCCCTGCAAAACTGACCAGCAACTTCCCTGAGGCAAGTTTCAGGTGGTGTAAGAATAGTAATTTTGACCCCCTGCACTCACCAGCACTTTTCCTGAGGCAAGTACCCGGTAGAGTTACTATATACATTTTGCTTTATAGTACTGAGCATCAGCATCACAATCTTTTTTTAATTAGCAGCACGATCTTTTTTAAATTATTATTTTTTAATTATTTAAAGGTAAAAATATTAATTTATTGGTACAAAATACATTTTACAGTGTACTTACAGATGATTATCCAAAGGAATGTGTTGTCAAAATTAGATTTTTGTATGTGTATGGTCAATTTCTTCAAAAATGTAAAACAATTTAAATTTTAATTTGCGAATTTGGGTTTTAACTTAAAATCAGATGCCGTTTGAATTTCACTTACTGCCTATAGGAAATATGTTTTGTAGTGTTGGGGCTGTTTTTCAAGTTCTGTGAATAAATGAAAAAAATATTTTATCAGCAACAGAGGCTCACCCATTGGGCTGACTTATATACACATGTTTGGAGTGCGGAGGTGCTGTGTGTGGGGGGCTCGGAGAGATAGACCTCCCTACTACATTCATAAGCTTTGATCAGGAGTATGAGGACTCAGTGCAATCTGGGGGGAGGTATGGGGGAGGGAGTTGGAGCAAATCTTTATATTGTTATTCATGTTTTATTATATCTATGTGAAAAATGTCAAAGCCATGATTTTTGTATGGTCTGATTGTGCAGTTGTCTCTGGCATGCAGAGCCCTGCAATATATGTGTAACTTGACTAATAAAATTTGTTTTAAAAATATATATATATTATAGGTATATCATTAAATCATTTTCGTTATGAAGTTGTTTCGTTTGAACTTACACTTACTTCAGTCAATAGAGGGCAGTGTTTGAACTGCAAAGTCTCAGTTGTCTCCTCCTACTGCAGCTGCGTGTGGTCACCATGGAAGTCAGTGCACCACTGAGCACAAAATGGTGGTCTGCTTCATTTACACTTTTTTTTAGAAGTAAACGTTTTGAAAACTATTTTTCCGTGTGAATCCGAACCGGACATAATGTATATTTATTATGTGGTGTGTGAAATACTGGTTTGCACATTCCGTTTCAGAATGGCAGCCATTTTGAGTAGATAATAGCTTGGCTGCTGTAATGGAAATAGTGGAAGGACTCCTGTTTTCTCTGCTTTGTATGCGTTTAATGTAATTGCTGCGTTTTTCATGGTCTGTACAGTGTTTTTTTATGTATTGTATATACACATAAATGTCAGATATATTTTGGTGAAAAAAGAGCACTTTTTTTAAAATCTATTTTTGTTAATACAGATGTATCAAAATTAATACACAAGTATTAAAATGTATACCTGGGTATTAATATACTCTGCCACCCAAGACCCCTGTTTTCCTTGCATCCCGTCCCAGACGATGGCTTAAAAAAAAAATGTACCATTAGTTATACTTTAACATAGGAGACGTATTATGCGTTGTAATGGTATGCGTTGTATTGGTATACGTAGTGATGGCATGCGTTGTAATAGCAGTTTCTATAGATCTCTGTGAACATGCATTGTAACGGCTTGTGTTGTAAAAATATGTTGTAACGGTAGTTGCGTTGTAAAAACTGCGATGTAAAAGTATGCGTTGTAACGGTATGCGTTCTAATGTCATATATTCTTTCAATAAATGTATTGTAAACTTTCATCGTGTTTTTCCTTTGTTTGCTAAGGGCATGCATGAGTGGGATACGAAAGGTGATGATCTGTTTCCATGGTTCCCTTGGGGATTAGAAGTTCATGTTCTAGGTTTGCCAAAATCACCTGCTACCCTGGGAAGGTTAGGAGTTGAGGTGAGGCACTGTGAGCTAGCCCAGATTTGGTCTGCCAGTACTGATGTTGTAGAGGGACACAGTCCCTACATTCTGACATCCTGTCACCCCCACGACAAGGTACTGCATACAATCAGAATCCCTGCGACACCTCCTGACCCCATTCTAGGGTCCACCCGACTCTTGGCCGACGCCTACTCAGACCCCTCAAATCGCATAGAGACCCACACCGGTTCTCAGAGCATCGATGCCGGGATGAAGAATTCAATAGTTCTATCAGTCTGGGAAGTGAAGAGTCGGGCAAAGTCGTATACTCCTTGGATTCAGATAGAAAGCATCTTTTAACACAACATTTTTCTGATCCTAATCCACATGATGACTGGAATGATGAATCCTAATTTTATGATGAAAAAATCCTGTTTTTGGACCTCCTGGATGCCAGCAGCTTTAACACATCTCCTGGCACTGACCTCCACGCTAAGCTTGGTTCCCTATGGAGGAATCTGGTTTTTTTTATCGGGTGGGCAGTAGAAGCCCTTAACCTACAGCTGTCCTCAGTAAAAGGGAAAACACGTCCTCATGTTCTCAGAAATGTTTTGCAGCCAGGGGCAGACTTCAACAGAGCCACTCCTACCCTTCAATGAGACTCTCACGGACACTCTCATAGGCACTTGGATGAAGCAAGGATCTTTTCCTCCTGTCAGTCGTCTGTGTCAAATGGCCAAATAGCCAAGAGACACAGACCAGCTCCAGGAGACAGACCTTTCCTCCAGCAGCACCCGGCTACTGATAGTCATTTAGTTCAGGCTTCCATCAGTAGGTTGATTCCAAATGCATTCCTGTCCACTCTTCCATACAGATAGTCGAAATGCTTAGAGACATTTGAAAAATGCATGTTCTCACCTGCCTGCGTTGTGCTGAGGTCCGTCAATTCAAGTTGATTCCTAGGGCAATATTTGAATGCATTGTAGAGGCCAATATTTTATCAGCAATCCGACAAAAACCTTTGTGCCAAACTTCAACAAATCATTCAAGATGGCCAAGATGCAGCCAAATACGTTGGGATGGACATTACCGACTGACTGTATAATGCAGACGGAACCAGTGTGGTGCTTCTATACCATGCCAGATATGATCCACAGGATTCTCAAGTGAGGTACAACAATCACTCATGGATATGCCCTTTGATAGCAACCATCTCTTTGAAGACAAGGCAGATTCAGCACTGAGACAGTTCAAAGAGAGGAAAGTGTCAGCGCGCTCCCTCAGCATAGCCCTGCACTTTCCCCAGCAGTATGTCCACCACCTTTCAAGGTGCTTTGGAAAGGTTTTCAGCAGACCTTCCCTCAGCGACAATGGACCTCCCAAGCATTTTGAGACAGAGGTCGAGGATGGGGCCGACAACGTCCAGGTCCCCTTGGGCAACAAACTACCCAATCAGTTACCCTTTCCCTCTCTTCCCCTCACCAGCCACTGCAAATCAACCTTTAGTTTACCCTCAGTGGTAAAGCATCAGATAGGACATATGGGTGCTTCAAGTTCTTCAACATGGCTGCACTCTACCCTTTCTTTCCACCCCTCCGAGTATGCCACCTATATCACAATGGCTTCACTTGTCCATTATCCTACATGAAGTTCAAGCTCTCTTGGAAAAGGGAGCTACAGCAAGGTTGCCAGCATCAGAATTAAGGACTGGTATCTACTCCTATTACTTTCTGGCGCAAATAGACAGAGCACTTTGTCCTATTCTAGACCTCCACCCACTGAACCTTCGGAAGAGGTCCTTATCACCGGTTCGTGCACAAACATTTTGGAAGCCACCTCGAGTGCGTGTGCCGAGGGCGAGTTAGCCGTTTGCGCTCCCGACAATACGAGGAGACGCTGAACAGCAAACCTTTTCGATTGATGCACCAACCCACTAGTTGGTTTTGTCCTTTTTCCCACCACCACACTTGGATTGGTGGCTAGATTCATACACTCACACTGCCTCACATCTCACCTGGTCCTGAAGAAAGCCACAGCACCTCTACGGAGGGCATTTAGGCTGAAACATGTCGACCAATTGACCACTTTGAGACAATGTTAGGTTGAATTTTCCTGCCATGGCCCACATATATAGTTTGTAATTCTTACCCCTGGGTGCCCTATTAAATGTAATCTTTAACACTCCAGGTAGTCAGTTTTATTTGCACTGTTGCTCTCTTCACATACTCACTCTTCCCCCAGCTCATCTGAAGGTTTTAGTATACCTCCTTATCATCACAAACAAAACATTCCTGATCTCCTCCCTCACAGTCAGGGGGTTGTAGCCCACACTGCGACCAGGTTCACAGTGCGAGGAGATTCCCGATGATGAAGCATGCCACCTATGGATGGGTGAGGGAATTCGTCCTTTAAAATTGACCCCCTTGCACTCCTCTGTTACTAGTCCGACCCAGGGTGGCTTGTTTGTGTTGCCATATTTTTTACCAGGGGAGTTGCCCCCTGCAGGTTGTTGAACCTCCTCAGGCCTTTTTGGTGTATTATAGGCTTTAGAGGTTATCATACCTTCTACCTCAATCATAGTGTGAGGGAAATGATCCAGAGGTACTTGCTTCTGTATCAAGGAAAGAAGACCTAATATTCATGAGTGCCAATATGTTGTCTTGTATTATGTAGATGAGATGATTGCCTGAGGCCACTTTGTATATCTAATCTTGGGTTTGGCTGTTGTGAGTGCCACTGGCAAAGTATACAGAGCCTGGCTGTGCCATAGCTGTTGTCAGCATTCTGCATGTATGTTCATGACGTCGGCAGGTCGCTAGTCTCGTGTAACATGACTGGTTGTTTCAGTAGGATTGGGTACAGTTCAAGATTTCAGCTAAGGGCAGTTCAACTGCTGGACCACAGGCGACCGATGTTAGGCATTCCTAATGAATGTGAGCAGTATCACATGTGGGCTCCTTGCTTCCCCGAGAGTTTGCATGATGTAAAAGGCCCGAAGCGGCCAGGTTGTGAGCTTTCCAATGCCAATTCTGGACCATATTAAATGGGCAGGATTTCTTTCAGGACTCTTGAGTCCCTCTGTCCAATTCCCCCATCACGATCTTCCAGTCGTCATCCAAATAAGTAATTCTGTCAGCATCATATGGAATTATTCCAAGGACCTGACGAGACACGAATAGTCCATTGATAGAACATATTTTCCACCTAAAAATATTGCATAATATGTGACTAGAGGGATTAACTGATTGCCACAACTATGTTAATCATGATGTTCAATTAAATGATAAAGCCATGAGAAAGCCCCAGGCTAACTGCCAACTAAGAGAGCGAAACAAGTGTTGGCTGTTTTCAGAACCTGTATACATGATTTACATGTTGAATAAGAAGAATATTCTCGGATGATGAAAAAATAAAAAACAAAAAGTTACATATGAAAATTATGACTCGTATTCCCCTAGAAGAATTAATTCAATTAAAGAATAGGGAAAGTCTCAAATTTCCCAGGAGGACGTACTCACTATCATTCACAATCTTATAAATATGAGGTAAGGAAGGTCCTAACCTTGAGTAGCTTTCCTCCCACAGCGAAAAGGGCATTGGCTGCCAGGTGATGAGACTTGGATCTTGTATCTGGAAACTACTTTAACCTGCACGGAAGGAGAAGTATATGGCCATTGAAGCTTCCTGACTAAGTCCTCCCATATGTCCATTTTCCATGAAGTTTGGAATATAAATCCCCACTTTATGCGATCAAATGCCTTTCCGGCGTCAAGAGAGAAGGTCATGGCATTCTCTTGCATATCTTTGAATAATCATAAACGGTGTACAGGGGGTAATAGATGATTTTATGTAGAACGTCCTGAGATGAATCCCACCTGCGAGTGGTGAATCGGGCTCGGGATTCTGCTTTTAAGGCAAGTGGCTAGGACGCTGGCCAGTATGTAAGAGAGAGAGAGATTAGATGACAGCTGCTACAGTTTAATGGACCAGTTTTGCTTCAGGAGGATAGCTATGGTGGCTCCGTTGATGAGGGATGATAAGGTACCTGTCTGTTCTGCCTTCCGGAAGGCCTTGTATAGTTGGTCAACTGCTTCTCCTGGGAAGTCATCCTACACAGGGACTTTATTCTATTAGAGGTTTGAAATGGCCTGGTAAATCTCCTCTTTAGTGAACTCACCTTCCATTAATTATTTGCCATCTACATTTAGGCAGGGTATGGATAGACTGACAAAAAAGCCTCTCTCTGGTTTGCATCCGCTCCTGATTCAGAGCTGTACAATATAGTGTAATATTTGCCAGAAGGCTTCACGTAACTTTATGGGTCTCTTTATAAGTGTCCTGATTAATCCCTAATTGCTGGAATGGACGTTAACACTTCCCGTTGTCATGACTGGGCGACCAACAGCCTTCCCGCCTTCTCACCGTGTTCATAGTGACCGGCATTGAACCTGTAAAGTAAGTAGTCTCCTTTGGACACACAAACCTCATTGTGTTTCATTCTAGATTTTTCTTGTTTATATCTGTTGGTCAGTGTGGGATTTTAAATGTAAGTTTTTGTGTAATTTGTATTGTCACGTGCAAGACCGCTCTGCTGTCAGATCTCCTGGTTGTTGGCCATCGCAGCATCCCTCATCAACTCCCCTCTTGAGAGTGACTTTGCTGCGGCACAATTTACTTGTGCCAAATGCATGAAGCTCTTCTTTAATTGACGAATGTGTGCACTTGCATTCTTAACTAGTTTTTCTCATGGGACATTTTATACCGTGCAATTTTGAGACGCCAGGGTTTTCTTATTAGCAGAGTCCAGTCCAGGGTCATGCGGACCAGTGCGTGGTCAGTGATGGAGCCTTCTAAGATGGTGCAACATAGGGCAGTCGGGGGGACCGTGTGTGATAATAAATAAGAGTTGTGATTGGGTACCGTGCCCTGCCTACAGGAAGGAGTACTCCTTGTCAAGGGGCAGAAAGGCATCATATGTCCAATAAGCTCGGATACTCAAGTATTTCAGGCAGTAGTGCCCTGGCAGTGTTATTATGCGTGTCCGGTTGATCAATGTGGTCCAAGACGGTGTCTGGGACCAGATTCCAGTCTTATCCAATGGCTATATGGAATGTGTCAAATTAGGAAATGATTCTATTGAGGCGGAGGAAAAATGCAGTCTTGCTACCCTTAGGGGCATGACTATTGGGCTAGGGACGGGAATGTGCAGTTTTGGTGGAACAGCATGCTTCATTATTTTTGTTTTCAGCTGAGGAAGTCAGGAAGGATTTAACTCCTTTGAAGACAGGTCTCAGGTGAAACAATGTAAACGTTTTTGGGGAACAGAGCGCTGCACTTAATTTGAGACCATGCCAAAGTTGGGTAGAACATGGCAAGAACTGTGCATGTTTGCAGGCATGGTTCTTTAAGCAATACTATTACAAACGGTAATCACGCCATTCTAAGATACAGAAAGACTTTGAATAAATAATCAGTTGGATACATCTGTGATCCTCACACTAAAGTTTTCTCACTAGAACATTAAACATTACCATTTGGTAGATGGTGCGTGTGAAGGTGGGACTATAGTCTCTGTTGTTCAGTGTGAAAGGTCCTTTATAGGAGAACAGCCTTTCTTATTTCTCCCTGATCACTTTCAGCTGTTGAAAGCCAGGTGCAAAATGATCCCACCCCGTGGGCATCTGTTCAGGTTACTCCAACCCGGAGACGACCCTTCGGCGAAGATCATCATGATACACAAAGGATGAGTCTGGACGCAGCCTTAGAAGGACATGTGAAAAGAGAACGACCCAAACAGGTTTTGGAAGTGCAGATAGAGAATGCACATTATCTTCTAGCTGTTCCTGTATAAAAGTGTGATCTACTTATGATCCCAGTTCCAAATTCAATCTGACTAATAGCTGATGTCTGGCTGACAGTCAGCCTCCCAGAGGTGAGTAAACATCATCTGGAGTCTGATCTTAAGGAAGAGCTATCTCCCTGACCTCCTTCTGGCGCGATATAGGCAGACCTTTGCCTTTTTGTGTTTGCCTCTTTACCCAGCATGTTTCCCCCACCCAGTGGACTAGACATCTTACAGCAAGGGAGATAACAAGGATGTGGGATGATTGAAGATTGGTGGCTGCTAGGAACCTACCGAGGGATTAGTGTCATTGTACCCTAGGGAGAGACGACCGACTGAACGAGTTAAATCAGTCCATTCACCAGTATCTAAATTCTTTCTTTTCCTGGCTTTTCTGTTTGATTTTAAGTACCGAGTGTAAGGGGAACATGTTTTGTGTGAAGGATGTCCTCTGTGAAAACAGGTTGATACTTTTATGGCTTTCCAGGGTCTTGGAGCAGCCCACTTTACTGTGACTCGGAGATCTCAAAACAGTTCGATTGTCTTTTGTTTTCCACAGACATCCTGCCCATAGCCCTGTCGGAAAAAGGAAACAGAACAAAACCAGTTGTGTTGTTTGGCAGCTGTTCCTGCAGTGCTACCTGAGGCAAAGATTACCAAGGCGTCCAATTACTGTGGCACCCATTTTACTTCCTGATCCAGCAGTGGCATTCCCCTTTTTGGTGTACCCTGGACTGTCTGAAGATTGCAGGGTGTCCGTCCTGACTCCCTGGAATCCACCTTTTCTTTACTAGTTGCTGTATGATCTTCAATTACTAGTGAAACAAGCATTTGCAATGCAATAGGTCGCGCATTTCTGAGAGTTTGAGCTACATTGTAAATGACAATGGCTTTTATTTAGGTGTTGTTTTTAAAACACATAAAAGGCATTGCGATTTACAATGCCAATAGGTTAAACTCTCGCAAATGCAAGACCTACTGCATTGCACCGCTATTTGAGAAAATCGTGCTCGGGGGCTGTAATTAAAGCCTACTGAGCAACAACACACGTAACAGGGGGTGTCGCCATGGGAGGTTACAAAATGAGACAAGGCGGTACTAAGGAGGGACTACTAAGCCTTTTGACCAATGAACAGCCACAGTTTACAGTGGACAATAACAAAAGTCAATGAAAAATGTGGGCGAAGCTTCAAGTCCCTACCAAATTACAGCATGCCTCGCAGAGCAGCGCATGCTCTGCCCAGGCTCGACCTAAAAAAGCAAAGATATCTTTGGTTGGGGATTATGATTTTTTAACCTGGCACTTCACTTGATTGGCCTAATTTTTCTGCCAATGCCCGCAGGTTTAGTTCAAATACTGCCCATTCAAACAATAGGCCGTATTCATTTGGACCTTGAAGGCCCTATCCTGCCTTGATTGTAGTCGAAGCCATGATATTTTCTGGTGTGGAGTGCTGATAAACCCTGACCAGTAATGCAAGGGCAATCTCGCCAGGCTGAGGCCTGCCTGGTCGTCGTCTTTAAGAAGTGAGTCACCCAGGAGACACTAAGACCATCGCTTAGGCTGGTTGGTCTGATTAAGGAGCCATGTGGGCCATCTCTCTAGCTCCTATAGTTCCACTGATCTTATAATTTAAGGCCAACACTGGACCTTAACTCTGACTCTATGTTCTCTAATTATTTCTACTTGGAACAAGTGGGTTATTTGGCTGCCTAGGGTCCTATCTTTCCTGATTACAGCCATTTTACGTGTTGCAACCTTTCCCAGCACTAGTAGCATCCCTTGTTTTAACTTTTATTTTAGGGTATCAGTTGGAGCAGTAACTGATCTCCCTGTGCGCATTATCCGTTGCGCACCCATTATACTAAACCACAAGAGGTGGGTCTCCCTAATAACTGGACAATGGAATGTTGTCTTCTGGAACAGCTTCTTTGGACCCCTAAACTACCAGTTTCTAAAGGCAGGAATCCAACTTCACTTTTGGTTGGTGCAACATTTTGGTACAATCTAAAAATTAATGGACATTCTCAGCTGCATAGACTTAAACCCTCTGCCTCCACCCTATGTAGGCCAGGGGTCACTGAGAGACTAAGACAAAGGACAGAAGTATTACAGCATACTTAATACGGTGCAACAGTCTCTCGGACATGCTTGTGCCATTGGCTGCTAGTCAAGAAGGAAGGTCCCTTGAAAAATGATGTGAGCGTGCACCCATGCCCTGATTTACTCAAGAGTGAGTCTCTGGCATGTGTTGACATTTTTTGGGCCTAAGCACACACAATCGTGCATGTATGGTGAGGACCACTTTATGATCTTGACACCAAGAGCAGAGCTGCGGGGTCTGGAGGGGTGCACAAAGTACTGCTGTCTGCTTGTTGGATTACAGGAGACTGGCAGTAAATAGTTAGTATAAGGATAAGCCTTCTTTATCCGTTACCTGCAGAAAGGCCTTTGGCCTTCTGGTCTAGCTGGTAAAAAAAAACATAGTGACCTATTTACAACAGAATGGCGGAGCGCGGTGTTACGCCACAATTGGTAACGCCCGCACTCCAACCTTCTGAAATCCCAGGGATGCACCGTATTTACAATAATACGGCTCACACCTGCGTTTTCCCTAGCACTGGCACTAAATTTAGCAGCTGAGCTCCAACACAGGCACCCTTGCTCTATGGTGTCCCTTCGTGCACATGAGCAATCACTAATGGCGATTTGTAACTTCTATGAGTGCTGCAGATTGCAGCACACATAGAAACAGCAAAAACTAGGAAAAAATAATAATTTCTCCTTGTTACGCCAGGGAAAACCTAGTCTTATTTTTGGCCCTGCCCTTGTTTATGCCAGCCCTGTAAATAGGGGGCAGCGTCAAAAGGCAATGGGTGTTGCGGTGGAACGGCCACTGCAGCACCCATTGCCCGCCCCGTTCACACCAAGTGCTGCGTGAAGGGCACATTATTTACAAGTGGCTTAACGCTGCCTTGTAAATAAGGCAAAGGGGTTATCGACACCAAAATGTCAAAAAAGTGACGTTCTGGTGGCGATAAGCCCTTGTAAATATGCCCCATAATGTTCTGCCCAGTTCTATGTAACCAGGTCCTTCTCTACATTCCGTGTGCGTGGATAGAGCGCATGTACACAGAACCAGTGTGCCTGGTAGGATTAACCAAATCCATCTTGGATTTCTACCCAAAACATGTTGCACAATGTGGAGGTTGGAGGTAGCCCACCTGACAAGCCTTGTTTATGGCTTGCATTCCTGAAGCCTCTCTAAAGACTCAAAGGTGTGGGATGGATGAAAACTGCTGTCTTTTGGATGTGCAAAGGCAGATTTTTTCTGTATCCTGCCTTTTTGTCCTTTCCAGTGTTACCCCCATTTGATTGGTGGAGAGTGTGGGCAGTCTAGAGACACCAGCATCTTTAGCCTTTTGACACACCCTCCTGTTTTGTTCCCCTGGAGCTGCTGCTCCCAAAAGGTTGATCTGCGTTAGGTGTGAGGACTTCCTTGCCCCATTGTGCACATTTTTACGGTTTCTCCCATTGGAGGCTCCCAACATTACCAGTTCCTGAAGGTCATCTCATGACAAACAATATCACTGCCCAGTCTGAGAATGTATATACAACGTGGTAGAACTACCTTGATCCAGTTTCCGCACTATATCCATGAAATACACAAATCCTCTCTGCAAGAGAAGCATAAGGGAAGGACTAAAACTTTGCATCAGGGTTCCAGGGCTTCTCACTGACAAGTGTGGCCAACACACAACAGGGTTTTGGAGAATCTTCTGAGTTCCAGAGTGGATGAGTTTGACAGCCAACTTCCTAGTCAGGTGAGAGGACATCACCTCAAGATGTCTGCAGCGATCTGACAGAAGCAACATGGACCTGCCTTGGAAAGAGTCTACTTTGCCTGCTGAGAGATGGATGCTAATGGCATTCCTGCCGAGAGGAGAAGCTCAGCCATGGCTGCCTAGTGGAGGACCTGCCCAGAGAAGCAGACAGACCTTTGAAACTCAAGTGGGAACCACACCACAAGTGAAGTGGGAGAGCAGCACTACAAGGAAAATATAGTGAGACACTGTTGCTTGGTGCATGTCCTCAGTCACCCTCAACAGGGTCTCGAAGTTTCCTCTGCCCTCTTCTCTGGACTGGGAGAGCTTTGTCAGGTGGTTTGCATTGACTGTGGCAAGCGTTTAGTGCACGGTCCACTTATGATCTGCCGTGGTCTTGGCGTGCCTCTAAAGTGCACTACACCAGAGAAAACTAAACCGTTAAGCTGCGGTAGCTGCTGTGGACTGAACTCTGCCCCCAGCACCATCAAGAATGCCCCTTTCACTTCCCCATTGAAGAGGTTCCTTGCACGCCAGCTTTGGAAATATTTGTAGTCTCCTGATGAACTTCTGTCTCACGTTTCTCCAAGGATATGTGAGAAGGCCATGTTCCTTGTTTGGATGGAGGTATGTTTGGGCCTGACACCAACTCCAAATACCGCAACCGCTAACTAGATCGACCACAATCACCGGAAGCTACCATGAGGAGCTGGGGCTGGGCGCTATGGTGTTTCACCGCACTCAAAAGTGTTGGCTCACACACTGAATCTCGACTGCATCACACCCAGTTAAACCTGCTCTCGCCAAGTGCACCCACCGGACTGGGGAGCCACTTGAACTAGATGATTTCAGGGTCATTTAGTGCTTTAAAGTAAAATATAGAAGTGTTTATATTAAAACTACCAGCGTACCTGTTTGCTACTAGGATGCGTTGGTATTGCACCAGTCAGGAGAAGTACAGGTAATCACTCTTTCAAATTAAAGAAGTGTAGGTACTCAGCACCTATACATCACACAACAGGTATGGCAAGAGTAATATTCTTATATTCATTTAAGTAATAAAAACCTATGCATTACAGAACACAAAATAGCACAAAGATTAGGATGGAAAGGCCTCACCTACTCTTTCGTGGCTTGCATCATCAGCCGATCCGACCCACCATGTTGAGATGATACTAACATGGTCTCAAACTTATTAGAGACGGGGGTCAGAATAATGATTCGCTGGTCATAAATGGGGTCCAGATCATTTTCTAAAACAACCTCAGTTTAAACCCAGGTATTTTCTTCATTTTTGGGTACACTTGGCTGTATTAAAAATTAAACAATAAGATGCTACAGGGAACGTATTTCTCGAGCATCAAGTCAACATGTCTTGACCTCCATATTATTCCTCATAGGAGGGTCTAGGGCTTTCGCCAGGGTAGTCCACGGTACACCTATAGTCAGTCCTTAATGCAATGGTCATATGCATGCAGGTAACAATAAGTCTTACCTGTCATTCCACCGTATTCCCCCATGGATAAAACATTATAAATATCATTAAAGTCAATTAGAAATTTTCAGAGCAATTAAATGAAGACTATTTTGTTTCGCCTGTTGACAATACGTCATATATCACCTCTACATGCACCAAATTGGGCTACACATGTGAAGTCCGAGCATGCTTACCATACGTAGGGAACACACTGGAGAATCATGCACAGTTCATGCAGTCATTTACCCTAGGTTAGTCGGGTTTTATACCATGCAGTGACACAGGGGAGGAACCTCCCCTGTATTCACACACTTTTGTAAGAGAAGAGATATAGTTCAAAACTCATCACAGTAAAACTTAATCAGCATTTCTGGTGAGCGTAGTTTATGTAAGGCTTGACTTCTAGCAGAAACTTGTGTTGAGATAAGTCGTTTATTAATGGACATATTATGTTCCTGGTTCATCGCAAGACACTTAACATTCCTTCTTCTGGCACATGACACATGGGCCCTGTTGAACACTGATCAAACTGCATTGTTGCTATCTATCAGGTCATGATAAAACAACGGAGTAAACTGCCTACCGCATTTGGGAAACACAGGTTCATTCATACGTGTTGTACTACAAAACATAAATAATTGCCAACATTTATTTCATACGATTGTAACTGATTCCGTGTCATGTCGTAAGCTCATGGTCATACTATAATTATCAAACATAGTAAGGCGCTCCCATATTGCCTACTCCAGACAACCCATGACATGCATGTAAAACATTGTTCAATCTGCACCTTCACACAAGTTCACTCACACCTATCGTGCTGCACAATGGTAGCTCAATATAGCCGTAAATGGAGAGATCTCCTTATTAGGTCCATGCCCCTCTGACCCCTGTTTTACTTCATCAAAGTACAGGTTCCTGCAAGTAACCTATAGCAGCCATTGGTGCACTTCGATAGAACTTGCAGCTGGTGGGAATTGGTGTTTAGGTCGAGCCTAGCAGTGCGCATGTGCTGCTCTGTGAGGGATGCTGTATGCAGTGTATGGGCATTCAGAACGCCCATCGCTTTTTATTGGCTCCTTCATGTGCTTTTCAAAAATTCTTTTTTTTAATTGGTTTATACCTTACATTTGTCCCTCCTTTTGCTGGTTTGGTCAAGCCCTGGAATTCTGCCCCCGTTACATGCATTATTTCATGATGGGCCATATAGATAGTGTCACGCACCACTTGTTTTGTTAATTTCCTGCTCAGCGGTGCGTACTCTCTGCAGCTTTGCCTTGAAGTGTCCATGCCTCAGACAAGCTCTTTACTACCAAAAAGCTGTGCTAATGCATTAAACTGTGCTAATGCGTTGAAGGTGGAGGGGAGTTTTATATCGCA
Source organism: Triturus cristatus (assembly GCF_964204655.1). Taxonomy (NCBI): domain Eukaryota; kingdom Metazoa; phylum Chordata; class Amphibia; order Caudata; family Salamandridae; genus Triturus; species Triturus cristatus. The sequence continues at coordinate 358,292,280 of NC_140586.1, read as the reverse complement.
GCTGATGTTTCTTTTTGTTCACAATGCTCCCCTAGCCTTAATCTTGTCCAGGCGCCCAGTACGTTGCAGCTGCTGGGACAGGGAAAGCCTCTATCGTCTTTAACCACAGGACACGGATGACGTCAGCAGCCAGCTGCTGGTCCCCGCCTCTTCTGCCTCCTACAAGTTTCTTCTTGGTTTGGGTCCTGGGCCTGTATAATGTCGACGTCTGTTGCTGGCCATCCGAGGTCCTTGCTTTTCCAGTTCCTCCACGTCTTCTTGCTGGACCTGCATCGCATCACCTGCCATAGCTGGCAGTTCCCAGTCCTGACTCCAACGGCTGCTCCCTTTGCTATGGTACCTTTTTCTGCCTTGCTGCTAGCTGCTTCTCTGATCCCACTACTAATTCCCCATTCAAAATCTTCCAGACAGTGCTGCTAGTTATTACTCTGGTCCCGTCGGTAATTCCTCATTCTAAGTCTTCCAGACAGTGCTGCTAGCTATTACTCTGGGCCCATTGATAATTCCTCCATCTAAGTCTTCCAGACAGAGCTGCTAGCTGCTACTCTGGTCTTGTCAGTAATTCCTCATTCTAAGTCCTATAGACAGTGTTGCTAGCTGCTTCTCTGGTCCAATCGGTACATCCTTCATTCTAAATCCTCTAGGTGGTGCTGCAGCTGTGTCTCTGTTCACAGTGGTAATTGCCAATTCTTAGTTCTCTAAAAAGTGCTGCGAGCTGCTTCTCTGGTTCCAGTGATAATTTCTCATTCTTAGTCCTGTAGACAGTGCTGCTAGCTGCTGTCTGGTTCCAGTGGTAATTCCTCATTCTTAGTCCTGTAGACAGTGCTGCAGCTGCCTCTCTGGTCTCTTTGGTAACTGCTCCATTCTAAGTCCTCTAGGCAGTGCTGCAGCTGTTCCCAGTGGTAATTCCTCATTTAGTCCTCCTCTAGACAGTGCTGCAAGCTGCTTCTCTGGTGCCGTCAGTAGGTCCCCCATTCTAAGTCATCTAGGCAGTGCTGCAGCTGTTCCCAGTGGTAATTCCTCATTTAGTCCTCCTCTAGACAGTGCTGCAAGCTGCTTCTCTGGTGCCGTCAGTAGGTCCCCCATTCTAAGTCATCTAGGCAGTGCTGCAGCTGTGTCTCTGTTCCCAGAGTTAATTCCCCATTCTTAGTCCTCAAGACAGTACTGCAGCTACGTCTCTGTTCATACATCCACTAAACTCCAAACCAAAACACATAGGTAAATGACATTGTCATTTACAGTGCCAATAGCTGTAACTCTCAAAAATGTGAGACCTCTTGCATTGCAAATGCTTGTTTTATCTGAGAAGCCCTGGGCCGGGTTATGTTCCGCCGTGTGTCACATCACCCCCATCAACGTCCGGATATCAAGGGGCTATGAGAAATGTAGTTCTCAAGCGTCCCATTCATCATGACGCCTGTGCGACTACATGCTCGTTATCAGCACCTGACAGTCCTAGCCCATTTAAGGCACTAGCACCAGCACAACCATGCAGGTGCTTGCAGTCTGACCTTCGGGTCACAGACCAGAAAGTCTTGGGGTCAGGAAGCTGATCACCAAGTCTCAGTGGTTCAGCACCTGTCTAGATTTACTTCCTTCTTTAGATCATTTCTGTAGTCATCTGAATTACTATAGATGTTCAAATCTTGCATCCTGCAGGATCTATTTGCGTAGTATTGATTAGTGGTAGAATAAAGTACTTTTCGTTTTAAAGTAAAAGCAATGGCTGGACAAACTGATATTGAGTGATGTCTTCTGAATTGTTGAGTTCCGAATCTCTAACTCCTCTTCACCTCCCGCGTTCAGCCTTCGACTGCTCAAGAGCTAAAGAGGTATACTTGATGCTCAGATATTAGCATCCCCAGAAAGACCGCCTTTCAGAAATCAGTGGTAAATGGACTCAATGACATTGATTGAAGCCAAGTAATCCCTGTATATCTTGGGACCTCTGAACCATTTCTGTCAGCCACAGACTGTAGACAAAGCATTATTAAGAGGACTGATACCAAAGATTTTCCATAGGCGTCCATATTATTTGAAGTGTAGCATGTTACCACATAAGCTCTATAAAGCTCTTCGAAGGTAGTCCCTGGCATTCAGAACCTGCTGGAACCTGCTGTTTTATCGATGTTCATTATTCTATCTGCTCTACCATTCATATGTGTAAATAAAGACCTGCGGCAGGGATATAGGGCAGAGAAAATGATACATTTGCCAAAAAATGTCAGATTCTCCAGCTGCACTACTTGCGGCCTTGCTCTTCTCACCTTATGTGGCATTGGATAGATGGCAGCTAACCTTCTGGCAGAGACTTTTCAGGTTTCGCAATCTTGTCTGTCGAATGTTCAGAGGTAGATCTGCCATAAAAAGTGGCCAATCTCCTGCCATATCTAGAGGGGAGTCTTATCCATCATTTATACTAGCGTTACCGCCATGATGGGTGTGGTGTTCTGTCGGTAAAAGCTCTCTATGGGTTCTTCCTTACCTTGCTGCCAAACACCCCAATCATGCTTTGTAAACCATACATATTGACACTAGCAATATACCTGGCATAGGAGTACATTTTGATTCCTCACGTAGGTCACAAAAATGTAATAATCTGATGCTGGTGTAATTTAGGACCCAAGTGGTTTATCTAATGCTGAAGGGAAACCCTGTGATGAATAAGCCTCGGCCATCATGGCTAGAACTCAGTTTGGTAGTAGACCTAAATCTGCCACATTGGAGGATGAAAAATCCACCAGCAGGGTTTTAAAACTGGGTCTTCTTTATGTGTATATATATAGATATATATATATATATAGGGGTGAATATTGGACTCTAATTCCCGTGATGCAACTTACTGGGAGGCCCATCTGGACAAGATATATTTAATTGGGGTATTGTAATTGGAGCATCGACGGAAAGAACATTGCTGCTATGCATGCTGCCTTTGAGAAAGGACATGTAGTCTGAAACGCGTCAGGCAAGCAATGCTACTATTTCTACTTGTCATTTTACCGAAGTTGTTCTTTTGCAAATATTAAAATGAACTCCGCCTGAAGGCAGCTTTTGTGAAGAAAAAAAATATATATATATGTGTGTAGATTAAGGTACATAGGGAGTGCTATATTACCAGGCCACAAAAGGGTACTCCAACACCTACGAGCTATTAAGAACAAAGACCAGGCATACCCGGTAGCACGGCATTTTCATGAAAAGCATGAAGGCAACCCTAAAGATCTCAAATACTTTTTCATTGATTCTGTAACCAGAAACAAAAGAGGTGGTGATAGGGAGAAATCCCTCAGATTATTGGAAATGCACTACATTTTAAATTTGGATAGCAAACATCCAAACGGACTCAATAGCTCTGAGGAATTACATGCGAGTCTATAATAAAGTTTACTATCTACAACCTTTCCAATTATTGGCCACCTTAGCCCTTTTGCCGTCCTATCCAATAACAGTTGCCTAGACCATTAAATTAATTAAAGCATAAACTTTTATCAACATGCCACAAGTATGCAATATCTAATAGCCATAAGCCAAAGGGCCCTTCTTTGCCTCCATTAGATATATCTACCTCTCCTTTTCTCTCAAACACATTAGTTTTATTTATCACGGTGTTTTTAGGTATCTTTTTAGCACACAATCGAATGTAAATGTTTTTATATGTACTTATACTGTATTTTAAGTATATGTTTTTAAGAAAAAATTGTTTCACCACTTTTGGTATTAAGTCTTTCACTATATTTTTTGTCATCCAGTAGATAGACACAAACAGTGGTTTAACACACTTATAAATTGAAATGTATGCTCATCATGACATGTTGGTTCAGTTGACTCAACTCAACTTATTGCAGATCATTTATTTATCAGATATTTTAGTCCACAGATTGGTGAGACATAGTGTGAACCAACATTGATAACTTGGAATTATGAACAATTGATGGTTTTAGATATTTTTGTATTTAATATTTAATATTTAATATTTAAGGTTTGGATATTTATTGTGTATATTTATGTGTTTTTAATATTTAATATATATTTATACACAGTTAACTTTTTAACTTTTTAACCATCTTAATTGTGAATCGTGTTATTTAAACATATTTATTCATGATATTTATTTATGAGTTCATGTTTTATGACATGCCAATAATAACAATTTCTCACATAATTCTCCTAAAATCCTCAAAATTTGTTGGTTTCAACACTATAAGAGAAACCTTGAATGGTTGTATATATGTATATATATTTTTTTAAGTGCATGTGTTCACATGTTCATATATTCATATATTTTATTATTCTTTCTCTCTAATTTTAGAGAAGCTATATGTTGCACTAGTGACAACAATTCTACCTCATTCTTTTAGGATCAACATGAGCGTTATTTTATTTTGGATTACCATTGTAAAATCAGACTTAATTTCTTTAATCGATATTGTAATCGTTTAACGGTGAGCATCTACAATCTTGTTGTTGACCTCTGAGGCGGAAGCCGGAGGTGTGTTTGTTTGTATCTTGTGCCATTTTAAAACTGAAAACTTATCTTCTTCACTGCTTTTAAAACTGCACTCACCTGCACTGAAGCGCTTGCTTCTAGCGCCTTGCAGGCTCACGGAATTCTCCCTGACACAGCCGATTGAGCGCTGAGACAGGGAAACTCCCCTCCACCCGCCATCGCCGCTCGAAGGGCAGACACGCCCACTTCGAGGCCACGCCCCCTTGTAGAATTTAAACGCTGATCACTAGCGCGGCTTCAATCTTGTTGTTGACCTCTGAGGCGGAAGCCGGAGGTGTGTTTGTTTGTATCTTGTGCCATTTTAAAACTGAAAACTTATCTTCTTCACTGCTTTTAAAACTGCACTCACCTGCACTGAAGCGCTTGCTTCTAGCGCCTTGCAGGCTCACGGAATTCCCCCTGGCACAGCCGATTGAGCGCTGAGACAGGGAAACTCCCCTCCACCCGCCATCGCCGCTCGAAGGGCAGACACGCCCACTTCGAGGCCACGCCCATTTCCCTCTACCTCAAATGTGCCGGCCATACCAGCGCAGCGGGAGCGCCGTTTGCGCGCCGAAGGCGCGCCTAAGGCAAGCCCGTCTGCGCCCGTCCGCGCACGACCGGGCCTTGGGCCAGATTTTATGCCGGATTCTGCCACCAAAAGGGTAAGCTACTGTTGCCGAGACCTTCTCAGCCTCAGACCAACTAAAAACAGCACTTGCCATATTTTGCACGATCCCAATGTTCCTTACACTAGCTGCAATACTTGTAAACCTGAAAAGTTATTCCTTCCCAGCCGGGCTGCCCCATCCCCAGGCCTCAAAATAGCGACACTTAACTGCAGATCGCTTCCCAAGCACGCCCTACTTATCAATCATCTGATTGTCGATCACGATCTGGATATACTTTTTCTCACCGAAACGTGGATCACCGGGCATTCTAACTCGGACATAGTCTTGGCCTTACCCCCTGGCTTTCTGATCATGTCCCAACCCCGCCCCTTGGGTAGAGGAGGTGGATTAGCCATCATTTATCGAGACTACTTCGCCTGTCTAACCAGTGAGGTTCTGAGCCAGGAGTCGGAGAGCTGCCTCTTTACGATCCAGTTCTCTCCGACCAACTCCCTGTCAGGCCTCCTGGTGTATCGGCCCCCAGGGCATTTCGGCCCCTTTTATGCCGCTCTCTTGGAAACCGTCTCATCCTTGGCCCACCTAACATCTAACTTTTTGATAACAGGAGACCTTAACATACACTTCAATGACCCACTCGATTTAGGGGCATCTGATCTAATCTGTGAACTAGGAGCCCTTGGCCTCTCCCTTGTCAATTCAGGAGCCACACATACGAAAGGACACCTGCTCGACCCCGTGTTCTCGAACATTCCTTCTCTTCAATTCACAAACTCCCTCCCCCTCCCGTGGACGGACCATTTCCTGGTCTCGGCCCACCTACCAGGGATATTCAAGAAACCCCAAAAACCTACAACTTACACCAAGGACAGATCATGGGCCAGACTCTCGGTGGAAGACTGGGCTAATGCCCTAGACGCCACGACCCCCAGTCTCACGGCTGATCCTTCCACCGCGGATACCCAGTTCAGAGACTGGATCTCCTCTTCCCTGGACAGTATCATCCCCATTAAAAATCGGGAGAATAAAAATAGGCTTAAGGGCCATGCCCCATGGTATAACACCAATCTAAGAGCTCTCCGCAAAGAGTGTAAAAAGGCCGAGAGACTGTGGAGAAAAGACTGGCTCCATAGTAACAAAGACATGTACCACAGCTTGGTAAGACGTTACAAATTAGCCCTTAAGCTAGCCAAAGCTGCATTTTATGACAGCAGAATAAAAAACGCCACCAACTCGTCAAAAGAATCTTACCTGATAGTTAAAGAACTATTAAATATCCCAATAATACCCGCCTCTCACTCCCCTCCTCCAGACAGAAGTACGGATCTGGCCAACTACTTCGACTCCAAAATCTCGAGGATATTGGACTCCCTTCCAACCATCAGCCCACCTATCCACACGGATATAGAGGCCTGCAACAACAGCCCACGGCTGTCCACTTTCAGAGCAGTTTCCCTTACCGAGGTATCGTCCACGTTGGATAAAATGAAAAGCGGTTCTCCCCTTGACCCAGCCCCGGTTAGATTCCTGAAAACCGTGTCGACCAACATAGCCCCTACCATCAGGGATCTTATCAACACATCTCTCTCCCAAGGAACGGTGCCCTCCAACTGGAAGAATGCGGTTGTCAGGGCCCTGTTGAAAAAGCACCAACTTAACCCAGACGACATGGCCAACTACAGACCTATTTCACTGCTCCCATGTATCAGCAAAATTGCGGAGAAACTAGTGAATGCGCAATTGTCCCAATTTCTTGAGACAAACAATCTTCTGCGTCAATCCCAAACAGGATTCCGGCCCGGCCATGGCACGGACACTGCCCTCCTCTCCGTCATCGAGGAGGCAAGGTGTATCCTGGATTCAGGAGGATCAGTGGCAGTGATCCTCCTGGACCTCAGTGCCGCCTTTGACACGGTGGACCACCGTGTCCTTCTACATCGCCTGGCCAGGGCAGGAATTGTGGGAACTGCACAAGCATGGATTGAATCCTTCCTATCCGGCCGCTCTTTTCAGGTGTGGGACGGTTACTCACGTTCAGACTCACTATCACTCAAGAACGGAGTTCCCCAGGGATCATCGCTTAGTCCCACCCTGTTTAATGTATACATGGCCCCGCTAGAAGATGTCGTGACCCCATACGGGATAAAAATAATAAATTATGCTGACGACACTCAACTCGTCGTTTCCTTGTCCCACCTGGATAACCACCCAGACAGCCTGCTGAACTGTCTCCAGGACATCCACACCTGGATGTGTGAATCTTCCCTGAGGCTGAATGGTGCAAAAACTGAAATCATGCTCCTGGGCAATAAATGGACGTCCATCCCTCCATCAGTTTGGCCGGACGCCTTCGGTGAAACTCCCACACCTAAAAAAGAGATCAAAACACTAGGAGTATGGTTGGAACCTGACCTCACCATGAGGACTCAGGCTGTCAAAACAGCTGGCACCTGTTTTGGTCTCTTGCGATCTGTTCGCAAGATCCTCCCTCTTCTCCCCCTCCCATCCAGGAAACTACTGGTCCAGGGGCTCATCTTAGCCAGGCTCGACTACAGCAACGCCATCTATCTTGGGGCACTGGAATTCACCCTGGCTAAACTCCAACGCACCCAAAATGCGGCGGCTAGGCTCATTATGAACCTCCCACCCAGAGCCTCAGCCAAGCCGGCTCTTAAGTCCCTACATTGGCTCCCTGTCCGCCAGAGAGTAGAGTTTAAAGCCTTGTGCACCACCCATAAGCTCATCAACGGGGTTGGTCCGGCCGCTCTGAAAGACATGGTTATCCCCTACAAATCCCCCAGATTCCTTCGCTCCGACGCCGAACATCTGGCCACTGTACCAAAATTCAAGAAGGCTCGCACCGGTGGTCGCCGCTTCTCGGTCAAAGCTTCCACAGGATGGAATTCTCTCCCACGCAGTCTACGTCTGGAATCCTGTCACGCTCTATTCCGAAAAAAACTTAAAACCTTCCTGTTTCCCAAATAGTCCATCCCCTCCTCCCCCTCTCCTGGTCCACATAGATTCATAGCGCGGGGATGCCTACGGGTCACCAGGCGCTTTAGAAATCGCAAAATAAAATAAAATAAAATAAATTACAGGATTTAGCCTGAGATGTCTTGTGAATATCAAATAACAATGACTCACCTTACATCTATGTTGATTAAACGGCATTAGAAATGAAATTTACATAGGAAACCAATGTTGAAATGCTGCCCAATAAGATGACATGGTGTAAAAAATGTAAAAAAATGTTTTTCCTTTAAATACCTTATGCCATTGGCTAAACTGCGTCATGTGATCAAGTCCCCCAGGAGGGATGAAACGCGTTATGGCTGCCTTGTTTGTTTGAGTTTTGTGAATAAACAAACAGATATTGGAAAAGAATCCCGTGGTCCGTGCTCCCTTCTACTCAGCTGGTTGGATACGAGTGAGGAGAGTGCTTTGCTGATATTTTTGAGACAGTTTTTGGACTCCTTCTGTCTCTTACACGGACCCCCCCACGATTTCGGGCTCACTGGCTGCAAAGGAGCTGCCGCTTGGTAACGAGCGTTAAACTGGAATCCGATAGGATTAACAGCCCAGAGGCCCCCCAACGGAACCAGTACTACGGAGGAGCGAGGGTCGAAAACTCGGCAAAGGACACAGGTGAGCGAGGGTCGTATTGGAGGAAGCGACTATCGCATAACTGCAGATCTTTGTTTTGAGTAGAGACCCGCTCTAGTTTCAACTGTTCCGGGTTGGGTGTGGGGTGATTCGAGTGTAACGAATACGGGCTGTGTGACTGAGTGAAGTCAGGGAACAACCCAATCCAGCCTGATATCGCCAGCAATCTTTCATTCAGCTTTATTTGACTAAGGCAAACTCCGGATGGCAGCAGACGCAATGAGAGAAAGGGAGGAGGCGGCGGCGGCAATGTTTTGTGATGACAATATACCGCCAACGAACTACAATACCCAGAATGCCCCAGTGACAGGAAAAAATCCAGGAATAAAGGAAAAATGCAAACAACTTGAGAAAGCAATGAGAACTGAGCAAAAACGTTGGTGGGAGGCAAAGTCCTTGCAGCGCTATATTGACGTAGGGAGGATTCCCCGCGGCTTGAGAATACTTATAGCCCCCAGCTACGAAGCACCGGACCATGACATGATGCGCGAATGGGCAGAAACCAATCTCGAGTCTTCTCGTAAATTGCTTTTTATCCTAGTCAAATATGCAGAAAAGGATTGCATTAAACTGGCGGATGAAATTGAGTCCTTAAACAAAGAATTAGAGAAAATGGATCAGCAAGATGACATCGTGAAATTAAAAACTGATATGAAAAAACGACTCAAAAAAGAGGAGGACGTAATAAGGGAACGCAAGACATTCAAATTTCACAGAGATCGATGCGACTATGAACAAGGCCGACTATTTACCTTCGCCCGAAAGTTTGACTCGCTCAAAGCTGACAACACTGACATAAAGAAAAAAGTGGCGGCAAGGGTTAACCAACAAACTGACTTAACATCCGCATCTGAGGGAAGTTCAGCAGCAGAAAGTGGATCAGAAATTGAAACTCTGAACAAAGCCAAGTCAAGCACATCACGCAGGCACTCCCTCACAGACGAAGTGGATTTTTTATGTATGGAACGGCTACAATCCCTCAGGCCAAGAAAACAACAAATTGGGGAAAATCAGGAACAGTCAAAAACAAAAAACGGAGAGAGAGGAGAAAAGCCCGGAGAAGAAGGATCATACAAAAAGTATCCAAAGAAGCAACAGAGGAGATACTGGAAGAAATAAATCCCAGTGCTGCTTATATTTCCAGTGATATGACAGTCATCAATTTAACAGATATGGTTCTGAACAAAGCTGAATTACAATTACTTGCTTTGGGTCTCTCCTATTGCCCGGAAAGTGCGTTCAACTACTCCAAGTCTAGAGTTGACATTTACAAAAGTGTCAGGAAATTAAAATTGAAAAAATTCCACGCACAAGCCAAGAAAAAGAATACCACAATTGAAACAACGTCAGGCAACAAAGAGTCATCAACACAAGGAATGGACAATGAATCAAATACCATGTGTGATTCTGAATCATTGATTGATACACTACGATTTAGCATGTGAAGGAAATCAAACATGTGAATCCCATGAAGCCTTTTCCAATAATACTCAATCATCGACAATTACAAAATGTGCGACACCTTTTAAACCACCTTCTTCATTTTACCCATTGATGCTAAAAGACACCATTGACATATTTCAAGAAAAAGTTATTACTGAATTAAAAGGCCTAAACAGAATGACACACACTGGGCCAAGACGCAGCAAAAAGAATGTACAGGAACTGCAATATCATTCCTTGATGACCAAAATCAAAAACGATAAGGAAATAGTCGTGCGGAGCGCCGACAAAGGAGGCAATGTGGTACTCTGGAAAAGAGAGGAGTACTCTAAAGAAGCAATGAGACATCTGGAAGATAAGTCGTGCTATGGAAACAGTAACAAAGTAGCCTGGAACGCGACGCAAACATCTTTTCGTATCACTTTGATGGCATGGCGAGAAAAGGGCTTGTTAACGTCAGATGAATACAAATACCTGTGGAAACCCAATCCCACAATCCCGATTCTATATTTTATACCGAAGGTGCATAAAAACAAAACTAGCCCTCCGGGCCGACCTATAATATCTGCCCGGAATAGCATCTTTGAGAACACTTCCATTTATGTCGACTATTTCCTTCAAGATCATGTACAAAATTTAATGTCATATATTAAAGACACTGGTGACTTTCTTTCTTAGATTAAGAACTTCAAATGGAACAATGAATACTTCCTAATTACCCTCGACGTTACGTCACTTTACACCTCTATCAGACATAACGATGGTCTACGAGCCATGAAATATTATCTGGCGAAGAAGGGAGCACAGTACGAAGAACACAACAAAATGCTTGTTAATATGGTTGAACTGTGTCTAATGCATAACATTTTTATGTTTCAGAACACCATGTATCAACAACTGAGATGTGTAGCGATGGGGGCCAGCTTCTCCATCAGCTATGCATGCCTACACATGGGCTGGTGGGAGGAGCAGGTCCTCATGGTAAAACACTCTGAAACCTTTAAGTGCAATGTCAAATGTTGGCTGAGATTTATAGATGATTTATTTTTTGTTTGGCAAGGCACAGAGGAGGGAGCTTTGGAATTTACTGAATCGCTTAACAACAATGACCTCAATCTCCACTTTACATCCAATATCAGTAAAACAAATATAGTTTTCTTGGATGTAGAAGTTTATGTGGAACAAGGCAAAATAGAAACCAGACTACACAGGAAACCCACGGCGGGAAATGCTATCCTACATGCAAGTAGCGCGCACCCAAGCCATCTCATACAGAGCATCCCATATGGTGAGCTCTTACGCATCAAGCGCATCTGTAGCCATCAAGAAGCCTTGAAAGCAGCGCAACAGGATTGCATTAACAGATTTAAAGCTAGATGATACAGTAAAAAATGCCTCGATAAAGCTCTCACCAAAGTTAACCTCCAAGACAATGATAAAACACCAGCCAAGATGATACAGTCCAAGGTCCCTGACAATACTGTCGATGATTTTAGATTCATCTTAGATTACAATCAGCACCAAATGTCAGTGAGAAAAATCATCAATAGACACTGGTACCTTGTTAAACAAGACCCCATCATAGGCACTATGGTACCAAAAAAACCCTCGATGACTTATCGGAAAGGGATTTCTATGAGGGATTCTCTTGTTGACAATGATCCTTGCGGAATCGCAGCCAAGGGATCTTGGCTGGCCCAACGATTTGGTTTTTTTAAATGTAAGACCTGCAAGGCCTGTCAGCATGGTGTTTCCACATCTAGCTATCCTACTCCTTTTGGCGGCCCAGACAAAGTCATTACCAAAGCCCTTAACTGCAAGACAGACTATGTGGTTTATGTTTTGGAGTGCCCTTGCAATTTAAGGTACATAGGGAGTACTATATTACCAGGCCACAAAAGGGTACTCCAACACCTACGAGCTATTAAGAACAAAGACCAGGCATACCCGGTAGCACGGCATTTTCATGAAAAGCATGAAGGCAACCCTAAAGATCTCAAATACTTTTTCATTGACTCTGTAACCAGAAACAAAAGAGGTGGTGATAGGGAGAAATCCCTCAGATTATTGGAAATGCACTACATTTTAAATTTGAATAGCAAACATCCAAACGGACTCAATAGCTCTGGGGAATTACATGTGAGCCTATAATAAAGTTTACTATCTACAACCTTTCCAATTATTGGCCACCTTAGCCCTTTTGCCGTCCTATCCAATAACAGTTGCCTAGACCATTAAATTACTTAAAGCATAAACTTTTATCAACATGCCACAAGTATGCAATATCTAATAGCCATAAGCCAAAGGGCCCTTCTTTGCCTCCATTAGATATATCTACCTCTCCTTTTCTCTCAAACACATTAGTTTTATTTATCACGGTGTTTTTAGGTATCTTTTTAGCACACAATCAAATGTAAATGTTTTTATATGTACTTATACTGTATTTTAAGTATATGTTTTTAAGAAAAAATTGTTTCACCACTTTTGGTATTAAGTCTTTCACTATATTTTTTGTCATCCAGTAGATAGGCACAAACAGTGGTTTAACACACTTATAAATTGAAATGTATGCTCATCATGACATGTTGGTTCAGTTGACTCAACTCAACTTATTGCAGATCATTTAGCTTAACAAGATATTTTAGTCCACAGATTGGTGAGACATAGTGTGAACCAACATTGATAACTTGGAATTATGAACAATTGATGGTTTTAGATATTTGTGTATTTAATATTTAATATTTAAGGTTTGGATATTTATTGTGTATATTTATGTGTTTTTAATATTTAATATATATTTATACACAGTTAACTTTTTAACCATCTTAATTGTGAATCGTGTTATTTAAACATATTTATTCATGATATTTGTTTATGAGTTCATGTTTTATGACATGCCAATAATAACAATTTCTCACATAATTCTCCTAAAATCCTCAAAATATGTTGGTTTTAACACTATAAGAGAAACCTTGAATGGTTGTATATATGTATATATATATTTTTAAGTGCATGTGTTCACATGTTCATATATTCATATATTTTATTATTCTTTCTCTCTAATTTTAGAGAAGCTATATGTTGCACTAGTGACAACAATTCTACCTCATTCTTTTAGGATCAACATGAGCGTTATTTTATTTTGGATTACCATTGTAAAATCAGACTTAATTTCTTTAATCGATATTGTAATCGTTTAACGGTGAGCATTACAGGATTTAGCCTGAGATGTCTTGTGAATATCAAATAACAATGACTCACCTTACATCTATGTTGATTAAACGGCATTAGAAATGAAATTTACATAGGAAACCAATGTTGAAATGCTGCCCAATCAGATGACATGGTGTAAAAAATGTAAAAAAATGTTTTTCCTTTAAATACCTTATGCCATTGGCTAAACTGCGTCATGTGATCAAGTCCCCCGGGAGGGATGAAACGCGTTATGGCTACCTTGTTTGTTTGAGTTTTGTGAATAAACAAACAGATATTGGAAAAGAATCCCGTGGTCCGTGCTCCCTTCTACTCAGCTGGTTGGATACGAGTGAGGAGAGTGCTTTGCTGATATAGATATAGATATATATATATATATATGTCACCAATGGCCCGAAGCATTTCACGAAGGGCACACAACAGAATTCCCACCATTCGGTTAGTAGCATAAACCTTGCCTTCGTTTCACGCTTCATTAGTTCTCTGCCCAACGCGTTTTAAGGAATTGCTCCTCTTCGTCAGGGGCTCGCTTGTTTGAACAAAGGAACAGCCAGTCCGTCTTTTATCTTCATGGCATGTGCATGTGTTTAATTAATTACAGCCATCAGTTGGCCCGCCTTGTGTACCGCGGCATGCTGGGACTTGAAGTCCCTGTTATTCCCTTGGTGGGTAAAATACCTTATGTCCATATTAAAAGCATGTATATTTTCCTTAGTAGGACTCGTGGCATTTCAGGCAAGTCTGTAGAAGCTTGGAACTCTGTGCTGCATCGCGCTTGAAAACGTTTTCAGCAGCAGCCTCTCATGCTGTATGTGGATGGTGCTCCTCCCCAGGACAGGGCTGCCCTGTAAATTTATGTCACCAATGGCCCGAAGCATTTCAGTAGGGCACACAAAAGAATTCCCACCATTCGGTTAGTAGCATAAACCTTGCCTTCGTTTCACGCTTCATTAGTTCTCTGCCCAACGCGTTTCAAGGAATTGCTCCTCTTCGTCAGGGGCTTGCTTGTTTAAACAAAGGAACTGCCAGTCCGTCTTTTATCTTCATGGCATGTGCATGTGTTTAATTAATTACAGCCATCAGTTGGCCCGGGCCATTGGTGACATATATATATATATTATCTACTGGCGGTCGCCAGTAGATAGTTATAGTTAGGACCTATTTTCCATAGGAAATCCGCAACATTCTATTTGGAATAACGTTGGCACCGGTTGACGAATCCTCGCGAAATTTTCCAAACTTTTGGCCAGCTCCGCTCCGCTCCTACCCTGAAAGTTTTGCGGTGATCCGTCAAGCGGGGGCTGAGAAAAAAGGAGGGTCCCAAAACGCATTTTCCCCATGCAATTTCCCATAGGATCTGTTGTCGCAGCTACAGCCCGAACCGCTGAACGGAATGACACCAAATTTGGCAAAGAGGTAGTCCTCAGTTCGTGCCTTTTGCATATATGGTGTGAATCTGTTCAGTAACCCCTGAGAAAATTAGGGTAAAAAAGTTAGTGATATCTATGGCCGCGGAGGATCCGCGGACCGTACCCGCACCGTAAGCGCACCCTCCCCGAACCGAGCGCACAGCCTCCCGATCGCGCGCTGAATGCTAATTGGCTGTCGAGTGTCTCTCTACATTCGAAACCAGGAACTGTTGGTGGCCATTTTCTGCCTCGGTAGAAGCGAGGCTGAAGATGCAAGGGGAATAAGTGTGTAAAACATATAAAGGGGGCAGAATGGAAATACTCTGACCCTCTAGAGGTGCTTAGGGGGTCCCAGAAGGACCCCCTGAGGCCCCCTTTTTAAAAAAAGAAAAACACGGGGAAATGCGCACATCCTATCGCGTTGGATGCACGGATTCTCCTGCGGTGGGTGCGCGGATCCACGGCAACGTTTTTTGAAAAACGACAAGAAATCATTGGTTATATGACAACTTTCTACACTGAAAGGGAGGGTGTATATTTCTGTTTTTTAAAGGTATGATTGTTACTGGTTAACAAAAACAGATGGTAAGGAACATTATATATGATAAGCTGATATGTTGAAAAGTCAAGCACACTTCCTGTCTTGTGTAGGAACATTGTGTGCTGAACTTGTGACCTGTGAGCTCAGTGCAGTATTCCATGACCTGTTTCTATGGTAACAGGCAGAAGGCAGATTGGGGGAAGGGTTGAAATGTATTTCAGTTGGAAAGGGTTGAAATGTTTAACCAATAGAAATGTGTGTTTGCTTTTGAGTTTATGTGCGAAGGATTGTGTATTTGATGTTTACATGTATATGTGTGGAAAATGAAAGGGAAACTTTTTCATTCTTTGCTTTTGCTGAGAGGTGCACAGTGCAGAGATTCTGTAAAAGAAAATATGGTGAGTGATTGATATACTTCTTAATCTACAAAAGAACTTGAAAGATGAGTTATTTAATTGTGAGGGGATGTATGTAGACTATTTTGATTTTAATCAGACTAATGTATTTTTCCTGCTAAAGTGTAGGGAGTACTTTTTTTCTCTACAATGTGTGTGCATGTAGAAACCATTCTGTGATAAGCATTTGTGTTTTTCATGTGTTTGTAGACAGATAACTGTGCTGTTTTTAGGTCTTGCCTGACCCAGCGCATTCGCTGGTCTGGCGAGACATTTTGTGGGGGCTCCAAAAAGTGCTACCAGGCCAGCCTAGAGCGACAGTGCATGTGCGCGGGCGCGCGCGTCGCGCTTTACCGTGATAACTTTCACTTTCGTTTTGATGTTTGATCGCGATCACTTTCACGGCGCACGGCCGCTTTGATGTTCTCCATGAGGCTTCACTAGATTACAGCAGTTAAAACAAGCATTGACATAGCCAATAGGTCTCGCTTTTGGGACCTTATAAGTGTTTAGTTATGCAACTGTTGCATGGCTAAACACTTATAATGTCCCAAAGGCGAGACCTATTGGCTATGCCAATGCTTGTTATATTTTGGTAGAGTTAGAAACCAGTCATTGTTTATGAATTTGTGAAATGAGTTATGTTATGTTTCTATACTAAAATGTAGTACTACTTCTAGATGAAGAAATGTGTTTTGGTATAGTGCAAGGGATAGTGTTGTTTGTCTAGAATCACACATTGAGTCTGTGTGCATTTGAGAACCACTGTGAGAGAAGCATTTGGTAACATCGTGTATTTGCTGACAGATAACTGTTTTAACTTGTCATGTTGTGAAGTTTTAGTAGCATTAGAAGACAGTTATGGCTTATGATTTGATTAAATGAGTCAGGCTTTGACAGAAAGTGCAGTCCTGAAATATGTAGATTGTGTGCAGTTCCCTTACCAGTTGCACTGTAGTGAATGAGTTTTGGTAAACTCCTAGGGATAGTGGTGCATGTCTAGAATCACAGTGTGAGTTAGTGTGTATTTGTGATCAGTGTGAGAGAAGCATTTGGTGATATCATGTATTTGCTTACAGATAACTTTTTTAAAACCTGTCATGTTGTGAAGTTTTAGTAGCATTAGAATCCAGTCTTTGCTTATATGTTGATTAAATGAGTCATGCTTTGACACTGATGTGCTGTACTTAAATATGTAGATTATGTGCAGTCCCCTTACCCCTTCCACAGTAGTGAATGAGTTTTGGTAAAGTCCTAGGATAGTGTTGATTGTCTAAAATCACACTGTGAGTCTGTGTGCATTTGGGTAAGGATTGTGAGAGAAGCATTTGGTAACATCGTGTATTTACTGAGAGATAACTGTTTTAAAACCTGTCATGTTGTCAAGTTTTAGTAGCATTAGAAGCCAGTCTTTGCTTATGCGTTGATTAAATTAGTCAGGCATTGACATTAAAGTGTGGTCGTGAAATATGTAGATTGTGTGCAGTTCCTTTACCACTTCCACTGTAGTGAATGAGTTTTGGTAAACTCCTAGGGATAGTGTTGTTTGTCTAGAATCACACTGTGCGTCTGTGTGCATTTGGGAACCACTGTGAGAGAAGTGTTTGGTAACATTGTGTATTTGCTGACAGATAAGTGTTGTAAAACATGTCATGTTGTCAAGTTTTAGTAGCATTAGAAGACAGTTATGGCTTATGCTTTCATTATGAGAGTCAGGCATTGACAGTAAATTGCAGTTGTGAAATATGTAGATTGTGTGCAGTTCCCTTACCACTTGCACTGTAGTGAATGAGTTTTGGTAAACTCATAGGGATAGTGGTGCTTGTCTAGAATCACACTGTGAGTTAGTGTGTATTTGGGATCACTGTGAGAGAAGCATTTGGTAACATCATGTATTTGCTGACAGATAACTGTTTTAAAACCTGTCATGTTGTGAAGTTTTAGTAGGATTAGTATCCAGTCTTTGCATATGCGTTGATTAAATGAGTCATGCTTTGACACTGATGTGGTGTACTTAAATATGTAGATTGTGTGCAGTACCATTAACTCTTCCAGAGTAGTGAATGAGTTTTGGTAAAGTCCTAGGATAGTGTTGCTTGTCTAAAATCACACTGAGTCTGTGTGCATTTGGGTAAGGATTGTGAGAGAAACATTTGGTAACATTGTGTATTTGCTGACATATACCTGTTTTAAATCCGGTCATGTTGTGAAGTTTTAGTAGCATTAGAAGCCAGTCTTTGCTTATGCTTTGATTATATGAGTCAGGCTTTGACATAAAAGTGCTGTCCTGAAATATGAAGATTGTGTGCAGTTCACTTACCACTTCCACAGTAGTGAATGATTTTTGGTAAACTCCTAGATATAGTAGTTGTTGTCTAGAATCACACTGTGAGTCTGTGTGCATTTGAGAACCACTGTGAGAGAAGCATTTGGTAACATTGTGTATTTGCTGACAGATAACTAATTTAAAACCTCTCATGTTGTCAAGTTTTAGTAGCATTAGAAGCTAGTCTTTGCTTATGCATTGATAAAATGAGTCAGGGTTTGACACTAAGGTGCAGTACCATGTACTATTCTGTTCACTGTGGCTGAAAATTTAAAAGTTTTACCTAAGCACTGTCCTAGAAGTAGTCTGATTATTTAGTCAGTTTCTAAGTACCAAATAGACTGCTTCAAATGTCTATGCAGTATGCATGTAGTGTTCTAACATACTATACACTTGTCTTTTACACCTTCAATTCCCTAGTCAGTATCCATACACTTCCAGGAAACATCATGTCACTTCCTTTGCAGTCCTCTAGAGACCCATTCAACAGCATGTACTAATCCATTCACTGTGCCAAAACCCAAATACTTATAAATTCACCAAGACACTCTCTTTCCAGTACTCTAATGATTCAGTCACTACCTAAGTATTCATGCACTGAGCCAGGTCTTAGCACATGGACTTCTTCAAACCCCTATCCACTATGCATGCAGTCCTCTAAGCACCTACACACTTGTCTTTCACACCTTCAATTCCCCAGTCAGTATCCGTTCACTTCCAGCAAACACCCTGTCACTCCCTTTGCAGTCCTCTAGTGACCCATTCAGCACCATGTACTAATCCATTCACTGTGCTAAAACCCAAACACTTATAAATTCACCAAGATACTATCTTTGCAGTACTCCAATCATTCAGTTAGTGCCTAAGTATTCATACACTGAGCCAGGCCTTAGCACATGGACTGCTTCAAACCCCTATGCACTATGCATGCAGTCTTCTAACCACCTAGACACTTGTCTTTCACACTTTCAATTTTCTAGTCAGTATACATACAGTCCAGCACTTGTGACTGCCTTTGCACTCCTCTAGTGACCCATTCAGTACCAAGTACTAATCCATTCCCTGTGCGAAAAGCCTAGCACTTATAAATTCACCTAGGCACTCTCCTTGCTGTACTCTAATCATTCAGTCAGTACCCAGGTAGTCATGCAGTGATCTAGGCCTTAGCACATGGACTGCTTTAAATGCCTATGCAGTATGGGTGCAGTCCTCTAATCACCTACACAGTTGTGTTTCACACCTTCAATTCCCTAGTTAGTATTCATACTCTTCTAGCAAACACCCTGTCACTCACCCAGTGTGTCTCCTTATAGTACTGTAATCATTTAGTCAGTTAGCATGTAGTCTTTTAGTGAGGTAGGCTTCAGGGCATGAACTGCTTCAAAGTAGTATGCACTATGCATGTAGTGTTTTAACGATCGTCACACTTGTGGTTCAGGGCTATAGTTTCTTAGTCAGTTTTTATATAAAATGTGTTTGTACAGTAACGGAATAGTATAAATTTGAAAGTTATTAATATACATGTATTTGTGATTCTTTTTTACAGATACAGAACAGGAGTGTTTCTCATCTGTTTGCACTCTTCTCGTGCAAGATTGTTTGGATGAAGGGTCCTTGGGTGTTTCATCATACTTGCTGTGCCGCATGAGTATTTTTTGTTAGGATCCCCTCGTAACAGAACTCTTTGGCAAATCTTGCGAATGAAGAAGGTGGCATTGGTCTTTGTTTGCCCCTTGGAAAAAGTTAAACATTTCTTCACCACTGAAGAAAAACGTTGTGGGCGTGGTGCCTTCTGCAAAAAAATATCCTCGGATTCGGTAAATATTTTAAAGCGGCAACATTTACAGTTTTTGTAAGTTAAACTTATAAAATTTTGTTAGCTGTATGCATTTTATATATCTGTGATTTGTTTCTTATGGTATTTTGTTGAGAATACCATGTTGTTTTTTTAACAATCTTTCTGATTTTCCAGGTCTGTCGTCGACATCCGTGGTTCCCACAGGAGTGTTCCGCCTTGTTGTTTTGTTTTATTGTTGTTACATTTTGTTTATTAGTTTATTGTTTATATTTATGTTAACCCCTTCAGTGCCACGCCCTTTCCCCCTCCTGTGCCGGGCGTTGCACTAGTGGGTGGGGTTCATGACGAGATAGTCTCATCATGGGCACAGCGCAACCGTGCTCCATGACGAGACTATCTCGTCATGGGCACTGAAGAGGTTAAACTATTTTCAAACTTTATTTTTTATTATCGTTTATATATTTATTATTATAAAAAATAAAGTTTGGAAAAAAAATTAATAATGTTTTTGGTTGTTCTCTTAACTGCTGTGTGACTCTTTCTTGTTCTTATTACTGTTATTTGATGGAGTCCACCATGGTGTTAAATTTTGGGGCACTTATCGCTGGAATACTGGTGATATCTGCAGTTTGCACCAACTTCTGAATAGTGTGTTAGATTTATCTCAACTTTACTTCCGTTAAAGTGCTGATAATGAAATGGAGAGTAGCCGTTCCCGTGCAAAAAGACACGAGGTGCACCTTTGCGATTTATTCTAAATACTAAAATCCTGTATTGTATTGCACTGAGGTATTGGCTGCACTTACAGTGTACACTCAAAATCTATTAAGAAATCTCATTGTATTTATATTGATTGGGAATAGTGCGTCAGGTGCTGGATCTTGGCGAGATACACTGCTCAGTTCGTATATTGTTGTGCACACGAAAAAAATCACATCACAACTTTCACACCAATTGCAATGCGAAACAAATTCCGGCGATAAGACACGTTAGCACCAGGGATTTTTCACCTGCTTTCTGCTGGTGTTAAGCAGGACAACTACCTGCACCATGAAAGGGAACACAGCCAAGAGCCACACCAGAACACCGACAGGTGCCATTGAGTCAATGAGCATGATACAGGGATACCCATGAGGGCCAGAAGACTCATCTCAACAACTCCAGGACCGCCAATGCCCCCCAAATCCACATCTTAGTAAGTGTGTCCCTGTGGTCATTGTCTTAGCATGATAGGCACGAGCCCTGCAACATCACAGTGTGCTGTCACCTCAGCGTTGGCAGTGAGCCTGGATGTGTAGCTACGTACGCATCCTCCTGCATGCACAACTAGCGTGTGCTGGTCTGTCGTTCACAGGTCAGTGCAGGGGTGTGCCTATCTGGCAAGGGGAACGGGATGTCTCGGACATGTCCGTGTACAGGAAGTGCGGTAAGTGTGTCTCTGTGTTCTGGTGTGGCCTGTTACAAGAGCCGCAGCAGTCGATGTTGTAAAGTGGCATGCACCACCTCCAAACGGCACTGTGATGGTGTAGTTGGAATGTAGCAGGACATGCGCAAATAGGCATTACAATGGCGTGCCGTACGAGTGCACGAGATACAACAGCTCACCGTACAAAAGTGTGGGGGCTCGTGGGAGGGAGGAGCAGCCGTTTGGCAACATAACACACAGTGAACTCGACCATGTGCCACATGCTGGGCATCTCATCCATGATGACCACGGTCGCAGACATCCCACAACACCAACGACTGGCCTTTGTACACATCCTCTATGAATGCAGCGTGGTTTTCACTTCTATGCTCGTTCAGTGGTGTGATAATGGAAGGTTGTGTGACTTGTGCTCCTTGTTGGTGTGTTTCATTTTGGCCATTGTTAGTCTATATGTGTGTTGTACTTAATTGTGCATGTGTGCCATTCTGCCCATCTCCCTCCCTCCCCCCACTCCCTGCTTCTTCCTCTTCCTAGTGCTGTTGTGTCTATAATTTTGTTGCTGCACACATAAATACATGTAAAGAATACATTAGAATAGTTCCTTGATTCTTTTAGGTTTCAAAACTTCTCTATTGGTTCCTTTTTAATTTTGCATATATACCGTTTTTTTAAATATTCAACAACACATAGAAGTCAGAAGTGCAACGTATTCTATCAACACACTTTCTAGAACATTCAGGTTAAAAGTTCATCAATTTTTTTAAACTTTACGATATTTTTTTTGTAACATTTTCTTGAACATTTAACGACACGTGCAGGTTAAAAGTTGACGATTGTTTTAAGTTCGAACAGTGCCTCCCAAATGCAAGTAGCAGGTGTGGTTGAGCTGAGCAAATTTTATCCTATGATATGTACTCCACGTTGAAACTGCTTTTTCTTAACCAATCACAAAGATGCTTTTCTACAAAACTAATGTGCACCCTACTTTTAAAAAAGAATGCTTTTCATGATATCTTCAGAGATAAGTTATAGATAGGAATTAGCATTTAAAAAACCTTTGAAAATCACTGAAAAAACCATAGGTTTCATGCACATTATAGTTAGGAATTGGCATTTAAAAAACCTTTGAAATTCACTGAAAAAACCAAAGGTTTCAGGGGCGTTATAGTTAGGAATTGGCATTTAAAAAAACCTTAGAAATTCACTGAAAAAACCATAGGTTTCAGGGGTGTTATAGTTAGCTGGACATTTCCCTCGTACAAAACCCTAGAAATTCCCCTGTTATAGTTAGTTCAGCTAACTATAACTCGCGCCCCTGCAGTGCACTGCTGATGACGTCACATATTACATCACTCATGACATGGTCAGTAACATCACTGATGACATCACTGATGACATCTCAAATGACATCACTGATGACATCACTGATGACGTCATCCAGTGACTGTGTGTTTCTGTAAAGTTTAAATATGTTTTATATATTTATAGTGAAAGGCCTGTGGAAGAATGAGTGGCTGTACAAGTGTGTGAATGGATGATTTTCTAGGTGCGTAACTGACTCTATAAGTGAGTCATTAAATGTATCTTACTTCAGACTAGTGACTAAACTGTGTGAATGTCTGTATGTGTCTGTGTGTTGGTGTATAAGTGGCTGCATGGTTTTGTGAATATCTATATGAGTGTCTATATGGAAACGTTTCTTAATCCCAATCTTAAAAGATAAAGGCTTTGTCCAAGTGAGACCTGCTTTTTTGTATCTACAGCTTTTAAATAATGTTTGGGAAACCTTTAATATTGCAAGTTTTTTAACTGTGGTAATTCGTACTCTGAAGAAATGAACTGTACCCTTTTTAAATGTTGGTATTGTGTTATTAATGAAATCTCTGTTTTTAATATGTATTTATTGTAGTATGCTTTTATGGTTTGCACTAAACCGAATAAAGACTTTTGACTGACTGAGTGTCTATATGGGTTATTGATTGGTTGTCTGAGTATCTGTATGGGTGCCTGAGTGTTTGTATGGGTAGGGTGTGTGTGACTCTGTGACTAGATGTGTGAGTGGGTGATTCAGTGGGTGCATGTTTTTAAGAGTGCATCTGTGATGGACTGTATGGTTGGGTGAGTGTATGTATGGGTGTGTTAGTGATTGAATGTATATCTTAGTTGTACATGTGTTAGTAACTACATATGTGAAACGCAGTGTATATGTGTGTAAGAGTATATAACTATCTATATGTGAGAGTGTGTGATTTTGGGAGTGGCTGTATGCGCCATAGTACAAGGATATCTGTGTCATTTGCTGTTTGTTTTTCTGCAGGAAGACACAGAATTTGTTTTTTTTTTTTTGTTTTTTTTTTTGAAACCGTTTATTGCAGTTTGAAAAAGTTACAGGTATGGGCCTACAACCACTCGGCCGGCCGCTAGAGTGACAAAAGCATGTTGCATTCATACAGTAAGAGTCTCTTGGCGGTGCAGATTAGCAGAACAGGAGAAATCAATGTTGCAGGCCGCATGGCTCCATGCCCACAATACGGTTCCCTTTTATCAAAACAAAACAACACACAGAACCACACCCGCAAGGCAACCCGCGATCCAAAGTGACAGCACGTGCTCCATAAGTGGGGGATCCCAACCAGCAGGAGAACTCTGAAGAGGGGAATGGGAGTAGATCAGGGACTGGGGAACCGCGTGCCCACGGCTGAGGGAGGGGGGCCATCTAGGGAGACGGAGCTGGCGAGGCAGCCGGTAGCAGTGGCGGCTCACAAATACCCCCGCGGTAGGCGTTCCAGGGGCCCCAGATTTTCACCCACGCCCCAGGCTTACCCCTCGCCACATACACCACCTTTTCACGAAACATACACCAATCCATATGTTCTTTCCAGGCCAACACCGCCGGGGGCCTCTGGGATCCCCACAATTGAGCAATGTCACGCTTAGCTATCATGTATCCCAGAGTCACCCACCGCGTCTGCGGGGCCGAATAGTCATTTGGTTCCCACACATTCAGCAAGCATCTCCTCGCTTCAGGCAACAGCGCGACACGCGTAACCACACGCAGGACCTCATGCACACCACGCCAGAATCGCTCCACCCTAGGGCACTCCCACAGTATATGCATGAAAGTTGCCAGGGCACCACAGCCACGCTTACACAATCCGTCACCAGCAAAGCCCATGCGTAGAAGCCTTGGCCCCGTCACGTAAACCCGGTGTAGGATCTTAAGCTGGACGAAACGAAGGCGAGCCGGGATGGCCACCTCTTTCGGAGAGGCCACCGCGGAAATCCAATCCTCGTCGTCCAGCTCCAGCCCGTCGGCAACCCAGGCCTCGCGGAGACTAGTCAGCAGGCACGATCTGTCGTTGATCAGTTTTTTATATATGAGGGAGATTGTGCTGTCCGGGACATGGCCATCCAGCACTCTGTCCTCCAGGGGGGAAGACTCCGGAATGGACGCGACATCCGGGAAGACGGAGCCCAGCGCATGGCGGACTTGCAGGTACCGAAAGTACTCACTGCCCTGCAGCTGAAACTCCGTCTGCAGCGTCGCAAAAGTCTTGAATCCCCCCCTCGTCCAGAGATCTCCCACAGTGCTGATTCCGATCGTGTCCCACTTCTCGAAGCCCTTCGACGTCCACAGGGAGCCCAACCTCTCAGACGCGTACAGCGGTGACGCCCGGGTCAAACGGTCCTTCCACCCCATAGCTGCATTAGCCGCGTGCCAGACACGCACCATGACACGCGTCGGTCCCGTCAGACGGGAGTCGGGCGCGCCAGAGTAGAGCGCTCGATTGTAGTCGCCACCGGGCAGGAGCATCTTGTCCATCTCAAATGCCGGGTTCAAGGCGGGCCCGTAAAGGCCATGATTAATTGCAGCTAGTTGGGAGGCCCAGTAATACCGTTTAATGTCCGGGAGGGCAACCCCCCCATCGTACCACGGGAGCGTCAATTTGGCCAGAGCAATTCGCGGCCTCCCGTCCCAGAACAGGCGCCGCTGGAGGCCCTCCACCTCACGGAAGTAGCGTGCCGGAACCAAGTCCATAGTATTCTGGAGGGCGTAGAGGAAGCGCGGCAAGGACATCATTTTGAACAAGGCCGCTCGGCCGAGCGGCGAAAGCGGCAGACGCCGCCAGCGCACCACGTCCTCCTTCAAGCGCTGGAGGGGGGGTAGCAAATTCCGCTCATAGCGGGCCTCCGGGTCAAGAGTGATATATATACCCAGGTACCGAAACCCCTGGGAGGCAATCTGGATCGGACAGTCCCGTGGTAGGACCGGAGCCTCCCCGGAAAGCACATAAACACAGGATTTCGCCCAGTTGATGACAAGGCCTGAGTTGCGACCGAATGAGCGCAAAACATCAACCAGGACGATCAGTGATTTCCGCGGGGAGGCAAGATACAGGAGGATATCGTCAGCATAGAGGGACACGCGGTCCTCATGCTCGGGGGTCCAGCGGAGACCACGGATGGAAGGGTGCCACCGCAGCCACTCCGCCAGGGGCTCCAGGGCCAGTGCAAACAGGAGAGGCGACAGGGGGCAACCCTGTCGCGTGCCCCGCCCCAGCGCGAATGGGGCCGAGACTCGCCCATTCACCACCACCTGCGCCAACGGGCCCGAGTACAACAATTTGACCCAGCTAATAAAACTCGGTCCAAATCCAAATTTCGCCAGCATCGCCCAGATGTATGGCCATTCAAGCGTGTCAAACGCCATGGTGGCGTCCAAGGACGCCAAGATGGCCGGCTCCCGCACAAATGGGACCCGCGCGAGCACCCCGTGCAGGCGCCGCAGATTGAGCGCCGTGTTGCGGTGTGGTATAAAGCCAGACTGGTCTTGGTGGACCAAATCGCCCACCACACCAACCAATCGGTTGGCCAACACCTTGGCGAGGATTTTGGGCTCCGCGTTCAAGAGCGAGATCGGCCTATAGGATGTGACCCGCTCACGGGGCTTCCCCTCCTTGTGGATCACCACGATTGTGGCCAGACGCTGGTCCGGCGGGAGGGAACCCTGCGAGTGGGCCGCCAGGAACATCGCGCGCAGGTGGGGCGCCAGTACATCCGGGCGTAGCTTGTATAGCTCGATGGGAATACCATTGGGGCCCATGGCCTTGCCGGATGCAACCGAGCGAATAGCCAAGGCAATTTCGTCCGAGGTGGGAGGAGCGTCCAGCGAATCCCTGTCCTCCACCGTAAGGGAGGGCAGTGCGATGTCCCGAAGCAGGGCATGGGAATCTTCCTCCGAGCAGGGGGAAACCGGGGAGTAGACCTCGCGGAAATAATCCGCAAAGCAGGAGACAATGGCTTCCGGCTCGGTGACACACGCACCATCCACACTCTCAATCAAAGGAACCACGCGACTCGCTCTCTCCCTCTTATCCAACCACGCAATCAATTTGCCAGCCTTATCACCCACATCATACAATCGCCCCTGCTGCTCTCTACTGAGGCCCCTGGCCGCCTCCGTGACGAGGGCCCGATAGGCCGCCTGCTTTAGGTGTAGCACATGCAGCTTGGCATCCGTTACCCCGCTCCCCAGGTCACCCTCCAGCTCCGCAATCTCGGCCTCTACCCGGGTCACCTCCTCCCGCTCGCGCCGCCGGGCATGGGAGATAAAGGAGAGGGCCTCCCCTCTAAGAACTACCTTAAAAGCCTCCCACAGGGAGATGGCCGAAGGGACCGACCCCACATTCTCGTCGAAATATCGCTGTAAGGATTTGATCAAATCGGCACGAATGGTGGGGTCGCGCAAATACCATGCATTGATTGGAGCCACCCTGCCATCCCCCCTCGGGAAGACATCGAAGTGTAACAGCAATGGGGAGTGGTCTGAGATACCCCGCGCCAGATGGCACACCTCCCCCACCCTCCCTGCATGGGCCGCCGGGACAAGGATGTAATCAAGCCGCGAGAGGCTACCATGGGCACCCGAGTGGAAGGTGTATTGCCGCTGTGCGGGATGCTTTAGTCGCCAGCAATCCACCAGGCCCAGCGTGTCTAAAAGGCCGGACAGCCACGCCTGTGCCCGGGGAAGGTCCCTAGGGGGATGGCGATCCATAGACCCTGAAGCTACCGCATTAAAGTCCCCTCCAACCACCAGCAGGCCACTCGGGAGGTCCAGAAGGAGGTGCCCCAGGTCCGCAAATGTGGTGGCTTGTAATCCAGGCGGGACGTACACTGATATAAAAATAAACACTCTACCCTCCATTCTTCCCACCAGGACAGTGTAGCGTCCCCTCTCATCATGGCGCACCTCATCAATCTCCAACGGGAGCGAGTTCTTGATCATAATACCCACCCCCCGCGAGCCCGAAGTGAAGCCAGAATGGGCCGCCAAACGATAGCCCCGCCGATTCAGTGCATGAAAGGAGTTACCTATAAGGTGGGTCTCCTGCAGGAAGACAACATCTGGTGAAATACGTTTCAAGTACTGCAGGACCACACCACGCTTAATCCTATCCCCCAGGCCGTTAACATTCCATGACAACACAGTAAAATCCCTACCCCCCATCATACGTCGAAACAATCGGTCGTCCCCCACAGAGCATCTTAAAAGCAACAATACAGTAGCGGGTTTGCCTTGCGGTGCAAACAAACAACACACCCCCCCCACCCCCCCATCCCAACAGAACTCCCCCCTCCCTGCACCCCTGCATGAGCCCAGATAGCCCCCCCAAAGTGCAGTGTGCCTGTCGCCCCATAGCTGAAAACTAACTAGTCCCCCAGAGGAGGAGGGAAGCCCCCAACAGACCCCGCACGACCTCCATAGGAGGGGAACATATGCAATCAATAAATGGTGAAGGAACATCGTCCAGGGCAAGGCCTATTTATTCACCCCTCAATTCTGATCCGGCGGGCCCTCCTCGCCAGCCGCGCCCCCCCCGCCCCCCCGGCCCCGATCTCCAGGCAGAGTGTCCAACCAGTCCCCAGCCGCCTCGGGCCGGTCAAAGAAGTGCGTGCGACCATCCACCTCCACCCTCAGCTTGGCTGGAAAAAGCATTGAGTACTTAAGGTTCAGGTCCCGTAGGCGACGTTTAACACCAAGAAAACTCTGTCTCTGCTTCTGAACCGCCGGAGTAAAGTCTGGGTAGAAATGTACATCCATGTTATCAAGCTTGACCGGTCCCTGCTGCCTGGAGGTCTGGAGGATAGCGTCTCTGTCCCGAAAGTTAAAAATCCGGGAAATGAGAGGCCGCGGCGGGGCACCGGTCTTAGGTCTGCCCCCAGGGACCCGGTGAGCACGCTCCACCGCAAAAAGCTTACTTAGCCCCCGGGGCTGGAGATGGGTAAGGATCAATTCTTCCACAAAAAGATCTGCCGCCTCCGCCTCTCGTCCCTCCGGCACCCCCACAATACGAACATTATTCCTCCGGGCCCGACCCTCGGAATCCTCCAGTCGCCGGTCCATCAGGGCGCTCGCCTGGCCAAGCCGGCGCACCTCCTTTTGGAGGGCCACCACGTCCGTCGTGAGGCTCGTTGCGGTGTGGGCCAGGGAATCGACCCGGTCGTTCGTTTTGGACAAGTCAGCCCTCACAAGGCTCACATCCACAAGGACCGAGTCTATTTTTTGCGCCAGGGTGTCGAAGCGCTGGTCCACCGAGGCCTTCATCTCTGCGATGGCGCCCATGACGTCCCGGAGGGTCAGGTCCACCGGCTGAGCAGATGCCTCCGTCGGGCCCGCCGGGGATGTGCGCGATGTCTCCGGAGAACCCTTCTGGAGAGTGTAGCGGTCCATACTGTTAGATTGGTGCGCCGGGCCACGGCGGGTCGTCTTCACCTTCGCCCGGTCTCCATCTTGTTTGGTGGACATACTTGCTCTCCCACCGTCGTGCCAATCTCCTCGAACGGGCCGCTATACCAATTCACGGGTTCCGGGGGGGGGGGAGGGCGACCACCGAACCGCAGGACAACCCACAGCCGGCGGGTCAGCCGGGCACCCGGACAAGACCACGCCAACCCCACCTCGCTTGAGGGCAAGGAGGGCGCAAAAGCGAAAGTGAAAGTGCGGGGTACGTGAGTCGCCCAGCCTTGCCCGCCGCTGTTGTTCACTTTGTCCCCGGATCGCCCCACTACTCCAATCCGGGGGGCCGGCGCGGAGAAGGCCGCAACCTTCAATCGGTGCTCCCACCGGTGTCCGGGGTCCGATTCGAGCCCGAAAAACGGGTGGCGCCTCAGCTCGGGTTCCCCGACACAGTCCCTTCAACAAGGACAGGATATCGCCAGGATTAATTCAGGAGGTCGCGGAGGTCCTCGGGAGCCTCGCACCTACGCGGCCATCTTGGTTGCGCGCTAGGCTCCTCTCGACACAGAATTTGTTAGTATTTTTATGAGTAAGTGAACTTGAGTGTTTTTAACTGTATAGGTGAGTAAATTTTACTGTGATTAATTATTTGCATGACTGACTAGATGTGTCAGTACCTCAATGGATGATTGGCGGTGTGTGAGTGTCTATATAGGTGTATAAATGCACAGAGTGACTGTAAGTATGAGTGACTGTACAGGTGAGTGAGTGGAGATGTATGTAGACCTAAAAGTCAATGAGTGGGTGAGTAGTTATTGGTATTGGAGTATCTATGGTTGTCAAAATGGCCGTCTGAAATTTTGAGTCGGTGTATCAAAGGTTATATTAGGGTGTGAGAAGATGCACTAATTTATCACGTGGATGACGTCATCAGTGATGTCATCAGTGATGTCATTTAAGATGTCATCAGTGATGTAATCAGTGATGTCACTGACCATGTCATGAGTGATGTAATATGTGACGTCATCAGCAGTGCATTGCGGGGGCGTGAGTTATAGTTAGCTGAACTAACTATAACAGGGGAATTTCTAGGGTTTTGTACGAGGGAAATGGCCAGCTAACTATAACACCCCTGAAACCTATGGTTTTTTCAGTGAATATATATATATATATATATATATATATATATACACACACATACACACTTTGCAAAGAGTAATAGGGAACACGTCCACGCCTTTCAGAACTCCTAAATCGCAGACAGCCCTCAGTTGTGTAAAACTAATTACTTTAGAAGAGTCCAGTCATGAGTGCACATTAACAGTTGTCCAGAAGGTTATTCCTTTTAACGGGATTCTGAGCTAACATTTCATTTACTTGTGATTACTACGTTCAGGTGCGTAACACGGGCCCCTGTGATGCGGGGAGATCTAACCCTTCTGGGGTCCCTAAATCAGTCCAATGCTGATGAATACCTATGCGAAACTCAGGTGTCCCTCTTAACCTTCTGCAGTTGGGGGGGGGGCTTCATTCTGCGTTACGCCACTGCTTACGTCATGCTGTGTTCCGTACCTACTATCGCTTGCAGGAATAAGCCATGTTTGCTCGACCTGGCTATCTTTAGAGTTAAGTGTACAAAGGGAGGGACTCGGTTATCCAATTGGAGAATTGTGACTCAGGCAGCCATGGGACAACAGTAATCAATAACTAGCAATCACAGGCCGTGCCAGGGCCCAGAGAAGATGCCTGTATGTTTGTGACACCAGATGGCTGGAACCTAACAGCTATGTATAAAATAAATATTGATACAGCGATTGGACACTGCTGTGCTATTCATGCCCCAGCACCTGTTCCAGAGCATGTGCTACAATTTCTGCTCCCTGGCTATAGACTGATGTTCCCATCTTGCTACCCGGTCTGTATCTCTCAACCTATCATATTGATAGAGCTCTCGAGTTTCCCAGTTCCAGTCCAGGTTTTTTTCTTTGCACTTTGGGATTTGTAGTCCGATTTATGCAATTATAAAATCAGGACCACAGGTCCCAGAATTCAGAATAAAACGCTATCTGGATGAGCTGTTCACCTATGGACAGGGGACACTTGTGAGCTCTGTGTTCAGGGGCTATTCCCATTATGCCCCATCGCTGATCCTGTCGTGCTTTCCTAGGAGATGGCATATTTCCCAGGTCCATGCACGAGTAGCTCATCCAGTCTGGGTATTTGCTTTGTATTTTGGGACATGTAGTCCTGCTTATCACAGTATAAAATCAGGACTACAAGTCCCGGAATGCAAAGTAAAACCATTAACGAGGACTTTGCTTTATACTCTGGGGCTTGTAGCCCTGATTAACCCGGAACGCAAAGCAAAAAGCGGAATTGAATGAGTTACTCTTGCACTGACCTGGGAAGTTTGAAACCTCCTGTTCCCTCTTTGAGGGTATGTACACCATCTATCCCGATTTTAGAGAGACAGCAACTATTTTTAGGGAAAAGAATATATGCTGTGCGAGTTCCCCTTAAATGGTTGTCATTTCAACTCTAGCAGATCAATGCTCCTAAAATTCTTTTGACCGCCATTCTCCTGCTGCTGTGTCTGTGTCTCCTTGGTGCTTGTTTCCCCGTGCACTGTGCTCCATACCGCTCCTACTGCGGCAAATGTGCTGCACTCCTAGGGGCAGATTTACAAGGATTTCCTGCAGTGCATTGCAGCCACTACAGTGTCTGCCTGTGTTGCATGAAAGGGAGAGCGCAGAACAGCGCCATATTTACTAAGATATGACATTGTTTTCCTCTCTCTCTGCTCTGGCGCACTTTAGGCTGCCATGCTCCACCATGCACACCCTGTGCGCATTCTGTAAAGAATAATATCTGTAACCATCCTTCCGCGCTGTTTCTGCTTTGCACGTGTACTGTGCAGTGCAGCACATGTGCAAAGTAGTAAAAATGAGGATATATCAAAAACTTTTTCCTGGTTACGCCTGCCTCGAAGAGGCATACGATTTTGGTGCACATCCGTGCTTACGAATGTTTGCAGATATGCATTTGCCTCAAAACCAATAGGGGATTGCATGGGAATGCCCTGATACCAGCCTTAGAACGCCACTGTGACGCAAAGTAACGCAAAGCAGTAGATAGCGCAACTTTGTGTCATTTTGGGGGATTCAGGATTTGCGTTGGATAGTAAGTCTCAGCATAACACTTTGCGTAAGGTTCGCTGTACAAAAGTAAAGCAAACCAGCTGTAAAACACTAGTTCATCTGGGCCTTGGTGCACCAGAGCATAAGCCCCTCACCCTTCCGAAGCATTGAAACCATCATCCTGAGCCAGGGATTGTGCTTCCATCGCTTGCTCCCACCCTCTGCTCCCTTCCCCGGCATCTGCATCTTTGTAAGACTTCTAGCTGACTCTCCATATTTTAGTTTACCACCTGGATGCATTCACCGAGTTTTTGTCGTGGCTCACTTCTGTTACAAAAACACACCTGAAAACAATGATTTGTAAAAGAAAAGCTTAAAACTTCAGATTGTGCCCTTGGTGACGCGGAGTCCTCTATAAATCCTTCTGATCTTTCTTGCCCAGAGGTAGTGCCCTTCTCTCTGCTGCAAGCTGCGCTCTGTCCCATTCTGATTCCGGGGCTTCTACTTAGACACCATCTGGAAGCATTTACCGGTCAATAAAAACACTTGAAGACTAAGCCCTTGGTACTATGCACACCACCAAGAATCCAGCAGTAAACTTAATTTTATTTGACAGCACCTCCCCCCCCCCCCTCTCTAACGTTACAAGAGTGAAGTCTGGAGTAGTTTCTCCAAAAGGAATATGCAGAATGGGACACATCTGCCACAGAAGCCCTTCGCTTCCAGTAATGTAAATGGGACTGTGTGTGCAGCATGTGCAGTGGCACCGGGGCTCAGGAGTTTGAGGTGCCCACTGCACTGGCGACCCTCAGGGGGCAGTACCTGTTTAAGGCAGGGCACATCACAGTCATGTTACTGGTGCTCCCCCCTAAAAAAATCATGCCGATCTCTAAGCTGAGGGCGGGCTCAGGAAGACAGGAGCCAGGGCATTGGTTTTCGTTTCTTAGTGGCTCTTTAGACATACTTACTATTCATATAGTTCTGGTAAACAATGCGTAGGCGTAGACTTCTATTCACATCAAAACATATAAATCTCCACAACCACTAAGAGAGTAAAGTATTCTACTTGGGTATATATTATTATACACAGCAACGGATTTTTGCGACATCGACAAAGGCAGAAAGGAAATTAGGCAAACATTACAATTGTCTTCAGCTTTGCCGTACATATATACTTCAATTCATGGCCGACTCGGCCGACCCACTCAGCTGCGTCCATTGTGCCAGCAGGCCCCAACGCGCTACAGCAAACATTTGCATTACTTGATAAACAGGGTACCACATAGCACACCGGCCCGCCGAGGTAGCTGAACTCAGGCATCCTCACCAAAATTGTACACAGTCCATACTTTCCGGGTTAGGGCAGAAGAGTCCAGGACCACCAGCAGGTCAGTCCCCTCCCCGCCTCTCCTCTGCACAGTTCCATTCTATCCCCTCCTGGGGCCTATCCAGTCACTGAACCTCCGTAGCTGCGCATGCCCCCTCTGCTATCTGTCAGCGCTCCGCCTTGCTCTGCTACCGGGTGGGAGGGTGGTTTCCAATGTTCCTGCGGCTTCCCTGGGGTCCAAGGAGACAAAGAGGATGAAACCCCAGGGACGCCGCCTTATATAATGGTAAGTTTCGGTTTCCAAATGTGTGGTGCACGTCACCAGAGATACCTCCACGACCAGCCACCCAGGGGAAGCTCGATTTCGTGGTGCGACTAAGGGCGCCCCTCCCCTAGGCGCGATGGGCATCTACTCAGGAGTATAAATGCTGGGCCATTAGAACTGAGATACTTTTATCTGGATTGGAAAGTATCTCTCTGCCCTCTCACCTACTGGGCTGTTTAACCCTTGACTGCTTACAGGAACAAAGCATGGACCTAATGGCTTTGCCAATGGTTTTTAGAATTGGTCTACAGCTGTGTGTAAATAAAACAAAGTAAAAAAAAAAAAGAAAGTATGATGCGACAGTCGCATCAATTTGTAGGCATCAATGTCTTTTTTTTTTACAGATTTCTATTGATAAATTAAAACAAGCAGTGGCATAGCCAATAGGTCTCGCCTTTGGGACCTTATAGGTGTTTAGCCATGCAACAGTTGCATAACTAAATACTTATAAGGTCCCAAAAGCGAGACCTATTGGCTATGCAAAGCGGCCGTGAAAGTGATCGCGATCACGATCACGATCAAACATCAAAGAGGCCGCGAAACCGAAAGTAATCGCGGTAAAGCGCACGCCCGCGCACAGGCACTGTGGCTCTAGGCTGGCCTGGTAGCACTTTTTGGAGCCCTATCAATAAGTCTCACCAGACCAGCGCATGCGCTGGGTCAGGCGAGACCTAAAAAATAAGTAGCACAAAAGTGTTTTTTTATGCGTGGGTGGGGGAGCAACACGTAGAGTGGTACAGGGAGGAATGCAGGTGGCGAATCAATGCTGAGGGTAGGGGATGCAACGGGTAAAAAAGGAGGGCGTGAGTGGGGGGAAGACACTGAGGGCAGGTGTGGGGAGAAAAAGCAGTGTGGGAAAGAGTGGGAGAGCGCAGGCATTGAAAGCAGCCCAGAGGACAGGGAGGAGAAGCAATGGGTGAGAAATGAGGAAGGCACAGGTGGAAGGAAGCAACAGGGAGGGCAGGAGAAGCAACGAGCGAGAATGCAATATGAAGCAAGCTGGGGAGAAGCACATGGGTTAGACAGTGGCGTAACAATAATTGAGGGGGCCCCCATGCAATGTACGTGGAGGGGCCCCCTCCGGACTCTATCAGGAGCTCCCCGGCCGAAGTGCAGTGCTGAGGGGGCCCCCTGGAGCTTGGGGCCCCCCCACACTGCAGGGGATGTAGGGCCTGTGTTACGCCCCTAGGGTGAGAAAGCAACAGGGGGGAGTACACAAGTGTGAATGCAAGCTGGGGGTAGGTGGGAAGAAGCACAGGGCGAAAGACAGTAACACAGAGTGCAAGGGGAGAGAAGGACATGAGGGAGACAAAAGGAAAACACGTGCACTCCTTAGGAGTGCTTGAATGCCCCCCAAAAAATAGAAGTGCTTGAAAACGAGGCAGTGGAAGCAAAGTAGTCACTCAATAAAATGAGATGGCAAACAGGCTATGCTCCATGGGAGGGACAAAAACAAGATTGATGAGCTGGGACACAAATGCGAAGCACTCAAACTAGTGACTGGAAATCCAACCAATTGTAAACAGTGGGCGGGGTCCAAGTCCCTTTATGTTCTTGGTACACTCACTATGTCTCACAACGGGCTGCACATGCGCTGTCCAGTAGGCTTGACCTTAAAAAAAAAAAAAGGCACAAAGTCAAAATTACGTTTTATTTTGCATTTCCTAACTCTGCCAAGTAGCACTATGATGTATTATACCATTAGCCATTCCTGGCTTTTTGACCAACAGCATGTTGAACTATTTGGCTTGTAGTTTTACTTTTAACACTTATTATGGGATCAAAACCTCAGCATGTAAAGTGCTGTCTGCAGAAAATTTTGAATTTGTTGACTGTGCTATACATGACTTGGAGTCACTTGTCAGCTCTGTTTTAAAATTTTACAAAATCATCTAGTCCATTTCAATATTTCTTGTTTTACATGTGCACCCCAAATTAAACACTGTTCACATATTTTGTGAGGATTCATTTATTCATTTACATCTTGTATTAAAATAAGCACTGGTAATGCGAACCATTTTGGAGGAAAATTGTATACTTCGTTTCAAAACACAACAAAGGTACAGCATGGGCAGTTGTAGCACAGCCTTCCCTAACGCCATGAAGAAGTAAAGGAGGAGTTGTAGGAGGGCCCAGTTCTCTCTTACTTACAGAACAGGTGCAATACCGTTAGCTAACATACTAAAGAGCGAGTGAGAGTAGTTAAAGGACTGTTGTATGATCTCTGAAAACGGACACAAACATGCATGAAATATATCAATCCTTAAAGAAACAGACAAACCTCTTATGGGACCACCCTATATTCATGTACTGCTCTAGGATGATGAGCTCTCACCTACCTAGTGTGTATGCTTTATCAGGGGGTTCCACATCTAGCACTAGGAAGCATCTGAGTACTACTGTTCGAAGGTTGTACAACCTCCTAGTAATAGGTTGTGAAGTTTGGGCGAGGCTATGTGCTTTACATTGACATTTATGTTCTGCCTTGGTTGAACTCACATACATAAATTAAAACTGTATGTGGGGAAGCTAAAACTGTTTTTTTACTAGTGTCTCTCTACCAGACTTTATAATGCCACGCCCCCGTAGTGAAAAAAATAAATCATCCGTACCCCCACCTCAAAGATTTTCACAATGATACTATTAATTTGGCAATGTTTAAATATGTTTAGACTTATTTAAACATTGCAGTTAAGTTATGTTACCACTTTAAAAATTCAATCAAATGCATGAATGCCAAACATACTATTCTGGTCAGGCAGGCCTTACTAATGTGTAAAAGTATCCACAGTGTGATTATTAGAAATTGGGGTTTAGAAGAATATATGGTGTCCCTTCCCTTTTGACACCTTCTCCCAGCCAAGATATAAATGAAAAAAAGCGGTTAATGATGGCCATTTACCAGTCACGGCTGGCATGACTCGTGGGTGGGGGTGCGGGGGGGGGGGGGGGGGGGGAGGGGTGATTTAAAAGGTTTTTTAAAACTTGCCCTCTCCGGCCTGGTAAAGCGTTGTCTCTGCTGCTCTGCTCCTTGCAGGAAGCAGGCAGCCTCCCTCACCTCCCCTAAGCCCCTAAGCAATGGCAGCGTTGTGATTGGTTGGGACGTCGACCACACAGGCGTCTATGGGGAGGCCGTTTTCTCTATGTAGGCTGCATACAGCCTACATGGAGAAAAAGCAGAGTGCATATGGCTGGTTTGGGGGCCGACCAAACAGTCAGCGTCCTCAGAGTGGGCAAGCCACTCCTCTGCTGCCCTGGAGCAGCACCGTCCACCTGCCCGCCCCCAACCAAACCCTTCTTCTTTCTCGCAGTGAGAGAAGCTGAAACAGAAAATCGTATTTATAATACCATTTTATGCTTCTCGCGCTGCGAGAAGGTAGTGGGGCGATGCTCCTCCGACCACATGGAGGAGCCACCCCTGCAATTTACAGAGCGGCTTACCGCTGCTCATTTTGTTTCTGCTGTTAACAAAGCACTGTGTGGTATCTTCATTTCTATGCCTTGCATTCTCCACTTAGTGTTATGTCCTCTGCTTCTCAGCCGGAGTGTCTGTAATGTAATTAGAATGTTAATGTGTGCCTGGTTGAGTGAATGTCAGTTAGAGTGCATGGACTGAGCAGCAAGGTTGCTGCTCCTGGTAGGGTTTCCTTAATACCATCTTTACCTGTTACCTGAGACTCCTATCTTAAGAATAAACCTTGTCCTGTTGTTCACCTATACTCCTGTCTACCCTGCATCTTCATTTACCACACACTGTTATCAACATAATGCTTCTTTTGGCCAGAGCCTTGGGCCCCGGTTCACTTGAGGCCCCATTAGAGGGGCCCGCCCCCCAGTTTGAAGATCCCTGCTCACACAATATTAGGAAGGATCCAGCAGGAGACCCTGCTTCTCTTTTCTGTCAATGCGTTTCAGTGCTCGAATATTGCCCCTACAGGGTTAGGCATCTTCGTCAGGCCTACAGGTCCTGGTATCTCATAAGATGAGGCTTCTGTGGCAGAAATAGTGCAAGCTTCCATCCTTCAGAGGACAATTGGTCAGAGGCAATGCAAGCTTTCCCAATCACTGGACAAATACAAACTGCGCAGAAGCAATACTCGTTCACGGAACGGGTATAGAATGGCAGTAGCAAAGCAAGCTTCTCTCTCTTACAAAATTCAGCAAGTGCAGTCTTCCATTGCCAGCAGAACAGATTCAGCAAGGCAGGCTAGTAAAAACTTTACTCATTCACAAAACATGTACAGTTAAGGGATGAGTTACATATAGGTTACAAACCTCTCTGGAGTGAGTGCTTAAACCACTGAGAGGACTGTAGAGGTAGATGACTGAGTGAATAAATGAGTTCAGACACCATCATCGGTTAGGTGATTTTCCACATCAGCATCCTGGAATTCCTGCTTCTGCCACTCAGAGACCTGCTGCCACTACTGGTGTCATATCCTGCAGTTTTGCTGCTGTTACCTCCTTTAGGTCTACCTGCAGCCATTCACATACACACCTAGAACTCAAAGGCCGAGTCTTTGCTATACCAATACAGAGACCTTCTCTACCTGTTGGTGTGACTAGGAATGGAGGGAGAGACATGTGCCCAGTATGGCCATTTAAATATAAAATGGTAAACACTAGACATAGCATGGCACTATGCTACTATGTTTTCTCTCCACAGTTTACAAGACTCTCAACTAAATGGTCCTCTTACAAGCAAACATGTACACATTACTTTCCCTCTTTCAAATCTTTCTTTCCCTCGCTACCGCCACTTACTTGCCTGTCTCACACACTTGACCTCCCTTACACTGTGCCTTTTCTCACTCACATCCATTTCTTTCTCACTTCCTGTTTCATATAAGCATTTTCATGTTTCAAAATGTCAGCAATAGGGGCTTAGGAGCCCTACTGATTGAAAGATTGGAGACGTAAATCAATGCACGGATGATTTTAAGGTGAAAAATGAATATTTCGTTGTGAGAACCGAAAATATTAAGATTTGAGACAGTTCATAAATTGCTAGTGTTGATTATTCGATTTTCCACATGTTGAGAAGTAGAATTAACCTAGTAGGTAACTGTTATTTGGAGCAAGCCAGCCATACCCTAAGTGACCATGATCAAGATAGGGTACAGATGCCGACCTCTTCGGAAAGGTTTGGGATGCACAGGCACCAGGCGCTATGCAAACTCAGGCTGGGTGCGGTACCGGTTCAAAATGTTGAGGGCCACTGCATGCTAATTAGTGGTTGTGTTGTTACTACAAAGCTAGGGGATGGGGCACAATTTCCGAGTTTGTGTTAGAGCCCACTTAACCCTTGCAACCCCGGTGTTTTCGCACACAAACTGTGAATCGTAAGTGAACAGTTGAACTAAGAGAGTCCGGCTTCAGGTCTAGAAGTGACTCTCTAAATTCTAGTGTCACCTCAAGGAACGTAATACAAATACCCTCTGCTTCGAGGCGCGAAACCCAAATACCCAAACTCTACAAGTAGTAGGGACAGCCGGGACGCTTAAACAAATGTAAAAACTCACTGACAAAGCCAATAGATCTTTGATATGCAAGACCTATTTGCTCTGCCAATGCTTGTTATAATAGGTATTTACTTTTAGACTAGCTTTTGTGGTTTTATCTGCAGACTCTCACAAAGCATGCAGCATGATGGCAGATGACGTGTGCGTCGGTTGTCTCCCTTTGATGCTGGTGATTGCTGCTTTGGCTTGTTTAATGTGCCCAGCCACTTGACTTTCTGCTTTATGTGGGGGGATTAGCAGTGACTGTATCCCACAAATCACTAAACTGTGGAAGAAAGATTATTGCACACAAAGGCATGCCCACAAGACAATGAGCGCCGGAGCAGCGACTGGATGCTAGCCACACTTAACCGTCCTAATAACTGAGCATTCAAATACTCCCTTTTACCGGTGTTACCAAAAAATGTGCTTTCTGATTTAGAATGCTGGAAAACACTGGTTCCTTAAAAAAAAAATTATACTGTCAAGCATTGTAACATGCCATCTCCTAGAACCATCATTTTGGTAAACAACATTCTTGTGATTGTTTAAGTAATGCCATGTTTCGCTGTACAACAGAACTATACGGTGTATGGGTGCTACAGTTCATTTGAAAACTACAAAAAACAGGACCACTGTATTGGATTTAGTGGTTTTAGTGAATTAATTCACCTTCAATTTTTACTTTGCTTCTTTGGAAAAAAAAGAGTCATGGACATTTCAAACATGTACATGAAAGAACACCGGTTCAAGACATACATAAAACATACATAATCACAAGAATGAATACAAAATGAAATACATGTTAATACACAAATATAACAATTGATAGGCAGACCTATCCTTCATTTCTAGTTGAAAAGAATGCCGGTCAACAGATTTATACACTAGTCAAAATGTGAATCCTGCCATTACAAGCTAGTTGGGAGCAAATGGAACAACAGGCTGATTGCCATGTTTGTTGGCTGCTTGTAGTCTATACAACTTAATGTCTTATCCAACTAGCTTGGTCAACGCGTTTCGAAACTCGTGAAATCTTTTCGGGTTCTCCTCAGGACCAGAACTAGGTCAAACACTACAAAAAAATTATAACAAAAAACAATGTTTTAATCCTTTGTTCAAAATTATTCCTTTTACCCTACAAAACATTTTTTTTTTTTTTTTTGGGCGGGTTCTACCCTTACCATAAGTGATCAGTCCTAGAACCCGATTGAATGTCCAGTGTTCAGGCTTTTTATCTTGCTTGCGATTCTTCGGTATTTAATGTAATCGGTTCTGAAACAAGGAATGAGGAACATTTGTGAATAAAGTGAGTGATTTAAAAGCAATGTTTTAGAAAGGTACACTCTAGAGAGGCAGCAGCGTTGCTTGTAATTATGTGCTCAACTTAAAGCGCACTGTTGCATTGCATTTAAATCACTCACTTAATTCACAAATGTCCCTCATTCCTTGTTTCAGAACCGATTACATTAAATACCGAGGAATCGCAAGCAAGATAAAAAGCCTGAACACTGGACATCTAATCGGGTTCCAGCACTGATCACTAATGGTAAGAGCAGAACCCGCCCCCAAAAAATGTTTTGTAGGGTAAAAAGAATAATTTTGCTCAGAGAATGAAAACATTGTTTTTTGTTATAATTTTTTTGTAGTGTTTTGACCTAGTCCTGGTCCTGAGGAGAACCCGGAAAGATTTCACGGGTTTCGAAATGCGTTGACCCAGCTACTTGGATAAGACATTAGGTTGGATAGACTACAAGCAGCCAA
The DNA here is from genome assembly GCF_964204655.1 of Triturus cristatus. Classification (NCBI taxonomy): domain Eukaryota; kingdom Metazoa; phylum Chordata; class Amphibia; order Caudata; family Salamandridae; genus Triturus; species Triturus cristatus. Next base: position 358,251,159 of record NC_140586.1, on the reverse strand, counting down.
CAAACATGGCAATCAGCCTGTTGTTCCATTTACTCCCAACTAGCTTGTAATGTCAGGATTCACATTTTGACTAGTGTATAAATCTGTTGACCACCATTCTTTTCAACTAGAAATGAAGGATAGGTCTGCCTATCAATTGTTATGTTTGTGTATTCACATGTTTTTCATTTTGTATTCATTCTTGTGATTATGTCTATTTTATATATGTCTTGAACCGGTGTTCTTTCATGTACAACATGTTTGAAATGTCCATGACTCTTTTTTTCAAAGAAGCAAAGTAAAAATTGAAGGTGAATTAAATTCCAAGACAACTAAATCCAATATGGTGGTCCTTTTTGTGTAGTTTTCAAATGAACTGTAGCACCCACACACTGTATTGTTCTTTTATGTATAATTAAGGCCTAGTGTGGGTGCGTTAAATGGGCCCAACCCCTTCTTGTTCATAAATGTATTGCGGTACAGCATTTGGCCCATGCACATAAAATATATATATATCTTTTAACAAATTATTGTCAATTGCTATAGGACTGGTGCAGAACTTGTCAGCCTGGTTGGCAAAGAGGATTTTCTGGGCGACCAGGAGGTCAGGCTGGACCAGAGGCCACAAGGTAAGGAAGACTGGGGTCTTGTTTATTGCTAAAAGATCGATTTCCTGGCAGTTAAAGCAGCGTGTTCGGATGCGGGTGCCACCTGGCTGGGTTGGGATGGGGCAGGTAGGAGGGAGAAAGAGGCTACAGGAGAGGGGGTGAGTGAAGCGCCATATGTTTTAAACATTGGCCAAAGTTATATATAATGAAGCTGCCACTTAAGCACGATCCACAAAAATAATTAATAACCAGTAACACGCTGCACTTTACAAAAGTGACACAAAAAAAAATAGCGCCGGTGAGGATGGAAGACGATGGCAGGCAGATGAGGTGACTTCCATAGTCGGGCCAGTAATGCACATGGAGCAGTTTGCAAAGCGTGGGTGTTGCTGCAATGACATATGTACCAGTGCGTGTAGCTGCAGTAAGCCTGCCGGCAGTTTGTGGCACTTGCCACTCTTCAGCGGTGTAAGTAAACCGCTAAGACCTTTTAGAGAGGCCGCATTTAGTCGTATACAATTTTCATGACAAGAGAAGGGCACAACACATGCATTACCAGGCTTTTTCCTAATTCCTAAAACACGAGAGTTCATTACCTAAACAAAATGTTTAAAAAGAGCAAGTTGAGGAAACAAACATCTATTTAAATGTAATCCGCTAAAAGTTATTTCATGTGAAACTATGGTAGAATGTCCTGGGTAAAGGAAGAGGAAATAGAAATGTATTTGAATACTCTGCAGATGTGACCAGATAAGAGCAAGATTTACAGGCCTGCAGTGCAGGGCGTTCCGATGCGAGGGCGATCTGGCTAGGGTGGAATGGGCCAGTGGGAAGGGAAAAGAGGTTACAAGAGACGGAGCGAGTGAAGAGGCATATATTTTAACATTGGCCGAAGTTATATATAATTAAGCTGCCACTTAAGCGCGAAGAACAAAGAAAATTAATATCAGGTATCACGCTGCCACGTGGCACTTTACAAAAGTGGCAAGAAAAAACAAGCATTTGCAATGCAATAGGTCTCGCATTTACATGAGTTTAAGCTATTGGCATTGTAAATGACAATGCCTTTCATTTTATGCTTTAAAAACCAAAACATAAATATAAGGCATTGTCATTTACAATGCCAATAGCTCAAACTCGCGTAAATGCGAGACCTATTGCATTGCAAATGCTTGTTTAGCTTGTTAACAAAAAAATATATTTTGAGAAAGAGTTTACAAAAAACGGCTTCTATATGTACAGATATATGTAATAGAAGTAATTGTATGCATTGTCAGATTAATGCGGTAGCACAGTGGGTAAATGTAATAATTATAGCTACAGCATGTATGCTTTTTTGAGCAGCTGTATCAAAGCCATATAATATGTGTGTATAGAAATGGTTTATTTTCTTAGGTATGGTATGATAGAGAATAGAAGACTAAATGTGTGTAAGAAGGGTGCAACTGTTATGTAAAGACATGTGGTATATTAACGTGTTTGAAAATACGGTATGTAATGGTGAAGGTTTTTTTTTTAGATGTGGTAGGGGTTTAAAAGCATGCTGGGAGTGTATTACGAAGAGGTAATCTGATGTCTTTTTGTCGTAATGTTTGTAAACAGGCTGGTATAATAGAGCTGGTATGTTAAAGATGTGTGCGTGTGCAATGATAACTGTTGGACATTAAGGTATGCACTCTAAAAAATCTGTAGTGGCAAAATATTGGCTGACGGAAAAAGTAAAAATGAAAGCAACATAAAATGTGTATGTAGCACAGTAGTACAATATAAGGATAGGTGGCAGTAGAGAGTGCAAAGCAGAGAGACAGATCGAGCAAGTGGAGAAACATGAGGAGAGGTGGCAGCAGAAAGTGTGTAGTTAGAGATAGACACGATGATTGAAGAATATGAGGATAAGTGGTAAGTTAGAATGTAGGGCAAAAGGGAGAGAATATTGTACTGGTGCGTGTTTAGGCAGCAAAAGCGAGAAAATGCAATGTAAGTACTATGTGGCAGAAAATAAAACATGAGGGACCTAATAAAGACAAAAAAAGGGAGCAAGCAACGAGGTGTAAGGAAAGGTAGACTGTATGCATATGTTTAAGTGGGAGGAGAGAGTGCGGGACAGAGGGATAAGTATAAAGTTTTTGGAATATTTGTGAGACAACGTTATATGTTCTGGGAGTTGTTGTGTTTTCTTTCTATTGAACCAGCTGGACTAGCGCGCCGGATATGGTAATTGAACTGACATACCGGATAACAAGTCCCGTACCAGAAACCTGATGTCCTAACAACATGGAGTAACGCGCAAGCAAGGTAGCAACCTTAGATTATTTTTATAGGAGAGTAGTCCTTGCTCTGCATTCGGTTTACAACTGTAGTTACTCACGAGCACTTATATGAAAATAACTGTTAGGCCAGAGTACGGGGCAGGTGAAAGGCAAAAGTGAAAAACATAAGGATAACTGTTAGGACAGAGTGCAGGATAGACAAGTAGGTACAATGATTAAAGAACATAAGGATAAGTGGCAAAGCAGTGTGTGGAGCCGAGGGACTGGGCACATGAGGATAAGTGGTGAAGAGAGCGCAAGGCAGAGGGACAGGCACGGGGAGTGAAATACATAGGGAGGGTGAAGTGAGCATGGAAGCAATGGCCGAACTGTATTTGGTAGCAGGAGAAAGTGCGAGGACTTGTGATGTTTTTTTCTGTTGAACCAGCTGGACTAGCATGTCAGATAAAGTAATAGAACAGACACACCGGATAACAAGCCCGTAGTAGAAACATGATGTCCTAACAGCATAGAGTAAGGCGCAAGCAAGGTAGCAACCCTAGATTATATTTATAGGCGAGTTGTTTTTGCGATGCGTCCTGTTTATATCTTTAGTTACTCAAGAGCACTTTATTAACCCCCTCTCTTCAGTTACGTTGTAGGCATTGAAGGAAAGGACTGAAGGCCACCAGTACACCCATTGTTGTTTTTGCGATACATAAAATTTACAAAAAGGGCGCCTTTGCGGGATCTATCTTGGTAATGTTTTAAGTGAGCTCATGAAGTTTTAGCGTCCCAGTGCTCCCCCTAAGCGTGAGGCCTAAGGCTGAGTATGATTTCACGTTGTAAGTTGCGCACAAGAGTGGCATGCGCAGAGCCGTTTTGTAGGTCTCCAGCCTCTTTAAGAAGGTGGCAGGACAGAGTGCAAGGCAGAGGGACAAGCATAGCGAGTGTAGAAAATAAGTGTAACTGTGAGCTGCCGCCTCTGATGCAGGAAGCCAGAGTTCGAGCCTCGAGGTCGCGTCCACATCCTGTGATTCTGGGCAAATCACTTAATCTCCCCGTGCCTGAATGTGTAATTTAAATACGGTGCTATGTAAAGCGCTCCAATACCTTCGGGTCGAGTTAGCGCTATATAAATATGCAACAACAAAGCAGAGTAACAGCCATGGGGAGTGAAAAGCATATGCCTGAATGTGTAATGTAAATACGGTGCTATGTAAAGCGCTCCAATACCTTCGGGTCGAGTTTGCGCTATATAAATATGCAACAACAAAGCAGAGTAACAGCCATGGGGAGTGAAAAGCATGAGGAAAAGTGGTAGGAGAGAGTGCAGGACACAGTGACAGGGACGCTAATTGAAACACGCGGCCGCGAAAGTGATCGCGATCAAACATCAAAGCGGCCGTGCGGCCGCCAAAGTGAAAGTAATCACGTCAAGCGCGCGCCCGCGCACATGCACTGTATCACTAGGCTGGCATGGTAGCTCTTTTTGGAGCCCTCTCAGTAAGTCTCGCAGAGCATCGCTTACGCGATACCTCAGGCGAGACCTAAAAATGGTACGGGTGAGGAAAGAAGATGGACGGCAGGGCAGATGGAGTGACTTCCACAGTCAGGCCAATAATGCACATGGAGCACTTTACAAAGCGCTGGTGTTACTGCGATGACATATGTACCAGTGCATGTGGCTGCAGCAAGCCTGCCGGCATCCTGTGGCACATATCACTCTTCAGTGGTGTAAGTAAACAGCTAAGACCTTTAAGTTTGGAAGCATTTAGTCGTATTCAGTTTTCATGAAATGAGACAGGCATAACACATTCATTACCAGTCATTCTTCCCATTGCTAAAACATGAGAGTTCATCGCCTAAACAAAATGTTTAAAAAGAGCAAATTGAGGAAACAAACATCTATTTAAATGTAATCTGCTAAAGTTGTTTTTATTTGAAACTGTGATAGCATGTCCTGGGTAAGGAAAGAGGAAATAAATCGAAAGGTCTTTGAACGCTCTGCAAATGTGACGAGATAAGAGTAAGATTTACAGGCCTGTTTACAAAAACGGAGCAGAGCTCGGAGCTAGAATGCTCTGCAAACGAAAGGGAAGCTTCAAACATGAGTAGGAAACTAAGAAAAAGAATTGTAAAAAACGAACAGATAAGCACCAAAGTGGAAAAATACCAGTAGTTCGCCATTTTGTGGGAGAAAACTAATGACACCAAGTAGGGACTAAGAGGAAAGATTAACCACTAGCAAGCAGGCCTTTTTAAAGGACAATTGAAGTAACAAATAAAAAGGCAATGAGCGGGCCATACCCCCCACAAAGTGTATACAACATATCTCAAAGAGACCGCGCAATTGCTGTCTATGCTTGACCTAAATATGAAGGTGTACTGGAATGCATGCCTGAAACATGCAGTAATTTTACAGATCACGCGGAGAAAACTTTAAAGTCACATAATGCCTTGTCTGATCTATCATGTTTCTAAGCATAGTTAATCAAGTTCTTTGCTTTGCCTTCTGGGATTTGTACTCACAATGATATAATACGATATAAGGCCTCAGAATGAAAAAACATGGACTGGATTTAGCATGTCCCAGAGGACTTGAGAGGTCTGCCTCTCTGTGGGTACTTAACATAACATGTATATTTGTAAAGCACACATTCACTCAAGGGTATCTTGGCGCTGTAAAACAGATGTTTATTGTTCCCAACTCAATGGTACTCAATTTATCGACCTCAGAAGGATGAAAGTCTGAGTAGTCCCACCAGGATTTGAACCTGTGACCATGAGGTCGAACATAGGTCCCTACAGTGGACACACAAGTCCAGCAAGACACCAAGCCACTAGATCCAGCTAAACATAGATAAATAAACCCACAGCACAGAAACTGGCAGACACAAATCAAACCATAAAGCCGAAGACGATATAGTTTGCTGATTGAGAAATGCTTTTTTTACCTCAAGTGAACTAATGTAATAATGTCAGGTGTGTCCCTTTCAGTCAAACCTTGCTTCAGACAGCCTGGCTTGTGCAATGTAGACACCTGGGCTCAACGCAGATTCAGACGGGTAGACGGGTTGTCTACTTTTCACAATTACTCGTGTGGGTTTAAAAATCCCAGTAGGCAAACTACAGGGGGGCATCTTCGGGGGTGGGTGGGAAGAGAAGGGGGTGTTTGGGGTGTTTCACCACCCTAATAAATATATTATTTGGTAAATAGGTTGGCACAGGAGCTTTCAGTCATGTATGGTAAGGTGTTTGTCGGATTCGACCTGGGATTTTGACGATCTTAAAACGGGTATCACAAGTGCCACGGAGCCCTTGACGCTTACACCGAGGCGACGGCAGTAAAGTAAACATGGACTTTGTTTGCATCCGAGTTGACTCAGGCTATATTTGTTTGACTTCTTTTTAACCAGTGATGCCCGTGTACTCGTCGTCTGCCCTCACCCAGCAGTACTCCTGCCTCCGAGCCTGTCGTGCGGCCTGTCACTCAGGCTCTGCTCCCCCTCCCTCTCTCCTCGCGGCAGGTCCCTCCAGAGGCCCGTCCTCCCTACCCCGCCCACGCTCCGCCTGCTCCGTGTCTTCTCTCCGGCCGGCCCTGCAGTGCTGGTCCCGGTAGAATGATGCCCGAGATGCGTGTGCTGTGGCTCCTCTGGGCCCTGTGGGCCCCCGGCTGGGCCGGCATGTACTCGCGGGAAGACCCGCTGGTCATCTTGAACTCCGACTCGGCCCGCTCTCACCTGCTCAACTCCAGCAGCGCCTGGTTCGCCGAGTTCTACGCGTCCTGGTGCGGACACTGCCAGAAATTCGCCCCCATCTGGAAGAAGCTCGCCTTGGACGTCCAGGGTAAGAGACCCCCCAAGATAGAACGCGAGACACACAGCCACCCCCTGACCACGCACCTCTCCTAACAGAACTCGCCAAACCTTTCAACCCAGAAGAGACAGACCACTTCTCACTAAACCTCCCCAAGCGAGAGACCCCCGCAAGAGACTCCTCACACTGACAGCGAGACCAGAGCCTGCGCACAGCAAGCCACCCATCCCCAGACAAACAGCATCGCCTCTAAACAACTCACCGGTCCTGTTTCAGCCCATTGCAGACCACTTTCCGCTAAACTATCAAAGGCGAGAGAGACCCTCAGAGAGAGACCGCGCGAGTCAGACCCCGCGGAAAAGCCGAACCCGACAATCTGTCTAAACCGACACCCCAATCATGTTTCAAACCAGCACTGAACGCCACTTTCTATAATGCCATTCACAGAGAGAGGCAATCAGACACACCACTGTCTGAGAGTAAGGCACAGAAAGCCCACACAAACCTGAACATGTTTTAAACAGATTCCCCAACTTGCTTCAACTCATCCATAGCGAGATACCCCTCCTCCCCATCTCTACCAAAGGAGAACCAGCCCCTTCGCCCCCAGAAAGAACCCTACAAAGTTAGATTTAAAAAAATGACATCAAAACAAATGCCTATCTTCTTGGAAAAGTTTTTAATGTAATATTGGTTCGAGTACCATTTTATTGCAATAATCTTCCTTAAATCCTGCTTCTGACTGTCCAGCCACTCGTTCCTCTGCTCCGATAGACCTTTCAAGCTTCCCATGTCTGTGCGTGAATAGCTCAACGAGTCCAGGTTTCTGCTTTTCATTCTGGGACTTCTAGATCCTATTTTATAATAGGAAACAGAACGACAAGTTCCACAATGCAATTGGGGGGTGGGGGGATGTCTGGGTGGGTGAGTTACCCGTGCATGGCCTGGGAAACTTTGGAGCTCTTACTTTGGCCGGAGGAATTGGGCACTGCTCCCTCGGACCCCACCTCCCCCAGTCTCTGGGAATGACGCCTGCAAGTGGAGAGGGCACTCGAACAGGGGCTCCAAAAGTCGCAATAATTCTAGCTGTGGCTATGTGAGGTGTGGATTTATACCCAGGTCTCCACTGTATATCTCTGTCACGGCTAGAGAGACTTTAAAACCATGCAGCTCGCATTTTGATTGGTCTGAAATGATACAGTAGCATCGCACCAGACCTGAAATTCCTATGCTGCCTCACAGTTAAAGAAAAAGTGACGCTTTAAAGCCCTTTGTGTTGTATACAAGGTTTTCCATGCCGCTCACAGAAATGCTTGTCCCACTACACTCCACTGGGAGCTTCAGGTCCGCCGAGCAGGCCTCATGTTGCCCTGACCAGTCAGATAATAGAGATGGTGGTCGATCGCTTTATGTCCAGGGCTCCTCCCTAGGGAAAACCGTACCTTTGCATTCGACACAGGAAAAGGACGACTCCTAACTGAGAAGTTCCTGAAAGACTCACCTCTTTTCCTTGCCCTTTAGATAATCTGATCTTCCCCTCACTGGTAGTTTCCAGCTGTACCTGAGCCCTCCCATCCCAGACACCTAAAAGCAGCTTCGCCTTCCTCACTCAGGCTTATGGGACTCTGGGTCTTCCTCTGGAAGTCATCATTTTGGGGACATATTTGACATCCGGTATCGCCAGGCGCTCTCCATCCCTGTTGGGTAATGGACCAGTTCTCCATCACTGGTTACTTGCAAATGTACTGTATTGTAAATTGCCACATACACTGTTACATGTGCCCTACAGAAACTTCTCTGATGCCACCGCAGAGTAGTTTGAAGCTTTCAAAAACCCCAAATAAATTAAATGTATTTTGCTTCTTATTATTTTCTAAAAAAAAGTAGAACGGCTAACATGTTTCACAACTGTGTTGCTTCATCAGGGCCTAAGTACACGCCTAGTGCTATTCAATGGGTTATATTGGTTTGGGAGTTCAGATTTAAGTTCTATGGACAGTGCCATCTCAGCATGTAGTTCATTAAAGGTAAAAGTCGTATGTTTCTTCTATATGGTGGTAGTATCAAATAAAATAAAGCTGATCATAATTATAAACTGATCTCACCGTCCCATATTAAAACCTCTTTTTATATTATGCGTCATGCAGCAGTTTGTCCTCACTTTAGATTCAAGTTCAGCAATCACCTTCAGAGGGTCCATAGATTGGCGAACATGTTTTAAGTTATTTCCTTTAGTAAGGAGATGTGGAACTCCCTTAACTCCAGGGATAAGTAAGGTGTAACAGAGTGTGGAGAGCTAAGTAAGAGAAAGCCTTCACCCACACTTCGGAGTCCTGAAACGAAGATTCCTCTAAAGTGGCGAAATAGAAGAGTGGAATAGTCTGAAGGTATGAGTGCCGGTTGTGCCTGTTCTTCAGGAATCCAGGCGATGTCCCCAAAAAAAGCTTTGGGAACCTTAAAGGAAACCCTGTCCTGGACAGTAAGCCAATGTTGCTACTTCAAGATAGTAGACACACCGCTAATGGGAGGGCTCTGACTGCTAACCCAACAGTGTTATTTTCATGACCTGAAACTGCTCAACCAAATATTTAGCTGTCTCAAGGCAGAGGCTTTAACATTACCAAGGTTGGATATCCTGATAGCCCTAATCCTAAAGCAAGGATAGTGTGTCCCCCTTTGGCACCACCCGTTGTCCCCGAGGGGTTTCTTGTTCTAATACTTGATTCAAAATCATCATAAAGTATGAGAGTTTCACGTTTTGTTTTTATCATTCAATGATTCAACTGAGTTCTCCAATGTTATTCTATATCTTTATTATCTCATATCCATTGTAAATACATCCAGAGGTTGAAAATCACAAGGACCTCAGTGTTCGAACACTGAGAACCTTGCGAGTTGATCTTCGTTTGGAAACCTCCTGATGAAGGACCTTCATGGGTCCGAAACGCTTTGGGGATTTTCAACCTCTGGATGTATTTACAATGAATACAAGATAATAAAGATGTAGAATAACATTGGAGAACTCAGTTGATTCATTCAATGATAAAAACAAAACGTGAAATTCTCCTACTTTATGATAAACGAGGTTTGAATCAAGTATTAGAACAAGAAACCCCTCGGGGACCACAGGTTGTACCAAAGGGGGGCACACTATCCTTGCTTTAGGATTTGTGCAATCAGGATAGTCACAAATTCACAACTAATATCAAAAGTTGATACCCCACGCACACACAATAAACTCCTTTGAAACAAAATTACTTGGTGATTCCTTCAGGAGTGCGCTGATATTCACAATCCGACACTCCCAAGGTTGGACTGCCACCCCACAACCTCCAGCAAACGAGGCACAATCCTGGCAGCCTCAACTGAACTAGGCAGGAAGGTGTGACAGCACAGACTTTTCTTTTAACTGGAGATACGAGTCAAATTTAAGGAACAGCATTTTCACTCTTCTAGTTGGAGTGAAAAGACCCTCCAGCAGAGGGAGTTAGAGGGGAGAGATCTGAAGATCCTGCACATGCCTGCTACCATGATCTCAGTTTTTCACAATGCAGTTTAAGCAAAAGCCTTTCCATCAGCTCACTGATCCTCCACCCTCTTGTGTACTCGTGGAAAGCTGCAATTGATGCTCCCCCTCCAAGCAGAAGAATGGTGGTACCTTCTGTGTACAAGTAAAATGAGAGCTTCTGAGGGCCAAGCTGAATTTTGAAAGGTAGGGCAAGAGCATGGAATGTTGCAAGACTCCATCCACAGAAATGTCAGCTAGAGACCCTCATCCAAGGTGTACTACTGTCCCTGTTTCCCCCTTTAGCCAAGTCTAGAAAGACAAATAAACTCTGAGTTAGACCTCACCGCTTCCTTTACTAAGAAACACCCGACCCAAACTCCACAACTAGAAAGGGAGCAGTCCCTATGAAACACCAGGCACAATAACCCAATGCCCCCACCCTTTGAACCAAAAGAAACACCCATCCACAGTGCTTCCTTTGTTTTCATCCATATGCTGAAAACACAAGACTTTTGTGATCACTGGTTCTGCAGCTGTTCCTGGAAGAAGCTGGGCGGCGACATGAAAGGTACATGCAAGCACAAACTAAGGCACCCAACCCCATAACATGCTCACCCCACCCATAGGAGACAAATTACACAAAATTGGATTGGTGCCCGAACACACTGGTTCAGCATTGACTGCTCGCCAGGCCCCACAGCTTGTATAGAGATGTCGCCTGGTCATAAAATGTCCAGGGGTCTGGCAATTTACATTGCAGCCCCTATTTGTTAGCAGAAAGGCACTCTTTCCATACGTCTAGCCTTCTCCTGCATTTTTTTTTTTAACACGACTGACATGGTGGACCCTTGTTATTCCCACTGACCAGGCCCTGTTCCTTCCACGCATTTTCTTAATGCAGCCAGAGCCTCATGATTCCGTTCATGCTGCTTCGGTGCACACACCTTTTCAGACCACCAATGATACTTGAGATACATCTGTTGGTGGCACAGGTAGGTTATCAGTGTGTTTATTTGGTTCTGTGGACCATGTGAAGGCAGCCCTGGGGTGGGAGCAATATGTATTGTTGTTAGCGGTATCTCAGTTTGTGTTGTTGGGTAGATGTTCTGTTGTTAGACTGACACCATCCAATAGAAAGGCAGCTTTTTAGCAGCCAGGAGCACATAGTGGTATTTTAGTAGACTCCACGTAGCAGTGAAGGATGCTTTGTCAGTAATCTTCTGTGTGGGTGGTAACAGGGTAGTACCTTTGGACATAGGGTTACGGTTGCTACCTATTCCCATGTTGTCTCGTTGCTTTGTTTCCAGTACTGGGCTTCTCTGTTGAAAGTTACTCCTTTCGGGTTAGTTTAATTGATTCAATGGAAGTACGCCAAAACTACAAATCCAAGAACACAGCAGGATGTCAAATGAAAGGCCTTGATTAGAAACATGGGAGCATATTTGCAAGGCCCCTGCGCCATTGGAGCGCCACTTTTTTTTACGCTCCAGTGGCGCATAACGCTGAACCATGTTTACAGGCCACGCAAAGCCACCCAGCATGGCTTTTCATGGCCTTGTAAACCCCCCCCCCCTTTTCATGCATTACTCTGCGTGAAAGGGGTGTTCCATGGGTGGTGCTGTGGGTGTTCCCACGCAACATCCATCGATTCTTATGCATTCCCAGATTTACAAGGTTTCTTAAATCTGGGAATGCGTCAGATTCTAACACCTCCCAAGCGGAGGTGGAAAAAGAAGTGACGCAGCTCGGAGAAATACCCTTATTTCTCCTCTTTCTACATGTGCTGCATTCTTCAGCACACAGACAAGGATGAAAATGCCATCAATTATTGTTTTTGTGCAGGAAAGTGTTCCTTCCTGCAGAAAAACTATCATCCCTGCAACGCAGGTACCCGCAAGGGTGCTTGTGTTAGCGCTAGCAGCCTATAGTGCTCCAGCGCAGAGGAAAGCACAGTGATGCATTGTATTGCTGTAAATACGATGCATCCCTGCACTTTCCTAATGATGCAGTTTGGTGCAGCCAGGTGGCTTGCCGCACTGCGTCGTTTTCTTGTAAATCTGCACCATGCCTTCCCGATGACATAGAGCGAAGTCGGGTGGCAATCCTTTCCAGGGGTATAGGCCTTTTGTTTAGGTTATTTATAAAGTGCATGAACTCTGTAGCATCTTGGTGCTACTTCTGCATGAACTGACTAGTCTACATTGTAACTGACAAGAATGTAATTTCTATTTGGGTGAGAGGACGGTGTTGCTGCAACTCTCTTAATTTCACTGTGCAACAGTAGATTGCGTACAGTGCTGATGTCCTGATTTTTGATGCAAGTCCTTGTATTGTGCTCATGCAGGCCTAGTGGTGGCGAGGTTCAGCGATTTCAGGAATAAGTGCAGAATGCAAGAAGTTATGGTGCATGTGAACTGCACTGACGTTCTGTGGCATGTGAACTGCGACAGTGAGATTCTGGTGCATGTGAGGTGCAATGATGAGATTCTAGTGCACATGAACTGTGTGGTTGTGAATTTAGTGTGGCAATGAAGATTCTGGTGCATGTGAGGTGTGGGGATGTTATTCGGTTGTACGAATTTACAACGCATGCCTTTACCACATGTTTTTTTTATTATTTTTTACAACACATGCCTTTACCATGCAATTAAGTATAAAAAAAGGTACGGTAAATCCACCCAGACCCCATTTAAAATAATTTAATTTTTATTGGGGGAACCCCTCAAATCTCCTTTTATTAATTACTCATCACTGTAAATCCTTTCCCACACCCAAACCCTAAAAACACCCTTGCAACCCAATACCTCTACCCACCTCTAAATCCTAAAATTTTCTTTACTAAACTATGACCCTACCCACCCCTAAAATACCCTTACCACCCTATACCCCTACTCGCCCCAAACCCTAAAAAAACACTCTTGCCACCCTATACCCCCAGCCCTAAATCCATGTGTGTATGTGTATATTCATTATCCACTGGCGGTCGCCAGTAGGTAGTTATAGTAAGGACCTGATTTCTGTTCAAAAGCTGTTTTTGATTTGCCCATAACTGCTGTTTGACGAATCTTCATGAAATTTTTAAAACTAATTTGACGCTCACTTTAGCTCCTGTCTTAGAAATCTCCGGGAGATCCATAAACAGGGGGTGCGGGAGGGCGGGGGGGTGCGGGAGGGCCGGGGGGGTGCGGGAGGGCGGGGGGGGGGGGGGGGTGGGGGGGGGAGGGGTTCCAAAGCGCTTTTTCTCCATGTTAATTTCCATAGGAAACTTTAGACACCGTTACAGCATGAACTTCTGAATGAAATTACACAATTTTGGCAAAAAGTTAGCTCTTGGTTCCAGAAAGCTCTTTTTTTTTTTAAATAGTGTAAATTCGTTAAGTAGTTCCTGAGACATTTAAAGATTTCTCAGATAACTGTGGCTGCGGTGGATTCACGACCACTGCCGATCTCGTGCCTGAGCTCTGATTGGCTGCCAACACTTCAAACCAGGAACTGTTGGCAGTCATTTTGTGACTCGGTTGAACTGATTATTAAGCAAAAGCGTTAAAAAATAAAGAAAAGGAGGTAGGTTAGAAACACCCTGACCCCCTAGGCCTGTTCAGGGGATCCCACAGGGACCCCAAGGGCAAAAAAAAAGCGTTTTGTTTTTAAAAGAAATTCGCTGAGAGTCGCGTTGGATCTGTAAATCCTGCCGCAAAATAATTTTGAAAAACGAAGTGCGGGTTGCCACGCTTCGTTTAAATAAGCCCCTGGGATTAATTGGGACAAGTCAATAGTATATGTTCTCCCACACAACCCTGGGGACCGCCACCTCCCCAGGGCTAATATATATTTAATGCGGGGGCAACGCGACCCTGCTGCCCCCGGGACCACCACCTCTTCGGGGCTATATTGAAGATGGGGGGGGGGGGCGTGCGGCCCCCTCCAGGAGCTCTCCATGGTCCTGGGGACCGCCACCCCCCCAGGGCCAGCTCCAGCAATGTCCTGGGGTGTCTACCCCTGGGATACTGCAGTTTGCTATGGCTTGGGGTGCTCCCGCCGATCCATAGCAAACTCTGGTCGGCTTCATGGAAGCGAGAGAATGAAAAATGCTCTCGTTTCCATAAAGCGGAGCAGAATTGCTTTTGAACAGAGGGAGCTGCATGTTTGCAGCTCCCTCTGTCCAAAAGCAATGCCGACTCCCGCAGGAGGTGGGGAGCAGGCAGGGACCGCGGGGGCCTTATGGCTCCCCCCACGGTCCCAAAAAGGCCTTTCCATGGTAATGAGGTCTCCGGGCAATATCATCCCGGGAGAAGGGCCTCGCTGGCCGCCCTCCCCATAAGAAAGACTGGTGAAGACCTTGCCCTGGGGGATGGGGTCCCCGGGGCCGAAATCTGCCTCGGGAGGGGGGCTGCGCGGCCCCCCTCCCTTTTTATTCATCATTACAAAAAATGGACCAGGCCCCGGGGGATAGGGTTCCCAGAGCCCAAAATGGTCCAGGGAAGGTGGGCTCCTAAAAACAAAACAAAAAAGTAGGCGCGGGGAAGCCGGCAAATCGCCGAGGCTCCGCTTCTTTTCTCCACCACTCTGCAAACTCGTCTTCTAGCGCCTTCTGGGCGCTGCTAAGTGGGGAATGAAGTCCCCTTGGCTGCTGAAGGGCAACAAGACCTCCTCTTTACCTCCAGTAATCCCCACAGAGAGGGATTGCTGGGAGGTGGTTAAAGGCCCGCCCCTTTCTCCACCACTCTGCAAACGCACCTCTCTGGTCACTGCTGGTGGGGAGATGACGTCCCCTTGCCTCACGAGGGCCATGCAGATCCAAATAATAAACTCTAGTCAACCCATGTTAAAGTATCGCAATTGCCTAGCAGCCTCCCTTATATCCCTGCACATTATTAGAGGATTTGCTATACAGTGGGAGAGGAGGTAATCTAACGGTGTCTATTCAGCTCTGTAGAAGCCGCAGAGCGCAATCGCAATTAGTAGCTGACACTACTCAGAAGACCTGAAGTTAAGATACCAATCAAGAATCTTTAACAGTTTTGTCCCATTATGTTATCAAATCGTTGATTTTTATGTTTTGAGCATGAAGGCTGATCAGTTGGTAGTTCCCTGTGATATCAGATAGTCTGCAATCCATTTGCTTGCTGCATAGCCCCATTTTTAGTATCTGGGCATTTTACAGTGAGGCAGGAGCCCTCGGGGGGCGGCTTGGAGCAATGACTGGGGTCCCGAGTGTTTTATCCACACTGTCCAGGAATTTTATGAGGCTAGCAATTGATTGGGGATAAGGTTAATTTAAGCGAAATTTAACAGCCGCCGGTATTGACCGTTTTCCTTGTTTAATAGATGGCAGAACAGAGTTCTGCACTCATCTAATAAGATGAGGCATATACAGAACATGTGGG
The DNA here is from genome assembly GCF_964204655.1 of Triturus cristatus. Taxonomy (NCBI): domain Eukaryota; kingdom Metazoa; phylum Chordata; class Amphibia; order Caudata; family Salamandridae; genus Triturus; species Triturus cristatus. The sequence goes on along the minus strand of NC_140586.1, from coordinate 358,235,609 downwards.
CTAGTGGTTCCTGGAGCAGGCCACATAAGCCGCACATATTGGTAACAGTGGGGGTAAGTTTCTAGTGCCTGTGAACTGTGTTGATGAGATTATGGTGTGGGGAGGTTATTCTGGTGCATGTGCATTGGGTGGATGAAATGCTGGTGCAAGTGAACAGGGGGGATAAGATTCTGTTGCCTGTGAACTTCAGTATGTGATTCTGGTACATGTGACCATCTGTGAACAGATTGTGGTGCCTATGAATTGCATGAACGTGATTGTAGTACATTTGAACATCTGGGATGTCATAATAGAGCATATGCTTCTAGAGCACATGAACTGCACGGTTGAGAATCCGTTGCACATGAACTGCACGGAGGAGGTTATGGTGCTTGTGAACTTAAGGGGTGAGGTTCTTGTGCATGTGCAATGCAGTAATTGGATTGTGGTGCCTGTCAATTGCATGAATGTGATCCGGGTGCATGTGAACAGTGGGATGTCCTAATGGTGGTGTGATTCAGGGGCATGTGAACTGCAAGGATGGGATTCTGATCAAATGCGTGTGAACAGCGGGGGCGAGTGTCTGGTGCATGTTAACTGCTGAGAACAGATCCTGGTGCATGTGACCTGCATGAGTGTGATTCTCTGCAAGTAGACTGCGGGTAAGAAGTGCTGGTCTGCGTGATCTGCAGGTGAGATGGTGGTGCCTGGGAATTACATGAATGTGATTCTGCTGCAAGCCAACAGATAAGATGCCAAAATGGTGGGTGTGACTGTGGTGCATGTAAACTGCAGAGATAAGATTTTGGTGCATGTGAACTTCAGGAATGAGATTTTGATGTCCACGAATATCAGCGAAGAGGCTGTGGTGCCTCTGAGCGGCATGAATGTGATTCTAATGCATATTAACCGAAGGATTGAGATACTGGTACATATGACCTGCAGGGATACATTTCTGACCCATGTGAATTGCTGGTGCGTGTAAAGTGCGATGATGAGCTTCTGGTGCATGGGAACTAATGGATGTGCTTCTGGTGCTTGTGTACTGCAGTGATCAGTTAGCTGTTCCTGTAAATTGCATGGATGTGTTTCTGATGCATGTGATCTGCGGGGATGAGATAAGGGTGTGCGTAAATTGCCAGAATAAGATAAGTGATACGTTGGTACACGCTGAAATTGCTGTGTCGTGGTAGATATTCATGTTCTGAATGTGCATTTTTGGATTGCGGTTGCTTGCAGATTACTTCGGTTGGGGGAAAATGTTTAGGTTGGTGTTTTTGTGCTCTTGGCATTGATTTGAACAAGCCACATAGAATAAACATTGGCTGTAAAGCCTGCAGTGGTTTTGCTAAATCATGCTGTGGGTACCGACTCATATGGAGATGTTGGCTGTTGATTTACTCTACAAACTCCCTGTTTCTTCCCTGCCCAATCTGACTGGGCTGATACTTTTCTTACGCTTTTCTCTTTCTCTCTCGCACTTCGGATGGCTTCATGAAATTTTTTCCTGTTCTTCTTTAATTTAAAAAAAAAAAAATCGTTATCATTTCAGCATTCTACATTTCCAAATGATGTGCAATGTTACCATCCATTAAATCCACATCAAACAGTCTCTCTCTCTCTCTCCCCTTCCACCCCCCGCTCAGTTTGTTACATAGTTCACTTTACAGGGGAGGCAAACATTGCAAGTTACACACACTGCCCTTGCAGGCTGAGTGTCTGAGTACAAGACAAAGCAAAGAGTCGACATGGCACACATCCCTGTGTGCCATGCCCACCACCTACACTGCCCTGGCATTCATCAGCCACCCCTCTAGCTGGGTGCCCTATGCCAGTGGTGTGGGCACAGGAGCATGAGCCCTGTGCCCCTACAGTACCCAGGTTCATTCCTGGGCACTGTAAGTGCAGTGCTGCAATTTAAGAGTACATGGTGCTGAGAGTTCGTTAAACACGAACTCCACAGCACCATAATGGCAACACTGAAGACTGAGACGTTTGGTATCAAACTTCTCAGCACATTAAACCCGCACTGATGTCAGTGTGGGATTTAATGTACCAAGCACCCCAGAGGGCATCTTAGAGATGCCCCCTGGAACCTAACCTACAATCCACGCCTGGTCTGGGAGGCTGCCTAGGCTGCCACACAGCAGACATGTTGCTGGACCCCTGGGTAGGAGAGCAGCCTGGGCCTGCAACAATGCACATCCTGGGCGAGGTGCTAGATCTCTTTCCACAGGATGGACAGGGGGAAGCTTCAAAGGCATGTCGCCTCTGTGAGCTTCCCCAGGCCACTGGCAGCCCCCACTCTGGCGGGAAGCCTGTCCGGAAACCCCAAATAAGAACAGGGGATGTGCCAGCCTGCCAACCCCACCCCTCAGGTGGGGGAGGCGAGGTGAAGCACATCTCCGGGCCCTTGCCATCTTGAAGATGGGAGGCCCTACCCAATCAGGACTAGGCTACCGCCCCCCTCCCACAGGAGAGAGGCAGGATAGGGGGTGTACCCACCCCAGGACAGGGACCCATTGGTCCCTGCCCTTCACCTACCTGTACCTTCCTTCCCCAGATTCCAGATTCCGAAATCCAAAGAAGAGCAAGAAGAAAGAAGACCTGCCCTGCAGCTGCTAAGAAGCGGAAGACACCAACTGCTTTGGCCCCAGCCCTACCGGCCTGTCGAACCTCAAACCTGCTACAACCCGGCATCTCTTGTGGCCAGCAACCTCACAAACCCCGGAGGACCTGGCTACCTTTTGGCTCTAAGCACCTGGGACTCCCATGAGTAGAGGCTCTACTCAAAATCAGCTTCTAATCCCTGGCATCAGCCCGGAACCGCGAACCCTGCACACTCTGCACCCGCCAAGCCTGGCCTGTGCCGAAGTGAACAAAGACCACGAAGACGACCCCCCGGCGACTGTGACCCCGAGTCTGGGACCCAAGGCCTTCCCTCGATGCTCCTGACGACGCCTGCAGCCTCAGAACCAGGTACCCCCCAACCGCGATCAACAGAGGGTAAGATTTCCCGACACCAAAAGGTACCCCTGCACCCGGTGCCCTGCGGCCCCCTGTGCCCAACTCCTGGGTACCTACCTATCCTCCAACTACCCAACTTACCTCTCGAAGTGGTGGTGGCACCTGAATAATCTTCGTCCCCGAGCTTGCAGTCTTTTTCTAAATCGGAGCTTTCCCATTGAAACCAATTGAGCGCCCGAAGGCTCAAAAGCACCCTGCACCCAGCCGCCCGAGTGGCCCTGGCAGTGTAACCTTTGCACCATTTCTACTTCCCCATTTATTCTGAGCAAGTGACCAGGAGCCCAGCTCCCACAGCCGCGTGGCCTGCTAGTCAGCAGCCACCAACCAAGGCCCCCCTGCCTCCCGTAGGATAACATTGGGCCTCACTCACTCTGCACCTGGCTGCCCCTGTGCCGCTGAGGGTGTAACAACTGTACCTACCTGACCCTGGGAGACCCCTGAGTCTGTGCCCAGAACCTCAACTTTGCCAGTCGAGTACTTACCTGAAAGCCGATAACTCAATTTTCTCCATAGGGTAACATTGACTGGTTTCTTCTGAAATTTCTTCTAAGTGTGGAGTTTTCAAAACTTAAAATATTCACCAAAAATCAGCCGAGTAACGAAAACCAAAATACTCACCTGCTATTCGGTGAGCTCCCAGTGCTGGATCTTGGTGCCCAGCACTGACCCTGAAAAACATTCACAACCGTACTTACCAGTAACCCAATTTTCTTCCATGGGGAATCATTGTCTGTTTTTCTGTGAAATTTCTTCTAAGTGTCGATTTTTGCAAACTTCAAATATTCTTTAAAAATCGTACAAAGTGTGAAAACGTAATTACTAAGCTGTTTTAGATAGAGGTCCCAGTACTGAGTCTTGGCACCCAGTACCGGATTACAAAAGTAACGAGAACATACTATACCTGCAACTTGAATTTTCTTCCATAGGGAATCATTGACTGTTTTCTATGAAATATTTTCTGTCAACTTTTAAAATAGCAAAATATTGTCTAAAAATCATAGCAGCAACTAAGTCGACTTTTATCACTTGTTTCTGAGAACTGACCCAGGACTGAATCTAGGATCCAGTCCTGGAATTACAAAAGTAATCCTGAAAGTAATCTATTGCAAATAACTTAAAACTTCCATTGAACTCAATGCATTATTGTGTTTAAAATTGTGTTGCCTATTGCAACAACCTGTAACTTTCTACAAAAACCAATTGCATATTGCAAAAGTATTTATCTAAAGCATCTCATTGTGAGAAAGTATATTTTGATACCTATTGTTGGTTCTAAAATAAAATAAGCATATATTTTTAGGTCTCGCCTGGCGTAGGCTGCACGCATGCGCAGTCTCGCTGGCGAGATGTAATGAGATGTGGTATTTTCTGTAAGGGGCATTAAGCCCCGCCCCTCTTTTCCATTGGCTGGCGTCACCGTTTATGCTAAATGGTGGCCAGCCATTGGAAAAGAGGTGTCGGTGACCTATTTGCGTGGCTTTCTGAGCCGCCAATTTGGACGGCCTCGCCTGCTTTGCGTTCGTCGCAAAAAGTTTCTTATCTTTATGGGGCCAAACACATGGCCCCATAAAAACAAGAAACCTTTTAACAGGCGAGGCCGTCCAAGTGGCTCGGCAGAAAAAGCCGAACAAATTCGTCATGGCATGCACTTGTTTAACAAACTGAGCCCTTGTTCTATATTGAAATATGTAATCCTAATGTATTTTATTTAAAGATTATATACCCTCGGCTTTAATTTAGAAAATAAATAATATTCTCTCAACCGGGTCCCATAGCTAGATTGAAGAACAATTCAACCGGCTTCTGCTGTCCTGTATGAATGAAAGTGAACTACAAACTCCGGCATGGATTCGACTTGAACCGTACCTAGCAAGCTGTACTTGCATCACCCAGATCGGACGCAAGCTGGATTCGGTGCCCTGCCTCCCTGGGATCTCACAGCTCAACCGGCAAAGGCTAGAAACTGCAGCGTTTAGCAGGCCTTACAGAGAAAGGCAGAGCTGTGCGAATACCGCTCACTCACTCTTGGATTGTAATTTTCTCTTACAACAACTGCGAGGGCAGAGAAATCTTCGCAAGAGCGCGTGCAGCAGTCCGTCCAGAGCTCGCGCCGCTGGCATCCGGTGCTGAAATACGCTTCTGTGAACTCTGCCGCGCGTGGTTAAGTACGGCCGTGACAGGTACTGTAGTTTATAGAGGAGGGGGCGTGGCCCGGCTAGGAAAATTACGCACATAAGCATGACTCAGCAGCAAACGTGTTACCAAGCCGACGAATGAGCTGTGGATGGATTACTCTGACATAATGCCCAAACTGAATGAGAAGGCAATCTGAGAGCTGCCAGCCTGTATTAAGAAAAACTACAAACAGTGGAACAAAAGCTCAAACTTTCACTGGGTTGGCAGACATTGTCCTCAAACTCTCCCTTTAAAAACAATGCCCTGGATTAGTTGTAGGACCGGCCGTGCCGTGATGCATAAAGTTTTCCACGAGGGCCAGAATGAAACTAAAATCACATTGCACATTTTCTGTACTTGAGTAAGGAAGTTTAGGACAAAAATGCATGCATTTCATTTTTTTTAATATACAAATACTGGTGGAAAAAAAGCTGGGGGCTGTACAGCACGCTGCAGGTATTATAATTATATCCTACGGAGGGAGGGTTTCAAGTGTGTACGAATAAATATGGAGTAACTGAATAAATAAACAGTGTCGATGGCATGAGGTAAAATAAACGAGGGAAGCCAAATTTATGAAGGTGATGAGAAACACGGTATGGTGGGGGAATAACGAGCAGAGCGAATAAGTAACCATCAGCGGTCGTTTCATGGGAACAAGTGAGGGCTTCAACGGGTAACAAAATTAATAAAATAAGTACCAACAAAGAAAACAAAATAGGCGTGAATACAAACAAGAACAAGCATTTGCAATGCAATAGGTCTCGCATTTGCAAGAGTTTAAGCTATTAGCATTGTAAATAAAAATGCCTTTTATTTAGGTTTTAAAACCAAAACCTAAATAAAAGACATTGTCATTTACAATGCCAATAGCTCAAACTAGCGTAAATGCGAGACCTATTGCATTGCAAATGCTTGTTTTATATATAAACCATTGGCCTAGAGTTCAGTTATTGAGTGTGTGAGACCATTTGCTGACTGTGTGCAACAAATGCTTTACACTGTCCTCTGATACTGCCTTACTGCTCGACCAAGCTACCACTTTAGAGAGAAAGGTTATATCTAACTTAGCCTCTGCCAAACCTCTGGGGACTGTGGACTCTGTACACCAGGGGTACTCATAGTACGGCCCACGGGCCGCCAGCGGCCCGCGGACCTTGCAGACATCTTACCGGTGTTTTTTGGGTTTTTTAACAGTGTCAGCAAACACAGACTCTGCTCTATGGGGGCCCGGGGATTCAAGCGATAGGCCGAGTGGAGCTGCTGGGGCGCTAAGTGGTGAAATACAACAAAGCCTCGTTATCATGCAAATGGTCTCTTAAAGACCTGTGATGTACTCGGGTGGGGCTGTGTGTGTACCCTCGAAGGGAAGCTGCCTCAGCTGCCACACAAGCGGAGGGGGGGGGACGGGGGGGAGAGAGGTGACAAAGAATGACAAGAGAACAGCAGGGTGTGAGAGTCTGGTAAGGGGACAGAGGGTGACAGAGGGCAGTAGGGAGAGACAGAAACTGACAGAGACAGATAGAGGTAGAGACTAACAGAGACAGGGACACACAGAGACAGATAGGCAGAGACAGACAGATAAAGGCAGAGACAGACAGAGAGGCAAAGAGACAGACGGAGACGGAGAGGGAGGGCGACAGAGAGAGAGGGAGACGGAGAGAGAGAGGGAGACGTCGAGGGGGAGAGAGAGGGAGATGGGGAGAGGGAGGGAGGGAGACGGGGAGGGAGGGAGACGGAGAGGGAGGGAGACGGGGAGAGGGAGGGAGACGGGGAGAGGGAGGGAGACGGGGAGAGGGAGGGAGACGGAGAGGGAGGGAGACGGAGAGGGAGGGAGACGGAGAGGGAGGGAGACTGAGAGGGAGGGAGACTGAGAGGGAGGGAGACTGAGAGGGAGGGAGACGGAGGGAGACTGAGAGGGAGGGAGACGGAGGGAGACTGAGAGGGAGGGAGACTGAGAGGGAGACGGGGAGAGGGAGGGAGACGGGGAGAGGGAGGGAGACGGGGAGAGGGAGGGAGGGGAAGGAAGGGAGGGAGACGGAGAGGGAGGGAGACGGAGAGGGAGAGAGTGAGAGGGGGAGAGAGGGAGAGAGAGAGAGGGAGGGAGAGAGATATGTGTATTCCGGGTCCGGTGGCTCAGTGGACGAAGGCGTCCGCTGCAGGGACCTGTGTTCCACGTTATAGTCATTTTTTTTTGTTGCTGTAGCCCCGCCCCCTCCCCCAATGACCCCGCACCCAAGGTGCGGCCCTCGGCCACAAACCACACTGTAAATTTGGCCCCCAAGAGAAAGTTTGTGAGTACCCCTGCTGTACACCCTGTACCTATTTGGGAACAGTATATAAAGAGCCACTTTCTCACAGCCAACTCTCACCCCCCGCTCCCCATGGTGCAGGAGCGCAGTGTCTGGGTAGTTCCCTCTTCACCTTCGCTCGCCGCAGGGGGGGGGCAGCGGTGTCGTCATTGAAGATTCCCTAATTTGTTCTCTCACGTTCATAACCGCCTTCCGTGACATGGGATGTGATGTTAAGGAAGGTGTCCGTCAATTCAGTGGCATTACTGCTTGTGTGTATCCAGAATCCTGGACATGCAGAGGGCCGATGGACTCACTTTGTTTTTGGTTCTTTTGGGGAGTCCTTCCTCTAAAGCTGCGTGATAAGCTTCCAGATTCTTTCCCTCGTCGATGTGCAGATGCGAGTAATATGGCTTCGGAAGTCTATTTGGCTGAACAGAGAATTTACCCCGTTAATAAACACAACACGCCCTGTTCCTTAGGCCTTAAATGTCTCCCTGCTGCGCATGGCTAGTCGTCCTTCCTCCGGCTCCAGACTCTCTTCTCCTCTCCTCGGCACAGCTGTGGTGAAACACTTAGAAACCCAGTGCAGGTAACTCCAGCCAGCGCTAATGCGAGCATATTTCTACTGGCGGCCATCTCTTCTTGCCCAGATAGTCTCACACTGCGAATTAATGCCTTGTTACTTACCGGTAATCTTCATTACCCCGATTAGGGTCCTCCCCGTCCCAGTCCTTACTACATGAGGCAGTCCTGCCTCCACCCAGCCAATCACAACGCCAGTATGTTTAAGCTACATAAGCCCCGCCCACCTACCACCATGCCGGTTATCAACAAGATTCTGACACAAACACAGCGGGCGGGAGGGAGGGTCGAGGACTGGGATGGGGAGGACCCTAATCGGGGTAATGAACATTACCGGTAAGTAACAAGGCATTACCCCCTCATGGGTCCTCCCAGTCCTTACTACGTGAGGAACTCACAAGCAGAGAACCAATAAAAAAACGCAGGACACCAGGGATCCATGCAGAGTACAAAACTTTAATCAATAAAAGATCAATGAACAATAGAGTTCAAGACGCCAACAGAAAAACTGTCAGCAGAGGCATGTAAAACATCAAGCCTATAATGTCGCACAAATGTGTGATGAGACTGCCAAGTGGCTGCCCTACAAATCTCCTGGATAGAGACCCCTGCTGCCTCAGCCCAGGAAGCAGACACAGAACGCGTCGAACGACCCTGCACATGAGACGGAGGAGGCAAAGCCAAAGACTTGTAAGATTGGCAGACCGCCAAACGCACCCACTGACTGATCGTGGAAGTGGAAACCTTCATCCCTTTAGCCACAACCCCACAGGAGACAAACAGAGCAGGAGAAATCCGGAACCCCAGGGAACGTTAGAGATAAATCTGGAGAGCCATTCGAACCTCCAAGGAAGGGGGAACAAGGGAATCCCCCTTAGCATGCAAATCAGGAAGAATCACACCCTGCTGCAAATGAAAACTGGAAGAAACCTTAGGCAGGAAGGCCGGATCAAGCCGTAAAACGACCCAATCCAGAAGGAACTGCAAATAAGGAAACAAAATGAGCAAGGCACCCAACTCACCCAACCAGCGAGCGGAGGTAATGGCCAACAAGAAAGCCACCTTAGCGGACAGCCACAACAAATCAGCCTCCATCAAAGGCTCAAAAGGGGGCAACTGTAGACCCCGCAAAACAGTAGGTAAATCACAAGAAGGAACTAGAACAGGAGAAACCGGCCGATGAAGCCGAAAGCTCAGAAGAAGCCGACTAACCAAAGGGGCAACACCCTCCAAGGAGGCCCCAGGACCCCGACAAGCACGAACCGCCGCCCACTGAGAAGACAACGTGGAAGGGGAAAGGCCTTTCAAAAAACCATCTCGGAGAAAGTCCAACACAGAAGTAGGAACCCCCAGTACAGGATCCACCCCATGAGAAGGACACCAAGAAACAAAAGAACCCCAATGACGACCATAGCACTTAAGGGTCGAAGGGCGGCGAAACAACTGGATGTAACGAGCCACCACAGACGAACAGCCCAAAGACTCCAACGTCAACCGATCAAGAGCCAAGTCGTCAGTTGCAAACGACGAAGACAAGGCAGAGACAGGAGCAGAAACTGAAGAGGAGACGGACACAAAGGAAGCCGGACAAACCGACCCTCCACCAGCCGCAACAGGAAAGGAAACCAAAGGCAGCGAGGCCAGAAAGGTGCAATCAACAGGACCGAAACCTTCTCCCCCCGAATCTTTTACAGCACCCTCGGGAGGAGGGGAATGGGAGGGAATGCATACAGAAGACACGAAGGCCAGGGAATCGAAAGAGCATCCACCGCCCAAGCCTGAGGACACAGCACCTCTGAACAAAACCGAGGAAGGAGAGAGTTGAGAGGAGACGCAAAAAGATCGATCCATTGAGTCCCGAACCGAAGGCAAAGGAACTGGAACAGAGGAAGAGAGAGATGGTACAGAACAAAAGATGGAAGGTTGCGGCTCAGAGAGTCCGCATGAAAATTCTACTGTCCCGGAATGTACACCGCCCTCAAGGCCAACAGATGAGATTCCGCCCAAGCACAAATCATGGAGGCCAACATGTTCAGAGACGCGCACCTGGTCCCCCCTGACGGTTCAGGTAACAATGAGTCACCTGGTTGTCGGTACGAACCAACAGATTCGTCCAGAGGAGATGAACCTGAAAGAACTGCATCGCCTCCCAGATGGCTGCCAACTCCCGCCAGTTCGAGGAACGGGCGCCGTCCCCCCGAGACCACTGACCCTTGGCTTCCAAGGACCCCAAAGTGGCCCCCCAACCCCAAAGACTGGCATCCGTCGTCAACAAAAGGGGAGGAGGAAGACAAAACCGCACCCCCTTCTCCGGCTTGGGAATGCACAGCCACCAGTCCAAGTCCCGAATCAGAACAGGAGAGAGAGGAACCAGAGCCTCGTAATCCGCCCGGGAAGGGTCCCACCGAGCCAACAGATGAGTCACCAAGGGCTTGAGATGGAGGTGAGCCCAAGGAACCACAGCAGTGGTCGCAGCCATCAAACCCTGGACCCTTAACCAAACACGAGCCGGTGTAGAGGGACGACTCAACAGATCCTGCAACAGAGTCTTCAGGGAAAGGATCCGAACAGGAGGGAGAAACACCGCCCCCAGAGAGGTGTCAAACAGACCCTCGATTAACTGAAGTCTCTGAACAGGATCCAGATAAGACTTGGCCAGATTCACCTTGAACCCCAGCTCCTGGAACAGGGACAACGTAGCCGCTGCCGCCAGAAGAGCCTGAGGAAAAGAGGAAGCAGAGACCAAACAATAATTTCTTACTCAACAACTGAGCTGAGACACCTACAAGCAAACTGGCCCATCAACTCACGCACAAAATCCTATCTCCATACTACAGGGATTCTCAATCCCAGGAACTTTCTCCCTGAACTCTCTGCCCTACCGTCCGAGCAGCGCCTGCCGGCCAAATCTGAATTAACACCTGACCCTATAACTCCCCTGCCCCAGGAACAAAGGACCCTGGTATTTAGCTACTTAAAAACCCGTTCATTGGTTAAACACCAACTAGAAATATTCCAGCTACTCGACTCCGATAAACCTGACATACTCCTCCTGTCAGAAACATGGCTTACCACCGAATCCGCACCTTACATCCTGGCAGCAGTACCTACGGGTTATTATATACTTCAGGCCAACAGACCTTCGGGGAAACCTGGCGGCGGAGTTGCAGCCATCATCCACCACAAACTCAGATTTACCACTTTGGAAGTCACTGGCATACCTTCAGTTGACAGCCTCATTTTAAAATGTGACTCTCCTCACTCCCCTTTCATCTGCGCTCTCTTTTACAGACCCCCCAATACATGCCCTCTTTCCCTCAACTGTTAGGTGAAATGATCTCCCAACTAGTCATCAATAATGCCAAAGTTATCATCATAGGAGACTTTAATTACTGGCCCACCGACGTAAAGGAGTGTACCAGCTCGTTAGAATTTACTGACCTCCTGTCTGGGCTAAATTGCATCCAGCAGGTACACGTCGCCACCCACATCAAGGGACACATCTTGGACCAAGTATGGACCTCCAACCTGGAAATTACACTGCCCTTAATTTCCCCCTGCCTATGGTCAGATCATCACATTATCTCATTTTCCATGGACTGCACCCCCCCAACAAAACCTCCTCTCCTGGGCAACCACCTGGCTAGAAACTGGAACCGGGCCAACATTGGCGAATTTTGCACTTTATTAAAAGCCTCCCTCCCTGATGAACAGGATTCCCTCAGCAATCAGGCTACTGGCATCAAGCATTGGCTCGAGTCAGCCAGCAACATCGTTGCTCCCTTTAAAAAATCCAAACTTAAACGTCCTCACGACGCCCAACGCTGGTTCTCCGACGAGCTGAAAATAAAGAAATTAGCACTTAGACAAGCCGAGCGCAGTTGGAGACGTGACTATATCCTTGGGAAAAAAAACACCTATATGACTCTATTAAAAGACTATAAAAATTCCATCCTCCAGACCAAGACAACGTACTTTTCCCTGAAAATTACTAACTCAGCTACCAAGACTAAAGACATTTTCTCCATAGTCGACGAACTATCACAACCAGATAGAGTAATTGCTAAACCGCTCCCCTCTCAATCACTATGTGACTCCCTAAACGTGTTTTTTATGGAGAAAATAGCCACCATCAAAAGCAGCATCCCCCCTCCCGTTCTTTCAACAAACCCTCTGATCTTGTTCAATACCCCCCAGGTGCTGAATCAAATACCTCTGATATCCAAAGAGGAATTCCTTGTCCTACTAAAAAAAGTTGGATCCGGATCCCCTACAAATGCTGTCCCTCACATGTTCTACAAGAAGCCTTTTCTATCTGCCCAGACCCCCCACTAGCGCTTCTCAATAATTCTCTCAGACAAGGCACGGTCCCCGACACCTTCAAAATTGCCGAAATTGTCCCCATTCTTAAGAAGCCCAACGCCGATCCCTTGATACTCAGTAACTTCCGCCCTATCTCCTTACTCCCCTACCTCAGTAAGATTTTAGAAGCTCATGCAGCTAATTGCCTTAGCTCCTTTATTGAACACTCACTGTTCCTTGACCCCCAGCAGGCAGGTTTTAGACCAGCTCACTCTACGGAGTTAGTCATCCTAGCAGTCATGGACGAGCTTAGGAAGAGGGCGGACCAAAATATCTCCCAGGCCCTCGTTCTCCTGGATTTGTCGGCAGCTTTTGACACGGTCAATCATGATCTCCTGATCGACCGAGTCAGCAATGCCGGCATCCAGGGACTAGCCCTGAAGTGGATCTCCTCCTTCCTGGACAATCGTTTCCAGGCAGTCCACCTAGCTACCTTCTCAGACGAGAAAGTTAGGCTGACATGCGGGGTCCCTCAGGGGTCTTCTCTCTCACCTCTCCTTTTCAATCTGTACATGTCACCCTTGATACGCTGCTTACGTAACACTGAGGTAGCTACCTTTAACTACGCCGACGACCTTCAGTTGGTGTTTAAAATCGACTCCTCTACCACCTCAGCCTCTAACTTTCAGTCTACCATGAACCTCATCAGCAACTGGATGTACGCCAACCAATTGAAGCTCAACCTTGACAAGTCTGAGCTAATCCTGACTGGCGGCACCTCCAATCCTTGGAACCCTAACTTCTGGCCTCCTCTCTTAGGCAACCCTCCTCACCCAGCGAAATCCGTAAAAACCCTAGGGGTCATTATGAGCAAAGATCCGTCCATGAAATCCCAGATCGGCGCGGTGGTATCATCTTGTTTCTTCCATCTACGCAGAATCCGGAAAATTTGTAGATTCCTAACCACCGAGGCCCTACCCCTAGTCCTCCTGGCTTTGGTCATATCCCGTATTGACTACGCCAACTCACTCTATGTTGGCATCCCGGCCTACCAGCTTCACCGCCTACAAATGGTTCAGAACCAAGCAGCTAGGCTCATCTTCCATCAACCCAGACATCAACGTGCCCGCCCCTTGATGAAGAGCCTCCATTGGCTCCCAGTGGCCAAACGTTGAGCATTCAAATTGGATTGTACCATCTTTCAAGCCCTGGCCGGTCAAGGCCCGGCATTTATCTCCTCTATGATACATCGCTATACCCCCTCACGTGAACTTCGCTCTTCCCACTTGAAACTGCTCACTGTTCCCCCCCCTTAAGCGGAAAAAACACGGTGGTCTCAGATTCTCTCTTCTGGCCCCTCAACTCTGGAACTCCCTTCCAACGGAGTTCAGATCTGTAACCTCATACACCCGATTTAGAACTCTGCTTAAAACCCTCTTATTTTCTCAGGCATACGAGTAAGCATCTGTCACTATATTTCTGTCGTATCCCGCTATTAGCGCCATGAAACCGCTTGGTGTAAGCGCGCTTTATAAATAGTTTTAACATAACATAACATACAAATCATCAATATAGGGAAACACGGAGAAACCCCGATATTGCAAAACCCCCACAGCAGGAGCGAATACCTTGGTAAAAGTCCTGGGAGCAGTGGAGAGGCCGAACGGCAGAATCTAAAACTGGAAATACCTCCCCTGGACAGCAAACCTCCGGAACCGTTGACTGGCAGGATGGACCGGAACGTGAAAATAAGCGCCCTATAAGTCCAGGGAAGCCCAAAAATCGCCCTCCTGGATGGGAGGAATGACGGACTGTAACGTGACCATCCGAAAATGATCCAACCGCACCAATTTGTTCAGGCAACGGAGATTCAATATGGGGCGGAAGGAACCATCGGGCTTTGGAGCCAGAAACAGATGGGAATAGAACCCCAGGCCCACTTCCTCCACTGGGACCGGCACCACAGCCCCTTTCCGTAACAACATGGCGATGCTGGACAACATGGGAGATCGCCGCATGGGATCTCTTGACAATGGGGTAACCAGAAAACAATTCAGAGGGGGAGGGCCCCGGAAGGGAATCTGGTAACCCCACCTAATGACAGACAAGACCCACTGGTCGGAAATCAGAGCTGACCAACGGTCCAGAAACAAATGGAGACGAGCCCCCACAGCAGCATAGTCACTTCTGTCCTGCACCATAGGGAGGCTGTTGCTGAGGCCGGGATTTATAATGGAACGCGGCCCCCCGACCACGGGCCCGACCACGAAAGGGCTGAGATGACAAAACCCCTTGAAAACCCTGCTTCTGGGAGAAAGACCTTTTCTTAGGAGCAGGCTGAAAAGGCTTTAACAACTTCTTTTCCTCCGCAGAGCGCTGCACCATCATATTCAAAGCATCCCCAAAAAGACGGGGACCCTCAAAAGGCAGTTTATGGACCAAGCCCTTCTGTGCAGCGTCAAGATGCCAAGGTTTTGTCTACAGAGACTTCCTTCCAGCCACCGCCGGCGCAGCAGCCGAGGAAAAAGCCCACAAGGAATCAAAAGTGACATCCGAGAGGAATTGTGCTAACACCTCCATTTGAGCCAACACAGGAGTAGGGTCCCCCTGATCCTGAAGACAGTCAAACAGTTTCTCGAAATCCTTAAGCAGGACCTGCGAAGCATAGGCCGCATAAGTGCTAGCACGCACCCCAAAGTGAGAAGCGGCGTAAGAACGCTTGAGAGCAGACTCCACCTTACGCTCCACCGGATCAGACAGGGAAGCCTCCTACGAAGACAAAGAGGAAGAAGAGGCGGAAGCCATAGAGGACAAAAGAGAATTAACCTTTGGAATCGCAGGAAACTGGGAATCAAAGTCCGCCAGGTGATCCCGCTTCCCCAGGAATCGCGGAATACCCTGCTTATCCACCACAAGCCACTCCTTTGTGAGGATATCCTTCAGGACATCATAGAAGGGGAGGTCATCCACCACAGAGGAACTATACTGAGCGTAAAATCCCTCCTCAGCCAGGGAATTAGGGTCAAACCCAAGCACCTCTCGAATATGGACCAGCATGTCAGAAAAAATCTTGCCCTGGACGTACTTTCCCTTAGGGGAATTGTCCATGTCTTCCTCATCATCCTTAGACCGCTTAGCTGCAGGCTCCAGCAGCGCAGACTGGACCACAGAATTAATCAAGTCCTGTAAATCCGCCCTTGAAATCTGCAAGACGTCATCCTCTTGCAGATCCTGAACATTATGCTGCTTTGAAATCGCTTTAGCAGGCACAGGTGAAGAAGCCCCTTCACTCATGGCGAGAAATCCAGTGACAAACTAACAGGAACTCACCACACAATCAAAGGAAGTGTCCAGCTACCTCCATTAAGTACTGCCCCCAATCACCCAATCACGCAAAGGTGAGACAGGCGAAGGAAATAAATAAAGGGCAGCCCTGTAGTCGCCACCCACAGCCATAGATCAAAAGATAATGGCCGCAGGGGCCGGACGCTGCACGAGAGCCCCAGCGCCAGAACGACCCGGGGCCAGGAAACCAAAACACTCCCCGCCCCAGCCCAGCACATGAACAGGGAGCGTCCCTGACCCCTGAACAGGAGCGCGGTCGACCGGAATACCGGAGCGCCCGCGCCGAGAAAACAACAAGGAAAACAATGCAGAAACCTAAAACTGCAATTTTAAACACTCACGGCACCGTCCTGAAGATAATCCGGACCAGCGCCGTCGGAGCAGAAAAAAAACAGGCATGGTGGTAGGTGGGTGGGGCTTATGTAGCTTAAACATACTGGTGTTGTGATTGGCTGGGTGGAGGCAGGACTGCCTCACGTAGTAAGGACTGGGACGGGGTGGTCCCATGAGGGGGTAATGCCAAGGGTTTAGAGGTAGGCACCTGCAGTGAGGCTCTGAGTGAGTGACAACGTGGGGAAGCTGGTCAATGACCCCTGTCGCGGCCGTCAACTCTCCATCTTGGAAGCCAGATCTGAAGTAGGTCTGTGTGAAATTTGTGTCATTTCCTTTGGAAGACAGATTTGAAGTAGGTCTGTGTGAAATTTGTGTCATTTCCTTTGGAAGCCAGATCTGAAGTAGATCCGTGTGAAATTTGTGTCATTTCCTTTGCATAAATTCCAGAAAAAATTACATGAAATGCCAATCTGGCATTTGGATCGCGTGTGAAAAGCGTCCTTGCATATATTTTGGATAAGAGAAAGCATTTGGGGCTGAAATAAAGCACACAGTTGCACATAATGCGAATAACAGCCGCTCGTGTTTGAGTTGTTCGCATTGTTCCGATGCTCTCGTGGTAGGACTTTTACCCAAGCAACATCTTAATTACGACGTGGCGGAATGTTCTGAATTTTGCCCATTAGTCGCAACCCGAAGTACTGAGAAATACGCGAAATGACATCTGTGTAAAAAAAAAAAAAAAGAAAAATCCTAGTCCTAATCTGAAGTTGAATCTACAGTCAGTAAAACCTCCTAAGAGTGTACATTTTGGCGGGCAGTAGAAATTATCTTCGGGGTGGATGGTGGACTCTACAGCACCCAAGAACGGCAATATATTATGTTACCTCAGTGAGCGGACTGTGCTGGCCCTTTACTGATAGTTTGTTTATCAGTCTTTCTCCAGGCAGCGTAAAAGAGCATGATCTCTTTTACAAACAGCTCAATATTTAAGGACCTACTGCTTTGTGTGGTACTAAACATGAGCGCTTTTGTTAGCATTAGCTGAGTTAATCCGAAATATCTCACAGTGAGGTTAAATCTATCTTGAGTACCTTTTTACAGCCTGCATCTTTTGTTTGTTACAGTGTAAAAGGTAGACCACATGAGCCTTATTTTTAATCCTTTTTACTGGCGCGTGAAGGGTTAGCTGTAAGCAATATTTGTGGACCTCTTTGTCTTGTTGCGGCTGGAGGTTGACAAGGAGTCTGCACACATTTCTTTGTTTGTGTCTTAGAGACGCCTGGCTGCAAGGGAAATGTGTCAATCCCTGCCCCATTAAGGAAAGTGTCTTCTCCTCAGGAGGCAGTGGACCTAGCTTCTCTAGGCAGATGACTTGCCGCCCCCTCAATGTTCCTCCCACACCCAGTGGGGATATGATCCCGTCTTCTACTAGGAAGATGGTCAGACGGCCAAATCCCAGTAGGGAGACGCGTTAATCTTCAGTACCAGGAGTGTCAGTGCCACTGGAGGCAGAGGGTTGAGCCAGCTTGATGAGCAGAGCTTCCCCCACAAGGTAGATGGGCTGTCTCTGCAATAGAGTGAGGTACTGTTCCCTAAGAGATAAGCGGCTCTACCCATTAAAGGAAGGCACCCGGAACTCTTACGACATCTGTCACGCAAGGATCTGAGGGGGCCTGCTGCCTGCACCAGTGAGGGGAGGGGCTGTCCCATCAGTCACTGGCAGATCCTTTTTATGGAGACCAGAACTGCCCTGCAGTAAAGAGATGAACCATCCCAAGTAGGGAGTGGGTGCACTGGTTGCAGGGTTTGTCCATAGCCAGGTGGGGCAATAAAAGCCCTGCCCTGATATTGAGTCAATTCCCTTTACCTGGCTGATTTCTGGTTTGTTATCAGCACTCGCTTGATGGTGTGGTGAACTAAACTCACGGTGGTCAGTTCTTGTCAAGGATCGGCAACTGAGATCTAAGAGGTTGAAAACCTAACCTAGAACCATAACATTTGGCTGAATGACGTTCTCATAAAGTGACTTTAGGAGCCGATTATGGGGTTCACATATTTAGGATGCTGGCCACACACTTTTGTGGTACAAAAAGGAAGACATTTGAGCTCTTTCGCAGCACGGGGTGGTGTGATCCTTGAGTAATATCGGATACCGCAATAGCACCACATCTGGCAGTAGAGGTGCCTGGAAACCAAGGTCAAATAGGCCTGTGATTGCCCCAGCATCGCTGTAGGGGGTTGAATCCCTTGCAGGTGCTTTAGTGTTGGCAAGCGTCTCACAGCTGTTGGAGGTGAGCACAGTGTCAATCCATGAGTCTTTCTCTGGCTTGGCCCAGGGTGTCCTTGATGCAACCAAGGATGGTGTTGCCAGTGTCCCACCGTAGTCACCTGCAGTGTTCTCTCTTGTGCCTACTTACTAAACACCAGTGCACCCTGTCAGTTCCTTTACAGGCTTGTAGACTTTCAGGGTTACCTGCTCCCTGAATACAGTTTTGGGGGTTTTATCTAAGGACTCCAGCTTTGTAGCTATCTTTAATAGATGCGAGAATCACAATGCTAAAAATAGAGGAAAGGCTCAAAACTCACAATCCACAAAGATAGATTTGTACCTTTAGCAGATTTTGAACACATGAAAATGTTCTTGCCTTCAGGTGGGACAGGAATAAAAAAAATGCATTTTATTGTGAGATCTCAATAAATAAATTGGGTATTTTCTAGTGAGGTGCCTTCCTGAACAGTAGCATTTTTTCTGGAAGGCTGCTCTGGCTTCCCGCACCCATGGACAATGAGAGGCAATTAGTAATGGTACTTAATTTTATGTTCCCATTTTGAGAAACTATGAATGTTGATTAATACATTCAAGTGCTTTACACAACAGAGGAACATTGTGTAAGCCAATGTATGTGAATGAGTGTGACACTAATGATAGGGCTAATGGTTTTACATTGTGTGCTGTTTCTTTACATGGGCCAAGAATTCTCCATGTATTGTTTTGGCCAGGTGTGAGGTGGAAGATGGCTCCAACAAGTGTACTACCAGAGTACTGAGTTATAAATATAAGTATTTATTAATGATTAACTATTCTGACCCCACAAATACATAGATGTATACATTGACAATATGCAGTCAAGGTAAGTAGATGCAGAGTATATATATATATATATATATATATATATATATACATATATATATATATATATATATATATATATATATATATTCTTTTTTTTCTTTTTCAAACAATGCCCTGTTGGGCTTACAGTGCCACATAAATTACGCATAAAAGAATTGGGGTATGCTGGGTGGTTCCCAAGATAAGGTGGAAAGCAGCCCTGTTTATATGGATCGCTGTACAACACCAACTTTTTAAATCTGCTCACCTATTTTTACCAGCAGAATATTTAAACATAGAAAAAGGCCACATTGACCTAGAAAAGTGACAAAGCCTTTTGCCACTTTTCTGGCAGAGTCTTTAACATAAGATTAGCAAGTGCTATCCATGCCTAGCCAAAACGGCATTTTCAGATTTCAAGTACGATAATACAGTTTTAGATTGATAGCATACCATCCCAGTGGCAGCTCCGCCGCTAAAGCGGAGTAGCATCGCCCCACTGCTTTGCAGCAGGGAAAGAAAGGAAAAAGAAAATGATAATAACTTGATGTTATCATTTTATTTGTTCCTGCCGTGAGAGGAGTGATGGCGACACTGAAGTGCGCATGACACTTTGGAAAGTCGTCTCGGGACGGCCAAACAGTCATGCACACATAGCATGTTCTCCGCCCAGGCTGCATTACAGTCTGGGTAGGGAACATGCCCAGGCCCCCAGTCCCCATCTGAGAGCTGAACTATGGCGCTCAGACCAATCACAACGCTGCATTGCTGCGTTGTGATTGGCTCATAGGAGCCTGGCGGCTTCCTGTTCAATGGACGCGGAGGAGAGACAATGTGGGAGAGAGCGGCAGGAGGTAAGTGTCTTTTTCTTTTTTTTACACCCCTTTACCCCCTCGCCACCCCAGATCCGTGCCGGCTGCCACTGTATCATCCAAGTCAACCTGGAATTAGTAAAAACAGCTCTTGACACATGTTTCGCTCTTGTTAGAGCTCATCAGAGAAGCATAGATCAGCAGTCTTCTCATGTATCATTCTACAAAGACAAGCACCACATACTAGGGAGTATGTCCGCGATCAACGTGTGCATATTGGGATGCCTCAATCTGATATCAGTTGCGTACATGCGAACACCGTTTGAGCTGCATTGCCTAATCTTTGGAGTACAAATATTGCCTGCACCTGTTTTGATCTGTCTGGGAGAACAGATTTCAGACATCCTGAATGTTCTGTAACTGTTCCCCTGTGAAAGATGACCTTTCTTGATAAGGTGTGCTTGCACAGTCTGGTTCTTGGAAGCAGTGAACATGTGTGGCTCTTTTTCTTTGCCATTTAGTTTCTGCTGTTTTGTTTTTTGAGAGAGAGAATAATGTAAGGGAGATGTAGGCAACACTAGAATACACTCCTTTCTTTTCCTCTGAAACTTCTCTGTTGAATGGCCAAAATGGTCATGGCTAAATAATCAATGTTCACTTTGATGAGAAAATGGATAACGTGTGTCAGATGTGGTCAGGTCATCTTGCAACAAAATCCTGTTTAGGTTAATTTGGTTGATGTGTTAATGGTGTTAACTTCAACAAACTAAAGGAGGAAATATCTTGAATATCATAAAGTGCATGTATATGGTCTATCCGAGACGGTAAGTAACGGCACCCAGGTAAATCGGCGCTCACCTTACATTTGTCTCAGACTTGTGTGAGATTAAAGAAGAGCGTTTATGTATATGTGTGTGTGTGTGTGTGTGTGTATATATATATATATATATATATATATATATTATCTACTGGCGGTCGCCAGTAGATAGTTATAGTTACAACCTAGTTTCCATAGGAAATCTCAAAATTCTATTTTGAATAACTTTGGCGCCGGTTGATGAATCCTCGCGAAATTTTCAAAACTAATGGGGCGCTCCGCTCCTACCCTGAAAGTCTCGGGGTGATTCGTCAAGCGGGGGCCGAGAAAAAGGGGGGGTCCCAAAACGCGTTTTCCCCATGCATTTTTCCATAGGATCTTTAGTCGCAGCTACAGCCCGAACGGCTGAACAGAATTACGTGAAATTTGGCAGAGAGGTAGCCATAAGGTCAAGGAAGTGCCTTTTGCAGGTCTGGTGTAAATCTGTTCAGTATTTCCTGAGAAAATAGCATTTAAAAGCATATCAATATCTATACGCGCGCACCGTGCGCGCACAGTGCGCGCACCCTGCCGTGCGCGAGCGCAATTCTGATTGGTTGTTAGATGTCGGTAAATATTCAAATCGGTCGAAACCAGGAAGTGTCGGCAGCCATTTTGTCTCTCGCAGTCTGAGGGGGTGAAAAAAAAAGTGGAGAAAGTGAAAAGCGGGGCGAGTGGACAGTCCCTGACCCCCTAGCCTTGGTCAGGGGGTCACAGAAGGACCCCCAAGGGAGAAAAAAACATTTTTTTTTTCTTTTTAAAAATCGCGAGGTGCGCGCACGGCACGCACTGCGGATCGTGGGGGCTCGGTGCGCGTAGCGCACCGAGCCCCCACAGCGCGCACACGGTGCGCGCACCTCGCGATTTTTAAATATCCTCTGCTGATGACGTCAGATATTACATCACTGATGACATATGTCTTTATGAAAAATAAATATTTGTAATATATGTATAGCTAAAGATTAATGGAAGAAGACATGGGTAAATAAGTGTCTAAATACAGTGATGTAATATCTGACGTCATCAGCAGAGGATTGCGGTCGCGTGAGTTATAGTTGCCTGCACTAACTATAACGGGGGAATTTCATTGGTTTTTTACGAGTGAAATGTCCAGCTAACTATAACATGTGTGAAACCTATGGTTTTTTAAGTGAATTTGCAAGGTTTTTTAAATGCTAATTCGTAACTATAACGTGTGTGAAATCTATGGTTTTTTCAGTGAATATATATATATATATATATATATATATATATATTACCTACTGGCGGTCGCCAGTAGGTAGTTATAGTTAGGACCA
Organism: Triturus cristatus; assembly: GCF_964204655.1. Lineage (NCBI taxonomy): Eukaryota > Metazoa > Chordata > Amphibia > Caudata > Salamandridae > Triturus > Triturus cristatus. The sequence continues at coordinate 358,213,491 of NC_140586.1, read as the reverse complement.
CGTTTACATATGAAATCCGCAACATTCTATTTTGAATAACTTTGGCGCCGGTCGACGAATCCTCGCGAATTTTTCAAAATAGGTGGGGCGCTACGCTCCGCTCCTACCCTGAAAGTCTCGGGGGGATTCGTCAAGCGGGGGCTGAGATAAAAGGGGGGTCCCAAAACGCGTTTTTCCCATGCATTTTTCCATAGGACCTTTAGACACAGCTACAGCCCGAACGGCTGAACAGAATTACTTGAAATTTGGCAGAGAGGTAGCCATAAGGTCAAGGAAGTGCCTTTTGCAGGTCTGGTGTAAATCTGTTCAGTATTTCCGAAGAAAATAGCATTTAAAAGCATATATATATCTATATGCGCGCAGGGTGCGCGCACCGTGCGAGCACCGTGCGAGCACCCTAACGTGCGCGAGCGTAATTCTGATTGGTGGTTACATGTTAGTCAACGTTCGAATCGGTCGAAATCAGGAAGTGTCGGCCGCCATTTTGTTTGTTTTCAGTGCGAGAGTGAAAAAAGGAAGGTGGCGAACGTGAAAAGGGGGCAGGGAAGAGAGTTCCTGACCCCCTAGCCTTTGTCAGGGGGTCCCTGAAGGACCCCGAAGGCAAAAAAAAAATTTTTTTTTTTTTTAAAAATCGCGGGGGTGCGCGCACAGTGCGCGCACCCTGAAAAACACAAAAAAAAAATTTTTTTTTTACAAAAAAAAACCAAAATAATTCGCAGGGTGAAAACCAAAAAAAAAAAAAAAAAAAAAATTTAATACGTAGTTTATTGTAAAATAAATATATAAAAAAAATAATACATAAATAAATTAGCATTTAAAAAACCGTACAAATTCACTGAAAAAACCATAGGTTTCACACACGTTATAGTTCGGAATTAGCATTTAAAAAACCTTGCAAATTCACTTAAAAAACCATAGGTTTCACACATGTTATAGTTAGCTGGACATTTCACTCATAAAAAACCAATGAAATTCCCCCGTTATAGTTACTGCAGGCAACTATAACTCACGCGACCGCAATCCTCTGCTGATGACGTCAGATATTACATCACTGATGACATATGTGTCTTTCTGAAAAATAAATATTTGTAATATATGTATAGCTAAAGATTAATGGAAGAAGACATGGGTAAATAAGTGTCTAAATACAGTATTAGCATCAGCAGAGGATTACGGTCGCGTGAGTTATAGTTGCCTGCAGTAACTATAACGGGGGAATTTCATTGGTTTTTTATGAGTGAAATGTCCAGCTAACTATAACATGTGTGAAACCTATGGTTTTTTAAGTGAATATATATATATATATATATATATATATATATATATATATATTTATTTATTTATTTATTTGGGTCCTCACCCACCAGTACCAACTGTGGCTTGCTTCATAATTGGACCCTCACTCACACACATGAGGTGTGTGAGTGGACTTGATGCGTTTGTAAACGAAGTTCTGTGATAACTGTGAGTGAAAGCAGGGGATCTTGGTGTGTTAAATAACCTCCGATACCTAAAAGTTTATTTTATGGCATAGGTTTAGGAGCTAGATTAAAAGTATGAAAAGTGACTCTATATGAGGATATAATGGTCCCAAGCGTCTAATCGGTCGACATGTTTCAGCCACAAACTGCCCCGAAAGGTCAATTGGCATTCTTCAGGACCTGTGTTTTCCCTGCTAGTTATAATAAACAGCCTATTGGCATGTACAAATCACTTTTTTTTTTTTTTAAAGCATGCACATTTACATACAGACCATACACTGTGGACCTTTTCCTTGTATGGTCAACTGCTAAAATGAGAGAAATTCATAATCAAATTTGTGCGTCCTTAGATTTTTAATGTGCACCCTTAATTTTGTGCCTAATAAGTGTTAAGTGGTTGTTGTATTGTATCCAGTGACATTTCTTAGTATTAATACACTTGACCGGCACACAACATTTAAAAACATCAGACAGATTGTGGTGTTTTACACCTGATAACAAAAAATGGCAAAATAGAGTAAGGAATACCTACCTGTCTAGGTTAATTTACCAACATCATTGGGAAATTTCAGGGATGGACCGTCCCTATAGTCACACACTAGGGGGAATGGACACATCATTATTTAGATCGATATTCTTACTCTGCTTATTGGTAAGCTATGTACCAATTGTGTCACTACAGCTAAATGTTCTATATGGGTTATATAGCTTTATGTGAACTCCTTCTTACTCACAGTTTACATGCTTCTGTTGGAATCAGAGATTCAGTAAGTATAAGGTTTTGTCTTACTTCGTCGTTGATTGGGAGCACGTTTCTTTAATTTGTCTTTATGCATTTGTGCTGAGCAGTGGCATCAAAGAACAACTGATTCCTTGGATGAAGTGCACCACTCTCTAATTGAAGGAAATTGTGTGGGCGTTGCATCTAGTGATTACAAGACATCTACTTATCACACCATATTCATATTGTAGTGGTGTGCTGTTTTTCTCCAATGTCGTATAGCAGCCAGTGCTGTTTTGAGACAAGTCAGTGTTCTCATGTTTGTTCTACTCGGATAAAATATGAAAATCAATCTTTACGAACGCAAAACAGCATTGACCCCTCAAAAATTAGACGAAAATAAAACATTTTAAAATGCATTGAATGGTGTTGATTAGAACTCACTTCCTTGCAAATAATAGTAGTCGGGTGATACACACTCACCCGAACTACATGTCCGAATGTGGGCCTGCGCTGGCCACGCCATATCGCCTTTTTAAATTTGTTATTCACAGCCATGCTGCACAGTAGCCACCCTGCTGTTTAACATGGGTAAAAACATTGACAAAGCCAATACTTGCTACTTTTGATTTCCCTGATATTAAAACAAACCTTGCCTGCAAGCAAGCTCAAATCTGTGTAGTCTTTAATACCTTTTAAAACACTTATGCAGACTGCCATTACAAGGTCACAACTGCCACAAATTGCAAATATCAGTCACTTTTATAGCTATCTAATTAACTAATAGGGGCCTCTCTTTTTTTGTGCCCTGACCGTTTTTCGATCCCAGTCCGACCGTGCCCGACAAAATTTCGTTGTTACAGAAAGTGTCCCGCAGCCTCTAAACTGGATTGCGCCTGCGCGATTCCAAATGAGCGTTGCCGAATCTGCAAAGGGGCATTTCACAGTGTGAAGGAGAAACGTCATTTGCCCTAGCACCCGCACAGTATTAGAGAGGCAGGGGCAATAGCAAACATAGCTCACAGGCTGCCCTCACGCCCGGCCCCAGATTGTGCCCCTTGGTACCCTCCAAGCATCATCATGTGTTTCACATAATTAGCATACCGCCCAACATCTTCTTTGCCCTGAAGCCCATGTCTGTAATATGGCATTGCGAGAGGGCAAAAGAGCATACTCATTTGCAAATGAGTGTACACTCCCAAGGAATCATGTATGTTACAGAAGGGGCATCCCAGAGGTCTTTGGCCCGCTTCTGTAATAACGCAGTCCAGAGGGCCCACAAGAAGCAGGTGCCAAATACTGTGGGGCTCCCAAGGCATGTTGTGTGATATGGCTCATGATGTGTAATGAATAAGGTTACCATATGTTTCCATGTCAGTGGGGAGGCCACACTCCAGTCCAGGTTGTCCTTCTGTATTCCAATGTAGTCTACACATGTAGTTCAAGTCAATATGAAAACAGGACTGCAACTCTCAGGATTCAATAGGTTGCTAAATGCAAACCCAGGACTGGTACACAGTGCCCATGGTGAAATGTAGTCATCTAGTAAGCTAAGCCAAAGGGGACTGAGACGAGGCTACTCTCTTTTGGGTAAACTGGGCATCACCCACTTAAAGAATTTCCACATATATCGGTAGAAGAATAAGGCAACAGGATGGCACAGAATAACTGTCTTTGTAGAGGGCGACACAGGGCCATCAAAGTGATCTGCCATAAAGAATCCCAACAGACAGAGTTCAATCCACCTTTCAACATTAACTGCTACACAGGAGAAGACTTAAATGCTTCAGATAGGAGATGAAAATATACAATCGCTGGTTAAGTGGTACTTTAATTTTTTTTTTTAACAATAGATTTTATTACATTTTCAGCGTACCAGATGGGCGAAGCCCAACAAAGAAAGATACAAAGGAAATGCGTAAAGTGATTTCTCTGGGTACATTATACAACCCCCCATAGCCTGCAAAACATCAGACCAAGGAACCATGAACCCCCCCCACACCCCCAAAGCGCACCATACATACTTAAAAATCATTACATGTAAATGCCAAGGAAATTCCCAGCCACGTTTCATTAGCACCAATACACTAAACAGGTAAGTTGTTCACCACTAATTGTTCAATGGGATCACAAGAGGCAGACTGCAAAAATGGGGGCTCATCTATACCTCTGTAGTCGGCCCACCGAGACCAGATCCTTCAGTGCTACTGTGGGCACCCTCTCACTTGAAACACTACAACCTCTGCAGACATGCATCGGTCCAGTGCCGGTACTTTAACATTTTAAGAAAAAAACATTTATTTTGTAAGAGGGAAAATACTTATTAACACTTATTAACACATAAGCCATCATCTGCTGCATAATCTGCTGCTTGTGACAAATAAAAATTGTTTCTAGCTCAAGCAGTTCAAAAGTTACTAAAAATGCAGCAGCACGTGTTGCCAAGTACTGGAAGGCCTTTTGCCTGGTCACCTTTCTGTTGCTTATTGCTATATTTGGGTATTAAACTGGTGCTAATGCGGCTCACCCAATGCCCAGAGTGTCAAGTGTAAAAAGTACAAAATAATGAAGTAATACTAATAATAAATGTGCCGCTTTATGCCGCATACTTTGCCTTTTCTTGCTTCATAATTTACTCAACCATGCCGCATGATTTGGCCCTCTCCTGCCAGATAATTCAAGTGGCCCTGCCATAGGCCAGTCAGACCCTGCCCACGAGCCTCAAACAGCAGGTGCAAACGACTTGCGCCCGCAATAAAACCAACCCCGTCCCTCGGGCACAGTGCGAAATACGGCCGCTGGTCTGTGCTGCCTGCGCTGGCCCCTGCTGGCTGAATGCTCTGAAAGAATTTCACAGCTTGTGTTGGCAGGAAGATGCAGAACACTCAGCTTCACTTGTCAGAGGCTGGCAGAGCTGTGTGCCCCGGCTCTGCCCAGATCTGGGAAGGCTGCCTGGCTATCTCAGCTGCGTCATGTGTGGATGTGTGCATCTCTGTTCCACAGCCCAGTACTCCGCTTGGGTGATTATTAACTGGCCGATTAACGATCCCTTATCTTAATTAAAAAAACGGGCACTTGACAAGTCAATTATAATGTCATTTAAACGTGTTTTTGAAATAGAAATAACGTTTAAAATATATCTGAGCATTATAAGCACACAATAGATTGTGCAATTTGAAAACACTAAAAACACACAACAGATTGAGCAAACCCAGTCCTCCGTTGTCCCAGCTCGCCCACCCCTCCGTGGGCTCTATCCTGGCGCACCTTTCATTGCCCCCAAGCCTCGTGCACAGAACAGACATTGCATTCCGGAAACCATACAGTTGTCTGCCACTTGAGCCCTTGGCATCACAGACTGCTAACTTAGTCAGTTTTCCCTGCCCGAAGGCGACTGCTCCCATGCCTTAGACTAGTGCTTGACTGCCCCCTGCTGGTTGTATGATAGTCATGCGTGGCTAAACCACGCATGCCTCTACCACGCAGCCCGAACCCCAAATACGTCTTAACCATGCATTCCTTTACCACACAATTTTGTGGTAAAGGCATGAATGATAAAGGAGTATGCGTTGCTAAGCTTGCCACTACTCCGATCGCCCTAAGCTACAAACCCCCTACCTGCCCCCCTTCCATCAAGCCCAAAATCTTCCCACCCTGACCCCCTCCCACCCACCGCGCTGTCCCTAACACTACCCTAAAACTACCCCAACACCTTCCACTGCCCTTAGGCCTAAAACCCTAAACCCTAACTACCGACCCTCCACACCAGCCCTGAAAACGACCCCAACCCCCCACTGCCCTGAAAACTACCCTGACCCCACCAAGCCCTGAAAACTACCCCGACCCCCCAACCCTGAAAACTACCCTGACCCCTTATAAACCCGGCCCTGAAAACCACCACGACCCCCCCATCCTGAAAACTACCCCCCCAACCCATACAAACCCAGCCCCACTTACCTCACAGCGTCCTCTGGCTCTCTTCCTGCTTCCACCGAGCAGCAGCTAGACCCCGCACTGCCTTAACCACGCATATGCGTGGTTAAGGCATATGCATGGTTAAGGCAAGCATGGTAGCGATTGCGTAGTCGGAACACGTGTGGCAGAAGCCGCAGTGTTCCGACTGTTCCACCCCCCCTCACTTCTGGAGTCCTGGATTTTAACATGGACCAGTCTTCAACACTTCCTTTCTGGGCCTATCCTGGGGAGGACCAACCTGGTAGCATTGGATGCAGCTGGCTACAGGATCATGCTACAGAATCTGAAGTCGCACAAGGATCACCCTGGACTAGATCTCATTGGCCATATCAAAATCGCCTGCATTACCCACAGAGCGCTGCGCTTCTCTTCACCCTCCTATCTAAGTGAGAAACTGAAAATCTATGGAGCAAATAAGGGTTCCCTGTATACCCAGTCTCTGCTCCTGGAACTCCCCACATTAAGTTGAGAACGGTACATGAGCGAGTCATTCTCTGGTAGTCCCACAAGAATCTGAAACTCCTTACCTCCCTCCCTTCGACTTACTAAACCTGCATAGTCACCCTCAAAAAGGACCTCCGGGACGTGGCCAAGACTCCGATGGAGTGAGGTGCACTCAGTGTCTGCTCCGTCTCCCGGATACATAGCGGCAGCGAGACCTCAGGGACACAGCTTGACCCTATCCTGGGGTACGTGAGACCGCCCCGCGCCACCTTGGTTGCCCCGTGAAAGACTCCGGTCCTGCGCCGGGTGCTGCCATGAGGAACCCTCCGGTGGGGGCAGCTTCATCTTCCATCTTGACTCCAGCCCTGACGGAACCGAACGATTTTGCCTGGGAGGTTGGCAGAGGAGACCGGGCTGCTGACTTGCCATCCGGGGGCTGGCCTTGGGGTACCGAGGGTCCCGGGTCGGGCCTGGCCCCTACCCAAGCTATTTAGATCAAATCAAGCCCGGTGGTATCTGAGGCGGCCCTCTGGCCCTGCGGCTGTTCTGGGGCAGACTTTTTCCACCGGAGGCTGGAGTCCCCCGCACATCAGACCCTCCTTCTGTCCTGCTGTGGACCTCTGCGTCGGGGAGGGAGCCCTGAGGGACTGGGCTCCTCCCTGGAGGTCATGTGTTCCTCAGGCTGGCGGGCCATACATTGAGCCGCTTATTGTGGGCCTTCTCCCCATGAAGGTAGGGGAGCCCGCCACGCTACTACCACTGAGGCTGAGCTAATTGCAACCCTGGCGAGGGTGGAGTGAATGACCCTTCGTCCCCCCGGAGTGGGGGAGGCGCTGATTTCTTGACCCTGGACCCGAGGGGCCGGAGCACTGCGGCGGAGGAAGAGGGGTGAACTGATGTCACCTCCAGGCCCGCTTGGAGGATCCTGAGGCCAAGTGTACGACACCATGGCATGAGAGCGGAGGTGAGGAGGAGACTCGTGGCCAGAGTGCGGGGGACCATCTGTGAGCCCTGTGGGGGCTGAGAGGATCAGCTGTGCACTCGGCCAGTTTACTAGACCCCCTTCACTCCTCCACCAATCCTTGACTTTTGCTGGCGGTGTGGAGGAGACCTGGGCCTGTATCTCTATGAGAAGGTTCCCTTGATGCCATGATCCAGTTGGTTCCACTGGGGTGAACACTTGGGGGGATCGGCTGCACAGTCGGTAGCAAATTGGAGCCTGGCTGCATTTCTCGCTCCCTCGACCACTGGAGAGACCAGGGCCCGCAGGGTTGGATTGTGCTGGTTTCCCTTTGGTCCCTGTGTGTGCCCCATCATCCCCACTGCGTCCTCCATCATCTGACTCTCCTCTGGGGACACAGCTGGGGCAGGATTAACTCTCGGGGTATTCTCCCCCCCTTATATGGAACCTTGCCGGGGGCCTAGGCTGTGGCACTGGGCGTCAGGGGTGGGAATACCTAATATCATCTCTCTGGGCTTTGGACCGCACACTCCCTCTGTCCGAGAGGATCTCTTGTTTTGTTGCCTCCCCTCTGGGCCCCTCTTGTTAACCCTAGACTGGAGGATTCAGGGGTAACTCTCCTGCCTCCTTGGACTAATACCTTGGAGACCTGCTCTGAGAGTGGATCACATGGATTAACGGGAATTCTGGTCGAAGCATTCCCGCACTAAAGGGGGAAAAGACACTGCTCCTGCTGCCTCTAAAGAAACATCATTTGCCTTGCTCTGGGCGAAACCACCTTCTATTGCGGCGGCTCAACAGACCCACAAGATGGCGGCATCCCCGACGGGGATAGAGGCTAACCCCTTCACACAAGCTTACATAACCAATTTCCACCAGTAGATGAAGACAGAAATCAGCTCACTCAAATCCGAATTCAAGTCCTACCTGTAAGACATCCGCCGCAAGGTGACGGAAATTGGAACCAGAGTCGACGACCTCGAACGAACACTCGACACATGGACAGAGGACCAGGAGGAACTTTGGCACAAACATGACAGTGCAGGAAGACCAGCATATAGAACTCCAGATCAAATAGGAGGACTTATAAAATAGGAGCCGGAGAAATAAACTACGTATTAAAGGGTTCCCTAGGGGCGCGGAGGGCCAAGACATAATGACTTACATGGCGGAACTTCTCCAGGAGATCTGGGGTGATGAGGATGCCTCCCCCCTACACTAGATCGAGCATACCGAGTGCCAGCCCCCGTGCCAATCCGAATCTAGCCCCTAACATCTTAACCAGAGTGCCCTTCTTCACGGAGAATGAAGCTATTCTTTATGCGTCCAGGGAAAAAGCAGATCTCTTACGGAGGGCACCCCATACAAATCTTCCAGGATCTAGCCCCAGTCACTCTGCGACAACGCAGGGACTTTAAACCAGTTACTGACAAATTGAGGGATCTTAAAATCAAGTATCAGTGGGGGCACCCCTTTTCCCCAAACTTCACATGGGAGGGTAGACGTCAGTTTATTATGAGATCCTTGAAGGAGGCTCAACAGCTGCTCCACCTTTAGTCTGATTCCCGACCCACTAGTCCGACCTCCGGGGCTGCCCGCCTTAGGACCTCTCTTTGCCCGGAATGGTCTACTGTGCCTCCCCTCGCGGCCGACCTCGGAGGCCAAGTGACACTTTACAGCAGACTAAACAGGACATTATCGACCATCTTCAATCCATGGGCAGGGCGCGATCCCCGCCCTGCTCTCGGGCGGCCTCTGGGCCTTCTTCTCCTGCTGCCTCTTGAATAAGTGAACATAGTCCTCAGAATGCTTTGAACACTCGGCAAGGGGACGATGAGTGCCAAACCCTATGTGTCCATGAACTCCCTGGATTATTTGTTTGACTTGTGCGTGTGGTTGTTTGACCAGGGAGCTCTTTCTAATCTGGGTTAAGTCACTCCAGACATGATTTTGCATTAAGAAATCCCAGAATCCCTTGGGGGGGCACTAAGTCTTATTCCCCTTCATTATAGAGTGGACCAGTTCCTGGACGGAGTGGTAGCGACCAATTACACGAACCTGCCGGCACCCCCGCCATTCGATTTGTCCATATGAGGAGGGACTTTCGTAGAGTCGCCCTGGTCCATACCAATGGGCTTCTCCAGGACTGGAATGGTCTATTATGGCCCGATTGGCCTGTTCTTTATTTGAATTGTTTTTCCTTTCTTTCTTTTTCCCTCTCCCTTCCTTTGGGTCCCTTATGGGGGGGGAACCACAATCCACCTTGCCGCTCAGCCTCCTTATTGCAAACGATCTTTGGCTTTGGACAGTATGGTGTTCAGGTATTTTCAATCAGTAGACATACCTTTTTCACATTCTCCATTTCACAGTCCTGTTTCGTTGGTTGGGCTGGAGGGGCCCCTGGGAGCTGGGTGGGGAAGATACTGTTTTAGAATGACATCCTCTTTCGCACACGACTGACCATGGCACAGATTAAATGTATTTCCCTTAATGTGAAGGGGGTTAATGCGTCTAGTAAACGGCGACAGGTTTAGCACTATCTCCGGATTCAAGACCCAGATATCATTTTCTGCAAGAAACTCACCTCCTACGGGCAGACACAAAGCGCATGACACATCCTAAATGCCCTGGCCAAGCATGGGCCTATTCAACATTCAAGACAGCGGGGATGGCCGTTCTCTTTAAGTCAGGCATTCGCATACAGGCAGCGAGGGAGGGGCGGTATTTAAAGCTTAAGGTGCTAGTTCATAACAGACCCCTTACATTGATTAACATTTATGCTCCTAACCACTCTCAGAACACAGATATCAGGAAACCTATTAAAGGAGCTGGTCTCTCAAGAAACGGGCCCGATCCTTCTTGGGGGGACTTTAACCTTGTCTGGGACCCTTGCCTAGACTGCAGTTCATCCTCTTTTCAAGGTACGGGGGCTATGTCTGCAGCGCTCAAGCAGGACATCGAGGCCTTGGGCCTTCTTGATGCATGGCGTTATGCAGAACCAGGCACAAGGGATTATACTTTCTATTCGCATGTTCATCGGTCGTACTCCCGTATAGATCACTTCTCCCCTATCTCAATCACTTATTCGCTCGTTAGAGTCCGCAAGTATATCGGACATATCGATCTTGGATCATGCCCATCTAGAAGTCACCCTGGCAGGCCTGGGTTCGACAGCACGCTCAATCCCTCGCTGGAGGCTCCTCCCATATATTTTACGGCATCAAGTCAACGTGACTGAAATACGTCAGGCAATCCAAACGTAGTTTGAAACAACTGACCTTCCAGACACTAGCAACCATGTACTCTGGGACTCATTCAAGGCAACTTTCGGAGGCGTTATTACCTCAATTTCGCGAACGTATGAATCTCGCCTGGTCGAAGCTGGCCTTTCCCGCGATATTAAAGTACTGGAGAGACAAGAGTACGCCGCACCCTCCAGACAGCATCAAAAACGCTTAGCCTCGTTCCGGGGTCAAGTAAAAGCACTTTGGATAAATAAAGCTGAACACTCACTACACGCGCTGAAACAAACGTTTTATGAAGGGGGGAACAAGGTGGGCTCCCTATTGGCTCATAGGCGCATATGGAACAGATCTTGGAACAATATCTCCAAGATCAATATCGGTGGGGATCAATGGGCCACGTCAGAAGTGGATAAACAGCGAGCTTTCTGTACCTTTTTCTTGTCCCTTTATGACCAGGGCGAGGTTGCCCAGGAGGAGATTGAGCCATTCCTCGCTTTGTGCGCTTGGGAACCGTTGAATCCATCTCATGCTCAGCAACTAGAGGACCTGATTACCCCAGAAGAACTTTTAAAAGCCTTAAAAAGCATGCTGCTGGGGAAATCTCCAGGGCCCGATGGCCATACGATCTCTTTTTATCATCTTTTCCTCCCCCAGCTGCAGGCTTCGATGCTTCTGTTATTTAACTCTTTTGACAACATTGCCATTGTCACCCCTACTATGGCCGAGGCGGAAACAGCTCTTATCCGTAAACCGGGTAAAGACCTGGCATCCAGTGCCTCGTATCTCCCCATCTGCCTCCTTAACGTTGACGCCAAATTATTTACCAAAATGTTGGAACATCATCTGGCACCATTCCTCCATGGCTTGGTTGATCCGGACCAGGCAGGTTTCATTCACCAAAGACAGGGGGCAGATAACATCAGGGAGATAGCCCACCAGGTGAAGAAGGCCCATCGGCGTAATATTCCTGCATTTTTGCTCTCCCTTGATGCTGAGAAAGCGTTTGACAGGGTAGATTGGACCTTTTTCAGAGCGGTACTACAGAGGATAGGACTCGGACCAGTCATGACATTTTGTATTATGACCCCTTATACGTCACCCTCGGTTCGAATTAGAATTAATGGCCTGCTCACCCCTCCGATTCAGATCTACAGGGGAAAGCGCCAGGGGTGTCCCTTGTCACCCCTGCTCTTTGCCCTGGCCATAGAACCTCTAGCAATTACAATACGCCAGTCAATGGCGATTAGGGGCATTCCACTTGCAGGAATTGATCATAAAGCTGTTCTCTTCACAGACGACCTGCTCCTGACTCTTGCTGACCCACAGAGCTCTTTCCCGGCCCTCCTTCTCATACTTTCTCAATTTGAAAACGTCTCGGGGCTTAAAATGAATATGAACAAATCGCAGGCATTGAACCTCACCCTTTCCCCTCGGGAGATTGCAGAGCTAAGTGTCCACTCCCTGTTCCAGTGCCCCCCCCCCCCCATTCTATTTGATACTTGGGGCTTAACCACACGGCCACACTGGACTCTTGGACTCAGGCTAACTGTCCGAAGTACAGCCCATCTTAATGCGGTAAAGATGTCTATTCTGCCCAAACTATTGTACCTCTTCCAGGCATTCCCAACCTCTATCCCACAACGGGACATTCTAAGCCTTCAAGCTGAGGTCAATTCCTTTATTTGGGGCAAGAAAAGACCGAGATTTTCCAACAAACGATTAATGTCGCCAAAAGACCGAGGGGGTCTAGAATGTCCCAATCTCCTTGTCTATTACTGGGCGTCGCACTTGTGCTTTATTTCGGAGTGGGTAGTTTGCGAAAGTGAGAAGCATTGGTTTCATATGGATAGGGCAGCCAAGCTACGAAGGAGAAAGCGTCCTCGCGGTGCCTATATCGCTACTTCCACAAGAACGGTCTTGGAGATATAGGACAAGATAGCGATTAGTCATGGGCTTACTTAATTCCCTTACCCTAACACGCCCCTGGCACGCAACCCTGCTCTCTCCCTGACCCTACAACCTAATTCATTTCAAGATTGGGTGGCCAGTGAGTGTCGTAAAATAGCCGCCCTCTTCGTGGGAGAGACTTTTAAAACATTTGACCAATGTAGACAGGATTACCATCTCCCCCCTCCAGGGCACATTTTCAGTATTATCAAATTAGGCACTGGCTACATACTACTGAAAATACACTGGGAGTCATGTGCACATTGAACTTTTGAACTGTTAGTACGATCATTCGATGGTTCGCAGGGCCTGATCCCCCAGAACCTACAAGGTCTTGCAATGCTCCTGCCCTTTGCCTCTCCACCCTTATCAATGGAAGTGGCATATAGACATTGCCGAAGATGGCCCCCCTGAGCACTGGGACCAGCTATGGAGAGACATCCCTAACACTTTTAAAAGTATCACACAAGAGTCATCCTACAAAGTGATGACACATTGGTACTATACACCCCTTCGTCTCCAGAAAATGTTCCCCACTTCCACGGCATTGTGTTGGCGATGTAGGGCAGACACGGGGTCGTTCATTCACATATAGTGGTCCTGCCCACTCCTGATGATCTTTTGGAAAGAGGTGTTGAGCCACATCAAGGATGTAATAGGGTTTCCCATTCCGAGCACTCCTGGGGTGGTGGTTCTGGGACTTTGACCTCAGTCTCTTGAGGCCATGACTCACTCAGACTGGTGTTTAATACTTCACATGTTAGGAGCAGCAAAACAGACCATCGCACGCCACTGGAAAAATTCCTTAACCGCCCCCCGTCCTCGGTGTGGCTCACACGCCTCTGGCATGTAATGGTGATGGAGCTTCTCTCCAGCCGCCTAGTGCACACTGATGCCAAATTCACATGTCTCTGACAACCCCTGGTACAACATCTATCTAAATTAGAACACGCTCGCTCGTCCCCCCCCCCCCCCCCCCCTCCCATCTACGGGATCTTCAGCCGCTTGAAGATGCTTTTCTCTCAAGAAGGGAGGACCTCTCAGAATGAGGTGGATCGGATAAAAGACTCCCTAAGCCTCTGCCGCCCTCCCTTCTCTGCCTCTACGGGAAGTGGGATATTTCCTGGGGCCAGAGTTGCGGAACATCTCTAAACGCTGCAGCGTGAGCACTGCTCCCTCCCAACCCCCCGTCCCCGGGACTCTTCCCCTCCGCTTTTGTGTCCCCCCCTTCAGTTCTTGATTCTTTTTCTTTTGTTCTTAATTACTTTTTGTGGTTATATGTTTTCTTTTTATAGAACGGCCGTACAAGGAGAAGAAAATGTGATATTATCTATGTTAGTACATCTTCGCTAGCTTAACTCCCTTCTCGGAGATAATGTCCATACCGGCTAGCCGGCGAGCCTGGACTGAGCCCAGGGATTTCTTAAGCTGATGGATAAGCATTCCTGAAGCGACATAGACTGAAATGTTTGGAGTCTCCTTGCTTGATGCTTACATGAACATTGTAAACATTCTACAATATTGTTGATTAAAAATGAATAAAAGACTTTCAAACAAAAAGGACCTCAGGCTCCCCCTGTTTGACAGACACCTGGGTTAATCACCCTCGAGCATACCCTTGCACTCTATCCAGGAGACGAACCACCTTCACTGTGTGTCCCGCCATCCTGATCGCCGCTTGAACCGGGTATGTCCCTTGTCCAAGGGCTGGATTTGGCCTGGCCGCAGCTACAGATGCAAATGTCTGAACTTAATTATTGTAACTGGAACTTTGTGTACTCTTGTATCATGCTACTGTTGTAAAGTGCTCTGATGCCTTCGGGCCATGTCCACGCTATATGAAATTGCAAAAATTAGAAATTAAACAGTGGTGATCTCAGCAGGGGTTAACCCACTGTTGCTTCAGGTTAGGACCCCATGCGTCAGGCACTCAGCTCTGCCGCTTCCCTTCCCAGTGTTGATTTGCCTGGGATGCTACTCCGTGGGCTGGTCCAAAGTCCGACTTTGGGTCATCAGTTTTCTGATCACCACACAGAGTAGGGTCTCGCTTCCTATCCTTTGGGGCTGGTTTCAGCAGCAGTTATTTTTGTGGCCAGGAAGGCACTCACTGCGTTCAGATGCTCGACTTAGAACAGGCGATGTGACTGATTGTTGAGCTCTTATGTAGAATGGCTTTTTTTCACATTGATCAGACTGTGACTGCAGTACAGAAATGCTGTTGGCCCCCCTATTTTTCCTGATGTCTGGACTGCAGATTGGACTAAATGTGGCTGCTCGCATGAGTTTCCCTCTTGGCTGAACCTACATGTAATAATATCCCACTCTGTGAGCTGCACTGGAGTCAAGCACAGTTCTTTATGCAGCAAGCCTACAAAGCACTGTTATTATGTGTATTGCACACTTGTTTTTGGTCAATGCCCTGAGATTTAAAAAAAACCAGACAAGCACCCACGGGGCATAAGACATTGCCCAAAGACTCTGCCATGACCACTGGGGGTTAGGACCCTGCCCTAATCCAGAAGGAAAGGGGGTCCAGGCTTGTATTCTGGTTAGCAACTATGGGTCAGTTCTTTGTTTAGGAGCCCTGCGCCAGCATCCTACATCAACAACTAGGGCACCAGAAAGAGGGTGGGAGCACACTGCCTCACATCCGAGCACTACATTGGCCCCAATGCATCATGGTAAATGCAGTCCATGATAACATTTACTTCAGTAGTAGTCGGCATTTCCGGCACCCCAAAATGAATTGTTGCTCCCTATTAATGAAGGAATTAATCCAGAAACAAGTGTCTAGTGTTATGCAGCCCAGGCTGCACCAACAAGGGTGACAAATTAATGACTACTACTGAAGTAAGTGTTATCATGCACTGCATTTACCATAATGCATTGGGGCAAATTGAGTGTTTGGGTGAGAGGCAGCAGGCTCCCTTGAACTACTGAGCTGACCAGCTTGTGTTGATGCACCTGTGCCCAGTGAGTGGTAGAGACCTAAGAAGACTTTGGGCAGCATTTCCAGCACCCCCAAAACAACTTGTTCTCTGTATTGATGAAGGAATGAATCCAGCAACACCTGTCTAGAGTTACACAGCACAAGTTGCACACACAGCACAGGCTGCACCAACAAGAGTGAAAAATTAAAAACTATTACTGAAGTATGAGTTATCATGCTCTGCATTTACCATAATACATTGGGGCCAATTTAGTGCTGGTATGTGAGGCAGTGTGCTCCCAGCCTCCTCCTGTTTGAACTATGGCACCAGTGCATGCATACAATATTTTGGCCAAGTCCCCTAAGATATCTAGGTATGTGTATTTTTTTCATGTCCTGTTGTGTCGCCTAGCCTATAGGTGGTGAGGCATAAAGTAGTGACTCCCTCCTTCTTCTCCTCACACACAAAGGGGACATTAAATGTTTCTGTAATGTAACGCCCAAACACATGGCGGATTTCCTTATCAACTATCTGAGAAATAGTAGTGCAATCAAAAGGTTGACTAGGGGCAAAATACCAGGGAGTTATAACCTGACAGCAGAGTTTTAATGTGACTTAGCAATCAAGACTTGTGCCACAACTATTAGACATATATATCCGAGTTGGTCGCACACTGCTCCACCCACTAGCGTGTTACCCCGAGGAATTGTGGTCCCTGTAGTTAGCGTCGGCGGGTACGCCTATGCTCAGTGGTGCGTGCAAGTCAGAGTAGCGTTAGCCATCCCTGGACACGTGTTTCGCGGTAGTTGCCGCTCGTCAGCAGGGAGTAGGAAGAGTGTAGGGTTGCTTGTGTAGGCTGCTAAAATCATATCAGGTCTGGTACCTCTCGTAGCGAACGCAGGTGCGTAACCATGAGCCCGTCGACTCCCGGGCTCAGAGAGCCACTAAAATATATATCCGAGTTGGTCGCACACTGCTCCACCCACTAGCGTGTTACCCCGAGGAATTGTGGTCCCTGTAGTTAGCGTCGGCGGGTACGCCTATGCTCAGTGGTGCGTGCAAGTCAGAGTAGCGTTAGCCATCCCTGGACACGTGTTTCGCGGTAGTTGCCGCTCGTCAGCAGGGAGTAGGAAGAGTGTAGGGTTGCTTGTGTAGGCTGCTAAAATCATATCAGGTCTGGTACCTCTCGTAGCGAACGTAGGTGCGTAACCATGAGCCCGTCGACTCCCGGGCTCAGAGAGCCACTAAAATATATATCCGAGTTGGTCGCACACTGCTCCACCCACTAGCGTGTTACCCCGAGGAATTGTGGTCCCTGTAGTTAGCGTCGGCGGGTACGCCTATGCTCAGTGGTGCGTGCAAGTCAGAGTAGCGTTAGCCATCCCTGGACACGTGTTTCGCGGTAGTTGCCGCTCGTCAGCAGGGAGTAGGAAGAGTGTAGGGTTGCTTGTGTAGGCTGCTAAAATCATATCAGGTCTGGTACCTCTCGTAGCGAACGCAGGTGCGTAACCATGAGCCCGTCGACTCCCGGGCTCAGAGAGCCACTAAAATATATATCCGAGTTGGTCGCACACTGCTCCACCCACTAGCGTGTTACCCCGAGGAATTGTGGTCCCTGTAGTTAGCGTCGGCGGGTACGCCTATGCTCAGTGGTGCGTGCAAGTCAGAGTAGCGTTAGCCATCCCTGGACACGTGTTTCGCGGTAGTTGCCGCTCATCAGCAGGGAGTAGGAAGAGTGTAGTCTGATGTAACTATTAGACATATATTGGGCAGAAATAAAGTCTGAGTTGTACCTTCTACCACCAGTGACGGTATAATCGTGGGACACTCAAAGCCGAAGAAGGGCCCACTAGACACAGCCTCCTATCGCCCATTGTCAGTGTTTGACTTGGACTGTAAAATCCGAGAGAAAGTACTGGATATCACGATAGCCAGAGTCTTACTGGACCAAATTCATCCAGACCAGTCAGTCTGGGACAAAACGATTACTCCACATTCATGGGCAATCCCCTTATGACGGCTAAGTTGCAAGTAGTGGCTACCACTGGCATGGAAAAAGCCTGCGGCATGCTTGCGGTCTTAGCCGAGCTAGGGATTTGGGGAGAAATGACAGGGTGGCTGCTACTACCATTCTCCTGGCCAACAGCCTGAGTGCGGAGCAGCATCACTATCTCGTCCCTTTGGAGTGCAGACGGGAACGAGTCAAGGGTGCCCACTCTCGGCTCCTACAAGCTGGGCATGGAGCTCTGACATTGCCAGTGCAAAGAGGCAAGAGAATGGTTTACCCATGAGAACAGTAAATAGGGAAAAATTCAAATGTGTCCTACCAAAAAAACGTAGATGATGTACTGTGACTTTAACTTACAGCAGGCAACAGATTCATGAAATGGCCTCATTTTATCATCAGGCAGCCAACACTGTCCCTTGACGGAGTCACGATTGATGCCTAGGAAAGGTTCTTTCATTGTTGGAATGGTGTTTTTTTCATGTGGTAAGGTGTTTACATTTGTGCCACCATAACCTCAAAAATCTTCACACATTGTGGTGTCCCACTTGCTTCCAAGAAACAAGTCATAAAGGTAATGAACAATATATGTTGAACCTGAACCATTCTGACCACCCACAATAGGAATTAATTGAAGCATTCAGTATGCAGAATACACTGCACAAACCGTTGCTACATACTTGCCAAATTAAAACTTCAATTCATAATTGGAAACCTGACAGTCTGAAATCAGCCGTGTGGACAGTGAGCACCTGAAAGCAGATTCTATGTCTGATTTAGCCATCAATATGGCCTTTCCTATGCCCTCATGTATTTTGATGGCCTAGCTAAAAAAAACATGGGGAATGAAGAGTCAGTTGCATCATTGACCGGGGAGTCCTTGGCTGAAGACAGATTGTGTAAACTCTAAATTGGCCTGACTCTTGGGCACAGTCGCCTGGAGAGACCAGACCAGGGAAAGGGGAGAGCAAAATGATCTCACTATCCAGCCCATGTACATATTTCTCTATTTTTTTCTTGCCGATCATAGGATTTGTGAGCAAAACAATTTGATTCTTTGGTCCTTTCTGTCACTGATGTAATTTGCCAGGATCCTAAACCCATCACTGAAAGCCAAATACAACAGCTGGGCTGCTTGCCCGTCTCTGTAGCAGGACAATGTGTAAAGCTAAGTGTCTAGGAACACGGGCTAGGGAGCCGAGGTGCAAAAACTAACTTAAACTTAGGTATCTCAGTGCATGAGAGGGGTACTATATGTTAGATTCATTAGCTCTTTATTTCGTGTGACATTTGGACTCTGGGTAAGCTGACAGGCCACAAATATAGATGTGCCCATATTTACATATTGTGGGGCCACCAATGCAGGTCGTATTGAAATCCCAACTGGCCCCCTTACTTTCACCCATGGCAGGGGGAAGCCAATAAAGGAATGTCCCATTCTGGACAACCTTGACTTTGAAGGTGGCAGAAGACGCTGCTCTGTGTTCAGGTAGGGTGCAGGCAGCATTCATATGAACTGATTTTGTGTGCTACGCTTTCTACATCAACTGTGGCACAGGCCACCATATTGAAATCCAGATGTGTTCTCAGTACCAAAGTGAGCTAAGTAACGTCTTGCTGCAGAGCTTAAAAATCTTGCACAAGAGGGCGGAAAAATCTAAAACTGGTTCCGCAGACACGTTGGAACAGTCCCAGGGACTGAAAGCCTTGCCCTGCTCCTCAGGCCGGATTATTTAGTTTTTCTTATGTGGACCCGCAAACAATTCCATTATTAATTGAATGCAGCGTTGATGTGTTCTCCAGCTTTTTGCTGATAAGAGAATTGGCACAGCCAGCCGACGAAGGTACATGGGAGTCTCACAGCAGAGCTAGGAACCTTGACATGTAGGTTTAGTTTAAACTACATGCTGGCTGTTCACACATTTGTTTCAGATGGTGAGATGTGTTTTGAAGGTGTATTCTGGAAATGTGTATTCAAAACTGCTGTGTGAGAGGTCTCTAGAGTGGTCACCTCAGTGATCTCCACTTCTGAGGATCCTAGGTCCTTTTTAGGTCTCGCCTGACCCAGCGCATGCGCTGCTCTGGCGAGACATTTGTGAGGGCTCCAAAAAGTGCTACCAGGCCAGCCTAGAGCTACAGTGCATGTGCGCGGGCGCCTCGTTTTACCGCGATTACTTTCACTTTCGGCCGCTTTGATGTTTGATCGCGATCGGATCGCGATCACTTTCACTTTCGCGGCCCCACGGCCGCTTTGCATAGCCAATAGGTCTCGCTTTTGGGACCTTATAAGTATTTAGTTACGCAACTGTTGCATGGCTAAACACTTATAAGGTTCCAAAGGCGAGACCTATTGGCTATGCCAATGCTAGTTTAGTTTACTAATGAACAGTTTATCTGGTGTTACACTACTGGACTCCATCAGCCCCTGACCCTTAGAAGTGGATCACCGGTATTGCATAATTGTCTGCTTGTCAGTCATCCTACATCTCTATGAGTTCTAGATAGCCAGGGTTTGACGTAGGTGCCATCGCCGGTCTTCAGTGGTCTCTGAAGATGTGTTCACCTGCAGGGGAGCTCAGGGAAGACAACACTGCTCTCGGTCCACCCAGTGGAAACTGAAGGGCGCTCTTTCTCCCACCTTAAGGCCAAATCCTGGAGCGCCCTCCTCCTCCGCACCTCACCCTCGTTGATCCACTCAAGGAAGAGACTCAAGACCTGGCTGTTTGACTGAAACCTGCAGCAGAGCGCCTGGATACTCTCTCGGGTGATAAGCCGTGCTGTACAAGCACAACTTGATTGATTGAATGATCCAGCCGGGTCTTAGCCAAAGTCGGTGCTGCTGAGTGGTGGGAGGCAGTGATGGGGAAAGCCAAGGTTAACACAAAATGATAATTACTCTATGGTCATACTTATAGTAAGGGGTGTCCCCACTGCAGAAGCAGTGTAGATGACCAGCCAGAGCGGCTTGCAGTCAGCCTCCAGTGTGGTCCCTTGCCGTCTAACATCTGATATACCGTCCCTCTTCCTACTCTCCCCGTTCATTCCTTCCCTTACCCAAGAATAACAGAAGTATTTAAGGACAGTTAAGGAGAGGAGCCAAGCGCAGGCCGTCCAGGTATGCAGGCTGTTGCGGTGTATATCTGTGTATCACGTGCAGGTGGCTTTTCACCCGTATGTGAGGGATTAGGACCTGTTAAACTCCTGCTGCTGGATCACGCTGCTTTCTTTTGCATTTTAATGTAAAATATTTTGAATTTATTTGATGATTGTTTGAGAATTTGTACCAGAAATACTGGACAGAATAATGACATGTTAGGAATTAAGTGTCATCTGTATAGGAACCAGTTAGAAGGGAGCAACAGCCTGTGCATTACATGTGAAACATGTTTGACGGTTGGTAGATGGTATGTTTCCCATAAATCAGCTCTGCTCAAAGGTTTGTGGAGTAGCTGCGCTAGTCTTATTTTTTGGGGTATGGAAAACTGCATGCCTAGGGTGCCTTTTGTTAAAGGTCATTTTTTTGTTCTTCAAAGGTGCCCATGGTCCAGAGGCACTGTTCTCTAGTGAACAGGAGCAATATGCAACAAACCTCCTTACCATCTTAAGGAATTTTGGGCTCTAGGCACGATATATAGTACGACACTGTTTGGGACTCTTTAATCTTCTTATCCATTTCCATATGATCCAAGCCCCCATGTTAATAAACCATATTGAGTTATATGTTAAACTTGCAGAAGTTGGAGCACAGAAAAACAGCCAAAAGATAACTCTACCAGGCTTCCACCAGTCAAATAGTGCAAAAAAAAGCTTGAGCAAGAATGGATGAGAATTATTATTATTTTTTTTGCACTGAGATCTAGATTTTTTTTTAAATATGCTTTCAAGATTTTAGGTGTCCAACCTGTTTGTTCTTCCCATTCGAGTAAAGAAATCAAACGTAGCCTAGTGGCTGTTTCATTAAGACCTATGCAATATTGCTTGAAATTGTATTTTAATTGCACGATGTTAATAAATATATTGTAAAAAAACTTTCACAACTGGCATTCTGGCTGCAAAGGGAAAAAAAGCACTACTTTGAGGATTTTAATCATTCCAATGGGACAATTCTGATAATGTTCTCCCAAATTCTAGTCACAGCCTTCTCTTTTCTTTCTGTGGGTACATGTCTCTGGGCAGACGGTGACCTCTGGTGCTGCTGAGTGAGGGACATTGGAGGAGGCAGGGGAAAGTAGAACAGAGAGGTAAAGATACTTGTACAGCGAGAGGTGAAAACGAGGGAGAAGGGAAGCAGAGGCAGGGATGAAGTACAGAGAAACGTAGGGTAAAGAGGCAGAATGGAAGCATAGCTAGGAATGAGGTACAGAGAGACGTAAGGTAAAGAGGTAGAAGGAAAGCAGAGACAGGGATGGGGTGCAGAGGGACTCGATCAGTGCTTGAAATGGGAACATTGATGTACCAGAGTACCTGCTTGTTTATGAGAAGAGTCGGTACTCTTAAAGTATTACGTCTGTCTTGAGATGTGCCGGTACTCCCCCTCTCAAAATAAAAAGTGCCGGTACTCCGTACCGGACAGCACCGGCCCATTTAAAACACTGGACGTAAGGTAAAGAGGGAGTGGAACTGTAAAGGCAGGAGTGACGTCCACTGTCTGTATTCGTTTTACTCTGGCGATCTCCGGTGCCCTCCGCCTTTCGCGTTTTGTCGGATGCGTGGCCGTGAAGTCCGCATACTCCCCGTCCCCTGTTGCCTGTCAGTTCCTATGGTTTCTGCAGCCGGGTCTAAAGGCCATTTCCTGTCTGTTTACATATGATCCCTTGCGCCCTGGGTCGAGGTCCGAATACTGTGGTTTCTGTGAGAATGTGAGTTCCTAACGTGAGCACTTCCGCTGGACTGATGCATTGTACTGCAAGCTCGTGCTACCCTGTTCATCCGGTACAATGACACGGAAAAGGCTCTGCCATCTTCTGTCCGCCTCCTCTGGTGTGGATGTCTGTCTGTCTTTTTTGCTTTCTCTCCATTCTGACGCGCCAGCCCGTGGCGCAGCGGAAGCGGCCGCCGAGTCTGCCGACACATGTCCGGGCTCAGGGGGGATTACCTTTCTCCTCACCTCGGGCCTCCGGGGGGATCAGAGATGAGAGCAGAGCTCAGGAGAACACAGGCCTCTTGTTCTCCATACTGCCCCCCTCCAGCTTGAAGCAGCCACTGCTTCTCAGATACAAGCTGTGTAAACACCTGTGTATTAGCAGACCCCCAGAGGGGGAAGCGGCACAGTGTAAGCTGTGGGCTGTAGGCTGCCAGAGCAAAGCTTTATAGAGTGAGCTGTAAGGTCTGTAGGGCTAAGAAACTCAAACACCCGAAGAAAGAGCCCGTAACTTACGGGCCCGTTCACCTCCGTGTTGAGTGAACCAGTGGAAACGATGGGCAGGGCCCCTGGAATTATGCGGTAATCGAGGACTAATTTACGTGGGATGGATCTCTGAATTATGTGGCACATTCTGTAGTATTGTTGTTTTGCTATTTCATCTTTTTAGGTTTACCTCTATTTTTATTATTAGTATCATCAATATAAGCACCCTGCTTATGACAATGTCACAATATATGTTATACACCATTTCCCAATACATTACGTATTGCAATCTACGTCTGCTTTTTACAGGTGTTTCCATTCTGTGTCACATAGTACTTGTGGTGTACATGCCTTATGTAAGACAAAAGTAACAAGAGGAAAAAGTACAAACAGAACCAGAATTCAAACAATTCCCCCCACCCCAGTGCTGGTACTTTTCTTTCTAGTTCTTTTGTGTATCTGGCATACATGGCATCGTCCTAGTTGGGTTTCACTGTGTGTTGGAGGGTTCTCCTGTGTTTGTTATTCGAAGGAGGCGAGGGTATTTCGGACAGGTGATTTCATGGAATTCCGTTGACAGCAGAGTGAGGAGTGATTTCCACACTTCTTTAAATGCCTCTGTGGAGTTTGTGAGGGAGGCATGAATGCGCTTCATCCCCCGAATATACCATAGTCTGTGGGGACATCCGAGGTATGTAGGTGTATTTTGTGTTCCCCAATGTGCCAGAATATTCTGGAGCGCTGTCCCCAGTGCATCTGTTTCCCTTTACAAGATTAATATGGGAACATTAGGGGGTTACGCATCCCCAGTACTGTACATGTCGGGAATCGTGGGATCTGTGTCTCAAACCGTAGGTCTATCTCATCCAATATATTGGGTCAATAAGATGACAGAAGTGGACAATCCAACAGTAAGTGTAATAAGGTGCCCTCTTCCCCACACCCGCCCCAACAAGTGGGGCTGCGATCTGGATTCCCTTTATTAAGGCGCACGGGGGTCAGGTACCAATATGTGGCTATCTTAATAGTCGTTTCCCTACTAGCCATGTTTCGAGCCGTATGTTTGGCTCTATAATAGATTTCTCCCTACTCCTTTCTTGACAAATGCCTTCCTAGTTCTTTTGCCCAGCGTTTATGACTAGCGGTAGGTTGTGTGGGGGCCGTTTGAGGTAACATGAAATATAATTCGGAGACTCATTTTTTATCGTTACTTTTGGTAACCAGCCACTTCTCGTATGTCGTTCATTTCCGGCTGACTTTTGGGTGGACCTCGGGGTGAAGTAATCAGTGTCGCTCGGTCTCAGGTATTGTATAATCCTGTTGCAGCTGTGTGAATGGTATAATCCTTTCTATTTCACATAATTGTCCTGCTGCTTGTAAGGTGTATTTTGCCACGTTGCGAATGCCTTACAGTCTAGCCCTGGCGTGAACTCCCTGTTGTCCAATAATGGTGACATCGGAGAAGGGAATGTTGTGAGCTTTTTTTGGATAGCTACCCTTTCCCACATCTCCATCACCGACTTTGTTAAAGGTGACCTCTGGAGACTCTGTGCTTTAGCCGCTTTCTTTGAAAAGGGAACCTTCCACAGGGAGAGTCCAGCTAGCGCTCTATCTTGGAATAACCAGCGCTTTTCTGATTCCTCTCAGCTCCACACCACTAGATATCTCAATTGGGCTGCTCTAAAATAATCCCGTAAATTTGGAATCCCCAAGCCTCCCTCTTCTGGTTTCATAAATCCCAATTCTCTACGCAGACGAGGACGCGCCCCAGCCCAGACAAAGTGGAGTATGTCCGCCTGTAGCATTACGAGAGTTCCCTTAGGTGGAGAGACCGGTAGTGTCTATAATCAATATAATGCTTTAGGTAGGATTGACATCTTGACTGCCGCCACGCGTCTTAAGAGGGACAGATGATGGTGTCTCCAGCTATTCAGGTCCCTCCCGATTTGTCGGGAGAGTTTCGTATAATATAAGCGTGGCCGTTTGTGCCACCGTCTGGGCTAGCTCGATCCCTAAATATGGGATAGAGTCCGCTACCTGGATCGCCGGGACGTTGTGTCCCCTCGTCCCTGGGCCTGGCAGAGGCCCAGTTAGATGAAAGATCTGTGACTTCCCTACATTGACCTTAAATCCGGAGACCCGTCCAAAGGACTCCAGTTCCTGTAAAAAAGCCGGGAGTGATCTACCCGGGGATTCAAGTGAGGCTAGTATGTCATCGGCTTATAGACTTATTACGTGTTGCTCCCCCCCCAAAGGGGATGCCCCCAATATCTCGATTGTCTCTCACCTTTTGGGCCAGTGGTTCAATGAATAGGGCAAACAGGAGGGGCGACAGCGGACACCCCTGCCTGGTGCCCCGTTGGGTGGAAAAAGGACGAGAAGAGACCCCGTTGACCTTGATTATGGCTGTAGGAGTATTATAACAGCCTGCCACCCAAGTTCTAAAATGGTCCCCTATGCCAAAGTGGAGCAGGGTTCGTTCTAAGTATTCCCAGTCTACCCGATCTAACGCCTTTTTCGGCGTCAACCGTTAATCGTAGAGCATCCATGTTCGTGCGATGAGCTTTATCTATTAAATGTAGGATCCTCTTGGTGTTGTCCCCATTTTACCGGTTTTTGACAAATCCTGCTTGATCCAGTTCTGTTATACCGGTGCATCAATGGGCCTAGTCCCGTGGCTAGTATACTTGTGAACAACTTTAAGTCCACATTGAGAAAGGACACTGGGTGGTATGAGCCACATACTTTTTTTGTCCTTCCCGGGCTTGGGCAAAACCACAATGGCTGCTGATGACATTCTAGAAGGAATTGATCCCGACCCCCCGAATGAGTTAAAAAGCCACGTCAGGACCGGTGCTAAGATGTGACAAAATGATTTGTAAAATCCCGCTGAGAAAGCATCCGGCCCGTCGATTGGAGGAGTTTAAGTCGTGATATTGCCCCAATCACTTCCTCCAGCCGGATGGGCGCGTCTAGCATTGCCGCTTGGTCCCTTAATATCGTGGTGTATGTGCCCCTTTCAAATACGATGTCATAAGCTGCTCCAACTTGGCCTCCCCCTTATATAAGTCAGCATAGAAGTCCCTGAATGCGTGAGCTATTTCCTCATCTTCTATAAATTCCTCCCCTTTGCTATTCTTAATAGCCTGGTTCTTTGACTGTTGGCTCCTGGCCCTGATTTTTTTTGCCAGTATTCGCCCTGTCTTATCTCCCCCAGTGTAGTAGGAGTACTCTAGTCTGAGCGCCGCATAGTCAGCTCTATCGAGGTCCAGCCCTGCCAGTCCTGCCCTCGCCGCCTTCAACTGTTTCCATACTCTTGGCGCCCCCGTCCATCTATGAACCTGTTCTAATTCTAAAACTTGTGCCGCTAATTGATCCCTGTCATCTCTATGATCCTTATTCTCTGCTGCTGCTATAGCGATTAGGTCACCTCTCACCACTGCCTTCAGTGCCTCCCACAGCGTTGCTATAGAAATGTCTGAAGTGACATCACCTCTAGGTATTCCCTAATGCATTTAGTGATCTGTTTTGTCACTGTATCCTTGTGTAGCATACTTTCCCTTAACCTCCAGCACCCTTGTTGTTTCCGCTGTGCTGGCAGCCCCAAGGAGACCGTCACAGCATTGTGGTCAGATAGCGCTGCCGGTATGATGTCAGCGTCCTCTACTAGCTTATTAAGTTACGTCATGCCCATTATATAATCAAGACGGACGTATGTGCCATTGACGTGGGAATAGAATGAGTATTGCGATGTTTGGGGGTGTTTCTCCTGCCATCAATCCACTAGCCCCATGGTCTTGAACCACCTGACCCCTCTCGTGACAGTTCCCCAGCCTGCGTGTGTAGGCTCCCTGATCTATCCTTGGCTGTGTCCACTACTATATTTAAGTCTTCCCCCCACCACTGTCAAACGATCTTATCTATCCATGACCTCTGAAAAGGCTGTCTGTATAAAGCGTTCTTGTCCTGAATTAGGGGTGTATCCCAATCCTACCACCAAAGTATGCCCCCCCACCTGTATCGTATAAGCTAGGAGCCTCCCTTTAATTTCCGCTATTTTGTTCCGCACTTTCCCCTGAAAGCGTTTAGTGATCAAAATTGCCACTCCTGCCTTTTTATCCAAAGAGGAAGAAAAGAACTGTTGGGGGAAGGCTCGCGACCACAGTCATTGCCAATCTTTTGATAGGAGATGGGTCTCCTGTAGGAGGCACACCTCTGCACCGTAATTCTCCAAATATGAGAGAATGTCCTTTCTCTTAACGGAGTTATTGAGGCCCTTCACATTGAATGTAAGAACCTTCAGTGTGCCATACGACATGTTATAGGAATGAGTATGTTGCTGCCAAGCATTATCTTAGAATTTCTGTGTCTCCTCCCTTCCCCCCTACACTAGTGTGTCTGAGCTCCCATGAAATTCCTATTGCCTCTGTAGCCCTTTCGCCATAAGTACCAGACCCCATTCCCCCCCTCCCTAACCCCAACTGGAACCCTAACAAAACCCCATATTGTCCAGGACCCGCAGGTCGAGTTTGCATGTCCTTGGTATTCAAAAGTGTGGGGTACATAATGTGGCCAAAAACAGTAAGGCCTCCCAGCGGAAGAGCCCACCCAGCCATCTTTTCCCACTTATCTGTCCCTCGGCCCTTCAAGTTTCCTCGTGGGATGTCTTCTCCTTCGACAGCGAATCTAGAACTGCTTGTCTCTCCTGTGCTATTGTGGTGGGATCCGGTTTCACTGTACGCTCTGTATGGCGGCCCCCTCTGACCCGTTGCCATTTACCTGGAGGTGCCATCTGTCCATTTCCCTCCATCTCTTCCTGATGTGAATATTCAATACCTAATACCCGGCACGTTTCTTGCAATGATCTGAGTTGGTGTAATTTGCCTGCCACTTGAAGATCAATCTGAAGGGATGTCCCCACAAATACGCAATTCCTTGTTTCCGTAGGTGCATTGTCGCCGGCTGAAATTCCCAAATTAAATTAGCTCCTGCAGGTATTGGGTGATGTCCGTGCCTTCTTCTTTGGATGGGACTCCCTTGATTTGGATGTTATTCTGGCGTGACCTGTTCTCTAAATCTTTGGTGTGTGCCTGGAGGTCGATCTGTTGTACCCTGAGTTGAATCACCTCCTGCTGCAGTTGTTTCACCTCCACTGCTTGGTCCTGTTCTTCAATGTTAGCCACTCGCTCCCCCACCGCATCTATGTCCCTTCGGACCTCTTTCAGTTCTGATGCTATTTCGCCCCTCAGAGTCTGCAGATCCACTTGCAGCGTGTTAAATAGCATCTCCGAAAAGGCACGAGTCACTGGTGCTTCCGCGGACTCCGAGTCTTGTCCAGTTTGTGGGTTGGGTGTTGTCCGCCCCTCTCCGCCACTTGCTGTTGGGAGCTTGGTCAGCATTTCTTTTAGATTTCGATCCTTTTTCCCACGTACTCTAGACATGCTGGCTGCATCTGCAATTCGCTTCCTCCCCTCCCCCTGCTTCTCTTTCTTCGGGTTGCACTATGCCTGTAGGACAGCCCTGTCTCTTTTGTACGTTTGGATCTCCTCCTTTGGCTGTTGGGCTGCTCACCTTAAACCAAATAGTCCGGGGACACCTCCAGGCCTTTATCTAAATATGGCAGGCTGCCTTCTCCTTAGAGTATCCACTCTCTGCGGGCCCCAGCCCGGGGATTCCTGTATGCGCACTTCGTTCCTAGTCTTCTTGCCTTCCGGTACTCACCAGGCTCAGACACTGATGCAATGTCGGATACCCTTTTTTGCCGACTCCCAATGGAGGCTGCCCTTCTCTTAGCTTGCCCTGTGCGCTGTACCTTCAGGAATAGCCACTATCTCCTCCCGTCAGCCTCCGATCCAGTCACATGCTTCAGCCCTAGTTCCACTGGGCCCTCTCTCAACCGTCACTTCTCCAGGCACTGCCTTGCTCATTATTTTGCCCGCTAGTTCTTTCACCTTTTCCTCCCACGCTGGGCTCTGTGTTGTTTTCGTTCACCCCCTCTGCCGATCGTCCTGCTGTTCGGCCTCGCAGTAGTTACAGGGCCGCCTTCCCCCCCTCGTCACTGGCACCTCCTTAGACCCTCTGTGTGCATTGGGACAATCGATCTCTGTAGGTTATCGCCTCTCCCGGTCTGACCACACTCTGCCCGGCCCTTATTTGTAGTGCATGCCAGAGGGTAGGAATCCGCCTCGCATGTTCATGCATTCCCTCTCCTCGTGGACTCTCCCGGCCGCCATGGTGTCCTCCTCCGGGACTCCACTCGGAACTCTTATTCCCCTAAGTTTTAGGGCCCCCGGGGTCCTTTGTAGCGTACCTCGTGTTTGCCCGCTGCCCCGTTCCTCGTCGTACTGTGTCTCTACCGCTCGCACCCTCTTTATTGCAGCTCCGGGGTATCCGGCTTCTTTGCCTCGAATCAGGGTGCCGCCATTTTGCTCTACCGTAGCCATTGCGTTCTGGGCGGATGGCAATCCGAATCTAGTTCCCAGTGGGTACCCGCAAAGGTCTCCGGGCGTTACGGAACTCTCTCTGCTCCGTAAGCAGCGGCTGGTGGCTCGGCGGGCTGACGGGAGTGGGGAGACGAACAAGGCACGTCTTACCCGGTCGCCATCTTAGCCACACTTAGCCTATTTCATGTTTTTAACATGTATTTTTCACTGTGTATACGTCATTAGTACCAGTTTAACACCGCTATACTGCAATCAGCGACTATAAGTTGACTGGTTAACTTTCACTAATGCAAACAACTATTTTTTTTTTTTGGAATCTACAATTTTTGCAGGACAGTGAGTTCATAAGTATGTGAAAAATTGGACTGGTTGCATGATCCTATTGTGGAGTGACTTAACTATACGCCACAAAAGTTTAGACCAGACGTCTTTAAACTGGTGGGCCTTAATTGACTAGTTCTCTTTCCTTCCAAGTTATTTGCACTCTCTTCCCCCTCTGTTGTTTTTGCTGTGGTTGTTTGCTCGCTCTAATTGTGCGTTCTTTGGGACTCTCCACTGTTCTCATTTATTTGCTCAATGTAGTTTATTCTGTCACTAGCTCCAGTTCACCAGCTCTCGTTTATTCATTTGCTTATTTTAGTTCTCTTGTTCGTTCGCCCTCTTTACTTTGCTCCCTTTTTAGGTCGGGCCTGGGCAGTACTGCTGCGAGTCATGCTGTATTAGAGTATGGACTTCTAGCCCCCCCAACTCTTGGCCCTTATTTTTCATTGGCTTATGTCATTGTCCTTCGTAACTTCCGGCTTCTGATTCGTTAATAGGCTTGTTAGTCCCCCCTCAGTACCGTCTTGTCTTCATTTGTAACCTCCCATCACGACTGGACCTTTTACTGTGTCCTTACTGTATAGCTTGTATTAGCCCTTAACTCTTTGCTTAATTAATGTAAACACCGTGCACGCTTAATTTAATATGCACGGGCGCCGTACATGATGCTGTTGCACGGCGCCATTTTATCATTTAAAAAATATATATATATATGCACGGGTGCTGCGCATGATCATGACGCCCGCTTAATTTAATATGCATGGGTGCCTCGCATGATACTGTTGCACGGCGCCCATTTTATCATAATTTTTAATATATGCACAGGCGTTGCGCATGATCATGGCGCCCGCTTAATTTGATATGCACAGGCGCCGCGTATGATGTTGCACGGCGCCCATTTGATCATTATTCTTTTAAAATATATGCACGGGCACCATGCATGATCACGCCGCCCCCTTACTCTGATATGCACGGGTGCCGCGCATGATGCTGTTGCACAGCGCCCATTAGATCATTATTTTTTTATATATGCACGGGCGCCGTGCATAATCACAGCGCCCGCTTTATTTGATATGCATGGGCGCCGCGCAAACATTTATAATGCGATAGGTGTCGCATTTGCGAGAATCTGAGCTGTTAGCACTGTAAATGACAATGCCTTTTATTTACGTGTTGGTTTTTAAAACATAAATAAAAGGCATTGTCATTTACAATGCCAATAGCTTAAACTCTCGCAAATGCGAGACCTGTTGCATTGCAAATGCTTGTTCCTGCTAATGCGTATGGTAATTAATATCGACTTGTCACCTTCAAAAAGTGAAAAAGAAAACGTTAATGGATCATAAACATAACCAGAAACCTGTGCCTATCCGATATTAAGGAGGTTAATAAGCTGTGGTTTACAGGTTAAGAGCCCTAAAAATCTGGACTGGATTTAAGACATGTCAAGATTGCCCTGTAAACAATGGAGCCCATGATTCAGTTGTTGTAGGGTCAGCAGATGAGGACAGCGGCAAGAAAAGTGCACTGCAATAGCAAAATGGCTCCCATGATTTTAAGCGAGCAGAAATCGTTGTTTAATTTTGGGTTGTCCAAAAATGTAGGAACTTCTCAGGACAACAGGCATGGGGTATAAGCAGGTGGCTACCATCAGCGTGATGGGAAGTGAAGAGAGAGTGGGGCTAGAAGGATAAGGGTGCCAACACAAGTCCCTTGTACCCCACCAAAAAGATTCCAGGAACCTGAGCCCGCAGAGGTGGAAAATGTGGTGAAGTTGGCAGCTGACCACACTGGACCTTAGCTTGACTTGTCAATTCAGTAACCAATACCTAATGTGCCATCAGAACAGCAGAGCGGTAAAGCACCCCTAAAAGGTTCTAAACAGATACCCTCCAGGCACAATCCTGGATCCCAGCATTGAAGAAAGGCCTAAGCTGCTTAGTCAGACACTAGCCTTATCCCTCTGTGATTAGGAAAGCATCTGATGTCAATCAACCTATACTCACCGACTTTAGAAGTAAGGGCAAAACTCCAAACATGAGCATTTACTTCGTGGAAGTGAGTGTTTTTGAACTTTTGTTCCTCCCGCTATATGTATTCTCTTTGGCGCTGCAGTGTTGGTCTGGTCAAGGACAGGGGTACGTTTTCTCATTTTTAGTTCTCGCCTAGGCAGCGCTTGCGCGGTCTCTTTGAGACATGCTGTATTCAGGTATGGACTTGAAGCTCTGCCCATTGTCATGGTGCAGATGGATTTTTCCAAGTGGTATCATTTTGTTCATGTCTCTAATGCCTGGAATTTTTGGGAATGGTGTTTAGCTATTTCGTTGCATCTTGCTTTTATTGAGCAAGTGTAGAGTTTTCTGGGACTGCTTTTATAAAATTATGAAAATTGGTTAGGCTTATTTTTGCATATTTGTGTTGTGTTTTGAGAGAGTATTTAGTCTTGAGTGTGTTTGATTTCTTTCCTTTCCTCTCAGCTTTTAATTGTAGGTTTTTCATAATGGTTACGTGACTGGGAATTTCCTCTATCTATTTTTGTAAGTGAAAAGTGCAATTTTCTTGTTGCTGAGATCTTGACAGAACCACTTTCTGTGTTTACTTTCAGACATCGTGGTTTGACATTGGCAGGGAAAGCTCATCATGGAATCCAGAGAGAATTCAGTTGTATTTATGAAGTAGTTTGGAATACTATGCAGGGTTGAGTAGAGGAAATATAGAATGGAACCAGGAGTCGAGCAAGTGGCTGTCAATGATTCAGACATGTTTTATTGTCTTCAAGACTTTTCAGGTTTCACTGAAAAGATGATGATGATGTTACGCATAAGTAAATACCCTGACCATGAATGCGTACAGCGTTTGATAACTGTGCACACTTGCAAATCTCATCCTAAATCTTCCTACAGGACTTGAATACAATCTTTTTGATCGATATTGAAGTCAAGTGTGGCCCCTTAGATGTTGGTAGGCCTAGAGCAATGTGTAAAAGTGTTGTCCTATAAGAGGATTTGAGAAGAGCATGGCATATTTAACTGCTTTTGTTCTGATGTCAATTTAACTCCCCAGTTAAGACGTTCTCACATGACTAAATCTTCTGGTTGGCCATGAAGTAAATTCGCTTCTCTCTGAAGAACTTGTCATTTCTGATGAAGTTGTAGATAATGCACATTAATGGTTTTGATGAGAGACTCTTTACTTCACTCGTTAGAACTTGGAAGGAGGGTGTGTAAAGGCAGTTCTATTTAAAGATATCCCTGTGGGTAAGGGCAAACTCTCCTCCAAATGTAGCACTTCTATCGAGTTCTATCATTTTTAGATCTTAGCCTACTAGACCGCGCAGCTGCCTGGTTTGCTAAAGACATCTTGGGGCCATTCAGAAAGCTGACCTAGGAATGCATTCCACCTGCTGCTTACCATTGGCTTTGTAGCTCAAATTTGCTAGCTTTTTTTTATTTGCTAGCTTTATTCGCTTTAAGCTGTCCTGCTTGAGTTCATCCCTCTCATTGCCCAATACTTGTTTACTGTATTCTTCCATAAACTTACTTTCTGTAAACAGGCCTTTAAATCTTGTTCTTGACATGTTTTCTGTGCATTCAAAGAGAGTTCAAATATCAGGCTCCCTCTTTGTTTACTTTTTAGGTCTCGCCTGAGACAGCGCTTTAGCGCTGCTCTCGCTAGAGCTTTTGTTAAAGGGGGATCTGGAAGTGCAAACGAGTGCTTTTCAGGCCTCCAAATACAGTGCATGTGCGGCGGGCGCGCGCACCATTTGGCAGCCTGAAAAGCACTCGTTTGCTCACTTTCACGGCCGCTTTGATGTCCTCAGTGAGCCGCGCGGCCACTGAGGACATCAAAGCGGCCGTGAAAGTGCACACCATTTGCCACCCCTTTCCTGCTTGTTGCCTTTGCTTCCTGTCACGCTACACTCCCTTACTCTCCCACCCAGACCTCTTACACAAACTAACGGGGTGTTTTACCCCTTCGTATATCTTCTCCCGTTGTTTCTTCTATTATTTGTCCTCCCGTCGCTTCCTCCCATTTCCTCTGCAATAAAAGCGGATTTCTTGGCAAGTCCTCCCTAATTGCTTTATATAGGCGTGTTATCATGTGGCGTCCTTGTGCCATGTTCAGCATTACTTGTAGGGTGCTCCTTACCAGGGACTCCTCTGGGAACGTTGGCCAAACCTCTCTGGCCACTTGTGAAATCTTAGCATATTGTAAGAAATGCCCCGTTCCTAACTCCTTTGCAGCTTGCGACAGCGCTTTAGCGCTGCTCTTGCGAGAGCTTTTGTTAAAGGGGGATCTGGAAGTGCAAACGAGTGCTTTTCAGGCCTCCAAATACAGTGCATGTGCGCCGGGTGCGCGCACCATTTGGCAGCCTGAAAAGCACTTGTTTGCTCACTTTCACGGCCGCTTTTCATGTCCTCAGTGAGCCGCGCGGCGACTGAGGACATCAAAGCGGCCGTGAAAGTGCACACCATTTGCCACCCCCTTCCTGCTTGTTGCCTTTGCTTCCTGTCACGCTACACTCCCTTACTCTCCCACCCAGACCTCTTACACAAACTAACAGGGTGTTTTACCCCTTCGTATATCTTCTCCCGTTGATTCTTCTATTATTTGTCCTCCCGTCGCTTCCTCCCATTTCCTCTGCAATAGAAGCGGATTTCTTGGCAAGTCCTCCCTAATTGCTTTATATAGGCGTGTTATCATGTGGCGTCCTTGTGCCATGTTCAGCATTACTTGTAGGGTGCTCGTTACCAGGGACTCCTCTGGGAACGTTGGCCAAACCTCTCTGGCCACTTGTGAAATCTTAGCATATTGTAAGAAATGCCCCGTTCCTAACTCATTTGCAGCCTGCGCGTTTTCCCATGTGAGGAACTGAGACCAGAGGGCCATATGTAAAGGTAAGCGGGGGCCACATGCGGCCCCTGGGCTGTACTTGTTAGTATCCATGTTCTAGTCCCTCGATTCATCCCAACAATCAACTGCATGATGCCAAAAAGCCGCTACTAATGACGTCATACAACGCATATTAATGAATTTTCACCTAAAACAAAGAAACTGAAGTCGATGCATGGAACGATTTCTCTGAATGAACAAGACCAAACCTAACAATCAATATACCAATAACCACTAAACTTGGTTTCCGGAAACGCATGCTCCTCGCCAGAAAGCGCTTTAATGCATTGTCGGCTGCAGAAAGCATCAGTGGCGGCTGGTGACATTTCAAAGTGGTGAGGAGTAAAAGCGGGGATGAATCTTGCGTACCGAGCGAGTCCATCCGAGATAAGGGCACTCAGCCCATACATCATACCCCCCCATAAATTCATCCAGGTTTCCATCAGCCACTGCATTCATCTGTTCATGCATCCATCCATCCATCCTTCTAGAGACTCTCTCATTCACTCATCCTCCCACCCATACCGCGCCAAGCATCCTGCCAGCAGACACTAAGGGCACTGAAGCCTGGAGTCAGTCGATGATTCTAGAAATGAGAACGCAGCACTACAGGGGGAGAGAAAGCAGTTCAACAATGCACTTAAAAGTGTCCCTTCTAAAGAGAGGAGCCTGATGATAACGTTTATTGCAAATTTCATGAGTCCAATTCATCAAAAGGCACACGCTCTGGGCTGCATTCATAGCATAGGCCCTGCGCCAGCATGAAGGTAGGTCAGGACGATAGGTAACTCTTGAAAAGAGTATCACCAGTCAGCATGCATTTCGCCTCTGACCTCCATTCCTTATGATATGAGTGACAATGGCCAACATGATAGAGCCATCGTCTTCACGGTTGATTTTCTTTACCATGCATTTATTTACTGGACAGGGCAAACAGTGACATTTTACAATTCAAGACGCCCAAAATGTACTGCAGGGCAGTATTTCAGCAAACATTACAAATGTAATTAGTAAACTAGTGCTGCGCGTTGTAGCTTGGATTCTTTAATTTAGCAAGGTCTTGCAGCTGGTTACCGCTGGGCTCGTCTTTGTCTGACCCCAGCACTGAGGGCATATTTTCTGAAAGTGTTCTATCTGTACTGGCACACGGAACAATAACCTGTGAACACAGATTGAGGCTAATGAACTGTGACAAGTGTCTAGAGGAAGCTAGGAGCAACAAGCATTTGCAATGCAATAGGTCTCGCAATTACGCAAGTTTAAGCTATTGGCATTGTAAATGACTCTGCCTTTTATTTATGTTTTAAAAACAAAAATAAAAGGCATTGTTCTTTGCAATGTTAATAGCTCAAACTCGCGTAAATGCGAGACCTATTGCATTGCAAATGCTTGTTTCTTTCTTGGACTTCAAAGAGAGAGAATTTATGTGTCAATCCTGCTGAGTACCCATTTAAAAGGAGAGGGTTAGAATGTTTTCTTTTTCTAGCATACAACAAAACTCTGCTGATGCTTCAGGATATATCAGAATTGGTTCAAATGTAGCACTTTTTTGTGTGAAAAATTATGAAGTGTGGTGGAAACAAATATTTGAATATGATCAAAACACGTAAATACACTAGGTGAGAACATCAGCACATATTATCGTTTGTGTTAAGTAAAACTGTATTTCGGTGCAAATGTAATGGTCATTTCAATTGAAAATGTATTGTCTGTAATGGCAGTGCGCTACTATACCATGCATGCTCCATGCTACGCCACTCCACTCTCTGCTCTTCGACTTCATGCCCCGTCACTCCACTCTGACATGCCACTACACTCTACGACCCTCCACTCTAACACACTCTGTGGCACACCACGCCACTCCAAACTATGCCACTCACTCCCTGACACAACACACCACTCCACTCTATGCCCCACCACACCATTTACTTCCTCTCCACTCTAATCTATCCCACTCCACCCCAATGTACTCCAATCTACTACACCAACTCCACTTCAATCAATCCTGCTACAATCTACCCTACTCTATCCCACTCCAATCCAATGTACTCCAATCTACTATATCAATTCCAGTGCAACCTATTTTTCTACAATCTACCCCACTCCAATCTACCCCACCTCACCCAACTGCAACCTAACCTACCCCACCCCACCCCATTCTAGTCTACACCACTCCAAACTACCCAACTTCAATCATCCCTCTTCAGTCTCCCCCTCTACATTCCAATCTACCCTACTCTAATCCACCCAATCTACCCTACTCCACTCCTATCTAGCACACTCCACTTTTCCCCACTCCAATCTACCCTTCTCCAATCTACTCACTCCACCCCACCGCACTCATTCCACTCTAGCTAATTCCAGTCTACCACATGCTACTCCAATCTACCCCACTCCAGTCGAGTCTGATCCACTCTACTCTACCCTACTCCAATCTGCCCTACCCCACTCCACCCCAAACTGATCGACTCCAATCTACACCGTTCAACTCCACTCAAATCTACTCCACTCATCTCCATCTACCCCACACCACTCTATACGACTCTACTCCAACCTACTTCACTCCAATCTGCACCACTCTCCCACTCCAACCTACCCCACTCCAATCTATCCCACTTCATCCCAATCTGTCCAACACCACTCCAATCTACTCCACCCCCATTCAACCCCACTCCACTCTACTGAAAGTTACTCCACTTCACTCCGACCTACCCCACTCCACTTCACTCCAATCTACCCCACTCCAATCAACCAGACTCGACTCAAATCTACCCCACTCAAACCTTACCCATTCCACTCAAATCTATCCACTCCAACCCACCCACTCCAACCGAATCTGACCCTACTCCAGTTTACCCCTCCTCATTTCCCCTATCCTAATCTACCCCACTCCAATTTACCCCATCTACTCCACTCCAGTCTACTCCACTCTACCCCACGTCACCCACCCCACTGCAATCTACCCCACCCCAAATCGCCCACTCCAATCAACCCCACTCCAAATGACCCCCCTCCAATATACCCCACTCCAGTCTACCCCACCCCATTCCAGTCTACCCTACTCTAATCCGCCCAATCTACCCTACATTAATCCACCCAATCCTCCACCCTCATCTACTCCACTCTTCCCCAATCTATTTCACTCCTCTCCAATCTCGACTCCATTTCTATCTTTCCAACTCCACGCCACTCTACCCCACTCCACTTCATACTATTACATGCCACTCAAATCTACCCCACCCCAGTCTTACCCACTCCACCCCATGCCACACTACCCTACTCCAATCTACCCCACCCTAACCCAATCTACCCCATCCCAACATACCCCACACCATTCTATCTCGCTCCACTGCAACCTACTCCACTTCAGTCTACCCCACTCCAACCTACCCTACTCCACCCAATCTATCCCACATCAATCTACCCCACTGCACCTTAATCTGCCCCACTTCACCCTAATCTACCCCACTGAAATCTAATTTTCTCCACTCCAATCTACCCCAATCCACTGCATTCCACTCTTCCCCAATCTACCCCACTCCAGCCTACCCAACTCTCCCACTCCAAACTACCTCAATCTACCCTGCTCTATTCTACCCCAATCTACCCCCTTCCACACTACGTCGATATACCCTACTCCACTCTACCCCATGTCACTCTACCCCCATCTACCCCACCCACTTTTAGCCATCCTGAATAGCAGCCACACTGGCTTACAACATGGCTAAAATACATTGCCAAAGAAATAGGTGAGACCTATTCACTTTGCCAATGCTTGTTTAGACAGCTAGTACTGTTGGTCCAAAAAACAGGCTCTGATGCATGGCTAAACAGAGTTGCGATAACGGTGAGAATATCAAGATTGTCAAAAACATTGAGAATAATGGCTGTATAAATGGCAATTACAGTTTAGAAGGCCACCTCTGATGCAGTAGTTTATGTTTGCGCCAGTTGTGGGATGGTACAAAAGCATTTTGATTGGATATCAATTTTGATGTTCCTAGATCTTGGAATGTTACTGTATAAGTTATGATGGGGAGCACATTGGGTTTTCGTCCATCCTTCTAGGACAGGAGCATCTGAGGTGAAACAACTAATGGTAATACGTGCCATTAGTTAGTTCCCATGTTTGAAAGTGTTTTTCAAAGGCGTGTCTGTTGTCAGAGGAGTGTAAAGTGGTAGATTCATTGTAATATGTGATGTTAAAGGGAGGAGTATCATTGTTAATTATACAGGGAGTAGAATGTACTTATAGCAAGAGTCCCCTGTATTTAGTGGGCCACGTTGCTATTCCAGTTAAGATTTTTAGTGGGAGTGAGGAGTTCACTTTGAAAGATTTCTTTGATGTTGGAGACTTCATTCTTTTGAGGCTGTTGTTTGTCCTGTTTTGCACCGACAATTAGGAGTTACGTCTGTGTTTTATTTGACCTAGACAAAAAGAAGAGTGTATGTGAGCGTTGACGTTTCTGTTGTGGAGTCAACATCAAGATAATTACTCGTTTTAGGGAAATAAGGCATAGTGATCAAGTCTGAATCTGCTAGGGTATCTAGTGTAGCATTTGTACCCTGTGTCTGATATGGGGCGAGAAGTGTCTGAAGAAAGTTCCACCAGTGTCTGAGTCAGTCAGTCAGTCAGTCAGTCACACAGCTTTATTCGATCTCTTTAAAACGGATCATAAAAGTACAAGTTATCTAAAAATTCCAACACAATATATACACATTTAAAATAAGAATTAAACAGTTGCAGTGATCCGGGTAAATTCATATAAAAAAATGTTTATGAAAAAAGCTGTTCAGAATTTAAAATTAATTAATTAGTTGTTGCTACTAAAATGTCGTCCCACCTTTTTCCTCTTACTAAGACAAGCCCACAAAAATGAGGCAACAGAACAGCATACAAATGGATCCGGTAGAGTTTT
This sequence comes from Triturus cristatus, assembly GCF_964204655.1. NCBI lineage: Eukaryota > Metazoa > Chordata > Amphibia > Caudata > Salamandridae > Triturus > Triturus cristatus. The sequence continues at coordinate 358,173,859 of NC_140586.1, read as the reverse complement.
TAAAAAGTACATGGCCATCCGGCACTGCCTAAAATTGTGGCACCTCAGGATTGGGAGTATGAATGTTTTCCTTTCCTCTGTCTAGGTCTTGCAAAATAATACAATGTGTTAATCTGACTGTACAGCGTAGTTGTTGCAGGGACAGGGTAAGTGGTCTGCTAATTTATATTTATTTTGGGGTATGAGTCATCTTTGAGGTGACTGATCAGTTTTTGGCTCATGTATATGCAGGATTTATGGAGAATGATCTGCTTGCTTCTACGGGGAAGTAGGAGATGGGAGGGTAATCATCAGTAGTACTAAGGTAGAGGATTTGACGCCCTTGGTGGAGTTGAAGAGTGTAAAAAAAGATGTGTACGTTGAATATCTGAAGATTGAATCCTGATTTTCCCACTGTCGTGTTTATATGTAATCAACAGTTTTTGTTGGGATATCGAAAACTTCTTACCCTACGGAAATTAAGAGATCTTGGCTACACAAGAGTACAAACCCAAAAGGGGCTGTAGTTGGTGTATAATAGGTCTGTTATGATTCCTCAAATCTCTGTTATTTATCTGTTCCGTGTGTCTGAGTCGGTGGTTAGGGTATGTGTTAATAGAAGAGATGTTTTTTGCGTAGGCCATAAAGGTACTCTGTGGTATTAAAATGTGGTTTCCTCTTGTGAGATAATGTACAAAGATGTATTTATTTTATTTTTTATATTAAAGGGACAAGTGAGGAGCTTTCTGTTGCATTGTAAGTGCATGTATATAGCGCGTACCTATCCACGGAATGTTTCTTATTGTATAGGGCATCTGTGATCCCCTTAGTTTCATAATTTGTGCAAATATGTCAGTAAATAGGTAAACCGTTTCATAGGTTGCTACAATATTTGTTTTATAGCAGACAATAATAAATAGTTGTAAACACTAGCTTCATGGGTTGCGGCAGAATTTCAACAGTTCCAAGTAAAAGGTTTTAAAGTTGCAGCAATACCTCTTTTGTATCAGACAATAATAGTGCACAAGGGTAAGTACATGGAGACTAAAAGTTTTTACTTGGAGTTTACAAGTTTAGCAATGGTAAAGCAAGGTAATAAGATATTTGCAGCAATAGTAACGAGTAACTGTCTCCAAAATGTTGGGAAAATAGGTAAATATAGGGGCCTGAGCTGAGCCAGTTGTAAGATAATAAGAGTTGTTAAACCGTAAGAATAATAGATTCATTACCTTTATGTTCTGTAAACCACACAAGGTATGGCACTGGTTTAAAAGACAAGTGCAGAAATCTAAACCATAGTCACCATATGACACTATATATTCCAGCATTGTGTCTAGAGTGGAAAGAGACAGATTCTCTTTTGGGGAGGACATGTGATCGGGGGGGGGGAAATTGAGACTTGTAACCTGGAGGCCTAGTATCTAACTAAGAAGGCTTGAGCACTGGCTAACGTCTGGGCAGACCAACATATCTTCCTTTGTGTTATATTGTAAATGTTTGTACCTGTCGTTGCCCCTGTGTGCTGTCCCAATTACATGTTACCTGCAGTGGTGCTACAAAACTCGAAGGGCACCCCGGCAAAGTACATGCAGGGGGCCCCCCATGCTCCAATCCTGTCTGAAGCTCTCGAGCCAGGGGCCTGCAAGTGCCTAAGGGGGCCCCTGAGCTCAGGGGCTCCCGTGCACCGCGGGCTGTGGGGGTCTTTGTCATGCAACTGGTTACCTGACTGCGATACTATACCTCCCCAAATGTGTGTCCTGATTAAGTCTCAGTTTTGACAGTGCAGCTGTCAAACTGACCAATCGCAAGGAATATGCATAGAGTGGGCTTTGAGTCTTCCCATTTCAACCTTTGGCTTCTTCAACCACCCTCTTGAGCCATTAGCTTGAGACTTTGTCAATCATATCCTTGCTCAGTCTAGAATTCATGCCTCACCTAATGCTATTGGCTCTTTGGGTGTATTCTTCCTCCTGTACAGGAGTGGTTGCTTTCGACACCATGACAGACTACTTTTAAAACTACAGCCCTTTCTGCTCGTTAAAACTGGCTGCCTCTAATTTGTATCGCTCAAATGTGTTGGAACATTTAAACCCAGCCCTACTGGCTTTAACAATGTTTGTTTTTGTCACCTGGAGTCACCCTGACCACTCCGCTTTAAGGAAATAATCTGGTCTTTGAGATGCCCCTGCTGCAACCTTTTAGACGTTAGGCCCCTTGTATTAATCACCCCGAAAAGAAAATATTCACTAAAATATCAAAATGTTGTGGTCATTCAAGGGAACACTAGCAAAATATATATTTTAAAACGTGTTTAAAGACCAGCGGTAGCCTAGCCCTCCCCCGCCACAGCCCTACCCCGAAAAAAACAGCTTAACTAGGACTATACAAGCGCCTCTGATCATTAACTATGCACTTCATATGCATGTTTTTTACTCGACCAGCGACTGTCTTGGTATGATTTTTAATCTTCACCAGACCTTGAAACGTGAAATAAACGGACTCGAATGAGAAGGGAATTCTGGTTTTGGTTCAGGCAGAAGTTCCAGTCCAGACCTTCAGTTTCTCACTTCTCACGGGGCCAGAACAATGAAACGCACACACACCGAGTCTGTTTAATCTAAAGTCAGTCGAGCGATGAAGAGCAGATCAATAAAACACACCGAGCGAGCGCCTCAGCAAACAGCCGGTCTGTGGAGCAAGTTTTAAGTTTGCTCAAGCTAGGACTGCCTCAGAAAAGAATTCTGTATGTGCTTGTAAAATAAACACGTCGTTTGCACAGCGCACTGCCTGACAACATCTGGTCCGTTCTGTGGAAGTAACTAAGGCGGCATGTGGAAATTGATTCCAGGAACCAAGTTACGCCTGCAGATGCTCTGGAGTTTGAATTAGGAGTTATTGCCCTGGGCTGAGGGTGTTAACCACTGTTAACTGCATGGTCTAATCACGAGCCAAAGATAAGGGTGCATAACAAGGAGAAAGAGCAATTAACTGCTGTTACTGCTCGGTAGGATGCGGGCACTAAGGCCAGTTGTACCTGCCTCTCACATTTCACTCCCAATGGCAGACAATCAACCCAGACATTTATCTCTGCTTTATGCCTCTGCTTCCCACTTTTTAGGCCTGGGCAGAGTACCGCTCCACGAAACTCCGCGAAGTTACCAAAAACCTCTGCTGTGCGGAGTTCCGCAAGCAGTGCTGTGCATTAGGTCTTGCCATTTGCACTGATTTTTAGCGCCGGGTATTTGTCCCATGCTGGAAAATTTAGATTTTTCACAGCCTGCTGGGCAGAAAATCTGGATTTTATTAAGGACACGGAGGCTCATATTATGAAAATCTCCTTTATTGCCACAGCTCAGCAGCAACAATTGAAGAACATAAAACTTCAATGAACATTCTGAAGAAGTATAAAGTCCCTTCATGACCAGCCATCTTCCTTCTTTGTTAGACTGCGAGGAAAGATCAACGTGTAGAAGAAAACAGGAATAAAACTGAATATAACTTTGCAAATGTGGTCTGAAGGAAAGGGAGATTCTTATTCTGAAAGAAAAGAATAACATTTCGTAATATCCTGATATAATATAAAAGGATATAAATATATATAAAAAAAAATACACAATTGGGAGGGTATCCCAATGAGGAGGGATAATATAAGCCTCCGTGTCCTTAATAAAATCCAGATTTTCTGCCCAGCAGGCTGTGAAAAATCTAAATTTTATGGCACAACACGGAGGCCATATTATGCAAGTTTAAAGTGCATTAAGAACATTATCAATCACATTAGAGATTGGTCTGAAATAACTAGCCTTAAACATACTATCATTCGACCAGTCTGCTGCCCTAAGGATATCTTGCAGACCACCACCTAGAAAAAAGGCATTAGAGCCAAAGCACCTCTAAGGGAGTGAGCTCCAAAAATAGATATGTCTACACCGTTTTCATGCATGACATCCTTTACCCTTCTAGCTAAGGTTGGAGAAGAAACTCCTTTATGAGGAGATCGATAGGAAATCAGTAATTGACATTCACTCAGTCTTAAATTCCTAGTTATTTTCCTGTACTCTTTCAAACATTTAACCACGCAGAGTCTTTCATTTTGAGGAAAAAGGGGTAAAAGATAGAAGCAGACAATGTCTTGGTTCTTTTTTGAGATAAAAGCAAACACCCTCAGGTTGGAAGGCCCTACTAGAAATATCTAATTCCTTCACATCTGAAGTTCTTCTGAAGGACACTAGACATAATAAAACGGTAAGTTTATATGAAATGCGTTTAAGAGCAAGAGAAATATTTTCTCGCCATGAAGATAGAGTTCGAAGTACGAGAGTAACATCCCAGAGTGCCGAATATTTAGCAGAGGGAGGGTTCATCACTCTCATGCTTCTCATCTTTTTAGTTAATAGAGATTGACCAACGGAGACTCCATTAATTAAAGAATGTCAGGCTGAAATAGCAGATCTATAAACATTAACGGTTCTAGAAGATAAGCCTGAGGTAAACAAATCTGAAAGATAGGTAACAACATGAACTGGTTGAAATGGGATCATAATGTTGTTGAATGCACCAGCGAACCCATTTGTTCCACGCCAGTCGATAAGCTTTTCTTGTACCAGGTGCCCATGACTCAGAAATGAGTCTTAAAGCATTTTTTTTTTATTTTTATAAATCTATTTATTGAAATTAAACAAAGAGGGTCATGCGTTACAGAATCATGTATCGTACAGTTGTCGTTCTTGAGAGGCATCAGTACATTACTTTCGGTATTTCATGCAAAGTACCAGTCTGGCAGTGTGATTTTATACCATACAGTGATCTTCGGGAGACGGAATAGATGGGAGCTCGCACAATCCCCCCCGATACACATTCCATTTAGACCATATTGCAATCCATTTTGAGTCTGAAAGCATTTGACGAAAGCCCAGGGATTTGCCATGGTCTCCTGAAATCTTCCATGCCGTCAGTACTAAAAGACCCTGTTCTACAAGGGGGTGGATGTCTCCCTCTGGACCTAGGAGTATTTCCTTGAATGAAGGGATCAGAATAGGGAAGTCTATACTCATTTCTAGAATGATCCGGAACCAAGCCTGAGATCTCCAAAGAGGGGTTATCACGACCATGCTCTCTCGGTAACGACGAGCATGAAGGAGCAGACGAGGAAACATCGCAAATGGAGGGAAGGCATAAGGGGCTAAACCCTTCCAATCTTGAAGGAAAGCATCTACCTTCTGAGCTTGAAGGTCCAGTCTCCAACTGAAGAAATTCTTCAATTGAGTATTCACTCGGTCTGCAAATAGATCTGTCTTGAAGGGACCCCATTTGGACTGAATGGTTAAGAATACTTGTCTGTTCAATCTCCAGTTGCTGGAGTTCTTGAAATTCCTCGAGTACCAATATGTTACCCCATTCCTTAATCCAGGAATGTGTTCCATTACAAGTGAGATTCCTTTGTTCAAACAGTAGTCCCAGAAGCCTTTTACTAGGTCTGTTAGACCTTTGGAATGCAGACCCCCTAGTTTGCTGACATATCGTACTGCGGACACATTGTCCATTCGTATCGTTACACAGCATTTCATCGACTTCTGAGTGAAGCAACGAATCACAAATGAACCTGCTATTAATTCTAAGTAGTTGATATGCAACTTCTTCTCTTGAGGAGTCCAACGGCCTCCTGTTGATGAGTTCCCACATCTGGCTCCCCATCCTTCCAAACTTGCTTCTGATTCTATTATCAGATCCGGTTCCTCCCAAAAAATGGCTCTGCCATTCCATGCTTCTACATTCTTTAGCCACCACAGGAGTTCTGTTCTCGAATCTTGATCTAGGGAGATCAGTTGGGAGTATGATTGGTTCAATCTCAGAGATGTCACCTTCAATCTCTGGAGTGCATGATAGTGTAATGGGCCTGGGAAGATTGCCTGAATTGTGGATGAAAGTAGACCCAGGACCCTTGCTAGGACTCTTAATGGAAAGGTCTTTAGAGCGAGAATGTTTCTGAGTTCATGCCTCACTTTCCTTACTTTGTCGCCCAGTAGTTTCAGCTCTGCCTGCACGGTGTCTACTAAGAAACCCAGAAATTGGGTTTGTTGATTTGGAATTACGCAGGATTTTTTTGTGTTTATAATGAAGCCTAGGTGTTCTAAAAGGTGTATTGTAAGGTCTGTGTGAAGTGAAACGGTCTCTTTTGATTGAGCCATTATGAGGATATCGTCGAGGTATATGATCATCCTCACTCCCCTCTGTCTGAGCCAAGCAGTGACGGGTCGAAGTACCTTGGTGAAGCACCAAGGGGCAGATGATAGACCGAAAGGGAGGCTGCAAAACTAGTATAGTTGTCCCTCCTAAGTGAATTGGAGAAGCTTCTGGAGGGGTTCCTAGATACAGATTGTCAGATAAGCATCTTTTAGGTCCAGTATCGTTAACCAGTCCCCTTTTCTTAAAATGTCCCTTAGGAGATGTATCCCTTCCATTTTGAAGTGTTGGTAGACAACCCATTGATTTAAGTCTTTTAAGTTTGACTGGTCTTTGTTCTTTGTTTTTCTTTTCTACCAGAAAGATATTGCTGAGGAAACCTAAGTGAATGCCCTTGATAATCGCACCTTTCTTTAATAAGTCCCATACCTCTTGAGAGATCAGAAGTTTGTCTTTGGCAGAAAAAATAATCTCCAGAGGACGTCTTGTTTGGGAGGGGATACCGTTAACGTCTATTTTGTATCCTTTCACTGTGTTCAGAACCCAAATATCTTTGGTTACTGAATTCCAATTCCCAGTGAATTGAAGTAGTCTCCCTCCCACCTTTGAAGGGGCATCAGAAGGGTCTCTCCAGGTTCCTACTTGATGAAAAGGAGAGTTGTCTCCGTTCGCCTCTGAAGGGACAGCTGCGGTTCCTCTGCCTTTGAGGGTAGAATTGTAGCGACCTCGGCCGGGGAAACGGCCCCGTATTGTCCCGGCCCAGGTAAAAACCCGATCTTGAAATACTTTTTTGATCTCTTTTTGGGACTTTTGTATTGAACTAAAAGCGCCAATGTACTTAGCCATGTCTTTAATAAAATCCTTGCCAAAGAGAAAACCCTGTGAATTAGGGCCACCGTCATTCTTGGCTAGTCCAATTAGTTTCGGGTCAATTTTTAACAACCCTCCTTTTCTTCTCTCTGAAGAGATAGCAGTGTTAGCATTACGGATAAGGCATATAGCCCTCGGGACCCACTCCCTGAGTTCTTTAGGGTCAACTGGGCAGTCTCCCAGATAGGCTGATTCAGCCATTTCAACATTTTTTGTAAGGGGACCAATGGTGTCAAGAAGGCTGTCCTGACAGGATTTTAAGCCTTTATCTATGCCTCTCCTGGGATCTCTGGAGGTTTTGGCTGTGAAGGCTAGCACCTTGGGGTCCAATTCTGGGGTTGCGGCCACTTTATTTGGAAGGGAGATTCTCAGGCATTCAGAACTGAGTCTGGATCTAACCTCCTTTAGGATTTCTTTTCTCAACCAGAAGGAGAGATAGTCTGCCACATGTTGGGAAGGGGTCCATTCAGGGGACAATAGGTGCTTAATTAATAATGGGTCAAACATAAGATCTCCAAATTGGTCCAAGAGTCCCATATTAGGTTCTGAGGCCTTAGAAGCCTCTTCTGAGCTTCCCGTTCCCCTTGGTTGTGCCTCTTCCACATCTGTGTTAAAGGCAGAAGAGCAGGATAGGTCGATTTCAGGGTCAAAGCTGTTGTCACTATTAATATCAATAGGGAGCTCAGGGCCTTGTTCTTGCCCATATGGGGTGCCCGAGGCACCAGTCTTGTCACCGCCTTGAGAGCGTGAGAGAGGGGCGGAGGACTTTGCTTTCCTTGAGTCTTTTCGTTCTTTGCCTCCAAGTGCCCTCTTCTTTGGAGCCTTAACTGCTCCTGCCTGTTGGTTGCTAGTGGAAGGGCGTGGGGAGATATTCTGGGACAATGATTCTAATTTTTTATTAATTGTATCATCAATAGATCCAAGCACTTTCTCCCAAGCCTTATTTACTAGCTCCTCTAGTTGGCCGTCAATATTAATTGGGGGTGCAGACATTATAATTAAATTAATTATAATTTATGGATTAAAGATAAGAAATTGGAATCTGTTGAAATATTAATTGACTTGAATTTGGTAATGAAAATGCAAAGTATTAAAGCGCTGGAAACGTTTAAAACGCAATGGATTGAAAGGAAATGCTCGATATCTATGAGACGATCGTGTAAACAGCTGATTTAATACAGTGAGTTGCTTCCAAACTCCCAAAATGGCCGCCACGCACGTAGTAACGTGCGTGGTTCGCCCTTAAGGTACGTTCCTTTAATTCCTGATCCAGCCCCTCTCCAGCGCGAGTAATGCGACGAGGGGGCTGGTGAGAAAACTTCGTGATGCTGGAAGGAGTCGTCCCTGCGATAAGAGTTTACATAACCCCGATTGTGAGCGAAGCTAGGACGGAAGGAGGTGCAGCGTTAGCAAGAGTACCGGTATGTGCACGCGTGAGCGATTGTAATGTCATGCTGGGCCTCTCTTGGCTATCCCGAGAGGGGCCCTGGTTCCTGCATCAGCTCTAGGTGTTTGAGCGAACCAGAATCCTTTCCTTATTAATAGGGGATGAAGATGAAAGGTGGACCCAGAGATAGCTAGTATTTCAGGTGAACCACCAGGATTCTCAACACAATGTGGTGCCTTGAGATACGAAAATATCCAGTCGAATCCCTGGTTAAACGTATGACCATGCCAGGATTGACTGAGGGAATGCTACTGAGAGAAAGAGAAGAGGGCATGCAATAGCCCCTGAAGTAGTAAATTAATTCACTGGGACACCTCAGCTATAAAGTGAGCATGAATAGGAACGTTTTATATGGACCATTTATAAACATTATAACATTAGTGAGTGAAGATCACAATCTTCAGGATGTTGCCTTGTTAACTCCCAAACCGAGATCGCCAATGGTCGCAAACAAGTGTAGTTTATGGTAATACTACCACAACAAAGTTAACTTGAGATGTGAATGCTCAATATGTAAATACAGTTTTTAACCCTTCAGATTGATAAGTGCTGTGGGTCCTCGATCTTTTTTTAATTAACTACTGACCAGGTAGAATGATCTCCAGAGACTCTATCAACAAGCATTGGCATAGCCAATAGGTCTCGCTTTTGGGACCTTATAAGTATTTAGCTATACCGCACACTATTCGTGGTGCAACAACATCAACTGTTGCATGGTTAAACACTTATAAGGTCCCAAAGGCGAGACCTATTGGCTATGCCAATGCTTGTTGATAGTGTCTCTGGAGATCGTTCTACTGGTTGAATTAGGGCAGCATAATTAGCGCAATGTAAGGAATTTAGTGTTAAGCTTGTTACAGCAAAATCCCGAAATTACACCATGTTGCTTAATTATAAAAACTTCATATTGTGGCAGCGCAGAAATAACTCCTAGAACAAAAGCAGTTGCTGTTCGTGGAACTTGAATGTTTGGTGCCATTTTTTTGTGAGAAATGCATCCTCACATCCAAAATGCACACAAGAACACATTTCGCACTAAAATATAGCACTATGTGCCAGTTTTGTATTTCATGTAATTACACGTAGAACTGTGCAACTTTCCCAAAATTATGAATATTTACACAAAAGCAAATTATGCAAATTTTGCACACTTCCACACGACTGAGTTGGGCCCTGAACATCACAGGTAGGCACTTGGTGGATCTGTGACCACCATCTGCTTGACTGCTTCCTGCAGGCACGGCACGGCTCGAAGACTGTTTTCAGGGCAGACATTTTCCTTGGCATACTGAAAAAATTGAGATTTTGGCGTCTGTAAAATCTGACAAAGTAGGGAAAAGAGTTCCAGGTCTGTGTCGAAGGTGGGGAAAGAAAGGAAGGAAATGACATCAGCACACATGAGTGGCACTTATATGGGGTCCTACGCAGGTACATCCGGAGGTGGTGTGAAGTCGCTGCCAGCACATGGGAGCAATTGCTATGGATAATTCTGGATCCAAAGTGGTGCCTGGGGCAATGCGGAGGTCAAGAAGCTGCAGGTTGTAGTAGACATAAGAATATCTCTTTTTCCCACTCAGTTTTCACCATTTCCTCATATGAATGCCTTCACTGCCAGTGGACTGCTTGGGAAAAAACACACATTATATGCAGTTTGCCTACATAAGACACACCGTAAAGGAGTGTGAATCTGCCAGACCATGGAAAAACACTAAAGAGCCACGAAGGCATAATACAGAGGATGGACGATGAAGGAAAAGTTGAGGTGTTTAGAGATGCAGTGTTTCAAGTAAAGTTAAAAAGTTTATTTTATTTCCAAGGTAACCTCTTATACAAATATAAATTGTTAACATAATTTTTGATGATAAAAGTGAGTGAAATATAACATCTGATAGCTAAAAAGTGATACAATTTTCTAGCTCCAAAAACAGCTCGTTCTATGTATATGTCACATTCACTATACATTAAACAACGGATCTACATGCCTTAAAATAACATCTAAGATGAGAAATATCGTCTTCTGTAGAACACCAATTTATTTTGCAATAAGTCAAACCTTCGCATCGAGTATAAAGTGACTGGTGCATCGCCCTGAGTTAGCACATCATATCTTTCACATACAGGGCAAAAGAATTTGCAGGGTTGAAGCATCTCCCCCGCCTCCAAGTCAGGCTCCGGCCATTATCCTAATAATGCAAATTTGCAGCACATTCCACTACCTCATTAACCATTATTAGAAGGTAATGTATGCTCAAATGAGAAGGCTGGTGGAAACAAATACTAAGAGAACTGTCTGCAAAGCAGGAACCGTAAGAAGGGGGTCATGGGTACCACAACATCCAGGTACAAATGAGCTTCTAGACAATCCAACTGAGTGCAGAGATTAGGATCTTAAAACAAGGGCCTTTGGCACACACAAAACTTGTGCACCATGAAATGAGCAGGCAAGGGTTTCTTGGGAGGACTACACTGTGCAACAACACGAGGTGCTGTGATTAAACACTTCCCATATCTTACACAAGTGCACAAGAGCAATGTGGGGCATAGAGAGATAAAAGGAAACTGGCGAAATAGAGCAATGTGGGGCACAGGGAGAACAGTAAAAACAAGCTGCGAGACGCGCTCTGTGGTGGGGAAGGGGGAGGGGCATTGAAGTGAGGCGCTCGTGCTTGGCCGAGCGAGAGGAAAGCCAGATGGCGCCTCTGCTCGTGCTTGTGCGCATAACTGCACACTGTATGCCACACAAAGCTGTGGTTGGACTTTTAAAACTCCACTCCTAAGTGTCTCGCCAGACAACGCCATCGAGAGAGCAGAGACTATTTACCGTGCACAACTTTTAACCCCTTCAAAGAAATCTGATATAGTTAACCGACCAGTATTTGTATCAAAATATTCAACAAAAAGTTCACAAATCAAAAAAGTGATGCTGAAATATTGGCCCATGATCCAAAATGAAAGCGACTTTAACGGCATTTTCAATTTTCAACCATTATTTGCATATCAACGCACAAAAAATTTGAAAGAACTTCTATCTAAACCTCTCAACCCAACAATCAACACACACAGAGGAACAATTCCCTGTCTTAATTGTAGTCACTGTAACAATATCATCAAAGGCACATGCATTCTACATCCTAGTAAAGGAACACCTATTCGGCTACGTACCACTGCCACTTGTGATTCAAAAAATCTAATCTACCTACTAAAATGTCCTTGTGGATTACCATATGTGGGAAAGACTGAACGCAAAATCAAAGTGAAACTCACTGAACACAAGAGCAACATCAGAACCAAATCTGAAAAATCATTGGTCGCGTTACATTTCAACAACGAGAGACACAACATTAGTCAATTGAGATTTCTGGTATTAGAAGTCGTGAACGTGATACAAGGAGTTGATAACAACAAAAGACTATTGCAAAAAGAACTTATTTGGATAAAAAAAACTTGATTCCTGTCACCCTAATGGGCCTAATGACTGTTTGGAATATAGTTGTTTTTTGTGAACTATGTATCTGGGCACTGTGTATATGTTCACCACGTTATTTGATACCTCTGGTCTTGACACTTTGTTTTCATTGCATATCAAGTTTATGTTCTATTCCTCCCACCGTCTTTTTTCACTCTTTGTACCCTCCCTAACTTCACCACACTTCATCATGGCACTCGCGCTTTCATCTCCACTATCTTTGCCCATTCTCGTTTCATGCACTGTATTGCACCCGTTTGTATCGGGTTTTTTATTTTTATTTTTTTCGACACGACACCCTTGTTTTAATTTCTCTTAACATTTTCTCGTTTACATTTCGTTTCCTTACATATCCGTGGAAACATTAGAATCCTCATGATTTCAGAATGTAACCAGTCCAATATGGCGGGTCCTTCTTTTACCCGCCAGTTCTACCTCTTTCCTTCACGCTTTTGACGCGTTTTAAAACTCGCGCCTCCGATACCCTTTTTGGTTACCTCGGACACCACGATGCACTGAGAGATCTTTGATCTAGAGGTAAGCGTCCTCGTGTGATGCTTTGTTCACCCGAGCGTTCTTGTTCTTTTCAGCACGCTCTTTATCTTCCTTTTACTTATTTACAGATACTTCAGCGTCATATCCTGATTACCGTAACGGACTCGTAGTATTGCGTCTTAATAGGTAACCCTATTCTTTTTGATAGTGGGCTGGTTTTCCTTATCTTATCTTATTTTCTGTACCGTTTTATTTAACTTTTTATTCACGAGAACCTTTGGTATACACCATCCCTCCCGCTTTCCATCACCATCACCAACACCGTGCACTCGCCTGTATTGATCTATTTTCCTCAGTCACGCTATTAACTTCACTGCTCTCGTTTTTGTTTAGCCTTGTTCTCTGCGCACTTTCTCCCTCCCGTAACTACACATCACCTTTGGCGATTTTACAACGGAACACCGTTATCCACATATCTGAGCTTCTCAAGTCTATTGTGAATTATAATTGTACACTTTAGATCCTGTGTCTTGACAGTGACTTCAACTTATTGGTTTGTCTACAGGATCATTATCCCCTGATGGAAGAGTCTTTCGACTCGAAATGCATTGGGATCATTATATTATTTGAAGGACACCTCTCATTGAATTTACTGATGCATTGAATGTAACTTGTTCATACACATGAAGAAGTTTTGAAAAATATCTCCACCAACCAATTAAAGAAAAGTCTTTTGATTTCAAATACGCAAAGTTTGTGAAATTTCTTGAAAGTTTTCTTAGGCCCCACGCGGACCACACGGAGTGCATCTGAGGGACGCCTAGTATTTCACCTTGGTGCTACATACCAGTTTGGATTTACTCCCCACAGGTCAGAGGGAGATAACTCAATTGCACCCAAATTTGGATTATTGTTTCCTTCAAAAAAAAACATTGGGATATACTATATTCACTGAGTGTGCCTCACTTTAAATTTCTTCTGTTTTCCTATTTAGTCCCATCGACCAAACTCTCCTCCGAAACCACATTCCTATAAGCAGACTGTATTTTGAGCCAGTGTGCAAAGAGACATAAACACTTATTGTTTATATATTGAGTCTTAACTAGTCTTCTCCTTCATAGAACTAAAAGTGACTTTGCAGCAGGCCACATCTGACATTTATTTAAACCTTCCACTGAGAGCTCATCATTATACCTGGTCTGCATTTATGGCTATTAGTGATACTACTGGGAGTCAACCCTAGGTCCTCCAACCCTAGGTCCTCCCTCTTTGACAGCACATTAGTGAACTCCTCAGAACATCTGCAAACATGGTTTACGAAGAGTGACAATACTTAAATGGTTAAACCCCACCTCCACCTCTGGTAATCTCATTCACCAGAGAAGGGGGTAAAACTGTAGGCTGTATGCTCCCCTTCTTTAGGATAACCTTGTGCTTTTTGTTTTTGTTTTCATCTGATAATATTTTATTCAAACTTAACTTTTGCAAATCAGTATAAGGTGTGAAAGCATGCACATTGGCACTCCCCGAAAGTATAGCAATAAAGATATAGCTTTCACACATATAATATATAATGTATTATATAATATATATTGCACAAAATGAGGCAAGCCCATTCAGAATGCAACATTCAACATAGCCTTTGGAAGAAAAATATATTAGTTTAACAGTTTTGTAGTGCATTCCAAGAGGTATTCCACAGTGTATTAGTAGTGCTGAGGTGTACAATGGCAATACCGTTCAAAACGTCTTTGAAAAATGAAAAATCACATAACAATGTACATCATTTCATGATTACCCGCTGCTCATGCAAATCAATTCATGACAGCAATCTGATTGCCATCATCAGAACTTAATCTAAAGAGGAAAGGACATGTTTTTAAAATGTGAAGCATCCAAGCAAATGTGATAACCACATAAGAAACAAATAACAAAACACTACCTGAACATGAGAACATGGGAAACATTGAGCACATTTAAAGCATAAGTTCAAGCCATTTATTTTGTTTGGACCAATAAGACAAGTAATATGTAATTTAGCAGCAGATATAACTTCGGCCTCGTGGTTTTACCTCGATACTTGGCATCATAACATCGCAAGCGATTAAAAATTAAATTGTTACACAGCACTTAGAACATTTACAGGAATACAGTAAAACAAAATCTGTTGCATCTGCACTTTGATGATACTTCTCAGATTTCCACCACAACAGTGGCTGAATACTGCACATCTTAGTGGTCCCCAGCAAAACTGCCTTATACATTTCATTTTCAGTTGACAGTGGTTTTGGCAGTGCTTTCGGAACATCTTGTGGATCAGATAAGTGTAGTTTTTATAATGACGAATTCAACTCTTCCAGGTCTGTCAGCAGCCGGTCAAGATTTGAATCAGTGGCAATTTTTCTTTTGTCTTCAGGAAGTTCCTCCAGCTCCCCGTAGAGTTCCAAATGTAAGCGGGCCAATTTCTCCTGCATCCCTCGTATGTGTTCCATCTGCTCTATTGAGCAGTTGTTACCAAAGGCCTGCAGCTTCCCTGAGTGGAAGTTGTTCAGGAGGCTCAAGAGTCCCTTCTCCATCTCTTGAACATCAGACACATCGGTAAGAAAGGAATGCTGGATTGCAGAAGACGAGCCCCCTTTAGGCTCTCCCTGAGATCGTGCTCTCTCTTTTAGTCCTTTTTAGGTCTCGCCTGAGCCAGCGCATTCACTGCTCTGGCGAGACATTTAGTGAGTGGGCTTTAAAAAGCTGACCACAGCTTTTTGTGTGGCCTAGAGCATGCGGTTACGCGCACAGTTATGAGCCGTCATGGTTCATTAAGTGCGTCACTTATACGGCCGCGCGGCCAATACTTGTTTGTGAGGGGACATGTTGAAAGTAGTTTACATTTTCCTTGATGTCCCACATGTTTTGCGAGTTAATGCTCCATAAAGGGAAGAATTGCATCCCCTCAGCCGGAACAGCGAATGACACAGATGTGAATGTGTTGTTTCCACTTCCACTAGCCAGCTCTCCCCGCCTCTTCACGAGGGGCCCTCCTTCCTTAGTTGCTTCTGAGACTCCGAAGAGGTAAGCGCACGTTCCAGCGTTTGCAGTGAGGGGAAGCCCCCGCCTCCAAACTTAATAATATAAATAGGCAGGTAAGGCCACGAGAACATATAGCGCTTAGTATTATTTTTTATGGAAAGGGCTTTTTTCCGAAGTATCCTGCCGTCAATGCATCATTTTCAACTTTGTATCGTAAGCGTCTGGGCAGGTCACATGACATGTCTCGGCATGTAGTATTTTAAAAATGCAACAATTTGAATTTAAGCCAGCAAGACTTTCTCGGAAAGTGCTAAAATATTTCACCATTCCTGGCTACGCTTTTGCTTGTGAAACCGCTTCTGTTCTCTTGTCACTTGTCCCGATAGTTCCAATAATTCTTCACGTCTCTGAGCTAAAGAGTATAATGGTATTTGAGCAGCTCTTACTACTCCCGACGAGGCGTTGAAGCACTTTGCGGTGAATAGCACGCTACTGCAGAGCCCAAAGTTAGTGGCGGTTGTTTCAACAGCAAAACTGTCTACACTTTAGTTTGCTAAATTTGCTCTTTAATGCATTCTGGGAAATGTAGTCTTATTTAAGTAGGGATGAAGAAATGCATCAAACGCGTTGCCATTGTAATCTACTAATACTACAAGTCATTTTCAAGGAAGTTGCTATTAACAGTATTTTGCATTTAAATCGATATTTGCTGGCACGGGGAACCGCGTGGTCTTTGACTTCTTTTCCCATAGATTTCTGGACAACTGAGTGCTTCTGCAGTTTTATAGGATGAAATATTACATAACCCAGATTGCATGTATTTGCGCCCTTCAGTGAAAGTTTATTGCACATCGCTCACGTTTTACCAGCAGCACCTCGAGTAGGTAATCTGATCCAGGTTTTTCTTTGCATTCTGGGACTTGTAGTTCTGATTTTATATTGAAATAAACCAATGCTGGACCAAGTACTCATGCATGCGCCTCGCAGTCCTTGAGAGCTCCGGTATTTGTTAAAATGTATTCTAGGCTGTAACTTATTACCGATTATTAGATTATTAACAGTAGCTCAGATTGTGTAGGGTCACCAGCCTCATTGTTGGTTGGTTGAGTCTTGGCTGCAGTGTACTTTACTTGTTGATCCTTAGTATGTTGTCACAGGAGAGTTGGTTTATACAGGTGGCAATATGAATGGTCACGTACAAATCTCAGAGTTTTTACATTAGTGTCAGCAAGATTTATTTTGTGATGAGTTGTTTTTCATTTGTAACCAGTTCTTCATGGAATGTCTTTCTTGTTTCTTTAAGAGCTGTCTGTCCAACTCGTAGGTCTTGGCAGTAGGGTCACTTACCAGTATTTTAGTGTTCCAGTCAGTACAAACTTCACCTAATGGCTGACTCGGTGAAGATTTATGTATAGAAACATTAATCTGTGGCATGCCCAGGCCATGCAAGAGAATGGGAGCTCGCGTTTCAGCATTAGTGACAGTGGTAACATGCATGACAGAATCCGTGAGTGCAATAGCAGCAGGCGAAGTACAGCTATTACGCATAGGTGCCAGTGACATGCAGAACAACAGAAGCAGGCCAGCTAAGGCATGCCCACTCTTCATATTAAAAACCAGCATTGGCATAGACAATAGGTCTCGCCTTTGGGACCTTATCAGTGTTTAGCCATGCAACAGTTGATGTTGTTGCACCAAGGATATTGTGCTGTATAACAAAATACTTATAAGGTTCCAAAGGCGAGACCTATTGGCTATGCCAATGCTTGTTTTAACTTTGGTCGTTGGGCTGCAGGCTGTGCTGCAGTGTTTGAAGCGCCTGTGGTTTTGCTGGTTGACACAGCATTTTTCCTAGCACTCCCAGATACAGGTGGTTGGGCAGTGTAGGATTTGGGGCTCTTTCTTTTTATTTTGCGGTCATCCATTAATTCTACGTTTTCGTTTAATGTAATTAGGTCTCTTCTCAATGTACAGATCGTCTGTATACTCCGATTCATGCTTGCTGTCCGCTATATCAGTACTTCCGGGTTACACAACAGCCCCGCCCATGGCTGATCGTATTTAGCGACTGGATAACCTTGTGCTTGCTAACACTTGGTGGTAGCAAGTGTAAGACAAACAGTTGAGCACGCGTTCATCTTTACAACTATATCTTCAGTCACTGCTCTTGCTAATTTATACTGTGAGCTTCAGGAGGCGAGAAGCAAAATATTTTATTAATGCAGTTTATTACGTGATCACCTAGTAACCGGCAGGAAGAGTGAGGTATGCTACTAGCGTATTGGTAATGTATTTCTTGTGTTCCTTTAATATGTGTTCCATGTTCTTTGGAACACGCCTGTATGGTTCTAGGAACGTCAGCGCTGCTCGGGCAGTTTGCTGAGTCCTTGGGATCATCCGGACGTGTCCATGGTTGGGGGTCTTACTATTGGAGAATAAAGCTCTCCTGCTTTCAACAAATAAATGTGCTTGGACTTCTTTCTCCCCCTTGCCACATTGTGGTACAAGGAGTGGGGTTGAGAAAGAGTTTGATTTTAAAAACGCAAGATCGCTTCTCTACTTCGTGAGCAGTCAAGACGCTCGACCCACCGACATCTCTTCCTGCAAGTATATCCTGCTTTTACTGAAATATTACTTCTATCATGCCGACGCAATTCTGATGTAAGTCCAAACTTTATGCACTTGCCTTACTTCTGCTACAGTTTGTCCTCAGTCTTTGCCCTCGCGCCCTACGGCATCATTCAAATCGCCTCCGCATTCTCTTTGACGTCTTCCTGCGCTTGCATCTTTTCAGAATTTTAAGACGTGCTTGTGCTTTGATTTCATCACGTACGCTCCGTACGTGGGTGGCCATTTTTTTGTTTTCTTCAGTTTACTTCTGACAGCCGATACTGCTTCAGAGCTCCTTACTGCTTCCTGCTACTGCTTCGTGATCACTGCAATCTTAGTTTCTTCACTTGTTTTGAATGCAGATGCAGTTTAATTTGCCCAGTTGAGACATTTGTTCCATTATATTTTATCCGGATGTGTTTTTATTATTTAACTTGGTATGGCCTCACTTCAAGGTGCTGTGCAACCTCCTCCTTTCCTACAAAAACCAGGAAGGCCTGATGTTAAATGGAAAGACTGGTTGAGGATCTTTGAGAATTACATCACAGCTATTGATGCTGTGGTTTGCTCGCCTACTAGAAAAGCAGCTCTGTTATTCAATCATTTAGGATTGGCTAGTCAGAAACCTTTTGATAACTTGCCTATGGTACCTGCACCGTCTGGAGAAGGCACAACATGGAAGGTATATATTGAAGCTAAAGAAAGAATGAATGCAAAAACAGTACACAGATGAAACAAGTGTTTTATTTGAAAGACACAATTTTTCTAAATGCAAACAAGCATCAGATGAGACTGTAGAAGAGTACATTACCACTTTACGTGTTCTAGCTTCGAAATGCGAATTTGAAAATAACGTTGATATTTACATAAGGGACCAGTTCGTTTTTAACTGTTTTTCCAAGAAAATACAGGAGAGATTGCTAACCTGCAAGAACCCAAACCTCAATGAAACAATTGATATTGCCAGAAGCATAGAGAGGTCAATTGTAACATCCCAGGTTATGAACTCTCAAGTATCCACACATCAATTCACTTTATTCACCCCCTGTCAACGTAGTTGTTGATGAACCTGTTGTAGCAGCTATTCCTAAAGTAATTGAGCAGACAAGGGGAGTATGTTATAGATGTGGGTCAAGAAATAATTTAGGTAATCATCCTAACTGCCCAGTCTTGGGCAAAAGGTGTGTGCTTTGTCGCAAAATTGGACACTATCAAGGTGTTTGTAGAAGTGTTCCAACCAATTTTAACAAACCAAAAATTCATTGTGTTGGTGTTTCTTCATCTTCTGAAACGTTGAATGAATGCAATGAAAAATGTTTCTAATGTAATGCTTACTTTTGATGTTCCGTGTAAGGAAGTGGCCAAAGCTGTCAAAGGTCCTTTTTGTCAAGCCTTAGTAGATGGTAACATTTTATGTGTGATGGCTGTCCAGGTGCACCGGTCACCATTTTAGCAGATATTACATTCTATAAACACTGGCCAGCTGATACCATTCTTAAAACTGCTGGCATTTGCCCTAAGGCCTTTGGGGAGAAAGATATCAAATTAATAGGTTACTTTGAAGCCACACTTGAAATTTGGGTTGTCAAACCATAACCAAAGTGTATGTTGCAATTAAGGGGAGAGATTTTGTTGGCTGGATGGACGTAGACAGGTTGGGTATTTAATTACGTCCTGGTTATGAAGAACCCATTATCCTTGGTGACATGCCTGTTTTAGCCATTGAAAACCATGAATCAGCCTTACAATCTCTTGCTTCAAAATTTCCTACTGTTTTTTCTGATTATATTGGTAATGTCAAGGGGTTTGAGCATGCCATTAAACTCAAAAAGGATGCCATCCCTATCATACACAAAGTATGTCCCGTACCCTTAAGCGCAAAAGAAGATTTGAAGGCTATGCTTGATGACTTGATTGCCCAAGGTGTCATCTCCAGAACTGAATCCTCTGAATGGGTTTCTCCGGTCGTTTTGACCAGAAAATGTTCAGGGGATTTGAGGCTCTGTGTGGATTTGAGATCTCTCAATCAGAACATTATCGTAGACTGTCATCCTCTCCCTCGCATTCAAGAAATGATGGCTAACATGAATGGTGCTAAATTTTTCTCTACACTTTATCTACACTTGGCCTATCATCAGGTTCCTTTATCTCCAGAATCTCAAACTCTAACCACCTTTGTGACTCTATTTGGAGCCTTTAAATATTTATGGCTTCCTTTTGGGCTTGCCTCCGCGGCAAGTGTTTTTCAAAGAATGATGGATTCTGTTTATAGTGAAGTACCAAATGTTCAAGCTTTTCAGGACGACATTTTGGTCTTTACTAAAACGGAAGAAGAACACTTGTACTCAATAGAGTTTGTGAACTTTTATGTAAACATGGCATGACTGTCAAAAAGAACAAATGCAAAAGTTTTGTGCAATAAGTTGAATATTTAGGCCACTTGATTTCAGCTGATGGAATTAAACCCCAAACTTGCAATGTTGATGCTATTAGAGCAGCTCCACCACCTTCAGATAAGGATACTTTAAGGTCTTTTCGGGGGCTGTGAGATTATTACGCACGCTTCATTCCAGGCTATGCGTTACAAGTTCAACCTTTACGTTCACTTTTAAAAAAAGGTGTAAAATTTACTTGGACAACTCAAACTAATGAAGTTTTTAATGAGATTAAACTCCTAGTTTCAAATGCTCCTGCACTTCAATCCTTTAATCCCAAAGGAAAATCTTTCATTATGGTTGATGCCAGCATTAAAGGAATTGGAGCGGTTTTCAAACAAATGGTTGATGGTTGTGAAAATACTGTAGCTTTCGCCTCACGCACCCTTATTCCTGCTGAAGTTAACTATAGTACCATTAAACGGGAGGACATACATTTGGGGCACAGCTTTTGATTTATTTACTGATCACAAACCTTTAGTGTATTTATTGAGTGGAAATGGTCTTGGCAAGGCTTCTTTACGCCTTGAAAGACTTCTTTCCAAATTACAAGAATTTCACATGACAGTAAAGTATATTCAAGGTGGTAAGAACTTTACAGCTGACTGTTTGTCTCGTATGCCTATTTCTTGTGAGGTTGATGTTGGTGGTGATGAAGAATGTGTGACAGCCATGATTGATGTTTTACAAGCTTGTAACCGAGTCGTAACTGAGGAAGAATGGAATTCTGCGACTGCTCAAGATGAAAATTTGCAAAAACGTATCAAATTTAATAACCAAGAGTGGCCCACTGGTAAATTAGTCTCAGAAGAAATTCGTAGTTTTGCCAGTGTGGCCACTGAAATCTCTTGTTCAGGTCAAATTTGTATGCATGGTTGTCTTTTTATTCCTCCTGCTGGATTACCTGAGCGTATTATTTGCACAGTTCACAGTGGTCATCTTGGTATTTCCTCTACTTGTAAATAGCACAAGAATTTTTTCTGGTGGCCTGGAATTGACAAAATGGTTTCTAATTTTATTGATCAGTGTCCCCAGTGTTTAGTCTCTGACAAACACTGGGTTTCTTCTGTTAAGCCTCTTCATCTTGTTCCGTTACCTTCAGTTCCCTGGGTTAAGATGGCTTTGGATTTTTCTGTACCTTTCCATTTACTACCTTCTAATCAAAGATTTCTAATAGTTTTAGTTGACTATTTTTCTAAATGGATATATTATTCTTTTGTTGACACTCCTAACACCAAAAGCGTCCTCAGTTTTCTTAAAAATATATTTTTAATTGAAGGGTGTCCTCAAACATTGGTCACAGATAATGGCACTCATTTTGTATCTAAGGAAATGAATCATTTCATAACCAGCTTAGATATTTCCCATTTGAAGGTAGCTCTCTACTGTCCTTCTTCAAATGGTTTGGTTGAGAGAGCCAACCGTTTCCTCAAGGAAGGTATACAAACTGCTCTTTCAGCTAGGTTAAATGTATCTGATTTTTGGAAGACAAAGTTTGGAGTTACTTAACTACTCCTCATTCCACTACTGGTGTAACACCTTTTACATGCTTGAGAGGCAGAGAAGCTAAAACCAAATTGATTCCTGGTTGGCTCAAGTTAATTTCTGGCCAGGAAGCTAATCAACTCAAGGTTTCTCTTCCTGATAGCAATCAAAGAGTTTTAGATAAACAGATGAAACAAAAAACTTGGTATGATAATAAATATAGGACTTAGCCTACTGTTATTAAAGAAAATGACTGTTTTAATAAAGAAACCACAAAGAGTTGTAAAAGGCGAGTCTCAAAATACCCCACCTGTTAAGGGTATTAAAGCTGGTGCGGCTTCTGTTCTTCCTCAGGGAAGAGGTTGGTGGAATAAGAACAGTCTTATTCCCATCACTAGAAGTCAAGCTGAAATATAGAATCAAACTTGTACCGCCAATGATGATTCTGATTCTATGTTGTCTACTGATGTTAGCCAATATAGGCATGATAATCCCATTCAATCATGTTCTTCTCCCTTATCCAATGGTCAAGGTACTGTGTCAACTCGCAGTTCTAGAACTGTAAGAATGCCAAGCAAGTACAAGCATTTTGTTATGTATTAAGATTGTATTCTTAATTGTTTTTTATGTTTTTTTTTATTTATGGGGAAGGGTTATGTGGTATGCTACTAGCGTATTGGTAATGTATTTCTTGTGTTCCTTTAATATGTGTTCCATGTTCTTTGGAACACGCCTGTATGGTTCTAGGAACGTCAGCTCTGCTCGAGCAGTTTGCTGAGTCCTTGGGATCATACGGATGTGTCCATGGTCGTGAGTCTTACTATAGGAGAATAAAGCTTTCCTGCTTTCAACAAATAAATCTGCTTGAACTTCTTTCTCCCCCTTGCCACAAAGAGGGACAACTGCTCACCACATTGATGCAAGAGTGCGGCTTAACCAAATTCAGTCACGATGTCAACACCAAAAACAAGCAAATCGGGGATCTGATCTGAGTACATGCCCAGCCTTGAGCAGTATCAAGGCTCAGGGCAGCTGCAGCCCAGTTCTACGTCTGCCGGGTAGCTAAATAAACTGAAAATGTGCTGCGTTTTCACCTTTGTGCTACATGTCCAAGTGGTTAGTCTCTGACTGATGCAATATGAACTGGGGGTGATATAGCGCGTTACAGGAAGGTGCGTGAAGTAGAACTTTACATGGAGGGGCACATGCGTGTGACTTGGAGAAAGAGAGCCACTAACCACCCTCATCTTCCCCCTGAAAGTAGACCAAGAAAGGCAGTTCAAGGCAGAAATGAGTAGGGTCCCTGTCCCCTCTACATACATACATGTCTCTTGACTAATTTCTCACTCTGCCTTCATTTTATTTTTCCTCAGGCTCTCTCTATTTCTCTTCCCAGCACTCCTTTATTTTTCCTCACCCCTCTATTTCTCTTCCCAGCACTCCTTTATTTTTCCTTAGGCGCTCTCTATTTATCTTCCTACCACTGTTTTATTTTTCCTCAGGCCCTCTCTATTTCTCTTCCTACCGCTCTTTTATTTTTCCTCAGGCCCTCTCTATTTCTCTTCCTACTACTCCTGTATTTTTCCTCAGGCCCCCTCTATTTCTCTTCCCAGCATTCTTTTATTTTTCCTCAGGCCCTTTCTATTTCTCTTCCCAGCACTCCTTTATTCTTCCTCAGGCCCTCTCTATTTCCCTTCCCAGCACTCTTTTATTTTTCCTCAGGCACTCTCTGTTTCTCTTCCTACCACTCTTTTATTTTTCCTCAGGTCCTCTCTATTTCTCTTCCTACCACTCTTTTTTATTTTTCCTCAGGCTCTCTCTATTTCTCTTTCCAGCACTGCTGAAAACTATCAACTGCCCGGTCATGGAGCTGACCTGCTACCCCTTGGCTGCCTGCAGATTTGGGGTTTCAGCAGCCCTGGTCATGAACAGTGGCACACTCACACAAACCCTTCTAAAGGGACACAGAGGCATCCTAGGGCAAAGTCTTAAACTCTTGAAAATACTTGAATAAATGAGTACCACTGAGTTGGGTAAGAATAAGCACCTGTTGTACAGCACCAAAATGCCCCAAGGGGTGAATCTGCGTTTTACAAATTATCGTTGCCATGTTAATTGTGTGTAATATTTAGAGCATGCCTTTTCATTCACACAGGCCTTTCCCACGGTAGCACGGTAAACCCAAAACTAACATGCAAAGGCAGGCGGGAGGCGGCTTGGCAGCATCCGAGGGCAGCTCCAGCGCCCTGCCCTGTAACACAAGCAATGTTCCGTGCCATGAATTCATCTCCATTAAAAAAAAAAAAAGCATTTGCAATGCAAGAGGTCTCGGATTTGGGAGACTTTGAGCCATTGGCATTGTTTAGTGACAATGCCTTTTATTCAAGTTAGTAGTACTGCGTGACATGCCCACTGACTGTCATCCATGTCGATGTTTTTTTCCACCCCAAAAACATCTGGGGCTTATTTACAAGCCCCCTGTGCGTCACTTTTTCACATGCTAAAAGTGACGCACCGGTGCGCAAGGGGCTGGTAAATAAGACCCTCTGTATTTGCTTCGGCGCTGAAAATATATTAAATTAACACAAAAATTAGACACGGACATGTCTCCGCTTTGTTAGACGCTTACAGGCCTTATACTGCGCGACCTTTGCCCGATTTCACTTTCTGTCAAACTGTTAAATATTGCCCGACTATTGCAAAGAGGGGGCGATAAAACCGCCACGCAAGCCCTCTAACTTGGCTATGAGCTTCTGTATTTAGAAACTGCAAGTAAAACTAAAATACAAAGAAAAAATCCCTGCTGACATGGCTGGCCAAGTGTGGGCCGGAAGTGGAGGCCGTGCCCAGGGGATACTGGGCTGATTTATGAAGCTGAAAATAAGGAGCTTTTCCGTACCTGGAAGGGAGTGTGCAAACGGCAAACTGTCCACAGTTCCGAACTCTAGCGTGTATTTTCAGAAACGGGTGCCCTCTTTGCCTAGTGCCCTACCCTCTAAATAAAAAAAATAATTAATTAAGGGGAGATGAACATGTTTTACGTATACCCTGAAATATGGAAGACTCCACAACAAAAATCATTTGGGGGACGGGGGGACAGTGAACTCCTCTCATCACCAAGCTCAGAAACGAAAGATGGCCCATGGGGACAACAGCGCCGTTTGATGAAGCCAGATCATACATAGCTCAGCTGGTTAAAGCTCGCACTGAGCTGGTTAGTAATCAACCTGTTAGGGTGCAGGTGAATCCAGTCAATCGGACAGTCTGGTATGATGCAAACAGGCCCCGGGCGGGGGGGAGGGTGTAGAAATAAGTGTCCAAGAGATGCGATAATACGTAAACAAGTATTACAGCGATGCAGAAACATAACTTACCCCAAATAAAAATTACATTTTTGTGTTAAAAATGAAAAACTAATATTGCTTGTTAGCAAATATATTTTAGGCGATAGGACATTCGGGAACAATGTATAAGAACTAATATTAGTACCAATGCATGGTGAAGGATAAAGGTTATGGGGTTTTCACGAATGGACGTTATTCTAGGAATCTTTACCCGGTTTACTTGTGTAAGGGGGGGCAACAAAGGGAGAGCGAGAGAATGGACGAGGCAAGGAATGAAAGGAATGGTGGATTCATTTACCGTTAGAGGACCCCCAAGATGTACTTCCAGAGCGCTTTGTGGCGCTATGAAGAAGGGACAGCTGTCCATGGATGTTAAGGAGATTGGGCGAGCAAGATGGGCACATAAGAGGAGTTTCGGGTGGGGCGGGGGGGGCTGGATGTAAAGATATGCTGATTTCTCTTCTGTGTTGTATAGCGCCAATTTCTGTTGCCTGTCTGCCACGTCTCAAAAGGACATTGCCGTGATGCAGGCATTTATTAATTTTGTGTTGATGTAGTCTGCCCCACTGTCACCCGGTATCCGCAGAAGTCATAAATGTATAGCAGTAACAAAGTAAAAAAAACAAGAACACAGCAACATTGGCCTTCTGTTTGTCTGTTTCAGACGTAATCTTTTGCACATCATTTATGTTACACCACATCCACTTTGATTACAGGAGATTGATGCGTGTGTGATTTAAAAACCATTCAGACATATGACAGCAGTGATGCTTCTTAAATCACACTTGTGTTATAAATAGTATGCATAGCTAAACACAGAACAATCATTTCCCCAAATGTGTTATTGGCTCAGCGTGATACTTGTTTTTTAGTCGGGTCATCGTTTATACTCTCCAGATAATATACATTAATTCAAAATTTTACAGCCCTGTTCTTGACCACTGTATTGAACTGTTTCATTAACAATAATAATAGTGAAATTGTCCTTTTCTGGCAATGTCAAGGTAGGCAAGGCTTGCCAAAAGAAGCCGATTGTTTACACACAGTAGCAACACAAGGTGTTCATTCGTTACAGGCAGTGTTTGGCGGAGAATCTTCTGTTTCAGGGGGCAGTTTAATCTGGAGCACGCCGGATAGATTTACAATGCTCTTTACTGTTTTCCCGTGGCTGAAATATAACCTTCTCTGCCAAATAAGACACGTCTTCATCTTTTTCTCAGAATACACAATCACAGATTGCTGTGTATGGCGGCAGAGGCGGGGACAGGAGGAAGACAGCTAAACAACGCGTCCGTGAAAGCGATCACGATCGCGGGGACGCGCTCTGTGGTCGGGGAGAGGTGGAGCGAGGCGCGCTGCATTGGAGAGGCGGAGCGAACCGCGCGCTTTTGTGCGCGTAATCGCAAGCTGGTGGCCGGGAAAAACCTTTGGTAGCACTTCGAAATGCCACTGACTAAATGTCTCTGCCAGATCGGCGCATGTGCTGGATCAGGCGAGACCTAAAAAATGGGATCACACACCCTGGGGTGTTTTTCCATTCAGTGATATTGTGAGATGGAGGGTCTGTTTATTATTTTTGAGATTTTTATATGAAGCGAGCAAACCCTGATGTGTGTCACCAGCGCTTTATATAGGGATAGTTACAATCCAGGCTCATGTACAAGTAGCAAGTCACAGTCAAGCAATGTCTTTTCTTAAGGTGACGGAGGAGACAGAAGAAACCGAAGTATGCAGGTGCCTGGACACACAGTCGTCATCCCGCCCTCTACCCCCCCGGCTGTAAAGTCGAGCCGGCCTCACACCCTGTTTAGGCTAACCTGCCCAAGCCAGGGACCACCGTGGTCTCCACCCACATCTAGCAGTTATAAAAGATAAGACTTTTTATTTGTTCTTTATTCATTAGACCTCCAAATCACCAAATACCAGTATAAGAAACCATTTATACCTGGTGAACAGTAATTTCTGCTCTGTTGTGCTTCTTGTACAGCAGTAGCTGTAATGCTAAAAGGTGTTAATTGTTCAATGCAGCATTTGTGGTAGAATGTAAAATCCTACTGCGTTCTTTATTCCATGCACTGAGATAGGCGGGGTCCACCTACATTGGGTGGGGGTGTGTGATAGTCCGATATGGGCAAAGCTTTCTTTAATGCCTGCAGTGAGGTAGGAGTGTAGCCATATCTGGGGCGTTATCCATTGCATGCAGTGATGTAGTAGGCGAGACATGTCTTGGTGTTCTTTGTTTCAGACATTGATACTGTGAGAAAACAGGGCAGACATGTCTGGGGCGTTCTTTATTGCATGCAGTTAAATAACAGGGTAAGACCTGTCTAGGGTGCTCTTTATTTTAAGCAGTGAGGCAGCAAGTTAAAGGCTAAAAACGCCTTGGAGTGCCCTTTCTTCCGTGAAGTGATACAAGATAAAAAAGCTAAACATCTGAGGGATGTTTTTAATCCGTACAGTATTGTCAGTTTGTGCAGTTATTTCATGCAGTGTTCAGTGTCCCTACATGCAACAGTAGATCCATTTCATGCAGTGGCCCCTTTCTTTCATGCCGTATTCATTTTGTCATTTTAGTCCGTTACCAGTTTGCCCTTTTATGCAGCATACAGTTCCTTCTTTCACTTGGTGGTTTAAGTTCTTATGTAAAATGGTGTGTGGTTTCTTATTTCGTCCAATGGTTAGATTATCATTTCATTGCAGTGAGATTTTTAGCAGTGCTCAATTCTCAGGTCATGCAGTGGTTAGATTTCAAGGGTCGAGACTGCGAGAGAATGCACAACACATGCGTTTTGCTTGCGAAACCCTGTTGTATACATAAAAAGGGCTTGGAGCCCGCCCATTGCTTACCATTTGTTGGCTTGCGTGGCACTCTTCTTTACAGCCTCATAGTTCATCAGGCAGGCTTAACATCATTTCCGTTACTCTCTGTGGAGCAGGGACCAAGCACTGATTGATTCAGCTTAATCAGTGCCCGTCCA
Organism: Triturus cristatus; assembly: GCF_964204655.1. Taxonomy (NCBI): domain Eukaryota; kingdom Metazoa; phylum Chordata; class Amphibia; order Caudata; family Salamandridae; genus Triturus; species Triturus cristatus. The sequence goes on along the minus strand of NC_140586.1, from coordinate 358,145,543 downwards.
CTGCTCCCAACGTGATTGAGGGCACTAAAAATGAAACAGAACAAAATATTTTGTTCTGTTTTATTTTTAGTGCCCTTCAAACTGAAGGCGTGTGACTGGCAAAAACATGCCTAGTAGGACAAACAAAATTGCAGAGATTTATTTTCTATAGTTAAGTTTCTTATATTTGGCCTAGTCTACTTTACTCATTTTGCACTCTTGTTTTCTTTTGTTTTTACTCCTGGGCGCTGTTCTGAAAAGATGAGGATTTTTTTTATTGCAAAGCAAAATTGTTTCTTTCTTATGTGTAATTTCCAAAATTATACTTTAACACATAATTGGGCTATACATACCACACCGCCCGATCCAATCTGCCCCACCTCACATCAATCTGCCCCACTCAATCTAATCCAAACCACTCCACTCACCCTGATCCAGTCCACCACACTCAAATCCTCTCAACCCACTTTACTCCAATCCAAAACACTCTGGCCGACTCCAATCCAAAACAATCTGCCTCACTCCAATCTTCCTCACTCCAATCTGCCCCACTCAATCCAAAACAATCTACCCCACCCGAAAACCATCTGCTTCACTCCAGTCCAAAACCACCTGCCCTATTCCAGTCCAAAACCACCTGCCCCGCTCCAGTCTAAAACAATCTGTCCAGCTCCGGTCCAAAACAATCTGCCCCACTCCAATCTAAAAGAATGTGCCCCACCCCAATCTGCCATACTCCAATCCAAAACAGTCTGCATCACTCCCATCTGCCCCAATGCAAAACAATTTTCCCCACTCCAATCCAAAACAATCTGTCTTACTCAATCCAACACAATATGCCCCACTCCAATCCACCTCACCCAATCCAACCACTCCATCCCAATTCACCACAATCCACCCCCCTCCAATACAGCCCACTCCCTCCCCAATATGCAGCACTCAGTCCAAAACATTCTGCCCCACTCCAATCTAAAAGAATGTGCCCCACCCCAATCTGCCATACTCCAATCCAAAACAGTCTGCATCACTCCAATCTGCCCCAATCCAAAACAATTTTCCCCACTCCAATCCAAAACAATCTGCCTTACTCAATCCAACACAATATGCCCCACTCCAATCCACCTCACCCAATCCAACCACTCCATCCCAATTCACCACAATCCACCCCACTCCAATACAGCCCACTCCCTCCCCAATATGCAGCACTCAGTCCAAAACATTCTGCCCCACTCCAATCAGCTCAAATCCAAAATAATCTCCCCCACTACAGTCTACCCCACTGCAATCCAAAACAATCCACCCCACTCCAATCCAATTCACCCCACTCCATTCCACATCACCCTACACAATACATCCCACTCAAATCCAATCCACACCAATCCAGCCAAATCATCTTCCCCACTCAAAGCCACTCCAATCCACCCCACTCCAATCAACCTCAATCCAATCTACCCCACCCAATCTAGTTCACCCCACCCCAATCCAGGCCACCGCAATCCAATCCATCCTAATGCAATCCACCCCACTCAATCCAATTCACTTCACTCCAATCCATCCCACTGCAATCCAATCAACTCCACTCTACTCCACCCCACCCCACTCTACTCCAAGGCACCCCACCACACTCTACTCAAATCCACCCCACCCCACTCCAATCCACTCCCCCTACCCCACTCCAATCCACCCACCCCAGTTTGGTCCTCCCCACTCAATAAAATCCATCCAGCCCACCCACACCAATCCACCTCACTCTAGTCTAAGCCACCCCAATCCAGTCCAATCCACCCCTCTCCAGTCCAGTCCAATCTACCCCCTCCACTTCACTCTAATTTCCCCAACTCTAAACTACCCTACTCTAATCCAATCCATTCCACTCTAAACCATTCTAATCCACCCAACTCCAATCTACCCCAGTCTAATCCACCTCACCTCATGTTAGTCCATCCCACTCCAAACTACCCCTTCCAGTCCACCCTACTCAATACAATGCCTCTACCCCAATCTGCTCCAATCCAATCCACCCCATTATCTCAGTACACTCTAACCCACTCTGCGACACCCCACTCTGCGACACCCCACTCTGCGACACCCCACTCTGCGACACCCCACTCTGCGACACCCCACTCTGCGACACCCCACTCTGCGACACCCCACTCTGCGACACCCCACTCTGCGACACCCCACTCTGCAACACTCCACTCTGAGACACTGTGTCACTGAAACACCGAACTCGACTCCCCTCTACCCCCACTCTGCTACTCCTACTCCCCTCTACCACACTCTACTCCAACACATTCAGTCTACGCACTCTACTCCTCCCCCCAGGCCAAACTACGACATCCCACGCCACTAACTTTTAGCCATGGTGAACAGCAGCCACACTGTTGTACAACATGGCAAAAACATATTTTCAAAGCCAATAGCTTTTGTATAGGCAAGACTTGCTATTTCATTTAGCGAAGTTTTTTCCCTGCATGTCGTGCAGTTTCTCACTTTGCATGGTGGTCATTTTCTCATTTCGTGCTGTGTGATTTCTCATTTCATGTAGTGAGGTTTCTCGTAGTGCTCAGTTTGTCATTTCATGCTGTTTTTGATTCCTAATTTCGTGCCGTCAGTGTCTCATGTCATGCATTTGGATTCCTCACTCTATAGAGTGACGGGATGGGGGCAGGCAGCTGCACGCACTGGGGATGATGACATGTTACTGCCCAGAATCGGCGCCTCACTGCTCCCATGTGTGTTGTGCGACTGGTGCTGCCTCGGTTCCCAGCAGGAACAGGCTCTTCAGGTTCCTCTGCACCTGCTCCAGGCCCTGTTCTAGCTGGTACAGGTCATCGCCAGCACCGAGGCGAGTTAAGTACCTGCCAGTCCTGGCCCCACCCCAGGCTCGAGGGGACGCTCAGTGTGTGCCAGGAGTCGAGCCCTGGGGACCAGGAGGAGAAATGTATCCAGCACCCACTCAAAATATTCATAGACATTCTGACTCAACATTGTCTCATTGATATTCTAAAGCATTACCCAAAATAAGGCGCAAGCTTGTTCTCTTTCATCGTGGGCAAGAACCAAAACAGCAATTATATGCCTAATTTTTATAATGTATTAAAATGTCTATGGGAACTTTTGAAAGGTCGATCCTTATGACACCCAGACACAAATTATCCAATTAACTCAAAAGTTTTTAATTCATCAGAATCTATTTTCTTTCACATGGTTGCCGCCTACTAATTATACCTGCCGTTTGAAGATGAGACCAGTTGAAACCTATTTTTTCTTTTATTCTTCATTGTTTCAAAGAGTTCACGTGTGCTCAGTGGGCCATTTCTAACTCTTAAATGGGACCTCCCTTGCATTCTGTGAGTTTTCCTGGAAAGGATTAAGGGGACTCTTTAGGATGGATAAGTTCAATGTGGAATTGTGGGCAGATGTTTTCATGGATATTAGTTCAGGTATGTCCGCCTGCGTGATTTTCTTCACGCAGTCGACTTATTTCTAGGAATGTACACAGTACTGTGCCTCCCACTGGGTGCCAACCGGCAAGTGAGCGTTTGCCACAAACATGTTTGACCCTATTTCATCTTTTGTATGTGCTTCACTATTGTTCTTTAATTGCTGCTGCGAGAAAGATCAGTACAATTTGGGCAGACTCAAAGGGGGGACGTACTTGGATGACAAGAAAACAACACGTGGAGCGGGGGCTTCCCTTGTCCCTCCACCACTTGTGACTACAGGAGTCGGAAGTCCCTGTTTGCATGGGTGGTCTGGGTATGGGGGCATTAGTTTCAGAGGGCAGGGAGGAGAAAGACGGTAGGAAGGAAAGAAGGCAAATAGTTTCTGGGAAGGATAGAGTAAAAGGGAAGTTATTTTCGAATGAAAAATGCTTCCACCCATCTACATTACTTTTATAATCCAAAGCAGTCAATAGCTGGGGATGTGGCCAATGGGCCAAGATGGTGGACGCCTAATGTGTTGTCTGCCCACAACCCTCGCCATCCAACGGCATCCTGAATTGCTCTACACACGTCCCATCCGTCAGTTGCTGCTGATCTGGGAGTTAGGCGCATCCGTCGTTGGCATTTGGAAAACCCACTCTATCTTTTGTGGCTGTTGTGCGGATAAAGGCTGTGTTCACCAAAGAGACAAAATAGCAGCCCATGGGCGTGCCTGACTGTGGTGCACCCGTGTGCTTTGGGGGCCCACCTGACGTGTTCTGCCTCTTGCTCTCTCTGGAGGCCGGTGTGGGACTCCCACGCTCTGGATCCCAGGCGCCGCTTGAGCCTTGGATCGGCGATGGGAGAGGGACCTGGGGCCTCTGTGGGTCGGGCCGCTCACCAGGGCGTGGCCTCCATCAGTCTTCCTGCCTTTGGCCGTTCCAGACCGCACTGTGACAGGAGTTGGGGGCTGGCCGGCCTAGCTCCCCCACCAATCTTGGGGGACAGGGATTGTCGCCACATGACAGCTGGGCTACACTGAGGAGTGCGGGGGCCGAGCGGCAACTCTTTGAGACCAGGGGACCTCCCTGCTGTTACAGAGTCTGTGATACCTGGTTGTCCTGCCTCCCGCCCGTTCCAGATAGTACTACCTCAAGTCCCGGAAGCCGGCTGGCCTGGGTCCACCTGCGGGGCCCTAAGTGACAACAACTGCTGCTGGGAGACTGCTGTGATGTGCTGAGGTGAGCAGGGCAGTATAGAGGCCTGTGGTGAAGGCCCCCCCTGATCTGGATGAGCGAGGGACACCTACCCCCCAACTGTAGCAGCATCCCAGGGTGTTGCCCAGAGGTCTTCTTGGTTCATTGTTGTCCCGTCTTAGCAGTGTAGGAGCCGGCTCCGAATGCCCTGGTTTACTCCCCCCCGCCCACCCTCCCAGCCTGTGGGGTGGCCGACTCAGGCAGTGTTGGCCCTAGAGAGAGAGATTATGGAGGTTTCTCCATGTGACCCCACTTCCAAGCATTTCCTGCCAGCTCAGCACCACCCTCAAGGCACCCATTGCCTTGGTTGCGGCCTGGTGCCTCACGCCGCCCCTGCCAGTGCTAGCATGGTTTAAGACAAACGTGGCCACAAGTCACAGATGAAAATGGAGCACTATGCCTGGCCACCACAGAGTGAGGCTGCAGGCATGGTGCTAGGGCCTCACCTGGCACAGCATGATGGAGCGTTTCCAAACATGGGGTGCTACTCCAGGCCATCCCCTGGAGGGTAAGATGGAGGAAGTCTGACCCATCGTCTCACTGCTCAGACAGGACCTCTGTAAGACAACGGAAGTGGAGGCGCACGTTTCGTCCTCCGAAGACAAAATCAGTGAAATGTAAAACCCACATCGCCAAATACCTTGATGCCACCAAACACCTCGAAGCGGGTGAAGGATGCGGAAGGCACATCTCGGTGAAACAACATGTGTATTGTGGAACTCCTGAGGGGATCGAGGAACAGAGTGTCGGATGCCTTCTCACCAACTGGCTTAAAACATGGGTCCCATCTGAAAACACCTGTCTCAGGTCCCTCCGAGACCAGTAATTACATGACTCCTTAAATACCATGACAAAGACACTATCCTTGGTGTGGTCAGCAAACAGAGGACAATTATGCACGAGAACCACAAAATCGTGCGCTTCTCGGATTCCACCAGGGCAGTAGAGCAGCAGAGGTGAACTTTCCTAGCTTACAAGCAAAAATTACATGTGATGCAGCTGGATTATATGCTGACGTACCCAGCAGAACCCAGGGTCCACCACAACAGTAAATCATTCTTCTTTTATACGCCAAAGGCCACATGGGACTGGGTGGAAGAGAGGAAGATCCTGGGGCAGCGACCAATGAATCATAATGTGGAGCCTGGCGGCCCGAAGGATCGCCCAGACTACAGCAAAAGAGATCCTGGAGGCATAAGGTACGCCGGAGCAGGGGCCTTCTGCGTGCCCCAGGGGCCTCTGACGAGCAGGCGAGGGACTCGCCTGAGCACGAGCTGAGGATGGGTGGCAGCGCCACCTCCTTTGTGGACACCTTCATTCAGACATGCCCGGGATGGGCGAGACATCCCTGGTCGGTGAGAACTGAACTAAAGTAATGCTACTGGGCAGGTGATGCGTATCCTTCACAAGTGGGGACTCTTACTTCCAGGAAGCATGGGGGAATAGTGCCCACCACATCTTATGCATGCACAAAGCTATGCACAGAAGATGAGCAGATGCGTGGCACTGACTGAGGGTTTAAACGAGGACTGATAACCTAAACCTTTTTCCTGAGACGCTGTTGACGGCGTCAATCAATCAAGGGTTTGTAAAGCGCAGCTACTCACCTGTGAGGGTCTCAAAGCGCTGGGGGGTGGGGTGGCTCCGTTGGATGCTGGGATCAACTGAAGAGCCAGGTCTTGAGGTCCTTCCTGATCTCGAGCAGTGTAGGGCTTTGCGGAAGGTGGAGGGGGAGGTCGTTCCAGGTCTTGGCTGCGAGGTAGTAGAAGGACTTTCCACCTGTTCTGGTCTTGTAGATGCGTGGCATGGTGGCCAAGGAGATGTCGGCTGATCAGAGGTTTCTCTTGGGGGCGTGGAAAGAGAGGTGGTTGTTTAGGTATGCTGGTCCGATGTTGTGGAGGGCCTAGTATGCGTGCGTTAGGAGCTTGAAAGTTATTCTTCTTTCAATGGGGTGCCAGTGAAGATCGCAGAGGTTTTGAGTGATGTGGTTGTGACGGGGATGTCTAAGATCAGTCTGGCTGTGGCATTCTGGAAGGTCTGGAGCTTGCGGAGGAGTTGTTTTGTTGATTCTGGCATAGAGGGCATTGCCGTAGTCTAGCCTGCTAGTGATGTGGATTGCGTGAATGTTTTTCTGGAGTTGGGGGAATCCATCTGAAATTTTTTCAGAGTATGCAGAGGGTGTTGAAGCAGGCCGAGGATGCGATGTTGATCTAGCGGTTTACAGTGAGCAATGAGTCCAGTATGATGCTGAGGTTTCGTGCATGGTCTGTCGGGTCGGGGGGTTTCCAAGGGTGGGGGGCCACCAGGTGTCATCCCATGCTGAGGGGGTGGAGCAAGGATGAGGACTTCGGTTTTCTCTGAGTTGTGTTTCAGGCAGCTCTTCTTCATCCAGGTTGCGACGGCTTTCATCCCTTCTTGGACTTTGTGCCTGATGATGTTGGGTTCCTTGGTGAGGGAGAGGGTGAGCTGGGCGTTGTCTACGTAGAGACGATATTGAGCCTGTGGTTTCTGATGATGCTTGCGAGGGGGGCCATGTAGATGTTGAAGAGGGAGGGCCTGGAGGAGGATTGCTGGGGTGCTCCACATCTGATCTCTGTCGGGTATGAGAAGTAGGGCGGGAGTCTGACTCGCTGCGTTCTGCCTGTGAAAAATGAGCATGTGCAGTCGAGGGCCTTTCCTCGGATGCCAGCGTCGGGGAGTCTGGTGGCTAGTGTGCGGTGGGAGACTGTGTCGAAGTCAGCTGAGAGGTCCAGGAGGATGAGGGCTGCCATTTGGCCCTGGTCGGTGAGGATGTCATCGGTGGCGGCGAGAAGGGCGGTCTCGGTGCTCTGGTTGCTGTGGAATCCTTATTTGGAGATGTCCAGGACGTTGTTGGCTTCGATGAAGTTTGCTAGTGTGTCTTGATGGCCTTTTCGATGACCTTGGCTGCGAATGGAAGCAGTGAGATGGGAATGAGGTTCTTGAGGTCAGTCGGGTCTCGGAGGGTTTCTCCAGGAGGTGTAAACGTGGCTTTTAAATAGTTTTATTTACAGTTCTGTTAATGAGGAAACAGATACTTCTTGGGTGGAAGTGTTGGGTGGGGAATGTAGGGAAAAGGGAATGTTTCAACTGTGTTGCGGCCCGGTTGGCTGCTGAGAGTTCAGATTTGTGATGCACCTGTATCTGAAGTAAACAAGTCGTCAGGCAGCAAATCGCCTGCTGCCCCTCTGGCTTTGACACAACCCCTGCTACCAAGGACACACCCCCAGTCACTATGATTGGTCAGGCGATCAAGGCAACAGCCCACCCATGCCCCTATATAGACATGGTAGTCTTATTTGAGGACTACAACCACGATGCATGCTACTTCGCACAGTATATAAACTGACCAACACATCATAATCTTCTGAAATGTAAACCGACTGAACAATAAAATCAGAAAGGGTGCCATCATGCTATATGTTCAAAAACGTACCCTGGAGATCCTCGTACTCCAAGAAACCTCCATTTTGTGCACTAAATGTGACCTCCTTACTCGGCATAGCTATACAGGAATTTTCGCTTTAGATTCACACAAGTCTCCGGGGGATTGGCCATCCTTCTACAAAAGGCTTTCACCCTTCCCTCCGTTAGACATACAGACTGACACCCTAGGTTGTTATGTAATGGTCCGGGGCGGTGAACGGGCAGTTTTGGACACTTAGAGCTTATTAAATCCCAGCCAGATTGCAATAGAGCACACTCAAACAACTTTCAACACTGCTACTGATTGCACCACCAGGGATGATAATTGTGGGAGGGGACTTTAGTATGGTAATGCATCCTGCACTGGACTTACGAAGCACTGCCCCCATACAACGCACAGGATCCCTGAGCAAATGGGCAACCTCCCTAGACCTAATTGATATGTGGCACCCATGGCATACACGGGAGCAACAATTCACCCAGTGCATCATTTTTAAAAGAACAAGTGCCAGGGCCCTTGTCAGAAGGCCCACTTCAGCTTGCACCACCCGTTTCCTCTGCCAATGACAGCACCAACACACTACTAATCATCACACTCTTCTAAGTGTGACAATTCCAGGCTCCCAAAGCTATAAAAACGTCCTTGGTGGTAGATAGTAGACATTTTTTATTTTGTATTGAATTAACAAACAGCGGTTGTCCTTATCTCCAAATTCGACTGACAGTGCCACCAAGTGCAAACTGTCATAAGTGACGGTGCTGACACACAAGTGATGGTGATGAACACCGGAAACCACCGGCTCAGATTAAGCACTAAATTCACTTACTACACAAACGCACACCACTCCCAATCAGGCATCATCTAACATTTTTATTCCATTCCAGATGCCGCTGCTGTCACACAGGTATGCTTTTTACCAAGGGAACTCTCTGACCATGCCTCTGTAGAACTATGTCTTAGAGGAGCGCAAAGCTGCTTAGCAGTCGCGGCTTGCATGACTCGCGGGTGGTGGGTTTTGCACGGGGGTGGGGGTATTAATTCTTTTAAAAAACATACCTCACTGGGTCCCGCGCCGCCTCCACTGCTTCTACGTTTTCCTGCTGCTTCAGGAGATCAGGAAGCAGGCATTCTCCCTCCCCTAAGTCAATCATTGTGATTGGTGCAGACTGTGCCCAGCCAGGCGCCTGTAGGGAGGCCATTTTCTCTAGGTAGGCTGCATGCAGCCTACATAGAGAAAATGTAGAGTGTGCAAGACTGGTTTGGTTGGCACAAACAATCAGGGCCCACAACAGTGGGCAAACCACTCCTCCTCATCCCACCCGCCCGCCCCCAACAAGGCATACCGTTCTGCTTTCTCGCAGCACGAGAAGCAGAAATATAAAATGGTATTTAAAATACAATTTTATGTTTCAGCTTCTCGCGCTGCGAGAAAGCAGTGGGGTGATGCTCCTCCGCCCTAATGGAGGAGCCGTCCCTGCTGCTTGGGAGGGGAGTGGGGGGGCGACATATGACTGCTTGGTGGCTGTGGGATGAACAACTCGCAGACGCACTTAGGGTAATTTTTGGATCGCAACGAGGGTTTGGTACCCACACAAACGTCCCTGTGGGAATCAATTATTTAAAACTTGTCATATTAGACCAGTGCTTTTTAATCACTCACTGTCAACACTCACCAGAAAAGATCGGCATGAATTGGCTCTCTCGATCATGGCCGATGAGATCCACCATGCCATTGTAGATATGAACATTGGGAAATCTCCTAGCCCCAACAGATTCCCCTTGGAATTCTTTAAGAAGTGTGCCCCTCTACTGCTGCTACACCTGCAGCTCCTGTTTGAGGAAGCACTGACTACAGGACGTGCTCTCGATGGAGCTGAGAGCTGCTTGCATTGCAGTTATTCTAAAGACAGTTAGGCCACCTATCTGGTTCTCCACCTATCTCATTAACCCCTTCAGCGCGGCGCGGATTCCCCCGCGGTGCTGAAGGGTTCGAGCGCGGGCGGGGCCATGACGGAACGGTTCCGTCATGAGCACAGCTCAACCGATGCTCATGACGGAACCGTTCCGTCATGAGCATGGAAGGGGTTAATAAACATCGAGGCCAAGATTCTAGAAAAGGTGTTGGCCATCAGTCTTACTAAAGCGATACCCTCATTAATCCTCAGTGAGCAGAACGGTTTTTGTCCATCCAGATACTGTCTTTTGTGCTTCCAGGTTGCCCTTGCACGCTTTGCCAAGTTGAAGGGACAGGCGGCCTTCCTCTCAGGGGACTTTAAAAAAAGCATTTGATACAGTCCACAGGCCCTTCATGTATTGGGTGCTATTGAAACAAGCTTTTGGCCCCCTTTACCTGAAATACATCAAGGTGCTCTACGAAAAACCCAGGGCTCAGGTCTGGGTGAACTGAGCCCAAGCATCGCCCTTACCCATAGAGCACGGCACGTGCCCTGGATGTCTGCTCTCGCCACTTTTATTTGCCTTTGTAATTTAATCCCTGGCTGTGTGGATACTCATGGATGCATTGGTGTCTGGTTTCAAATGGGCTAGTGGACTCAAAGACAGAGTATCATTATACGTTGATGACCTGCTCATTTATGTCCAGCAGTCTGCATAGTCCATTCATGCCTTATGCAGATGCCCCAGCTTAATGGGGATACCTCAGCCCTACTGATTAACTGGGAGATGTCCACCTACCTGACGGTAAAGGATGAACTGCCGGAATTCCTACAGGACACTAAACTGCAAGTCATCGCAGATCACGTTTAATACTTGGGCATGAAGGTCACCAATGGCCTTAAAAAGTGTTGGGACCTCAATGTTGCCCTTTAGCTCCACCGCACTAAGCACAAACTGGCAGGTCGGGCAGAGCTGCCTCGATCGCTAATGGGGTGGGGTGCCCGTTACCAAATGCTCACACTTCCTCGCCTCTTATGTCATTACAGCCTACATGGAGAACATGCTGAGGCCCTCAGTCCCTGACTGAGCACCGAACCATGGCGCTCAGACCAATCACTATGCCGCATTGCAGTGTTGTGATTGGTCAGGGAAGCCTTGGTGCTTACCAATCCCAACGCTGCATTGCAGCGTTGTGATTGGTCAGGGGATCCTGGCTGTGCATCCTGGAGTCAGAGAGGGCGTAAAGCACGAGTGGAGATGCGGGACCCAGCGGCAAGGCAAGTGTATTTTTATTTTTTTTATTTTACATTGTGTCCTGTGCCCTGCCACCTGCGAGCCATTCTGGCCACCACTGCTTGCCTCATGCACAGCGATGTGGTATACAACAAATAAGATGGGATTTTCATCCTGCCAGGAGCAGATCCAATGATGAAGCATGCCCCGTGTTGTGGATGAAGGAGTGCAGTTTGCTCACATACAGTGACAGACCACATATCAGTGGTCTGGGACTAGATCAGCATTCTTGCCGAGCTTTAAAAGGGACTGGCTACTTGTTTTACACGGCAGTTCACAAAGAAAGGGTGGTGGTCTTGCTTCTTTCATTTTCTCTCTCTCCACGTGTGATAAAGCTGAATTCTCTGTCGTCTTCCAGAATGCTCTCATGGGCATTTGTTGCCTTCTTCCCCATCTGGAAGACGATCTTGTTCACTGGTTTCTGCTTTTTCAAATTTTTCCGGTCCTCGGGCAGATGGAAATCGGCAAACGTACTTTTACATGAAGAAATGTTTGGCCATTGCCACCCAGGTAAGGCCTGCCCTTGAAACTGTGGCGCCTGCAAAAAAAAAATAATCAAATATTGGCAAAGCCAATAGGTCTGTCCTTGGATATTTGGTACAAAAGTTTAGCTTTTTTTTGCAAGCATACGACCATTTGCTTCCATGAGACTATTTAAAATAAGTTAACTATCACATATAATTTGAACAGAACAGTATGGGTAATTACGAGCAACCACATGTATGTAGAACATTCACAGAAACCCTTTTTAGTTTTCCTATACAACACACAAAAATATGAATCTCGTTGGCACGTAGATAAGGTACTCTTGAATTTAAAACTATTTCTTTAAGTTACAGTAAGTCAAACACAGAAGGATGACTAAAAAAGCGTTAAGAATAGAATGAGAAAAAGATCAGTAAATAATGTGTTCACCCTTTTGTCACTCATGATGTTCACACTGGTGTTGGAACCTCTGCGGCATGGGTCAGGGAGGATACTCTCGTTAGAGGGCTGATTTTGGATGGCACATGGGAAGAAAGGTGTTTGTTGTATGCAGGCGACGTATATGTGGTATATTTGGCTGTACCTGAACTACCTATCGCTAGATTGCTGCAAATGTTTAAGGTCTTTAGGAAGCACTCCGGATACAAAATATATTGGGGAAAGTCACACATTTGTCTATCAAATGGCATGTCACAACGATTGCCGATGAATTGCCCGATACATCTGCCCACCAAGGCTATTGAATATCTGGGCATCAAAGTAACAGTGGTCAGCGAGACTTTACTTAACTAAATCTATATCATTTGCTGGGGGGGAGGCGAGGGGGGGGGGAGAGATGTGGACCATTGGCGATTCCTGACACTTTTATTAATGGGAATGGCAGCCATATTTCAGATTTCCCCACCCAGGTTGCACCCTTCAGAATACACTATTTAGGATCCCTACTGACTTATTTAAAAACCTAGAGACAGCTATTCCGCTGCTGCTATGGATCGGGTGCTATGGGGGCATTAAATACATTTACAGAGGTGGTTTATGACGGAGGCATAGCCCTTCCTGATATCGGAAATTGCTACTGGGCCATGCAGTTGACATTTATTACTGATTGGGTGTTCGCAATCCAGGACGAGCCGGTGGTTAGAATCATCAGACATGCAATGGGGAACTAGGGGATACCAAGCAGCACTGTACAGACTCAGGCCTTCTAGAACTTTGCAGACTCGAACTCAAACAGTGGTGGTAGTTTGGAGGGAAGCCACAAGGTTTTTGGGATGGGAGGGGGCCCTCACAGAAGACAATCCCCTGTGGGACAGTGTTATTCTATCAGGGCTGGGCAACCATAAAGGGCTCAAGAGATGCGACAAAATAGGCATGGGAGATATTTGGTCAGGTGAAGTCAAGATTTCCATCAGTATTCTTCGGCAGTAATATCAGATGCTGGAAGCTGAACAATACAGACACGTACTAGCAGACTGTATCAAAAAGGGTGCCACACTGCATGAATCCTCCCCATTAGGGGACCAGATATTGAGTGAGCCTTTACACAAGAAAGAAAGCATTATCACTAATGCATAAAAGAATGAATGAACACCTCACACTGACTTCATAGAAACACTCACACATATGTGGGAGACCTGCAGGAGGAGTGGTAAGAAACATTGAGAGCAGCAAGGGAAGTTTCAATCCAGCCAGGTTCCTAATTATTTCAGGTGCGTATTATGCACAGGTCATACTAGTCCACGACGATGCGGAATAGAAAGGCAGGACAGACTGTCTCAGAGGCTGCGCACAGCTGAGCTCTTTCGATATTCAATGGTCATGCCCAGAGTTCGGGCTGGACTGTTCCCACAAGGAACAGGGTCAAGACTGATTTGCATACACCACTGGATTCAAGCTAGCCTGGCTGATGAAGGGTGATGCCCTGAAACCGGTCCCAGGATGCTTGTTTCTGGTCCAGGGAGGACATGGCTTGGCAGTTCGGGTTGGACTGTTCCCACAAGGACAGTTCCCGTGAGATAATCTAGGCCGAATAGGAGGAAGTCAATGAGAACACCCCTGTCACATGACCCAATTTAGCCAATACCGGAGCAGGACTAATACCATACATGGTTGTCAGGTGTGTTTAAAAAGCACGAACCTATAGACAGCGTAAAACGTCCCGAAACGACTGAGCAGGACGCAGAGACGCCGCCGGTATTCATATCCATGGGTCTATACGAAGGTAAATTTTAAGTTAGTAAGTCCATTCGAGAATAGATAGAATGTTATTTAGGGAAAGACAAATATATTAACATCTTAAGAGTAAGGGGGACCTAGGCAGTTTCACACTACGATCTTGATAGATCTCATGATAGTTCTGCTGTCACAGTTGGTCTCTAATGCAGAGAGCTTCAGCAAAATAGGCAAATTAATAGTTACATAGAACGAGCCACGACCAGGCATTGACATTAAAAATCTATAGTGCATAATACTAAATTGCCTATGAATTGGGAGGATATTGGGATGTCAGATAGAAACAACTCTTATTGATATTTGTTGTTCATTTCAGCCATGTTCAAAACACCGCTATCCGTTTAAAACCTCGTTCTTCAGGAGTTGCATCACAAAATAATCTAACACTGAAAGACGGAGTATATACAAACAGGTACATTTTACAAACATGATAAAATAAGGATTAGGGTCGATCTGTAATAGAATCAAACATTATTATGTTTGTTTTTTTATCTTTTTCAGTAATTTTTATCCTTTGGATCGCATACCGTATATCAAACCCTCGTTTGGAAATAAAATAAAAAGGAATATATCTATAACCCTCTCGAATAAAAATATTGTAAATAATGAACTAGGCTTAAGACACCCCCCATAAAATATTAAGGAGTAACAAACTGAATTTGATTAAATAAAACGCCATTGTTTTTCAGCACGAGGGATCAGCCAAATCATATTGATGCATACACTGAAGGAAATACAGTCTTAAATTGCTGGAAATATAGAGGAGATATAAATACGAAGTAAGCAATGAAGATTGAGTTAATGAGGAATAAAACTAATAATAAAGTATTTAGAAGATTTTCCTTGATAAATCATTATCAAAAATGTAACAAAATGAACAATGAGACAATTATATTATTCAGTATAAACTCTTTCATCTAATTTTTATCCAATTAGAAATGTCAGAATCACCTTAATCAAAGAATGAATTCACTGAGGTGATGGTGAAGGTCAACCTTTTTAGACAATACCATGAACTGGAGTGTAACTGTTATAATATGTTGTAGGTTTACGTGTGGCTTTTTCCTGATGAAGACGCAGTTTGCGTCGAAACGCGCATCGAAAAGATTCAACTTGTCTATCACCAAGAAATGTTCACATATGTAATTGTGTTTTCTGATGAAAAAGAGTAATATGTTTTCATATTTTCATATTTTTATTTCAAAAGTGCATCATGAAATGTTTTTTAATATGTCATTAAATTAATGTTTTTAAGTTTTGATAAGTGTTTTGGTTTTCATATTGTTGCACTCAATTTTTTGGAATCAAAATTGCACCAGATGGGCATATATATCGAAAGATTAAATACTTCTTGATCATATTGCCTTGGGATATATATTCTACTCCCACAAGGAACAGGGTCATGACTGATTTGCATATGGCTTGGTCCAAACTGGGGTGGTGTGGTGAGCAAAAGAATGATGGATTAAACTGGGGGTGAATGTTTGCATTGTCCAGCATTCCGTCAATCAATTGTTTCTTTTGCATATGATGCCCAGAGTTACAGTATTATCGGGAGGAAATACTCGGTGTATAGATTGGGTGCTTGGAAATCTAATGGAGGACTCTGCCAAAAGATGTATACTAAACATATAGGGGTATGACGGGTTGCCCAAGTACTGCAAACTGTGGGTGAATCTGGAATGGGTGGTTGCAAAACAGCCTTGCCAGCCAAGAGGGACCAGTCATGTCCTGGGAGTCGAACAGCTTGCCAAACTGGAAGGAAGACATTAACTGGTACATGTTAGCAGAAAAGCAAATTGACGAAAGTAGAGGTTGCCCTAAGAAATGGACTAAGATTTGGGAAACGTGGCAAACCTATCATGGACTTGAGTGTATCTGTGTGAAAACAGATATAAATTGACAGTGATATCTGAAAAATGGTTCACCAGGCCTGACTCTGAAGTACACCTCATTGTAGAAGAATATGCACATGTAAAGCAAAATGCCGTCACTCATGATGGAAGCAGGCCAGTGGCTGAAATGGATGAGATTAATTCAAGCATTCCAGCAATCACCTTGTTGTTGTTGCAGTTTATGCTCCAAGTGCAACAGGTATGCCCAGACAGACAAACTACTTGTGTTCGGTAATGCCTTATCTGGTAGAAACATGATCTAACTGCAGATACCTTACCTTTGAAATTCCAACCGTCAGGCTGGAGCCGGAAGATTTTTCTTAGAAGTACTCCTGCGTGCCAGTAGTTGGCGTCTGTCAACTCCGCGTGACGTCATCGTTGTCGTGACGTCCGATGCGTCAATGTAGCCGCCACTCGGTGCTCTGGCGTCAGAACTTTTCACAACTGTCCACACCAGAAGAGCTGAGCCATGAAGTGACTGACCATGGAGTGTTAAAAAAGAACAGCTAGGGCTCTGAAAGGGAATATCGCTGACACTAAAAACAACTCCGCTGTGTGGGGAGGATGGGTGGATCGTTAAGGAATCTGCGGCTAGATCATGTCCAGATAAGGCATTACCGAAGGTAAGTAACTTGTCCATCTGATAGAGACATCTAGCCGCAGATTCATTACCTTTGAACAGATAGCCAAGCAATACCTTCCCCGGAGGAGGGACTGTGAAAAAGTTTTAGACCAGAAAATCCTGCAGAATAGAGCGGCCAAACAGGCCCTCCCTGCGAACCTGAGAATTCAGGCAATAGTATCTGGCAAACGTATGCAGAGACACCCACGTGGCAGCTTGACAGATATCAACAATTGGAGCCACTCGCTGGAGGGCTGTAGTAGCTATCTTCACCCTTTGGAATGTGGGGCCTAAGGCCTTCAGGAGGTTGCTTATTTTCCAAGGCGTTACAGATTTTTATGCAGAGGATGACACAACGAGAGATGGTCCTTTTTTTTTAACAGGACGCCCCTTCTTTGCTCCAACGTATCCTATAAAGAGTTGGTCATCCACCTGGAACTCTTTAGGGCGATCAAGATAGAATGATAATGCTTTTTCTGGGTCCAGACTGTGGAGACACTCCTCTTCCTTGGAAGGATGGGAGGTGCATAGAAAGTGAGCAGAGTAACTAACTGTCCCAGATGAAAGGGAGTTACAACCTTGGGCAAAAAGGATGCCCTACGTCTCAGCACCACTATTTCTGAAAAAAACTGTCACGTAAGGAGACTGTAATGACAGTGTGTGCAGTTCGCTCATCCTCCTAGCAGAGGTAATTGCCACTAAGAATTCTGTTTTGATGGTGAATAAACGTAAAGGGCAATTGTGCATCAGCTCAAACGGTGCACACATCAAGAAGGTGAGGACCAAATTAAGGTCCCATTGTGGCATAAGAAAGGGAGAAGGGGGAAACAAGTGGGTTAACCCCTTCAAAAACCTCTGCACCAGAGGGGACTTAAAAAGTGAAGGCTGATCTGGTAGCCGAAGAAAAACTGAAAGGGTCGAAAGATAGCCTTCAAAATGCCCAAGGCAGAACAATGCTGGCCCAAGGAAAGGATAAACAGAAGGATATCTGCCAGGAGACAGATAAGGGTCAATGGACCTTTCTGTACAATAGTTACAAAATTTGTTTCATCGGCAGGCGTATACCGATTTTGTGGAGGGACGTCTGGCTGCCAGAACAGCCAAATGGATTTCGGGAGGGAGGTCAAAAGCTGTCAACGCAAGGAGGCGGAGAGTGGACAGGTTCAGGTGGAGGACCCTCCTCTGCTGCTGCGACATAAGATCCTCCTTTAGGGGCAAACTGATCAGAGGATCGATGCTCATGTCTAGAAGCTTGGGATACCAAACTCTCCATGCCCGGTCCGGAGCCACAAGAATAACTTGTGCCCAGTAGCTCCTGATCTTCTTGGGCACGCTGGGCAGGAGTGGTATGGGTGGAAAAGCGTATAGAAAACCTGAGCTCCATTTCAGCCAAGTGCAGAGACGCAGGGCCTTTTGACAGAGTCCACGACCCCACTCTGTCCTGTTTGTTGCAATACCACATGGAGGTAGTGTTGTCCGTGAATGTGAGAAGTTTGCCTGGTATATGCTGTCCACTAGTTATAGTGGGCACCTTGCACCATTCCAAACGACCCTTATTGATGCTTAGGTTAAAGACAACATTTATTGAAAGCTATCCTAGTGGCAGCTATGGAGAGCAGCCTTCAGGCTAAGTCTCGAAGGAATGTAAAGCTGCTTGGTTTACCAGATTATAACCTCCTGAATGACCAAATGAAAGGAGAACCACCCAAGGTATATATAAAATATATGTATTTATTACTAAACACTCTCTACTAACCTCTTTATAAGATTAGAGAACAAGATACACAATATTAAAGCACTCGAACCACAATAAATAGCACAATACACAGTGGGCTCCAGGGGCAGACCAAACCATATACTAAGAAAGTGGTATAACAACCAAGATTTAACTAGACACAGTGCCTAGAGCACATAGAATCGCTGGGACCCCAAGGAACCACCCAAGGTAGTGACACAGAGGACCCACGGGGGACGCGTGCAGTGTGAGAACACAGGCGCGAGCCCCGTACAATCCTATGGGAAAGTCACGGTTGGAATTTTAAAGATTAAGGACACTTAGGAGAGGACTTCAAGCAAACCCTTTGGAACATAGAAGGTTCTAAGGCCAGCACGCTTGAGAGCACCAAGGTACCCGAGTTACCTATCCCAGGAGAGCCGAGAACGCTCGTTGATTTCAAAGGCATGTTGCGAAGAAGTGCTGCTGTCGGGAAGATGAGAAGTGTCCGGTATGATCCAAGCCTGGATCAGAGCTGAGAAAAACCTGAAAGCAGAGGGGACAGAGTCTGATTCACTTCACAGTGACCAGGGGCACGATAGACGAATGCCCACCAATGTCGAGTGTTTCAGGTGAGATGAGGTGAAGCTGGACTCTGCAGCCATGGGGACCAGGAGACTTCGACGACAACCAAAGTTCACAGGCGAGCTGTCCCACAAAGGATGTCGAGTGTTGGGGGGGTCAGTGTCCGGATTAGAGACAAACAAGCTTTGGCAACTGCAACCCATGTGGTTAGAGAAAAGATGATTCGGTGTTGACCAGCAAGGTCCTGGGGACTCCCCAAGTGATGGAGAGTCAGGGCACGTCTGGAGCAACCAGGAAAGCCCACTGAAAGTTAAAGTTGCCTTCACAGGAACCCACAGGTCGACGGACCAGGGATCGCGAAGGAACCTCAAGAGGCATCACAAAATATCAGCCCACGGAACACTCGTGGAGTGTAGGCCAGTAATCTTCGGTGGAAACACTGCTCGGGGTCAGGACTACAAGTAGCCCAAAGCACAGCCTCGGGGATCACCAAAAAGCATATGCTGCTGCAAATGTGCATGGTGTCCAGGGGTACGGGTTGCACGGTCCCCACGAGGACTGCGGGTCTCAGGTTTTCAGAGAGTACTAGTTGACCTCGGGGAAGCTTGGAAACCCACTTCCTGTGTTGCAAAATCTTAGGAGTCCTTCAGGAGCTGCGTAGATGCAAACCGGTCAGATGCATTTAAGGTGCCTGCCTTGCAGGGGAGTAACTCCTTTACTCCAAGGGAGATTCTTCAGTCATCCAGCGTAGTGTAGATAGTCGAAGTACTTGGTTTCTGTAGCAGAGTTTCGTCTAGGTAAATCCAAAATCCTGTAGCCAGGGGTCCCTACTTTATACCCAAGGAAGGGGTGGGACAAACCCTGGGGACCCACCTATGGGAGGGTCAGGACGGAGGGGTGGCTATACCCATGTCCTTTGTCCAGTTCCAGGGGCTGATAGCCCCTGTAACTGGTTTGAGCTGGACTATGCTGCCCTTGAGCGTTTCAAGTACTTGCAGGCCACGGCCAAGTCCTTGGGCCTCACCACAACTGCCTGGCGCGCATCTGCTTTTGGCTCCTTTCATGGCTATGGTAGGGGCTACCAACCGCACCAACCCTATACCGGCCAGCGAGCCCCACAAATTCAGCAACCTCTGCAGGCCGTAGACGCGGCCGGGAGGAAAGATGTCGAGCCAAGCCTCGATCCCTTTCTCCACCGCAAAACCTTCCTAATCCGATACCCCAAGATCATTCTCAGCCAGTCGGTGGAGAACACCATCATCTCCACTACTGGCAGAACATCACATCGAACAGGTGGGTGTTGTACATAGTCCAAAGGTGCTACTTCCTCCCCTTTGAGACTACCCCTTCATCTATGCCTCCAGTGTACGTTTGGCTGACAGAGGATCCCCTTACCATGCTCCCCGAGGAAGTCAAGACTCTCTTGGCCAAGGGAGCTAAAAGAGAGGGTTCCCAGGCCAGAAATAGGCTGTGGCTGTTATTCCCTCTGGTTTCCAGTCTCAAAGAAAGACGGAGGTCTTCGTCCTATCATAGACCTCAGAGCCCTCTACTACTTCCTCAAAAAGGAGAAGTTCAAGATGCTCACCCTAGCTCAGGTCCTGTCTGCCCTGGACCCGGGAGACTTGATGGTAGCATTGGACTTGCAGGATGCCTATTTTCCTATCCCCATCCTGCCTGCCCATCGTCGCTACCTGCGGTTTATGGTGGGCTACGAGCACTTTCAATTTGCAGTGCTCCCCTTTGGCCTCTCCAGCACGCCTCAGGTGATCACAAAGGTGATGGCGGTGGTCGCAGCCCATCTACGGAGATCGGGGTTCCAGTCTTCCCTATCTCGACGACTGATTGTTGAAGTCAGGCTCGTCCCAAACAGTTGTCTCCCACCTCCAGACTACGGGAAACCTCCTGCATTCGCTGGGGTTCACCATCAAAGTGCCAAAGTCACACCTGACCCCCCCTCTCAGAAGCGGTTCTGGACACATTGCAGTTTCAGGCTAATCCTCCCGCACGGCGAGTCCAGGATAAAAAAGGCTACGATCCCGTCTATCTGCTTTCTCCCTAAATTGGTTGTTCATGTACTTTAGGTACACTCCAGATTGGATTCTGGGGAACCCTTATCCGTCCCTAGTATATGGTATACTATGTACCCAGGGCATAGGTACCCCAGAGGTCTCACAGGGGCTGCTGCATGTATTATGCCACCTCTGGGAGATCATTCAAAATGACACCACAGGTCTGCTACAGCAGCCTGTGTAAGGTGGTGCATGTACCCCTTACTTAGATTTAGGTTCACTATATCTATCCTTATCACTGCACATATAAACCTATCAGTCACCCCTATGGCAGGCCTTAACAATTCTGAAGGCAGGCTGCTGGGTTTTATGTGTGAGGGTGCCCATGCATGAGCAGAGCCCCTCTGCGGCCTTCGGAACCTATATTCCGGGATTGTTAGTGATGCAGCCAACCATATACTCTTAAGTGCATTAAAACCTTGCGGTAAATGCTAACTTTAAAACGGCTGCATGGAAACATGTCGTGTTTGGTGTCAAACACCTTGGAATCATACCTCCACAACAGTAACTGGTGAGGGAGGTATGATTCCACCCTACCTGAGAGAGAAATACGACAGCACCGGTACACCCAGTACCAACTTCACAGACCCTGGCATCACAAAATGGATGCTGCCAGCCACAGACACGAGTCTGCCCTCCTGCTGCTGGACAAAGAGACGGGAGCCATCGAAGGGGCATGTCCATGAGTTTAGCTTGGACATCCCCCGAAAAAACAGATGTTCTCAGACAGGCCCAGCGATGTACGGCCACCATCGTGTAAATCGCTCTGCTCAGCTAGTCCAAGCCACATCTGATGGCGAACTTTGCTGCATCTCTCCCGTCTGAAATAGCTAGTGAGAGTAGAGCCAGATCCTCCTCCGAGACTCTGGGCAGCACCTGTGCAACCGTGTCCTATGTCGAATAGGAATAACGTCCCAATAGGCATGCGGTGTTCACCGACCTCAATATCAGACTGGCTAATGAAAACATTTTCTTTCCAAAAACCTCCAGTCTCTTGGATTCCCTGTCCGGAGGTGCGGAAGGGAACTCGCCATGGGAAGTTGAAGCCTAGACCACCAAGCTTTGTGGGATGGGGTGGGCGGTGAGGAAAACTGGGCCGCCTGGTGCAGGACGATGACTGGCAATCATGCTATTCACAGGAGCCTCTGTGCTGGGTTTGGACCAGGTGCCCAGAATGACGTCCGTTAAGGCCTCATTAAAAGACAGTAAGGGTTCCGAGCTGGAGTCCCCAGGCTGCAGGACCTCTGTCAAGACGTTAGTCGTGACTGGCACCATAGGTAGCTGCACGTCCAGGACCTCCGCAGCCCTACGCACCACCACAGTAAATGATGCCCCCTCCTCCGTAAGCCAGGGTAGGTGGAGACCGCATGCCAGAGTCTGGGGAGAAACCAATGGCATCACCCAGTTCCTCGTACCAGTCCGTATCTTGCGGGTGCAGAATTTCTAAGGGATCCTGCTCCCCTCCCAATCCTCTTCATCCATCCATCCTTACCATTCAGAACAGGGCAGGTTGAACGTCATGGAGCCGTATGGCTCCGTCGGCGCCAGTCTCGGCATCTGAGGATGCCCGACCTGCTAAGTGTTGTTGAGAATGAGGATCGGAGAGGTGCTGGCAACACCAAGAACCTCGGCACGGGACGCGGCACCGGGGAAGGCTGCTGCGGAGGTGCGACCGGCGCCGGTCCGGACCCGGGAACAAGTCCAATCGGATGCTGTGGTGCCAGACCAGAGCAGCAGGCACGGGACCCACGGGGACTCCTCCATCATCTGAGCCTGCGATGCACGAAGGCGTGCCAGCAGGGTCACATGAGGAGCAGGGTCGATACTGATTTACGTAAAGTGGGCCTTTGTCTAGAGTGGCATGGTGGGTGAAAAACAATGAACTCGAATGCGGCCCAAGCGATTGCCAGTGGCCGAGATTAATTCAAGCATTCCCTCCATCACCTTGTTGCTTCAGTGGCTGAAGTGGGCTGACCTAGTGCTCCATCCCGAATTGCTCTGGTAGGTGGAACCAAAATGGGAATGACTGTTGAACAGACCAATAGGTGAAAAGGACTGACCCATAGTACCCCTATGTAAGCATGAAAGTATGTATTTCTAATGTAATATTTTTCTTATTACATAAGGCTGGCGAGACAGCTGAAGCTATCTATCTGTAGGGCGCAACTAATATGAATTCTTTCTGTAAATTGAAAGTTTCTGAGCTTCTCAATAACTCTTTAATTCATTAAAGAAGTTTTAACACTTTGTTAATTACTTTGGTATTAGAACATGCCTCAAGGAAAACGAGGGACATGCATGTCCCATACCCTTGATCATCGCCAATGATATTTCTTTTTATGGGGAGCTACTCCCTTACGCCATAACCTGTTCCAGCCTGGTAAATTAAGGTCACATAAAAATACACCGTATCTCTGAAGAGGTTGTGTAATGCCAACAAATAAAATATAGTTTCTGCGTCTAATCTAATTGCTCCAATAGGCATTCTTTAAGATTTATGGTCACATTAAATCTCATTTTAAATTAGTCCAATTTGTTCTTTAAGCTGTTATTCCTGTTTGTCAAAATAACAGTGCTCTAATACCAATTAATTGTATTGTGCTGTTCCAGCATTGCTTTCCACGCCAGAAAAGATAGGTGGTATTTTGTTTAAACTGAATCTGGCATAGTGCTAGTCCCATTAAAACACACAAGCGAGACACAGCAACAGAGACTGTGGGGGGAGGGAGAGAAGCACCCGGGCGAGAGTGAACAACACCAGGACCGAGGGAAGCTCACAGATGAGAGAGAACAACAAAGACTGCAGGGGTGGGAGAATAGAAGCACACATGGGCCTCTCCCCCTGACTCAGCACCGTGAAGAGGTAACGACGGACAGAGCGGGGCCTCATTAAACCTGAGACAGGTTCCAGGGAGGTGAGGTTTGATCCTTGATCACGAAGGGTGATGATTGCACCCTGTGATTGGAGGTTTAGCACCAAAGTGAGGTTGTATGGTTTAATTAACCCTTTTACTCTCATCTAAATTGTTCACATGAATAGAGAGTTCTTGTACATGCAGTAGCTAGAAAACTATAGGTCCTGAAGAAAGCCGTGGGGAATTCCCCGGTAGGCTGAAATATGTCGACTCATTGTTAGCAGTTACTAGGGATCACTGCTATGATTCTTTAATAGCAGCTACTTGGGATTACTGCATTATTTGTTCTGCATCATTTTTACTAGGTGTGAGGAGCGTTATATTATCTAGAGCAACTAGTCTCTCCACACAATCTTTTTAATTTTTTCTTTTTTCGCTGCACTGCATCCCATTACATTTCTTTAAATATGCACACAAACACATTCTCTGCTTTTGATGTCTGCACGGCTCTGGCAAGGCCATGTTCATGAGCATAAGAGCTTGCCATAGAGGCCATCCCTATGATCAAGGGACTGACCTTCTACTCTTGGCGGATGACCAAATGATAACATTGATCATCAGAGCTTGATACCTTAGCTCTACCACGAGTAGCAATTTGATGGTAATCCTTGCTCTGCTCTGAATGCCTGAGTGGGATTCTAACAATCCTTCAATCTCTGTGTATCTCTCCATGTGCTCTTATTACTGACCCCCAGTTCTCTTTTTGTATGTTGAATTAGACAACTGAAAACACATGCTTTATCACGCAGTGCTTAAGCAAAACGGAAAAATAGTTCCTTAAAAGTGAACTGCGGAAGGATGCAAGGAAAGAGACTATGCTCCAGGGGAGGGGCTGCAATTATAACCTGGACAAAGCAAGTTACTGAACAAGAAGTAAATTAGTAACAAAGCCAAACAATGGTAAGCAAAGAGCGGGCTTTAAACCCACTGCAAGTTTTTGGTAAGCTAACAATATGTCACAGCTGTCTGATAGGCTTGGCCTCAAAAGTATGGCCGAGGTGTTGTTAGAAACAACTGTTACAGCACAGGCCATCACCAATCAATTGAAAAGTTTTATTTTTTTTTAACAATTTCAGTTTTTAAACACTTTGTTGGGAAATTGATTATTGTACCTAAAAGGTTTCATATGTAATCATACCTAAATGTCACTAAAAGGTTGTTGCCAAGTCTAACTGTAGGACAGGCAAGTGGGTGGTGGAGGTGGGGGGTAAGGGAATCTGTCTAACGGACTCTTCCCATTGTGGGAAAAAGTGAAAATGTGCCTAGAAAATTATTTTCCTGAATTTTGAAATTGGCCTGTGAGGAACACTCAAAACTGTCCAACTGGAATTCCTACTCCATTTGAGGATATTTTCAATAAGTAGATTAAAAACTCCAAATTTGTGTATGATTTCTCAGTTCTGATGGCTCACTTAGAGGTCATATGAATCGATTTTTATTTTCATGAAGATGTATACTAGATTTACAGAGAAAATATTTGAGGACAATCTTATAGGTGCACACCTTCTGTTGTGAGGGATGTGCTCAGTGACGGCTCCTCTGCTAAGGCGGAGGAGCGTTGCCCCACTGCTCAAAAGAAAAAGAAAATGCTAATAATGTATCATTATTATCCTTTTCTTTTTCCTATTGCACTCAGTGGGACTGGCTAGAGCAGGCGGAGGAGTGGTTTGCACTCCCTAAGTGTGCGACTGTTTGGCGGGTCCTCTTGGGCCGGCCAAACAGTCATGGGCACTTTGCGCACTTTGCATGTTCCCCACCATGCTGCATTTCTCAGCCTGGTGAGGAACATGCACAGGCTCCTTGTCCCCATCTGAGCGCCAAACCACGGTGCTCAGACCAATCCTAATGCTGCATTGCAGCATTGTGATTGGGTAGGGAAGCCTGTTTACCTGGGTGTTTCCTGCTGCAGGCCAAGACTGGAGACAGGAAGAATGAAGAGGACGGAGAAGAGGAGCTGGCTGGCCGTTCCAGGTAAGTCCTTTTTTCTTAGGGCTTGCGCCCTGCGATGCAGGGCGTAGCACTGCTCGCGCAAGCGAGAGCCCTTTTGTCCGGTGGTTTGAAAACAGACCCTGGAATCGCACACACTCGTGCGTGTGCTTTTCCTTTTGGGTTCCGCTATTGGGCTTTGAGTGCGTGTTTTATTTAAACAGAGCACGCAATAGACCAAAGGCGGGCGCATTGCTCCGCCCATGGCCTATTGGTGTCTGTTACGCGCACGAAAGCCCATGTGGTTTCAATTATCGCGCCCAGACATGGGCGCGATAATTGAAAACATATGGCTTGCTGTGGCGCGCGCACACCACTAGCGGGCGTGTTTTTTTTTAAAATAGCGATCGCGAAAGCGATCGCTTTCTGTGCCGCTTGTTGTGATTGTTAACGACCCCAAATGTACACCTGGCTATGTTTTACCTGTTTTCTTTTCAAGACTTTATGATTTTCCGTTCTCTGAATTATAAAAAGTTTGTTCTCTTGTGTAACATTAAAATATTCTAAATAACTAACTGCCCGCATTGTGCTGTCCAGTGGTGGCAGAGTCTAGGATGGTGAAAATGAAAACACCATGTCACTACTACCCTTGTAAACAGAGCTCTTGCTGAGCTCATCTCCTGTTCTTTCGCACCAGGGCTTGCTCTGTTCTTATTCCGGGATGTAGACGGATGCTGCCCTGATGTATGCAGGGTTTCCCAATTTACACAAACCGCACAGAAGAGGCGGTCTCTGGCTGCCGCATACCAGCCTTGTGATTTCAGGTGATGGTGTGTGCACACGTGTCCAACCTCCACGAAACACTATACTGGAATCTTTGGTGGTGTCCGATTTCAAGAGCAATATTGGCTATAGAGCATTTTACACGCCGCAAAGCAATCTGGTTTACATTCCATGCAGTTCCCCAAAGCCGGGCTTCAAGTATCTATGTTTGAATTCTGCCTGTGCACAGATCCGGCAATAATTAAACATTAACTTTGAAACGCATGCCCGACGGGCCACATGTTCACGTCTTTATTCTGCAGGCAGCACACTGATCCATTTCTGAACATGACTGTAAAAACCCTTAAGAACAAGCATTTGCAATGCAACAGGTCTCGCATTTATGCGAGTTTGAGCAATTGACAATGCAAATGGCAATGCCTTTTATTTTTGTTTTTGTTTTTAAAACATAAATAAAAGGCATTGTCATTTACCATGCCAATAGCTTAAACTCGTGTAAATGCGAGCCCTATTGCATTGCAAATGCTTGTTTTTTTTATCCCCAGTCCGGTAGCAGCCGCTACTGGATGTGTTATACTAGTTTTTAAAGGTAAATAATCTAAATCAATTACCTACTTATTAGGTATGTCAAGGAAGCTCTTTCTACAAAATCTGAAAGAGATCAACGCTTAAGATAGTTGTTCTGGGTTCTTGAGCTTTTTCGGTCTGTAAAATTGACTTAAAATAGTAAAATGTTCTCTTTCTGACAATCCTACGTTTTGCCTTATTTGGATAATGAATTGGTGCCTCTGAATCAGTAGTAGACATTTTAAATATGATTAATAGTGAGGGTAGCAGCTAAACAAATAAAAAAAATTGTTGAAAGGAGAGAGAAAATAGTGAAAAGTGCCCACCATGCAAAAAAGTAACGGCAAAGCCAATAGTTTAGGCAAGCTGGATAGATGAGTACATTTGTCTTGCAAGCTTATGCCACAGAAATATGAAGAAAACACAAAAAGATGTCACCGTCTAAACATGGCAGTTATATGTATGCAATTGTTGGTGCAAAGAAAAGGTACTGTTGGCTTTGAATGACTGTAAACTGAAGGCATATTTTAAACACACAAGGATCGAACACTCAATTCGAACACGCTGCCAAATTCAGTCTGTTCAGTAGTATCACTGCCTCTTTGTCACCTGCCCATTATCCACCACCTCAGTCAGTGTCCATGGTATGAACAACTTAATAACAAGGTTCTCAGAACCTTGGTGGTAATCTGTAGGTCCACGATGTGGCAGTACCTGGTGGCATCGTACCCGTTATAGCCATGTTTCTTCAGAAAATGTATTATCCCAGCTTTCTTATGAGATGGTGCACAACACTCTTGGCCAGAGCATTGTTGACTGTATTGCAAGCAAACTGGTGCTTCTGCTTTGTGGAAATTTGCAAACATCCCTGCTGAAATGGTGTTGTGGGAGGAGTTAGTTTGTTTCAGTAAATTCGCCTTAGGGAGCTGTGGAGAATGAAAAAAGGGTGGCATCAGTAGGGCAGAAGCACCAGTGTTTCTCGGATTCAGATGCTGTGAATGGGTGACCCATTCATGAGAATATCCGGGTTCGTTTACACCCATTACTGTCATATAGCGGTAATATTGTTACAAATTAAGTAGCCCCCTTGGTAGTCATATCTTGAAAGAGTTTTGTCATTAAAGTACTTTGCAGATGCAGGCGACTAGTACCCATTTGAAATAGCTCCCTTTTAAATTTTTATTTTTATTTTTTAGAATGAGATTTTATTGTCAGAGCAAGCCATTTTAACTACACTATTGCTTGACGCAACCTGCTTGCCTCGTAACATAGAACAGCTACATTATTTCCCCCAAATTTTCCAAATATATAAAGAGTTCTGCTGTGCCTCAGTATAACCTGAAATATGTCAATTCGATCTTTATTTTTAAATTGGAGCAAGAGAGATCCCATTGATTGTGAAATTGGAAATTAGAATATCCAGAAGCGTAATCTCCCTCAATATTTGGAGAGCCATGTGCCAAACCTTACAGATTTTAGGACCTTATTTGTCCTGCCTTTGTGGGTAGATGAGTTGTGGTAAGGCGTGCTTGCATTTGTATTGCTTGATCCAAATGTATGTAGAAACATATTCCTTGATATTTCGTTTCCTGCCGCTCTATGTGCCTGGCTAATCTGTTTAGTAGTACATATGTTGTTTGCAACTTTTAATTTTATGTTTTCTTTCCAAAGATTGCTTGGGCAAGCCAAGTGTTTTCCTGAAGTGTGTGTGCCTGGTTAAGGAATTTTGTCTCGTCGGAATGTTATCATGCTACTCATTCTTGCATTACGACCCTAGCGAGAACATCAAATCCTTCTTTATTACTTATTTTTATTTCATATTTTCAGGATAACAGTTAAAAACCAACATTGGCATTACATCTGAACAGGGTCCTTAGGTTTCGATTATACACATCCATCAGAATATACTGTTAAATTACTACATTGATGAACCTGACTCTAGAAAGTAACAGCACCTTGCACCCAACATACACATAGAGGCGACAATGTTCGGTTAGTACCTGTGTTACTCCTGTATGATTTTCATTCTTAGGCACCATATTATGATAAAGAGAGCGTCTCTTGCTATTCATTCCTATATTACAAACATCTTGTGCTGGGGTCTTGGGTGTCAATCCCATCTATGCCCAAGTCATGTACTAGCCGATACATTTTCCAGACAAGGCTGCAATTTGCTGGGGGATTCAACCAATGGGGTACTACATAGGGCCCCTTTAGCACATGACTGTGCCACATTCAGTTTGCCTGATCTTTAAGGTAGCGTTGAAGTAGTTCCCAAATATTTGTCATTCTTGAAATGATTGGCAATAAATTAGCATAGGTATCACAGGCATAATTGCAATACACCAGTTCGGCCACCCAATCTTTAGATCTGAGTACAGAGTCCCTCGGCAAGGTACTTGACACCCTATGATTCACCAACAGAAAGGACATTACTGTGTATCTTCTACACAGGGCCATGGCTAGTCCTTGAACATAGCCCAGTAGGGCCATCAGGGGTGACATGACCAATTCAGTCCCCACCATTTTAGTAAGTAGCTCAAAAATATTACTCCAGTACTTTGACAAGAGGGGACGGAGCCATGAGAGGTGTATATAATAAGCTCCAGAATGAGCTGTCTGGACAAGTCAAGGTAGTCGTTTTGATTCAGGAAAAATTCCAGTACGCTGGTTTCATGGTGTAAATTCTTTATATGAAAGTGATTTGAGAATTCTGAGTTGGATTTGCAAGGTTGACAACCAGTCAACACACGTTTTGCCCCCTTACATGGCCATCCGGCCTGGGGCTTCTTCAGGGCGTCATTATTTTCAAACGTGCTTGAATCTCCTTTAGGCTATAAGGCCTATTGATCCTGAATCGATCTATAAATGTAGGGCAATAATTCCCACCGGTACGTCTTCGGTATATGGCTACGTCTGCCTAATAATAAGATCTATCATGACATCAGCAACATCAAAGTTCAACCACCAAAACCTTCAAGTGAAGACTGGCTGGGGTATAGTGAGGTATTTGGAGAAATTTACAGTGTATCAGCCTATGCCTGCCATTCAGGGATTTTTACTCCGTTTAAGAGCAGCACTAATCACAGATTTTATCTGATATATTTTCTTCAATGGCATTGTTCATTTTAACTCCTGCCTTGAGGATGGGATGTGTTTTAGTGTCTCAAATCGTTTTATATAATATGGACATGGTTCCCAGAGAGGCTGTATTAATTGTTGTAGTACCATTAACATAGGTAGCTCAGGAGGAAAAGAAGAGTACCTCTCCCGAATAGAGTACCAGAGCTGAGAATATTTTTTAAAAGTCCAGTGTCATCTTTTCCCCATTTCTTTAAACTGATTTATGTGGCTCTATATAAAGGTCTCTCATTTTGGTAGTGTTCAGACATATTGTTTGTTGATGTGCTTTAGTTTCCGATGTAACTGATAGTAAAGGGTTACTGAATAAGGGCAGCTCTGAGGCATATATATCTTAATATAACCCACCAGGGAGGCTATTCTATGCCATGCATATCCTGCAGCTTCGATAGTGCGGAATTGCATGGTCGGTTTAGGAATGGGTCTAGCCAAAACAGTCGGTGCTGCCATATCCTCCACAATCTTCACATGCAGTGGCCAATATTCCCGGTGATGGAGATTACATAAAATCGTGATTATCTCATTTGGGTAAAAAAAAAACTATACCTAATTGAAGGCT
This sequence comes from Triturus cristatus, assembly GCF_964204655.1. Taxonomy (NCBI): domain Eukaryota; kingdom Metazoa; phylum Chordata; class Amphibia; order Caudata; family Salamandridae; genus Triturus; species Triturus cristatus. The sequence continues at coordinate 358,114,752 of NC_140586.1, read as the reverse complement.
TTATTTAGAGTCAACAAATCTCATTGGAGATTAGGATTCCTTGCCGTGAGAGACAAATTAAACATATTCTAGGAATTTGTGGTGCAGCAAGCAACACATAAATATGATTAAGTGCCACTTTCTGAACAGGCAATGGCAGAGCTAGTAGGGCTGGCCTTGACAAGGTGTACAACTGTTATTTTCTTTTATTCCACTGATAGATGGCCTGTAAAATTACAGTGGGGTCAGGGAAAGGAGCTTTGTCACTGGAGGTGAACGGACGTACTGCCAGTCCCAGGATGCTTGTTTCCAGTCGAAGGAGGACCTGGCCTAGCGATTTGGAGTGGATTGTTCCCATGAGGAGCAGGGTCAAGATGATTTGTATATGGTGTAGGGGTGGCATAGAGAGCAAAAGAATTATGAATTAAACATAGATCTCTTAACTGGGGGTGAGTGGTTAAAAGGTTTTAGCACTCAGTCCATCATCTTGTGGCGTTTGCTGTGTTCACCATAAGTGGCCCTGGCTATGCCCAGACGTGGGTCCCTTGCTCGCTGTGCCACTGGATTCAAGCTAGCTTAGCTGATGAGGGGTGATATTCAGATAATAGTCCCAGCATGCTTGTTTCCGGTTCAGAGAGGGCCTGGCCTGGTGGTTTGGGGTGGACTGTTCCTATGAGGAGCAGAGTCAAGACTGATTTGCATGTGGCTGGGTCCAAACTGGGGTGGCATAGTGAGCAAAAGAACAAGGGATTAAACCCAGATCTCTTAAATGGGGGTGAGTGGTTGAAATGTTTTAGCACTCCGTCCATCATCTTGAGGTGTTTGCTATGTTCGCCATAAGTGGCCACAGGTATGCCCAGACATGGGTCCCTTGCTCACTGTGTCACTGGATTCAAGCTAGCCTGGGTGATACCCCGATACCAGTCCTAGCATGCTTGTTTCTGGCCAGAGAGGACCTGGCCTGGTGATTTTGGCTGGACTGTTACTATGGGTAGCAGAGTCTAGACTGATTTGCATATGGCTGGGTCCAAACTGGGTTGGTGAAGTGAGCAAAAGAACAATGGATTAAACCAGTATCTCTTGACTGGGGGCGAGTGGTTAAAAGGTTTCAGCACCCCGTCCATCATCTTGTTGTGTTTGCTATGGATCTTACTGCAAGCAGTGAGCACATTCTTCTTTCCTGCGGTGAGTGTTTTCTCATTTCATGCAGTGAGTGGTTTCACTTTTCATGGAGTGAGCTCTTCCTCATTTCATGCAGTGAGTGGTTTCACTTTTCATGGAGTGTGCTCTTCCTCATTTCATGCAGTGAGCTCTTTCCCATTTCATGTGGTAATACTTTTCTAATCCAGCTATCAGTTTCTCATTATGCAGATAGATTTGTCATTGCAGGCAGTGTTCAGTATGAAATTGATGATCCTTATTTCATGCAGTGAGCAGTTTCTAGTTGTATGCTGTCATCATTTTGTATTTTAATGCAGTAATCTTTTTCTCATTTAATGCAGTGCCCAGTTTCTAATTTCTTCAGGGATAATGTGGCTGCATCGATCAGTTGACCTGTTGCCTGGGATTAAGTGCTTGCTGACTTCTTTTGAGGCCTGTGATGAGAGTGTTTGTGATCTATGATTGAACTGGTTTTAGGTTCTTCAGCACCACCCCTAGGCCATGCCATGGCTTGCATAGCCTGTTCTCCGTGAGTTGCCCTGGCTGGCGTAGGCGGTTCTCCATGAGTTCTAAAGTTGCCAATCTTGGCCCCTTCCCAGGCTCCAGGAGACACACAATGTGTGCCAGTAATCAAGGCCTGAGGAGCAGGGAGTGAAGTCTGGAGGTGGACCAGGAGATGGTAGGCATTGATTTATCTCCCATAAACTTTTCTGACTCAGTTGCCAGAGGTATTGGTGTCTTACAAATTTAGATAAATGCTCTGCACACCTGCTTCATTTCGTGAGAGTGGAGAAGGAAAGGATGTGGTACCACTTTCGACAACTCCCTAAATTGATCAATACTCCCTGGCTGACTTCCCAGAACATGGTGCTCACCAGTTTTCAGGGATGTATTGAAGAATCGTCTGATTTATACTGGTTGCTCAAGGACAGCTTTGTTACAGACCCTCTTCAACAATTGCTGTCGGATTGAATGCTATTGGTGCCTGTGTTTGATATCACATTAAAACAATAAAAGGTAAAGGGTGAAATGCTATACTCTCATTGTCCTTTCAGAATAAAGGCTATCGAATGCACTGATCATACAAGAACCCAGTTGGACCAATACAGCAGACATTCACATCCTTATACCTACCACAACTTTAAAAATTGTATACATTCTTTGGGTTTTCCACTTTGGTCTTGTATATAATGGTGAGATTCTGCCTGTTCCTTCCACCTGGACACAAATGTGGGACCCATTTATTTTTAGGTCTCGCAGACCTAGCGCTGGAGCGCGCATACGCTCCTTGCTCTGCGAGGGCTTATTTTTATCGATACGCTTTCCGAAGGGGACTTGAAGCCCCGCCCCTTATTTCCATTGGCTTGCGTCATAGCTTAGGCTAAACGCTGGCTTTCTATTGTGAAGGAGGCTTTTTAGTCCCTCCTTGTTACCGCCCTGTCCACTTTTGGCCCCGCCCACCCGGACTGGATCCTTTACTTGCGGCGTGATACTGTCTCCTTTAATTAGTGGGAGAGAACTTTCTTTTTGTAATTCCAGCTGTGAAGCGCGATGTTCTAAGTTGTATGTGGACACCCCGCTCCGTTTTTGAAATTTTGTTTACTTCCATTCGGAGCGCGGCGCCTGAATTAGTGGGTAAGCACTTTTTTTCAATTATTATTCGCGTAACTCCTCATGGAGTGCGTTTAATTTGCATTCATTAACCACGCCGCATTGATTTTGGGCTCAACTTGTCTGTGTTGTTTTAGCCCTGCCGTTTCTTCCCCATGCACACCCCCTCGTCCTCCCCCACTACTCAGCAGGGGAGGCCAGAGTAGCTGTGCCACCCGGTCTCAAACGCCATCCTGCATAAAGGCACATAGTTGGTTTCCAGGCGCATCATTCAAAGCACATTCTTCCTTTCACAGAAGATCATTCACTTCAAGGCCCATCACCCCAACCGAGGCACATCATCTCTTTCAAGGTTCATAGTTCCATTTGAAACGTAACATTCACGGCGTAACAATCCGCACAGCATCCCTTTCAAGCTGCATCGTCCCTGTCAAGGCACAGCAATTTTCCTTTCCAGGCGCCTCATTCAAGGCGCATCATTACTTTCGGAGCGTATCATTCATTTATATGCGTCTCACTTCAAAACGCATCATTCCTTTGAAGGTAGCCTCTTCCTTCTGACTCGCGCCGTTCCCTCCAAGACAGCTTCCTTTGAGTACTGCATTCCACTCAAAGTGCCCCTTTGAGTACCACATGCCTCCAACAATGCTCCCTCCTTGAGTACTGCATCCCATCTACGGGAGCATGTTCCTTCCGAGGTAATTCAACCCCCCCCCCCCGCCCAAGACACTTGGCCCCTTCAGAAGCGCCTTGTTTCTGCTTGTACCTCCTATTCTTTAGAAAACGCCTCGTTCCTCCAAGGGAGGCATGGTATCTTCCAAGGCGCTGTACTTCTTCCAAGGCACCCCTTTCCCTCAAAGCAGCTCGCTTTTATCAAGGCTCCCCTTCCTCCCAAGGCACCTCATTCAGCCCAAGGCACCTTCCTCCCCTGAAGTCACGCTTTTCCTCAACGAAGACTATTCCCTCAATGGCACCCTATTCCCTCAATGGCACCCTATTCCCTCAGTGGCACCCTAATCCCTCAATGCACAGTATTCTCTCAATGGTATCATATTCCCTCAACTCACACTATTCCCTCAACGCACAATGTTCCCTCAATGCAATCACACCCCCTCAATGCTATTCCTTCAATGGCACCCCATTTCTTCAACATACACTGTTCCTTCCATGCAACCATATTCCCTCAGCCCACACAATTCCTTCAATGCATAGTATTCTTTCAATGGCACCATATTCCCTCAACTAATTACTCCATAACACACAATCCCACTCCACATAATCCATATAATTACTATCCACATAATACCACAGCATGCTTTTTGTAAATGTATGGAGGTGGGGTGGGCACACCTGTATCTATATGTCTCTTTATTGAGTACGGTATTACTGCGTGTTACAATATGTCGATTACTCTCTGAAAACGGTCATGATTGTGAACTACTTTACTCGGTGTATTATAATGACAATAAAATGTTTGTTTTTTTAAAAAATACCACGGCATGCCATGCCACATAATTCCATTACACATAACTCCGCTCAACACCACACATTCCATGCCACACAATTACACAACTAACAATTCCAATCCAACCCACATAATTCCAATCCACACCACATACATGCACTCCACTGAATGCAAAGCTATCCACACATTTCCATACCACACAATTCAACTCCACACATTTCCAATCCACACCACATAATTTGACACCAAACCACATAATACAACTCAACAATACAATTACACAACACACCAAATACATCCAGTTCATTCCACACAATTCCACATCCTGCCACAACATTCAAATGCTCACCACATAATTAAACTCCACTACATACCACTCCACAACACAAAATGCCATTCCTTATAATTGCACTCCAGAACACACAATCCCACTCCACATATTTCCAAAACAAGCAAAACCATATAATTAATATCCACATAATTCTACATCACATCATGCCACATAATTCCCCAACACAACTACACGCCACACAATTACATAACTAACTAATCCAATCCCTCTCACATTATTCCAGTACACACCACATTCATACACTCCGTAACACATGGGTAAAATACATTGCCATTTACAATGCCAATAGCTCTAACTCAAACAAATGCGAGACCTATTGCATTTCCAATGCTTGTTCTGTGTTGCAATTCCAATTCTTGCATGTTATCATGCTCCGAGCACCTCTAGTGTGTCAGTGCCTACACTCTCCATTGTCCGAGTCTGATACATAAGCATTTGGCAGGCCCTGCTGGCGCCTTTACCAGTTAAGGCAGATTTTGGTGGAGCATTGGTGTTCTTACTTAATTCAGAAAGAGGCAGCCTAGCAGGAAGCTGAACTTCAACAAGGCAGGGGTCACTGGGACTTGGTTGAAGATCTGAGGTGCTGTGTCCGGAATAGACAAAAAGGCTTTGTCAAAGAGGAGAATTCAGCTTTCAGGCCTGGAGCAGCAGCCACAGGTCGAACCACGGATGACCAAAGCATACAGAATATAACTGAGTATACAGCCGAGCAACAGAGAACTTCAAAGAACTGTTAGCATTGAATCAGGAGCATTTTGTGAAGCCGTGAACAGGAGTGTGTGCTTTCAGATATACCAGCGACCCAGCGGTAGTACAAGCAAGGCTCCTGGTTACTGAGTCTTGCATCGGTGAGTGTGAATACATATTCTGAGTGCGTGTTGGGATCCAGGAAAGTTGGTCTCCTGGCACATTGTCCATGCAGGGATGTGATATTGACTGCATCTTGTCTGCGTTGGGGACTGCTGAACTACTGCCATCTGACTTCAGATGTTTGGAGCACATCACAATGGGCCAGGATGTTTATGGTACTGCCTGCCTTGCAGCCTACAAGCACCAGACCCTGCAGAGGTGGCCTTAATGCTAGAATGAAGGTAATCAAATGTTGTACTGAGAACACAATGGATAGAAGATTGATTGTGCGACTGCTGTAAATCCTGAAACCTCTTGGGCTTATCACATACCTCGCTGCTAACTCTGTGCAACTGAGTGTCTCTTTCCTGCTGTTACATCCCTAACTTATTGAGAATCCTTGAATCCAGTTAGGGTGATGTTTTGATAGTTCATGACAGCCAAACTTGGACTTCATTTCAGATAAGGCAACTCGTCCTATGCCGTATTAGGGGATACCGCAAAGGAGAAAGAACTTGACAACACTACTCGCCACGGGAAAAATTTGCTATACCAGTCTTTTACAGAGAGCCTGAAAAATTTGGTGGTGGAATGATTGTCTACTCTGTGGCCAGCGAATGTCTGTGCTGTATTGCACATGGTGGCCTGCAGGTGCAGTTGGCTTTTTTGCCCAATTTGTACACCTCCTGAGGTGTTTGCTGTTATAGAAGAGGCTGCAGACACTTGCCGCCTCAGCACGCGCCGGCTGTGATGGCACAAGTGGGTCCCACAGATTATCCCTCTGAAGATATAAATTCTTAGTTGCGGCTCAGTCATATCATCAGCCCACAGGAGTAATTTAGTCTCACTATCTTGGTACGGAGTGTATCTGTCTGCCTCCATTTGGATGCATGAGGGGCTGTTTTAAATCTGAAAAGTATGGACAGTCATTACACATTCTGATTTTCAGGAAAAATACCGAGACTAATCAGGCATTCGGTGCTTTAATGCTACACTCCCCTCCCACTGGTGAGCTGCTTCCTTTCTGTGCAACTGGCTGCTCAGTTTTAATCCCTGCCTGGGCGCTCCTCTCCTCTGCTGCTGGGATGCTGCTCACACAGTGAGTCAACCTGGCAGCTTTGGTTCAACACCACAAGGATGCTGCTAGCGTTGCAAGCACTCCTGGAAGCTCTTCTCTCCTAATGCCGGGACCATAGGCACTGGAAGTAGGCGTGTGGGGGCTGCCGTAGCACCCCAAAATAATTGTGCTGGAGTTCAGAAATGAATGAGCAATAAAGATGGCTTTCAATTTTATTTTTATCTTGTGACATTTGCGGTGCCTTTAAAGACATAGGTGAAATGTCAGGCTGTGTGTTCTGAAACATTACCTCTTATTCTTTTAAAAGTGAGGTTGGTATTTATATTTTTCTTTCTCTGACTGAAATATTTGAAGATTGTTTAAAGTGAACTATGCAACGATCTTGCTGGGTACAGTGATTGTGAAGGGAAAACTGTGAGGTGTCATTTTTTCCGAACACAAAATTAAAATCGTAATACACGTCGATGAACTACAAATATTTCAGAATATATCAGCAGTTGAGAAAGCACAAAGGAAGCACATTTTTTTAAAATAATTCTGAAGTGTTACGGAAACCAAGATTTTGATAGGGCAAAACAAATACACTAAGTGATGCGCAAATCAAATATTTACTGACACTCACTTGACACAAATAGTTTGTGTGTTGTATTATTTTATCAGTAAAACAGTGCAATCCTAGTGGTCGTTTCAATGGAAAATGTGCTGCCTGTAAATGAAAGTGTGCTACTACACCAAGCTTTAGCAATATATTCGCAAAAGTGTGCTCCAAAATACACCATGAGCACATACTACACCCTCACCAGTCTCCTGCGGAATGCAATTGCTCCATTTCTTTGTGTGACGCTTGGATTTTTTACAATCCCTATGACTTCGGTCAGGGGCGTAGCGTGGCCAGTATGATTTGGGAGTGTGCAAGCCTCATATTTTCCCACAAACATGCTGGGACATATTGTTAAAACACATTATATGAAACGCCAGGCATGGTGGGGGGGGCTTAAAAGACTTGAAAGGCAGTGGAAAGCGAGAGAAGTGCAAATTGTTAGGTGTACTTAAAACACAATATTTTTCAAACTAATCGACATTTGTAAAGGCCTTTCATACATATACGAGAGAGGGTTTGTGTTTTTGTCAGTGTGGGTATGTAAAAATCCCAGGTAAAATCCAAAGACTCTTCACATTACCCGACTGAAGACACTTGTACCCAACTATTTACCACAGAGTACATTTTTAAGGGGGTGAAACACCCCCCCCCCCCTGGAACTGCGCCCTTGACTTCAGTAATGTAACATTGATGGCAGCGCCCAGGGTCGGATTGGGAAGGCGGACAGTAGGGATTTGGCCGAAGGGCCGGTGCCTAAGGGTGACACATGGGCCGTATTTTTAAGGGCCTCTGTTTCGTTCCTGGCTTGCCAGGCCATCGCACTTCAAAGGATGGTGGGCGGATAGGGTGATAAGTGTGACAATCCGCCTTACTGGCTGCCAGTTGTTGCTCCATTTGTTGGGCCATTCTTATCTTCGGGCCCCCCCTCTCACCCCTTGGGGCCGGCTTGGCCAAGAAGCAGTGTCTTGCCCCTGTCCCCTCCCCTGCCAGGCCATCACATTCAGGCAGTGGAGGGTGGAAGTATGCAGGGGCCTCGCTGGGGTTGGGGGCAGGATTTTCTGGCTGTGGGCCATTCACACCTCCGCCCGCTGGAGCCTGACGCGGGATAGTGCACATACTGGAGTATGACTGAGTGTACATAAACATACTTGTAAACTGGAACCTGAAGCGGGTATAGTGCTCGTCCTGGAGTATGACTAACCTAGGCACAGTGCTACAGCCTGAGCTAGTTTGAAAAGGAAAGGGCGACAGCGTGCTTTAATGTGCGGCGCGCGCTGCGAGGAATGCAGCTCCCATTTCACTGGAGTGCTTCACTGGATCCTGACACTAGCATAGCGCACACACTGGAGTATGTCTGGGTGTACATAGACATACTGGTAAACTGGAACCTGAAGCGGGTGTAGTGCTCGTCCTGGAGTATGACTAACATAGGCACAGTGCTACAGCCTGAGCTCGTTTGAAAAGGAAAGGGCGACAATGTGCTTTAATGTGCGGCGCGCGCGCTGTAAGGAATGCGGCTCCCACATCACAACAACAAAGATGGCGTCGGCCTGTCCACATGTGTCGTCCTAAAAGTGGAAAAGGAGGTAACCAAGAAGCCAGATTTCCAATCATGCGCCATTGTTTACTATAAACGATGACGCGAACCAATGGGAAGCAGGGGCGGGGCTTCAAGTCCCTTCTAAATCCGTATCGATTGCAAAAAGCCCTCGCATGGTGAAAGCAGAGCATGGACGCTGCTAACGCCAGGCGAGACCTAGAACCAGCCAGGTGGCAAACCTAGCGGTACAAAAGGGGGTGGTGATGGACGGAGCATCAGAACCAATCAAACACTCACACCCAGTCAACAGATCTGGGTTTGATCCATCACCGTTCTTTAGCCCACTCTGCCACCCCAGTTTAGACATGGCCATATGCAAATCAGTCTGACCCTGTGCCTCATGGGAACAGTCCAGCCCGAACTGCCAAGCCATGCCTTCCCTGGACCGGAAACAAGCTTCCTAGGACCGGTTTCTGGCATTTCAGCCATCAGGCAAACCTAGCCAGATCAGGTATTGTGGTAATTGGGCCATTTTATTTTACCTCGCTCACATGGCAAAAATGCAGTGCTTTTAGTTTTCACCAATCGTACTGATTCTATAGGCTTTAAAATGCTTAGGCTATCAAATATCTCTCTAAAAATGAGTCTAATGAGATTAACCAAATGATGTTTCATGAAAGTGCCAGATACCCAGATGTGTGCCACTTTTTTGGCACTGGCCGGGCCTAATCCGACCCTGGCAGTACCCCCCTCTCCCTCCCCCCCAGCCTGAAAATTGTCCTTTTGCATGCCCCCGCAGAGCAGGGAGGGAGGAAGGCGGGGCGAGCGAGCTCTAGGGGGTCCCCGCCGGCTCTCTGCACGGGCTGCGGCTGAGAGTTCCTGACTGGGTCGGGAGCGTGTGGGGCCTCCTCTATGTACTTTGCAGAGTAGTGTGACCAACCGTCCGTAAATTTCACGGACAGTCCGTAATTTCGTCCGTCTGTCCGTTGTCCGTGAAGGATTCTTTAACGGACGCCATTTGTCCGTAATTTTAACCAGGCACCGATCGCACCACCCTAAAGCCGGCACAGCTTCCACCCACCTCCCTGCTTGACTCCGATGCTGTTGAGGTCGGGTGTAACAGACTCCGATGCAGTACCAAAGCTCAGATACCCAGAAGCATTGGATAGGCACAGCGGGATGGCAAACCTCACACCTTCAGCCCTTGATGAGCTGTTAACAGGTTTTGAAGGTGAGTGAGAGGGAGGGGCTGCAGCTTCAGGAGCAGGGGCATCTATTCAGATGCAAACAGCCCTGAATGCCTAATGTCTCTGCAATTTAGAGGGGCCTCACACATTCCCTTCCTGCCCAGGGCCCCAAAAATCATAGAACCGTTCCTGATTACAACGAGGCAGCACGTGGTTCTCTTCACAGAGCTTAATTACTGTTAATAAATTGTAAGCAAACCTCGGTTCTTCAAACATGCAGACTATAATGTAATAAAATAAAGAAATGGCACAATCGCACCCACACTGATTAACAAAGTATGGAGGACAATCAGTTAAATCAGTTCTCTTGGAGAATCTCCTTTAAGTACTGTAGATCACAGTGGGGGATGGCAAAACTAACATTTTAGAAAGAAAGCCTGTCGTCCCGTTGTCTTGTCCAGGAGGGGGTGAGGAGCCCTACCCCACCCTGGAAGAGACCAAGATGATACTAGAATACTGCATGCCCACCCCTGTGCCCACCCTTGTGGATCCTGTTCCCCCTCATGTGATGGCTCCTGCCCCCCCCGTGATGGCTCCTGTCCCCCCATGTGGTGGCTCCTGCCTCCCCCCCCCCCTGTGGTGGATCCTGTCTCCGCCCTTGGTGGCTTCTGTCCCAGTCCTGGAATGGCTGCTGCAGCGAGGGTGAAGTTCTTGATGCCTCTTCTCAAAAAGGCTCAGCTCAAAATTAATATGAAAAGGTGAGTGAGTGAGTAAGTGAAGGGATGGGTGGATGGCTGGATGAATTAGTGAAAGGGTGAATGGATGAATGAAAGATTGAATAGATGGATAATGAGAGAGGATAGATGGATTGAAGAGTGAGTGGAAGGATGGATGAGAGGAAAGGTAAATAGCTGGATGTATGGGTGGAAGGGTAGCTGGATGGGTAAAAGGGTGGATGGATGAGTGAAAGGATGGATGAGTGAAAAGGTGGATGATGAGTGAGTGGGTGGATGGATGAGTGAAATGATGGATGGATTGATGAATTGATAAGTGCAAGGGTGAATGGATGGACGGATGAGTGAAAGGGTGAATGTAAGGATGGATGAGTGAGTGAAAGGGAGTGTAGGTGGACAAAAGGATGAATAGATGAGTGAAGGAGTGAAAGGATAAATGGATGAGAGAAAGGATGGATGAGTGATAGGGTCAATGGATGGATTCATGAGTAGATGAGTAGATGGATGGGTGGGTGAATGGAAGGAAGGATGGCTAAGTGAAAGGGTCGATGGAGAGAGAAAGGGAGGATGGATGGATGACTGAAAGGGTGGATGAGTGGAAGGATGAGTGACTGGTTGGATGGATGAGTAAGTGAAAGGATGGGTGAAAGGGTAAATGGCTGGATGGATAAGTGGATGGATGGATGGATGGGTAGAAGAGTGGATGGATGAGTGTACAGATGGATAGGGTGAAAGGGTGGATGGATGGATGAGTGAAAGGATGAATGAAGGGATGGATGAGTGAAATGATAGATGGAAGGATACATGATGGATAGGTTTGCAAATGGTTGAATAGGTTTGGATATGGCTGGGCTTACTTATATGCTATTGCGCGGCCTCCTCTGATGTGTCTGTAAAACTTACCTATTGTCCTGAAGTTTTGTCCTGAATTTTGACCTCCTGTCCTGAATGTGTGTCCTGAATTTTGACCCTTTGTCCTGAATTTTTACACTCACCATCCTGATTTTGCACCAATGCCAGTTGGTCACCCTATTGCAGAGGGGGGTCTCAAGTTTCGTTACACCACTGACTGACGCCTCTGCTTTAATCCCAGCCCAGGCGCTCCTCTCCTCTGCCAAAGAGACGCTGCTCTGCTCCCCTCCCTTTGGAGCGCTGCTGGGGTTTCCAGTAGCTATTCATGTCTGTGGCCAGGTCGCAGTTGCTGTTAAGCATGCCCTGTGACTTCCGGCTGCACAAACCGATGGTGCATAGCTTCTAAATCACAAATACATATTTACTGGCTTTACCAATGCTTGTTCCTATATATTGACTAAAGTACCATAACGTCCACAGCAGGTTCCTTGACAGAAAGACTCATTCTGTTGCATGCCACACGTTATTTTTACAGTGCTTTACCCGGATCATTGGTGTATGCCATCATTCTCATCCGTGTCACTTGGTACTCATTCCAGTATTCTAGATCTAGAAACCTAATAATCCGTAAGTGGCCAGACTGGATGCCTCCTAGGTGGATGTACACAGCATTAACCCTTCTTGGACAGGAAGCAGGCCAGTTTATTTTACAGTTATAAATGCAGGGCTTTACGTGGGATGAAAAAATTGTGGGGGGGGGGGGCTCAAAGGGGCTTCGTCAATGTAATTAGGGGCGTGGCTTACCACCTAAGATAAACATCTGTGCTTATCACAGTGTGTCCCCGGACTGGTATTTTGCTGCTGCTCTCATTTCATCCAGATATGTAAATACAAGTAACATTACACCTACAACAAGCCAGGACTATTAGCTTTGTCAGTGGATGTTAGTTGCATAGGATAACTAAGTAACAACTATAGCTTTTTGTATATAATATGAAACTGTTTCAGTTCTGAAATGATTGGACTGGGAAAGAACTGTAACGAGTCTCCTTGAAGTTGCATCAAATCAGTGAATGGCGGCTCTGTCTGCTACAGAGTTATTTGTGTTTCACCCTGATCCTGAGGGCAAAAATGCAGAGCCCGATAGGGACCCGTCTCAGCACCTGCTTTTAGGAACGGCTCGTGCTGTGCACCGGCAGGACCCGGCTCACTTAAAGCCCTGGTTGAATGTGCAAGTATACCTTCTCCTACTGGCGCAATAGTGCTCCATGACACACCAATCGTGTTAGATCAGGCGGGACGTGTTATTGTAATCGTATAAATGGGTTGGTGCCACGCACAGATGAAGGTCTCTAGCACGTACATATACATTTTCTGCTGTATTAGAATGTTTAAAATAACAAATATTAGTTTATACTCACCGTGAATACAGCGCAGAGATTTACAGCGCGCTGCTGAGAACAGTGTGACCACCACGTGACTGATTAAAATCCGGACATGGCCGGCTCCGCTTTTCATTTGTCTTCTTTAAATTGAGTACAATTGAGCTTGGTAATAACTCCTGTTAAATACTGCGCTGCGAAGCCGCAAACAATATTATCAGGTGCTGTGTGTAAAAACACAAATTATTCTCGTCACAAGTGCGGCTAATCAGTGTGACATAAACTACTTTATCTCTGAAAAAGCAATGCCATCAGATTAATGCTAGCACATTCCCACACTCTGGCACTATCTTCTTTGTCCCACACGCTGATCTATTTAGGGAACACACTTAATTCTCTGCCTCTAAGAGGTGTCTGGTAAAAGGCCGAGCACATCACAATTGATGCGTGAGTGCGAGAGGGATGTATTGGCACTCAGTCAACAAAGGGGGCTGTTGCAGCTTAACTTCTTTGTAATTTAGGGGTCTGTGAAATACATGTCATTTTCGCCCAATAAGTTTTACGGGGTACACGTTTTGCTGGTATCTCGAGTACCCTTTCTCTACTTGGACATACCCATAGCTGCCAAGGTTTCAGATTGCTTATATGTGACATTTTCATAATTCCAGTGTAATTGTGTGACATTCGCCGACTGAGTGACCCTTTCTTGTGAGTAAAATCAAGCAGTGAAGACGAGGGAAAGCTATACATATCAGAAATGACACCCATTTGAACAATGAGAAACTGTAAGAAGATCTTAAAACTGCTGCAAAGTACCAGAAATGGAAGGGCACTGTGGGACCCGACTGTACCAAACAGGATGCGAGAGGCCCCAGCGCAGATCTCGGCTGCCTGTTAGTAAATTATCATAAATATTCAGTCACAACAGCTGACTCTCAGACTCCCAAGTGACTAGCTTACGGAGTCCATATTTTTACTTTGCGTTCTGACATTTATAGGTAACACATTATAGGTGTGGGAATATAGGCACCAGAATGCAAGCTGAAAAAACAGGACTTGTCATTATGACAATCTGACAGCTTGCAGGAGAGAAACCAAGGCGAGGATGTGTAATGGACACTCAAAGCCTCAGTTGCAGGTGTGGGTCTGAAGGTGGCCTGCTGAGCACTGCGGATGCCCCTCTCAGCCTCTGACGCGGCTGGGAAGGGCACAGGGACCGCATCAGGTTATGCTCTGACCATGGTACCAGAAGTCAGGCTGTCAAGCCCCACCTCCCTGTGCTCCAGTGTTCTCTTTCCCTCACAGCCAGACCGAGGTAGCAGAGAAGAGCACAGGGGCGCGCACAGAGCTACTGACAGGCAGCCCATGTCCCTTGATGCAAGCTCTTCTGGTCTCTGGCCCTGCAGCGTTACATCGCTAAAAATGTTAAAACACGCCCGTGTATCTATCAACCAAGGCAGTCCCAGGCTTCACAGAGTGATTGCGCGGATGGCATGACACTGTTCGTACCATTATTCATTGTAAGGGATAAACACCAGGGGTATTTGTACATCCATTCTAGAGCCGCACATTGCATATAGGCGAGCCATTACTGAAATCAACTACGTCATGTTGCTTGTAGATAACTGCTTTGTTCTATTAACTGTGAAAGTGCCACAACTCAAGTATTGAAATATCACACATAGGCACGCTGCATGCAAGGAGTATCGCACACAAACAACCTAAAACATGGCAATTTACACCAGTTTTAATTCAGATCTGTAAGAGGCGCAATTCTTTGCTCACCTCACCCTACTACAGCCAGACGCACCCGATGTATCTTTCCTTTCTTCAGGCATCATAGTCTGCGTGTTACGCCACCATCTTAATCTGATCCTTTATTTAACGGATTTACGTAACGTACGTGCACCGAAAAGAATATTGGAGCCTTGCACATAACCACAGTGGTGACATGATGCTTTACATCAAATAATAAACAGTATGAACAGGCAACATAACAGGACGGACATGGAGGGGGGAGACAGGGAGGGGAAAAGGGTAAGGAGGAGGAAACTAGTAAGTAAAAACCAACATTGGGAAGAGGTGGCACCAGCGTAAGCGGTTAGGCCATGCATGTGGGAGGGATAATGGAGGGCGAAGAGAAGATAGTATACCTGGGTCATCCATATAGGCGCAAAGGTGGATAACTAAGAAATAAGTGAGAGTAGGGAGGATAGTAACTGGGAGAGATCGGGGGACAGATGGAGTTCAAGCGACAGGATCATGTAAATTCGAGATTATTCACCCTTTAGTGTCCTGCTTTGTGGTGGCTGCTAGATGATGTGTACAATATAGAAGCACGATGGCGAAACCTAGATAAGTACTTTAAGGAACTCAAACATGAGGAAGCATAAAGTTGCGGCTGGAGAGCACTTACTGAACGTTTAATGGATGGTTGCAGTGCCCCCGCCAAGTTGGTCTGCCTGTCCTTGCAAATTATCAAGCGGTATTTAGAAACTAGTAGATCTACGATGGGGTGGGAGAATTCATTCAACTAGGATTCAGTGATGCACAAAAGATCTAGGTTGTGATGAGATCGCCAAAATCTGCCTAATGGGTGTTTGCTCACCTTGGGTTATGCAGCATGCACCACCATCTAAAAATAGAGGGTGGTTTGGGTGAAGCAGAGTACGGCAGGAGGTGGATATGGGTAAAGTTTGCAAGTGTTGCTCTTTTTTATGGGGTTCGGAGAAGATGTTTGTTGGAGGGCGTAGTGTGGTAGTTTGGTCGATATTGTACCAAGTGTAACTGTGACTGAGGAAAAAAAGGTGAAGAAACTGCGGTGGATGGAATTCAAAGATTATGCGGGGATAGGCGAGAGGATTGCCTAAGAGAATGGATGAAGGTGTTGGAGTAGGTGGAATTGTACAACTAAGGAGGGGTGAGGTTGCAGAAGAACACTGAAGAAAGAGGAAGGAGAAAGAAGGCAGACTGAGATTGCAGAGGAGGAAGTGTTGAGAGACAGTACATGGGTGTGGATAGTGGAGGAAAGAAGGAAGCGCACGACAACTTGATGCTGCAGGAAAGGATGGGGATGGATTGAGGAGGTTTGAATTGCATAAGAACTTAGAAGAGGAAAGCACTGAGATGGGTGATTGGTGCATAAGCATCACAGTAAGCATCGGCGAGTGCTGCAATACTATGTAAATAAGCACTGCATCCAGGCGAAGAACACTACCCATCAAGATGGCTGCAAGAAGAGGGGACAGACGTTTGGAGGAGTAAAGAAGTAATGCAAAGGGGAATGATAATTTAAATTCACAGTACATACTTTCAAGATTGCTGTTGCCGGAGAAGCGATCATAGTATGGTATGTGTAAAAGTTGGGCCCTCAAAAGGATCTATTTAAAAATTGAGTTAAATGATCAGAGAAACAGCCAAGGACTGCTAGGAAATACAATTCCTCATGCTATTATGATTTGAGAAGGCGGGAGAGTGATACACCAGCTTTCTGCCGGTAGCCACACCTCCCAGGACGTCAGCTGAGGTAACCAGGTTGAGGATTAATGGGCAGTGGAGTAATTCTTTGCACTCTCAAGCATTTAGAGAGTGGCATGCCTATGTGCCAGCTCTTACAGGTTGAGCAGGTGAGAGCAGAGGCATCATGCGTTCGAACAGTATGGCTGGTACAGAGAAGCAGCAGCTGTGGAGGAGGTAAGCATCACACCCAGAACTGAACAAGTCCTTATGCATACCCATAGATGCAGTTAATGTGCCACAGGCAAAAGGAATCGCTGCATGAACCTGAAATCAAGGTCCATCCAAGTCCATCGAAGACCGAAACGAAATTCATCCAAGATGTCAGCAGAGGTGTAGCATTTGATGGTTAGCCAGTTTAGGCTAAGTTCAACCAAGTGTTATCAAAGATCTAGGTAAAGGTTTGAGGATTAGGGGTCTAGCATATGCTCTAACAAAGTCTTTGGGAACAAGATGATGTAATTCAGCTGAGGGGACATTTACAATATCAACACAAAAAGATGATGGACGGAATGCTGAACATTGTCAAACATTCACCCCCCAGTCACAGATCTGGGTTAAATCCATCGTATCCTTTGCTCACCATGCCTCCCCAGTTTGGACGCAGTCATATGCACATCAGTCTTGACACAGCTCCCCACTGGAACAGTCCAGCCCGAACTGTCAGACCAGGTCCTCCCTGGACTGGAAACAAGCATCCTGGGATTGCTACATCTCTCATTATGGCTTTCATTCATCACCCACTGGGAGCAGCCAAGGCTGCTCATGCATTGAGAGAGGTTGGGCGCTTATCCTTGGTATTGCCTTGAACCAGAGATTTATGTACAGTAGTACATGCCTACTAGGTAATTAAATCAAAAATATTTAGCGACTTTTTATCTTCTCAATTTTCATTTTGCAATTTTATGTATGGAAAGTTACAATCGAAAACAACTTGTTCTTTGTCAGGCATTAAAAATATGTCACTTTGTTGTTGCTTGCATATATCTGTATGGTATGGGTGCAATATGCAAGTTATACAATTGACTGAGCATAGTATATTGTCTGTCACTCGTGTAACATTTCCTATTATACTTTCCGTTTGGTCTTTTAAATTATTTTCCGTTGCTAGTAATTCCTAACATGCTAACTTAGATGATTCATTTATGAATTGTATATTGCGCGAACCTGACCAGAAGCTATCACAGCACTTTACTGAGTAAGCACTACAAAAATTTAAAAAATGATATAGCGCATACTTCACCCTAAGGTATCCTAGTGCCTCACAGAGTAAGCATAGGAGCATGACTTGAGGTACATAGAGCATAGATAAAATATAAAGTAATGGTAATTAATATGTGAGCAAATAGCAGCAAATTCCATCTTTTCCCCTTCCAATCGAAATCTCATCCGGTTCATCTTTTTGGGTGCAAAAAATATTTTTTGTTAAATTTTCAGTGCATGTATATCTAAGCAGCCATGAGACATGACCGATTTAGAAGTGATCCTAAGCCAAACATAGCTTTTGTGAGCACCGATGGTGAACAAAAATATCCTCCTTTGTTGATCTGGGACTTCCAGGTTGTTTGAGTTTTTGCTTATTCGTTTTCTGGTAGTGTTTTAATGTCTAAAGTTAGCAATGGCTTGACTGTCACAGTAGCTTGAGTGAGCCTGGACCATGACCAGAAAATGTTAATTTAGCAGGTACAGGTTGAGTGCGTTAAGTTGGCTGAAATGCTCTGAGCTGCCTAATGTTTATTAACAGGTTGGGAAAATGCCACCCTAATGTGCCATGCTTGCTTGAGCACACTGCGAATTCATGCTTGTGCCAAGAACGCAGTCACCTGAGGCTGTAACCCGGTCATTTGGCTCGGGTTCACTCTTCAGTGTTGCATTTAGGCTTTTTTTTCTGTGTGGGACATGGGCTAATTGGGACTTTTGTACAGGGAGCATGCGTGCGGCCCAGTGGTCTGTCACAATCTCGGGAGGGTAGGAAATGGGCCGGACATCGTGTCCAGCGTGAGGTAGACGAATCTCCTTTCGTGGTGGAACTTACAAAGGAGTTGGAGAAGGTTAAAGAAATTTTTTTTTTGCAGCTGGCAGTAAAACACTCTTGTAACAAGGTCCTTTAAAACGATATTTACCCAGCTAACTCGTGCATAAAAAGGGGGATAATGTCTCTATATACCACCTGCTAGGTTGTCGCAAAGCTGTTCAATGTTAAAATATGTATTGTATTACAATCTTTTGCTAAATTATAGAATCAAAAGTATAGACCAATAAAATCTTGAATTACATAACTCTCTCTCAAAAGAATAGCCTACATTCAATTCCTAAGTCCCCCCTCTGTTGGTCTTGGCCCTCTCTGCAGTATGACCCCCAAACTTTTTGCATTCACACCTACTGTTTGCTGAACCTGTTTGTGTTGGCTTTTAGGACTCTGTGCACCTTACAACTGCTCACCCGAGCTAAAGTGTTTGTGCTCTCCCCCCTAAAACATAGTACAATTGGCTTACACCTGATTGGTACATTTAATGTACTTGTATGCCCCTCGTACATAGTACCATGAGTACCCAGGGCATGTAAATTAAATGCTACTAATGGGTATCAGCAATCACTGTGCTACCTATTAAAAGCATGCTTTTAAAACCTGTCTCTGGCCTGCTATTGCAACCTGTAGTGCAGTTTTAAACTGCCAATTCGACCTGCTAAAATACACCTTTTGCCAGGCATACATTGTATTTTCTAATACATATAAGCCTCTCCTAAATTAAGCCCTAAACTGCCCATAGGGAAGTGTCCATTGTATTTAAAAAATCGGACATGTGTTTTGAAGTTTTGTGTGTCCTGGTGGTGAAAAGCTCCTAAATAGGTTTTTCACTACTGTAAGGCCCACCTCTCCTATAGGATAACATTGGGTTACCTTATTACATTTAATAAATGCTAACTTTTGATTGGGAGCTGATGAAATATCACTTTTGGACTCAAAGGAATTGTAATTTTAAATTCACTTAAATGATAAATCCAAATTTTGGAGTATAATTTTAAAAATCCCACTTTTAGAAAGTTGGAATTTTCCTCCCCTAAATTTTCTTAGGCTTTCTAGGAGTTTCGAGCTGCATGGGCCTGTTAATTCCAGCAAAAGGCTGGAATGTATATTGGGCTCAGACAGTGAACAATATGACCTTTGTGTAGCTGGGAGAGGGCCATCTTGCCAGGATGGGAGGGTTGTAGCGGCTCCCTGCCTTACATTTTAAAGGGCTGCTTTTAGCGCACTTGCAAAGAAACTTGACACCAGCCTTTTGTCCAAATCTCTTGGAGCCTGGCTGAGGGAAGAAAAGGGAAGGAAGGACCTTTCCAAGACCCAGATGTGGGGGTGGACTAGAAGTTTCCCCCACTTCAAAGGGTGGCACTAGGTATAAATATTGGACACCTTGAGCCTCTCATCTGTACACTCCTGGACCTATGGAAATTATGGAACAAGGACTGCCTTGTTGCCCAGAGGAATACCCTTCTGCTTGATGCCTGCCATTGTCCAGAGGACTGCCATGCTACTTGTGGCCTGCCTAGTTCTTCATAGTAATGCCCTGCCCTTCTGTCTGAGAAGGAAGACTGGACCTGTTCTCTTCATCCCAGGCTCACCTGA
This sequence comes from Triturus cristatus, assembly GCF_964204655.1. NCBI lineage: Eukaryota > Metazoa > Chordata > Amphibia > Caudata > Salamandridae > Triturus > Triturus cristatus. The sequence continues at coordinate 358,094,820 of NC_140586.1, read as the reverse complement.
GTAACTCCAAGGGTCATTTGTCTGGCATCCTGTTCAGAGCTACAGGGACACAACCCAACAAGCTCCAAAGGCCTCTTTGCAACTGCCTAGTAGACCCGCTGCAACTGGCCCTGCCTGAGCCTTGCTGGCCTCTGCTGGAGTGAGTTCATGATCCTAGAGGTACCCCGTCTGTGAAATCCTGAAGTTTTGAAGTCTGCCCGCTAGACTTTGAGAAGGCAACTTTTTCAGGGGGACTAACTTGGTCTTCCTGTCCAGCACGAACTCCATCGCAGTTGACCTGAACTTGTGACTTTGTCCCTTTCTACTGCGACTAGATACTCACAGTTAGCACTTACTGCTTCTTGTCACTATTTTTACTTAAACCTTTAAAATTGCATATCTCCAGTTCTACTGATTGGAGTTTTGGTCTCATTTTATTATATTTGACTTAAGTTTTCTAAAATGGTGTGGGATATCTCTTGTGCTGTGTTTTCACTTTATTACTGTTCGTGTGCCGCCTCTAAGTTAAACTTCACTGCTTTTGTGACAAGCTACCAGAGGGTTAAGCACAGGTTAATTAGTGACATCTGTGGTTCACCTTGACAAGGATTGTAGGGTTTTCACCCCCAATCAAAAATACAATGTCTTACACCCCCAAACTCACTTCTTAGGGCTTGTACACACATAAAAATCACTTAGGGGGTCACAGCTGTGACCCCTTGCTTACCCCTTGCAACCCATGGCACTGCTTTTGGGACCCCTGGTCTCCGAGTTGCCAAAAGTAGTACCACAAACACAGTGGCAGCTCATCCTTATGGAGGTCAGTTGGGGCATGACTCTGTTTTCTGTAATTTTTTTACTACACGAATAGTGAATAATATTACATATTCACTATTAGTATAATAATATTGGAGTGCACTTAGCTGGATAATGATCTTCCCTGATCTTTGTACTAAAAGCATGCTTTTAAATGCATGTTATGTGCAAATTTATAGGTGACAGTGTGTTTACATGAGCGAGAGTGTGTGAATGTGTTTGTGTGTGTGTACACGTGAAGGAGTGAAAGTCAAATGACATCTGCCATTTTGCTGAATTAATGTCCATGTGGCTACATTTACTGTTCTACTTCCATTAAGCATGTTTCGTGGCAGATGATTGATAGTGGGTTTTTGTCAACGCTAACATTTTTGTAGGGAGATATTTACACAAGTTTCACATTTTTGTACTTTGAGTGTTTGAGTCTGTTTTTACAAAATATATTTATGCAGTCTGTTTTGATATGCCAGCCCTAAGCTTGGAGTGGAGGGAGGAGTTTAAGGTGCTGGCACCTGTGATATTAAACACTGATGTTTGTAATCACCAGTTATTATATTCTGGGAAAGCAAGTGCTGAGGATTGTTTACACGCAGACACATTTTTTTTTGTAATATTAACATTCATTGTATAATATTGTAATTTCATTTATATGGCACTTACTACCCCTGACGAGGCATCAAACCGCTTTTTCGGTGAGTAGTACGCTACTCCGGAACCCAAAAGAATTAGTGGTGAATTAGTATGGTGAAATATGAAATTAATTTGAACGGTGGATATGTTAGTCTGTTATTTGGATTCAGAGGGATAGTGAAGGGATAGAAGAGGGAAAGGTTTGAATTTATATAGCGCTTGCTACCGCGAGGAGATTGTTGAAGCCCTTTATGGCAAGTAGCACACTAGTTCGGAACCCAAGAAGGATTAGTGGTGAATTAGTGTAGAGAACTATGAAAATTAATTTGATTTGAGCGGTGGACATGTTTGCCTCTTATTTGGATTGTAAAAAAGATAGTGGAGGTATAGAAGAGGGAAGGTTTTGCATTTATATAGCACGTGCTACCCCTGATGAGGTGTTGAAGTGCTTTTTGGTGGGTAGCGCGCTACTCTGGAAACCAAACCGGATTAGTCGGGGATTAGTATAGGGAAATATTAAATAGATTTAAGCTGTGACATGTTAGTCTGATATTTGGATTGAAAAGGAATCATGGAGGGATAGAACAGGGAAGGGTCTAGAATGTTGGGTTATTTTGGGCGTTCATAGCAGTAGGAGGGGGTCTGGGATGAGTATAGGGGAAGTGGAGGGGGGTGATTCAGAGGTAAGGGTTTAGAAAGGCTTGTTTGGGAGAACTGAAAAGTAAAAGAGGTATAACATGATGCAAGGAGGGGTAGAGGAGGGAATAGTCTAGAAATGGTTATTTTGGGGAATCATAGTAGTGGTATGGGTTTTGGGATGAATGAGGGAGCTGAGGTAGAGGATATATTGAGAGCGGTATAGGGTGAGAAATAGGGTAGTGCATTGGAGAGAGTAGTAGAATGAGGTTTGAGATGAGTCAGAGTGGAGGTAGAGGATATCTTGGAAGAGAATTAGGGTGAGATATAGGGTAGTGCATTGGATATGCTGAACTAGAAGCAAAGTAATACATATAAAGATACATTGGTACATGGAAGGTATACATGTATAAGGAAGGTGATATATGTAGATTAAAGTTGCATTTCATAAACTCAGACTTTTAAGTGTTGCAGTGCTTCAGATTAATTTGTTATAAAAAAATAATATATAATTCAATAGTTAAGCAATTGTAGATAAATAGTTATGATAAATGATTTTCTTATTTATGCAGTCACTTATATATATATGTTAAACATAGAATAATGTAACTATAAATAATATGTGCATTTGTTAAGCAGAACTAATGAATATCTATATCTTTAAAGGCATAATTACTACACACGTTTATACAAAGTAATACACACATGTAAGTACATATCTATAGTCCAAATAAATACTTATATACAAAGGGACATGCTGTATATTTTTGTTTGAGTATGGTGGTTATGTGAGGAAGAGCCAATTTTCGAGTAGTCTTCTGAAGATAAGGTGGTTATCCGTGGATCTTATGTTTGGGGGTAAAGAGTTTCATAGCTTGGCTGCTTGAACAGAGAAGGATGTGCCACCCATTGTGTTTGTTTTTTATGGTGGGATTTTAAGGTGAGATGCCACTCTTGAAGCTTGAATGTGGATCTTTTGGCAACTGATAACCAATGTAGGCTTTCAAGGCAGGGAAGATGTGGGCTTGTGGCTTTATATGTAAGAGTAGTCGGGCAGCGGAGTTCCGAACTCGTACTCTTTTCATAGTTGTTAAAGGTGATCCGTGATAGAGGCAATTGGCTTAACAGAGTTTGGACAGAACAAGAGAAATGGTAGTCAGGACCATGTGTGTATACACTACAGGTGTGTTACTCTCGCTCAGAGATCTGTGGGTGTTGTACCACTGAGTTGTTTGAACAGCTCTTCCAATGTGTTTTGCCTAATTGCTACCAATGTCAGTAAGGTGGAAGGAATGCTGGTGCATAGGATAAATGCCTTGTCGCAAACAACCACACTTGCACACTTTCTGCATATGTGCAGTAGAGCGAAAGCTGTCCGCCAAAAACAATATTGACAGAGTACAAACAAAAATCACTTCCCTGAAAAAGTTTCTGGTGGAAGGGCGAATACACTGGCTTTCTCTGGCAATCATCAATGTGTCGTAATTTCTATTTCGTTTACCAGCTTCCTGCAACTCGCTCTCAGTTGTGAGCCATTCATTTCCCACTTGGCCCAACTTTGTTCTTTTCTTGTACATGTGTACCTTTTGGATTTTCACATGGCTTCTTTTAGATTTTGTAGTATTTTTCCCATTCCTCTGGCTTTTCCCTGTCCTTTTTCTGTGTGTATTCCTTTGTAGGTTTCTGCCTTTCTCTGGTTGGCCTGGACCCTGGAGTGAGGCAGAGCTGCCACAAGATGGAATTCCAGATAATCCCTGCCTCGCTCCTCTAGAACCCCCGTTCCATGGCTTGCCTAAGAACTGCCCAAAGGTTTGTAATTTATAAATCTGATGAACAGGACTCTGCTCAAAGAATAACGTTCAAAAGCTCGATAACTCTCGAAGGAGAAGTTCCGTGACAGGTTCTCATTAGCAAGGCCATGAACATTCACAGATTAAGAAGAGTCTCTGTAGGCGTCCTCCTGCCGAGTGCGATATCTATACAGGCTTTCCCCTGGTCCATAAGTGTATTCTAGGAGGAGCCTAGTTCAGGGGCAAAACAAAAGCTCTTGCAGCCCCTGCAGTCAAGCGAGGGGGATCCTTCAAGGGCCCTCAAACCATCTGTTGTTAGGGGCATTCATCTGAAAGCAAATGAATATATGTTATATATGGGAGACTCAGCTTCCCCATCACATTCTACAGGGGGGACCCATTATTTTGCGTTATGCCACTAAACTAGTTGTGTCAGAGCATTACATTCTATATACCAGCTGGGGAGATCCAGTCCAGTGGTGGAATTCTCCTTCAAGTGCCTATGGTTTGTCATCTTTGTCTGGGAGAAAGGAGGCAAGGCGAAAAAGTGGCTCCGTCTTGATATAGGGAATTGATATTACCATTTTTCTGGACTCTGTTGTGTGCACACATCCTAATCTCAAGAGCTCACTTCCTCATCTCATACACTGGGAGCCAGGTGCCCTAAGGGGAGAGTACACATTCTACAGAAATGCATTTATACCTCACTCATCTGAAGTTCACATCCGCAAATATTTCACTCCTGGAGAGTGAGAGGCTCTCGAGAAGAGTAGATATGCTGTGGAAGTGTACCCACTAACTCATCTCGAACTGACTTCATCGAGCTTTTCACTGGTTAGGAGCAAGGAGCCCTGGGAGGACCTCAACAGGTGGCTAGAGACCTTGCCGAGGATGTTTAGGATGTAACGTTATATGGCCTGTATAGAACTACAACAAGGAACCATGAACATTGTTTTTCAATCTTGCAAAGGTTGCTGAACATTGATCTAGGGGCCGTGCGTTTCCATTGATCTCTAATATGAGGCTATTTGTTTTGCGTGTACTTGCTATGGTGATGAGGTTTTCCATGACCACTCAAAGGATTCTGGGTAGATTCCAAAGGACAACAATGCTGACAAGAGGGGATTCGCTAACCGCTCGTAAGGGTAGATGGCGGGTCCTCTGGATTGGTAGGAGTCTTATCTAAAAGGCATACTGTCTATAGACTTAAATCTACTGAAACGGCCTTGTTCGACTGGACTGAAGAGATTTCAGGACCATAATCGCCCAGACGATCATCAGCACAAAGAGGCCAAGGCACTGGCTAACATTGCACTTTACACATACCTCCTATCACTGTGTTCAGTGATTTATCAGCATTTGGGGGAAGGTTAAACTTTCCACAAGGTGACTTCCTCATAAAACCTATCTTGTTCTCTCTTTTCCTTTTCTCCTGCCTCCCTCAATGCCCGAAGTGACTCCTGGATGGTACAAAGTGCGATACATATAATTAACATAACCAGAACCTTCACATAACATCTACTCACCTGTCTGCACCGAATACTTGGAAGCACTCCTTCAGACCTGAAACAAGTCCTACAGTCCCACCATGATTTAAACTCCTCTTCGTAGGTCTGTAGGTAGACTCCAGCAAATAGATATAAAATATGCTAATTGGCTGGAATTTTCTCATCTTTTTTGGATGGGCTCTATCATTTTCCTTCCTGTGAGGCACATCCATGAGTTATTTATGTATAAGGCTTTTTCAAGCAAGCGCCAGGCCTCAAGGGTTGTTGGAGCTTTGTATAGAAGAAAAAGCGGGAAGAACGGAAAAGGGCAGTATGTTCTATGCTGGGTTGGGATGTGGCCTGAATAATTACCAATGGCTGAGAATAATTCAAGCCTTCCATCCATCACTTTTTAGTATAATCTAGTGTGTCATATTGTGTCAAGGCAGGTGAGCAAAAGTTACTTTTATTTTCTTACTACTGCTTTGACTTGAGTGTTTAATGCAAGGATGTCTAACCTTGGTCCATGAAGGCTGAAAATATGCCAAATTTTCAAGATAGCCCATGAAATATAAGTGCATGCAACGAATCTAAAAAAGATGCATTGGCTTAGTGAATGCCTATTCAGGAAATGTGTCCTGGAACAGGGTTTCCTAAAGCAGCGTTTGACTCCCCTGGTTTAACAGTTATTTGAACTGAACAGGGAGGATGGGGCCACAGTGACCACCAATGTTTACTGGTAGAGTGAGGCATTGGAATGAAAAAGCGATGCCTCCCATTAAGACCTGATAGGGCTTTTAGTAGTTGTGTGTCGTATGACTTGCGGGTGGGTGGGGTAGTCTCTCGGGGATTCGCGCGTGGGGTAAAAAAAAACTTACCTTACTGGGTCCCGCGCCGCCTCAGTTCCTGGCTGGGTCTGCGCCCGGGGTTTCCTGGAACAAGAAGCATGCATCCTCCCTCCCCAAAGCCAATCACAACGCTGCAATGGCAGCATTGTGATTGGTGCGGACAGCGCGTAGGGGGGCCATTTTCTCTATGTAGGCTGCATGCAGCCTACATAGAGAAAATGTAGAGTGCACATGACTGGTTTGGTCAGCCCCAGAGGGCCGACCAAACAGTCAGGACCCACAACAGTGGGCAAGCCACTCCTCCCGGACCCACCCACCCACCTGCCTTCAACCAGGCATACCCTCCCACCCGCCCCCATCCAGGCATACCCTGCCTTCTGCTTTCTCGCAGCGCCACAAGCAGAAACATAAAATGGTATTTAAAATACCATTTTATGTTTCTGCTTCTCACACTGCGAGAAAGCAGTGGGGTGACGCTCCTCCGCCCTAATCGAGGAGCCGCCCCTGGTTTTAGCTCGTCCACTGCTCTGCCACCGTTTCAACTCTGCTTTAAATGTCTAAGCACGACAGATTGGCATGGTTGCCGGGGTGACATCTTTTTAGTGGTGGGGGAGGGAGGTAAGTGGGCATCCTGTTTTCCAATCGTCTGCCCCTCTGTCTGGGATTTCTTTCTTATCCTCCTCTCCATTTTGCTGTTCCCTCAGCTTCCTCTCATCCTTGTTTCCTGTTCCATTGCTCAGTTTGGTGTTTACTAGTTGCTTAAGTACTTCGTAAATAAAAGCAAACATTGGCTGTGTTTTTTAATCCGCTTGCCAGATAAGAGGAATGGAGTTACACCTCTTTGTGTTGGTAACAGGCATAAACGTGTAATATTCCACTTGGGCAAGAAGCCAAATAGAGAAACAAGTACAAATACTGAAATCATGAAATATTTTATTTTGTCCATAAACAACCCCCCCCCCCCCCACAAAAATAGATATTTTTATTTTGATAGAGGTTTGTAGCTCTTCAAAATGTTGTATTTCTAAAAGACAAAACAATATACTCCTTTATAGCATATCACATTGACCATCCATTGTCCATACTAGATTCTGTTTGCTGTACTTTTTGCTACTCCCACAAATCAAAGGATAGCAACTTCATTTTTAGCCTCAACTTTCAAATACCTTCACTGATACAGAGCGTTTTAAAATGTTATAGTTTACCATTTGATGTATGTATAACTTATTGATCTGCAAATATTCTCTACTTTTCTAAACGGTCACAGACACCAGAGTACGAATTCTGTACCCTTAAGGACCTACAGACCCCTGGCTAGGATCCGCTGAGCAAATCTTTTTCTGAGAGTAGTAAAAAAATAAAAAAAATAATACCTAGTCCTATCCAGTGTTTTCGGCCTGTGTTCACAACAGCACCTTGACGTTTGCACTTCCGGGTGAGTCTTGGCATTCTGCTTCCAAATCAGCCATCATTTAAGAACCCGTCCTCCCCTCCCCTGGCCTTTCCTGCTCCTCAATCAAAATGACGTATATTATTTTTAATTTTTGTCGGACAGTTCTTCCCATTGTTGTGTCCACACCAATATTTTTTGTAATGTGTTCCTTTGAATGTTATGCTTTCCCTTGCCTTTATTCTCTCATGAACGGCGCTCTGACACAGTCATTCCCAGCTTCCACAACCAATGGTAGGGGCTCCCACACTGGCATTGTCCCTCAACACGTGCGTTTTTAGTGCCTCCTCCCTACTTTGGTAACCCACTCCATGCAGAGCAGGCAAGAATGCACAATCCCCAACTTCCCATTGCCAAGGCAAGAACACCCCCACAGTCCGGCTGCTGTGATGCGACTTCTTTCACTCTTTGGCCATGAACTCTATACCGTGGCAGTTAGGCTTCCAAAATCTCTTCCATGCTTCCAGTGCCACCACATATTAACTGACTTGACTATCCTTCTCGGTCTGACCTTAACTACTATGATCCTCTCTGTGAACACCCTATTGCCTGACTGTCACACTGCCAGAGACCGCAGCCAGAGGAAGAGGTTCAGTTAAGGAAGGTGCCATGGCCCTTGGTGAAGGATGCAAGTTTCCCAAACCACTCATCCTGGATGTGTTCATCTGTTTCTATTTTTGCTTTCAGAATGGAGGCCGGCTGTGTACCTGGCAGTGCTGGATTGCAATATTCACTCACGCGGATGTACCAATTTCGAAGTGACTGCATATCCGACCCTGAAGGTAAGGTTGGCATTAAGGAAATGCTTGGAGGGTTGGCAGTGGTTGAGCAGGGTAAAGAGAAAGCAGGCATGGTGAAGAGTGGGAGGTGAGCGAGCATGTGGGGAAGGCCGAATGATGTGGTATTTCTGGTCAGATTGAAGGTGGAGATGGTAGAGGGGAGACCGGAACTAGAGGGTCATGGGTGCTAAGGAAATTCATAAAGGATTGGATTGACTTGGGTTTTCAGAAGAGACATATGAAAAAGCTAATACAGGGAGAAGAATGGGTAGTGAGCATTGAGGGGTGCAGAGAGCGAGAGGAGGCAAGAGGGTGCTGTGTTGGAGGGAGTATGAGAAAGCAGATAAGGTTGGAGTAAGGTCCAATGAGGTGATGGAAAGGCAGAGCTGGTGTTGTACAGGAAGATGGCTGGGTGAATTCAGGGTTGAAGATATTTCAGAACAGGGGGGAAAATAAGGGTGGCAAGTTTTGCAGCGGGCATTGCGAGAGGGCAGGTAAGTATTGTAACGTTTATAGTGTTGCAGCCAGGGGTCCATAGGCCTGTGAGTACATGATAGTTGTGATATGTGAATATAGCGTCAAATGGAATATATACTCCGGCAGCTTCCTTTGGCGGGTGCTTTAAGAAGTTGGAATTATTTCTCTGAGACTGAGTCTTAATCAGCGGCGGTTACATGAAAAATAAAATGAATTTATTACCATTTTTTTTTTCCTGCTGGCAGTCGAGCCGAGTCTGAGTGTGGGCTATTGCTGCAGATTGGCAGCAGCAGGGAGGGGCGATGGGCACTTCAGTATGAATGCCACTTTGGACAGCTGTCTTGCGACAGCTAGCCTGACCTGCACTTTAAACCTCTCCAACCCGAGCTGTGTTGCACAGCTTGGTGGAGAGCAGGCTCAGGCCCCCAGTGCCTGAAGGAGCATGGAGCTAGCCCTCCCCAACCAATCCTGGCGCTTCGGTCATGCTGCTTAATATTACTAACAGCATGAGAGCAGTGTTTTGGCTGAGAGCCACAGACTGCCAAGATAGAGAGAAACATCAAGGCAGTGGGCAAGTGCACTTACTTTTTTCTTAAATTGTATTTTGACTGGGCTTCACCTCGCACGCAAGTGGAGTTTTGATATGGGTTCGTCAGGGGTCCAACATCACGATACATGCAGTAGAAAAGGACACTGAGGGGAGGTTTGTGATAGCGCACTGCTGCAAAGGCCACCTAGATTTACGTATTGTGGGAGTATACTGCCCAAATTATGATAATCAACAATTCTATTGCTCCCTACATAATAAACTCAACACACTTTCCAGGATGCATACACTGTGGGGAGGTTATTTTAATTGCGTACAATCCTTAAATATGATTAGCTCGAGGGGCCCACCGCGCCCCCATTCAGCAGCTGCAAAGGCTATTGCGGCAATAGCTGAGGCAGATGGTCTGGTTGATGAGTGGCGGCACCGTGCTCCGGCTGGAAAGGGATATATACACTACTCCTCTGTACATGACGTACACACACGTATAGATTTCAAAAGAGGCTGGACAGTGGAACCCTATAGGCCTCAGCACCTAACTTGCTATCCCAAACTTATGTAGATGTGATCCGGAACTACCCAGAAACGTGTGTGCACACTGACAAACACCCACTGTCACAGTGTAATTCCAATACAGGAATATAACAATTTAAAAACCGCACAGGTGCACCACAAAAGAGCTTAGACCAAGAATTTTATAAAATCCACGTCCAAAAGTATTCTTTCAAAGTTCTTCTTTATTTCAATGAAGTTTACTTAAAACATGATCAAGACACAGCCAACGCGTTTCGTCCTTATCAAAAGGACCTCTTCAGGGCTGTAGGTTCAAAACATATATAGAGACATAAATATATATACTGGTTAACAACAAGAGAGGGACAGAAGTTCAAGGAACACTCTTGTCCACCACTCAGCATATATCAAACAACAAAAGAGTGTGACCTACAAGGGAAGAGCAGGCACGAAGAATCACACTAGATTCTTAAAAGAGCCCTCACTCACCAACCTAGTTGGTGACATGCTTCATCATTGGGCCCCCACCAGAGAGGCCCAGTGCCTCTCCGGTGTGCTTCAACGCCAGAATTTCTGCGGAGCGGGTTAGTGGTGTGGACAATGATAATGACAGGGAAGTGGTTTAAAAATGTCTAGATTGTATCCAAAATGTATTTATTAAATGGACAATCTGACATGGCTAAAAACAGAAGTAGAGGATGTTCAAGCTGGATAAATTGGCCGGCTACATCCAAGTGTATATGGTCAACATGTTTCTGCCTTCGAGTGCTATTCACAAGGCATTCGTCAGGACCAGCACAAACCACGGCGGTATGAGCACGCTAAGGCTCACCCTAACCTGTGGTTGTTACAAAAATATATGTGACTAAAAGGGGGTTTGTAACTTACAATTACTTGGACCCAGTCCTCAAATTTTAGAAAGAACAAGGTAGCTCTGTGGAAGAAAAAGAGGACAGAAAAACACAGACAAACATGAAAAGAAACAAACTGTTCAATGCATGATATATTACAGTACTGTCAGGTCTGTCAGTGGTACCAAGACATGCACATGTGCTCTTCGGGAGGTGCACTGTAACCATATATTTAACCGGTGCTGTGCATTATCGTGAAAAAGTGTGTGGTAATATCACACTGACTAATTGGTATGGTATTAATAGTGATTCTAATCAACCATTAGTATGAACTTCGCCACGTGCTTTTAATTCTACACGTCGGCAGTGGAAAACATTGATTAAAGTTACCCACTAAAATATTGGGAGCATCAAATTTGATAATTTGGTAAAGACAAACTGCAAACCATAAGGAGAACCTGCTTACATGAGGTGTAAGGATTACAAACACCATGGGTCTCCGGAGGGGGGTGTTGGCATATAGTCACACCCTAGAACCACGAACAAAAAAGATAAAAAGAAAGAAGAACAATCTCGTCAGCAGCTCAAACTCACACGAGTTACGGCGAAGAAAAGAATTACCTTGGTGATGACACAGTGGGCAACAATACACGCAGCAAGTCCCGGGAACAACAGGCAGGGACCAGCGCACAGAGAGTTTGATTATTAATCTATCAAACACTGACCTGTCCCCTATGGCAACCAAAGTTCTAGAAAAGCCTAGGCTTTGTGCCAAGCGCACCACTGGATAAATTCCGGTTACATTGCGAGCTATCAGAATTTTTTAGAAAACTGAAGCTAAAAGCATACTTTGATAAAATGGGACCCACGGAACCTAATACCAATCATTCCGAAAATACAGGTCTAAAGTTAAAATCCTCTTTACCCCTCCCCCACATACAGTGCCTGCGGAGATATTAGCTTTCGAACAGGCAGTCTTTAATGATGTGGAAACCTTTGAGGATGCGAAGAGTTATAAAAACCTAACCACAGCAGAGTTTCAAGCACCCTAGAGCCTCAAATCCAATGCCTCCATTACCATCAAACCCGCCGACAAGGGCAGAGACATTGTGATCAAGATACAACTGATTACGACAAAGAGTGTAGACGCCTCCTGGACGATCGAAGAAATTACACCCCATTGCGTAATGATCCATCCAGTGACCTAAGGACCGTAATTTGGAACCTAGTCAAGGGTGCTGAAGACGCCGGATACATCACCAAGAATGAAAGCGATTTCTTGACAGTAGGGGAAGGAGTGATACCTTATTTCTACATGTTGCCGAAAATGCATAAAAACAGGACACCAACACCAGGACGACCGATAGTTTCGGGTATCGGCTCTTTGTTGGAGCCCCTGTCACGTTTTTGCTACTTTTTCCTAAAACCTTTGATTCAAAATACATCTACATACTTGAAGGATACTAAGAGCTTATTATTGCTCTTACAAAATCTACCTATTGACGAGGACTCCACCATTCTTGTGACGTTGGACATAGAGAGTCGGACATAGAGAGTCTCTACACAAGTATTCCCCAGGACGATACCATTAGAGTCCTGGGTGAAGCACTGGATGAAATTGCTTGGGACTATCAGACTCCAAAGAAGTTCATTCTTGATTGCGCCACCATGGCGCTGAAGCGCAATTTCTTCAAATATAAGGATGACTTGTTCCTACAATCAACTGGGACTTCGATGGGCAGTACTTTTGCCCCTAGTGTCGTGGACCTCTCTGTTCATGATGAACGAAGGCATATTCTGGCAGTGGACAATCCGTATATCTCTTTCATATCTTTCTGGAAGAGATATATTGATGATATTCTCGTGATTTGGCAAGGACCAGAAGACTCACTTGGAAACTTCTTGGAGTGGATCAACACACAGGATGTCAACCTGAAGTTCACTCATACATGCAATAAGAAGGAAGTTGTCTTACTGGATGTAGTTATCAGCAAAATGGAAGGGGTCTTACAACGAAAACACATTACAAACCCATTGCGAAAAATAATTTGCTACAGTTTTCGAGTTTCCATCCTAGAGCCCTGCATGAAAACCTCCCTTATGGCCAGTATCTTCGGATAAGGTGCAATTGCAGCAAACTGGAGGATTCCCCATGCAATTAACCGTCCTAACTACGAAACTGAAGGACTGTGGGTACCCAGAGAAAATACTGAATACAAGGTACAAAAGAGCCAGGTACCAACCAAGAGACGCTCTTTTGGAAGACATTCCAAAACTCAATGAAGTTACCCTCCTTACCTGTGTTACCACCTATAGTGTAGCATCTAATGTGGTGAGTAAGTCAATAAATAAACATTTGAGAATCTTAACCAGCAATAACAAGACCTGAGACAAACCCTTATTTTCTTACAAAAGGGCAAGAAGTTTGAGAGATACCCTTGTTCACACACGTCCCGGATTATGTGGTGCACGGTGGTGCACGGTTAATTACTGTAATATTTCTATATTCTAGTTTAATCATAAATATCTCTCTTGATCTAGGCCGGCTGTTGCAATTGTGCAACCATTGTCGTATATCACCTAGTTCCCTGACCTGGGACATTGGATTGCTTTGATTGGGGGTTATCACATACCCACTCGTCCTTCTTCTGTCAGATTAAGGTGCTAACTAAATATCAAACTTAGTAAGTATTGGGCTATACTGTCAAGCCTTTAAGCATAGCCCTCTTGTCACATTTAGGAATATTAATCCAAATTATCTCTCTCAATATAGATACATTTAGGACGCAGCAACCGTTCACTCCACATTTGGCTTATTATGCGGTTTATTTGCCAGTGTTGACAGTATAAAAGACTCATCTCGGTGGGTATTACAATATGAATAGTACGCTCACAAATTGGGAATATGGCTCCTTTCACTTCTTTTAAAGATCTTGCAACCTTATTTTGATATCTCACAATCCTTGGTTCCCTCTCACTTGGAATTGCGTGATTTCTCAATACCACTTTTCTCTATTGATCCTTAACTCTCTCTATTGACCTTAACTCTCTCTCTCCCTATCAATCCTTTATGGATTGAAATTGAACACTGTTGAAAAGTCTGTGATGTTTTAAACTGTTCTGTCTTATGTCCACAGGTGTATATATATTTATGTCTGTATATATGTTTTGAACCTACAGCTCTGAAGAAGCCCTTTTGATAAGGTCGAAATGCGTCGGCTGTGTCTTGATCATGTTTTAAAAAAACTTCATTGAAATAAAGAAGAACTTTGGAAGAATACTTTTGGACGTGGATTTTATAAAATTCTTGGTCTAAGCTCTTTTGTGGTGTACCTGTGCTGTTGTTTTCCCACACATATAGATTATTGGTTAGCGTCCAGAAGTTTAATTCGTTTTATATCATTACGTGTACACCTGCCACATACGTATTCGGACCACTACCCAGTTCAGTTGCAGCTAAATATAGGGGATATACAGCCCAGAGTCCGTACATGGCAATTTCCTCAGTACTCCTTGTTGGATGAAGCATTCAAGACTGAAATCTCAAAGGAGATTGACCTGTTTCTTTCTACTAACTTAGGCAGCGTCCCCAAGATGGCCACCATATGGGAAACATTTAAAGTCTACATACGGGGGGCTGTCATATCGAAACACGCGGGGGTCCTTCGTTCCATTGGGGGAGACTGCGGAGACTTGCGGACCTGGAGAGATGTGCTATCTAGACTCTCCTCCTGACATATTAGCACAAATCAGTGCCAAGATAAAAGAATACAGCAAAGAGGCTCAGATGGAGGTAGTGCACCTGGAAAAGTATGCAACAACGATAGTATACGTCGAAAGGGAGAAGGCAGGAGCTTTAGTTGGCTGTGCTGACTCGCCCAGATGGTGGTCCCGGTGAGGTGCTGGAGCTTTGCGATGACAATGACATTGCACTACGTGGAGGTGGGCAGATAGCAGAGAGATTTTGCTCCTACTATGCAGAGCTATACACATTGTGTCCATCCGATTCGGAAGAATCGGATGAAGAATATTTATCCTACATTGCCATGAAGTGGCTCTCAAACTCCCATAGAGAACACCTGATGACTCCTTTGCGTCCCACCGAGATCGCTGCTGCCCTGAAAACTGTGTCCAATACCAAAGCCCCAGGGTCTGATGGGCTCACGGTAGCATTTTACAAGGCCTATCAGGACCAACTATTGTCCCACATCGTAAATCTATTTGAGGAAATGGCAACAGATGGCATAATGCCTCCAAGTGTGAGAGGCCACTTTGATAACTTTGCTTGAAAAAGATAAACATCCACAACAATGTTCTTCCTACAGGCCACTCTCGTTGTTCAACACAGATACCAAATTATTTGCTAAAATACTTGCAAATCGGCATGGCCCATTGCTCCCTATGCTGGTTGCCCATGAGCAATCTGGCTTCGTGCCTACTCGTTTGTTAACAAGTAATTTGCGGACACTATTTGGCACTATTGCTGGTATAGATCCGGAGATGCATGCAGCTGCAGTTTTTCTCAACGCCGAAAAGGCCTTCGATTCTGTCAAATGGCACTTTTTAAGAGCAGTATTGAAGCGAGTGGGGGTAGGTGAGATATTTATTAAATTAGTGGATGTAGTATATACGAACAGTCCACTGCTGGCGTCCGCATAAACGGATTCCTCTCAGAGCCAATAGTTATTACAAGAAGCACAAGACAGGGGTGCCCTCTGTCTCCCCTGTTATATGCATTAGTGGCGGAAACTCTCGCGTGTGCAGTCCAGGAGTACCACGGGTTTCGGGGGATACGCTTCCCATAGTATGATTTAATAATCACAGCTTATGCAGATGATATGCTTGTTTATGTTCATGAGCCGGCGCAGAACATAACACCAATCTTGCAGGAGGTGGAGCGAATTGGGCAACACTCTGGCCTGCGTATCAACTGGAATAAGTCCATTGCGTTCCCAATAACCCCCAACACGCTCCCAGTGGTTAGCACTTACTCGATTGAGTGCACATCAGAGCCTACTAGGATATCTGGGTGTGCAAATACACACTGATCCAGGGGTGGTGATTCGTGAGAACTATGGAAGGGTGATACAAAAACTCTCGGACTCCGTTGACAAATGGATCCATTTGCCGCTGTCACTGATAGGACGTATATCACTCATGGAGATGATGGTGCTCCCTAGGTTCTTCTTTCTCTTTCTTTGTTAACATCCCTATTTTTTTGCTAAAGTCATTTTTCCGCACATTACGATCTCTTCAGATCCGACTTGTCTGGGCTGGAAAGCAAGCACATATGACATGGGACACATTGACCTGACCATACTCAGAAGGCTGGCTGGGTGCCCCAGACCTCGAGTTGTATTATTGTGTTGCGCAGCAGATGCATGCCTGTTTCTGGTTGCATGGACCCCAGGATAGTCCGCAATTACACATAGAAAGGGACGCTGTGCATCCTTTGTCTCTTCTGCAATACTTATGTGGGGCGCCCTGTAGGCGTTATCATATCATAGATCCGGTGGGGAACACACGGAACCTGCTTTGGAGGGCTGCACGGAGGCAGGGAATTACCTTACTTTACTCCCCCAAATTACCGCTGGAACTTTGTGGTTGGTTGCCAATGCAGCAGGAGAAAGAATTTATTAGAGCCATGCAATCGTTCGAAATCACCACTGCAGACGATTATTTTGAGGAAGGGGCGGTCAAACAATGGGAGACGCTAAAAATAGAGACACTGGCTGTCCGGGTATGGCCAAATGTCATTATTTCCACGCGAGACATGTGCTGCACGCAACACTGGGTGATGAGATGCTAGAGCCGTGCGAATACCCCCCTCTGACGTATCTGTTAAATGCTAAAACCCCTCAACATATGATTTCGATATTATATACCCTCTTCAACACAGGCGCAGGTTCCGGGCACATGAAAGCTTTACAAGAATGGCGCGCAGAGTTAGAGTTGGACATCACAGATGAGCAGTGGACGTATTGCTGCGCAGGCACAAAGTCAGTCTCCCAAAATGGTAGACATCGCCTGACGCATTTTAAGTATTTATAAAGGGTGTACTACACTTCCGTTCGCTTTTACAAAAATGGCCTTAGAGAGGATGACAGGTGTGAAAGGTGCGGGTTGGAATCTACAAACTTCACCCACCTCGCCTGGGACTGCCCGGCTATTCGAAGGGTCTAGCAGGTAGTACACGCTGCATTACAAGACATTGCGGTGTGGGACTCAGGCTAACCCCATTGAAGGCCCTACTGGGCTATGTTAAAGAGTACCCAAAGAGGTTGCGCAGGTTACTTGCGCTGGGCATTTAATTGGCAAAGCGCAGAGTAGCGCTACGGTGGATGTAAATGCTTTCATGCCTATTCGATGCAAACCTAAAGACATTTGGGAACCATTCAAGGCATACCTTGCTTGTCACACAACGTCGGAAGAGTCGGAGGACGAACACTACAGAACTGGTGTCGATTGACTCAGCAACTACCTATACGTTCAGTGAATACGGCTGTTATCTACCACTAAGTAAAGTGTGGGGGATGGGGCTGGTCGCCTCTTCGTAGGGGCTGTATGTATTGTGGTTTCCTGTATGCATTGGATAAGTACCCAGGTGTGGGCAATGTCACCCAAATCTATTAAGCAGAGTGTCAATATCTATGCTATGCCTGTCATGCTTCTTTGGACCTTTTCCGTGGGCTGCTGCTTATAATGTAACACTTATTGGGCTTTGAGTTTGTATGCAAATTGAAAATAAAGTTTTTAAAAAAAGTTTTAATTTTGACTCACTGACAGGCATAGTGGGAAACTCGGACTGTCTCTTCTCCAGGGCGCTCAATCGTGGCCCATTATAGACACTGTTTAAAATGGACCACGATTGAGTACTTTTATTTTGTCCTTAATGGCACTGTTGCCTTTTATCAGTGGCTGGCAGTGGGTCAGAATATTCGCCCACCACTTTAATTTGGCAGTAGCCACCTCTGGTCTTAAAGTCAATCAACAATGTTTGAAAAGAAAAGATAGGGTAGAGGCCTCAGGCATGACAGGATCTCAGGAAAGAGTAGTAATGGAGGCATCACTAATGACCAGACAGTGTACAGGCATGATTGTACTTGTGTATGAAGATATAATGAGAAGATGGGATGGAGGCTGACTCCTATAATGAGCCCTAGAAGGGCTAGTGATGAAGGTATTTACCACATGAGAATATTGTGACGGGTTGAGGTGGACGGGGTTGTATCTCAATGCTCCACAGTAGCCCCTATCACTGTATCATTAAGGTAAGCAAATATAGGTAAGTATATATTTGCTGTTCTTAACTTCACTCCTGTAAGGCTTCTGGCTTTAAAACTCGAATGGACTCGTGTATGGGGATACTGCAAATGGTCGGCATAATGGCTCTTCTGCACCAGCAATTCAAGAAGGGTTAGAGAGGGCTCTTGCTGTCCATGAGGATACGAGGGGAAAATAGCGAAGTGTCCGTTCGCACGTGCCAAACTGGGCATATCAGGAGAGGAAGAAATCAAATAGTTCCCATTTGAGAAAGAACAACAAACGGGTTGAAGGAATGCCTGACTTAATACCAACCACTGATGATGGCCTAGGGGCACATTCCAGTCCTTGTTTTTTTTTTTTACCTATTGTGCTGCTCTAGACAGGGACTAGCCCTATGGAGAGAGCGGAGCGGCAAGCAACGACAGCAACGGGAGCAGCGAGCTGCGGAAACGAGCAAACGGGAGGCTGGAGATGTGGAAACATCGCTGAGACGAGTGAGAGAGTCAGCGGGTGCCCGGGTGAGTGCGAGCGTGAGCGGAGAAATCTGCGGTGAATTCGAGACCCCAAACCGCTAACCGCTCCTCCCCGCATCCCTCTCCCTCTCCCTTCACATCCCGGTCTGGCCCGACTGTGCACGTTTCCACGTTGTTGGGGCCCGCCTAGAACGTGGCCATCTCACTCATCGGGTTGCTTTTCAGGGTGAAGTCTGGAAAGACCCTTGCTGGTCCCCCGCTGGAAAAGACCCCGCTGGGGGGTGGTAGGAGACCGCCGGTGATTGCTCCGACTTTAGAGTGCGAGCGTGAGTGCGTCTTTAACAGACAGCCGCAGCAAGTGCAAGTGCGTGCCTAGGCGTTTTGGGGAGGCTGGCTAGCTAGTTTCGGGCGCCGCTCGTAGGCTTTGGACTCTGCATCTTCTATCGGCTGGGCTCCCTTCGTGGATGTGTTTGGCGGCTGATGAAGACAACAATACGCTGTTTTTTTAAGGCACAGGGATTTTATCTTGAACTCTTCTTACTCGGGACTGCGAGGACCAGGGTGCTTTGTGCACTACTCACCTGTTGCACCTGGTTCCTCTTCCCGACTCCTCCCCCGGCAAGTACTTTACGCCTCGCGGCCCCCGCTTCGCGGGCGCCGCTCGTAGGCTTTGGACTCTGCATCTTCTATCGGCTGGGCTCCCTTCGTGGATGTGTTTGGCGGCTGGTGAAGACAATACGCTGTTTTGTAAAGGCACGGGGATTTTATCTTGAACTCTTCTTACTCGGGACTGCGAGGACCAGGGTGCTTTGTGCACTATTCACCTGTTGCACCTGGTTCCTTTTCCCGACTCCTCCCCCGGCAAGTACTTTACGCCTCGCGGCCCCCGCTTCGCGGGCGCCGCTCGTAGGCTTTGGACTCTGCATCTTCTATCGGCTGGGCTCCCTTCGTGGATGTGTTTGGCGGCTGGTGAAGACAATACGCTGTTTTTTAAAGGCACGGGGATTTTATCTTGAACTCTTCTTACTCGGGACTGCGAGGACCAGGGTGCTTTGTGCACTACTCACCTGCTGCACCTGGTTCCTCTTCCCGACTCCTCCCCTTGCCTACTTAACCCACACGTGGTCTCGCGTGAGCGGGACGCGTGCGGGGCGTAGGCCGGGGCTAAGCCCGAGGCAAAGGGCGGGCCTATTCCCCTACGTTCCTTTGTATGTTGCATTGATTTGTCTGCTAGTACTGTTGCTATTGCCCAGAGTCCGGTTAATGTTACTTTAGAAAAGGCAGGGGGGTTGTTAAACGGCACTCTCGATAGTTATTTTACAAGGGTTCCCACCGATCTGAATAGGGAGGTAATACTAGAAGAGCGTAGGGCGGAGCGCCGTCGCTCGGTTGAATGCCTGAAAAACTTGGTTCCAAAAGATCTCACTCCTTACGCCCTCCCTCTTAGTGGAGTAAGCCCCAGTGGTATCGACGACCCTATGTCTCTTGAGAGTGTCCCCCTTTTGCTACGCGATTCTATATCTACACTTTCCATCGAACCGTCTTGCAGTCATACTCCCCTCTCTAGTACCAGTGCCTTAATTGTCAATTTAACTAATCCAACTATCAGTAGGGGAAAATCTGTTCGACATAAGATGATTAAATCAATCTCGCCGATGGTACATGGCCCCCCTCCAGGTAAAAGAAGACGTAAAGGGGGTGAACACCAAAAATCCAAGATTAGCCACAAAGACTTTGGCAGGCCTTCTAAGCCGACCATTAGATTAGATCAGGCGCCAGTAGCTGTTTTGGCTAACCCCTCTAAATCTATCCACATTGATAAGGAAGCAAGCAACATTGTACCCACTGCTACTCCTGCCAACTCCCCATTGAAAACAGTACTCTCCACCCTTTTACCAGATAGCATGGAACAACTATTTAGGTCTTTCGTCTCTCCAATCATCGAGGGGCTAAAGAGGGTGGAGAAACGTCTTGAGGTTATCGAGTCCGTTATTAACAGTAAGGACGTTGCAACTAGGGTTATTGGGAGTACGGCGGTGTCCCCCATAAATCTGGCTGTACAACCAAATGGCTCAGACCCTAAAGTTATATCAGTATCTTCCAATCTAGTAAAACCCCATCAACAAAGGCCACCTCCCCCAATGTTGGTTAACAAATCAACTGTAATTCCTGCAAACGATCCTATGAGAGGAATAGATAATGTATCTGCAGGAAAAATGCGGGAGGGGGGGAGGAATAGATATACAAGGGCTTCAATGAGCAAATGTCCAATAGTTGAACTCCCCCCTGAAGCAGTGCCCTATGCGGTCGTTTTGACGGGGGTTCCCACATTGACAGATAACAAAAGGGAAGGGTTTGCCCAATTAAAAAACAAAATCATGCACTGGTTTAGTATATATAGACCAATCACAAATAACATCAATGGTGAAATAGTGCATGTTCGGCGACTCCCATGGTTGGGTGGTAGAAGTAAAGATCTCGAGGGTGATGTAGTCGTGGTCAATTTCAGAGACCCACGTGTGGTCAACCACATATTAAACTGGCCTTTGGGTAATGGAATGAACTCCATCATACCTCGTGCTTTGACATACTTCTATCCCAGATCACTTGTGTTCCCTACAACTCATGTCAGCGGCCAAGCACCCATTTACCCAAACTATTCAGTACCTTATATTATGGGGCACCCTGCACAAGCACAATATTTAGCACCTGTTCCGGACCCCTTTGTGTGGAATATTGTTCCTCCTAGATCCCATAGAAACATTAGTAGGAGAATGGAGCATTTAAGACCTTTCACACCTTTGGAGACTGTAAACAGGTTCGATGTGCTCACAGATATGGAAGGGTGCGATTGAAGATTACAGCCGTTGTGGGGCTCGTGGGCTCGCCCGATTGGGGGTGTTACCCACGCGATTCCGCAATGTTATGTATCTTTTAGTAACCAAATAGTTTGGTCTGCTCCCCTTACTGACCGTGAGCCCAATATTGCCTATGACAATACTTGCAGGGACGATGTCTTGATGGTTGGTATGACTCCTGTTGTAGACGAAAAAGGTTTAATTACAACCTCTAATGTGCCATCGCTCTTGTCTGTTTCAGGCAGGAATGATCTTAACAAAGGCGGGGTTGAGGCTGGAAGTTTAATGTCATGGAACATAGCGGGCTTGCGTCACAAACAGGAGTCGCAAGAGTGGGTTGACTTTGTCAATGGTTTTGATATCTGTCTATTCCAAGAGACATGGGCGTGCGAACCCGTGTTCCTTCAGGGCTTTTTGAACTATCATGTCCCAGCAACCAAGGGTAAAAAGGGCCGACCTATGGGAGGTTTGACGATCTGGGTCCGGCAAAACCTGTGTCTTAACATTAGAGTTATTGAGACAGGGAGCAGGGATATCCAACTAATAAACCTAGATTTGGGATCGTTGGGGTGCCTTAACCTATACAATGTATACGTTAGGGGCAACAAGGGTGGGAAGTCAGAAGTTTTAGCTTCCTTGGTGGCTCTCTTAGAGACCCATTCCCTGGTTAGCAATATTATAATTGCAGGTGATTTTAACCGTACATTCGAACCACTAGATATAGGTGATGACTGTATAGGGACAGAAGAAGATAGGCATTGGGGTGTCCCTCCACTTGATCTAGAACCGATAAAACGATGGTCCGATGATATCATTTGCATAAATGCTATCTGTCTAGAGAGAGGCCTCCGTGCGCTGAATGGGAGAACCAAGAGCGATAGGATGGGGGCTTGCACCTTTGATAATAATCGGAGCAGGAGCAGAATAGACTATGTTATGTGCAACTTGGAAATATGGAATCAGGTTAATGACATGGAGGTTATACACAGGTTGGAAAGTGATCACGATCCTCTGTGTATTTGTCATAGATGGTGGCCCTTGCCTAGAGGGAATGTACGAACAGAGTGGGAAGGTCTCCCTCTACCAGTCTCTTCCAATAACACACGTCGGTTAAAATGGCCCCGTGTATTGGCCAACCAAGATTCTATGGCTAGTATAAATATGGAGGTGGATAGAGCAATTGAGGCCTTGGAGCAGGTTGCCACTGCTACCCAGGGGTCGCAGGAAGCGACAATAATTCATGATTTACTCTTTTTAACTATCAAGTCACACTTCCAGAAGGTAGGTAGGATTAATAACAACAGGGCCCCTAAGAAGACTGCGAAGTGGTATAATGCACAGTGCAGGATGGCAAGGTTGGCCCTGGGCAGTGCTATTAAGTCTAGGGATTTGGTGGTAATTCGTGGCGCTAGAAATAACTATATAAATTGCATAGTCGCAGCTAAAAAGGAGTGGGACGAGAGGCACTGGAGCGAGTTGTTGGAAGCCTGTGGTTCCAAGGACTCCAGGCTTTTCTGGAGTATTGTCAGATGGGGGAGCGGTGGAGTGCCCGATTGCCCTGATAACAATGTTCAGGAGGAGGAGTGGGTTAAATATTTTAAGCCCCAATATGCTGAACCTAATCCTGGCAGGGAGATGGAAGGGTTTAAGGCTGTCTACCCGAATGAGCCTTTTTTTAGCCTCAAAGAGGTTTTGTTGGCTCTAAGTGCTGTATCGTCGGGTAGAGCCCCTGGGATGGATGGGGTTCCGGCTGATCTCTTTACATATGACAAGGAAAGATGGGGTAGATACATCCTTCTCCTAGCTAACGCAGTTGCTCAAGGAGCACCAGTACCGATGAGTTGGAGGGGTGCAATCATCATTCCCATATTTAAGAAGGGCGATAGGGGGTCGCCTGGGAACTATCGGCCTATTAGTCTGATAGCGACCATTCAAAAGGTTGTGGGGAGGATGGTTGTAAACAGACTCATGAATTGGGTAGATGAGCACAATGCATTATCACCCTACCAAGCAGGGTTCCGGAGGGCTACTAGTACGATGGACCAGGTGTTCCGATTCACTCTGGTTCAGTGGCGAACTGTGACACTGGGTGGCGGCAGCTTGTACGCTGCTTTTGTAGATTTACGGGCCGCCTTTGACCTGGTGCCTAGGTCCAAGTTGTGGTCTGAAATAAGAAGCCTGGGTCTGCCCGACGACCTGTTGACTATGATCATGCGGCTACATGAGGCAAATTTCGCTAGGATCCAGTGGGGTACGCAGGGTGAGACTATTGATGATTTTCCGGTAGAACGGGGCGTGCGACAGGGTTGTGCGATGGCGCCACTGCTCTTTTCTCTGTTTATTAATGGGGTAGTGGCCAGAATGTTAGCTGAGAATGTGGATGCACCCTCGTTGGCGGGCATCAAGATACCGATCTTGATGTTTGCCGACGATACGTTGATCATGTCCAAGACCCCTAGTGGCCTGCAAAGTGCTTTCTGTATCTTTGACGATTTTTGTAGGAATTATGGTCTGGAAGTCAACGTGGCAAAGACCAAACTCATGTTTTTTAACCCGCACCGTAGTGTCAGACCCAGGCTGTATTTGAGTGAACGTCCCCTGGATGTAGTCAGAGCCTTTACTTACCTGGGCATTTACATAACTGACGATTTAAGATGGGCTCAGCATATTGAACTGGCAGCTTTAAAGCATAGACAAGTGTCTGGAATCCTTGGGCTTGAGCACAGGAAATCACAGTCGAAACCCATTGCACCAGCTCTGAAGGTGTACGAAGCAAAAACTCTGGGATCTGCACTGTATGGTGCAGAATTGTGGAGATTTGGCCATCTTAATTCGACGCAGATGTCTGAGAATAAGTTTCTCAGGTCATTAACTGGTCTCCCTAAAAGTACACCCCTGATCCCACTCAGATATGATTTGAAAAGGAAGGCAGTAGGGGATTTGGCAAGGCTACGCCCGATCTTGTATTGGAGGCGGCTCTGGACTACACCAGAACTTAAGCATTATGCTGAAGGATTTGCGGCTGTGATTAAGGCCGACGTTTTTCATAAAATCCAATGGCTGACCAAACTTAGAGCATTGTTATGTATGCTTGGGTTGAAGACGTTATGGGACACTCCACAAGAAGTCGCCTTCCCAAGCAAGCAAACAATTAAGGAGCAGTATTGGGCCTTTGTGTTCGAGCAGGCATGGAGAAAATCTGACGCAGGCTCTATGTCTGGTCGCTTTTTGGAGGTTAAGTCCCTCCCTAGACTAGAATTATTTTGGGATATCATAACTAACCCAAGGGATAGGAAACTTTTCTTCCAACTGAGGATAGGTGCCCTCCCCTTAAGGTCTTTAACTGGGAGGTGGAGGGGGTCCACTAATATTACCTGTCCTGCCTCTGGAACTACTAAAGAGTCCATTGGGCACTTCTTGTTTTCCTGCAAGGCCTACACAGCCCCTCGGCGTATTTGGCTAGCACCGGCTTGTAGAAATTTAAGCGTCCCTAATGGTTCTGTAGCTATGAGAATTATCTCTACTAGTTCCTGCCTCCAATTGTCTGTTGCAACTGCTAAATTCCTGGGGTGGGCATGGTCCATTAGGCAGAGAACAATTGCCTAGGAAGTAATTGTCCAGACGAATGTAATATTGGCACTGTGTTATTTTATTGTATTTATACTTACTTTTCTAAAATGATGGTTTGTATATTTATGTCGTATGATTTTAATAATTATTATGTGTATTGCTTTTATGAGAAATTCTCGAATAAAGCTTTTTTGACTTGACTTGGCAAAAGAGCATTGGTCCTACTCCAGTGGGAACAGTCCAATCTGAACTGCCAGGTCCCCTCTTGACTAGAACACAAGCAACTCTTGATCGACCTACTCGGACTTTATCATTGAAGTGTAGCTTGAGTCTTGTATCACAGCAAGCATGGGAGCCATGTCTGGGCGTACCTGTCACGCTTGGGTCATGTACTACAACAGAGTGATGGAAGGAATGCTCAAAATGATCTCGGCCAGCTCCACTGCAGTTGCTAGTCAGATAATGTCTCAAACTGCCATCTCTTAAGTTCTGGGTAGGACTGGTACAGGACTCCCGCCCCCCACCCCACCCCACCCCATATTTAACAAGAAGCCATAGCATATCATTTCATCGCAACCCTGTAGAATGTCCAGCTTTGTCTGCTGTCTGGAAGAAGGGATCCTTTAGTCATCCTTGTAGTCACTGAGAAAATGTTCTCTGTTGTGCTGCAATCACATCATTACTAAGGCTTCCGGTTTTGAGATATCAAATGTGCTGCACAGGGTCAGTCTGTCAGAATGCATCAGCTGTCCATGTGCATATTTGACAGAGATCAGTCTCAGTGGTTATGCTGTGATGTCAACAAATAGGTGGGAGAGAGAAAGGTGGTTGTAGACGATCGGAAGGAGTGTACCAATGATGGCAGTATTCACATGAACCGTCCAACACGGATTCTTGAGCCTCACCTGGTCTGAGTGGCTTTCAGAAATACAACAAACAGGTAGTTGTTATGTCCAATAGCCTACACCTGCCTGACCTAAGCATGACTGGAAGTTTACAACAGCAACCTTTGAAATTCCAGGATCCATGGGAGACAAAGGAAATCAAGGAGTATTATGGGAAAGTTAGTGCTTTATGGACCTTCCAAAGCATTACTACAATTTTCATTCGTTTTTTTGTAGACACTGGGTTGTATACCTATTGAGGTAGAGCCTGACCTTATGATTAAGTAAGGTTAGAGATGAAACAAAAGTTAGGGCCCCTCACCATCACGAAGCCTGTAGTCTTTAACCATCCAAACGCACCTACTTCTGGCAGACTAGAAGACTGTCCCATCACAGAACTGTATTTTGCCTAGCATAACTTTGTGTGTCACAAGAAATAGTAAGATGGGTGTTAACGTTTTTTTCTTTTTTGTTTCCACAGTTTTTCAAAGCCTTCTCTGCAGATGTTTCCAGTGGGAAGCGTATAAAGGGTCAGTGTCCAAAATGTTTACAATGTATGGTTTTAAGCAAAAATTTGAACTATTGAACATAGACCTAATTCTGTGCATGTTCAGGAAATGCTTATCTTGGCCAGATCTGAACCAGAAGTAATTATTGACAAAGCACTTGATAAAAGAAAAATAGGATGAGTTTATATTTGTAAGCCCCGCACACTCTTTATAGGGGACATGAGTCATCCAAGTGGCATGCACATCTGGTAGTTACATTTTAATATTACCACAGAAGAGGTGTCTCTCGTGTGTGTGTTTTGATATGTGAATGAAATTAACTTAACGCATGTAAAATACATCTCTCTTAAATCAGTTTTGATGGTCATGATATGGCTTCTAGCTACTTTCATGTTTTGCACAGGACTGTGTTGACAACCAGTACTTGTGCTCAGCCTCAATGACTGCTGTATTGCTGCATGTCGAAGTGCTGGTTCCAGATGAGGATGCCTATTATGTACCTAGCTTCTGCGGTGTCCTACTTTGAACTTTATAAATAAATAAATAAATAAATATTTGGCCCTAGTTCAGGATTTTACCAAGAAATTGGTCCTGACAAAGGTATCTGTGCTGTTTCACATGCTTGTTTTGAATAGAGTTCCGGGGTTTGACTTTGTGTCTAATTTGGCTTCTTGTGCAAGATTTCATAGGAAGGGCAGAGTCAATTTGAATGGTTGGGAAACTTCTGTGTTTGGATGTTCTTCTATGGCATGTTTAGATTTAACTACAGCACTGTTACTTTTCCTGGTTTTGATTTGGTGACTGGTCTGGTTCTAGCTTCTGGCTTTAAAACTGTTTTCCTCACTGGTCGGGATTTAGTCAAGATGTGTTGTTTGAACAGTTGAAGGTTGCTTGCTCTGGATGTGGTTTGGTTACCAGTCTCAAATAAGGGCAGGGGTTACATTTCTAGATCAGGCTTTGTTGCGGATTATGGCTATGGCTCTGATCTCTGCTTGTGGATTTAGTTAGAAGGAATGAGATTCGAGTTCTAGACCCTTTTCTGCTTATGCGCAGATACTTACTATTTGACTTGGTGCCCTTTTCTGGTTCACTTTATGCTCGTCCTGTATCGGATATGAAGGTTTTGTTCTGTAGTCCTCGCTCAAACTGGTTCTATCTCCAGTTTGTAATGACTCTTCATCCCACCCAAGTTATGGCTACAGACCAAGACCTGTTTGTACGCCGCATATTCTGGAGTCCAGGCAGTGGTCACTGGCTTAGATCCGGTTTGTCGGGTTCCATTTCTAACCTGAATTACAAAAGGAAGTGGTTCTGGATATGAAAAGGTTTGTTGTTGGTAAATCTGTTTCAGAGGGTACGGTTCTTTATTTTGAGTCTGATTCTTTATTTTATGTCTAACACAAAGTGTGACCTATTTATCTCTGTACTTCGGATCTACATCCTTCTTGGCTCTGTATCTGGCCTAGCAGTGGTTTGGTAAGGGGTCTGATTGAGGCATCTGTGTATCGCCAATGTCATGTTCTGTGTGGCATTACTAAGGTTCTCTGCGCCAGTTTTTTTTCTCACTTTCTTCGACTCCATTGTCTTTTTTCCCCCCTGTTGTTGCTGGTCAACTGAAACAGTGTTTGGTTTAGAAGTTGGTGAGTGTTGGTGCTGGTTCACTTGTGTGAGAGATTTGGCTTCTGGGAATCAAAGTGCTAATGGAGAATTAAAAAATAAAGGAATACACTTGAAAAGAAAGAATTATGAAGAACTTGTTTGGAAGAAAATACATTGTTCATGGCATGCATAGCTGTAAATACACATGCTCTTCATACTCCTGCTATCTAGTGTTGGGCTCGGATGTGTGCAACTTCTTTTTCTTTGAAGAAGTATTTTGAGGTACGAGGTATAGTGACTCCTCCTCTACTACTAGTAATGCACTTAGGCATTGGCTCCATTGCTAGATTGCTATTTTTCTGTCATCAGGTTCGGACATATTCTCACCACGCTCTAGGCCGACACCTCGCTGTGTTCGTCGTTGGACACTTTAGGACTTTCCGTTCCTGTTGATAAAAACAATTGTTGTCTGCAGTACTTTCAGTGCTATGGCAATCTGCGTCTAGCATAGTGAGTGGGTTTGACTTAACGCACCTCTGGGGCCTTTTCCTTCGTTTTCCTTCACCCAGAATGCAGACATCGTGATGGAAAGGACTTCTGCCAATACTGTCCACAGTGCCACTTGAAGTACCTCTGGACAGACCTCCGTCCAGTCTGCAACTTTTTCCTGTCTCCAGAGCTCGACGAGGCCATCAGTTCGGTCTGTCTCGCCTTCAGCTCCAAAAAGAATTTGCAGCACGCAAGTGATCGACAACTAACTTGCGTACGGACCATGACACAGAGGAATGGAGACAACACCCTCAGGGAGGAATCAGTGCCCAGGCCCTCGGGCGAGCAGGTCCTACTCTTCAGCCCTGAGTCGAATTCTGATTTGGAATCCATGGCAGATGAACCCCAGGAGGTCCAACCACAGAAGTCATTGACCGCAGGTATGACCTCCCGCCCTTTACCACCTCCCCATCATTTAATTCAGGCAGAGCACAGCCCTCAAGTGAGTCGGGCATCAATCCCAGAAGCCCAGTATCAGGCTTCCAGTCCACAACTGCCTGAAGACCATGGTCTGCATTGACAAAAACCCTCAGATTCAACTCCGAGTCAGCCATCAGCAACGAAACAGCAGCAGAAAACCCGGCCTCCAGTGCCGACAAAATCTTCGACAGCAGGCCTGAAATTGCCCTCAAAGCCCATCCTGCAAACTTTCTCGGCACGAGTGGGCCAAAAAACACCTTTTGCGCCTAAGTGTCTGGCATCCGAAGCCCCATCCTTTGCTGGATCTGAGAACCAGGAGCTACCCTTCCTGCAGTGTCTACAGGAAGAGCTTGATGCCCAGTAAAAGCAGATCCTCATCCACTCGCAGACCGGCAGGATCATCACTCAACCCCCTCCAAAGGTTCAGGACTCTGTCCCTCACAAGAGGAAGCTGACTTTCGAGGAGGTCTTGCCTTAGAGCCTGCTCCACCGGCCAAGACCAAGAAGCATCTGGACACGGGCACTAGCGCTCTTCCTCCTAAACCCCGTCCTCTTCCTCCTTCT
Organism: Triturus cristatus; assembly: GCF_964204655.1. Classification (NCBI taxonomy): domain Eukaryota; kingdom Metazoa; phylum Chordata; class Amphibia; order Caudata; family Salamandridae; genus Triturus; species Triturus cristatus. Next base: position 358,065,325 of record NC_140586.1, on the reverse strand, counting down.
CCTCCATCCTCCTCTTCCCATTTCACCTCATCCACAGGAACCACCTCCACATAATTCACCAAAGGGTTCCCTAGGGGACCCCATTAAACCCTGAGCCTGGGGATGACCTGTTGGATGATTATGATATAGATCCATCTAGGGATACTGGGAACATTGACCCAGACCTCTGCCCCGCGAAACCATCCCACCAGATGACACCCCCTCCAACCATGAGGTTCTCCATCAGGCTGCCACCTTTCATAAGGTGGGGCTGCTCAAGGTACAGCAGAATGAGAACTTGTGGAGACGTTGTCCACCACCCATTGCTCCCTGTAGTTCCTTCCTATGCTGCCACTTGACCTCAAGCCCCTCAACAAATACATCCTGCCAGATCACTTCCACATGGTCACGCTCTAAGATGTCATCCCTCTACTTCAGCAAGGTGTCTTCATGACCGCACTCGACCTGAAAGATCCTATTTTCACATCCTGATCCACCCTTCACACCGCCCGTACCTCTGATTTATGGTAAGTGGCCAGCATTGTCAGTTCAAAGGGCTGCCATCGGGTCACCACAGCCCCCAGTGTTTTTAAAAACTGTCTTATTGTAGTCGCCACTCATCTCATGGGGACTGTTATCCACGTGTTCCCTTACTTGGATGAAGGGCTGATCAAGAGCGCAAAGAACAGTGCTTAGCACATACCCAGACCACCATTGACCTCCTTCAGGGCTCACTGTCAACACACTCAAGTCTCATCTTCAGTGCCTTCAGGTACAACACTACCTGGGAGCAGTTCCCAACTTCATCACTGAGAAAGCATACCTCAGCCAAGCAGGGATCCAAGCTTTCCAGACGTTACTGCCCCTTTTTTCAGCCAGATCATCAAATAGCAGTCAGAACGGTCATGCATCTCCTCAGATTGATGGCCTACTGTATTGCCATAGTTCCTCATACGAGACTGCACATGCTTCAGCTGCATGAGTGCCTCGCTGCACAATGCTCGCAAGTGGAGGGTCGCTGAGAAGATCTTGTGTTGATTTGGGCCAGCGCCCATCGCTGTCTGCAGTGGTGGAACAGGAACAATCTGTTGCCGGGCCGGCCCTTTCTTGATCAAGTTCCTCAATTGACCATCACGATGGGCACTTCACTCACAGGGTAGGTATGAGGTGCATTTACAGAACTTGATCATTCAGGGTATGTCCCCACCACAACAACTGGGGTTCCATATCAACTAAATGGAGCTACTGTCAATCCAGTTAGCTCTCAAAGACTTTTTCTTTCACACTCAACACAAGGTGGTCTTCATCCACACAGACAACATGACCACCATGTATTACCTCCAGACAAAGGCTGGCACACACTCACAACAGTTGTCTATGGTAGCACAGTGCATTTGGCACTCCGCCTCATGGGCTATTTACTGGCGGAGTTCTTACCTGGAGGGGATGAGTTTGCAGACCTACTCAGCAGGATGCAGTGGCAAGTCCATGAGTGGGAACTCCACCCACATGTCCTACTCCTGTATTTATATCGTTGGGGGTTCCATGACGTAGACTTCTTTGCCACCACCGAAAAACGCTGAATGCCAAAGCTTTGCCTCAAGGTTCTCACACACACAAAAGTTTTTTTTCTTCCTTCTTCCCTTTTTTCCCCCCTCACAAGACATAGGCATAGTGGATGTCTGGAGATATTAAGGGATCCCTGGCCCTGAAGACTGCCCCAGACCAGTTAGGGCTTCCAATGTGGGCAGAAACATGTTGGCCTAGCTACTGAGATGGTGTGAGTCAACAACCGTCCCACTCGTTTTTAACCTTACCTACAGTTCCCATGTGATAAAGTTACTTCGCCGGGGAACTGTAAGGTATTTTAACTCGCTAATCTGGATCCCTCTCTTATCCAGTAGTTTTTATCTAAGAACTCCCTTCTGTGCAGAGTCCAACATGAGGTCGAGCCCGCCTTGGTGGCACTGCACTACCAGGGTAGGGAGAGGTTGCCGATGATGAAACATGACACAACTATGTGTGTGAGACTTCCTCTACCATAAGGATGACCTTCCCTTCGCACTTGCACAGGAATTCTTTGATTGTCCCGATTGGACTTCCATTAGTCTGTTTCAAGGTAGCATACTGTCATTTGTATTCTACCTACAGCTGCCATACCTATTTGTGATAGTTGTCCCAAACTCACAGTCCATGGGCAATGCACTATGGATGAACTGGTCATGGATATTTGCCTAGGCTTTTCTGCCTCTCCACTCATGGTTCGGAGGCTTTGGCAGATAGCTCTCACACTCATCCTTATGGCTTTTCCACCACCCTTCTCGGTCTGTCCCTAGTACCCCAAGAGAAGCTGCCCAACCGGTCAGACCGCACTCCGAACCAGGGCACAGTCCGGCACCTACACCCCATGCAGCTCAATCTTAAGATTTGGCTCCTGAAGTGCTAGAATTTTGCTATTTAAATCTGCCACCAGAGTGTATGGCCATCCTCAATGAGGTCCACAGACCCACAACACGGGCCTGCTATGCGACTAAATGGAAAAGAAGTGTCCACTACTGCCTCCCTACACATATTGACCCTCTCAAGTCAGTAGCTCAAGACAAAGTATGCTACCTGCTTCATCTGTAGATGTCATGCCTCGCCTACATGTCTATCCATCTTCACGTAGCTGCAGTTCCAGCTTACTTTCGGAATAGGGCACACACTTCACTGTTCAGGTCCCAGTCATCAAGGCCTTCAAGGAAGGACTTAAACGGGTCATTCCACCCAGGGTAAACCCACTCCCTGTCTGGAAACTCAACTTTGTCCTCACTCGACTCATGGATCCTCCTTTTGAACCCTTTCATTCATAACCCCTGCAGTTTGTCTCCTGAAAGGGGGTTTTCCTAGTGGCACTAACCTCTCTGACATGTAAGCGAGCTACTAGCTCTTACCCTCCAGGCACCTTTCTTTCAGGTGCACAATGATAGGGTTGTCTTTTGTACACATCCAAAAGTTCTGCCTAAGGTGGTATCTTCTTTCCACCTCACCCAAACCATTGAACTCCTGGTTTTCTTCTCACACCCTGACTCCGTGGCAGAGAGGGCCCTTCACCCATTTGACATCAAGAGGGCCTCATGTATTATATTGACAGTACAAAACACTATTGCAAAACTCAGCAGCTCTTTCACTCATTCTCAAAACCACGCAAAGGCCATGCTCTCCCCAAAGCCGGCACAGCCAGATGGCTAGTCAAATGCATTCAGACTTGTTATGCTACATCCAAAGGGTAATTGCCTGCCCATCCTAGGCCCCACACTACCCGCAAAATGGAGGCCCCCCCATGGCTTTTCTTAATAGCATTCCTATAGCTGGCATACGTAAAGCATCTACTTGGTCCACTCTACACAAATTCACCAAGCACTACTGTGTGGCTGTCTTAGCACGCCAACAAGCTAACACTATCCAAGCTGTATTACATGCTCTTTTCCAGTCCTCTGCCACATTCTCTGGCTAACCACTTCTTTACAGTCTATGGAGAGCATGTGATTTTACAACTACACATGCAACTAACAGATAATGTTACTTACCCTGTAAGCATCCATTTGTGTCATGTAGTGCTGTAGATTCATAAGTGCCCAGCCACCTCCCCGGAAGTCTCAGGTTGTTGAGGATGCCTTTCTTTCATGGTCTTCTTCTACTTTTCTATGCTCCATTTTCATCCTCTCCCGCTGTGTGAAATAACAATGGGGCAGAAGTCCATGCGTGTTACCAGTAATAGGAGGAGTCCTTATACCCACTGAATCAAAAGACTTCTTTGAAGAAAAACAAGTGGCACATGTCCAAGCCCAACACTAATTGGCAGGAGTATGCAGAGCATGTGAGCCTACAGCACTATATCCAATGAAGAGATGCATTTTCCTTACATTACTTGGACTATTAAGAAGAAACCATTATGAAGAATACCAGAACAAAGAAAGTTCACTTGGGGGAGATCCCAAATCCAACCCAAAACAAAACCCGAACCCTCACACTAAACCTAATCCTCCGCTCTAAAATATATGACTAATCCTTGTTGTGAACCAAGCTTTATCTCTAGAGCCAAACTCCACCCAAATGCTGAACATATTAGTTCCTCCAAGTTATTTTTATTGATATTCGTACTTGTTCTCATAAAACAATCGCTTCTAAATCAACATGTCTCGTTGCTTTACATCATTTTTAAGCGTGTTATTATTGTAGGCTTTTGTCACCTCCGTCGTCCCTCTCTCAGTATCAATAAAATAGCCAATTAAATCTTATACCAAAAAATCGTCCTTCCCTCCCTCGTAGACCCCCCTCCCCACCCCTTTGGAGTTTCCATCTTGTTTTTGTTTTTTTTCCGAAAACTTCTTATTGCAGTTTCAAAAGTTAACAGCTTGTGAGACTACATTCAGCAGTATCCATCTTGTTTTTTGTCTGCCTTTAACTACGATTCTGGGTACTCTAGGGATGAGTGTTATGGTGACTTGTTGATGGGTTGTTGAACAAGAAGGCCTCTTAATCCTAGGGGACATGTTAACTCCATGTAGTCTGTGCTCAGATAACTCACTACTGGATACATAACCTTTCTAAAGTCATCTTTGTCTTTGATAAGCTGGTGAGACAATTTCTTCATTGCCTTTTTCCCCCAGATGTTCCCAAGCCATTATTCTATTGATGAGGTGTTTATTTTTGTTTGCAGTCCCCAGTATGTGATTTACCACCCTCTTCCGCTTGCAGTTCTAATATTGTTGTTCTGGGGTTTGTTGGCCTGGGGTGCCCCATTATACCCTTAATAGCTGCCGGTACCTTCCTCCAGTATCCTGTGATCATTGGGCTAGTCCACCAAATGTGAATCAGTTTTCCCCTGTCTCCACGTCTCTTCCCAATATCTATCCAGTGCCTTATATGAGTATATAGCTAATCTTATCCGGTGTCAAATTACTTTATCACAATTTTGAAGACTGATTTTCTGTGTTAAATAGATTTTTATTACCAGAGAGCCACTCAGGTATCCTCTAGGATATTATTGTCATTGACATAGTGATGTTACGGAAAAGGGACATTTCTTTCTGGTAGACTTTTCAACAAGGTCAGCTGTTCTCCAGTTATTATCAAAGGTTTAATGGGTATTGATGAAACTGACTTGGTCTTCATGGATCAACTCCAGAAAAGGTTTGCTCAGTCCAGTGGCTAGGATCTTCACATAAATCTTGACAGCTTAACTTTAAATTTGATCAATTTAATGGTTGCTGACATTTCTGTGGAGGCTATAGGACTGAAAGTATTTCCCTCTGCTTTATGCAGACCCTAGGAAATTGCAGTCTCCCCGGGTATTTCTCCTGTTCTTTTGAGGCTGTATGTTACAGTACTTGGTTGGTCTTTCAGATAAGTGTGCATGACTTGTCTTGCATTTTAATGCACATGCAGGAAGTGCATGGGGTTTGTTCTCTGCTTCATATATTCTGTGCTTTAGTGCTAGGAGTGTTTTCTCTGACCAGCAGAGTGCTGAGTTGGCCTCTTATTGCGGTCAAGTTTCTATATGATTTTGTATATTTTTGTTGGCCACCTCTGCTTAATTTAGGTCTCCTTAGAATTTAGTCCGAGTCAGTTACCTATTTCATTTTGCTATTATTGCCACTTCTAACATTTCCACTTCTAACATTTCCACCCTCACTACTATTTGAGAGAGGTCCCACAGCATGGATTTGGTTGTTCCTGGGGTTATGTTAAATTGCAGATATTCATTTATACTATCTCTTATCTCAGCCCTATCTACTGTGTCACTCAGTGTGGATCTACCAACACCTCTCTCTTGGAGTGTACATCAAAACTTATGCAGTATACAGTACAGTGACCATGGGAAATGAATGATAAAGACATCAAAACATACAGTTCCCGTTTCTCAAACAGTTAGTACAGTAGACTACGGATCCTACATCTCTAACCGCACTCATGTGAAAGCCCTTGCACCATCTGGCACCACCCACCCTCCACTCCTCAGCTTTACAAACCTCTATAGGCTTCCCAATGGTGCCACACTTTCTCCCATTTCTTAGGACAACCCCTGCCCTCGTACACTACTTTTTCTGCAGCACAACACCAGTCAAAGTCGTTCTTCCATTGTTCCACCCTCAGTGGCAGGGCAGCTCCCCATGCCCGGGCTATATTTCTCTTAGCCACCATTGCAGCCATCATTAGCCAGAGTTTCTGGTATTTCGGCCATGTCTGTTCCCCCATTACACAAAGTATGTGCCATCTGGCACCTATGGGAATTTCTTGTCCCAGGACCAATGACATCACCCGTATTACCTTCCCCCAGTAGTGATGTATGATAGGGCACTCCCAGATGATGTGGAAAAAGGTACCTTTTCAGTCACAGCCCCTTATGCAAGTATCTGTGCGGATGCGTCCAAGTTTGTGCATGAGTCTACTCTTAGGGTAGGATCGATTGAGGATCCGTAGCTGTACTAGCCTGAATCTCACCCTGACCACTACCTCTCTCGGCCTTTGTGTGGCCTCTACCCAGTCATCGTCCTCCAGTAATCCAATATTGGTTTCCCAGACCACCCGTAGTGCCCCCAGGAGATCAGGTGAATTTTTATATGTGAGGGAAAATGCCTTTTCCGGGATTGGGTCCAAAAGGAGTCAGTACTCCAGGGGACTATATTCCGGAATACGTTCCCCCTCTCGAATACGTGTACAGAGTGTGTGCCCTAGCATGTATCTATATCTTTCCACTTCCGCTAATTGGAACTCAGACTGTAGGGCTTCGAACGATATGATTGCCGGGCCCCGCCATACATCACCTAGATGGGCTATATCTATTAACTTCCATTTGCCAAAGCCCTGCAATTTCCCGACCTCCTCTAACATGTCACTGTCCCATAGCGGAGTAAGTTCCGTCACTTTAGTGTCCCACTTGAGGAACTTATTAGCCCCTTTCCACCCATCTACCACCGACTTTGTATGTGGGGGCATAGACCTACCAACTCGTTTGCGATACAGTGCGGCTGGATAGCCTCTAGTTCCAATCACGAAATGGTCAACTCGGTATGCCGGGTCGTTTCTATCCCCAAAGGTCCAGTCATTTATAATCATTAGCTGCGACGCCCAGTAGTACTTTCTGAGGTCTGGCACTGCCAGGCCCCCCTCATATACGCCTCGCTGGTGTTTAACCAATGCTATTCTCGCACCACCCCTGTCCCATAATAACTTCCGCAATTCGCTATCGACCTCGCTAAAGAATCTGTCAGGTGTCTTATACGGAGTGTTCTGGAGGACATAAATCATCCGTGGCAGCAACATCATTTTAAACAGAACGGCTCTCCCCATCAGATCGGCAACGTCTCCAGTGCGCCACGTCTCTTCTCAGGCATTCCAGTTGGGGCAACAAATTACGTGCCATGAATTCTGCTTCTGTTTTGGTGACGATGCCCCCGTTTTTAAAGTGATCACGCAATTGAAGTTGCATCCCCTTGGGTAGAGCGGGTGGTGGGCCGTCTGAGAGCATAAACAGAAGGGACTTATCCCAGTTAATTTGATAACCGGAGTAGCCCCCGAATAAATGAAAGATTTTCAGGAGCCTAATGATTGTAAAATGGGGTCTAGTCGTATATAAAAGGACGTCGTCATCATACAGGGAAATTTTCTCTTCCCACTGTCCACCGCCTATGATACCGGAGGCCACTGGGTCCCCTGGCACCCACGCCGTGAGTGGCTTCAGAGCCAGCGCGAACAACACGGGGGACAGTGGACACCCTTGTCTCGTTCCCCTGTTCAGGGTGAAGGAGTGGGAGATGGAGCCATTCACCAGCACCCTAGCCAAAGGGTTATTATAGTGTAGCCTAATCCAGGATTGGAATCGGGGGCCAAACCTGAATCTGTCTAAGACAATGAGCAAGTAATACCATTCGATACTGTTGAACGCCATTCGTGGGTCCAATGACAGCAACGCTGCTTCCTCATCCTGTCGGGACTCTGTCAAATGCATCACGCCATATAAACGGCATAGATTTAATCTGGTACTCCGGTGTGGCATAAAGCCGGACTGATCAGTGTGTATTAATGACGTGATCACTCCTGAAAGGCGGTTCACTAGGGCTTTAGCGAGGATCATGACTTCCATATTTAATAAGGATTTGGGCCTGTATGAGCTGCAGTAGTCCGGCTGCTTGCCCGCCTTAGGTATTACCACGATGGTGGCTGTCCGTTGGTCCACTGGTAAACAACCCATGTCTCTATTCTCCTCAAACATAGACAGGATGTACGGCGCCAGAACGCTCGTCATGTTCTTTAAATAGCTCCGCTGGTAGGCCATTCGGCCCTGGGGCCTTCCCTGCCTGCAAGTCTTGGATTGCCCCTTCGATCTCCTCGACCGTAAAAACGTTTTCCATACCCTCCCTGTCCTCAACGGACAGCGTAGGTAACCAGACATCAACCAGTAGCTCCCAACATTCTGCTTCCATTCTGGAAGGATTGGAGGCATAAACCTCCTCATAATACTCCGCAAATGTTTCCGCTGTCCCCTCCCCAGTCACGTGTGTTGTCCCCCATGAATCAAGTATTTCAGACACCCAATTGCATTCTCTAGCCCTCCTCTCCAGCCAGGCAATCTTTTTGTTGGCCTTATCGCCGAGGTCATATACCCGGCGTTGCGTTGCCAAGGCGGCAGCCCTCGCAGAATTGTCGGCAAGGCTCTTCATCTCTTGTTTTTTTAAGTTCAAGCTGGTGTATAAGCGGCGGGCCCTCCTCCTCCCCGGCCTGGATTCTAGCCTCTAAGGCGGCTACCTCAGCCTCCAATGCGTCCCATTGGATCCTTTTCTCTTTTCTACAGCCTCCCAGGTGGGCCTGTCCATGCCCTCGTAATACCGATTTGAACGCCTCCCAGAGGGTGCACGCCAAGTCTACCGATCCCTCGTTTTCTTGGAAGTACAGTTTCGCCCTCTCCCTAGTTTGATCAGCCAAGTCCTTATTTGTAAAGACCCAGTTATTTATTCTGGGCGGCAATAGAGGATTTCTCATCGGGCCCTGGAGGATTACCTCCACCAGCGAATGGTCCGAAATTCCTCGCAACTTGATGTGGGCTATGCAGACCACCCCTCGTTACCCCGAAGGGTCAGAACATGATCGAGGCGGGAGTAGCTGCCATGCACGGCTGAATAGAAAGTGAACTGCTGCTCTCGGGTATTATGAAGATGCCATACATCCATTAGGCCCATGACCTCTACAAAGGTGCGAAGCGGCTCTATCCCCCTCCCCCTTGTAGCCCTGGTTACCCTATCTCTCTCCGGGTCCATGGTGGAATTCATGTCCCCCCTAGTATTAGAATACCCGATGGGAGGTCCAATAGCAAGGCACCCAGTGTTGATAGTGCCTCTGCGTGTAGCGCTGGTGGTATGTAGCCCGAAAATATATTCAGCGTCTGACCCTCCCACGTTTAAGTAATTGCCACATTTCTTCCTAAGGGGTCATGCCAAATCTTCAGCACTACTAATGGGAGTCCAGTCCTGATCAGAATCCCCACCCCCCTTGAAACTGTTGTGTAACCGGATTGTTCTGCAAGCCTATAGCCGTACCTATCTAATGCCTTGTACCTATTGCCTCGTACCTATTGCCTCTGAGGTGTGTTTCTTGGATCAGTGCCAGATCTGGGGTGTGTCTATGAAGATATTGCAAGACTACAGTACGCTCAATACGATTACCCAAACCATTAACCTTCCAGGACAGAACCCTAAGATTATTGGAATGTCAATGATCCCCCTGGCGCGACAAATTCACACTCTGGTCTTCCGTTTGGTATGAAATAGCACCTTCACTGTACATTTAGATATCACCCATATCTTCTCAACTGCTAAGTACTGTATGAAGCCTGCATAGCAACATTTCACTAACAAAAAGTAAACATTACTAAGAGAACTAGAATAACCCATCACACCCTGATCCCCCTTCCCCCCTCTCTGCTACCCTGCTGGCAGGTGAATCAACCATCCACCTCCCCAACTCTCAGAGTGCCTGTCTCCCATCAAATCTTTTAAAGTGAGGGATCTCTGCATGGTCTGATATTCTGATGATAACGATGTTTGTGTGTACAACCTTGTTTTTGAGGTCCCCTGAGGTATAGATCCTGTCTATCCTAGAGTATGATTTGCCTGTGTATTTGTAGTAGTTTGTGTAATCATGTTCTGTGGAGTGCAGTTCCTTCCATGTATCAGCTAGGTCCGGCTTGCAGCTTCTTTTGTGTTAGTTTGCGATATAGACCTTTAAATAGGCTATATTGTCCAGTGTGCTGTCCCTCACCTGATTGAAGTCTCCTGTAAGAACGTTAGAACCTTCAGTGAATCCCCTAAGCTGGCTGAGGGCTTTCTGTACAAAGGTGGTTGTGGTCAGGGGCACATATTGTCCCTATAGTGAGCATTACAACTCCTGTCTTACCTTTTGCAAATACATACTACTATGTTTGTCTGATTACGTCTCTAATATGGTAATGCCTAGTAATACCTACACTGTGCCTAAACATAACTGCTCCGGTCCTGTTTAGGTCTCGCCTGGCGTTAGCAGCGCGCTTGCGCTACCCTCGCCATGCGAGGGCCTTTTGGAATCGATACAATTTCCGAAGGGGGCTTTAAGCCACTCCCTTCTTTTCGATTGACTTGCGTCCTCGTTTATGTAAAACGACGGCGCGTGATTGTCAACCAGGGTTTTTGGTGTCTGCCTTGTCCACTTTTAGGACTGCCCGTTTCGACTGGCCGACGCCATGTTTGTTTCTGTGACGTACGGGGGAGGTGCTCCTAGCGTGTTGTGCAACAAAGAGGTATACGGCTTCCTGCCCGTGCCGCTGTGCGCACACAGCACTCCCCGGGACGTGTTGCTGGAGATATCGGGTGAGTGGCAGCTGTGGGCGCTCTCTGCCTATTCCTGTCTCTGTCCCACCCAAAATTGCTCTTTCCATGTAAAGGAATAGGGAAAACATATTCCCCTGATTTCTGATTTCTTTCAAACTCTCCCTATTTGCAGCTTGAACATGTTGGCATGCATGCAGCAGATCTTAGTTTGCAAGCAGTGCCTACTCGCCCAACTCATCCCGGATAGCTTCGTTTACCTGTAATATGGTGGTCTTCGTTTTGGTCAAGCGCGGTTCAGTGTTTAAAACTACAACGTGCGCAATGAAAATCTCAAGGAAGGATCGAGGTCATTCAGGTTCGTTCCACCCCCTTGTTGATTGGCTGATGTAAGCCGTAGAGGCCGTTGATAGGCCTAATACAATTTCTATCATTTTCAGTTGTCCTGCCCCTTCTCACTGTCTGAACCAGGAAAACTTTCCCGGGGTCTTTCGCCGCTCCAAAGCTTCTACTGGTTGTGTAAGGGGCAAAGCCTTCCAGTAAGTAAAATGCGTTTAAGAATACAGTGCTGTAGGATAGGATTAATACAGTGTTGTAGAAAATGTGGCAGCACCAGGCAGAGGTTGAAATAAGACCGTGTTTTGAGAAGCCGTTTTCAATTAGACAAGGACCTAGGCCTCCTTCCCATGTTTGCAGAGCGTCTTAGAAAAGATTATGTTATTGTATTTGCGTTTATATAGTGCTTACTGCTATCGATGAACCGTTGAAGCACTTTACTGAGAGTGGCACGCTAGTCCAGAACCTTCTCTACTAAAGTCTGTAATATTCCGTTGTAAAGACTTTGTAGTGATCGTCGTGGATTGAGCAGACCTACACACAGGGTGTATAATCTTACTGAGTTACAAAGAAATGTGTACTGATTTTATTTACCTTTTTTGTTTGTACCCGAAAGTCCTGTTTTTTTTTAATTGTCTGATTGCTCCCACACGTCCTTTCAAGTGCCCTCCTTTAATTTGCGTTAAATGCTTTCCATTTAACTTTTTAATTGCCTTATGGCAACTTCAGGTCGATATCGTCCAGTACATAAATCGGAACGAATTTACTGATATCTGGATCTTCCATTGCCAATCATTTCGATTTTTGTTGTGATTGTTTTATTTTTTGAATCTTTCTTACTTGAAAAAACGTTTACAGGGGTGTATTTTTCCAGGACTGGAATTTCCTTATACAAATCAGTATTTTAAATTGAGCATCTTGAATTGGTACAATGGAACTAAATCAATTCCACAAATGCCAGACTACATTTAGTAAATGTAAGGCCAGGACTGTAAACGGTGTCCGTGATATGGAGCTATCTCTTAACACCAAGGATGCATGGTGTTTAAATGCTTTCATAACCTTGCATTCAGGAATTTAGACGGCATGTTGCTGTTCTCTCTTAAAATAACGCTTTTTGGGGAGTAGGGCATTCTCCCAGTGACCCATGTTTTGAAACTAGTTTCCTCTTGGATTGTGCCGCTGCCAGTCATCAGAAACTTTAGGAAAGTCTCTGAAGGCTCACCTGCTTTTAGTTGGCAAGAACCACACCATGAGACGCTCAGTGGTAATGTGTGCATAGTAATTGTCAAAATAGGTTGGAGTTGAAATAAAGAAGGTGAGTGCGGCCTTGGAATGCTTTGTTGTTTGGGGGCTCAAACCTGGAAAATGTCATACTGTATTTCAAGTAGTGCTGCAGGATATAAATGCGCTTTGGCCAGCCTAAAGCCTGGGGAAGCCTATTCTTAATACATAATCGAGTTTGTCTTTGCTTTAGTAGTACACAGTGTTACATCTGGTTCACTTCTTGAAGGTTGTAAGACTAACAAGCATTGAAAATGCAATAGGTCTCGCCTTTGATTAAGTTAAAACCATTTGCTTTGCTAATGGTATTGTATCCTAGCTTTGCATTATTTAGTGTATATTTGTGATATGTTGTAGTTGTATGTAGTTAGAATTGTTTTGTTAGCTATGTAGTAGTTTAAAGCATTGCGTTAGTAGGGAAAAAGCATTGTTTCAGATTTGGGAGGTGGATTAATAGAAAAATAGTATGTGTTAATTTCGTATAGTGAGGATTACAATAGCATGAGGCAGGGGAGAGCAAATATATGCACATATCACAAATATACACGAAATAATGCAAAGCTAGAATACAATACCATTAGCAAAGCAAATGGCTTTAACTTAATCAAAGGTGAGACCTATTGCATTTTCAATGCTTGTTTTGTAGGTGCCCTGACTTGAATCTACTTTGGGTATTTTTTGCTATTGGTCCTCTCCCCTTCTCTGATTTCAGATGGGTTTCTTGTAGTATGACCACTTCTGTTCTAATAGTGCTAACACTCTTGTCGAGGGCCCTGCACTACTCAAATTTCTTACTAGGGGACTTCAGCATCCATTTGGACTGTGTTGAGGCCACCTACATGAGGGAATTTTGCAACTCGCTGAACCTGGCTCAACTGTCCCAATGGATTAGTTCCCCATCTCATTGGGGGGGGGCATATTTTAAATGCAGTCTGCTCCGACTTCCCTCTAGGTGTTCAGGAACCGCTTCCTGTTTCCTGGTCGGATCATTTTTTTATTCACTTTTTTTGGACCATTCAAGCGCCTTATCCTGCCAAAAGGTCCCTGAAGGACAGACAATCTCAACGAATAGAGCCCGCTGCACTTTGCAGTGTCCTGTCCGACACCCGCCCTATTGCTTCTATGGATTTGGCTGACGCTGTTGGGAGCTTTAACCCCTTCGCTGCTGCGGACATTCCGCTGCAGCGCTGGGGGGGGCAGGGGGGCAGCGCGGTGGGCCTGTGCTCATGACAGAGCCGCTCCGTCATGAGCCACAGTTGAGCTGTGCTCATGACGGAACGGTTCCGTCATGACTCCGCCCATTTGCGTTGTCCCCCCGCACAGGCGGGGAAACAGCGCCGCGCAGGCGGAGCGGCCGCCAACGGGAGTGTCATGACGGAACCGTTCCGTCATGAGCACACGCCAACCGTGGCTCATGACGGAACGGTTCCGTCATGAGCAGGGAAGGGGTTAATAACTAGATCTCACAGGCGGTGGAACATCTTTACCCACCTCTGACCAACAAGGGAGTGAGAAACACTCCGCCTACACCCTGGTTCTCCAGCGAGCTCAAGGATCTAAAGCATTCATGTAAAAAGCTGGAGCGCAGCTGGAGACAGGCCTACTGCCCATTGGCTAAAATAGCGCTAAGAAAATCCCAGAAAGAGTACTACGCAGCTATCAAGAAGGCTAAAGGCAACTTTTATACGGAGCGCATTGTTCAGTCTAAAAATAAGAAATCTTTTCTATTGTCCAGAGTTTTCTGAAGCCTGGTACGAAATTTATTACCTTCCCTGCCTCTAATTCTTGGTGTGAGAAGCTGTCCAGTTTCTTTATAGACAAGATACAAACGATCAAGGACAGTTTTGAGACGAATATTCAAGGACAGGCGGGGCGCGCTATTCAGACTGCCCCGGTCTCTGACTCAGTCCTCACCTCTCTGACTGGTTTCTCAGCCATTTCCCTGCTAGATTCACGGATCATTCTCAAACCCCTCAAATCGGGTTCTCCAGCCGATCCATGTTTAGCTAGGCAGTTAGCAGCAGTTGCGGAGGTGGTCAACCCCAAAGTCAACAATATTAGTAATATATCGCTTCAGACTGCCACTGTTCCACTTGAGTGGAAACAGGCTAAACTGCTTGCACTGCTAAAAAAAAAAGCCATCCTTAAATCCTGCGACGCTAGCAAGTTACCGGCCCATTTCACTCCTCCCGTCTGTTGCGAAGGTGTGTGAGAAGGCAGTGCACAAACAACTCTCCACCCAACCCAGTCGGGATTTAGGGCCACATACAGCACTGAGACTACTCTTGTTGAGATGTCGGAGGCGATTAGAAAATGACTGGATGCAGGTGGCAGAGCAGCCCTGATTTTATTGGATCTCTGCCGCCTTCGATACGGTGCCTCATCGTCAACTGTTGGCCCGTCTCTCTAATAGTGGAATCTCAGGCTCAGCGTGGGATTGGATTAAATTGTTTTTAGAGGACAGAACACAGCAGGTATGGCTGCTCCCGTTTTCTTTGGCACCAGGAAAGGTGACCACGGGAGTCCCGCAAGGTTCCACTTTGAGCCCCCTTCTCTTCAACGACTATACTACACCTTTAATCTATTTGGCGGAGGAGGTGGGAGCTAAGATTATAGCTTACGCTGATGATACTCAGCTCCTCTTTATGTGGAAGGAAAAAGATTTGTCCCCAGACTTAGCCAAAAATTGTCTTTATATATATATATATATATATATATATATATTTTTTTTTAAATATATTTTAAAAAAATAAGGAGACTAGTAGACTATAAATTAAAAATGATTATAGTGTGCTTAAGGGGCAAGGTATTCGGAGTGTCTCAGTCTGCCCCTCTGTCGTCTTCACATCACTCTCTTCTGCGGTCTCTTTGTTAGACATGTAAACTCCTTTTCTCCTAGTATCTTTCTGAAATACTCAATCTGCATATCTTGCACCGTTTCTCTTTCCTCTCCAGCATCTTTTTTCTCTTGCACACATTTCCTTGCATCTCCTGCGCTGACTTAACAAATCCCTCAGCACAACATACCTCACCTGTACGCACTATATTTTATTCAACTTTCACCCTGTCAGTATTTTGACAACTGTGTCCATCCTTCGCACGCTTTTGCACGCAATCCAAATAATAATTGCCATGCCAGCCATTGCTCTGTGAGCTCGGCTGAGAGGCCAAGGATTGGATGAGCATGCATTCAAAGCCCCTTTATGACACAGTGACAGGCACTGTGACAAATTTACACGGCATTCTGCCTGAACTCCACATCTGTCAATCGTGGCCCACCCGCAACCTCAACTCACACAGCTCAATAGAAGGAACTCGTTTCACAGTAGGCACTATAAATGAGTAATACGGTGCATGAAAAACTACGGAAACTCATCATCCCGAGAAAAAGAAATACTCATAGGGAATGCAAGATTAAGTAATATATGAAACTTGAACAAGAACAACATTACTTTTCCGAGGTTGAAGGCAGTTTCTGTTTTGGCTTCTTCGGTCGTGTATTATTAGGTCTCGCTGAGCCAGCGCATGCGCTGCTCTGCGAGAAATTTAGTGTGTGGGTTTTCAAAGTGCTGCCACAGGCTTTTGGTGGCCTAGCGCTTGCGTTCATGCGAGCGTCCACGCCCGCAGCCGCCATGTGGGTTTCTGTCAAGGCTCATTAAGCCTTGCGTGCCTCTCTCCGCGCTTCAATTCCCACACACAATTCCCCAGCAGGATGATACCTCCTCCTGACCCCTGCCTCGTCTGTATGTAAAACCGAAGCGTGAAATGGCGGCTGTCAACCTCCGGTGGCGCTGGCGAACTGTGCCGGTTTTTATAGGTAAACACATATATTTACAAAATCCCCCGTGCGACTGCCGTTCTTTTACTTCCCACTGCCACAACATATTTACAAACCACCTTCGCGGCATTCAGTTCTTTGGGTAGTGCGAACTGACATATTGTATGATTAGCTACACATCTGCTATACTACAGTCTTTACCTAAAAATTTTTTCGCGATCACTTTCACTTGTTTCTTCCCGTCACATGTTTGTCTTCATTAAGCTGTGTTCATTCTCTTCTTCACGCCCGTTTTCATTATTGCTCCCGTTATTTTACGTTATTTTCCTCCATCCTGGTCCATGTGTCTGTCGACCATTTCCTTTTATCCTTTCCGCCCTTTGCCCGATGATTACTCCCCTCCTCAAAACAGGGTATGGGTTTACAGGTTTTCGCCCTTTCCTGTTCCTTTCGTTTCAATGCCTCGTCAGGGGTAGTAAGCGCTATATAAAGGCAATCACAAAACAACACTGTCACCCATTTGCTTTTTTCGTATTTCCTCATTTGCCACTTTTTCTCTGGCCCATTTCCCCTCTGTTTCGTAGTCGTTTGCATGTTTATTTATAGAAGTATCACTAACTAACCGACGGCTGCTGGACTTCCTAGGTCTGGATCTGTGAGCCCACTGGCTTGATACTTCTTTTGAGTATATTCCTTCATTTGGTTTCTTATGCTGCCATTCCTTTTTCAAATCCCCCCTGTATGTTTCTCCTGCCCATCTTTATGATTCTTGGACCTGTCTCTCATTTCCCTATTTCAAACGATCATCTTCAGTAACCAGTGCTGCCACAACATATTTACAAACTACCTTCACGGCATTCAGTTCTTTGGGTAATGAGAACTGACATATTGTATGATTAGCTACACATCTGCTATACTACAGTCTTTACCTAACATTTTCTTTGTATTTCTTATTAAGGAGATCCTTTCATTCATGGGCATTTCAGACTACATCATTTTGGGATAGAGGAAGACAAACCTATTTCACTTGTATAAAGAAAATAGGTTTCCAAAATAGCGAGTCCTGCACCGTAGGAATAGTAAGCAACCTGAGTGAGTGTCAGGTTGCATGGTATTTCTTGCTCCATTGTGGAACCCCCCCCCCCCATTTGTACTTCTATCATGTGAATTTATTTGTAGTGTCAACATTGCTAGTGACAGACGAAGTTCTGTACATTTTGATTTAAAAAAAAAACACGTTTACTATAATCACTGGCGTTTTTCAGTGCGGTCTGTGGCTTAGGATATGACACGTTCTATCAGAAGGGGATAACATGCTCTTTGAAGAGGTGGAACTTTCCCAGCTGAAGAAATAACCGATGAAATCGGATTTGCGGGGCATTGTTGTTTTCTGTTCTTCTGCTTTTAGCATCTCTTGGTTTCCAATTGGTTAAATCAGTTGCTACAGGTGTTGTGTTGGCAGTTTACGAAGTTGTTTTTGTTTTCCTGCCAAAGGGTGATTTGATGGAATGTACTGACTCGTATGTAGTGAAGCGAGGCAAGTATTGAAAGTGATATGGGCTGGGAGGGGAGCCAATTACGTTTTTCATGGTGGAGGGATGTGCTTGCACTTCGATCTCTTAATGAGTCTTGGGTCTGCCCCGTAGACACTCTTCAATAGGGCTGAAGTCTGAGTTTGCTGTTAGCAGGTCATTGCCACCTTTCAGATGTGAGCGGGGCTAAGTTTGAATGGTTGTTCTAAAGTCTGTTTAAATAAAGTATGGTTTTCCTTGTCTTTTTTGCAGTAGAGACTGCAGGTATCATTCGTTCGCCATTTTTCTTGGATATGTGTGTCCTCAAGGAGAGACTTTTGGTAATGATAAAACCAAGTTATTTGGAATTATATAAATGCTATTGGGCGAAGCCTTCCTGGTTCATCCTATCTAAATACTACTGGGAGAAGCTTTCCTGGTTCATCTTGGGAGAGGTTTTTGAATCTAGTCTCTGGGGATACCTCACACATTACGCACCTGCATGGATCATAAAAAGGAAGCTTAGTGGATTCAGGGGCCCAGTAGCTGCGGGGAAAAGTAAAGCTGCCTTTAATGAACAAGCATTTGCATAGCCAATAGGTCTCGCCTTTGGGACCTTATAAGTATTTAGTTATGCAGCACAATATCCTTGGTGCAACAACATTAACTGTTGCATGGCTAAACACTTATAAGGTCCCAAAGGCGAGACCTATTGGCTATGCCAATGCTTGTTTTTATCTTTCGTTAGAGCTGGGGAATACCAGAACCACGTTATTAGAACTGGAAAACCCCAGGGTCTCAGCTCTATATACAATTCAGTATTGCCGCCTGCCATTTAGACCCCAGGATGCCATATGTCCAGGCTTTTACCGACACTTGGGCATTTGTATGTCAAAGCCAGTAGGCAAATTGGCGGAAACCAGCAAAAGACAGTATTTTCCCCATTCGAAATTAAAACTTTAAGCTGCAAATACAAAGAAATCACTTCAAAATTGTTTGAGAGATATTCAGCTATTCACAAGTAATTGTCAAAGCAAATAGAGGCAGTATTCCAATTTTTAAAAATACAAAGGATTTCACACAGTTAATTATTTAAATATAAGTTACCTGTCTGTCCGTGATTTCAAAACTTGGAAAAGGCGCGCATGCTTCCCAGGAAGGTAACAGTGGCCTGCAATCTCTGTGGCGCAGGGGCCCTCAACCTTTCAGGGAGCCCCAGTACTTCAGAGGGACCTCTTTCAGCTCAAGGCGAATAAATATCTTTGAGATATGGGAAAACCAGTGACCTCGTCACATTCTGCAGGGGGAGAGGAGGGGTGTCATTTTGTGTTACACCGCAGATGCTACCCTGAGAAAGGTGCCAACCCTGACTCCAAGAAGGATTTCAGTTTTCGGCGGGCGCTGTAAACAGAGGGCTCAGGGTGACGGCTCGAGAAGCAGAGGGCGCAGTAGCTCTCATGATAATAATGTGGTATTTGCATAGTGCCAACATGTCACACATTTCATCTTCGATGCACTCCATACAGGAGCTGCTATTGTAAATATTGAAATAATTGAGACATCTGTCCGCAGTGAAGTGTATGCCCCTAGGCGCTAGCGTCCTCCACCTGAGAGAGTCTTATGGCTGTCCGTGGCACTCAAGGCTGTAGCGCGGCGGGGCCTGGGTGTAACTAGGCCGCAGCTGCACTATGATTAAGGCACAATACAATCACTTTCACTCTTGTGGCCGGATAACCCCGAGCGGTCTCCGGCCGTTTATTTATCCCCTCGGGTCGAGCCCGCCCGAGGGGTGTAGGGATGCGTGAAAACTGCAACACTGTAGTAGAGGGCCCGGGTGGCTCTCTATATCCCTCCTTTCTTTTGGTTCCGGACCACCAAGTCCTCCCAGTTCATGGGGATGTATATACAAAGTCTTTTAGTCTCTGACTGGGCGCAGGATTCGGCCGGAGACCATACTTCTGGCTCTGGGAGCTGTAACCGACCAGCGCATTGGACGAAGTGCTCTCAGATGACTCAGTTGGGGTGTCTTGATGGGTCGACCTGGCGGCATCAGCACCACCCTGGCTGGCTCGCCGGAGTGTCTCCAGAGACGGACTTCCCATGCTTGGGGAGACAGGGGGGAAAGAGCTCGGAAGTGTATCTTGATGGTGGGATACTTCTTGGCCCGGCTTCCTCTCGGCCGCCTTTTTGAAGCTGGACACATTCCTTGTTACGGAGTGCTGACCTTTTTGGGCAGTGACCATGGTACCTTGAATGCCCACCACGGTCCACACTTCTAGCTCGTAGGGCGTCCGAAACTTCCAACCGGGGTGTTGGTCTTTGATCACTACCCGGTCTCCCACCTTTAGCTGGGGTTCTTGAGCCCTGCGGGCTTCGCTGGCTTTCCGGTTTGTCATCTCCCTCCTTGCTTGGATTGCCTCATCGTCCCGCTCCACAGGCACCCACGTCGGATCCGACAGGATACTGTCTCGTGGGGCCCGCTTGAACAGTAGATGAGCCGGAGCACACTTGGTTGTGCTGTGAGGGGTCTGTCGATACACGCCAAGGAATTGGTCGAGAGCTGTCTTGGCGTCTTCTCCTTCATCCACAGCGATGCGCAGCACTCGGTTGAGTGTCTGCATCAGATGTTCCACTTCCCCGTTTGCTTGGGACCATAACGAGGTGATCTTCCGGTGGCGAACCGCCTTGTTCTCAAGGTACTCCTGGAATTCTCGGCCCTGGAACGGAGGTCCATTGTCGGACTTTACCTCTTCAGGCAGCCCCATCATTGCGAAAATCTGGTCCAGGACCCTCTTCACCTGGGGAAATGCTGTTGACGTTACTTCTTCGACAATGGGGAACTTTGAGAATGAGTCAACCATGACCAGCATGTGACGTCCATCTGGGAAACTCCCAAAATCTAGGCTGATGTGTGCCCCGGGGGCCTTGCTCGGTTCTTCAGTGATTACAGGTGCAGGTGCGGGATCTCCTCCGGTGATCGTACAGGTGTGGCACTGCCTCACCATTTCCTCCACCATGGAGTCCATCGCGGGGAACCAGACCTTGCTTCGCAGCCTGGCCTTTGTCTTCGCCATCCCTTGGTGGCCAACGTGTGCCAGTGTGAGGACCCGTTTCTGCAACTTCTCTGGGACTACTATCAGGTGCCCTCTTAAAACAACTCCTTGTTCCCCCACACTGAGTTCATGGCGGACTTGCCAGAGCTGTTGTCGGGCGTGGCTGACTTCAGGCCGGAGGACGCGGGCTCCATCCATGAAGTGTGCCCATTCATTGCTCTCCAGCGCCTCTCTCACTCGGGACAGAGTGTGGTCTTCCTGGGTGGCCCGGGCAATTTCCTCGAGCGGCATGGCTGTGGGACCCGCCAATTGTGACACCATGTTTACGAACGCCTCAGTGTTGCACACCTCTGCTGATTGATCTGAGGGAAACGTCGATTCGGGGTGCCGGGATAGATAATCAGCCTGGTTGTGGGCACCGGGACGGTAGATGACCTTGAAGTTGTAAGACTGCAGCTGCACTGCCCATCGTTCAAGTCTCGGGGGTGCCAGCCGCGATGAGCCTGCAAAAAGCGGGAGTAGGGGCTTGTGGTCAGTCACAACGTTGAACTCCTGGCCGCACAGATACAAGTGGAAATGTTGGCATGCCCATTTGATGGCCAACGCCTCCCTCTCGATTTGAGCGTATCTGGTCTCCATAACGGTGAGGGATTTACTCGCGTAGGTGACCGGTCTCCAGATCTCAGGCCCGTGTTCCTGAAGGAGGACTGCTCCCAGGCCCACTGGGCTGGCGTAGACGACAAGTTCTGTGCGCTGCCTTGGATGGAAATAGGCCATCACCGTCTTGTCCTATAGCCCCTCTCTGATGTCATTGAACGCCTTGTTGGCAGCCCCGGTCCACTCCCATTTGTGATCATGACGTGTGAGGGTCCGGAGCGGTTCCGACATGGCAGCAAGGTTTGGAATGAAACGCCCGCAGTAGGTAGCCATGCCGAGAAAACTCCTCACTTCAGTGGGGTTCTTCGGTGTGCTGGCTGCGCGGATGACCGCGGCCTTCTTGGGGTCCACAAGGAGTCCCTCTTGGGTGAAGGTATACCCGAAGAAGTCAACCGTTTCTTGATAGAACGAACACTTGGACCTGTGCAGGGTTAAACCACAGTCTGCTAGTCTCTTCAGAGTGGCTCGGAGATGATTGTGGTGGTCCTCTAGCGTGTTTGAGAATACTAGTATTTCATCACTAAGGTTAATCACACCTTGCAGCCCAGACAGTGCTTCCCTGATGGCATTCTGGAAGACTTCGGCTGCCGATACACCGAAGCTGAGCCTCTTATACCTTCGGAGACCAACGTGCATCGAGAAGGTGGTGATATACCTGCTCTCGGGCTCCAGTTCCAGCTGATGGTAGCCAGCATTCAAGTCTAGCTTAGAGAACCACTTGGCTCCATTTAGGTCTGCCACTATGTCATCCATTGTGGGAGTGATGTGGCGTTCTCTCTTCACGGCCGTATTTGGCAGCCTCATGTCAACGCAAAGCCGGATGGCGCCAGGCTGCTTGTGTTTGGGAGCCACGACCAGCGGGGACACCCATGGGGTTGGGCCAGAGACCTTTTCAATCACATCGAGATCTTCAAGCTTTTTGAGCTCTTCCTCCACTTGCGGGCGAAGATTGAACGGCACCCTCCGGTGCCTGAGACCCACAGGTCTTACAGAGGGGTCGATGTGGAGTTTGAACTTCTTGCCCTTGAGCTTCCCTAGTCCTTTAAAGAGAGCCGGGAATTCCTTCAACATCGCTTCAGTGTGGGATCGTGGACTTGGTTGGCAAAGAAAACGAGTCCCAAGTCCTCAGCTGTGTGGCAGCTGAGCAGTGTCCCTTTTCATCCCTCGGTGTTGTGGAACCTGGTCTCAGTGGCTTAGCTTCCGCGCGTGACTTTGGCCTGAATGTCTCCTCGGAGAGGAAGCGGATCAGTCCCTCCATACGTATAGATTCGGGCCTTGGAGGGCGCAAGCGGGGGTCGAGGTGACAGGTGATCATATTGTTCTGAGTCCATCACGTTGACGGACACGCCGGTGTCGATGAGGGCTTGTACATCAGTGCCTTCAACTGAAACGGAGCACATGGGAGGTGGCCTTCGGGGACAGTTAGTTCTACAGACGTATGACACCACAAACACTTCCTTGTCATCATCTTCATACACCGGGCGCCGTTCCTGTGGCTGGTCCTCCACGGTCGCTGGCGAATCGTCGAGAGAGAGCTGGCGAATCCTTTGTGGCATGCTTCTGAGCTTCGACGAGGTTTGTCTGAACCGTCCGCCACGGCACACTTTGGTGTAATGGTTCAGCCTCCCACAGCGGGAACATGTCTTCCCTTTTGCCCCATAGACGGCCGTCACGGGGTGATCTTCTCCACAGTATCCGCACGGCCCTCCTGGTGACGGCCTGGACGCTTGTCGAGTCGCGGTGGGGCGTCTTTGGATTGCTTCAACCCTCTCCTCTTTGATCGGCGGGTGCCTGGGCGCATGCGAGACAGCAACGGGCGTGTGCAGGGCGACTTCCATTTCCTCCGCTCGGATGTCCGACAGCTCGTGGGAGCGGGCCAGGACCATGATCTCGTCCAGCGAGATCCCTGCCTGGATCAGCTTCCGCAGGAGTTTGGAGCGGCATCCCAGGATGATTTGGTCCCGTATCTCCTCCCGGTGGTCTGTGAACGTGCACGTGGTGGCCAGCAGGCGTAGTCGTGCGTAGAACATGTCGACAGACTCCGAGTCCAGCTGCCACGCTCTTCTGAACTTGAACTATTCAAAATCGGGGTTGAGTTGGGGGTCAAAGTGCCTGTTGAGCGTGGCGACTGCCGCATCATAGTCGTTCTCATTTTCTGTGTTGGGGAGCATCTCGAAGAGGTCATAGATCTCCGCGCCTCCGTAGTAGATGAGAAGTGACCGTTTCACGGTGCCGTCCGTTTCCCTTGTCCCTTTGAAGTAGCGGTTGAACCGTCCAACCCACGCTTTCCATCTTGGTGCAGCTGTGGCAGGGTCTGAGGCTTTACTGAAAGAGGGTAGAGGTGCGACCGCTGTGTGGCTGTGCCCTGGGGGAGGCGCATTGGCACCCCCACCTGGATTGTTTCCCCTATCTTGCTGGGCGGCAGCGCCAGCCACCAGAGGGTTGCTCATCGCGATCGTGTGTTGATGCACAGGTGCAAGGGTGTGGCTTGGGAGCTGGAGATCTGGGCGTGCGTGTCAGCATGTGGCTGCATGCCTTAGAGTGTTTTATGGCGTCACTGGCGTGCAGGAGGTGATTCGCCCTTGGTGTAGCCCAGTGGCGAGGGGCCAAGTGACTGAATCAGGCTGCTGTCCTCCTTGCCCCATTTTATTTCCCACCTTCTTTTAGTGTCCCTCTTTTTTTTTTCTTTCTATTGTTCAGTGTGGGAGTGCAGTTGGTCTACAGCCTACACCCCCGTCCAGCCGGAACCAGAGGTGCAGATCACCCGGATTGGACGCACACGGCAGTGTCCTCTCACCGTCGTAGTTGGGCTGTGCTTGGTGACACTCCCATGCTTTGGGAAGACGTACTAGAGCTCCGTGCAGATTGAGGGCAGGCAGCAGGTAGGGCAGCCCAGCATTGGGGGCCTCGCTGGAAGAGGGCAGGTGGGGGAGCCGTGCGCTCCGATAGCGGGTCCAACGCAGCACCCACGCAACGAGGCGCACGGTGATTCAGCGCTCGCCGGCTGAACACGTTCCCGCAGAGCAGGGAGATGCGTAGGTGGGTGCAGGCTGAGCGGCTGATTCAGCGAGTACAGCGGTGCAGCTCCGGACACCGCGGAGCCTTCAGGGATACCCAGCAGCAGTAGGCGTCGGCTGGTGCAGGGCAAAGCGGGTGAGCTCCGCGATCTTACTGCAGGTAACCGGGCAGGTGGGCAGGCACGCATGGGGTGCAACCGGCCTCGTCACCAGTGTAGCGCGGCAGGGCCTGGGTGTAACTAGGCCGCAGCAGCGCTATGATTAAGGCACAATACAATCACTTTCACTCTTGTGGCCGGAAGACCCCGAGCGGTCTCTGGCCGTTTATTTATCCCCTCGGGTCGAGCCCACCCCAAGGGGTGTAGGGATGCATGAAAACTGCAACACTGTAGTAGAGGGCCCGGGTGGCTCTCTACATCGGCGGCAGTTGATTGGTGTGTGTGTGTGTGTGTAACTCCAAGGCTGATATGTCCCTCCCCCCAGCCCTCTCACTCATTCCCCTCTCCCCCCTTCCTTTTCATCTTGTCGATACATGGCAGCGTTGTAGATTTCCAGCACACTTACTCCCGCCATGATAAATCATGTAATTAGATCAGGCTGCCATGGCAACAGACAGCTGTCACCCGTCCATTCAGGTGTTAGTTTTGCGCCCGGAGGGCCTTGGGTGGTCCATGCGGCTGTTGCATCTCGGCCATGGCGTGCCTTCGGGTATTTTTCAGAGCACTTTCTCTTTGAGCAGAATACTGTTGTAAAATTCCTCACAGACTGCGCCACCCTAATGAGCGGGCGTGTTTGAGTGCAGAGTGAACCTGTCTACCTGCAAGTACTTAGACAGGATCGGCTCTGTATTGTCAAATTTATACAGGAACGCACTGCACTGCCCGTGTGGGGCGAGGAAACGCTTTGCCCACCTAGGTCGCAAGTTATACTGGGGTGAGTGGTTGGAAGAGGTTGTGTGTTGATGGGAACCGGAGTGGTTAGTGTATGTTTCTTTGTGTTTCTTTGTAATTTCATATAGCGCAAATTCGACGCGAAGGTATTGGAGCACTTTACATGGGCACCAGTTACAATACGAAACATCTTTATTATAATTTTTGGGGCGTGGGGACATTAAGGGATTTACCCAGAATCACAAGCTGTTGAGCGAAGCCGAAACTGGAACCTGGTTCCACCAGCTCCAAAGTTGGCAGCTCTGGCCTTTACACCGCATCCCATCCTTGTTGTGCGTGAGCGACCAGCCAGATAGGTGCTCTTATTGTGTCTTGGATCACAGTGCTTAATAACTGGTGAGGTGATTGGCAGGTGTGTGTGTGTGGAGATAAAGTGCACACAGTTTACATTGACTCAAAACTTCAAGGCACTTTTAAAGAAAGGGGGTGGGGGAGAGAGAATTATCTATATCTAGTTTAGAGGAGTTGATTATCTAGTTTAGAGTGAAAAGGCAGGATGGTATAGGGCCTGGGAACCCAGGGGCCAAAACGTTTGGTCTGTGAAGTGACGGAGGGCCTCATTGAGGCCAGCAGGGTGGTGGTGGGGGAGAGGGGTTGGCAATAAGGTGGGTGTAGGGGAAGTGAAGCATATACAACTAGTGTCTGAATGCGCAATGTGAAACCCAAAACGTGGGATTAACCCATAGTTCTCCACTTAAATAAATTGTGTGATCCTATGCAATTTGTTTTATTTCACTTTCTCTCCTTTTTTCATTATCACATATGAGGATCTCAAAATACACCACTTCGGGATGTATGCTGTACAAAACCTTCTCCTGTGTTTGATTGAATAAAACATAATGCTGTTCATGTATATTATAAATGCAGGCTACCCAAAGAGTGCAAATAAGAACAGACTTGCGCTTAGTTCACTATCGGCATTGTTGTTGGAGGAAGGGGAACGGGCCGAGGGAGAGAACAAAATTGTACACAACTCTGTCGTACTCCAAAGCAGGCTATCTTTGCCTCTGATGTAAAGGAGGAAGGGAAGAAAGACAGTTTGAAAGAGACACTGATCAAGAGACCGTTGATTAAAATCTCTGTTCTTAAGTCAGGAAAGTAGGATGGCACAATCATTTGTGTTGAACGCAGCTCTTAGATCGAATAGAACCAGGGCATCCTTATCAGTCCGAGATCCGCCTGAGAGCGTCGAAAACCAATGTTACCGAAAACCCTGTGCTATGACCTGCTCTAAATCCAGCTTGTGGACAATGGAGAAAATTGATGGCTTTGAAGAATTGGAATTGGTTGAAGATCAATATTTTAAGGGCTTTGGCAAGCCATGGTAAACAAGCATTTGCAATGAAATAGGTCTCGCATTTACAGGAGTTTAAGCTATTGGCATTGTAAATGACAATGCCTTTTAGTTATGTTTTAAAAACGAAAACAAAAATAAAATGCATTGTCATTTGCAATGTCAATAGCTCTAACTCGCGTAAATGCAAGACCAGTTGCATTAGAAATGCTTTTTTTGCTGGTTTTTCTCCCCCATTACGCTCACTCAGGCCAAGTTCATCTCTTTCTTTAAGACATGAATTAACATTAAAACATTAAAATTCTGAAATCTTAAAATGTTGAATTCTTCCACTCCTTTTTTTTCTCTCTCTCTTATGTTGTCTTATGTACTTTTTGACCTGTTCTACCAATCCACTGATCTCGCGGAATATATTTTCTCCTTCCTGCCTCCTATTTGATGTCTTTTCTTCAAACGTTTTAACTCTTTGACCAAGTTATCCTAAACCCACCTTTAAGTTGGTAGGAGCATCCTCCAGGCTTTTCCAAACTTACACCAATTTCTGTGTGAGGTTTTCTTTCATCTCTCAAGTCCTTCAGTATATCTTTTAAATGATCTTTGGTCAATGATGGGGTTTCCTGTGTTTAAGCCACTTCCACATCCGTCTTTTTTTGCCAGGATTTAGTCTACAAAGTCACGTTGTCCATTTGGCCTATTGGCATTGGGTACATCTGTCTGCATTGCAGGGATGTTCCCCATGTTGTTCTTTGTAACCTGGCCATCTCCAGCATAATCCCAGGATTTGCACCTTGTGCGATTTGTTGTATTGAACAATTTGTGGTGTCTGTAGTACCTGTTGTATTTTCTATCTGCGCCACTGTCATCCTTAGCCTCTGGACTCAGTCTGTTTTCACGTACCTTTTGTTTTCTTAGCTTGCCTCTGATCCTCGTGGAATCTCTCTCACAGGCCTCTGGCTTCCTCCCCAGAGTCTAGAACTTTCATCCTACCTGCTTTCCCGTGCATTGTACCGGCTGCAGGTCTGGATGACACTGCTAGTGGGTCTTTCCCTCTTGCTTGACTGGTCTACAGCAGACTGCTTGCTGTTTCAAACACACCAGCTGTGTTTACCTGACACTCTTGATTTGTGGGGTGGAGCAAACGGCATCGGTGTCCTTTGCTGGGAGAACTTGCTCCATGTTGCTACTAAGTGGCGCTGGCTCTGCTTGAGTAGATAGTTACAAAATGTATGGCATAACTTGGGGTTTGCTCTACTGACACTCGAAGCATTGGAAAAAACATACTCCGTCTTCCAGGCCTTGACCTCGCAGCCCTAACCATAAATTTAAACGTATGACTTAACTGAACCGTGACCTGTATATTTTCGAATCAGCAAAAATGAAAAAACATTCTTACAGTAATTTAATGTTTTCCTTTGCAATTGCCCAAAGTGAAGAGTCTTCATTTACTTAGGTTTCGCCTGCGGGCGTGCGCTGTCGCTTGTGAGGGGTATTGTTTACAATAAAAAGCTTTTAGCACACTTAGGGCTTACCATTTGTTGGCTTCATTCACTCTTCTTCGCTGCCTCCTAATTGGCCAGCACATGACTGGCGTTACTTTCTGGACGAAGCACAGATTGATTCAACTTTATCTGAAAGAAACACGTTAGTTAGATTTCTCACCTTAGAATATCCCCAGGCGTCAGGCTGGATCCGGAAAGATTTTTTCGTCAGCAATACCCTTGCGCGTCGCTAGGTGTCGTCTGCGGCTCCGCGTCCGTCGTCGGCGTCGTGATCGCCGGTATGACGTCGTCGGAGTACTTAGACGCCGCCCTCGCGCGCTGACGTCAGTTCTTCTTTTTTCCGTGCCGGTAAGCGCCGATCCGGGAAGAGCATACCCTTTTAGTCACTTTTTGACTAATCCTTTGGAACTTTTTTGGTTCCATTTCTATTCGACCTCGACTCTGGTGCCGGTAGGGATGCCTGGATTCAAACCGTGCGACGCCTGTCACCACCTGATGTCACCACCGCTGGAGTCTCTACTGCCTTGGGGCCGACCATGATGCCGAGTCGTGCCTCGAATGCCGAGCCTTGACTTCTAAGGCTAGGCGGGAGTGGTCCTGCAAGCTGCCCGAGATCCGGCAGTCAGCTCCGCGCCGCTCGAGGTCCCGGTCGAGGAGGAGGTCAAAGGGACCGGTCGTGGAGGCGCAGTCATCACCGTTCGTCGGGGTCAAAGTCCTCGCATTCCGGTAAGTCGAGGCGCAGCAAGAAGTTGAAGAGGCGACATCGCTCTTCTGACTGCCCTCGCCGGTCGCGCGACTCGGCTGAGGGTTCGGGTGGCACCACCCGCGCGTCTCCGTTGGACCCGTAGGAGTTGCGTCCGACCCCATACCCGCCGGTCCCTGGGTCTGACGTGACTCCGGTGGAGATCAGAGACTTCCTCGTGGCCATGAAGAGTCTGACTCCACCGTCGACGCATGCCGGCGCGCCTTCAGGCCCCGCAGGCTCGACTGGGAGGCCTAGCGAGCCGGCGGCTCCGGCCCCGGCGCCGTCGTCGACTTCGGGTCCTGACGCCGCAGGCCCCCGTGGGATCCAGGCCTGGATCACGGTCGACGCCGGTCGACCTTACGACCCCTCCACCGGCGTCGACCCCTTCGGAGCCGCCCCTGGCACTGTCTTCGGACGACGTCGTCCCCAGGTTTAGGCCCGATCCGGGCCCGGCATCGGAATCGGAGTGGCGCCGCCCGGCGCCGTATCCGGCGCCGATGGATGACAGGTTCATCTTTCGCCCGGCTCCGACCATTCCACCTGTCTACCAGGAGTCGGATGACGGGGACGACTGGGAGGGGTCTGAGGACCCTCTGGCACAGCAGTGCCAGTTATCTCAGGACTGGGCAGAAGAGCTGGGGGATGCCAGTGGTCTTGACACCTCCCCTGACACTGGCTTCAAATCTCCTCCCTCCGTGGCTATGGAGGAGGGTGCTACCTATTCTGTGGTGCTGCGCAAGGTGGCCAAAGTCCTCGGGCTGGAGCTCCCTGCTGTGGCCGTGAGGACTAATCTCCTGACTGAAGTGCTTCAACCGCCAGTAAGCTCCTCAGAGCCTTTGCTGCAGTTCAATGAAGCACTGACAGACGTTCTGATGTGCACCTGGTCCAAGCCCTCCACAGTCCCTCCTGTGGACCGGAACGTGGCCCAGCGCCACCGCCCCGCACCGGGTGACCCCAGCTTTCTGTCGGTGCACCCCAGGCCCGAGAGCCTGGTTATCCAGGCCTCTACCTCCCAGACCGCCTTCCCGTCCGCTCCCCCGGATCGGGAATCCAAAAGGTTGGAACAGTTCGGGATGAAACTGTTTTCCTCCCTTAGTTTGGGGTTGCGGTCTATCAACACCGCGTGCCTTTTGGACCGTTACATCCACTCCTTGTGGGATACGGTGGCGGACGTGCTGCCCCAGTGTCCGGAGGATGCCCAGACACGGCTCGCCCAGGCTCTTGCCGAGGGGCGGGATGCGGCACGGTATTCAATACGATGTGGGCTGGACACAACGAACTCGCTAGGCAGGGCAATTGCGACCACGGTGGCGATTCGTCGCCACGCCTGGCTGAGATCCACAAATTTCTCTGGGGATGTCCAGAGCACCCTCATGGACATGCCCTTCAATGGCCGTCGTCTTTTTGGCGACAAAGCGGATAGTGCGCTGGAGCGCTTTAAGGACTCCAGGGCTACGGCCAAGTACTTGGTCCTCTTGGCCCTGCGCCCGCAAACTTCCGCTTTTCGCCCCTTTCGTGGCCAAGGAAGGGGTGCCCCCTCACGTCCGTCTAGCCACAGGCCGCAGAACCAGCCTCAACGCGGTTGCGGACGTGGATTCCGCCGAGGCGGAGCAGGGGGACAGAGAACCGGTCTGCCTACATCTGCCCCAGCAGCATCCGCCTCAAAGCCCTCCTAGTCCGAGCTTTCAGGCCCATTCCACACCAGTGGGAGGCAGAGTTCGCCATCACCTGCTCCACTGGCGTACCATCACATCGGACAGGTCGGTGCTGCAAATCGTCCGAAGGGGCTACTCCCTCCCCTTCGAGGTGACCCCTCCAGCCATGCCATGACAGTACCACCGCATGTCGGGGGATCACTTGCAACTTCTGCAGGAGGAAGTTACGGCCCTCTTGGCCAAGAAGGCCATCGAGCGAGTTCCTGGCCCAGAAGTAGGTCGGGGGTTGTTATTCCCACTACTTTCTGGTTCCCAAGATGGGCAAATGGGGCCTACGGCCCTATCTTGGACCTCAGGAGCATCAACGCCTTCCTCCGGAAGGAGAAGTTCAAGATGCTCACCTTAGCTCAGGTTCTGGCTGCCCTAGACCCTGGAGACTGGATGGTAGCGTTGGAGTTGCAGGATGCTTATTTTCACATCCCCGTCCTGCCGGCCCACCGGCGTTACCTGCGGTTCACGGTAGGCCACGAGCACTTTCAGTTTACCGTGCTCCCCTTCGGCCTCACCAGTGCCCCTTGGGTGTTCACGAAAGTGATGGCGGTGGTCGCAGCTCATCTGCGCAGATTAAGGGTTCCAGTCTTCCCCCATCTCGACGACTGGTTGTTGAAGGCGGGCTCGCCCCAGGCAATCGTCTCCCACCTCCAGACTACGGCTGACCTCCTGCATTTGCTGAGGTTTTCCATCAATGTGCCGAAGTCGCATCTGATTCCCTCCCAGAAGCTCCTTTACATCGGAGCGGTTCTGGACTCGGCGCAGTTCCGGGTCTATCCTCCGGAACAGCGGGTTCGGGATATTCAGGCTCTGATTCCGATCTTTCGGCCTTTATCCCGGGTTTCAGTCAGGTTGGTGCTGCGGCTCCTGGGTCTGATGGCCTCCTGCATTCTGCTGGTACATCACGCCAGGTGGCAGATGCAGGCTCTGCAGTGGGACCTGAAGTTTCAGTGGGCCGAGAATCAGGGCAAACTGTCCGACCATGTCTTGATCTCAGAGGGCACTGCAAGACAGTTGCAGTGGTGACTCACGGACCGTGATTGGGTCAGTGGCAGATCCCTCTCCCTACCCCACCAGAGCACGTAGTGGTGACGGATGCGTCCCTCCTGGGATGGGGGGGCCACATGGGAGAGCGGAGATCAGAGGCCTCTGGTCTCCGGCGGAGTCCCGGCTCCATATCAACCTATTGGAGCTGCGGGTGATCCGACTTGCACTGAAGGCATTCCTTCCCTCTGTTCAGGGGAGTGTAGTGCGGGTGTTCACAGACAACACCACCGCCATGTGGTATTGCAACAAACAGGGCGGGGTGGGGTCGTGGACCCTTTGTCAGGAGGCTCTGCGCGTCTGGACATGGCTGGAACATCAGGGCATCACCCTGGTGGTTCAACACCTGGCGGGCTCTCTGAACGCCAGAGCGGACGAACTCAGCCGCCGGTGCATGATGGATCACGAATGGCGTCTGAACTCGGACGTGGCGCAAGGACTCTTTCCGCAGTGGGGAGAGCCTTGGTTAGATCTATTCGCCACCGAAGAGAACGCGCAATGTCATCAGTTCTGTGCGTTGGAATTTCCAAGGCGGCACTGGCTCGGAGACGCTTTTCGTCGTGAGTTGAGTTCCGGTCTGTTGTACGCCTTTCCGCCTATACCACTTCTGCCCAGAGTGCTGAAGAAGATCAGGCGCGACCAGGCCCAAGTCATCCTTGTGGCTCCGGATTGGGCACAAAGATACTGGTATCCCGAGCTACTCAGTCTATCGATCGATCCCCCGATTCGACTGCCTCTTCAGGAGGACCTTCTGTCGCAGCAGCAGGGGACGGTCCTCCACCCGAACATGTCCAGCCTCCACCTCCATGCATGGCGACGGTTGATGCCATTTGACTTGCCTCCTGAAGTCTGTAATGTCATTCTGGCAGCCAGGCGTCCCTCCACAAAATCGGTATACGCCTGCAGGTGGAACAAATTTGTGGCATGGGGCACAGCAAAGGCTGTGGATCCCCTTTCCGCCCCTCTTTCTGAGGTTCTCCTCTTTCTTCTTTCCCTGGCCCAGCAGGGCTCTGCTCTGGGCACCCTCAAGGGATACCTTTCGGCTATTTCTGCTTTCTTACGGCTTCCTGATCAGCCTTCTCTTTGTAAATCCCCTGTTGGTTCTCGATTCTTTAAGGGCATTACTCACATGTTTCCTCCTGTCCCTTTCGTAATGCCTCAGTGGGATTTGAACCTCGTTTTGACCTATCTGATGTGCGCTCCCTTTGAGCCACTTCATAATTGTCCCCTTCGTCTTCTGACTCTTAAGACTGCTTTCCTGGTTGCCATCACCTCTGCTAGAAGGGTGAGTGAGCTCCAGGCTCTTTCTTCTAAGCCTCCTTTCCGTCCATCCGGACAAGGTTGTTCTCAGGACTCGTCCTTCCTTTCTCCCTAAGGTGGTAACTGCTTTTCACATCGGCCAATCTGTTACAGTGCCCACCTTCTTTCCGCCACCGCATCCCTCAAAAGAGGAAGAGAGGCTCCACTGTCTGGACCCAAAACGGGTGCTGTCCTTCTATCTGGACCGCACAAAACAGTTCCGGGTGGACGACCAACTCTTTGTTGGCTACGTGGGCGCTAAAAAGGGGCGGGCGGTGCACAAGCGAACCATCTCTCGGTGGGTCGTTTTGTGCATGAAGGCCTGTTATTCCTTAGCTAAGAAGGAACCTCCTGTGGGGCTGAGGGCCCATTCCACTCGGGCCACAGCGGCGACTACTGTCCTGGGACGGGGAGTCCCTTTGCAGGACATTTGTCAGGCAGCAACGTGGGCCTCGCTGCACACGTTTGCCAAACATTATTGCCTGGACAGCCAAGTCCGGAGAGACGGCTTCTGTGGCCGTTCCGTTCTCCAGGTTCGCAGACCCACCACCGGGGTTGGTATTGCTAGGGTATCTATTCTAAGGTGAGGAATCTAACTAACGTGTTTCTTTCAGATGAACCAGTTACTTACCTTCGGTAACGATATATCTGTAAGAAACATTAATTAGTTAAGATTCCTCACCGCCTCACCCATCCTCACCATTCTGTGAACCGATATCTAGGGTTAAGGTAATCCCTTTCAGCGCCCTAGATTCTTGGCACCAGTGTCGGTCTCTTGCATGGCTCTGCATTCCTGGCGCGGAAAGCTATGTACAAGAACTGACGTCAGCGCGCGAGGGCGGCGTCTAAGTACTCCGACGATGTTATCCCGGCGATCACGACGCCGACGACGGACGCGGAGCCGCAGACGCCGCCTAGCGACGCGCAAGGGTATTGCTGACGAAAAAATCTTTCCGGATCCAGCCTGACGCCTGGGGATATTCTAAGGTGAGGAATCTAACTAACTAATGTTTCTTACAGATATATCGTTACCGAAGGTAAGTAACTTGTTCATTAGTGTCTGTCCACTGTGATCCAGGTACATGTTTCAGAAAACATCATCTGTTTCCAGTAGTTCTTGTGCTGGTTTCTCTATTCTTTCTGTTTTCAAGATCATATTTTGACATTGTTTATGTATGCCTCTTTTAGCTTACCTGTACAAGTAAAATAAAATTATATTTTACGTGAGTTGAATTAAGCTATTACAATATATAAATGTCACAGTAACAACAAATTTACACCTTCATGATGCTTGCCTATTTTCGTAGCTTTTTAGCCATTCATCCCCTTGATGTCTCATACTTTTGTTGGTTTACTTGCTTAAGTTACTTTACTACTCTATGCCACTCCACTCCACACCCACTCTGTCAATGCGCTCCACTCTGTTACTCCACCCTACGTTACTCCACCCTGTTGTATTCCACTCTACGTAACTCTAGGTTATGCCATTCTTCTCTACAACACTCCACTGTATGCCACTCCACACTACTCTACTACTCTCCACATCTCTCTATTACAAGTCACCCCACTCCGTGCCACTCCACTCCGCACGACTCTGCTTAATGCTGCTCCACTCCATGCCACTCTACGGTACCCCTCTTCACACAATTCCACAGTACTCTACAGAACTCCACTCTACACCACTCCATTGTATGTCACTCTAATCTTTGCCACTCTACGCCATTCCACTCTGTCTACTCCAGTCTACTCTGTGACTCTCCTCTGTCACTTCACTCTATTCTACTCCAGTCTACTCTACTCCATTCAATGCCACTCTGTCACTCTACTCTACTTCACTCAATTCTAAGCCACTCAATGGCACTCTACTTTACACCGTGCACGCCACTCTATGCCAGTTTATTCTATGCCACGCCACTTTACTCCACTCCACTCTATTCCATGCCACTTTACTCTAATCCACTCTATTCTATTCCACTCCACTCCAGTCTAAACCACTCTACATCACTCTATGCCACTTCTCTCCCCTACTCTACACAACTCTATGCTATTCCTTTCTGTCTTTCGCCACTCCCCTCTATGCCACTCTGCTCCATTCTACGCCACTCCACACCCATTACACATCTGTACACAACTCTGTGCCACTCCACTGTATGTCACTCTACTCACCTCGACATCGCTATGCGATTGTACGTCACTCCACTCTATGCCACTCTCCTCTATGACACACAACTTTTAGCCATGCTGAAGAGCAGACAAGCTGCTGTAAAACTTGGCTAAACGACACTTGCAAGGCAGTTAGCTCTTGAATAGGTGAAACCTATTGGCTTTGTCAATCCTTGTTCTTTATGCTATTTTACAGTTTTTTCCATTAATGATATATTTTTATATATTTATATGATATATATATTTGTTTTTACACAGTGCTAGCTTCAGTCTGTTTTTCCCCCTGTTTGTTCAGCCCTGTGATTTTATGAAGTGGTGCTCTCCCCCTGCAGGTCTGAATACTCCCACTCAATTGAGGCACAGTATCATTGACAACTTGGAGGAGCATAAGGAGTCCTGGCCACCTGCCTGCCCACCATTGGAACCAGCCAGGTAACTGAAAGCCAAGCGTCTCAGCATGTTGATTGGGGCAGGCACCCCTGCCATATTCTTTAATTTTATTTATAATATTCTGTCATGTTTATATTGCACACTCAATATGCCAAAAGGTAGAAAGTTTGGTAGATTGTGAACATAGATTGCAGGGAATGGATGGGGGAAGAGACATAGATGAGTAAAACAGAAATACTGAGAGGAGCAGAGGCAATCTAACAAAAGTCTTAAGGTTGTTGAATGTTGACTCTCTCCCGACATAAAAGCAAATTTGGCTCCCTGCATATGTCCAGCGCACTGATGTCATTAGCATGAATCATTTGATTCCACTCAGGGTGACTGTAGAGTGCATGCGCCAGTATTGCGTGAGAGCATGCTTTGTGGGCAGGAGGTCACTGCAGCTTGGGCAGTGCCAGAGCACCACAGCTAATGTTCATGTCCTTTCTTGTGTGTGTTTCTATCCAATCCTTTGCTTTCTTTAACTCTTTCTTTTATGTTCCTTCATTCTTGCTTACTTCCCTTTCTCATTTGCTTACACCCATCTGTAGTTCTCCAGTGGCAAATTTAAGGCAAAAGCGCTCTTTAGGTATAATTAACAGAGAATTACAGAGGGTGGTGGCTTGCTTCGGGCGGACACTGAGTATGAGCAAGTATTTGGGCAGATGGAGTTTGGGATTGACTAGGATCCCAAGATTGGGTATCAAAATGATTGCAAAAAGTTGGGTCAGCTGGACACTAAATTTCTTAACCGGCATCAAGCATGTATAGCAAGGAAGAGGGGCCTGCTCACAGTATGCAGGCCCTCTGCAGAAAGCCAAGCGTATGATTTGTACAGGGAACCAGAAGGAAATCTATGCACTCCAGTGGTTTCTCCAAGGCGCACACGATGCAAGACAAGTATTTCTGCACTCCAAAGATGGCAAATGCCGACGGCAAAGCCAAAGAGGCAGGTGGATAAGTGCATACCCTTCAAGGAAGTACCCTGTTGTATGCTAGAGAACTGCCTTCACAGACTCCCCTGCCCCGCTCTCTCTGTACGACTGTTAGATTTTGTGAACCTCGCACAGTCTGGGACAAGAAAATGTCTATCCTGCGCCTTATATGCAGAGACTTGGAATCATGGGTCTTTTTGCCTCTAAATGTGACGGGGTGGGGGGGGGTGACATTTTATAAAATGATAGTTCGTCCTCGGTTCTTATACATCCTCAAAAAATCACCCATTCTTTGTCGCGTATGCTTGCTTCCAGGATTCCCAGGCTTTGGTAACCTTCTTTATCTGCGTGGGTAAAGTACCCCGGGTCTGAGTGTGCGCTGCCGGCATTCATTGGGAAGTCTGGAACCTCCGGATCTTTGCCCCCATCAGTGGGTATTAGAAATTATACCAATAGGGGACTGGCTGTTTCGGTATCACCAAGACTCCACCTGGAGTCGGCCACTCTTGAGAGACTTAGAATGTTTAATTTATTGCAGGTGGGGCCCGCTCCCGCACTCACTTCCCAATGTTAATAGGCTTCCTTTCCTCAGCTGGTGTGCAGCATGCAATCATATGGAATGGTCAGGCAGACTTGCTGCACAAAAGTCCCTTTGGGCAGGGAACTGTCTGAAGCGGGTCACACGGCTGGAGGGCTTACGACAGTGCGACCTTATAGTCATCTCCCGCCTTAGTGACGTATTGGACCATGATCATATTCATACCTTCGAACACCTTTTAGTGGAGTTTGAACTCCCAACTCTCAATTTGTTTGGTACCTTCAGTTGCATCACAGCCTAGACACATCGAGACGCTCTACGTGAAGTGCCGGAGTATTACCCCCTTGAAGCCAAACTGACTATGGAGACACTGGGCAGAAAGGGCACACCAAGATTGCACCGGTCCCTTCTGTTTCACGGCCCTGATCTTCTCAATGGCTTGCGAGACGCCTGGGAATGAGAGGTCGGGGAGATGGGAGATCACGAATGGCAGGAGACCCAGATGGCAGCCCGGATACTGACCATCCCCTCGAACCTGAAACAAACTCAATTCAACTACTTTCATAGAATCTACTATAGTCCGAATAGACTATGGAAAATGGGAAGGGCTCGCAACTCAGAGTGCACGAGGTGATATTCCACATACGGGTCATATATCAGATGAGCTGGGCTTGCTCAGTTCTAGAGCGTCACTGGCGAGGGATTTATGCCTGCCTTGCAGATGTTTGCGGTTCCTAGTAGTCATGGATCCTAAGATAGCCCTACTTGGAATAATGGAGGATTGGTTGAAGACTAGGGCCCATTGAATCTAGGCGGTATGGGCTTTTTGGTAGCTAGGAGGGACATTGGCGGCAGGCGGAACCGCCGTCTCTGCAGGAATGGTCGAGAGGCATAAACTACTGTGCAAGGGCTGCAGAGTTAGTCTACAAATGGAGGGCATGTGAACGTAAATATGATAGTGTGGGGGGCGTGGACCTCGTGACAATGGCACATGGGATAGAGGCTTTGACCACATCTCTTAACGTATCTTCACCTACGCATGCTCTATGTACTACCTACTTTGCATGCACGAAAATCTGTAAAGTCTGCTGTGTTTGGTGCTACATCTTATGGTCCTTTTCCACTGTGTTTATACCATGCCCTAAAGTTATATAAAAATAGAGATATCTAAACTGAGCAGAATTCTGGCAAATACCCCTGCACACAACAATACCCCCACATGCTCTGAATGTGTATTTTACCTGTGAAATTTGAAGACCGAAGTTGTCTCACAGTTTTAAGTCTTTAAGCATTAGAAATGCACTCTTTAACAAAGTGCTTTCATGTAATGTTTTGACAAACAAAAAATGTTGTGGGGTTGAGGCGGGTCCAGTTGAGATTAGATGGCAGAAACAGACTGTGATGAGGAGGGAGGAAGAGAGGTGAGAACATGTCAATGGGACAGAACTGGGCGGCACACTGTACAGCTGGCTTCTACGTGTATACATTACTGGTATTTCTAATTGTATGCAGAGGGACACAGTGGTTTGCCCTTTGTCACCTGATTATTTGGTTATGTGCTGTGATTAGAATCCAGTGCTCCGGGTTCAAAAGTCAGCAACTCGGCTACTAGACCAGTGCTCCCGCTTCGTATCGCAGCCTCCCGTAGGCCCACAGGAGATGCCTTCTTGTGTGCGTTGCTGCTTCTAGACCAGTGCTCCCGCTTCATATCGCAGCCTCCCGTAGGCCCACAGGAGATGCCTTCTTGTGTGCGTTGCTGCTACTAGACTAGTGCTCCCGCTTCATATCGCAGCCTCCCGTAGGCCCACAGGAGATGCCTTCTTGTGTGCGTTGCTGCTACTAAACTAGTGCTCCCGCTTCATATCGCAGCCTCCCGTAGGCCCACAGGAGATGCCTTCTTGTGTGCGTTGCTGCTACTAGACCAGTGCTCCCGTTTCATATCGCAGCCTCCCGTAGGCCCACAGGAGATGCCTTCTTGTGTGCGTTGCTGCTACTAGACCAGTGCTCCCGCTTCATATCGCAGCCTCCCGTAGGCCCACAGGAGATGCCTTCTTGTGTGCGTTGCTGCTACTAGACCAGTGCTACCGCTTCATATCGCAGCCTCCCGTAGGCCCACAGGAGATGACTTCTTGTGTGCGTTGCTGCTACTAGACCAGTGCTACCGCTTCATATCGCAGCCTCCCGTAGGCCCACAGGAGATGACTTCTTGTGTGCGTTGCTGCTACTAGACCAGTGCTCCCGCTTCATATCGCAGCCTCCCGTAGGCCCACAGGTGATGCCTTCTTGTGTGCGTTGCTGCTACTAGACCAGTGCTCCCACTTCATATCGCAGCCTCCCGTAGGCCCACAGGAGATGCCTTCTTGTGTGCGTTGCTGCTACTAGACCAGTGCTCCCGCTTCATATCGCAGCCTCCCGTAGGCCCACAGAAGATGCCTTCTTGTGTATGCTTGTGTGCGTTGCTGCTACAAGAGCAATTAAAGTCCTGAATGGGAATTGCAGTGTATTAACGTGACCGACATCTCCTAGTTATGCTGCAAAGAGACCAGGTGGCAACTGGCTGCGTGGCACTGTGATTAGTGCCAGTATTTCTTTCCTTGAAGAGTGGGTATTCCCACATGTCCTCCTTTTGTGGTAATTATCCCCTTCTTGGACTCAACGACGAAGGAAAGACCTGGGGTTGTGGTAATGAGGCGAGTTATGGTGAAACTGAAGCAGCTTGAAGGGAGTTTCATTCCTATACCTGTGCTGCTGTGGTTGACCTTAATATCTCTGCAGTGTTCCTAATCTGTGTATGTAGGACTTTACCTTCATGTTTAATTTGCGTCATAAGGGCGGTCTTATTGTAGGGTCTGTGTTTTTTAACGAAACATCAGCAGAGGGGAACAATGGTCTCGGCGTCAATAGTTGGGGCGCGCACTCTGCTAAATGTTTGAGGACTAACATAGAGGTCACGGGTCAAGGCTGCAGTGGTTTATCGCTCAATGAGTGGGTCACGATCTGAACCAAATTCTTGCCACACAAGCTTCCCACTATTTCACATTTGCTAAATATTGCATTGAAAATGTAAGGCATTCAAGAGACCGGGTGATGTTTGTTCTAGTTGAATAAATAGTTACTCCAAAGACGTGCCGCCCTACCCAACATCGAGCAGTAACATACACACTCAAAAGGCAATGTTCTGGAAGCTGGTCAGTATAGGTTCTGTGTTAATGGGTCATGTGACACACGGGCGGTACCAACTTCCCCTTATATGAAAACGTAATCTCCAAGCTTGCTTATGTGCGTTCTCCCCATTATGTAATACACACTTATTATCCCTGCAATTACTGCTATGCAAACTCATAAGATGGTGATCAGGATACTGGTTTGTATGGATTCAGCCCTTATTGTCACACTACAATAAACTTCCCTCTACAGTCCATCAAATGTTGATCTGCAAAAAGATAAGGAGGCTGGTCAGTGTGAGGTCTT
The DNA here is from genome assembly GCF_964204655.1 of Triturus cristatus. Classification (NCBI taxonomy): domain Eukaryota; kingdom Metazoa; phylum Chordata; class Amphibia; order Caudata; family Salamandridae; genus Triturus; species Triturus cristatus. Next base: position 358,024,796 of record NC_140586.1, on the reverse strand, counting down.
TGCAGGTGCGGCTCCTCCACTAGGGTGGAGGACCGTCGCCCCACTACTTTCTCGCAGTGCGAAAAGCAGAAACATAAAATGGTAGTTTTACTATTTTATGTTTCTGCTTATCGCACTGCGAGAAAGCAGAAGTGTTTGGCTGTGGGCGGGTGGGTGAGCGGGGCTGCTCTACGAGCACGGCTGGGCAGGAGAGGAGTAGTGTGCCCACTCCTGAGTGAGCACCTCTGGGGCCTCCCAAACCAGTCATGCGCACTCTGCCCTTTCTCCCTGCAGGCTGCAATGCAGAATACATGGAGAAAATGGCCTCCCCATAGGCACCTGGCTAGGTGCCGTCCCGACCAATCACACCGCTGCCATTGCAGAGTTGTGATTGGCTTAGGGGAGGGGATGAAGGCTGCCTGCTTCCTGTTCCTGCCAGAGGCAGGAGAGCAGGAGCCGAGAAAACGTGAGACCTGGCCGGCTGGCAGACAGGTACGTTTTTAAAATGTATTATCACAACCCCCCCCCGCATGACCCCCCACACGCAATTAATGCCGGCTGTGACTGGGTCTTTCTAATTTTTCATCAACATACCCTTTAGATGTATTTCTGCAGTGACTGTACTGAAGGAAAAGTCACTCACCTGTAATCCTAGTTCTCTTCCAGGGGAATCCTCATCAAAGTCATAAGCACTGAATAATCTCTCCCACGTGCGGGGATCCTAGAGCACTTTTAAAAAGTATACATATATAAATATAACCAGGATTTGTACCATAGTACTTTATATATGTTTGCAGCCTAAAGAAGGCTAAAAATGGCCAGATTTCATTGCATTTTCATTTTTTTAGGAGCCAATTGCATAGAAATGCATCACTATAAAAAAAAGTGACCATAGAATATCTTTCACAGACCTTTTTAATAGGAAAAAGAAAGGGAATATAAGACATTATTAGCCAATAGGCTGTAATGCAAAGCACAGAACAGAAAACAGGCAATGTGCCTTTAAGAACCTAAGAGTACCCCCTGTATCCCACTATACCTCACAGGCGACAGTTAGGGTACGTCAGGTAATTTTCACAGAAGTTAGGAATCCTGGGTGAGGCAATTGTTGAGAGCTGTAATAGTTTCTACCTGGAAAGGTGGGAGGGTTGCTTATGACTTTGATAAGAATTCCACCAAGAAGAGACCTAGGATTACAGGTAAGTAACTTTACTTGCTCTTCCAGGGGATCCTCGTCAATAGTCTTGAGCACAGACAGAATAACAATGCCATCCCTCAAAAAGGCGGACATGAAATAGAAACAGCTCGAACTATGACCCGAAAAGTGTCCTTAAAAAAGCCTGCCCTACTTGAGTATCTGCTCTGGAGTCTGAATCTAGACAGTAGTGTCTAGTAAATCTATGAACAGATCTCTAAGTAGCTTTCTTACAAATCTCTGAAATGGGAACATTCCAAAGAGATTGTTTTTATGTTGATGGAGGTGGTCATACTGTCGATGGAGGTGTCCTTGACGTCGACTGTGTTCTCATCAGCCACCGTCTGGTTCTTTCACCGTTGAGTGTCTCGACTTTGTACCTGATGACGGTGAGCAAGAAGGTGTGTCTGGTCTTCAACGCTATACTCCTTGACGTCAAACACGAGCGATGTCTCTTCCTCTGATGTCTCTTCTCCTTAGATATGCCTCTCTGGGAGTCCCTGGAGTGAGAAGAAGCTCTAGTAGAGCACTGACCTTCTCTGTGGCTTCTAGAATATTTGCCAGCATCTTCTTCCTTCCTCTGCTGCATTCTATGTTATCTGGTTTTCTGTCCGTCCTTCAAAGTTCTTCTGGAGAAGGACTGAAAATAAGTACAGGAATAAAGGGATTTGATCTTCTGGAAGGCACATTTTCTGTCAGAAAAAGGTGTCAAACTGTCTTAAATGGCAAAAGATATCAAGTGAAAACTCTAAAAAGAAGGTTTGGAAAGATTTCCAAAAGATGTTTGCCAAAAAAGGCAGCACTCAGTGCCCTAAGATCACCATTTTATAGTGACGTATGTCTGTGCAATTGACTTCTTTTTTAAATGAAAATTCATTCAAATCTGGCCATTTTTAGCCTTCTTTAGGCTGCAAACTTGGTACAAGTACTGTGGTACAAATTCTGGTTATACATATATGTATACTTTTTAAAAGTGCTCCAGGATCCCCGAACATGGGTGGGACTATTCAGTGCTTATTACTATTTATGAGGATCCCCTGGAAAAGAACACCTCTTCCACTATTGTGGCTGAAGGAGGCCATTCTAAGGCCCCCCACCCACCCAATGCCAACAGCTTGTTTTCTGTCCTTATAGAGGGAGTATGTCTTTTACTCAGTGGAGATTAAAGTGTTGAGGAATGCAATTCACGACTAGCGGCAGATAGGGCTGAAGTTCTTGCAGCAGGAACTGTTTGAGCATAGAAATACTCTATAGGAGAAGGTATGCATAAAGTGACAATTGTATTGGTAAAGGACCGGGTTTAGCCTCCCTGTGGACCACCACACGCCATCAAATGTGATGTATGATATTTACAAACCCTGTCCTCTGTTATTCTGAGTAGTATCATACATCACTATGTATATAACTTGGTGCAGTTATTCATAGCCTGTGGCCCAGGGACCTATGGGGGTCCCAATCAGGGGGTCTGTGACTGCTTAGAAAATCAAATAACATTATCCGATTAATAAAGTGTATGTAAATAAAGAAGCGACATTTAACATTGACAATTTTAAAACTTTCTGTAGGCATGAAAGAATTTGAAATTGGTAGTTAAAAATTAGGTTTTTATACTCAGATTGATTTGTGGGAGCAGTGCAAGTGCTTCAAACACTTTAAAGTATGGTCAATGAGTGGAATTTAGACAAGCTCCAACCTTCCGATTAAAGTTAAAATGTAATTATTTTAAATATTTGTTTGTGAGTTACATAAAATATTTCATCATTTGTGTATTTGTCGATGAATGTCTGCGTCTGTATTTTTGTGTGTATTGTTTTGTAGTTCAAATCATCAAACTGGTAGGCCAGGGTCCTCAGCTTCCAGTAATGACTCAGTGGGGGTCCCCAGATTCCCATAATTATTCAGTGGAGATCCCCAGGTACCAGTAATGATTAAGTGGGGGGTCTACACAAGTCAAAAGGCAAGAACCACTGGCCTAGCTGTTGCCTTAACACGGATACTCGCCCTCCCTCCCCCAACATTCAAGCCTGTTCACTTGTTCATTCACTTTACTCTTGTTCTGAATTGCACTTTGCGCCATGCAAACTTCTTTATGTACATAAACATAATTACTCACTTCTACTGTACCCAACAACGCAACAAAGGGTATATTATATGCAAGGACCAGATGCTGTTTATTCAATGGTGCATGTACACTTAACTCATTATCTGCTTTTCTTACTCACTGTGTATTTAAACATCGTTGGCAACCGCTGTTATGGATCATAACTATACTACGCAAAAAGGTTTAATAAACATTATTTAAAAAAAGGGACCGGATTCATCTTGAAAGGCATGTTCTAAAATTTGTAAGACCCAAAACGTCACATCCAAAGGCCTTGCTTGCAAAGGACAGCTTGGATATTGTTGCTGTTATTAAGGCAGGGTTCAGTGTACGTCCAGATTAGGATCAAGCCCACCAGGTATCTCTCATTCTGGAGGCTTGAGTATATTCGAGCGGTAGGTAGAATCTCTTTATATAAAACATTCAAGCAACACAGGGAAAGTGAGGGGGTGAAGAGATAAAGGCTCTTGAGGTTGCCTCATCTTAGTGAGAGACAAGGGCAGCTATAGTTAGATTCAAGTGATATAGATCCTGTCTGCTCCTATAGAGGCGCATGATCGCCGAGCTGGAGGGTATGTCCTGGTCAAAGGCTTCTTTTGACTGCCTGCAGGTAAGACTTTTCTTGGATTGACCCTGTTAACCGTGTCTTATATTCTCTTGCAGTGTGACAGAGATTCAAGGGTTCTTCAACAGTAACAACGTGGATTACCTGGCCTTGATTTTCGAGGATGAGAGATCTTACGTGGGCAGAGAGGTGAGACCGTAGATGCTGAATAGTAAAAATGTCCACTCAGACTGTCGCGGGCCACAGGTCCTGAGATCCCCAGTCCTGGAGCTCATTGGGCGTGTCTAGGGTCACGGCTGATTCAAAGCTTCATTCTGCTTGTTTCATGGGGTTTATCACAGGAGCTGCCATTCTCTTTGGCCAACAACGTAAGTACTGGCAGAAAAATCCCCAGGCTAGCGCGTCTGATTTTCTGCCATATAAACTCTTGATGGTGGATGGTGTTGCTGTGTGTGTATATTAGGAAAATATTAAGAATTGATATCCTGCAGGGCCTTCCTCTAGCACACACAGATATAACCATGATGCAGGCAATTGTTTTAGTGCTTGCTAGGAAAGAGTACCCAGGATACAATACCTCCCTATTACAGGTGCATCTGAGATCCCTCTGTGAATGCACGTCTTCATGACTCGGATGCCCTAACAAAACCTTTGGAATTCCTGTGTCCACTCTCCTGCTTGTGACACATGTACACTAACACATCCGCCGTATTTGAGCCCTACATACATGTTGCTCTTCATGATAAACACAGACAATGATAACACTGTACACGCCACGCTCCTCCCACCGATGTGCCAGTACAGCCCCTTTTTCGTCATCTATCCATCTTTTCAGCAAGGGTCGATTGAACAGAAAGGCAAGTTTTCATATAATCCAGTGCAGGATTAGGTATAGTGCCTAATCAGGTGATGCTGTGTTGAAAAGTTGCATTTAATTTCCCTTGGTTCTTTGTTGTATGTGTTTTGTATGCTGGTGAGCGCTGTTAGTTAAGTCTTTCTATGCCCCACTGTCAATACAAAATTGTAGTCTAGCTCCTGTGTTTGTGGGATGTATCCGTTTTTAGTGTTCAAAATCCGATCACCCTATCTGAAATGTGTACATAAACCAAGCCCCAGTTCTCCCTCTCTGAAAGCTGCTCCTGGAGACAAATTTCCATAGAACCACTCCTCTCTGTGATCCGCTATATACATGGTTCTCATCCATGCCCCAAAGGTACATAGACACAACCTACCCCTGAGCTCCTCTTTACATAATGCTTTATGTGACTAGGATACACTAATACAGATATCTCTAAATGTGCTGTCTCTATTCAAACTTTACTATCATAACTGTCCGACATCCCTTTAAATGTAGCTTCTCGCCAGAGGGGTACATCAACAAGCCTGCGGCTGAGATCTTTACATAAATGGTGCATTTCATTCAATCCAGCCCTGACTGCCTTCCTTGGAGCTCTGCTCCGTTTTGGCTTTTTTCAGGAGGTTTTTCTTTTACTCCCCTCTAGTGCTTGCGATCTCATTAATCAGAGTGAAAAGCTAGGCACAGCTCCTCCAGACTGGGCATACAGTACCAACCTTGTAGCCGGTGGTATGCCATGAGAATACAATTTCACTGGTTCTTCAAAGGGGGGTGAAGTCGGATTTGGCTGCTGGGAGACGGGGTATGCAATCATAGTGACAAACAGCAGAACTCCCAGTGATTACTAGCAGGTAATTGAGGCATTTCTCCTACGTACCTCCACCTTGTCAGAGTAACAACATCTATGGAGGAATACTAAAGTAATAACGTTCACACTTTTTCATAGGTCAAAAAAGTATTGCAGGTAAATAGCATACCACTGCCCCTTTCCCATAGCCATCCAAGTCCACGGAAATGGACAAAATAGGCATATGGAGAGGGAAGAAGTTGCCGAACTCAAATTTCTGTTGCACATTCAACCTTTTGGTCTTTGCCCAGCACGAATGAGGAAAAAGGGAGTTTTACAGTTCTCTCTTTAATGGTAGATGTGCAAAATTAAAAACTGGGATTGGAGAAAAGGGGTTATTGGGAAGGCAGTGGGAGGTCACAGTGGGATCTGTGGTAGATGTGGAATTTGCATTGCCATGTTTAGGACACTGTGATAAGGTACTTGACATGTCAATGTGTTTGCCCCTTTCTGTTCTGCATTGCCGCATCAGTCTGTTGTGTGACGTCAGGTACATGCTGGTGTACGTGAGGATTTGGATGGTGGTGGTTTGTTTGGCAGACTGAGCGGAGGATGCAGGATGGTATGGGGCTTCCTAATATATATATATATACATATATATATATATACATATATATATATATATATATATATATATATATATATATATCTCTTGAATGAATATCAATCATTACTTTGCCTCCATTGTGGGTTGTACATATATTGGCACCAGGGATGGCTGGAGCCAGGATTTTAATTGGGATGAAAAAACTGGGGGGGGGGGGGGGGTCTCTCAAAGAGGCGACTTAGAGACACTTAAGCTAAAAATGTGTGCTTACCTTGTTGTGCTGCCTGATGGTATTTTGCTGCTTCTGTCATTGCATCCAGATATATACAGTGGCCGCTCCTCCGCTAAGGCATAGGAGCATCTCCCACTGCTTTTTAACTTGATGTTACTATCATTTTATTTGTTCCTGCTGCGGCGTCTTGTAGGGGCGGGGCAGATATGCACACAGAGCAGGGGGGAGGAGTGGTGGGCACTCTGTGAGTGCCCAATAACTCATTGGCCGGCCCTCTTGGACCGGCCAAACAGTCATGCGTACTTTGCATGTTCTCCACCCAGGCTGTAATGCAGCCTGGGTGGAGGACATGCCCAGCCTCCCATTCCCTGGCAGAGCACCGAACTATGGCGCTCAGACCAATCACAACGCTGCATTGCAGAGTTGTAATTAGCTATGGGGAGTCTGGGAGCCCGGGTACTTCCTGCTTGCACAGAAAAAGCCAGGAATAGGACGGAGGAGAGGTGGCCGCCGGCAGGTAAGTGATTTTTTTTTATAACAGGCCCCTAACCCCCCTAACTGCCCCACTGCCACTTCTCGGGCCCAGCCACCACTGGATACAACAAGTAGCATTGCACATACAACAAGCCAGGACTATTGGCTTTGGTAATGGTTGTTAGTTGCATATGATAAATAAGCAACAACTAAGGCTTCCTTATATACAGTATTGAAAATGATTCAGTTCTAAAATGATGAGACTGCGAAAGAACTATACCGAGTCTCTGAAGATGCATCAAAGGCATTGAAGGGTGGTACCGCTGCAGAATTAAGATTTATTTTTTTCATCCAGAGGGCGAGGGCAAAACTGGAGAGCCCAATGGGACCCGTCTCAGCAGCTGTTTTTCAGAACTGCCAATGCTGAGCACCGGCAGGAGCCGTCCCACTTAAAGCCCTGGCTGGAACGTCTTTCTAGAAAGCCCCGACCATATTCTACCAAGCGTCGTTCTTGGAGGCTCCGATTATTTTCTACGTTGTTGGATCTGACAAGCACAGCAGGTGTTAAAGGATCGAAGAAAATGTCGTCCAGCTGGAAGCAGCTTTATTTGCTGAAGCGGTGTTTAGATGGCAGTTAGCGTGCTGCAGTCCTTGTGACAATTTAAAATTATTCATGCCTATGTCTGCGCGTGAAGCTGCTGTGTGCTTAAGGTAATTCCAATTCTATTCTTAGTGTGCGGCACAGCAAATTAATTGGTTGCGCGTTGGTGCGCCAGCTTGCAGGGAACCCGGTTATTGTACTCACCTCATCTCCTTTAGATCGGATCTATGCTGCTGGGCACTCCAGTGAAGAATAACTCACCTGGTCACTGGGCTCGTCGGACCACGTTTCATTTGTGATTTTGTTTTCTGGTCTCGTTGGTGCTGGAGTGGCCAGCAGTGGCGGTTGGCAAAAAGGGTGGAGCGAAAATATTTCCAGTTTTTTTATATAGTGTTAATCCCACCCAAAGGTATCGGAACACTTTACATGAGCACCAGTTACATTACAGAAGGACACATTCATTTTTCAGGCACGTGGAGATTATTGCTCTATTGTAAAGCGCTCTGACACTTCAGAGTAAAGTATGCGCTATAAAAAAACACATAAATAAATACGTGATTTGCCCAGAATCACAGGATGCTTGAGCCTCTCACCAAGACTCGAACCTGGTTTCCCAGCTTCAAGGTCGACCGCTCTGGCCATTACACCACATCCTCTCCTCATCACATATCATATACAGAAATACATATAAACAAAAAAACATTTAAAAATTAAAAAAGAAAAGATACTTACCTGAATCATCGGGATTGGCTGAAGCAGGCTGCCTCAACACTCCGAAGAACACTGAAGGCCTGTGCCTGCTCTCCAACCAAGCTGTCTTGGAGAACTTGAATTGCGCATGTCGGTTTGGCTGTAGCAAGGTAGCGGGCAAAACCGACATGCGCAATTCATACTGAAGGGGCCCCTACTCATTGCTGCCATTCAGCAGCAATGAGCACTGGCCTGCCCTGCTATGCCCTATCTGTTCAGCAGAAAGCTGGAAAATAAAATGGTAATAAATCCTTTTATTATCATTTTATAATTCAAACTTTCTGCGCGAGGGGTCCGTCGGTGCTCCTCTGCTCATATGGAGTACCCGCGGCTGGTGATTATTCTGTGATTCTGCCATGTAGGCTTCGAGTGCTAACAGCGATTTCTCGCTTATTTGGTTTGCAGTGGCGACATCTAGTGGATTTGCACAGTACAGCAGTCGCCAGCTTTTCATTAAGCGGGCTTCATCAGTGATATACACACCATCTGGCATATCAAACTAAAATATTAGTTTAGTCTGTCTCAACGGTGATATGCGCACCACTTGAAAGGTGTTGCAGCACATTTTCTGTTTTGAGTGTGTAAGTTGTGGTAGTGAGTTTTCAGGGACACACAACATTTTTTTGTGTTGGAATTTTTTATTGAGAACGAAATCACAGAGCTTGTGCATAGGTTGGGACAAAACATCACATGCAATAGGTTTCATTGAGGGGAGAGGGGAGCAATGGAGAGGATCACATTGTACACACAGTGCCGACATTCTCTGCTCCTTATGTCACTACAGGGAGCAGATATCAGTAAGCCAGCGAGCCAATGAACCAAAGACCCCTAGGGAAGGAGGGGATGAGGGCCCTGGCAACTGGCCGTGATCAGGAGGCGTGCCCCGGGGCTAGGGGGGGTGATGAGAACAATGGGTGTGGGAGGAGGACCGAGCGCTGACGGGCGTTTGAGAGGGGCTCCGTGCTGCCGTGTCAATGCTCTCCATGGCGCTCCGTCTGAGTGCGGTGCGTTCCCCATTTGTAAGTGTGGCAGTCATTGGGGGTAGCGTCAGGGTTCCGCACTGCTGAAGGGGTCTGCACACACACATGTCCGATGGAGGGGGGGGCAGAGGAAAGGAGGGAGGGTGAGGGGCGGGCAGAGGGAAGGAAGGTCCCAGAAGTGGTGAGTGAGGGAGGAAGCAAAAGAGTGGGAAGGATGGGGGGGAAAGACGAGGGGGCGTGTTTGCATCGCATTGAGTTTATTTATTTATTTATTTAGTGCATTTTTATAAAGCGAGGACATTATCCGAAGGTGTCAGAGCGCTTTACAATAGAGCTAGTTATGTTACAAGAGAAAAGTAGTACAAAATAGAACATTACAAAGAATAAAAATGAAGGGTACACAAACACAAAATCCAACACAGCACGCAGGGGTGAGGAATGTACAGGAAAAAATACAAATTTACAACGAAGAGCGAACCTCCAAGAGGGGCCTGAGAATGAATGGTACACAAACACAAAATCCAACACAGGACACAGGGGTGAGGAATGCACAGGAAAAAATACAAATTTACAGTGAAGAGCGAACTTCCAAGAGGGGTCTGAGTATAAAAGTATTAGTTCTGAAAGTGTCTTTGGAAGAGAAGAGATTTAAGTTCAGCTTTGAAGATCCCGGTAGAGGAGGTGGCACGGAGCAATGGGGGAAGTGAGTTCCAGAATCTCACCGCATTGCCTGAGAAGGATTGTGCCATCGATCTTTCCCTTTTGAAGGTGGGGGGCTCAAGCAGAAGCTTTTCCACAGTGCGAGAGGGTCGAGAGCCTCCGGACAATTTCAATTTATTTGCCAGGTAACGAGGGGAGGACGTGTGCAAGGCTTTGTGTGTGATGCAGGCAGTTTTGTAAATAGATCTTGCCTCGATCGGAAGCCATCGAAGAGAGGACAGGATAGGAGTGATGTGGTCGCTTCGTTTAGACCCTGAAATGAAGCGAGCTACTGAATGGAGGATGGATTTGAGAAGGGAGAGGTGGGATTTGGGTAGGCCCGTCAGAAGAGAATTGCAATAATCCAGTCTTGAGAAAACCAGCGATTGTACCAAGGTTTTTAAGTCTTTCTCCGAGAAGAACCAACAGATCCCCCACAGAAGGCGCAACTGGTACCGTGCGTTCTTGGCAATAGAGTTGATGTGGGAGATTAAGTTGAGTCTTTTGTCAAGAATGACACCTAGGGATTTAGCGCTGTCGACAATGATAGGTTTGTTGTTGAGCAAGTTCAGCTGATCCATCCACGATTGAACAGGAAGAGGTGAGATAGAGGTCGAAAAGAGGAGGAATTCAGTTTTGGCGGGATTTAGAATGAGTTGGTGAGCTAACATCCAGTTGTGGATGGAGTTGAGAGTAGAGTCGAGTAGAGAGAGATCGTGTGCGGAAGACACCTTGAGGTAGATTTGAGTGTCATCCGCATAAAGATGGTAATGGATCCCAGATTTGCTAAGGAGGTTCCCTAATGGTTCCAGGTAGAGATTAAACAGAGTGGGTGCCAGGATAGAACCTTGAGGGACACCTTGACCTACAGCCAATGGAGATGAAAGACTGTTCGCTATCTTAATCATTTGGGATCTGTCTGAGAGGAAAGAGACAAACCATTTAAGCACTGTGCCATCCAATCCCATTCTCTGTTGAAGAGTGTTGAGGAGGGTGCTTTGATTAAAAGTGTCGAAGGCTGCAGAGCGGTCTAGAAGAATCAGAAGACACGATTCCCCAGAGTCGAGTATATGCAACGCATCATCAATCACTTGCAGCAGGGCTGTTTCAGTGCTGCAATTTTGGATGAAGCCAGATTGGAAAACGTTGAGGAGATTATTGTCCATAATATGTAGGGAAAGTTATTTCGCAATACATTTTTCAGTCATTTTCGAAAGAAAAGGGAGATTGGTGATAGGGCGGAAGTTGTTGAGGTCGGTCGCATCAGCAGAGGTTTTTTTTAGAAGAGGAGTAACCTGTTCTGATTTAATGGCAACAGGGAGGGAGCCTTGACTGAGGAAGATATTAACTAGCCTGGTCCAGTAAGAGAGAGTATGGGTGTAGAAATCGATGGCGATGATGCTAGGGATGGGGTCAGAAGAGTGGTTGGATGGTTTGGTTTCAAGGATGCATTTGAGGAGGTCAACTTCCGAGATAACGTCAAAGTATTGCCAGGTGACTAAGGATTTCCGCTCCTCAAAGGGGTGGGGTGGGCGACTTGATCCACCAGTGCTTTGACCTTTTCATCAAAGAAAATAGTGAAATTGGCTGCTTTCTTTGTGGAGTCCTCGGGCTTAGTAGTTAGGGGAGAACAGTTTGGGTTTTTGATGAGGTCAAAAAGATTTTTGGGTATGTTTTTGGCTGAGTCAAGGAGGGATCTGAAATGTGATGCTTTTTCATGGAAGACGTGGTTGTGGTATTTGGATCTTGCTGAACGTAGCAGAGAGAGATTGAAGTTAGGAGATTGTCTCCTATGTTTCTCCAGGATTCTAAGGTTTTTCCTTTCATTGTAGAGAGCTTTATTGAACCAAGATGCTGAGGGGGTGTGTCTTTTCCTTTTGCTTTGGAGTGGAGCGACATTGTCGATTTCAACTGCTAGAACCGAGAGGCACTGAGTGGTGAGAGCATTGACATCCACGTTAGGGTCAAGTCTAGGAAGTGACCGCAAAGCAGAGTCACAAAAAGTGTCAAGATCAATGTTTTTAGGGTTGCGGAACCAGGTAGTAGCTCTTTTAGGTTGGCCGGGAGTTATAACGTGTGAAAGATGAAAACGGAAGGGAACGAGGAAGTGGTCAGACCAGTCTACATGGATGGGGGGAGCACTAGTCAGCAGGTCTGCTTTGGATATAACAAGATCCAGAATTGAGCCTTTGGAATGAGTGGTTTCCAAGCAATGTTGGAAGAGATCGTTGGCTGAGAGAAAGGTGGCAAACTTATTGGCAGCCGAGTCTTCCAAAGAGCCCCAATGGAGATTAAAGTCACCCAGGAAGATCTGTCTGTCACTTTGAGAAAATTGGTCACTGATGAATTCAGTGAGTTCCTCCACAAAGGAAGAGCAGTTACCGGGCGGGTGGTAGATGGCATGGAATCTAAAGGGTGTGCCATGATGTATTTGAAGTTCTAGGGATAGGCATTCGAATGTACGGAAAAGGGTGGTAGGGAAGGCTTTCAGTTGAAGGGAATTCCTGAAGATGATAGCGACACCGCTCCCAATTTTGTCTCATCTGTAATTTCTGAGGATAGAGTAGTCAGTGGGTACCAGAAGGTCAAACAAAGTATGAGAGGAGTCATTAAACCAGGTCTCAGTGAGGTAGAACATGTCAAGATTCTGGAGGGTGATAATGTCAGAAATTTCCAATTTGTGTTTGATTGCAGATCTGCAGTTGTGGAGCAAGCAGTGCAGCTCTGACGCAACTGTTTTGGCGATGGGGGTGTAAGGGCTGTTAAGGGAGATAGGGATAAGATTCTTGAGTGAGGGTGCCCGGTAAGAGGGAGGCTGGTAGGTTCTGACAGAGGAGATGGTCTGAATACTGAACTGCGTAGTATTAATGGGAGAAGAAGGTGGAGGGGGAGTGACGCTGGTGGTCTTGTAGCTGGCTAGTAAGTTGGAGATGGCTGTAGAGGACAGACTGTGGTTGGCTTTATTGGGGCGCGGGAGCACGGAACTCCTCGGGAGGATATTAGGGAAGGGGAACATCTTGACGCTTAAAAGTGAGATGGATGCTACAAGCTGGGAAATCGAAGAGATGAGAGAATCAAGTTTATTTCCCAGGGAGAGGAGAGCTGAGCATGGAGTGTTGGGTGGCTTGATGGATAAGGGTGGGAGTGCGGAGGGTGAGGGGGGACGGGGTGGGGGAACGGGATAAGGGAGGTGGTGCAGAGGGTGATTGAGGACGGGGAGGGATGGATGAGCGGGAAATGGGAGGGAGTGCAGGGAGTGGGGGAGGACCGGGCAAGCTGGGGGAGCGGGAAAAGGGAGGAAGTGCAGAGGGAGAGGGAGGGAGGGGAGGGGTGGGGAAATGGGTGGGGAGTTGGGGAGCAAGGGTAGAAGGTGGGGAAAGATGGTGGGCGATAGGAGAGGATGATAAAATAGTGGTGGGAAGAGAAATATTTTTACTGGTGTTGAACAGAGGGCAAGAGTAGAGATCATAAATAGGAGGAGAAGGTTGAGGAGTCGGAAGGGGGTCAAATGAAGGCCAAAGGTAAGGAGAGAAGAGAGGAGAAGAGGCTGAACAGGGAGGGGAGGACAGGGGGTTAGATGAATGCCAAAGGTACGTGGAGAAGAGATGAGAGGGTGCTGTACAAGGGGGGAGGGAGGGGGATCCAAGGAAGGCCAGAAGTATGGGGAGAAAAGAGAGTAAGGTGCTGGACAAGTACTGTAGGTTATGAACGGTTATTGAAGGGGGACAGGCAACAGGTGGAGTGAGGGGGAGACGAGGAAGGAATTGTCGAGAAGGAGACATGGTTAGGAAGCAAAGGAAGAGGGAGGGGAGGTTGAAGATAGAAGGGAGGTGGAAGAGAAGAATTAAGGGGACGGGAGATGGGGAAGAGCGGAAAGGGTTGAGGTGAAAGGGGGAGGGAAGGGGGAAGGTAAGGAAAGTTGATTGGTAGACCAGGTTGTAAGACAGGTGGAATAATAAAGGGGGAGGTTGGTTGGATTAGGGGCGAGGCGAAAGCATTAGAGAATCGGGCAGGTGCAGGGTGGGGAGGGGGACGTGGATGCTGGAGGCAAGTTAGATGAGATAGGGGGAGGAACCAATTGGGAAGGGGGAGGAGGGGGGAACAAAGGGTAGGCCTGTGACTCCCGGGAACGCGGCCTGATGGAGTATCGGGGAGTCAGGTGGGGAGAAAGGGAGCAAGGAGATGAGCTCAAAGGAGAATCCAGGGAGATCATAGTTGTATGGGTTGGATGAAGGGAGTGGAAGAGAAGATCAAAGAGAGAGAGACAGGAGTCTGTAGCTTGTATCTTGACAGTGCCATTATTGTAAAGTGTAATGGTGAGAGAGCCATTAAAGCTAGTGGAGGGGGACATTTTTAGCCGCTGTCCATGTGGGATAGATGAGGAGGAGGAGATGTTGAGGGAATTGAAGAAGCTGGTGGACCAGGAAGGGATATCGTGAGTGAAAAAAATTAAGTCATTTTTGAGTTTCCCTAGGCACCCATTATGGAATTGATCAACAAAGAGGGAATCAGGGAACTGTTCAATGGTGTTGTGCTTGAACCGTTTTGCTGCTGCTTTCGACAGATTGGGGGGGATAAATGACTTTGAAGCAGTTAACTCCCGACTTAATTCGAATGGAAGCCATGATAGGGACAGGAGGGGCCACTAGGGTAGCGATAGCGCAAAGAAGAATAATAAGAAGAGGAGGGCGCATATTCTGGAAGTCGAGTGAGAATAATCCAATAAGATTGTGGACAGGAGGCGACTAAAAATGCACAGTCAGGGACTCTGGTCTAACTCCCCTCTAAACCATCATAACGGTGGGATAGAAGGCTAGGTTGTGTCCAGTGGCGGAGAGGGAGTGGGATCATAACGGGGCCAAAACCTACCACACAGGGAATAGGACCTCAGATCAGCATGGAAGTGGGAGTCCCCTAGAGGATTACAGTGATAGGTAGAGACATTTATCCTGACCTGGATCGAAACTCCGGGCGAAGGCAGCTCTCCGGGCAGGTAGAAAGCCGCCGTAGTAGCAGGACCAGAGGGGAGGTCATGCTGGTTAAGCAGAGACCCAGGCGGTTGGAGGGCAAGTAGAATAGGACCGATAAGGAGGAACTCTTGGCCACACAAGGTGGGCCAGCTGGCCAGAATGAAAAGAGATGTCCAGGACTGGTGACTGACTCCAACAGCTCCCAGATGGCTGCCTCATTAGCTCAGCCAGAGAGGAGGTTCGTGGGAGTCCCTTCTTTGTTTACATGGCACCTAATTCATGGTGATTAGCAAGCAGGGTCTGCCAGGATAATGCAACTTTACTCCCTCTGTCCAATTCCTATTTCTTAAATGAATAAAACAAGTTGCAGAGGGCCCATAGAAGGTTCTTGGAATAGACTAGCAGGGTTTGCTGTAGCCGTGGATACAAGTGCGTGTGTGAATTCCTGTTTCCGGGTGCGTATCGCAGTTCACACTTTCACTTCCTTTGTCTCAGGAGTTGCCGGTCGAAGAGCTCCTGCGCCATCTTTTGCCTGTTTGGTTTCGCTTTCACGCTCTATTCCTTTGACTTAGCTCCTTATTGCGCTTCCTGCACCACCCTGGTCTTTAGAGGCTCGCTGTATCCAGTGCTTAGACTCAGCCCTTGTCGCCCTTCCACTGCATACAGTGCGTCTTTGCTGCACGATCCCCCTATTGGATGCAGTGTTTCAGCTAAGCGCTTCGATGTCCTTTCACCATGTGGCGCTGCTCGAACCCCTTCCACCCGTTCAAAGAGTGAGGGAGGGGGAGGAAGGTGGGGATGGGGGAGAGGAAAAGTGCAGGCAGCAGGGCCGGAGTGGCGCAGGGCCTCCAGTTTCTGTGGCAAGGAGCGCCAACAGGGGTCCACGTGCAAGCGGGTCGTAGCGCTCAAGGGGTGAGGGTTGTAGTGGGAGCACTTCTCAGGGTTCTCCCCGGAAGAAAGGCGCCCATGTCTGTATTGATGCCTCCGCCTGGTCCTGCAAGTTGTATATGACACATTTGTGAGGGGCTGTCAGGATCATCGCCACTGTCCAGTCTTCCTATGAGGGTGGCGTGTGCAATATCTTGGCCATGGCTAGTGCCGTGCGGAGGAGCCGGCGCTGCGGACAGGAGAGGTCTGGGGAATCCCCGATGTCGTGGAGGAGGATCACAGGGGGAAGGTGAGGGGAAGCCAAAGGGGCATTGATGCTCCCAGGGTGTTCCCGAGAGCTGTCCGAAAAGGTCAGAACAGGGGAGCACTCACAGAGGATGTGAGGGAGATCGCAGTAGACGGTCGTGCACCTCCAACAGTTTGCATGAGTTAAGAGTTCCAGTCCTGTTCAATCTCACTGGAGTCCAGTGCCATTCATGGAGCGTCTTGAAGAGGCAGAATTTCAAGCGGGCCTCCCTGGTCCCCTTGTCCAGGGCTTCCAGGATGTCAGCCCAGTCGTCCTCTTCAAGAGTTACCTGTAGGCAGCCCTGCCATTTGGCACAAAGGCTGTGAAGGAGAGGCTGAGAGAAAGGGTGGCGTGTGAGCGTACTGTCCTGACATCGCTCCCTTGTGACGACCCCACGTGATGAGGTAAGACACCACTGGCAAAGCCTGTAGGGACCATGGGCGTGGGCCCAGTGTCTTAGGCAGTGTTGCAGCTGCATAAGGCGCCAGGCTTGACGTGGGTGGAGGCTTATTCCTCTGTCAGGTGGTCAAAGGCTTTCAAGTTTCCGTTGTCCAGGATCCAGTCCAGAGTGGGTATGCCCGCCTCTATCCACGGGGTCCAGTGAAGGGCTCGGCCATCAATGTGTATGCTGTCATTGTCCCATAAGCGCGCTTTTACAAGGCGGCGCAGGTCTATCCCAAACAGGCGGTAGGCACCTTGCCAGGCCTTGTGGTGGCCTGTAGCATTGGATGTGGGGGGCATGGCTGGTGTGGATGGTCCCTGTAAAGGAGGTTGAGTCCCTGACCTCCTGCGAGCAGTAGGCGTTCCGTGTGGCCCCACTGCAGCAAATCAGGGGTACCAGGATGCAGGTATACAAGTTGTGAGAGATAAAGGGTTAGGCTGTAGTGCTCTGCAGACAGAAGGCTCAAGCCCCAGCGCAAGCACCGATCTATAAATTTGGCTGCAGCCAGATGGGGCCATGAGGAACACGACAAGAAGGAGCGGATCCGGGAATCTATGAGGCACAAAGTGGCCAGAGGCTTGCATTACCAGCGTGTATGTGAAGCGCGACAGCTTGACCATTCATACCGCCTGCACCCTGCCCCGCATAGAGAACCCAAGGAAGGACCATTTCCCGAAGTCTAGTTCCATCTGTGTTATGAGGGCATCTAAGTTATCCGCGACCATACTGTCCAGGCCCCTTTGACCAGTATCACCAGATATTTGAGACGGGAGGACTTCCAGCAAAAAGGAAATCTGTAAATAGCCACTTTTGCGGTGCCTGTTGAGAGTGGCAGTGCCTTGCTTTTTTCCCAGTTCACTTTGTACCCAGACAAGGCTGCAAAGCCATAAAAAGCATCTAATAGGACCAGTAAGGAGCAGTGTAGGTCTGTAAGGGTGAGCAGAACATCATCCGCGTATAAGTAGACTTTGGATAGCCCGCCAACGAGGGGGATAACCGCGATGTGGGGTGAGTGACGTATGGTGGAAGCGAGGGGCTCCATGGCCAGGAAAAACAAGAGGGGGGAGAGCGGGCATTCCTGATGCATGCCCCTCTGTATCTGGAAGGGGTCAGAAAGGAAACCACCACAGTTGACCTGGACTGTCAGGCAGTCATACGGATGTCGCACCTTGGATATGAATTGCTCCCCCAGGTCGAACCTTCTCATGGTCTCGAAGAGCTAGCCCCCTTCAATGCAGTCAAATGCTTTTTTGTGTCTAGGGAGAGGGCCACTGAGTCTTCCGGCATGTCTTCGGACGCCTACAGGGTATGGGTGAGGGTGCGGAGATTGTTCTTAGAGGAGCGGCCCGGGATGAAGCCCACCCGCGAGTGGTGTATCAGGGAAGGTATGACCATGCTGAGGAGCGCTGCTAAGATGTTGGTGAGGATTTGAATATCGCCATTCAGCAGGGAGATGGACCTGTAGCTGCCGCAGAGTAAAGGGTCCCTCCCAGGTTTGGGGAGGACTGCAATCACCGCCTTGTTGGAGGTAAGTCCTAGGGATGCCTTCTGTTCTGCCTCCTGGAAGGCGGCATGCAGGGAGTCGCCGGCCTCCTCCCCAACCACTTAACGCTCACCATTTTTGAATCTACTAAAGTGAAGTGTGTTACCATAGCAAGGCCTCGCAGTTTGTAGCCAACCGTTTTTACAATCTGCAGGTAAGCCACTAATTAAATGGAGCACATGGTACAGAAATTTTGAGAATTATCTTTTAGCTGTTGATGCCAGGAGATTTCATCCAGAAAGGGAAAAAACGATTTTGTTGAGTTGTTTAGGTGCTGCTGCTAAGGAAATTTTTGATAATCTGCCAGAACTTGAGTCACCTGGGGATGAAGATCTACAGTGAGATGACTCCGTGAAGCAGTTGCACGGCTGGAAAAACAATTCACCGAACAGCCTAATGTGATCGTTGAGATATTTACCTTCATTTCACGTAAGGAAAGTAGTGAAGAAACATTTGATGAATTCATGGCTAGTTTGAGGATTTTAGCAGCTTATTGTGACTTTGGAAGCAGCATAGACACGTATCTTCGTGATACAGTTAGTATTGGGTTAATACAACAAAAACATACAAGAGAGGCTGTTATGTACATGCAGTCCCTCATTGTCTGAATTAATTGGAATGGCTAAAGGATTTGAAAGGTCTATTCTTTCATCGAGTGTTTTGTCAAGTAGAAAAGATGAAACACATGTAGCAGCAGTAAAGGAGGGTGAAGCTTGTGAAAGGCGTGAGACTCATGATTATTTTGAAAACCGTAAAAGGGTTTACTGTTGTCATTGCGGGTCACTGTCTCATTTAGGTAATTCCATTAATTGCCTTGCTGTTAGACATAAGTTAAATTGTGAGAAGTTTGGGCATTTTTCGAAACTATGCAGATTTACGGAAAGTGGGAGTTGTAAAAAAAAAAAAAAGTACAAATGTTTCCGCTATGAAGAAGAGTTACTCAATGATTGTCAGGGTAGCTTTAAAAATGTTATTCTTACCATTACGTCCATTGAAGGCTATAGGAACAAGCATTGAAAATGGAATAGGTCTCGTCTTTGATTAAGTTAAAGCCATTTGCTTTGCTAATGGTATTGTATAGCAAAGCAAATGGCTTTAACTTAATGAAAGGCGAGACCTATTGCATTTTTAATGCTTGTTTTATGTATGCAAGCGTCAGGACGTGCAGACCCCTCCCTTTCCGTTCTGAATCTCATTAAACTTGTTCCCCCTCCCCTCTCTCCTTCTCAGCGCCCGCTCCTTCCCTGCTTCACTATCCAGGCTCCCACCCCCTCTCTCTTCTGTGTGTGTATGTATACTTTATCCCTCTTTCAGAACTGCCCTCCCCTTGTCCCTCCTCCCTTCCTCTTCTTTCCCTATCTGTCAATCAGAAACCTCCCTTTGAACTGAGAGAAAAAAATCTCTCAGTTCCAACTTCAACTCAGTCAATCCAGACGGCCACAGCTCTCTATCTTTTACAGCTTTTTATTTATTTCTCAGCTGGGGGTTGTTTTTTAGGGGGTGGGGTGTTTTTGTGCACCCCCTTTAAGTTTATTTGTGTTCTTTGGGTGGTGGTGGGGGTCAAGCTTCTGAACAGATCCTTGAGAGAGAGAGAAAGCAGCAAACGAGACACCCCCCCACAGAAACCAAGAAGAAGAGGGTAAGCCCTCCCTGCACCCCCTGATTTACCCTCCCCCTTCACAGAAACTTCAACTTCTTTTTTCACAAGCTTTGCAACAGCACCTCATAGTGGGGGGTTTGTTGCAAAAATAAGCCAAGGGGCAATGAGGGGGAAAGTTTGACCTTTTTGTTTTCTTTATGGAGGACTCTTTTGCTTTTCCGGGTGGCTGCTGGGCTCGTCGCCAGGCTGCCCCGGGGAAGGATGCAGCAGCTGAAAGGCGGCAGGGGCGATGACCTGGGGGCCAACGATGAGATGATCTCGTTCAAGGACGAGGGCGACCAGGAGGAGAAGACCTTCGAGGACTCGTCGGCCGAGCGGGATCTGGCTGACGCGAAGTCCTCGCTGGTGCACAAGTCCGAGGCGAACCAGAACAGCTTGTCTAACTCAGAAGTACGGGGGCACGGGGCACAGGTCCTGGAACTGCATGATCCCTCTTCAAGGGGAGGGGGTGGGTTCAGGGGGTACCGGGTCTCACAGCGGGTGCGCCTGCTGCAACGGTGTACTGCTCGTGGAGTGCCGACTTGAAAGTGTGTCTTCTACTGTGCACACAGTGGCACACAATGGAAGGAGGGGCCCAACAGGGGGGAGGGAGGAAAAGCGAAAGCACGCCGTCATGCGCACGTTGTGCTCATGCACATCTCCTGACCCTAAGCGTGCACATCTTTTGTCCGTCCGCGTGCACATCTGGAATCCGTATTGATTCCAAAAGGCCCTCGCATGCGCTGCTAGCACCAGGCGAGACCTAAAAAGGGACCATTTTGGTCCAGTTATGGCTGATTCAGATCTCCTATTACTACTGTAGACCAAGCCACTTTTGAGGAGAACTGTAAAGAGAAACAATTGTTTGAATGTGATATTTCACCCAAAGCATTTGGGGGTTTTAAAATCCAAATGTTAGGATGGTTTGAGGAAATTTCATTTAAGGAAAGGAAAATTCTTACTAAAATGTATGTAGCTGTGGAAGGTAAGGATGTGTTTGGTTGGATGAATCCGGCAAGGTTGGGAATTATCTTGAGGCCTGGATCTCGTGTACCTCTTCAATTGGATCCTGACTGGGTGGACGAGAACTCGCAAGAATTTGAGTCTTACAGTTTTAAATCTTCCAATGTGGAGAATATTGAGGTTTTGATGGAAAAGTATGACAGTATTTCTAAGGATGAAAATGGGTGTTTGAAAGGATTCTTGCATGACATCCTGTTAAACGAAAATGCTAAACCTGTTATGCACAAGGTCAGAAACGTGCCTACGAGTGTACATAAGGATCTAAAAGCATTACTGGATAAGATGTGTAAGGATAAAATCATTGCTCCTGTGGAATGTTCAGAGTGTATTTCAAGCATTGTAATTGCATGGAAAAACAAATCAGAGATCAGGTTGTATGCTATTCTTCTCTCTCTCAACAAGAACATCATTGTTGATTTTCATCCAATGCCTAAGATACAGGAAATGCTAGCACAAGTAGGAGGTGCGTGTTTATTTAGTATTTTTGACCCGAAAGCTGCTTACCATCTGATAAGTTTGAACGACAGATCACAACATTTAACTACATTTATTACACCTTTTGAGACATTCAAATATCTAAGATTGCCTTTTGGGTAGGCGTCGGCGGCTAGTGTCGTTCAAAGACATATGGATGGTCTATTTGAAGGAATGTCTGGTGTGATGATTCTCATTCTTGCTTCAAATATGAGTCAACATCATGTGATTTTGGGTAAAGTAGTGTTCGTCATCCAAGAACTTGGTATGACCATATGTACGAAGAAGTGCAAGTTCAGGGTCAAAGAGATTGAGTATTTGGGTCACCGCATTTCTGCCAAAGGCATTGTACTCAAAGAAAACTTGCTTAGAGCAATAAAAGAGTCCCCCACACCTAAGGATAAGGACAGTTTATGTTCCTTTTTGGGATTCAGCAAATACTATGCTAGGTTTGTTTCTGGGCTTAGTGTAGTAGCTGAACCATTAAAAAATAGTTAAGAAGAAAAAAAATGTTTTTTTTTCTTCTTTAGTCCTCTTTTTGTTTTTTAACAGATTTTATTGATTTTTCAAATGACATAATCAAACAAATCTCAAACATTATTAGGATTGTAAAACCAGATTGGTCGCACACTGCTACACCTACCAGGCGTGTTCCCCCAATGAAAATGGTCCCTGAAGGTCAGCGTCGGCGGATACACCTATGCTCGAGTGTGAATGCAAGTATGCGTGGCGTGTGCCATCCCTGGACACGTGTTTCGAGGTAGTTGCCTCTAAAGGTGTACTCGCCGACGCTGAACTACAGGGACCACAGTTCTTTGGGGTAACACGCAGGTAGGTCAGCAGTGTGCGACCATTTTGGATATAACTATTAGGATTGTACTTTAGCCCCATAAGGAAGCAGGTAACCACAATAACCCCAATATTTCCAACTGCAATTGTCCAGCATTTTCGCTTGTGCAGTGGGAAAATATTATTCGTCTTAGTCCCGGTCTGTCTTCTAGACCTCTGACCCTTGCTGAATGCCAACATAATATACTATTTATGAATCCCCTCTGGGTTCTTCTTCCAGTGCAGTGCGTCCCGCACATTTCCACCCCACCCCACTCTCCCACCCTCCCCACATGCCACTTATGGTCAAGTCAACTACATATGGTCTGAGGACGATCTCATATTTTACGAGTTGTGTACCACTCCATCTAGCACAGGGTTCCTCATAGTACGGCCCGCGGGCCGCTGGCGGCCCGCCCGGCCTTCACTGGCGGCCCGCGGACCTCGATCGATGACAGTACACATTTCCTTGGAGGGAGTAAGCAGGGAAGATAGCCGCAGGAGCAAACGTTGTGAATACGCTACGTATTCACAACGTTTCCTCCTGCGGCCATCGTCTCTGCTTACTGCTGCCTGCCTCTGACGTCACACGAAGCTCACGCCCTTTAAAAGTCAGCTGTAACTAGCGGTAGTTACAGCTGACTTGGACCTTTCGGTGAGCTTCCTGTGTCCCTCTTCACGACGTCCATCCTGCCCGCAGCCCCGGAGAACCTTCACAGCAGCGCCTGCACAGGTAAGTTTATTTTCTTTAATCGTTTGTGCGCGAGACCTGGGATACGAACGTGCTTTTTAATATAGCGAAGCCATGCGACCAGGAAAATTTGTCATGTATATTTTCCTACTGTTGGACTTGGCCCTTCTGGCAGGTTCACCCCTAAACTTTTTGCTTTTAGTATGTGACCCAGTAGGAGTGATTTCTGGTGTTGGCGCACTTTAGCACTGCGGCGCAGTGTAAAGGGCGTGCGCTATCTGAGTGCGTGTGTGAGAGTGGCCTGCCCCCCCCCCCTAGGAATGCCTGGGGAATGTATGTGACCATGTTAGTTCCTGATGCGTGGGGAGTGCAGGCTCGAGTTTGGTATGTGCGGTCTCGTGTGATTGAATGGTGCGCGATGATGTGTGCGGCGTCAATGTACCTAGTGTGGAAGTGCCACTTCTAGAAGTGGGCATTTCTAGGTGCAGTGTGAAGTGAGTGCCTTGTCTGGGGATTGGCTGGCTGAGGTCATGTGGCGGGCTAGGGAATCCCCAGAGTCAGGAGGAGTCACCCAGTGGTGAATGGGGAGATCGGCAGCTAGATGGGTGGGAGGAGTGCACCTGGGACCTGAATAGGGCAGGGCTTTCCCTACACAATGCTGGCTCCGCCCCCTGTGGTGCGACTGATGACCCTAGCCGTGCCAGTGAATAGAGTGAGGGGCTGAGCACATCAAGGGTGCTCCCCAATCAGCTGCGACTGGTTTTCCCCCTCACCCTGAACCAAGAACAAAGGGAAAAGGTGTATAAAAATGGGGCTGTGTCCCCACAGAGGTGTGTTTTCTCTTCCAGGATCCTGCCTGAGGGGGCTGCTGCTGCTGCTGGGCCAGAGGACCGCCACTTGGACTACCTCCCTGCCTGGAGGCCCAGGGAGCTGGCTCTGGGCCCAGCCTTGCCCCCCCCCCCCCCCTGCCTTGCTGCATACAGAGGAGAACTTTGCTGGACTTTTTTTTTTATTCTCCCCTAAGCGCTGGGAGCGCTTTTATTGGTATCTCTAAGCGCCTGGAAGCGCTTGTATTTGACTTATAGCGCTAGGAGCGCTTTATTTGGGACCCCAGCGTCGAGGAGCGCTTTACTTGGTGCTTTGCTGAAGCCTCCAGCGCCTGGAAGCGCTGGACTTGCCTTTAGCGCTGAGAGCGCTTTCACTTTTACCCTTAGCGCTAGGAGCGCTTTATTTCTGAAAGCCGGTGCCCACCAGGCATTTGCCCCGTTCTTGGCCGATCCTGAAGTCACCTGGCAGGTGCCCACCCTGCCAGGGACATTGCCGCCCATATCAAGTGCCCACCTCGATGTATTGCATTTTAAAAGAGCCGGTGCCCATCCGGCATTTGCCCGCAAATCGCGCAAAATCGCCCCTCCGGCGCCTGACCAGGAAGGCAGGCAGGCCGGGGGCGGGCCTCTGGGACAACCAGAACCGGAAGTAGGAGGGCGGGAGCCTACCCCGCCTCCCACCGAAGACTCGCGGCTGGTTTAAGCCCCGGAGCAGGCAGGAGCCTACCCTGCGCCCCGGTGCACTCGCGCGGAGAGGCTCCAGGGCCCCCACAGTTGTTTCAGAGCCTGCGAGGCTCAGGGGGCCATTTCCACGAGCTCGAGTCCCCAGAGGAGGGGGGACTGCAACGAAGAGGCATCACCTTGTTTAGAGCCGGAGAGGCTCAGGGCATTTGTTGATTGAGAGCCCAGAGAGGCTCACCCGTGGTAATTGCCCCACCTTCTGCTCAGAGCCCAGTGGGGCTCAGGGGGCCACGAGTGTTGTGTATTCAGAGCCCTGGAAGGCTCCAACGTTGGCCCCAGCATCTTCCCAGCTGCCCAGCACTTAGTGGGCAGCTGCCACGTTTAGGCCCCTGTTGGAATGGGCGATCCCAGGGGGGTTACAGAACACGTTCCTGACCACCCGGTGACCCACCTCTCCCAGAACCAGGCCGAGCACCGGCAGGGAGGCCCTTCTAGGAAGGGGTCTCGTACTTTAGGATCGCACTCGCTGAGCGGACACTACTTGACAAAGGGACAC
Source organism: Triturus cristatus (assembly GCF_964204655.1). Lineage (NCBI taxonomy): Eukaryota > Metazoa > Chordata > Amphibia > Caudata > Salamandridae > Triturus > Triturus cristatus. Next base: position 358,000,122 of record NC_140586.1, on the reverse strand, counting down.
CACACAGTAGGTTTCAGTAGACGGAGATCTTTATCTAATATTCGTTGGATCTTTATGATCCGCAAGGTAGTCTTTGGTCAATACACAAGCTTGGTAATTCCTTGACAAAAGGGGATTGGGGTAGCGGGACAGTTCTAGGTTCAGAGTCAATGCCGAGTATCCTTCGCACAGCTCTCAATCCTCGAGCCGGGGGACACGGTACAGTCTTGGGTCTAGTCGGACCAGTGTGTTTCTCGAGCCGCGACCACGTCCGCAGGGCTCCGGTAGGAAGGAACTGTCAATTGGGAGATCTTCGGGGAGCCGCGATTCACTCGGCAGGCTCAGCTGGTCTTAGAGTTGGTGGGAGCCGCGAGTCTCTCAGCGGGCTCCGATGGTCTTAGGGTCAGGGGGGGAGCCGCGAGTCTCTCAGCAGGCCCCTGGGTTCGTAGTGTTCTCGGGAGCCGCGACGACGTCAGCAGGGCTCAGATGGTTTCCAAGGATCAGGTAGCGGTCTTCTTTGCAGTTTCGTGGAGCCGCGACCAGGTCCGCAGGGCTCTCTTAGTTCCAGGTCTAATCTGCCCCAGTCCCCTCAGCACCCCTTGTTATACGCCTCATTCTCTTTGAAGTCCGGCGTCCACACAGAGAGGGGTCTTGGCTTCTGGGGGCGGTGTTGGGATCTCCTGCCGCTCGGCCCTTTGATCCTTTCAGGTTGGCCTGGGAGGGACTCCAGACACCCAGCATGCGGGGAGCCAGCTCCCTGGGGGTCCGCAGGGCGATCGAAACCCTCTGTTGAGAGGAGGTCAGGGGTGTGACAAAGACTACTCCTCCCTGTCTTGCTTGGGGGGGTTCCCTCTCCCTTGGCCGGGCATGGCGTGTTTAGGGTCTAGGTTTCGCTGGGGCCCCGGGCCGGCCATCGGGACATCGGGACATGGTGGCCAGGGGTCTTTGGTGGCTACGGGGTGGGAAGGACGGGCGGCTATAACGAGGGACCAGGGGTGGTGTATGGGTTGGGTCTAGGGGCTAGTGTTCAAGGAGGCCCACGCCACGAAGCCGGGCCCCACACGCGTCCCCCCCCCAGCTGAAAGTCGGGGAGAACTACCCATCCTCTTGGGGATTCTCTTCGCTGAGGCGGAAGAATCGGGACAGGCCGTCAGCGTTGGCGTGGTCAGTACCTGGGCGATGCTCTACGGTGAAGTCCATCCCCTGGAGGGAGATCGACCATCGCAGTAGTTTGGGGTTTTCTCCTCTCATTTGCATCAGCCACCGTAATGGTCGATGGTCTGTTTGGACTCGGAAGTGGGTTCCGAACAAGTAAGGCCGTAGTTTCTTTAGTGCCCAGACTACTGCGAAGGCCTCTCTTTCAATGGTGCTCCACCGTCGTTACCGGGGTAGTAGCCTTCGGCTGATGAAGGCTACCGGCTGGTCTAGGCCCTTCTCGTTGAATTGAGAGAGGACGGCCCCGATCCCGTGCTCCGAAGCGTCCGTCTGGACTACAAACTCCTTGGAGTAGTCGGGGGCTTGGAGCACGGGGGCCGTACACATCGCGGTTTTTAGGGCGTCGAACGCCTCTTGGCAAGGGGGGTTCCATTGTACTCTCTTCAGCTGTTTCTTGGAGGTTAGCTCTGTGAGGGGGCCTACTATGCTGCCATAGTTTTTAATGAATCGTTGGTAGTAGCCGGTGAGGCCTAAGAAGGCCCGGACTTCTGTCTGTGTCGCAGGGGGCTCCCAGGCCAAGAAGGCATCGATCTTGGGCCGGAGGGGGGCGACCTGCCCGCTCCCGACCTGGTGTCCCAGGTAAACCACGGAACCTTGTCCAATTTGACATTTGCTGCCTTTGACGGTTAGGCCTTCTTGGCGCAGGGCCATCAGCACCTGTCGGAGGTGCTGGAGGTGTTCGGTCCATTGGGAGCTGAACACCGCAATGTCATCTAGGTACGCGGCGCTGAACTCTTCCAGCCCGGCCAGGACCCTGCTGACCAGCCGCTGGAAGGTGGCCGGGGCATTTTTCATGCCAAAGGGCATGACTCGGAAGCGATAGTGCCCATCTGAGGTGGAGAAGGCGGACCGCTCCTTGGCTCCCTCGGTGAGCGCAATTTGCCAGTATCCGCAGGTCAAGTCGAAGGTGCTGAGGTAGTGAGCAGCCCCCAGGCGGTCAATGAGCTCGTCTGCGCGGGGGATAGGGTGAGCGTCGGCTCGGGTGACCGTGTTGAGCCCCCGGTAGTCCACACAGAACCTTAGTTCGGGGGCGACCCCCGGGGCCGCGGCTTTCGGAACCAGTACCACGGGGCTAGCCCATGGACTGTCGGAGGGTTTGACCACTCCTAGGGCTAGCATCTTGGCTACCTCGGCCTGGATGCAGGTCCGGACCCTGTCAGGGACGCGGTAGGCTCTGTGCCGTACTGGCGGGCTGTCTCCGGTATCCACGTCGTGGACACACCAGTCGGTGACCCTGGGGGTGAGGGAGAAGAGGTCTGCGAATTGCCCCAATAGCTGGCGGCAATCGTCGTATTGTTGGGGGGTGAGAGAGGAGGAAAGTCTCACTCCTTCTATAGAGCCATCCTTTTCTTTCGCGCACAGGAGGTCCGGGAGGGGCTCGGTGTCCTCCTCGGCCCCATAGTCGGTGGCCAGGAGCAAACTCAACTCCGTCCTCACGAAGTGAGGTTTGAGGCGGTTCACGTGGAGGACCCGGAGGGGGTTCCGAGGGGACTGGACGTCAACTAAATAAGTGACCTGACTCTTTCGCTCTACGACCTTGAAGGGCCCAGACCATTTGTCTTGGAGGGCGTATGGTTTCACCGGGGCCATCACCCAGACCTGTTGGCCCGGCTGGAACTCGACCAGAGTGGCATTCTGGTCATACCAGCGCTTCATCTCCTCCTGGCTAGTCTCGAGGATGGCTTCGGCGAGCTCTCGGAATTTCCGAGTCTGGTTGCGGAGCGCCAAGATGTATCGGAATACATCTTGGGGAGCCCTCGGGGGGCGGTCTCCCAGCCCTTCTTGACCAGGCTCAGGGGTCCCCGGACGGGGTGCCCGTAGAGCAATTTGAATGGGCTGAACCCCAGGGATTTTTGGGGAACTTCCCGGTATGCGAACAGGAGGCAGGGGAGGAGAACGTCCCACCTGCGACGGAGTGGCTCTTCGAGGCCCATGATCATCCCCTTCAGGGTCCGGTTAAACCGTTCCACTAGACCATTGCCTTGGGGATGGTACGGGGTGGTGAATTTGTACGATACCCCGCATTGCTGCCATAAGGACTTCATGTACTTCGAGATAAAGTTAGTGCCGCGATCACTCACGACCTCGCGAGGGAACCCCACGCGGGAGAATATCCCCATCAAGGCCTGTCCCACCACGGGGGCCGTCACGGTTCGGAGGGGAATGGCCTCGGGGTAGCGGGTGGCATGGTCCACCAGTACGAGGATGAACCGGTGGCCTTGGGCGGTCCTTGGGTCCAGAGGTCCCACGATGTCTATCCCCACCCGCTCGAAGGGGGTACTAACGACGGGGAAGGGTTGTAGTGGCGCTTTGCGCTTTCCGCAACTTTTTCAGCTGGCCTGGCACGTGGGACACGACTTACAGCGGGCTTCGACATTAGCTCGCATCTTGGGCGAATAGAAGTGGGTGACTAAGCGATGATAGGTTTTGTCTTGTCCCAAGTGTCCCGCCAGGGGTACATCGTGGGCTAGGCACAGGAGGAAGTCTCGGAAGTGCAGGGGTACCACCAGTAACCGGGCCGATCCTAGCTCGGCAGACTTCTGCTCACTGTATAGGAGGTCGTTTTCCCAATACACCCAATGGGTTCCGGACTTGTCGCCCGCCGCCTGGGCATCGGCCTGCTGCCGGAGTCCGAGGAGGGAAGGGCAGGCGGCTTGTTCTCTGCAGAACTCTTCCCGGGAGGGGCCCCCCTCGGAGCGCCATTGCGCCAACTCGGGCAGGTCACCTAGCTCCGTCATTTGCTCGGGGTTCTGATATACCGGCCCGTTGTCTTGGACGGGTTCCCCTTCCGGGGGGAGGTCATCGGGCTCGGGTAGCCTGTCTCGTCCCTCGGGGATGGCGACTGGGTTCAGGGTTTGGGGCTCACCTCCCTCGAGGGGAGGCGATCGGGCTGACATGGAACGCGTGATGGCGCACACCCGTTCTGGTAGGCCCATCATTCCTAGGTGGGCCCTTCGTTCCACTTGTCCCCACAGGGAGCTCTCGAGGTCGTTGCCCAGGAGGCAGTCTACGGGCTGGGATGTTCGGACGGCCACTCTCAATTTACCGGTTACTCCCCCCCCATTCGAAGGGTACCAGGGCCATCCTTCAGAGGCTCTCGGAATTGTCTGAGGATATAACTGGACAGAAGGTGTCGGGAAGTATCTGGTCTTCGGCTACCAGGTGGCAGTGGACCACTGTGACACTCGCCCTAGTGTCGCAGAGGGCCTCGACTCGGTGCCCGTTGACCGTCACCTGCTGTCGGTATTTCTTGGTGTTGGCGGGTAAGGCAGTTCCGGGAACCATTTCTCGGTCTCCTAGGGCGACCAGGGCCATGGCTGCAGGCTCCCATTCCTCGGTGTCCTCTATCTCCTCCCCTAGGGCCACGGTGGCCATCTGTCGGGCTGGGGGAGCGGTCGCTGCGGCCCGTTTGTACCTGGGACATTGGGGGTCACTGGCGTAGTGACCAGTCTGTTGGCATTGGTAACATGTGATCCTGTCTCGGGGTCCCTGCCTCCCCGGGGGCCCCGTGCTGGCTGGGGGTGGTGCTGGAAAGTGCGGGGGTTGGTTTCTGGGGGGACTATGCTGGGGGCCTGCCTGGAATTCCCTCTGTCTTCCCTGGTTTCCCCCACCCCTCTGGCGGGGAGGTCCCTGACTGTGGCGGCCGTAGTCTCCCACGGGCCCCGGGGGGCCCGGGTGTTCACCCAGCGGTCAGCTTCAACAGCCAGTTTCCGCGGATCTATGACCTTGCTGTCGAGGAGGTGCTGGCGTAACTCTACAAAGTAATTTGCGGACAAGTGTTCCCATGCGATCAGGTCGAACAGCTCCTCAAAGGTGGAGACCTTGCTGCCCTTGATCCACCCGTCTAAGGCTCGGCTGTAAAAGTTCACGTACTCCACCCATGTAGTACCGGGTATCTTTTTGCAGTCTCGGAACCTTTACCGGTACATCTCGGGGGTGAGTCCATATCTCGCTAACAGGGCCTCCTTCATGTGGCTGTAAGAATTTAGCACAGTGGAGGGCAGGTCCAGCAGGGTGTCTCTCCCCTCGCTCAGGAACCGGCCCCACAAGCCAGCCCCCCAGTCCTTCTGTGGGACTCGGTGGGAGGTCATGGCGACCTCGTAGGCCTTGAACCATTGCTGGATGTCGTCGTTCTTGTAATATTCTTTCACCACATCCTTGGGGATGTGGACCTTTGATTCCACTGGGGGAGAGGTCCCTTGATTCCCCAGGGGTCTGGATTCCTCATTCTTGGCCTTGAGCTCAATCTCTTTTAGGCTGCGCTCATGTTCCAGTTGCAGTTGTTTTTCTTCGTGCTCTCGCTGGCGTTTCTTCTCTTCAAGTTCCCCTTGTAGGCGTAATTGTTCTACAGCTAACTTTTTCTCGGACAATTTTAGCTCTCCTTCTATCTTTAGCTTGGCCAGTTCTAGTTCGTGGCTGCGGCTCCTTTCCCGGTCTGCTAGTTCTTCTGGGGATAGGCCACCCTCTGGGACGTTGCTCCTTACCGGGGTGCTTCGGAGCTCGTTCGGCGGCTCCATCCGTCGTCCGCCTCCTTCCGTTTGGGGAAGGGAATCTCCGGACTCTACTGTGGCCTTCAATGCTTTCTGGAAATCTTCTTTGGTGCTTAATCCGGTGGTAGCGATTCCAAGGTCTTTGCAAAACTGTTTTAATTCTCGGTGCGTATATTCTTCCAACCGGTCCTCTCGGAACGTAGAACTCGCGTTGGTTCCTGTGGTACTCATGGCGGTTCCTTCTTCCATCTTTGTGCGTCAGCCGTTTACTGTGCGATCTCTAGGTGTCGGCTCGGATCCCATCGCTGCCACCAAATGTTGGAAGGGGCGATCCCAGGGGGGTTACAGAACACGTTCCTGACCACCCGGTGACCCACCTCTCCCAGAACCAGGCAGAGCACCGGCAGGGAGGCCCTTCTAGGAAGGGGTCTCGTACTTTAGGATCGCACTCGCTGAGCGGACACTACTTGACAAAGGGACACCACACAGTAGGTTTCAGTAGACGGAGATCTTTATCTAATATTCGTTGGATCTTTATGATCCGCAAGGTAGTCTTTGGTCAATACACAAGCTTGGTAATTCCTTGACAAAAGGGGATTGGGGTAGCGGGACAGTTCTAGGTTCAGAGTCAATGCCGAGTATCCTTCGCACAGCTCTCAATCCTCGAGCCTGGGGACACGGTACAGTCTTGGGTCCAGTCAGACCAGTGTATTTCTCAAGCCGCGACCACGTCCGCAGGGCTCCGGTAGGAAGGAACTGTCAATTGGGAGATCTTCGGGGAGCCGCGATTCACTCGGCAGGCTCAGCTGGTCTTAGAGTTGGTGGGAGCCGCGAGTCTCTCAGCGGGCTCCGATGGTCTTAGAGTCAAGAGGAGCCGCGAGTCTCTCAGCAGGCCCCAATGGTCTTAGGGGCAGGGGGGGGTAGCCGCGAGTCTCTCAGCAGGCCCGGGGTTCGTAGTGTTCTCGGGAGCCGCGACGACGTCAGCAGGGCTCAGATGGTTTCCAAGGATCAGGTAGCGGGTTTCTTTGCAGTTTCGTGGAGCCGCGACCAGGTCCGCAGGGCTCTCTTAGTTCCAGGTCTTCTCTGCCCCAGTCCCCTCAGCACCCCTTGTTATACGCCTCATTCTCTTTGAAGTCCGGCGTCCACACAGAGAGGGGTCTTGGCTTCTGGGGGCGGTGTTGAGATCTCCTGCCGCTCGGCCCTTTGATCCTTTCAGGTTGGCCTGGGAGGGACTCCAGACACCCAGCATGCGGGGAGCCAGCTCCCTGGGGGTCCGGAGGGCGATAGAAACCCTCTGTTGAGAGGAGGTCAGGGGTGTGACAAAGACTACTCCTCCCTGTCTTGCTTGGGGGGGTTCCCTCTCCCTTGGCCGGGCATGGCGCGTTTAGGGTCTAGGTTTCGCTGGGGCTCCGGGCCGGCCATCGGGACATCGGGACATGGTGGCCAGGGGTCTTCGGTGGCTACGGGGTGGGAAGGACGGGCGGCTTTAACCAGGGACCAGGGGTGGTGTATGGGTTGGGTCTAGGGGCTAGTGTTCAAGGAGGCCCACGCCACGAGGCCGGGCCCCACAGCCCCCCCCCTGACATTGGGACACAGGGCGTCCTAGCCCCCTACGAGGCCAGTTGGCCTAGGGACTGCCACAGGTGGTGGCTAATGTGAGTTTTGCGCTATTGTTCCTAACCTACACCTCTGAATGTGTTGTGATGCATCATGTGTAATGTGCTTCTACCCCTACAGGTATTGTGATACTTAAATGGTTATTCTCCCTAGTACAGGTGGTGCTAGTGAGGTCCTGGTTCCCTGCGTGACATTTTCCTAAGATGGTTAGGGTTGCGTAGGTGGTACTTACCTGTTACCAGTAGTTACTGGTTGTGTGCTACATGTGTTATTTTGTGCTACAGTAATTTTATATCCTAAGTTCTAAAAGTGCTAATTCCTGACAGTGGTCCATGTGGCCCTGTCCCCTGTACATATAATCCCCTGTAAACTCTGCCCGTGCCTGTTGGCACATTGTAAAGTGTGTGTTTATCTAATGTGTTTTGGTGTAATACAAAGGCTATTTTTGATATAACCTTGTGTGGAGTTTCTTTTGTGGTGGGCCTTGGGTGTTGTTGCTGTGGGCGCGCGCAAACGCTTTACACATTGTCTCTCGTGCCAAGCTACCAAGGGGGTGAGCAGGGGTTATCTTTGGCGTGTAACTCCCCAGCCCTGACTAGAGTGGTGGTTTCTGCCTGGCTTTGGCGCAAGCCCTAGCCAACCAGAAATCCCATTTCTAACATTGGTGATCAGCGGTGGGATTAGGAATTGCGTTTGCGCAGTACCACAGCGACGGCGGGCTGCACCACAAAACTCTGCATTTAGATAGTCACATTGTGGGGATTATTGTTTTAAGTTTGCTAAATGTCATTTCTTTGGAAATGTGTTTCTTGTGCACTGTGAGTTAGGTGTCCCTAGCTCGGGAGGGTAGATCATCCCCCTAAGTGCAGGTTGTTTTCTGGATTCACCAGAAGGTAGGATCCAGTGGTGGCAGCATAATAGTGTCCAGTACATTTGTTCCCCGCCCTGCGCCCAGAGTTGGTACCTGTGTCACTTGTGGTCAGGTTGAGGAATCAGGGGTGGTAGAAACTGCCTTACCAGTCTGAGGGAAAGGTTGTGTGTGGATGAATGGTGTGTGGCACTAGGCAAGTGAGTGTGAGTTCTCTGGGAGAGAGAGCTTGCTGCACCCTTTTTGTGAATTGAGTGCTCCTGTTAAGCTCAGACCCCTAGGTTCCCTGTGTAATCTTTCACCAGAACGTCCGCCAGAATGGAGTCCGCTTTTGATCTCAGTAATCTAGCTTGGTACAGTATGCAGGAGTTGGAAAGGTTCTGTAGAGAGAGAGACATAGGGGTGAGAGAGTCAGACACTCTGTATGAACTTATGGGCCACCTGATCCAGTGGGTTAAGAATCAAAGGGATCTTGAGCGCAGTAGGGAAAGGGCCCGGGCCTCACACCTGGAGGGTGGTGGGTCTGTGGGGAGCCCTGAAGATTCAGAAGAGGAGGAAGAAGATGACAGTACCTGGACGCCAGTAGAGAGTGAAGACCCCATAGGTAGGGAGCCCCTTGCTGGGTCCAGCGTAGGAGGCAGCGCCTCATCCCTGTCCCTGTCCCCAGAGGAGTGGGAAGATAGGAGGAAGGAAAGGGAGCACCAGCTGGCGTTAGAAAAGCTCAGGTTAGAGCATGCCCAGGCTATGGCGCAGCTGGAGGTCAAGAAGCAACAGCTAGAGACTGAGAGGGTCTTGGCACAGGAGAGGATAGAGGAGGCTGAGAGGGCCTCCACCAGAGGCAAAGTAGCTCTGGAGGGTAGACTATCCCCTGCGCGCAGTTTTAATTTTCTGGGCTCCCCAGGGAGGGTTGAGTCCAGTGGTGGTAGTTATATAGAGTCCCGTGCGAGAAGTCCCACTCCCAGTTCCCCGAGTATGGTACCTGTTTCCCAAGAGGAGGAGTATAGGTTGAAATTCAGGGGCAGTAGGAAACTGTCTCACCAGTCTTGGGCGGATTTTTCAGATGTATGTGATGAGGCACTGGCTGAGTGGGTGATGAGTAACGAGGAACAGGACTATGATGAACTATTCAGGCTGATTGTCAGAGAGCAGATGCTCAGTAGTTGTTGTCCAGAGTTGCGCCAACACCTGTTGGCGGGTGAATTTTCTGATCTAGGACTATTTACAAGGGAAGCAGACCGCTGGGAAAGGGCCAGAGGTTCTTAAGAGTCATTAGTGAGTGATTCCAACAGTAGTGGTTCAGAGATCCTCCAGCCCAGCGTGGTGGAGGAGGCTCAGTGTAGCCCAGCTAGGTCCCAGGATAGCGAGGAGGGTGTAGGGGCTTACTGCCTGGCTCAATGGAGCAGGAGTAAGTGGGTGACCGAGGGTCCCCAGACGCACGAATCCCTGCCTCAGGACTTGGATGGTTTCATGAGGGAACACCAAGTTGGGGACCTAGGTTGTCCTGTTACTCCACTTGAGGAAGATCTCTTAGTGAGTAGAGGACCTGGAGCGCCTGTAAACAGGGCTCCTGTGGTTCTAGAGTCTGGCAGTGCCGCTCTGGTAGGGAGGGTACAGGAGTCCAGCGTGAGGAGTGATTGGGGGATGAGTTCCCCAGTGGAAGAGCCAGTGGGTCAGGGACTACCCAGTTGGGCTAGGATTAAGCCTGGGCGTAGTTTGCGAAGTTCGTGCTACTTCGCACTACGCGAACTGCACGTAGCACAGTGCGAACACGCGTAGCGTAGTGTTGCGTAGTGCTGCGGTCATTTTTTGCTTGCTCGCGGTCCTCAACGTCAAGTTGGCGACCGCGAGCAAGCAAAATGACATCCCGGCGAGACTTTTTCCTTGTTCGCGATCAGCAACATCAAGTTGGCGATCGCGAGCATGGAAAATAAACCTCCCGGCGAGATTCCCAACTCGAGGAGGTCAGGTTTCTCATTGCGAGGGGTCGCGTATGCTCGCGACCGCTCGCGATGAGAATCTACCAATTCGCGTTGAGAAAGCTGCCGCTCGAGTAAAAATCTACTCGAGCAGCAGAAAACTACAGCTCGCACTGTGCAAGATGCCATTTTCAATGATTGCACAGTGCCGGTTGCTTGTCCGCACTGTGCAATCATTGAAAACAACATCTTGCACAGTGCGAACATGTTACTACGCAGTTCGCGAAGTGCTACGCGTAGCTCGCGTAGTGCGAACTTCACTTTGCGTTGCTTCGCGAAGTGCTACTTCGCGAACTACGCCCACCCTTAGCTAGGATCCCGTGTAGTGACCATGGTGACACCACTTCTGTTCTGGGGGATCTCTGCGCACTGTTACGTGGACAGGGGACGGGAGATCCGCGCCAGACAATCACACAACATATGTGTCATTTGTTAGCCTCAGGGGGATGGAGTGTAAATCCCCAGAAGTCCTGGAGTGCCAGGCAATTATTCCACCAAAGGTTCTAGACCGGAGGTTGGAAGGCCAGGTTCAGGATCAGCCTGACCAGAAGGGTGGGACGTCTGTAACCAGCGTCCCGACCGGTTCTTCTTCCAGAGGTACCGCCCCAGTTGGTAGGGAGCAGGGCTCTGGAAGGGGGTGCAGAGGGTGGGAGAGCCCACCTCTGACCCCGGTGCAACCTGAGGGGTTAAACCCTGGGTTGGAATGGCGTTCTAGGTGTGCCCCTCGCCAGAGGAGGAGGAACCCTAGGAGAAGAGGTAGGGGGAGGAGAGCCTTCCCTGAGACTCCGGGTCCGCCTGAGGGTGCAGACCCTAGGCTGGAGAACCAGTGGCAGTCTAGTCCTGTCTTGCAGACAGGAAGAGTGGAGAATGGCCGCTATGTGCCAGGGGTTACTACCCCCCACTCTGTGATTAGGCAAGGACCGGTGGCACCTGGGTGGCCCAGGGCCTGGTCCGGGCCACGGACAGCTTGGGAGTCCCAGTGGGGTAGCCCAGTTGGTCCAGACAGTGGTTTGAGAAGGAATCCCAGGGGTTCACCGTGGTGTAGAACCGGAGGGTGTCCCTGCAGTTGCGGGCCCGCGTCCGTGTTCTATCGCACAAAGCAGGGAAGTCCATCACGGTGGTGATTGGTGTTCCCTGCGTTTTGGCTGGAAGGGGTTTGTGTTGGACTTGGCCCTTCTGGCAGGTTCACCCCTAAACTTTTTGCTTTTAGTATGTGACCCAGTAGGAGTGATTTCTGGTGTTGGCGCACTTTAGCACTGCGGCGCAGTGTAAAGGGCGTGCGCTATCTGAGTGCGTGTGTGAGAGTGGCCTACCCCCCCCCCCTAGGAATGCATGTTACCATGTTAGTTCCTGATGCGTGGGGAGTGCAGGCTCGAGTTTGGTATGTGCGGACTCGTGTGATTGAATGCTGCGCAATGACGTGTGCGGCGTCAATGTACCTAGTGTTGAAGTGCCACTTCTAGAAGTGGGCATTTCTGGGTGCAGTGTGAAATGAGTGCCTTGTCGGGCGATTGGCTGGCTGAGGTCATGTGACGGGCTAGGGAATCCCCAGAGTCAGGAGGAGTCACCCAGTGGTGAATGGGGAGATCAGCAGCTAGATGGGTGGGAGGAGTGCACCTGGGACCTGAATAGGGCAGGGCTTTCCCTACACAATGCTGGCTCCGCCCCCTGTGGTGCGACTGATGACCCTAGCCCTGCCAGTGAATAGAGTGAGGGGCTGAGCACATCAAGGGTGCGCCCCAACCAGCTGCGACTGGTTTTCCCCCTCACCCTGAACCAAGAACAAAGGGAAAAGGTGTATAAAAATGGGGCTGTGTCCCCACAGAGGTGTGTTTTCTCTTCCAGGATCCTGCCTGAGGGGGCTGCTGCTGCTGCTGGGCCAGAGGACCGTCACTTGGACTACCTCCCTGCCTGGAGGCCCAGTGAGCTGGCTCTGGGCCCAGCCTTGCCCCCCCCTGCCTTGCTGCATACAGAGGAGAACTTTGCTGGACTTTTTTTTTTATTCTCCCCTAAGCGCTGGGAGCGCTTTTATTGGTATCTCTAAGCGCCTGGAAGCGCTTTTATTTGACTTATAGCACTAGGAGCGCTTTATTTGGGACTCCAGCGTCGAGGAGCGCTTTACTTGGTGCTTTGCTGAAGCCTCCAGCGCCTGGAAGCGCTGGACTTGCCTTTAGCACTGAGAGCGCTTTCACTTTTACCCTTAGCGCTAGGAGCGCTTTATTTCTGAAAGCCGGTGCCCACCCGGCATTTGCCCTGTTCTTGGCCGAACCTTTAGTCCCCTGGCAGGTGCCCACCCTGCCAGGGACATTGCCGCCCATATCGATTGCCCACCTCGATTTATTGCATATTAAAAGAGCCGGTGCCCACCCGGCATTTCCCCGCAAATCGCACAAAATCGCCCCTCCGGCGCCCGACCAGGAAGTCAGGCAGGCCGGGGGCAGGCCTCCGGGACAACCGGAAGTAGGAGGGCGGGAGCCTACCCCGCCTCCCACCGAAGACTCGCGGCTGGTTTAAGCCCCGGAGCAGGCAGGAGCCTACCATGCGCCCCGGTGCACTCGCCCGGAGAGGCTCAAGGGCCCCCACAGTTGTTTCAGAGCCTGCGAGGCTCAGGGGGCCATTTCCACGATCTCGAGTCCCCAGAGGAGGGGGGACTTCAACGAAGAGGCATCACCTTGTTTAGAGCCGGAGAGGCTCAGGGCATTTGTTGATTGAGAGCCCAGAGAGGCTCACCCGTGGTAATTGCCCCACCTTCTGCTCAGAGCCCAGTAGGGCTCAGGGGGCCACGAGTGTTGTGTATTCAGAGCCCTGGAAGGCTCCAACGTTGGCCCCAGCATCTTCCCAGCTGCCCAGCACTTAGTGGGCAGCTGCCACGTTTAGGCCCCCCCCCCTGACATTGGGACACAGGGCGTCCTAGCCCCCTATAAGGCCAGTTGGCCTAGGGACTGCCACAGGTGGTGGCTAATGTGAGTTTTGCGCTATTGTTCCTAACCTACACCTCTGAATGTGTTGTGATGCATCATGTGTAATGTGCTTCTACCCCTACAGGTATTGTGATACTTAGGTGGTTATTCTCCCTAGTACAGGTGCTGCTAGTGAGGTCCTGGTTCCCTGCGTGACATTTTCCTAAGATGGTTAGGGTTGCGTAGGTGGTACTTACCTGTTACCAGTAGTTACTGGTTGTGTGCTACATGTGTTATTTTGTGCTACAGTAATTTTATATCCTAAGTTCTAAAAGTGCTAATTCCTGACAGTGGTCCATGTGGCCCTGTCACCTGTACATATAATCCCCTGTAAACTCTGCCCGTGCCTGTTGGCACATTGTAAAGTGTGTGTTTATCTAATGTGTTTTGGTGTAATACAAAGGCTATTTTTGATATAACCTTGTGTGGAGTTTCTTTTGTGGTGGGCCTTGGGTGTTGTTGCTGTGGGCGCGCGCAAACGCTTTACACATTGCCTCCGGGATAAGCCTGACTGCTCGTGCCAAGCTACCAAGGGGGTGAGCAGGGGTTATCTTTGGCGTGTAACTCCCCAGCCCTGACTAGAGTGGTGGTTTCTGCCTGGCTTTGGCGCAAGCCCTAGCCATGAAATACAACAGGACCTACCCCGTACACAAATTTATAAAAATTCTTATGTAGTGTACAGGTACTCAATGTCTGTAGTGCCTGCCTTACTCTCATTCACTGGTCTATTTACCGTATGTGTGTACAAAAGTTGTTGCCCACTGGTCCCAAGTACTATCACTTGGTAGTGGCAACAACCCCGTGAAATTTAGTGTTGAAGTGTTTCCCTGTCCAGTGGTGCTGTAAAAACCTGCTGGTGCTCAGATCAAGTTCAAAGAAGGTGAAAGAGATAAAAAGGGTAAAAAGGGTGTGATAGGACGACAGCGCCTCACGGAAGCAGCACCAACGAGGTATGTGTAGACAGGTACTCGCCTACTACCTCCTGTTGTCATCATCGGTCGCTGCCGCCCAAACAGAAACAGTAAAGGTGGAAAAGAAATTTATAATGTGCGTCACTAAAACCCTCGTGATAGTCCTAATGACTAATGTCTACAGGGCAACCTATGTGTTGAAATGGTGTAAACTAATCTACAAAAACAGGAAATGTCGACCCAAATTTGGTGAGTTGAGCCTGATCAGGACTCAAGTCACTCAGAAATAAAACCGAGCAGCACTACACTGGCTATACGGTGCTTTATTCTCAGCTGTGTCGCTGCTCATTAAAAACCGACATGTTTCGTTGCCATATTTACTTTACCGGCAACTTCATCAGGGTTGGGGTCGACTGGTCTCTCTGCAACGCTAGTGTGTGCCAGCGATCACTTTCAGTCAGCACCTGGGGAAAACACAATAAGAACACATACACTCAGTATCTCACCCACCAGGTCACACCTGGTCTTGCCGAGCGAATGCTCATCATCCAAAATAATGGTTTCACGATTGGCAGGGATATTTACCCTCAAAATGCTGTGTGGCAGCATACCTGCACCTCCATTATGTAAGTGACTGGGGTATTTTGCACCAACCCTTTGGCTGTTTCAATCAGAACTGCGGGACTTCGTTTCTGAAAAGTGCACACATCAAAGAAATACATGTATCATGATCGGTGGAATAGCATGCTTTAAGAATTGGTATCAGAACTGTTTAGGCTCCTCTTTATGAATGTCATGTCAGAGTTATTTAGCTGTATCCAGGTATTGCCATGATAACTCGATTAAAATTCGACATTCACCATTAAATGCCTTGACACTGGAGTATGTTTCCTAAGCGGTTACTCCTAATTGCCAACTTGCGCTGTCTAGCTTATTTGACATGGTTGCCTGCTTTTAAAAAAAACCCTGTAGGCATACTATTACGCGGACAGTACAACGTGTGCTTGTTAAGCCTGTGTAAACATCCTGCCGTGCCCCCTGCTCGTGGAGAACGCGTCCTGCCCTCGTTATCCAGCATGGAAAAGAGCGCGCCGCCTTGCTTAGCCCGGGAAACCGGGTCTTACCTCGTCAGTCTGAGAATCGGTGCTGGCCTCACTCTCGATCACTGGGAGGTGGCCCGCTTCCTGCTTAAATATAAAAATCGGGCGGGAGCCGCGCTTGCACGTTGGGTGGTTAAAGGTACTGCGCATGTGCAAAAGAGTTCTTGAAGAGGTGTGCGGCCATCTTGGTTAAACCGCTACTACCGAGTGCACTGTGGTGGTTGTATGCCTGATTCCTTAACATATTAGTGTCAGCTCTTAGCTCAACGGGCAGAATGCGATGTACCAACCTCCTCCCTGCTTAAGTGGTGATCAATATAAGCGGTCGGTATATTTATGCATCTAGCCCAATCTGTTCATAACTACTCTTCGC
Organism: Triturus cristatus; assembly: GCF_964204655.1. Taxonomy (NCBI): domain Eukaryota; kingdom Metazoa; phylum Chordata; class Amphibia; order Caudata; family Salamandridae; genus Triturus; species Triturus cristatus. The sequence goes on along the minus strand of NC_140586.1, from coordinate 357,984,633 downwards.
CGCCCTAGCCAACCAGAAATCCCATTTCTAACATATATATGGCTCCTGCGCGCAGCCTCCCCAAGTCCCTATAACTGTGAGCGCATGCCCCGGTGACGGCCTCTAAGCCTCCGAGTCTTCCCTCTCTTTCGGTCTCGCTCCTCAGTTAGGGAAAACCAAGACTTCAGGAAACCGGTATTACCTTCTCTTTCCTCCTTTCCCTTATTTGCTCCCCTGTGAAATGGATCCAAAAAAGAAAACATTTTTGCTGGAAACGTCTTTTTCTGACACCAGTGCAGCCTCGGGGTGGAGAGGAATAAAACATTCCAAATGTAAAAAATAAATAACTAATTAAAGCAAGTCAGTGGTTGCAAGGTGGCCAGATTGATTTATTTACACCTAAACACATTAGCGCCACGTTACAGTGTTTGCCAGTGAAGTGATACTTGTGTTTTCTCCCCTCTTTGAACAACATTGTTTTACCTGTGTGGGAAAGTGCACCTTGACTGGAGGTACTGAATGGGAATTGGAATTGGAAAACGAAATGTATACAGCGTCTGTGTGTTTACGAATGTGGTCTTTTTAAGCCATACCGCCTATGTTTTGAAAGGTTTTTTTTTACTCTAGCTCCGCCCCCACTGATCCCGCCCCCACAGACTCCACCCCTATCAGTGCGGCCCTCGGGCACTAACCACACTGTAATTTTGGCCCCCGACAGAAAGTTTGTGAGTACCCCTGATCTAGCATGTACCGTTGATAGTGCAGTGTGGGGTGCATGAGATAATAGTCAGGCCTCCTGTGGGACAAGCAGTCAGGGACGCTAGAAGCGCCAGGTGATCAGTCGCCCGCATTAGGGCCTCTCCATTGAGGCTTTCCTACCTATCTTCAGCCCGTTGTCGCAGGAGTTCCACTAATGCCACCCATGCTCTTGCTGCTTCTTTTTCTTTAGTCCTCATTTGCCCAGATTTAACAAAAGATAATATTCTATACTCGGGGGTCTTCCTTGATGTTGCATCTGCCTGAGTTCTTTTGTTCTTTAATCCGGAGTGAGTCACTCTACACCTCGCATACCATCGCCAATCATAGCTGGCTTAATGTCACCTATCCATGAAAGGTACCACCACAGTAGTGTTCAAGCAATATGGTATAAAGGCCTAATCATTGGACTTTATACATATAGCGGATTTTCCCCAGTTCTCATAAGGAAGCCAAAACTCATGCCTCTTATTTTTGGAAGCCCGATCTAACCGATTAATATATCTTATTGAGATCAACCATTCCATTTTATTTGAGGGTAACTTTAATCCAGTTCTTACATATTTCCCTCCGGGCAAGCAATATCAGATAGAATATCAATTTTTTGGCATTTCTGGACAAGGATACATGACATATCAGAGTCCCAAAGAAAACAAGAGATTTGCTTACCTGGAGCCTCTCTACAAGTATTTTATATATAATGCTACTCACATCCAAACAAGAGTGTTGGATCTCAGGGCATTCCAAAACCATACGTATATCGTCCCCTTTTTCCGTTCCACACTTAAGGCATGTTGGAATGGTGCCCTTTCCTATTTTTATTTTTTATTTATTTTTTATTTATTGGAATTTTCGAAAGGAAATACAAAAACTCAAAATACAACAAGCCAGTACACTAGCGATGCATATACAGGATTGAAGTCTGCACAATCAGATCTTTACAGGTGTTGTACAATATGCGCCCATCCCACGAATATTAAACTGAAACATATAAAAGACATCTGCATTGCATTATCAATCAAATAACAAGCATATGGGGAAAGTAATCACAAGACATAGTCTTTTCTCATATCATTGGCACTGCATGCAGGCTAACTGTAAGGAAAGACAGTTTCCAACATGTCCCAACAGCCCAGTAGTTGACTCTGTGTGTGTCAAGGCGTCTCCATCTGACCCCTGCCTCTCCCGGGCCCAAGTGATGAATGGCTCCCAAATGTCTCTAGGTCTTGAAGTGGGAGGCATTAGTTCCCAGAATGTGGTTAATTGGGAGTGACCATACGTGACGTCCCTAATCCACTCCTTAATGGAAGGTACCCTCCTCCTCCCCCAGTGCACGGCAATCTGGCATTTGGCAAATAGAAGTAATAGCGCGTGTAATTTGCAGACCGTAACTGGCGTGTCCTTGACATAGCTCAGCAAGCCAAGCAGGGGGGTGGGTGATATAGACGTACCGATAATCTGGTTGATCAGGGTGAAGATCGTGGACCAGAAGTTCACCAACTTCGAACAGTCCCATGCGATGTGTAGGAAGGACGCAGGAGTGAAATCACAGCGCCAGCAGCTTTCATCATCTCTCAGCCCCATGCGGTGCAGACTTATAGGTGTCCTGTAAAACCGGTGGAGGAACTTTAAGTGAAGCAGGCGAAGCCTATAATTGGGGGACAATTCTGTGAGTTGGCAGCAACTATACGACCACTGTTCCTCAGTGAGCGGAACAGGAAGCTCGTCGTTCCACCCCTGTAGTGCTCTGGGTTTTACCAATGGTGCTGTGTTTTTCATGTGTGTGTAAAGATGTGTGACAAACTTACTAGGTGAAGGTGAGCTCAACAGGTTCTCTAATGCTGACAAAGACGGTGGGGGCGCCGGGAAACTGTGGTGCAGGGAACGACAGGCGGCCCGGAACTTGGGATATAGGAAAAGATCGGCAAATGGCACCGATCGACCCTCGTCTTCAACTGGGGGGGGGATCGAAATGTGTCCTTGGGGTAGAGGTCTGCAAATGTATGGAGGCTCAGCTTTTGTGCCACTGCTCTGCCAAGTCCGTCTCTTACGTTAGGCAACAGTATGTGCTAACGGTATAGAAGGGGCATACAGTACGGGGGCGCCCGCCCTCTTACGCAGTTCGTCCCATGCCCAGCGTAGGGTCTCTGCAGTGTCTATGCCATCCCGAGGGCGGCGGTATGGTTGGTACAGCGCGACACAAAGCAGGACAGGCGCCACCGCGTCAGTCTCCACCGCTACATGAGGCTAGAAGAATGTCGGGTGAACCCAGTGGTGGAGGAATTGAGCCTGAGTGCACCAGGCATATAGTTGCATATCTGGAGTCTCCAACCCACCCTGTTTCAGCGGGAGTGTCAGCAGATCTCAGGATACACGAGCTTGCCCACCTGCCCATACCAGAGAAACCAGCATTGATCTCAAGGACTTGAAAAAGGCATGTGTAAGGGGGATCGGGACATTCATAAAAAAAGAAATTTCGGTAATACTACCATTTTGGCTAGTGCCATTTTTCCTGTCGGGGATAAAGGGAGTTTAGCCCAAAGTTTAACCTTTTCCTCCAACCAGGTAATGGCACGCCCATAATTCAGATTCCATATCTCCTGTAGGTTCCGGCTAATCCAGATACCTAAATATTTAATCGCCTCGGCCTCCCATTTCAAAGGGAACTCAGAGGTCACCGGGATTGTGTTATCCGTCAAGGGGAACACGACGGACTTAGCCCAACTTATAGAGACACCAGCCAGTCCTCCAACTCTAATGAATTCTCGCAAGATGGGGTCTAGATTTGTCACAGGGTCAGTAATGTATAGTGTGACATCGTCAGCGTATAACGAGATTAGGAGGCTTCTGGTACTAAACCCAATTCCCCTGGCCGTGCGGTGCTGCCTGATATGCGCAGTGATGGACTCCATTGCGAAAAGTAGGGGGATAGTGGACATTCTTGCCGTGTGCCTCGCAAAATAGGAGACAGGTCTGATAGGAAGCCGTTTACTCTGATTCGAGCCGTGGGCTTAGTGTATAACACCCGGATGAAATTAATAAAAAGCAGGCTAAACCCCATGCGGCCGAGAATAGCGAACAAATAAGGCCATTCAAGCATATCAAACGCTTTGGTAGCATCAAGAAAAACTGCAGCGGCCTGTACATCAGGGTGGAGGTAATGGAGCACAGAAAAGACAGTTCTGAGGTTATGGGAGGTAGATCGCCCAGGAATGAATCCCAACTGATCGGGGCGAGTGATGATGGGAAGTAGAGGCTGCAGTCTATTGGCTATCAATTTAGCCAGAATTTTAACATCCACATTTATTAGTGACAATGGCCGATATGAGTCCAGCTCGGTCTCTGGTTTCCCGGGTTTTAACAGAGTGATTATTATTGCCTCACGCATAGTGGGCGGTAGTATACCAGTAGTTTTGCCTTCCTCATAGAGTGCTATCAGATGTGGCGCTAGTTCCTCCACGTAGGTCTTCTAGAAGGCTGTGGTTAGGCCATCAGACCCAGGGGCCTTGTCTAGCGGTAAACTTTTAATGACCTGCGATACATCCTCAACAGTAAACGGAAAGTCCATATAGTCTCTGTGTCTTTGGCTAAACCAGATCAACTCCAAGGAATCGAGAAAGGACTGCATTCTCTCTGGGCAGGTCTCTTGGGTGGCAGTATACAGTTGAGAATAGAACGAGGAGAATTCATCCAGGATACCAGCTTGTCCCCTAATAGTAGCCCCATGCATGCTAATCAGCTTGGGAATGTAGGCAGTGGAGCGCGGGGTACGGATCATACTAGCCAGGGTCCTTCCTGGCCTATCGCCCTCCCCATATCGCCGCGCCTCGGCGTATTTCCCAAGAAACTTAACCTCTCGCTGCGCTTCTTCATCATAGTCGAGTAGCTTGGACAGTGTGTCAGGGTCATTACACTCCCGCTTGACGAGCAATACACTGAACTCTAATGACCACCTTAAATGCCTCCCAGAGGGAGGCTTCTGTGTCCACCGAACCAGAATTGAGGGTGAAATAGTCAGTGATATCTGTCCTTATTTCTTCCTTCAAAGCCTCATCTAAGAGTGCATGTTGTGGAAGCCGCCAAGAAAACATGCGTGGGGGGGAGTCGGGAAGTGCCAATTTCAAAAGACATGGGGCATGATCTGACAGGGATCTCGGCAGGTGAGACAACTCTATGGTCCAGGTGGCTACATCACGAGAAACCAGCCAAAAGTCTAGGCGGACCAGGCACCACGGTACTCAGAGACACAAGTGCCTTCCCTAATCGCAGGGTTTCTACAGCGCCAGATATCAACTAAATCACCATCTAAAATTACGGCATTTAGGGCTTCACTTGCTGAGGGATGCAGGGCCCGAGCTGCCCCCCTCCTGTCCAGATCATCATCCAAGATGGCATTAAAATCCCCTCCCCGAATAATGGTACTGCAGCCAGTCGCCTTGACTCTAGCCCAGATGTCCTGGAAGAAACCAGGGGAGTCGACGTTAGGGCAGTATAACGCGACTATCGCAGTGCCCAGTATGATTACAAATCTGTCTTCGGGATCCCTGTGTAGTTCCCCCCTCCCTCCAGTCCAAGCCCCGCTTGATCAACACCGCTACTCCGCACGAGTAGTTGGAGTAAATGGAGGAGTATACGTGGCTCCACCTGTTGTGCTTCAGCCTAGGGAAGGCTCGACATTGTGGTGGGTCTCCTGCAGTAAACATATGTCTGTGTTGTGTCTCAATAGATAAGCATGCACGAGCCTGGATTTTCTGCCATCATTCAGTCCCCTGATGTTCCATTGAGAAAATTCAAATTGGTAGCGTGGTGTCAAGCGGTACTAAGTGCAAAAGAGCAGTGAGGCATGGGCAGCACAATTTGGTCTTAGATCTATCCATGCAGATACACAAGCAGCAAAAAGTTATACTGGCAAAAAACGCAACAACATTCCCAACCTCCAACCCTCTACCCACTCCACCCCCCAATCAGGTTGTAGATGACCCCCGCCCATATACATATAAAAAAACATTGAACATACGGGAATCCTCCCATAGGGATATAGGAACGCCGGCACACTCCCCCACCGAGGTAGGCTGGCCAAGATACTGCAGAGAGCTGAGCCACTGTGAGGAGAAAATTCGAAGAAACCATCCACATAACATTAGGGCCTGACTAGAGTCCCGACAGTTTTTATAACACTGTCCAGCCTAGTGTGTCGCCATTCCGACCTACACCCCACATGGGCCCCCCAGACCCCACTTGGGTATAAATCGGCACCCGCCGAGGCAGGTCGTACGTACCCACCCAGAGGGAGGCCAGCCCTAGAGGGAGGAGTTGAACACGGGGGAGCATGCCGTAGCAGACACGGGCCATCAAATAATAAGATGCCAATAAGGATTCCCACCAACAGAAACCGTACTAATCATCCAAAGTACATAGTTTAGCATAGCAAGAGAGCTGTCAGTCATTGTCACTTAGCTGAGTTTTTGCCCGATTACACCGACCTGGGACCATGCTTCGACTGCTTACCGCCGCTGTGTTTTGCAAATTTGAGGTCGGACTTAGCATCAGTAAATCAGTAAAAAAGTGTGTAGAGCCATCATGTGTAATCTTAAGTTTGGCGGGATATAACAACGAATAGGGGACTTGGGCTTGCAGCAGGATTCGCTTCCTAGGTAGAAATTCATGTCGCGCCAAATGCACCGCTGGTGTAAAATCTGGGTAGAAGGAGATCTGGTTACCCTTGTGCGTGATTTTCCCCATCTCGCACGCCTGACGTAAAATCAAATCGCAGTCTTGGTAATTAAAGATATGGGCTGGGGTGGAGCTCTGACCGGTGGTGTAGGGCCCAGAGCACGGTGCGCGCTCTCGACCGCGAAAACAGGGGAGAGGTGATCAGCAAACAGTTCCCGGAGTAGATCCGCCACGTAGGTATCCATTTTGACAATGGTCGTGGTCTCCGGTATGCCCGTGATGCGCAGGTTGTTCCAGCGAGACCTCGCCTCCAAGTCTTCATTTTTGGCGCGGATTAGTCCCAATACTTTATCCATCTGCAGGAGTTGTTCTTTCGTTTCCACTTGAAATTTGTGAAAATCAGATGCTTTGTTCTCAAGCAGGTCGAGTCTATGTTCATGGGTCCCTACTTGGGATTTGACAGATTCTAGTTGCGTGGTGTGTGCATTAAGTTTGGTGTCGATATTGCGCAGGCTTGACCGCATTTCAAGCATCAATGTTCGAAGGTCTTCCCCAGGATCTTCCGCCCGCTGTTCCGTACATCTCTCCGCGCTGGCTTCCGGGTCATGTTCCGTAAGTCTAGTCATCCTCCTCTGATCAAAGTTTAACTTTGGCTGTTTTGTGTCTAGTTTCCCCATAGTTCAGGCCGGCGACACCCGTCGTAGCTGCAGAGCTGCTCCGGCCGCCGAGGCACAGGGCACACACCCTCGATTCTCTCCTCCGCACTCGGCGGCCTTGGACAAATCAGCGTGGGTTAACGCACAGTCTCAGCCCACAGGGAGGCAAGGGTGGCCACCTACCACCCCGAACAGCAAGCGGACACACCCGTGGGTAGCGAATCCACACTCCTATGAAAGCCTGCTCCCCAGCAAATCACCAAATTAATAGGCCACGATGGCTCCAAACGTGCGCAACTGAAGTGACCTCCAGTCGTTGTCCGTATGCTCTGGACCCCGCCACTCCGCACACACAGAGGCCCTTCGCGCAAGATGGCCGCTGCGCTGGGCCCAGGACTGCAGAATCAAGGCTAGTCACGCTGCACAGCTGGAGGTAAGGCACACCTCGATCGGGGGACCTTCAGGACACAGATGTCTTGTCTGTGGATATAGAGGGTACGACCTCTAGGGCGATGTGTGTCAACAAAGTGAGCCGAGCGGAGCTCACATGCGGTGCGGCTGTAAAATGGCGCCCACAGTGCACGGGGCTCTTCCCATCCACCTCTTCACTGCGCGGCTTTGGTGCGCCTCACCTATGGAGAGTAGGGCTTATAAAGTGAGTCCATCAGCGGGGTTGTGTATCACCACGGCAGGATCCAGAGCCGTCCCCGGAGCTTCCGGGAAAAAAGGGGAGCCCTCCGTTGCCGCCATGATAGAGGCCTGCACCACACCAGCCGCCGCGGGCTCGATTTCAAGAGCAGCCCGCCCTCGCAGCGCCAGGTCGTGTCTCCTTCTCCGGCCTCCAACCCGCAGGTCGTGCAGATCGGCTTCACGGCAGGGCACACATATAAGGCACATCACTTGACTCCCTTGGTATTCCGCTGTCGATTTGTGTATTTTAGCTCGGCATTAGCTCTCCATTTGCAAGGATAATCGCAGGATATTTTCTCGGCCGGCAGAGCTCACTCACAGAACAGCCATTCCGCAGCTCGGCAGGCCACGCCCCCCCACCCTTTCCCATTTTTGATAGTTTATAAATAATAATATTCCACATTTCTAAAGCGCGAACAATCACCCATAAGGGTCTCTAGGCGCTGGGGGCCGTCGGGAAGATTAAGCAAGCTATTGCCCAGAGTCACATAGTGCTGGACTAATCTGCTGCTGGCGCGGGGATCGAACCGTGATCCCCAGATACCGGAGTCAGTCGCCCTGGCCGCAGCGCCACACCTCTTCCACCATAGTTTATATGGCGTCCAATAAACCCTGTGGAGACGGAAAAGGTGATTCCGCCTTAGATTTGCAGGACGTACTGTGGAATATAGCATGTCACAAGATACGTGCCATAAATCTTTCATCTGCTCTCCCGGCAAGCTCTTCTCCCACAGTATTGATGGTAGATTGAAGTCATCATCTGCGAGTTCCACTAACGGCCAATACCAGTTCGCCACTTATTTTTTCCGGGTTACCTTGTCCATCATCAGCGATTCCAAATCGTTTGACAGTCCCGTACAAGTACTGGTGGTAAGGCTCCAACTCTTCAATTGCATGTAATTCAATCTAGACAGATGATTATTGGCTATCTTCTGGCCTTCCTCCCAAGAGATTAAGACTCCATCGACCATCAGTTGACCCAAAGTTATTACTCCTGCTTCTCTTAACGGGAGAGCCAAACAATCTTTGGTCCACTCCGGGGATCCAGGTGAATCCCAAATGGGAGACATTCCACTATAATAATTGAGCTTTGATTCTCTCTTAACTTTATACGATGTTTCTGCAAAACCACGGAAGGTCTTAAGGCGCACTTTTTTTAAGAAACGTGGGTCCCCATATTTCTGCGTGAAGGCATGCTCTCCCTACATAACCTCATGGAGCATTGCTCTGAACATTTTACCAATATCAGAACTGTCCGGTGTATTAAATAACAACTTCCCCCATTTCAGAAGAAAAAAACAAGCATAGTAAGAGAAATCAGGCAGTCGTAGACCCCCGTTATCATATTGCCGTCTGGAGGCCCAAATGAAGCTCTTAATTTTTGACTGAATTTTTTTGAGCCATTCTTCCTTAAAAGCCATGGGGATATTTTGAAACAAGAATGCACACTTGGGGAGAATTTACATTTTCACAAGATTGACTCTACCATAGATTGTCTAAGGGAGATGGGACCAACTAAGTAAAAGTTTCTCCACTTCTTTACTAATCTTTTGGAAATTCGTTTCGGGGATTAATTTTATTTTCTGGACAATTTTGATAACCAGGTATCTCATTTCCTCCTTAACACAGTTTAATTGTGAATTTATATTCCATGTCATTACAACCGTTTTACTATCATTAATCTCATATCCTGAGATCCGGCCAAAACGCAATGCAGGTTATACACTACCGGTAATGCTGTGGTAAGCTCTGAAGTGTATATCACCAAATCATCCGCGTAGAATCCTACTTAAAAGGGAGTATGTTGTCACTTTTTCTTATCTTCTCCAAAGGGGTTCAATATATAAATTAAAAAGGAGAGGTGATAACGGGCATCCTTGCCTGGTCCCCCGATATATGTTAAAGGATCTAGAAATATTTCCATTCACTAAAATTTTAGCTGTAGGGTTGTTATATAAAAATTATTTTGACCGACAAAAAGTATCCCCTAGGTTGGATAACCTTAAGATTATTTACAAGTAAACACAATTTACCCGGTCGAAGGCTTTGGTCGCATCAGCTGTAATGACGGCCAACAGTATTTTATACGCGGATGCTAGATCTCTGGCCCCAATTAAGTTGTAGGTTAAGTCTTTCATTTCCCTCCCCCGCATAAAGCCCTTCTGATCTATGTTAAAAAGCGTACCCACTACTCTGTTACGCCTATCTGCCAGTATTTTTGTAAAGATCTAATAATCGGAGTTTAACAACGAGTTAGGCCTATAGGAGTCACAGCAGTTTGGTGATCCGGTTTAAGTATCAGGGTGACAACGGCTTCATTCCACAAGGGGGGACCTCCCTACCCTTATTAAAAATATCTGAAAACAGCCTAACCATAACTGGGACGATGTATTCCCCTAACATTTTATATATTTCAACAGGGAGGCCATCTGGCCCTGCCGCCTTGTTCAGTTCTCCTGCTTTTATTGCGTTTCTAATTTCACCTTCTGTTATTGGGCAATTTATTGCATCCCTATGAATGTCAGAGACTTTACGGGGTGTTCTTGGCCCAACCATTCTTCCACCTCCTAATCCAGCATGGTTAAATCTTCCATATATACTTTCCCAAAATGGTTTAATATAGCATCCTCAATACCCACCCTTGTCCCAGTGAGGCAACCTGTCTCTTTATTTTTTAATTCTTTTATATAATTTGTTGTATGATCATTTTTAACTTTCCAGGCAAGTCATTTACCACAACCTTCCAGTAATTAAAATGGGCCAATTTGCTTTATCGCCATCTCTCCTGTAAGAAACAAAGAGAAATTTTGCTGGACAGAGGAACAAACAGGCGCATTTGAAGAAGTGAAAAAGTTCATACTGAAATAAGATGGGTTGAAGCCGTTTATCAAGGGGAAAACTTGTGATGTCACAGTAGATGCAAGTGTGTATGGATTAATGTGCTGTATTAAGTGAAAGACTAAATGGAAAAGAGAGGACTATTGCTTTTATACCGTGTATACTCAAAGATGTTGAGTTGAACTACAGCACTAAAGAAAGAGAAACCTTAGCTTGTGTGTGGGCCATAAACAAGTTTAAAACATATCTGTGGATGTCAAAGTTTTAAGTTTTAACAGATCACAAACCTTTGGTGTATCTAATAGGTGACAAAGGTGTTGGTAGGTCATCTTCAAGGTTGGTGAGATTGATATCCTTGTTGCAGGAATTTGACTTTGAGATTTCATATGTGCCTGGTAGTTTAAATGATAGGGCTGACTGTTCGTCGCTTCTGCCTGTGCAGTACAATGACATAGGTGATGAAAAATTTTCAGATGAATGTGTGGTAGTTGCTGTTGATGCAGTTGAAAGATGTGGTTCTGCAGTTTCTCCTGAGGAATGGCACAACAAATGTGTGAATGATACTCAATATCAAGAGATTATTAAACACATTTGTGGTAGTACTTTTAGAAACATCAGGAATGTTTCTAGTAACATTAAAGATTTCTTCCACGTGCTCCCTGAGTAAAGTGTGGAATTATTCTCAGAGGAGGTTTGTTTGTTCCACCTGAAACTCTTAGAAAAAGTTTGGTAAATATTTTTTTTGTGTTATAATTCTTTATTGAAAATTAAAAGGTATGTAAGTTACAGAAATATATAATACTACATAACAGATCAATATAGGTCTAGAAAAATATACAAATTACATACATTATGAAGAGTAAAAGTAGAGAAAGAAGGAGAATGATAAATAAGAAAAGAGAAAAAGAAAAATGGGGATGGGGATGGGGCAAATAGCCGAAAGCTGAAAATGGAAATAAGAGAATTGTGCATATTATACTAGAAAATTCTGACTCTGATTGATTACTATCATAAGAAAAATTGAGTAGAGTAAAATATGAGAGAAGGGAATATATATAATTAGGACTATTAAGTTAATACAAATATAAAAAGGTGTTATGATGTGTTTTAGGATGATAAAGATAGTAAAAAATTAATATATAAATAGATGAATAAATAAGTGAATATTATGATAATTAGATAAATAGATCAATAATTAAATCAATAACAAAGATAGTTAATTGGTAAAGTTGATGAGTCTAAGAATGGAAGAATGAATAAATAGTAAGATGAGAAAAGAAAGAAGGGAAAATAGAAAAAATAGATTGTCCCCTTACTTAGAAAAAAGAAGGTTAGAGTAGAAAAAAGAAAACAAAAGACAAGGGGGAAAGGGAAACAAGGAGGAAAAGAAAGGAAGACAGTAAAATGAGAAGATTCAGGAACCTCGAAGAAAGGGGGTCCAAACTTGTTTAAATATTTCTTCATGATCTTCTAACTTATATATTACACGTTCATATGATGCCGTCTGAATCATTGTGACCATCCAATCCTGCTTGGAGGGAGGGTGAGGTGATTGTCATAGTCTTAAATTACATATTTTGGCAGTAGAAAGTGCAGTATGTAAAAGTCAAGACTAAGGACGTGAAATAGTATGAGTACTACTAAGATCATGAACGTCATGTGGCAGGTGTAATGGGAAGTGTAAGAGGAATAGTTTACATTAGTGTGTCTCCTATTTGGGACCAAAAGGCTTGTATAGAGGGACATTCACAGATTATATGCAGAAGGTCACAATTAATTGCAGAACATCTCCAACACTTAGACTGAGATGATAATCCTGCTTGTTGCAATTTTGATGGTGTCCAGTACCATTCATTTTTTTTAAAGTATTTTTATTTGCATTTTTGATTATTATTTTAAAATTCACTTTTGTGCCATTTGCAATAAGTGCAGTACCATTCATGCAAGGTCTTAAAAAGACAAAACTTCAAACGTGCCTCACGAGCACCCTTACCCAGAGCTTCCAATATCTCTGGCCAAGTATCTTCATCTACAGTAATATGTAGGCGCTCCTGCCATTTGTCGCGAAGAGCATTAAGAATTGTTTCTGAGTTTAGATGACTAATTAAAATGTAATATAGACCCGACATAACACCCTTAAGTCACCCCTACTATGAAGAAAATGCAATATTGGCGATGTGTCTAGTGTCCAAGGAGAAGGACCACGGCATCTCTTTAAACAATACAAAGTTGTAAATATCTCGAAGCCTGATGGGAAGGGAGATAAAATTTTTCACAAAGAAGATCAAAGGATTTCCATTCACCATCTACTATAATCTGATCTAATGTAAGGATTCCTTGTAAGCTCCAATCAGTCCAGGAGAGTGCACAACCATTGATACGAATACTTTCATTCTTCCAAATTGGGGCTTTAGAATGCAAACAATGGGCAGTCCCTAGTAAACTAAGCACCCGTTGCCATTCTTGATATGTGGCATGGAGCACAGGGTGTGTGGGAGAGGATTGAGGTTTACGGGTGCTGTATAAAAAATGAAGACCATCCTCACACTCAAGTAATGAGTGCTCTTTTATGACCCATTGAGAAGAGCCAGTTGCACCTGGGAGTAAATAAGCCAACTGTGAAAGATGTAAGGCCAAGGAGTAATGCTCTAATGATGGTAAGCGTAACCCACGTGGGAGCGATGAGCCATTAATTTAGCTGCAGATAAGCAAGGACGCCTAGTTCCCCAAATAAAGGACCGTATGCGAGAATCTATACGGCGAAGTGTGGTTAAAGGTATTGTAATCGGAAGCATTCCCAAGACATGAGTAAAGCGAGGTAAGGTGACCATTCTTACCACCTGTATCCTTCCCCACATGGAGAAACTCAAAAGCAACCACTTGGCAAAATCAGTTTCCATTTGCGTTATAAGAGGTGAGATGTCTGAAACCATTCCCTCTAAACCATGATTAATTACAATTCCTAGGTATTTTAATTGAGATGATTTCCAATAAAATGGGTATCCATCTATTGAAGCTTTTGTGGTACAAGAAGAGAGTAGGAGAGCTTCACATTTATTCAAATCCACTTTATAGCCAGAAATGACTGAAAACTCTTTAATAATACCAAGTAAATTAGGTAAGGAATGAGGAAGATCTCTAAGAGTGAGTAGGATATCATCAGCGTCCAAGTATAATTTTGATATTCCTCCCACTATAGGTATACCCTGAATCTGGGGCGAGTGGAGAATGAGAGAGGCAAGAGGTTCCATCGCTAATAAGAATAAAAGGGCGGATAAGGGGCAGCCTTGAAGGGTACCCCTTTGGATTGAAAAAGGATCAGAGAGAAAACCTCCACAATTAACCTGGGCTGTGGGGCTATCGTAAAGCAAACGAACCATTGAAATAAACTGTTCTCCTAAACCAGGATTTTTCATACTGGCAAACAGATAAACCAAATCAATGTGGTCAAACACTTTCTCTGCGTCCAGAGAGAGAGCGATTGCGTTTTCCTTCAATACTCTTGCGGTCCATAAGGTATGGACTAATGTTCGAAGATGATTTCTGGATGAACGCCTGGGACAAAGCCAACCTGTGAATGATGTATTAGGGAGGAAATTACTTTTCGGAGTCTCGCCGCAAGAATGCTTGCCAGAATTTTAACATCTCCGTTTATTAGCGAAATAGGGCGATAACTACCGCATGCGAGCGGATCTTTGCCCGGTTTGTGAATAACTGCAATTAATACCATATTAGAAATAGGTCCAAGAGAAGCCGACTGGATACCTTCGTGGAAAGCAGAATAAAGAGTGTCAATTGCTTCTTCCCCAGACCATTTATAGTATTCCGCAGGGAATACGTCCTCACCTGGGGATTTATGATAAGGTAATTTGGAAATAACTGCAGCTATCTCTTCTTTAGTGATATCACCACTAAGTAATTGCCTGTCCTCATCTGCGAGACATCAATATTAGTGAGATATATAGTTATTTGATCTTCGGTTGTTGAATTTTCAGGAGTATATAGTTTCTTATAAAAGGATGCAAAAGTGTTAACTATTTCCTGTGGCTTAGTGAGAATTTCACCCGATTCTGTGTGAATTGCTGGTATAGCCATAGAAGCTTCTCGTTGTTTGAGTTGTGCCGCAAGTAGTCGTCCAGCTTTCTCGCCTTGTTCATAATGTCTCCCTTTTAGACGTTGATGGGCATATACTGCTTTGGTACTATATACGTTGTTAAGTTCCATTGTAGCTAATTCCAGACTTTTGCGGTTAGGTACAGTACGGCAGGATGTGTATAGACGAGTGAAGTAATTTGAGCCTCAAGTTTAATACGACGTAAGGATGCTGTTTTATTGGCCGTAGCTGCATCTCTCATTAATTGACCACAAATGGTTGCTTTTGCAGCTGCCCAAACTGTTCGAGAAGGAGAAACTGAGATTTTTTTTATTTATTTAAATTTTCAGAAAAATGAGTGTAATTGAGATTTTGCCCTGAGGCGAACAATATCTTTGAATGTTCATAGGCCATGGTTTTCGACCTGGAGATGTTAAGCCTGACTCCAGGGCAATAATGATCCGAAACAACAGTTTCTAAAATAAGGGATTCAGTAGTAAGTGCAACTACTGTGTGAGAAATAAGGAAATAATCTATCCTGGATTGTGATCCATGAGCAGAGAAAGGTATATTCTTGGTCTAAGGGATGACAAAGGCGCCAGTGACCCACTAGTCCATGATCCGTCATTATATGACCCAATAAGGCCCTTTCAGCGTCATTACATCTGTCTAAGGGGCCTGTTTTATCTAGAATCGCGTCACAAGCCAAATTCCAGTCGCCACCAATAAGGTAGCTGGATACACCAATCTCTACAAGTAGACGGTTTAAGTTAAGAAAATAGGAGCGCTTAGCGCCAGTTGGGACATAAACTGAGCCAATACAGAAGATTTTTACCCCAATTTTTAGCTTTGCAAAGACGTACCTACCCTCAGCGTCAATCCCATGTTTTAACAAGTGAGAAAGGTAGGGATTTGTGTAAAAGAATGGCTAAATCACACTTTCGCGGTTGATTCGTCTCAGGAAGAGATTGCGTAGTCAAACAGCAATTAATTACTTTTCCCACCCATTCTCTCTGTAGTTTAAATGATTCCAGAGCATTTAGGTGAGTCTCTTGCAACAGAGCTATGTCAGTTCTTTTCTTTTTAAGATAAGAGAGTACTTTTTTACGTTTTATAAAATGCGTGAGGCCATTAACGTTCCATGAAACTACGCGTAAAGCATGGGTGGAGAAGGATGTATTCGCTGTCATGTGTACGCTGGAAAAATTGAGACGTTCATTTGATAGAAGTATAGAGTAGTGTAAGAGGTAAAAGAGATTAAGATATAAAAGCGATGGAATAAAGGAAGAAATGACGTGTAGAAATAGGGATGAGGTAAGTATTGAGAAAGTTACGCACGAAAGAGGATAAAATATGATAAGGAGATAAAAATAGAATAGAAGAAGATAAAGATAAGAAATTTAAAAAAAAAATCCAAGTAAGGGGAGAGTTAGAGAATAAGTAATTTCCCAGGGAGTATAAGGAGATCAAGGGGTTATGAAAGAGTCAGATATTATATATAAAAGCATGTAAAAGTAGTAAATCAAGCTAAAAAGAAAACAAAGGAAGAGAGGTAGATGTGCTGCGCGTGGACAAAGCAACGGCGATATGGATCCGTTTATTGTGAGTCTAAACTTACGGGCTATTCGCACCGGGGAGCCCCATCCGGCAACAATGTTTGTGGTAATGAGTGTGTTATAAATTAATACTAATAAAGTCCAGACAATAATATAGAATTCAGAAGTTAGATTAAAGGGGGAAGGGGAAATAGGCGTTATGCTAGAATGTTAGAGAAAATAAGATAATTGAAACAGAAAAAAGAAAGGAAGGAGTTGGGTAAATAGAAAGGAGAGGTCAACTTAGAACGAAATTGCCAGATATATGGTACAATGAAATAAACTATGAACAGTCTAATAATATAATGTAGAATTTGATATAAAAAATTGTTATTACATTTAAATATAGGCATGTATGCTTATAGTAATAATCCTAAAATCCATAATGAAGAGTATAAGCAACACCTAAAAAGAGAACAAAATGTAAGCATCTAGGTTATCCAGAAAATGCAATAATTTATAAAATCCTAAAATATGAAAATTCCGATCGTTCAAACATTACATAAGATATTAATACATGCAATTAATTTTGAATCTTTTATAAAAGTAGCTAATATAACAATTAAACATTACTATATCTAGATATTAGCGTATTATAAATAGATAAAATAAATATTATTGCAGTTAAATGTCAAGACAGGTATGAAATATTGAAGCAATTGATTAACAACTTACTTATTGAGTAAGCTAAAGAGGGGGAACTAGAGAGTATTAAGAGGAAAGGAGCATAGGAGTATTTATAATCCATAGTAGAAGAAAAAAGCTTGTAAATTAAGTGGACAGTGTTGGTGGGGTTGAGGAGGATACATAGAAAGTGGGTTAGAAAGAATAAGAAAAAAGAGAATAATAAGATATAAGGTCATCAGAAGATTTAATAGAAGCACGTAAATTATGCATATGGTAGTAATATTAACAAGCAAATATAAAATATAGATAGTTATCATATTTGGATATAAACTGAGCTAGGGGGATGGGAGAGAGGATTTAGGAAAAGGAATACAACATAGCATAGCTTAATATGATATAATATAATGTAACCCAATACAGTATAATATAGTATAAAATGAGCATAACATCTTAGGTAATTCATAACAAAATAAATGAATATTCAGAAATTCATCAGATCATAGTGTCAATAGGTAGTGAAGTAAATAACTTCTGACTGTTCTTCAGTGGTAATCAAAAATAAATAGCAAGTCAAAGTTCAGGAAACATCTTTTTCAGATGAAGGAGGGGATTTGAAGGGAGAACGTGATTTGTCTCTATCTTTTCCCTGCATAAGAGCATCTACTGTTTGCAGATCATGAGCTTGATCTCCAAAAAAAAGTGTATATGTCAGTCTAGGATTCTTCCGTTGCTTTGGGATCTTTTTGTTTCAGGGGACTAATATTAAGTACTTAGATGGGAGAGCAGAATTAATCAGAGTTAATCATCGGGATTCAGGGTACACCATCTTCCGCTGATGAGGAGGATTTTAGAGGAGAGCGTGACTTGTCTCTATCTCTATCCTGCGTAAGAGCAGGTACTGCTTGTAGGGCTTGTGATCAATCTCCCAGAGAATGCACATGTCGATCTGGATCTCTCCCTCTACTATTGGAAAGACCTGGATTGCGTCGAAATCCACCAGAAGATAACTTAGAGCTGGATGAAGGATGTTGGGATTTAAGCTCAGGTAAAGGCATAGTACAGTTCATATTCTGGGGAACGAGGTTCTCTGAAAATTGTCTAAGGTCTTCTGGGTTGAAGAATTCTTTAGAGATACCGTCTTTAGTCATTCGTAGGCGTTTCGGTTCAAAAATGCCATATTTGCTGTCCAACTGATGCAGGCGAGGTCTGAGAGAAAGAAAGGCCTTGCGTCGATCATTGGTTTCTTTTGAAAAGTCTGCTGTCACACGAATCTCGTGACCTTCAAATGTATACAGACTTTGGATACGAGCATCCTTGATTAGTCAGTCAGTCAGTCAAAATTACTTTATTCGGTTCATAGCAAAAACCATAAAAGTACATTGAACATAAAACAGTACAACCATTTAAAAAAACATTAGACATAAAATTACAATAAATATTTACTCCGACAATAAAAAGATATACACTATAGCCATGTGATCTTTTTCCTCAATCTCATTGAAATTACTAAAAAAGTGGCAATATTAAATATTTCCCAAGGAGAACCCAACATCTGAAGATACATGAGAGCTGGTTTCGCCTGTCTAAAGCCTTTGTTTTTAAGAAGAGGAATGATGTATTTTTTGCGGATTAAAGACAGGTGTTCACAGAAAAAGATAAAGTGCATAGTGTCTTTTATTGAGAATCTGTCGCACGAACAGATCCCCAAATCCTTCTCCTTAGTCCAACCAGGGGAGTCAGTCAATAAGAGATGGAATTTGTTCAATCTGAACTTAATTAATAAGAAACGATGGTCCATCTTATTGACAATACCCAAGTAAGGCTCTAAACTGTTAGATGTAGTAATCAGCTGATGTGCCTTTACAGTGGGTTTGAGTAATTCTCTTTCCTCCCTTGTTAACATAGCCCTCTGTTTATGTGTGTCTTTAGCCCATTTTAGATCCCCCCTTACTATAGTGCTTGGATTCTCAAATAACTCAGGTCGGCCCAAATACCTTGCTAGAGTTTTAATTTGATTCAACCACGGTATAGTTTTGCCATACTCTAAGGATAGGCAATCTTTTAAAATTGCATGGTTCAATTCTAGTTCAGGATTTAGCCAAATCGAGAGCCATTTCAAAAGTGGGGCAATGGCTATACGGTCAGTTAAGTAGTCAATCCCACACTCTTGATGCACTATATAGCTTGATGTAGAACATGGGAGGGATAATAATGATTTTAGGAATCTATTTTCTACAACTTGTAGATCAGAAATATTTTTAAAACCCCACAGGTCTGCCCCGTATAATGCAATGGAGGTGCATTTTGCTACGTAGACCTTCAACATGGCTTGCATGGGCTTCACCCCCAATTTGCGTCCAAATTCAAGGACAGCAAGTGTGGCCCTAGCAAATGCATTGCGTTTGGCAGCCAATTGTGGGGCCCAAGTAGACTTGTCATCAAAAATGACACCTAAATAAGGGAATCTTGAGACCCGAGATAGAACATGACCTTCACAAGACATGGTTTTAACTCTCTTTGGGATAGAGCCCACAAACATCACATGGGATTTGGAGTAGTTCACTCCAAGATCAAGTGCAATCATAAATTTAGCAAAAGAATCTAAAAGCTTTTGGAGCCCTACAGCCGTACGTGCTAAGAGAGCGGCATCATCAGCATACAATAATGCTGGAATCTCAAATTTGCCTGCCCTAGGAATATCCTTGCATGACTTAATTAGTGTGGGGCCCAATTCATTAATATATAAAGTAAAAAGCAGGGGGGCTAAAATGCATCCTTGCCTAACGCCGTTAGTGATTCCAATTTTATCCGTGGAATTACCCTGCCGGTCATATCTGACCGTGGCGGAGAGGTCTCTATGCAGATCTGCTAGAAAATAAACGATGTTAGCATCTATTCCACAGTTTAATAGTAACCCCCACAATTTTGAACGATTCACTCGGTCAAACGCCGAAGACAAGTCCATAAAGGCCAAATACAAGGCCCCTTTTTTAGCAATGGTATACTTGCCTATTAAAAGTTGGAGGTTCAGGCTCTGGTCTATGGTCCCGCGGCCTTTTCGAAACCCATATTGTAGACACGAGAGAGTGGCTGTGTCTTCTAACCAATCAGTTAGTCTGCCCAGGACCACACGCCCCAGAACCTTAACAGCTGAATCAATAAGGGAGATCGGTCGGTAGCAACTGGGATCCCCCCTGTTCCCTTTTTTAAAAATGGGTATGATTACTGATTTGGACCAGGTGTCAGGAATCCCAGCAACACATACCCGGTTAAAAACATTGGTTAATACTATGGACCATGTCTCAGGATCAGATTTAAAGAGGTCCGCTGGTACGCCATCAGGGCCAGGGGCCTTATTACTTGTCATCTTGCTGATGGCCTCGACCACCTCTTGCTTAGAGACTAATAAAGTATAAGGGTTCACAGTGGTGGGAGATATACTCAATTCACCGCTAGATCCCATTTCATAGACTGTTTTAAAATGTGAGTGCCACGATTGTTTCCCGATGCCGCAGTCTAGTTGATCGTTTCCTATATCCGAAAAAAAGGGTTTATTGACCACAGACCAAAACTTTGCACTATTTCTAATTACGTCCACGCTGGAAAGTTCTTCCCAGGCTTCCTCCCATGTCACCTTTTTCCTGGCATCCAGAGTTTTCTTGTATTCTTTTCTCAGCTCCGCAACCAAAGTCCTATTCACTGGCTTAGATTTCAGGGCGGCCATTAGCTTTCTGTTGGCGGATGAACAGCTTTTGTCAAACCAACCTGGCTCTGCCTTATCTGTGTGTTTCCCGGGACGACTCAAGTCGGCAAAGATCTGACTACAGATGGCTGAGTAAGCCAGAAGGACCGCATTATCCCCTGCTTCGGGGTCCAGGCAGGTTTTTAACTCAGAGCCAACCTTACTATTCAAGTTGTTATAGAAGTCGCCAGGGATTACTTTGCACCATCTGATTCTGCGCGCCTGATCTAATGGGCAAATATCGGATTTATCCACTCTTGTTGGAGGTTTAGCCAGTTTTTCGAAAATGTTACAGAGTATTAGGTTCACAGGGTTATGATCACTTAAATGGGACCAGGTCGTCTCATATTTTTTAATATTAGCCCACAAAATAGAACTAACAAAGATGTAATCAATAACCGAGTCTTTCCCGGTTCCTTCAAAAGTGGGAATAATTTCTCCCTCCATAGACGGGAGGAACAGACCGTGGTCTGCCAAGATGGATTCAAGGAGAAGTCCCGCCGCCGAGTGTTCAAGGTGTACAGCACTTGAATCAATCGGTCCCAGAGGATCCGAGGAGAGACAAAGATGTGGACAGCCATGGATGTTAAAATCACCCATCACTATAGTAAGGCAATTCTTACTATTGAGATTATTGGTCTCCATGCGGTCAGCTAAAAAACTATTTAATGCGGCAAGATGGTCGGTCGTGGCAACTCTATCATAAGAGTTATAAAAATTCATAACCAAAAAATCAGGTCCCTCATTCATCTGGATAAAAATAGCCATAAAATTTGGCGAGCCTGTTTCTATTTGAGAGGATGAGCCAGGTATAGATGCTGAAATTAACATTGCCAGCCCTCCCTTCGCCCTCCCTGAGCTAGATGGAGTGGCGGATACGAAAAAACTCTCGTACCCATCCATGTGCAGCGTGTCCTCAGTGTCCCATGTCTCTTGTAGACCAATAATGTAACCTGATCTAATTAGATCTCTCCAGGTGGGATCATCTACTTTACTTCTAAGACCGGCTATATTCCAAGAAATCAATTTAAAAGAAGAACCCAATGGCTCCTGAATTAAACCTAATGAAATGGAACCGCAAATTGAGGGATTCACAATTGGAAAGACAGGGACTTGTATATCAGGGGAGGTGACTTGATCGCTGGTCTTTAGTCACTCAATGTCATCCAAATTGGAGAAGACCTCAAATCTATTGGAGACAGGGACAGCAAAATTATTATTGGAGCTAAATCTAGTACCGAGTCCAAATGGTTGAGAGGAAAATGATGAGCCAAAGTGAGATGGAGGATAAAAGAAACCCAAGGGGAGAATATTCACATAATCTTTATGGATTCTCACAGACCCTGCCTGTCTTAGGATGTCAGTTACTAACCCTGGGGATCTAAAACTTATAACTATACAGTCACCCTCTAGATGTTTAACAGTCTTGCCTACCCATGGTACCCTTCTAATCATCATAAAATGCTTATTAAGATGATGGCCCAGAACTGTTTTATTTGTCAGATAATGAAGGGCCTTATTTCTCAAGGAAGACCAATGTTCCTTTTTATTTTGCTCTAGTTTAGGCACATTGGCTAGAATGATAGTGTAGGGGCATGCCTCAGCTGGTAAGTGTAGGGAAAAATCCCCTCCTTGCTGAGGAGCAGGAAGATGTGAGTCCCCCTCCTTAGTCTGCGATTGCCCTGCCGTTCCTAAGGTCTTACCCAAGTTATCTAAGGCTGGTTGCGACGTCGTAGATCCTGGGCAGATGGGCGCTACCGAGGGTACTAGTTGTTGTGTGGAAGTGATCATGGAGCTCAACAAGTTATCTACCGAAGCCGTGAGTGTACTTAATATATCTCCTACAACGTTATTTAGACCTGTTTGGGGTTCTTTGCTTCTGAGGTGAGATTCCATGATACAGATACGGTCCTCTATTCTTTTTAGGGTAGCTATTATAGGCTGTATTAATGAGGTAAGATGTGCTTCCATAGTTGTAATAATACTAGCCATAAATGTCTCCCTATTCTGGTCCAGCTCTACATTTAAACTAGTTCGTCTATTCTCGCCAGAATCTGCCCTGACCAAGTGAAGAGAGCTAGAGATCAGTTTCTCCTGCCTAGGAAGAGGAGTGGTAATCCTTGGTTGCTTAGCCTGCTTTCGATGTCCCGCGGGGTTATTTATGGCTTTCCTTTTACCACTCACAGAGTTTCCCCCATTACACTTAGTACCATTTTTCAACTTGGACTGTCTAGTATGGATAGCCACGGGTGAGGGGACACTGCTATCTGTACTTAAAGGAGTAATACTAGTGGAAATGGGAGTAGAGTCATCCACCATCAACTCATTAGGGATGACACGGGGATACACAGCTGCCGGTATAACATTCGAGGAGGGAATATCAGCTGTGGGTTGCGAGATACTTAGGTGGCCAATAGGCTCAAGAGAAAGTCGCCGTTCAACCAAAGCAATTTCATTGACTACGGCTGTTTCAGCCTGTTTTAAATAATTGTCCAAAGTCCCCATGCCTGCCACCCTCGTACTTAGTTTTGCGTTCCCTCGTTGCATGGCTCACGCCGGTCGTAACAGAATACGTATCAATGGATTGTGCGACTCACCACAGCAGAACAGCAGTCAATAAGGGATTAAGGAATTAAGGATCAGGCCAGATGTAAAGGGGATGGTCCCAACCCAACCTCTTCCGACCTCTGACGGCCTCAGACGGTCCGCCCTTTGTCCGGGCTTCGTCCGGCGCGCGCCCGCGCGCGTCCCGCGTCGCGGGGGCTCTCGATCACTTTATGCGCTTCAGGCGCGCTTCCACTGACGTTGGCGGGCTCGTCCCGCAGGGGCCGCCGGGAGCTGTAGTTCCCCTGCACACAGCGGCCGTATAACTGCTGAATACGGCGGCGGCAGGGAACCCCAAGGTGAGTTGATGGAGCGCGTCCCACTAGCGCTAAGTAGACACCGTGGCTCTTGATACAAGGAGCGAAGAAACCGCCTCACAGACAGACACCCCCGCTCTGCCGAGGGCTCTCGATCACTTTATGCGCTTCAGGCGCGCTTCCACTGACGTTGGCGGGCTCGTCCCGCAGGGGCCGCCGGGAGCTGTAGTTCCCCTGCACACAGCGGCCGTATAACTGCTGAATACGGCGGCGGCAGGGAACCCCAAGGTGAGTTGATGGAGCGCGTCCCACTAGCGCTAAGTAGACACCGTGGCTCTTGATACAAGGAGCGAAGAAACCGCCTCACAGACAGACACCCCCGCTCTGCCGAGGGCTCTCGATCACTTTATGCGCTTCAGGCGCGCTTCCACTGACGTTGGCGGGCTCGTCCCGCAGGGGCCGCCGGGAGCTGTAGTTCCCCTGCACACAGCGGCCGTATAACTGCTGAATACGGCGGCGGCAGGGAACCCCAAGGTGAGTTGATGGAGCGCGTCCCACTAGCGCTAAGTAGACACCGTGGCTCTTGATACAAGGAGCGAAGAAACCGCCTCACAGACAGGCATCCTTGATTAATTGACGAGCTTGTTCGCGGCGTAGAAAGCAAACAATGATTGTGCGTGGTCTTATATTTTATCCTCCTTTGAGTGGACCAATGCGATGCGCTCTCTATGATGGTGGAATACCGGCACCCTCTCAGGAGCAAATGAATGAAACTCACCAGACATAGCAGGTTTGCTCAGAAACAGAGTGAAATTTATGTATTGGTACCAAAAGCATGCATCTTTGCTAATTAGCAAGGAAGAAGTCAGATCTGCCACCTTAGGGGCTCTCAGACTGCTTCTTCCCAGAGTGGCTGGTTTCTGGGTGCTATATAGTTCAGTAATGCCATGTCAGCGGAACTAGAATAAGGCACCAAGCCAAATATGACTAACATGGATGCGCAATGTCTGCACCATGCAAATTATAAACAGCCAGATATTGGCAGACCAGAAAGGCTGGCTCGGCACTGTGTAAGCAACTTGCACAACCAGATTAAGAAATATCATGTAGTCAGGACAGGCAAAGTGACCTCTAAAGGGGTACAGAATAGCTTGTTGAAGCTTATCCAGTCAAGGTCAGATAGAAAGCCCTTTGGAGCTCCAGGCCTCATGTTAATGTGATATATCTAAGCATGATATCTTTTGAAGTGCATACACATGAATTTATATGGATATACATATATATTTTGCAACAATCCTCCATTTTGGATAGACCTATCCAACAATAGGGTAAAACCAAAATATATATATGTATATATGAAGGAAACATCAGTTACATATCTTTTGATGGCATTACACAGTGTTTGCATAAAATGCATATATTGTCACATTGATACATCCTGATGAGATCATCATTATTATATCAGCAGGCTGTTGTGATACTGGCAGCATACTCATAATTAAGTGTCCAACAAATATTGTTTGCTCTATGCAATGCATCAGGCTACATTGTCACTTAGTCACTCAGGTCCTGGGCACTTTCTGAAAGTGTCAGTAATTTAAAGGCACGCAGTGAGCGGTCATCTTCTTCTCCTCCTGATCCGCAGTCGCCTTGTTCAGGGGCAGTTTCACGGACCTGCCCTGCATTGTCCTATTCAGTCTATTTTCTGCAGGTGCAGACCATCACCTTTCTTCGAGACTGCGTCGTGTACTTCACTCAACAGCATCAGTAGATGTTGCATCCCTCTGACACTTTATAATGGGCCCCCATGGATCGTAGAAATGGTCTGGACTGTACTCTTCTTGATTGCTGTGTTGTTCAGGTCCTCTGGTGACAGATGGTCATCAATTTCTTGTACCGTCCTCTCAAGCGTTGGGGTGCTGCCCTGCATTTTGTCCCCTCAATCCATTCATGGCGTTGGTTCACCGTCTGTGGTCCAGTCCACCTAGGACTAAAAGAAACCGCTTTTATTTTTCTCACCATGACAATGTCTCCATGATCGCTTTAGAAGTCTTTGCCACATTGCAGGCAGTACTAAAGTCAGAGCATCAGGCCTGTTCCATCAGTTGCCTTTACTAATAATCTGTTTTTTGTTTATTTTTATTTTGGAGTTCATTTACTTCTCCTGGCCTTAAGTTGGAGGGTGGTATGGAGTATGCATGTTGTACTTTATTCCCAAAAACAACCTCTTTAGCATAAATGTAGTCACTAAGTGATCTCCTTCTATCGCTATTTATGCCCTGGTGGGTCCCTACCCTTGGAGAGATGGCTTTCCTGAAGTACTGCGCCCCAGTTGCTGCATTATTCTTCCCTGTTGGATACACCTCCATTCATTTTGAAAACATATCCACCCACACCAGCAAATATTTAAATCCATTCACTGGGAAGCAACATGCATCTGCGCATTCATCCTCCCTTGTGCAATATCAGATGGTCCCTGCTCCAGTCTTGTAAGGGAAAGGTACATACTGCGTGGGTACACAGGCATCTCATCCTGGTAGGCCCACACTCTCTTCATTATTCAGCTCACATCCAACATCAATCCACCCTCTATGTTCATCTGGTGTTGCAGACCATTGTGCTTACTTTACATTAGCTTGCAACAAGTGTCTCTCAATGAGCTGCATTTTTGGGAATGCTTTATTCATTAGTCCCATCTGCAGTGGCTGTAACATGCTTTCATTTAATGCTGTGTCAGCAACGGCATCACCTTTGGCTAACTTAGTATTAGCTCCTGTGTAGGCTTCACATTTTATTACTGCTATCCTGGTGTATAACAGTATTGCTTTTAACAAGATCCTTACTAAAGGACCATTTTTAATAAGGTGCCCTGCTTCTGTTATGAATCCGTAATACTTCCACATCTGGCCACAAATAAGAACTGCAAAGCATAATGTGAGTTAGTTTAAATGTTAAAACAGTTTTACCCTTGACTAGTATTCATGCCTTTGTTACAGCATACATCTTATCTTACTGGGTGAATGTTTTAAGTGGCAGAGCTGCACTTGCTATGGCATAACAAACAACACAGTTCAAGGGGAGAGTCCAAGGGAATGAGTTTAAAGACCGCTAAGGATTATATCCCCAAACAACTAATATTATCAAACAATGAAAATCCTAGGGTCTATACGATTACCGGAGGTACCAGTAAACGAAAAAGCAAGAGAATGGAAAGAAGCAAAACAACACCACCTCCAAGTTGTAACCTAAACCGGTGCAGTGATGGTCAACCTATTTGGTAAGAATTGGCAAACAGAGTGCGTCTAAGGGCAAATGCCTTTTAGGACGTAATCCCTCACTCACCAATGGTGACATGCTTCATCATAAGGACTCTCCTCCCAAAGGAAAATCCTAGTTCCTTTGGGGGCTACAACCACCTCACTGAGAGGGAGGAGCTCAGGGTTGTTTTGTTTATAGTTTTAGAGGATCGACTAAATCCACATATGATGAGCCAGGATGTATGAGTGAGGATGCAGCGCAAACAATATAGATGAATTAGTGAATATGTGAAAACAAGTGATGGTTAAAACTGGCTAGGAGGCATCAAAACTATACTTTAATCAGGAAATGCCCACTGTCAGGATTAAAAAAGCAGTGACTACACCTGCGGTATGGATTTAAACCGCTATGGTGTAAATTTAGATGGTCAACATGTTTCAGCCCTAGAAGACCCAAACTGGATCAGGCTTTCGTCAGGACCTTGCAAACAAGCTACTGCCAAAAGTGAAGTGAAAAAAAAAAAACTCCGGTAATCGTATAGACCCTAGGATTTTCATTGTTTGATAATTGCTATGGCATACCCTGCTCAGTAATTAGTGTCTATCAGTCTGCTGAAGAAACCATCAGTGTAT
Source organism: Triturus cristatus (assembly GCF_964204655.1). Taxonomy (NCBI): domain Eukaryota; kingdom Metazoa; phylum Chordata; class Amphibia; order Caudata; family Salamandridae; genus Triturus; species Triturus cristatus. The sequence continues at coordinate 357,957,233 of NC_140586.1, read as the reverse complement.
CACTCATAGTCTGTCTTTACTAATAGTGTCTAATCTTGGCATGGTGCCGTTTTCTACAATCTCAACACCAACTTACTTAGGGGTCTCATTTGTCTCTAAGAGAATGGATTTTATCAGAATAACCTGTTGCAGATAATACTTTTTGCCAAATTAACAGATGGGCCTCTTATTATGACATTACAATTAGACAAATAGACAACATGGTGCCATTATAACCTGTGTGCCTACCAGCCGAAAATGTTGTGTCGATCCAGACAACAACAACCGTACCAAATGCATCTGCACCAAATGTGGCACCTAGACAATACAAGTATAGTCCAACACAATGAGAGCCGTCCTCTCCACCATCACAGCTGCTGACCCCTAATCACTGCAGAAAGCAAAGTCACATAGTTGTGTCCCACAGGCCTTTCTTTTCCAGTTGTGTCAGCACACCACTTCATTTACAATGTTATTTTGCACTGAAACAGAGATGGAAAGGCAGTTTGTAGTCAGGCAGTCTCTATGATGGTGCAGTACACAATGTCTCTTGCAATGTCTTGAAACAGTTTGAAAGTTCATTAGTCATAGCATCTGCATTCAGGGACCCATTGGTGGCAGCAGTTCGTTATCCCCAGGAAGGACATCATTCCTTTCTTGGGGGGCAGGAGCTGAATGCCCTGAAACAATTTTATTCTGTCAGGCGGCATGCGGTGTGTACCCTGGAATATCACAAAAACCAGGTAAGTCACCTCTTTTTGGCAGCACTGGTATTTTGACAATGAGGCTTTGTGTCTTCTCTACTGGAGGTAGTTCAGCAGAGCTACAGTGTCATTTTCACAGGCTTTCACAGGCGTCAAGTGATGGAGATCTCACAAGGAGGTCATCAGCCTACTGTAAGACGATGCTACCACCTTCCAGGCATAGGTGGTCAAGTCTCTCTTTACTGCCTGCGCATTGACATTGGGATTCACAGTGAACGAAGTGTACTGAGTATCCCAGTATGACGGCAAAGAGGCTTTCACACTGTAGATGGACTTTACTGCTTAAAACCCACTGAGGAGAGAAAAATACTCTGCCTCTACAGGTATAAATAATAATATAGTAGTGGTGTCAGGCACAACAGGCTCTAAGGGAACCACAAGTTCATAAGGTAATCACTTTATGGGGACAGCATGTTTTCACCACCCTCTCTTTTTAGTTTTCAACTTTTATTTAATTTAAATATCATTTTATGGTGAGGGCATTTTTCCAAACCTCTCTGTTCCCTAGATCTATAACCTTATTGTTAGTTATGTGTACATCCATCCATTTCCTTTTCATATGTAACAATTTCCCCATCACTCTGCATCTCCAACTGCGGATTGAAGGAGAGACCAGTGATCTTTGGGAGAGTTGTTTTGAGAAATGATTTAGAATCTGAACCCTCAATTCCTTCTGGGAAACTAAAGAAACGTACATTGTCCCTGCGACTTCTGTCTTCCAAGTCTATAATTTTACTACTAAGGAAAAGAAGTTCTTGATCTCGGTCCGGTATGTTGTTAAGTCGGTTCTCAACAGTGTCAATTCATTCAGTTAGACCTTCAAGACGATTTTGAAATTCAGCAATATCTGCGTGTATGGATTTGGTTTCAGTTGCTTGGGCAGATATGGACGTTTCATGCCCTCTAGACGTCGTCCTACTACAGAGATTTTCTGGAGTATGCGGTCCATAGTAGGGTCTGGCGCAGTTGCCATAATAGGATTAGATAATTTTTGAGTTGAAGGAATAATATTTACAACCTCTGAGGTGGGTCGGCTCTAATTAAGAGCTTCAGAATAGAGAGGCTGTTTTATGGATTTACCATTTGCTTTACCAGAGGGCATCGACAAGCAGGTAAGTAATTCTCTGTGATCTTGAACACTATGAGCAGTATAAATAAGTCTTTGTGATTTAAACAAAGGAGAAATTGTTAGGCGCTCTAGAAAATAATCAGGCTGTGCTGGTGAGCTTTTTTGTTTACTTCAGTGAAACTATTCCTGAGCTGAAGTAGTATGGTTCCTTTACACAGTTGCGTGATGTTACAGCTTATTGAGGAAGCCACATAAAACTCAACATCCCTGTTGTTGCAGTATGATAATGATATAGCCGTGTGTGAACAGTGAGTAATGTCTGAGGAGAAACACTGACAGCGGCGTTAGAAATCACCAATGCAAAGCAGAATATCTTCCTTATTTGAGTAAACCAAACGCAGTAGAGGAGGAATGTTCATAATATGAAAAGTTCCTACGTCTGGTCACAGTTACTTGAATAGTGTGTAAAGAGTATAAATCCCCTCAGAAGTTACAATGCTGGAACCTCCTAGAACGTCGGTGCACAGCTCTAAAATAAGTGAAGTAAACACTGCTACTTGTCAAGCGACTTGTGCCTGTCTCACACGTTTCAAAAGCTGCAGTATAGCGCTTACCTCGTAAATCGTGCGACTACAGTATAACGCTCACTTCAAAGCCATGTAAGCCCAGCGCACACTATCTGAGGAGAGACACGGGTCGTATTAATAGGGATTGTAAAACTATCACAGTGTTTTTGTTTACCTCATCTCAAACTATGCAAACCGAAAAGAAGCATCCTGAGAAGTAGCAACCCTTCAAAAAAGGTATCTTATCCCCGTTGGCAGGCAGTTTAAGGTGGTGACAAGGAGTAAAAATCTCCTCAATTGCTCCTGTTGTGTGAAGACACTACGCAGAAAAGCAGCATGAGACCAGACTCTTTTACCTGAATGACAGTACTTCACTTGGACCCAGGTATTTCTTTGTTTTTCTTGGCATTTGGGGCCAGTAAAAGGGAAAACCCGCCTCAGACGCCTCACACAGGCTTCCCTCAGACGCTCTATGAATTCCAAGATGGCCACATCTCCCGAGCGCAATCAGCCACTCGTAAGCACAACGGGAAAGAAGAGCATGGCAGGAAGCCTTATGCGCCCTCAAAATTGCCGAGTCGGCACCACTAGACCCTCCGATGTATAAAACCAGGGTTTCTGTTAGTAATTTACAGCCGAACAAGGTGCCGCCGCCGTCCGGGGCTCCCCACAGCGCAGAGATCCGGAACTAAGCGGCCATCTCTTCTCGCGGCCAGACCACGCCCCAAGTTTGGTAAATATTGCTCATGAGGGACATTTTTTTTATAGTCAATTTTATTGATTTTGCAAAGAGATAGTGGTAAAACATAAGTACAAACAGTACAGCATGGTCAGCAACACCACAACATGTGACATTCGGCGAGTAAAACAGTCTTGTGACATTATACATTGTTGTTTCTCCATCTTCAGCAGGACATATAGAATGAGACCTGGGAAGACAAGGAAGTTAATTAATCTAGCATTCCCAACCATTTACCCCTGACCCTCCGGTGTTTGACCGGACAACCCCTTGGCCTCGTATACTGGTAGCTCTTGTGCGACGCACCAGTCCACTATTCTGCGCCATTTAGTTATAGTGAGCGGGGTGGGATTATTCCATGCCATGGCTATGTCGTGCTTGGCCACTACAAGGGCGGTCCCTAGAAACATTTTATCTGCTCTCGATCCATCTAACCCATCTGTGACACCCAGCAATATGTTTAGAGGGTTGTGTGGGACCTCCATTCCCAGCACCCCTGTGATTTCTGCCTCCAGGGCAGCCCAATAAGAGGTTATATGTGGGCAGGACCATACCATGTGGAAGAAATTTGCGGGTTCAGCATTGCATGTTGGGTGTGGAATTAGGCCTGCTCTGTGTAGGCGGGCAGGGGTAAGGTAGGAGGAGGTGTGCAGGTAGTAAAGCTGAACCAGGCGAAGTCTAGCTGAGACAGTCTTGTCGACCATCAGAGTGTCTCTGCAGTCCTCCTCCTCCAGGGGGCCCAATCATTTCTCCCATTTATATCGCAATGGGTCAAGGGAAGTAGACCATTGTTAGTTAGGGAGCGGAATATACGTGAGACTCCTCCCCTCCCGAGGTTACCCATCGTGATCTGAGCTTCAAGGGGGCTGTGTTCTGGCAGTGATGTACTGGGCTTTATATGCATATCTAGGGCATGGCGGAGTTGTAATCATCTGTAAAACTGGGACGGGTGAAGCGAATGTCTGGTTTGCAAATCCGCAAAGGAGCGGATATGGTCACTGACCCATATGTCTCCAAGCTGTGAGATACCAATGAGATCCCAGCTCTTAAAACCTTACAGGCCCCCACCTCCCGCAACCATGTGCCCTGCCATAGGGGTGTCTGCTGAGTCAGTTTGTCCTTCCATTGGGTGTGTCATAGGGTGGCGCTCCAGGCTAACAGGACTGTTCAGGTCACTGTGGGGAGGTCCTGGGGAATGGGAGATCTGTACATCATAGCCTGAACCTGAGAGAGGTCTTAAGTTCGGTCCTGAAAGCAGGGTCAGACCACCCCCGTTGAACCAATCGTGTATTACCCGGAGGCGGGTGGCAAGAAAATATAAGTACAGGTTTGTTAGACCCATGCCTCCGTCAAAGGGTGGGTTCTGGCAGCACAGGAGGGCCATACGCGGCCGTAGGCCACTCCAGAGAAACCTTATAATTAGACTGTATATTCCTCTGAACCAAGCTCGGGGGACATGGAATGGAGTGTTCTGAATGACATAAAGGAATCGGGGGAGGATCACCAGTTTGGTTTTAGCAACCAGAGGAGTCCCGTTAAATGCCCACGCTAGTTTGGGAAGCAGGGCAACCCATATACCTAAATATTTGAAGGATTGCCGTCTGATGGGGATAGTGGATTGCCAATCGAAACATTCCCTTGAGAGATGCAAGGGGACTAAAGTAGACTTGGCCGAGGCGCAAACCTGAGACCCGTTCAAAGGACTTCAATATATGCAGGAATCTAGGTCCGGATCGGGCCGGGTCAGCGAGAAAGAGCAGGACATCATCTGCGTATAAAGCAATTTTGTCCTCATGTCAACCAACCCAATTCCAGCCCTGAACCCGGTTATCCGAGCGGATGAGATTGACCAGAGGCTCCATTGCTAAAGCGAAGAGGAGGGGCGAGAGGGGGCAACCCTGTCTCGTCCCCCTTCAGATTGGAAAGGTGCTCCATTGACAAGCAGTTGGCTTGGAGTAAAGGATGTGAACCATACAGCAGAAATTAGGGCCCATGCCCATAACCAATAGGACGTCCTCCAGGTAGCCCCAGTCGACCAAGTCAAATGCTTTCTTGAAGTCAACTAGGAGGAGCGCCATGTATGGGGTCCGCGACTGTCAGTTGGCCACGGCCAGATGCAGACGCCTCAAGCAATGTCTGGTACTCCATGCAGGCATGAAACCGCACTGGTCAGGGTGGACCAACTTGCTAAGGTATGGCCTAAGGCGCTGAGCTAGAACTGTGGCATATATTTTGACTTCAGTGTTAATCAGGGAAATGGGGCGATAGTCAGTACATGCTGGTGAAGGCAGTTGCATTTTGGGAATAATAGCTATAGTGGCCGTGTCAGTCTCTGGAGGGAAAGAGCCTTATTCTATGGCCTCCTAGTAAAGGGCCGCAAGGTGAGGAATAAGTATGTTGCGATAAGCGGAATAATATTCTTGTGGGTAGCCGTCCGGGGGTTTTACCAGCCGCGACCAGCGAAAGGGTGCCTTGTATCTCTTCACATGTGATCGGACTTTCCATTCCATCTGACTCAACTACCGTGAGTTTGGGAAGGTGAAGGTCTTCCAGAGCAATTAGCTCTGTGAGTGAGAGCTCAGGTTTCCAGGAAGAGTAATAGTCTGCGAAAGTTTGGGCCATCACTTTGGCAGGGCGATGAGTGTTTCCTTCTGGGTCACGGCTCTCCGGAATTATCGGTTCGCTAAGGGGTAGGATACTAGTCTGTGTAGTATTTTCCAATTCTTATCGCCCCGACCATATACTCGTGCAATGGAGGACCTCCATAAGATTTTCGCAGAGTCAAGAGAAATCTGCCTCATTTCATCCCGCACTAGTGCCAGCTGGCGCATCTGGGTTTTATCTGTTGTTCCAGCTACGTCTCTCTCAAGCTGGGTCGCTTGGGATTCGAGGAGGGCGAGTCTACTCTCTCGTGCTGTTCATTGGGCTTTGCGGTGGCTCTTGGCGAGTCCACGGATCGTGGCTTTACCTGCCTCCCACAGATTGCCTGGGGATGAGACGGAGTCTTGGTTCGTGAGGAAGTACTGCTTGACTTCAGCTTTAATTGTTTCCTTAAATTCCCGATCTTGGAGAAACCAGGCATTCATCCTCCACATTGGATAACAGTGGGTGGGTCGCCCAGGGTCAAGAGCATTGGCGAATGGTTCAAGATGCCCCGGGGTAGGACATGTATTTCCCTGACTCTGACACTCCAGAGCCGGCATGAATATCATATCAATGCAAGAGTAGCTGTGGTTTGCTGCTGAGGTGTGGGTGTACTGGGTTTCCCGTGGATTCTAGGATCACCATACGTCACAAATACCCATGGCTTCAGCCCAGGTCGCTAACTGTTTGGTGTGCAAGGTGCGGGAGATAGAGGGGGTCCCCGTGGTGTCACGCCGGGGTGCATGACAGCGTTAAAGTCCCACCCCAAAACCGTTGTACCGGGAGGTAAGGAGGAGAGTATTTCACCTATGCGTTTTAGGGTCTGTGTGTGGGTGTCACCAGGAATGAAGATGAGAGGACATTGAGGGTTTCTTCGCCCATTGTTCCGGAGAGGGTTACAAAACAGTCATTGGGGTCTCTATTAATTTGAGTAGGTACGAAAGGTAGGTTGCGCTTTAAAAGGATTGCGACCCCATGTGAGTCCCGTGTGAAGCCCAAGTGCCAGGATCTATCAAATCCGTACCTTGCAAGGAAGGGACAAAGAATGCCCATAAGGTGGGTTTCTTGGAGCATGAGAATGTCAGGGGCGTGACTTTGGGCATGTCGCGGTCCGTTTGATTTTGTCTAGCAGGCTGTTTACGTTCCACGACATGATACGGAGAGAATTCCCTTTGTATGTCATTGTATCGTGGTCAATGTGAGAAGCCTGTAGTGCCTTGGGGATCTGCTGTGGGGTAGATGTCCTGGAGGCTGAGATGTGTGAATTATGTGTTTTGCCTGTTGACATGTATTTGTGATGCTGTGTCGTACTATCGTGGAGCTGATATGCTGTGAACTTTGAGTTATTGAATAACTAGAAACTTGGGCCAACGGCCCCAACCCTCCATCACCCCCCCACCCTATACTTCAAAAACAGAAGCATCTGTCGCCCTATAACCGTTGAGATGAACTAAACTATAACATTTAGAGTCAATGAAGTGTGGTGGACCCCTCTTGTTACAGGATCAGAATATACATCGGTAGAAGTATCTGATTGGTTTGGAGATTCGCCATTGTTCAACTGAGTGCTGTCTGGTGTGATGGGTTCTGTTCGTGGCACTTTGTAGGAGCTTCAGCTGGGGATAGCCGGGCTACGGTAGAGATCAGAGTCTGCGGAGTCTATGGTCATAATTTTGGATGAAGTGCTCTCCGTAGGCGAACGATCTCGGGAACTGGAGCCCCGCGGATGGGGGGGGGGGGGGGGGGGGGAGGGCTCTGGCAACAGAACCCGACACTGGGAATTTGGTGATACAGTGAGCTCGATCTGGCCCTGCCCGCCTTTCAGCCCCTGCGGTACTGCGTGCGTTTTCTTCGCGGCACAGGGTTAAGTGTAGCTGCAGTTTGGGCTCCTGGGGTCGAAGTCACAGATCTGAGTCGGACGGGATGCTCCTCTATCAGCCAGTTCCAGGCCGCTTCGGGACTGTCAAAGAAATGTGTTTTTTCCTGGAAGACCACACGTAATCTTGCTGGAAAAAGTAGCCTGTACTGTAGGTTGAGGGTGCAGTTTTTTGTTTCATGTCTGTATGGGATCGTCTTTGTGTTTGAACTTCCCTGTTGTAGTCCGGAAATATCATCATGGCGTGATTTTGATAAGTTATGGTTTTCCAGACACAAGCTTGCTGCAGGATCAGGTCTCTGTCTCTAAAGTTGAGGATATTTGCTATAATGGGTCGGTGTGTGGCACCTGGGGGAGGTTTTGGAGCCAGGGAGCGGTGTGCTCGTTCCCCCACGAACCAAGTAGAGAGCTTGTATTTGGGCATCCACAAATTGATCCAGTTTTCAATGAATGATTCCATTGGTCCATGTTCTACGCACTCCGGGAATCACACCAGACGCAGGTTGTTGCGTCTGGATCTGTTTTCAGCATCCTTTGTACTCCTGTGAAGTTCTTTGGCTTGAGTTTACAGGTGGGTCATCTGTTCCTTCAGATTTGTGACATCATCCTCGACAGAGGAGATGCGAGATTCAGTTTCAGTGATCCTGGCTGTTGCATTGCGGAGGTCCTGCCGGAGCAGGGCCATGCCGACTCGTGCCTCTCCAATCTTATTTTCGACCGAGGCCCGTGAGGCGGAGATGGCTTGTAGGATCGTGTTGAGGTCTCCACTTGTTGAAGTGTGCCCTTCTGCAGCTTCGGGTCGAGTCTCATTCTCGTTAACGGTGTACTGGTCCATTTTAGTCTGTGGCGTAGGCGGTTTCGAACCCCGGTCCTTTCCCATGGCTGGGCGGTCCAAGGAGGGTCGAGGGAAGGCAGTAGTATTGCTAGTCGTTAGACGGTTTCACCGGGAGGGTATTGGTTGGTTCGCATGGATGGCTCGTGTACCTTCGCGGATCACTAGCACTTCCCCGGATGAGGGGGCCACTGCGTACTTCTTGATTGGAATCGCAGCAGCAATCAGGTACGTTTGCAGTGAGTACAGGGATAATCTTCCACTGCGTAGCTATGTTACGGCCGGAATGAGAGCTGGTCAACTCCAATCGGTAGTCGGTTACGCCCGGGGACTGGGTGCCACTTAGTGGTATTGCAAGTGATAATGCACTATGTGAACAGGGATGAAGTCAGGGTAAGCGATTGTTCCATGCTCGCCCTCTTAGCAGGTGTTTCTGGTGGCCGTCAGTCACTTAAGCACTGGTCTTGGTGCAGTAGCCTCGCGGTCAGATGGGAGGCGAGTGTTCGTTTCTCCTAATGAAGTAGTTCGCACACTGAGTTGTTGGGCCCAATCAGGCAGGGAGGGGGGGTCCCAGAAGCCCGCCGCTGTGCGACCACGTTACCGGTCCCTCCACCTGCATGGGTCCAGGTGTCGCACCCCCACCGGGGTTGCAGCGGCAGGCAGGCAGGCCCCACTGCTAGTCAATTGCAGGTCTGCGGGCCCCGGCCGCATCTGCACCAAGACGGGAGGATCTAGGCTGGCGAAGGACTCTTCTCCCCTACGCGCCACAGCCCGTCAGACTCACCAGGCCGCAGGAGGTCTGGGCAGCGGGTGCCCCTGTCACATCGGCGGGCCCAGTTTTCTCGTATCTTCAGGGCCGGAGAGCGACCGCAGGAACCGACACTTCGCTTAGGTCCTCAGTGGTCGTGGTTGAAGCTCTGAGGCCGCCTCCCACCCACAGGATCTCGGTGCCAGAAGGGGGGGGAACCCACTCTGAGGGTCCCCGCTGCCCGAAATAGCAGCCGATCCCCCAGCCTTTGTCTCGGTTGCCAATCAGGCAAAGTCGCCGCAGGCCCAAGCCGGCGCACCAGCCCCGGAGGCCTGGTCCAGGGAGGGAGCCCTCACCTCAGGCCACACACCAGATCCCCTCCGGGCCGCGGGGAACCAGGATAGCCGCGCGGCCTCGCGGCTCCGGAGCCCGTCCTTGCCCGGTGAGTTGTTCGGTGCCTCCGCCCGTCAACAGGGCACAGTGGAGTAGGGGGCTCGATCTGCCGCAGGGGATATGTCTAATAGCAATCCCCAGCATCCAGGCACAGGTCACAGCTCGACGAGCGCCGCCATTTTGACTTCAGGGCGGCCCGGAGACCTTGGCGCAAAGCCAGCCGCCGCACCTGACTCAGCAGTATTTTTCTGGCACTGGTGGGCAGCCCGGGTTATTTTAGGGTGCTGGCGCTGAGTTAGGGGAAAGGATGGTTGCCGATGGCAATAGATTCTGGAGCTGATGACGGACGGGTCCGGAGCACTCTTAGAGTGCAACCGTCATCTTGACGTTCCAAGCCACGCCTCCTCATGAGGGACATTTAAGTCTAACATCTACTAAAAAGATTTTGCGCAATCATTATTGGTGGCCTGGCAGGGACACCATAGTGGACAAATAAATACAATCATGTCATGAATGTCTTGATCTGAGAGTTGGCATTTTAGTAAAACACCATTAGTTAATGTGAAAATGCCTGAACAACCGTGGGATAGAATAGCTAATGAATTTTTAGGACCCTTAAGTTGTTTGCCAACTAATCAGAAGTATTTTATTGTTCTGATCGATTATTTTTCAAAATGGATACATTTTAAAGCTGTGAATGAAATTACAACTGAAGTTACGATTGAGTTTCTTGAGGAAGTGTTTGTGGTGGAAGGTATACTGAAAATATTAGTTTCAGACAATGGTATGCAACTGGTATCAACAGAAATGTGTGATTTTCTTAAAGAGAATGGATTTACTCATCACAGGGTAGCACTGTATTCTACACGTTCTAATTGACTTCTGGAAAAGGCTAACAGGATTATTAAAGAGGGTGTTCCAACAGCCATCTCTGCTAATCTGAATGTATATAAATATTTGGGACGCAAGATTAGTTGTTATAATAATACTCTCCATTCGACAACTGGTGTAAACCAGTTTGAGCTTCTATGGAAAAGAGTTGGATTTTCTAACACATTTCCTCCATGGATGGCTTCTGAGAAAAGTAACTACGGATCTTTCAGAGGTTAGAAAGACTGTACAGAAGGTTCAGAATAAAAAGGAAAGAGTATTATGATATGAAATACAAAGTGAAGGAGAAAAAAGTTCAAGTTGGTGGGAAAAAATTAAGTATTTTTGAAAAACAAAGGTTGGTGGAATAATTCCGATCAAGCCTACACAATCACGAATTTTGTGGGATGGTTTTGAGAAGAAGGAAATGGGTAAGATTCTGATGTGAAGTAACGATATACTGGATTTGCAAAGCAAAACTTTTGAACAGCTGAACGACACTAACGCTGTCGGTGACAATGGAAATGTGATCAGTAAGGCAGCTAATTGTGTGCAAACAGGTGCAAAAGACCAAGGCACCGAAACAGCAAAAGAGAATTTCATTGTTAAATCTGGTAGAAGTGTATTACCAAGGAAATTCAAAGATTTTGTAATGTAAAGGCAATGTTTTTTTTGGTGGGGAAAGGAGTTGTGTTAAGGTACTTGATACGTCCATGTGTTCGCACCTTTCTGTTCTGCATTGCCGCATCAGTCTGCGTTGGGACGTCAGGTACATGGTAATGGTGTGGAATGTAGAATGCTGGTGTACGTGAGGATTCCGATGGTGGCGGTTTGTTGGACAGACTGAGCGCAGGATGGTATGGGGCTTCCTGATGTATAATAAACTTGATTGATATCAATCATTCCTTCGCCTCCAGTGTGGATTTTACAGACACCTGTCAGTCAGAGATTTTTGACCCTCCTTGCAGGCACCTCTGCTAGCTTTCTTTAAAGGTTAGATTCACTTCCCCTGGTTGACAAAGCAGAAAGTGGGTGCATATTGGATTGCGACGAGGGCATGCACTTCAGTCCAGCTGGCAGCTTTGCGTCTTTATTGATGCCTCCTCTGCCGGTCCATCATATGTGGGTATTTGTGCTTCTTTGTTGTGGGTATTAATTATTGACTTGTCGTTTTTTTTTCTGCCACTTCCAGTATTCTGTGGGACCTTGCTGATAACTGTAGGGCACAGATGCAAGCTATAAGGCTGCTTAACTAACCACTCAATAACAAGACCGGCCTGCTAAGACCAGATAGATCTGCCACATATTGCTGGTTACCAGAGGACTCTGACATAGTCTATCCTGTAGTAGTCCCACACTCTGATCAAAGATGAAAAGCATAAATATAGAACAGTGCATCTTGGCAAATCTCCTTACTTACCTCTCATAATGGCAATCCTTCAAGGAGGACTGTCAAGCGGTGTATCCGGGCATATCTCGGATTCCCATGACTCTACAGCTGTTACCTCTCCCAGATCCATAAGATTTCAGAGAAGACGTCCAGCTGCGACAGCCTGCATACGAAATTAGATTGAGAACATACAAAAGAAAACATTATCATACAGTCAAGAGACTTGCAGAACTAATCAGAGCTGCCAACATAACACATGCTATAAAAAATGCGAGCCTCTCTATCATGCTTCCTCATCTGTCACACCACCAAGCACTGCCTCCGATAACACGATAACCATATCTTGGTGGTCATCATGCATGACATGGAAACAAGTCCCACATAGGCTCAAACAAAGACCGCACACTTGCAACCACACACTATGCGAGTGAATGAGCGGTTCAGCGCTCCCACAAAGGGGGTCGTGAGTGGTATATAAATGCTACAGTACAATAAATACAGTAGTTCTCTCAACATGAGGAGTGGACACTATGAGGAAAGATGCTTCCTTGAGTGGGTGAGGATCCAGCGTCCTTTGGACTACTACGCAAAGTTCAATTTTCCACTAAAGGACACACTAGATGTAAACATGCTAAAGGAAGGAGGTACTCTTGGGCCTAAAAATTCCTCTCCCTCCTCCTTTGTTAATTCAGCCATAATTTGCTTGGGCATGTAATGTCCTATGCTCAACTTTGCCATATGCCCATTCGTCGTCGTTTCTGACTGATTTTGTCTTGGAACTAGATCAAATACCAAGATGTAATGCAGGAAGGCCATGTAGAGATCACCACGTTTCTAAAATACGTATTTCTTGATCAGGAGTTTAGATTAAAATGTGTCTGCTTTGTAACTCCAGCATCAGTCCCTTTGCGAATGGTTAAATGACCTCCTATTCCAAATAACTATTTTATGACCCAGCAGGAGTTTGGAGAATGTTTGACGCGCAATGTGTGAGGCTTATGTGCCTCTCAATTTTCATCTCCTGCACACACTCTGAGGCATATTTACAAGCCCCTTGCGCTGCCAGTACGTCACATTTTGTGACGCACCGGCAGCGCAATACACTGCCTCATATTTACAAGGACAGGAAGAGCCACCCTGCGTGGCTATTCCTGTCCTTGTAAATATGGTCCCTTTACACAAAGCACTTTGCGTGAAAGGGGCGTTCCATGGGTGTTGCTGTGGGTGGTCCCACGCAACACCCACGGAACGAGACACATTTCTAGACTTATGAGGAATCGTAAATCTGGAAATGCATGTGAATGCTACACCTCCCCAGGTGAGGCGTAGGGAGGCGCAAGGAGGAGAAATGTATTCATTTCTCCTTGTTGTTTCCTCTTTTTATGCGTGTTGCATTCTGCAGCACACATTGAAAGAGGAAGTCACCTCTAATGATTGTTTTTGTTCAGGAAGTGTTCCCTTCCTGCACATAAACAATCATTGAAACAATGCTGTTTTTCAACTTCTATGTTCTAATGCTAATGCTAAGGCATTTCAGATTGTTTTTGTTCAGGAAGGGTTCCCTTCCTGCACATAAACAATCTCCCCACGACGTAGGCATCCGTGCACCATGGTTCAAGGGTGCCTGCGCCGGCGCATGGCAGCAGTTTGTGTGCCAGCACAGGGGGAAGCACAGAGATGCGAGATATTGTTGTAAATATGTCGTATCACTGTGCTTTCCAAACTAACGCAGCACGGCGCAGCAAAAGGACTTGCTGCACTGTGCTGCGTTAGTTTATTGTAAATCTGCCCCTCTGTTTGTAAAGGAGACAATAGTTGGGCTTTTTTTTACATTTTCTCAGTCTGACGTAGAGTATTTTGGTGACCGAATTCCCTGAGTGTGGGGTAGATTATGTTGGTGACTGAATTCCGAGTCTGAGATACATTATGTTGGTGACCCCATTCCCTGAGTCTGGGGTAGATTCTGTTGGTGACTGAATATCTTGAGTCTGGGATACATAATGTTGGGGACTCCATTACCTATATGAGAGTTGGCTTATGTTGGTTACCCCACTCCATGAATCTAAGGTAGATGATTTGGTGCCTCCATTCCTCTAGTATGGTGTGTATGACGGTGGCACCTCAGTTTCCGGAGTCGAGGGTAGATTATGTTGGTGTCCTCAATGCTGAGTCCGGATTTTCTTTCTTTTTCAGGTTACACTGGACATGCTGCAGTTTGAGAACATCGCTGTGCGGCGAGTTTTGCCTGGTGAGGCTCTGCAGTTGCCGCACTTCGGTGTGAAGTCGTTCCCCTCCGCCTACTTACTCCAGAAGAGTGGCACCTTCTCGCGAATCAGAGTGTGAGTATGGAGCCAGCCAGACATTGAGGACTGGCAAGAAGACCTCCAGGGTTATTCGGTGAGGTGGAAGAGCCGGTGGCTGTCAGTGATCTCAATGGAAATCAATAATAGGGGAGAAAGATAAATCTGCTTGGGTCGTCAGTAGCAGGCAATCGGAGAAATCTGTGTATATGCATATATCAGAAATATATTATATATACAGATGTGTAGAGTGTAATCATCCGTTACCATTGTTGGATGGGAGGAAGGGCCGTGTATCACAAGGGGCGCATCCTCGCATGGGCCATGATACCCCTCCCCTCCCTCAACAGTTGTGACGGTGGTGTAACGAAGGCCCCCACAGTGCGGGGAGTGGCGAGCTTCAGGGGCACCCTCAGCACAGTACCCTGGCCTTGGGAGCTCCTGAGTACTGAGGAGCCCCCCTCAAGTTTTGTTACGCCAGAGAGTTGCAATAAATAGCATAACGGACTCGGGATTTGCCGGTGTGGTTTATACTATACAGTTTTTATATGTGCTGTGGTTTTATACAAAGGTGTTTATCATCAGCAGCGCTAAAGTAGTTGAAATCCATGCAGTATAATCATAACCGTGCAGCCTTGCGCAGTGTCGCAAATGGAAGATACACAGGCCGGGTGTATAAGCAAGATATCTTTATTGTAGCTTAGTTCCAGGATAGATGAGTAGAAGGTAAAGAATAGATGAAGTGTAGCCCCACCAGGAGCAGCCTCCCTGCTGCTCAGCCTGCATTCACCAACTGACGCTCCCCACACACACTCAGGCACCCAAACATTCTATGAGGTCATCACACATTCCAGCTGAGCAGTAGGGAAGATACAAGAACTAGTTTATGACACATCCTCTTTCCGTAAGGAATAAAACAGCAAAGGAGTGCCATAGTGGAACTGTCATTATAAACGATACATCAGAAAAGGGGAACAGAAACATTACAAAATGTACATGCATGAGTAGAAACACACTAAATAAACATGCATAAAATAAAATAAGCATGGAAAGAAACACTTCAAATTGCTTATGACAATAGTTGTAAAACATCATGAAAAATAGAAGAAGAATTACTAGGAAGAATAACTAGGCATGCCCCACCCCCCTCCCTTGGGGAAGAATAACATTGCGAGGGCATGACTTTGGGAAACGCACTGTCCCCACAACCTCCCCTTAAAAGGTACACTCTTATACTAGAGAGAATAGCTGGGGCGCTAACTGCCCCCACAACCTAAAGAAAATGAACATTAACCTCCCCATTAAAGGGTACACCGTAGAGTATGCGTCACTCTAGAAAACTCAAATGGAGCATTAACTGGCTCCACAACTTCCCCAAAGAAAGGTAAAACATCACCCTAGAAACCAAAAATTGGAGCACTAACTGGCCCCACAACCTCCCCACTGAAGGGTACACCGTAGGGTATACATCATCCTAAAAACTAAATTGGAACATTGACTGGCCCCACAACATCCCCATTGGAGTGTACACCGTCGGGCAGAGGTCTTCAAACTTTTTTGCTCTGAGCCCCCCTAAGGAAAATGTTTTGAAGTTGGGTCCCCCCTCCCAAACTATATGGCAAGGATTTGGAAAGGGGTAGAGATGATCGCTGGAGGGATCATGAGATCATTTTAGATGTGCTCTTCTGTAGCTTGTACTCCAGACTAAATGTGGGGCTTACAAAAAAAGCAACAGCATACAAGCAAGAACAAAATTGACCAACACACTACTACTCTCATAATAGGGGTGCTGTGGGCCCCAATGCAACTCCACCTGCTGCACTAATGATGGTTGTAGCCCTGACAAGCTGGCTATCTCCTCTTCATTCACTCATTGCCCACCATGTCTGACCATCACTTCAATCTTAAAACAAGCGAAGTCTCTTTCTGAAAAAAATTAGCTACTGCATGCTGCCTCCCTTTTTGCACCAAGGGTGCCATCTGCCCTAATGCTAGCAAGAAAAATGAGCCCTCATGCCCATTTTTTATAGGAAAACATTAATAATTGTGATGCAATGGGCCCCTGGGCAAATGCATCACTACACCTGCTTCACTAATGATAGCTACTAACTTGTTGTGGCATCTGACCTTTGCTAACAACATGGGCTCCCATCTCACCTCATCCCTCGCCCTCTGATCTCTCATCATCCACCCCCCCAGCTCTCTGATGCCCAAATCAAGTTGTCTCCTATACTTCAAATTTCCCTTCCCTTGGTCCATTGCTCTGAGGACCAAGGCAACACTGGCACAGCAAGTAGGCCCTGGGTCCCTAAAGGAGTTGTAGCACCAATGATACATACAACCCTACAAAGAGAAATAACGAGTGCACCCTTTTAATGGACAAATATCAAATATCTGCACTAGATATAATCTGAATGCTTCTCACTAAACTATATATTTTTAAAGCACTTTTTTTTATTCTTAAACAGTATTTTGCAGCAGCCTGTTTTATACTGTGTAATTCTATTTTAAAATAATGACATTCACAGTGCTTGCCATCACACACGTGGTCCTCTTAGCACTGTAAATAAACAAGCCACTTTTCCTCACTGCCCCATTAAGGATTCCATTCTGTGACTTTTTGGTCACACACAAAGAAATTAGCAGTGATCACATTAGCTAACCGAGATTTCAAAAGGTAAAAGAGTGTATTTCCCTTTGATTAGTTTAACTTTCATATATTTTTATTTTGATGTGTGTGTGTGTTTTTAATATGCAGTTACGTGAAGGTGGGAAAAAAATGCTGGTTATTTTTGTTTTTTTGCTATGCCTTTAACCCAGTCTCCACACTCCCTGAACCTATGCGGCTCAGTACTACGGTCCTCTCTTTTTCTTCTGGACTTTAAATGCTGCATATAAATGAAGACAGCCTAGAAACGAGCCTTTCCCGCTTCCAGGCTATCTTCATTTACATGTAATTGTAGACCCATTTGCGCCCCCCTGGGAACACATCCACGGCCCCCCAGGGGGGCGCGCCCCACAGTTTGAAGACCGCTGCCGTAGGGTATACATCACCCTAAAAACTAAATTGGAACATTGACTGGCCCCACAACCTCCCCATTGGAGGGTACACCGTAGGGTATACATCACCCTAAAAACGAAATTGGAGCATTTGACTGGCCCCACAACCTCCCCAAAATAGGTACACTATACACTAAAAAAAACTTGACTTGAGCACTCACCGCTCGCACAACCTCCCCATACATGGGTACACTGCAGATTATCCATCACCCTAGAGAACAGAATTAAGTCACTGACAGCCCCCTCAACACACCATGACAAGGTATATCATACGCCAAACCAGCGCATACATTCGTACTCACAGGCCCATGTACAGAATAGGGGGGCACAGACCACCCACTAAACCTCCTCATGACAGGGTACACCACCCCCATGACCTCCCCCACGGCACAGGAATAAAAATACAATGCCGACACATACATTAGGAACAAGCAAAGAACTAAGCGAGTGCCATCATGAACAACCGAATGTCTTGTAATGTCACCAGTGAGCGAAGTCTCACTCGAGTTGACTGAAGAAGCCAGCATGTGAAGCACCTCGGGCGGCTGAACTAAGGACAAGTTAGTATAAACTCGAAACAGTACCTCCACAATCCACAAGAAAGTTGAAGACCTGAAAGTTGAAGACCTCACTTTGATCCTACGATGTCACAGGTCACCACTTGTAAGCTGCAAATTTTATTGAAAACGTGTTGCGAGAAAACAATTTGGTTGGCAACAACGACAAGCACCGCAGGAAGCAGTATACACCGAAGACTTCAAGGTTAATGTGCTCTGGTGCTACTACCAAACACAAGATGGTGGCACGTACAGGAGACGCACGCCGAGTGGCTCCAGGCACGCTCCTGCTACAAGACGTAGAAAGGCAGCAATGAAGACTGCCTAGCGGCGAAAGAAAACATCACAGAAGACTCCCCAGCTGTCCCGCGTGAGAAGGTGAGGAGCGCGTGCTGGTGCTAACAATGGGCTTGTGGCGCAGATTCAAATATCGCTGCTCGTGGCGCTCATTCAAATGTTGCGTGAAGTAAGGTAAACAGCCAACCATCATTTGCACAATAACTAAAACAGAGATCACCAATGTTTCAGACGTTAGAGGCGTAAACTCTCAGACGTTAGAGGCGTAAACTCTGGCTCCACCAAAGTACTTCACAAACACAGATCCGATAAGTGCCCACAACAAATAAATGTCTCATGCGCAGTGACGGTTATGGGCCAGTTTTCTTGAAGTAACGCACTTCACCACCACATGCAGGCTCTGTAAAACTCCACAAATGTCGCCGCTGACGTCCCACGCAGGCCAAATGGTGCCACTTGGTGTTGGCAGCCAGTCTTTCTAAATTACCAGTGATGTCAAAGTAGAGCTGCCATGTCAAAGTACAGCTGCCAGTTTTCTCCTCCAACTGTGGTTAACAACGAGATGCACACCAGTCTTAAACTTACTTCAGCAGGTTACACCGGAGGTTGTTTGTAGGCCGGCTGGTTAGAAGTTACATAGAGTCCTTTCATAGGGCAGTAAAAGGTCAAACGACCGCAGTTACAAGGCATCTGGATGACCACAGGTTTGACAGTAACTGTATGTAGACCGGTAGAAAGAGGTGAAACGCCCAGGCTGTAGGCTGTCCAAGTGGTAAAGAACACTGATGGGGCTGACCAGGGCGTTTCTACAGAATTTCAATGTTTTGTTTTCCTTTTTCTAAAAGTTTCAAACTCTTGGTTCCTTTGTACAGGGCCTTCCTTACTCCACGCTTAGGTTCTTCAGGATCGTCGCCAAATTGTCGCAAATGGAAGATACACAGTCCGGGTGTATAAGCAAGATATCTTTATTGTAGCTTAGTTCCAGGATAGATGAGTAGAAGGTAAAGAGTAGATGAATTGTCGCCCCACCAGGAGCAGCCTCCCTGCTGCTCAGCCTGCATTCACCAACTGACGCTCCACACACACACACACACACACAGGCACCCAAACATTCTATGAGGTCATCACACATTCCAGCTAAGCGGTAGGGAAGAGACAAGAACTAGTTTATGACATGCAGTTTGCCAAAGTTGTTTTCTTCTGTAAGCTGATTCTAGAATGGAATCTGAGAAAATAAGCATTTCTCACGTCATGTAGGCCGTACTTCAATAATAACATGGAATTTGACCATGCCACTTAATGATGTTTATATCTGTGTTAATTAGTTTACTTTTCCCAAAATACGTGTTATCGGGCCCAATTTCTTTTGACTTGCCCGTAATAAATATATTCAGTATAAGCTAGCGAAAGTAAATGTGGCCCAGTAACACATTTCATACTAAAGCACAAATGTAGCATTAGTACCGTAATACAGTGTAACTGTTGTGAGAAAACGCTGCTTACTGTCTCACAGATGCATGCTACAATGATTTCACTGAGTAAAACAACTCTGCTTGCATGGTTTTAACCCCTTATATCTGGGCTCTGAATAAATACCTTTGTCAATAAATACTACACCTGAGAAAAAGGCATGGCATGATCCAGGCATTCAGATCCATTGAGGGAAATATGCTATTTATTACCAGGCCTGAGGGAGGGGAGTGGCATGTCCCACTCAAGGCTTCGACATCTCTTAATAATGTTAATAAATAGCAAATTACACTCAGCACATATATTACATAGACAGGTTTCTGTGTGGATATATATGTGTGTATATACACATGAATATGACTGTGTTGTTATAGTTAGGACCTAATTACCATAGAAATTGTCCCAAATGTCCCAAAACACAGCCATACCGTCCAAGCGGAAATAAACAAAATTTGGTAGCAAGTTTCAGGGTGATCCGTCAAGGAGGGGCTGAGGAGAAAAGGAGGGGGGCGGGTGGTGTCTCAAAGGCCAGTATTTCAACACAAATTCCATAGGTAATTTTAGACACTGCTACAGCCAAAATGGTCAAACGGAATGACACCAAATTTGGCAGAAAGCTCTATTGTTAACCTAGATAGCGTGCTTCTTGTGATTTGGTGTAAATACGTTCAGTAGTTTTTGAGAAATTAAGGTTCAAATGTATAGATATTGAGATGCTCGCATTTGCAGGACTCTTGTGAGAGTCCCACAGGATTGCAACTTCAAAGAATAGAGGCATCTGATTGACCGAGGGGGCTTTTTTCTCTTTTCAGACACCTTGCTCCTGCGAGTTCCACAGGAGCTCGCACTCTGATTGGCTGGCCACAAAATAAAGAAAAATGTTGCGGCTGCCATTACAAGACACAGATCCCTGTGTCCTGAAAATGAAAAAAATAAGGTATAAGGGAGCAGGATAGGTCTACTCTGACACCCTGGACTTTGTGGATTGGGGGGTCCCCAGAGGTCATGCGCAGCAACCCCATACGGTGTACAGCCAAAGGCTGTGCATGGTAAAGGGTAGGGGTTGGGCGAAGGCCTTGGCCGTCATCTCACTGTTAGAGGAAGGTGACCTTCTGCAGTCCCTTAACCTATATGGAGCATATTTTATGGCATCCTGAAACTGATTTGACATCCGTAACACACAAAATTGGAATGTTTCTCTCACGCAACCTTTATTTCTACCACCAATGTTATTGTTATTTGTTCCTGGTGAAATTCTTCCCTCTATCTCTTTTTACAGCATAGCTGGCATCTCCCAGCACCCTGTCAGAACAAGCATTATCATAGCCAATAGGTCTTTCTGTTGGGACCACAAAAGTGTATAGCCAGAGCTATTGGTTTTGCCAATGTCTTTGTGCTATGTTGTAGAGCATTGTGTTATAAGCATTTTTGTTGCCTTCTATTGGATCAAGAAAACAACTGGAGAGTGGAGGTTGGGAAATTGTACCTGAATTACGAGTAGTGGACGAACACTAGAGGAGACTCAACAGATGCCATATTCCGAGGGCAGACTGAGGTGGTGGTGTGCTGGTACAGAGATGATGCTTAGGTGATGCTGAATGATACTTAGGTGGTGATGAGTGATTTTGAGGTGGTGGTGCTGCACTGGTGCTTAGGTGATCCTGATATGGTGCAGTGCTGAGGTGATGCTGCACTGTTGCTGAGGTGGGGCTGCGCTGGTGGTGGTGCACTAATGCGGAGATGGTGCTGTGCTGATATTGAGGTGGTGCTGTGCTGGGGATGAGGTGGTGCCGCACTGAACAAAAGAAAAGGGCCGGCCGCTATACTTAAAGATGAAGTGTGGCATGAGGCACACAGAAGGAGAGTGAGAAGTGCAGCGTGATGCACAAGGAAGGAGAGTGATGAGAAGAGCAGCGTGAGGCACAAGGTAGAAGAGTGAGGAGGAGAAGTGCAGCATGAGGCACAAGGAAGGAGAGTGAAGAGGAGAAGAGCAGAATGAGGCGCAAGGAAGGAGAGTGAGGAGGACAGCAGCACTAGGCACACTGAAGAGACTGAGAAGAGCAGCGTGAGGCACACTGAAGGATACTGAGAAGAGCAGCGTGAGGTACACGGAAGGAGACTGAGAAGAGCAGCGTGAGGCACACAGAAGGAGACTGAGAAGAACAGTGTGAGACACGCAGAAAGAGACTGAGGAGAAGAGCAGCAGGAGGCAAAAGGATGGAGAGGTACAGGAAGGTAGCACTCATCTTTAGTGCATCCACCATTGCTGGACAGGGTAGGTATAAACAGCACTGCACACAAGTACAACCCAGTGCCCAGCAGTAAGTTCAGAGGTAGGGTGTCCCACCATCCATATTCTGCGAGTTTACACCATCGCTCACAATGAGCAGCTGCAGGATGCCACCTGTCCAACTTTTTGGCACTCACAGGTGAAGCAAGAGGGGAAGGATTGGAGCTGTCAGGCAGGACACCTTGAATAGTCTGCAATACTAGCCAACTCACACTTTTTTCGGCTGCTTTATAAACTTTAAAACAGGTGCTCATCAGTTGCCAAGAGGGAAAACCTGCAGCATAAGAGGATTGTTGAACCAGGTGTTGTGACACTAGGCCGGTGGTCACACAAAGTTGTAGGTGGTGATTCTAGGACTTGAATCTGATCTCCGGGATTCTGCACAATGCAGCTTCAGGAGAATATTCAACTCTTATCATGCACATAGAGAATGCCACCACCTGCTGAACAACAGCCCCGAATGTGTGAATTAAAAGCATGCTGGGGTCACGCACAGGAAATATGCATTTGGTGTATATTTTGGCCATTAAGCCAGTTACAGAGGCTCAGTGAAATAAATGATTTGCACAAGCTTAAACAGTTTGCTACATTAGGAGACCTGAGCCAGACACTACTACTTACTGCAAACGTTATACATTATGCCAATATATATGTACCACCACATAAACCACTGTCCACCTCACGGTAATAACCAGTCCAGTTGTTTTTTTTTTTTTTGAAACCGTTGATTGCAATCTCAAGAATATACAGGTATGGGCCTACAACCTTCCGGCCGGCCGCTAGAATGACAGGAGCATATGACATACATACAAAAACACTTGGCGTTGCAGAGGAGCAAAATCAGGAGGTATCAGCGTCGTGGGCCACATCACTCTGACCCCACAATACGGTTTCATTTTACACAAACAACACAAAAACCACACCCGCAAGGCAACCTGCAATCGACAGTAACAGCACGTGCTCCCCGAATGGGGGACCCCAGCCATCCACAGGAGTCTAAAGAGGGGAAGGGGAACAGATCGAGGACTGGGGGAATTCCGTGCTCGGGGCTAGGAAAGGAGTCAACTAAGGGGACGGGGCTGGTGAGGCCGCAGGCAGCAATGGTGGCGCGCAAATACCCCCGCGGTAGGCGTTCCAGGGGCCCCATACCTTCACCCATGCCCCAGGCTTACCCCTCGCCACATACACCACCTTTTCTCGGAACATGCACCAATCCATGTGTTCTTTCCAGGCCGACACCGCCGGGGGCCTCTGGGATCCCCACAGTTGAGCAATGTCACGCTTAGCTATCATATATCCCAGAGTCACCCATCGCGTCTGTGGAACTGAGTAGTCAGTTGGTTCCCACACATTCAGCAGGCATCTCCTCGCTTCAGGCAGCAGCGCGACATGCGTAACCACTCGCAGGACCTCATGCACACCACGCCAGAATCGCTCCACCTTCGGGCATTCCCACAAAATATGCAAAAAAGTCGCCAAAGCACCACACCCACGCTTACAAAACCCATCCTCAGCATAGCCCATACGCAGAAGCCTTGGCCCCGTCATGTAAACCCGGTGGAGTATCTTAAGCTGGACGAAGCGAAGGCGAGCCGGTATGGCCACCTCCTTCGGAGAGGCCACCGCGGAAATCCAGTCTTCGTCGTCCAACTCCAGCCCGTCGGCAACCCAAGCCTCGCGGAGGCCAGTCAGCAGGCCCGAGCGGTCATTAATCAATTTTTTGTAAATAAGGGAGATCGTGCTGTCCGGAACGTGGCCATCCAGCACTCTATCCTCCAGGGGGGAAGACTCCGGGATGGAGGCGACGTCTGGGAAGACTGAGCCCAGCGCGTGATGGACCTGCAAGTACCGAAAGTATTCACTGCCCTGCAGCTGAAACTCCGTCTGCAGCGTCTCGAATGTTTTAAATCCCCCTCTCGTCCGGAGGTCCCCCACTTTACTGATGCCGATCGTGTCCCACTTCTCGAAGCCCTTCGAGGTCCACAGGGAGCCCAATCTCTCAGACGCGTACAACGGTGATGCCCGGGTCAAACGGTCCTTCCACCCCATAGCTGCGTTAGCCGCGTGCCATACTCGTACCATGACACGCGTAGGTCCCGTCAGGCGGGGGCCGGGCGCGCCAGAGTACCAGTCCAGTTTTTATTTTATCTACATGCTTACTAGTAGTCTTAAAACATTCTAGTCTAAATAACCCCTATCTTTAGTGCATAACAATGTACATGAAAAAGCCTTCATTAACTGTGCCTGTGTAAGTTTCAAAGGCTGAAGAAGAAATTTCCTTGGGCACAGGAGAAGCAAGCATATGAGCACCACATCAAAGGCCTGTTCTACATCATGATAAACTGTACTGTTTCTTGATTGTTGTTTTTGGCAAATAACAGGAATTCTGTCTTTGGGTTGAGCTTCAGGTAAGGGCTGGACATACTGGATGACATGCAGGCAGTGTTTGAGGCGTTGGATGTCTGAAGCGAAGGAGACTTTCAGTTGACAGTATCTTCAGATTAGTGCCACCTTTGGTCTTCCAGTACTCTATATCAAATCAGCTAAGAAGTAGATGAAGTGGAAACATCCTTAACAACGAAGTTTAAATTACGACTTACCTGAACAACGAAGTCCGAACAACGACAAATCTACACAACGACTTTCCTAAACCACGACTTTACTTAACAACGAAGTTATGCTTCTGCCTTCTGTGATCAAGATACATTCAAGAAAATGACCACTAGATGGCAGGCTTGCATTCTGCATGAACTATATACTGCGCGCTCCAAACTCTTGAAGCTGGACAGAAACATTGCGAGGCATTCAGTCCTTAAAAGGGAACTAATATTTCTGGACAACGAGGAGTCAATGAGAGAAACGTTAACCTCTTTGTTCAAACTCTAAGGGGCAGATTTACAAGCCTCTTGCACCACTTTTGCGTCACTTATAACGTGGGAAAAGTGACGCAAAAGTGGCGCAAGGCTTGTTTGTGCCGGCCTGGCGGTACCATCGTTTTGTAACTTGTGGTGAAAAAGCAAGTAATATCGCCCTTGAGAACATATAGTTATGTTATATGATGGCTTGATGACTATGTAATACTAGCGTGGAGTCTGGGCTCGGGTGAAGGATATTAATAAAGGGGCTGTGGACCACTCATGGCCACACCCACTGCGAGCATATCTGTGTGCGGTGTGTCTTTGTAAAGTATGGTCCGCAGCCCGTGCAGCATAACTATAAGTTGTAGTCCTGTTTCAATTAAAGGACTTCTGACAATGTTGATTTGTGTCTATTTTGTGTACACGCAATATAGAATTCAGTTGATTCTAGGAGCTTCCGGCTTCGGAATATAATAAGGAATACGTTTTAGACTGCACAGGCAGTATCTCGGATCGGGGTACTAGTAGGAAAGCATTTTTTTTTTTAACACGCATTCCTTTATAAAGAAAATTCGTGGTAGAGGAAGGCGTGGGAAAAAAATCGTGGTTTAGACGGGGTCGTGGTTACGACCTTGTTGTTAGGGAAGTCGTGTTTGGGGAACTCGTAGTTCCAACATACAACCAAAGTCCTTAAAAACCATCTATTGCCCAGATATTGTTGTGGTAATGAAAAAATATAGGAGTCTAGGCAGTGCCACCATTTTAGAACGATTCTGCCGATTATGAAAAGAGTAAGCATACACAAAAATGAGATTGAGCCTCAAGCTGCTGCTGTTGATTCTGATAAACTTCCTTTAATGTTTGTAACTTGGTGATAAATCTGAACCCCTAAATAGCTGTTGGTTGCGACCTCCCTCTTCAAAAAAGCTGTGAGGAAATCATGTGGGATTGAAGCGTCGAGGTGCTGGAAAGAAAATACACAATTTATCCTAAGTGACTGACGATAGACATTCTGCCAAACTCATCCTATCCTTCCATGATCTGGTTCAAGTCTGTACAGAGGTTCTGCAAACATAAAAGTGATACAGAATGTATAGTGCCCTCCGCCTCTGCCCTCCCATAATTCCCTATGTCTGAATGTTACAAGCCAATGGCGCAATGGCAAGCGCAAAGAACATCCGCGACCGAGAGCAATCCTGCCTGGTTGTACTTGCCAGGAGCCTGCAGGAACATGCACCAACAGGGCTTAGAATAAATGGTGGGAGCATGTAGCTATTCTATCTCCAAATCGCATCCTTTTAACATCTAAAACGGATAACCCTAGCCTACTGTGACAAACCCCTTTTTTCTTATCTATTGCTAATACCTCTGGGATTGCAGGGCTTTGATAGCAATTATCTGATAGAGGAAATAAACATCTGCGGTTAGGTGAAGTGCGCCCATTCTGCTACAGTGGACTGGGATCAGTAAGACTTGGAGCAATCTGGTTGCAAGTTCTTTACCCAGTAGTTAATAATTCAGCTTCAACATAGATAGACGTCTATATTTAGGGAGATGGAATGGATCACGGGGAAGGCGGCTCGCTCTCTGGTGCTGTCCTTTCACCTCCCCTAGTATTCCACCAGACAAGGAGGGGAAGACTGGGTATGGGAGAGACTCAGAACTGCAGCCCGCACATTCCATGAATACCCGCATTGGCAGTTCCACTTGATGAGGTCTCTCCAGGTGAAGTATGCCAAGCCTCTGGGGCCTACGGACAGAATCTCCCCTGGTATGATCGAACTCACGCTGCTCCTCAGCTGGTTTCTAGCCCAGCGCCGCTCACCTTTGCCGCCACTCCACACCCCTGATCTCCCATGAGAGGGGCAGTTCAACTGCTACACAAGCTCTTGATCTGGAAGGCTCGCACAAACCTTGGCTTGGGACTCTTCATGGTTACTCTTCGTCCTGCTGGAGCCGTAATGTGCTCCCCCACCGTTGGGGTCCTGTGATGTTCTCCCACACCATCTCCCCAAGGGATGTGCACCTATAGGGCCCCTTTCGCACTTGCTGCTATTGGCCTGCACCCTTCAAAACCAGCCAATTGCCATCAGCACCACCGCCAATTTACATACCTTTAGATGCCTGCAATAAAGCTGGGACAAAATGTACTGGTTCCCAAAGGGTTCCCTGGCTAGTAGCTCAACTACTGGTACTGCCCGCCCACTGGGTGTCAAGATTTTTGTTGAAGCAGGACCTGCCAGCAGAGGAACTGGTATGGCACATGTTTTTCTCTGTCTGCTGCAGACATGCCCTGTACTTATTGTGCTACCACCAATGAAAGCACTTTTTCACAATGTTCTCCCAACTTTCTACAGTCAAGAGAGTACTTTATAATTGGTGCTCTCTAAACAAGCAGATTTGTGAAATTTGTCTTTTCTGCTATTTCCTGTTTAGTATGCTTCATACGCCTAATGCTCCGTTAAGAAAGCATCCATCGTTCATCGCTGAGTGGTTTAAGACTTCTACATGAATCAGACTCTGGGCCTGATTACGAGATGGACCACCGAACCCGTGGTGGTGGTGCCTGGACCGCCGTATTACGAATACAGCAGCGGGACCACCACAGGCCTGCCACAATCACCCGGGATCATGGATCCAGCAGTGGTGAGAAGCTCTAATATGCTGGCAGTGCCCCTGTGGCACCCCAAGCATATTATGAGTTTCCTCACCGCCACAGTTTTCATGGCAGTGAGGCTGCCATGAAAACTGTGCAAAAGAAACAAATGATGGACGGAATGCTGGACAATGCAGTCATTCACCCCCAGTCACAAGGATCGAGTTAAATCCATCATTCTTTCGCTCACCACATCACTCCAGTTTGGACCTAGCCATATTCAAATCAGTCTTGACTCTGTTCCTTGTGGGAACAGTCCAGCCCAAACTGCCAAGTTAGGTCTTCCCTGGACTGGAAACAAGCATCCTGGGACCGGTTTCAGGGCATCACCCTTCTTCAGCCACGCTAGCTTGAATCCAGTGGTGTAGTGAGCACGGGACCCACGTCTGGGCATACCCTTCCTACTTAGGACGACATATGCAAAAGAAAACTGTGGCGGTGAGTAAACAAGGGGGGCCCTACAGGGCCCCCTGTTGCCTCAGGGTCATGGTGTGCCTGCAGGGGGACACATGTTGTGCCCCTCTGTGTGCGGTCACCCCCTTTCCTGCACGGCATGAACTTTAGAGTCCATGTCGTGCAGACACGGGCTTTGGCATTCCCACTGTAGTGCCTTTTTAACAGGTGCTGCTATGGGAACGCCAAAGGACCATCCGCCAGACCATGAGATTACTTGTAATCTGGTGGGCGAGTTTGGTGCTCCTGGAGCGGGGCGCTGGCGTGGCGGCCCGCTCAACACCACCAAACTCGTAACCAGGCTCTGTCTATATGAGTATTCTTTTAGAGTCCAAGCTCCAATACCAATAATACTCTTAATTTCTTAAATAAGAGGACATTGGCAGAATTAAGGAATGCATTAAATCTAAAGATTCATTTGTTGCTTTTGTTTAAATGTTATTGGGCAAGTCACATTACCGCATGGAGATGTGAAATGGCTTATACAACGTTTTTCTTACTTGAAAGGTAATAGAAAGCTCGTCAAAGAGTGATGACCCATTCATCAGGGGGGACAGGGCAGCTATTTCAGCTGCTCATGCTACTGATAGAGATCAGGGTGTGTATAATATTCCCACTACCATGGATAGAGTAATCTCACAGTTACACGCACATGCATACATCATACGCTAGGGCCCATTTCACTACACTAACATACGCTCAAATACTCTACCAGCAATAAACCTGTGGAAAGAAAAACTCTTAATCACCCTGCATCTATATCGAGGTCGATAAGACCTGGTTTTTGTGACTGTCCTTAAACATAATCTATACAACATATACAGCAATGATCAAAAATGTAAACCCAATAATTGACAAGAAAGAATATCCAACACCATGTTTAACATTATATTGCTTTATCTAAAATTAGTCAAAGGAAATCAATCAGAGTAAATCATTTTCTCATAGTTACCTATTCTAGCTAAATGTCAGAACGGGACAGGACAAGTCTCTCGGTAAATGTCTCTCAAGACGAAGTCCCTTCAGCATCGATCCTCAGCAACGCAGATTCGGTACGCGGCAAAGGCAAAATGGCAAGTGGCAAAAAACCCTCTCTAGGCTAACATTTCTTATAGTGTCTAAAAAGATACATTGGAAACATAGAAAAGGTTGTAATGTCCGCCGGACCTGCTGAGCAGAGCGAGAAGGAAAGGATGTAACATCGCTACATTTGAAAATCTCCGCTCAGGAAAAGTTCACATAATAAAGACTACGGAACAGGAACCAAGAAATAAAAAATGTATCTTGTTAATTCTACTTCTCCTCGGCAATCGAGCCACCGTTCAGAGTTTTTCTCTAAGGCTCCTTTGTTTCCCAAGGCTGCCAAGGACATTTTCATTTCACTTGGAGATCTCCCAAAACTGCTGCTGTCCTCATGGAAAGTTTTCAAACAAGCAAGCAAGGACCATGGTCAGTTAGCTTCAGGACCATTTCCAGCAGGGGTCTCCCTCGTCACAGTTTTCATATTATAAATCACAGCCAGGCTTACAAATCGGCCATCTTTTCTAGGCCATCATAGGCCTCAATAGACCATCTTAATTAAAAGAAACAAAAACAACGTTACCACAGCATAGTGATTAAACAGTGTTAACCCCACTAATACCCTTATGTGTATGCATCTATCTAGCACTTGCAACATAGAAAAGCATTAATTCGGAAAGCATTTTGTGCTCAAAAATAAACAGCACATAGCAACGTTTAAACATGAAAACACGCACGTTATTTTTAAACAGCACATTTATGCGCACCCACGTGTAACTCTCTCTTGTTAGGACAAACGGATTGATTAATATAAACGCACTTGCACAAGACAAATAATTAATTGCTAGTAATTAATAAAATTAATATGACAAATAGACATGCCAGAGCTTCAAAAGCCAGCGAATTTTCAAACAGAAAACTCTGCTCCAGCAATCCCCCCTTTGGTGATTTTATCACCAAATAAACCCAAAAAAAAAATTTGTGAAAATTTAGTCTCATTTTAGGAGAAATCGGAAATGTCTTTTTCCCCTTACACAACATTACACACCAGTCACTCTTTCATCATCCCTTTTTGTCTCTAAGTAAACACTCTCCCTCAATTCTTCTAATTCAACTTCTTGAGGTTCTCTTTTCAACCTCTTATTTTTCTTTTCTTTATTCAATTTCTTCCTCCCTCCCCTGTTTTTACAACACACACACACACCAATCTTATTATCAATAAAGCAACAATTATACAAGTTAAAGGAAACAATATTCTACCTATAATAGTACTACCTATTTTTGCAATAAAATCCTTAACAGCTATCATTTTATTAGCTATTTTAGTCCATAAATTTTCAGCTTCAAGTGGTACTAATTCTTCATGCAAATCAGTAATATTTTTGATATAGACCCTCAGGTCTTTGCTTTCGTCTGGAATGTAAGTGCAACAATGTTGAACTTTCAGCATTCCACAGACTCCACCCTCCTTGGCCAATAGAATATCAAGGGCAAGTCGATTTTGCATAGACATGGCACGTACGGCACTTAATTCCGTATTCACCAAAAGAAACCCTCCTGCGGTATTTGTCGATAAGCGATCAACCACTGTGGACAGTTTCCGAATTCCATAAGCATTCAAAGAAATTCCCACTGCTGGAATCAAAACCCCAAAAATGTCACCCACTATTTCAGACCAAGTTTCTCTCTTAAAACGCATTAGTAAATTAATATGTTCTACATCTGTTATTTTATCTATATGAAAAATCTTTGGAAAAACCAGGCCCACATAACACGTGCCATACCAATGGTCAGGCAACTTGTAATAAGCCTTATTCCCACAAACATAATATACTCCTGGAAAAATTGTATCTTCTCCACCTCTGAAACCCCAACCTGTTGCAATGAAGTATGTATCATGGCACTCACTAGTCCCAACAAAATATGTATCATATTGGGATTTCCTTCTTGTAATACAAAGTTTACCTTTCTGTGGTGCATCTAAAGCTAAAGTTGGACTAGCCCCATTCTTCAACTCTTTTCCCATCTCAATGTCCCAAATTGTCTCACTCACTTTATATTTTCCTGCTTTTTCCTGCATGTTCAATCTCCTTTCTTCTACCATATCCAGGAAAGCTTTCTCCTCTCCTTTCAAACTGCAAGTTAAATTATTCTTAAAAATGTAATCTAATGTTAATCCTTTTTCTTCAATAAAAATCTCACCAAAAGTGTTAGCTTCTTTAGCTGGATTCAGCTCTTTGTTCATTGGCAAGTGCCCAAAAATACTATCTCTGTTAGACATCTTATAATCTACTTTCCCTAACAAATAAAAAACACTACTTAAAATACTACAGGAAATACCATATGTAGCTGGTAAATGATGATAAGTAACACCCTCTGAAACGGATGCAGGTAATTGCATACAGACGTAGCAATCCCTTACTTCCATTGTTTTCACATATTCATATAACAATTTTGAAAAAACATTACTAGAAAAGTTATTAATTGACCTATCTTTGTGTATGTAAGTATTACTAATTCTAATTGGAACTACTTTTTGCGAATTCTTCTCTACATTTGTCACATTCCCTGTATGCATCTCAAACTCTACTTTAAAAGTAACTAATAAAACTAAAACACCCCATAGAAGCATTAATAATCTAGTACAGCAACAGCACATTCTACACCACCTTTTAAAGAAGGCACATCTATTTCTATTATCCTCTATGTTAGCCATTTTACTACTTTAGTTTAGCCTCTACTACTCCACTACTGTTGGAACTTCTTCAATTCTTCAGCAATTCTTCAGCTTTCAGTTTTTCCAAATGATCTTTTTGTTCACTTAATCCAAGTGAATCCTTCCTTTATTCAGTTTGGATACTTGTCATTCTTCACTTCAATTTCTTCAACATCAAATTGTATTAGATCTTCGACATCAAAATCCTCAGTACTCGACTCTTCTCCAATGTCAGTCAAGAGTACTTTCAGAATTTCACCAGTATCTTCCTCAACCACTTCTCTCAAGATCTCTTCCGGATTATCTCGAGTCACTGTTTCTTCTTTTCCTCCTTCAGACAGTGCCACATAAGACCATTCCGGTGATCTGTACTTTTGGTTGGGTCTTCTTACTCTTTTTATTTCCACTGGTTCTTTTGACTCCTTTGATTCTTCTCCTTCAGCTTTTGAACTTTGACTCAAACTTCATTCACTTGTTCAGCTTTCGATGTACTTGCTCATATTATTTTGTATCTCAGCCTCTTAACTCTGTTGTTAGGCCAACGATCTCCTCTTAACACCTTTTTCGGCTTTATTTCTTTATTACTTCTTTCTCCAATCCAAGTTCTCTTTCTCAGAACTCGACCCTCTGTTTGTTCATTCTCATCATCTGTTTCAAGTGCCTCTTGTTTCCGTTTTCCAGCAGCTTTCTTCTTTTCCACAGATTTTTTCACCACTGTTTGAGATCTCCCTACTTTTGTCCCTCCTCGAGTCTCCGACACGCAATCTTCTTGCTGTCTACTTGTCCCTTTACCTGGCTCATCAAGAATGTTCCCTACACCTCCTCGGGGGTCTTCCGCAATCTGTCCCTCTCTATCTTCTTCTGACCCTACTTCTTCAAGTATAATCTCAAGTGGTTCTTCAATCTCCTCCTCTTCTGATTCAGGAGTAGTCTCTGTGAAATTTCTTTTTTCTTTTCTTTTTCCTTCACTGCTTTTTGAAACTTCAGGCTCTCTTACAGAATTTGATCTCTTCTCTGATACTCGCAGTGGTTCATTCGAAGCTTTTCCTACTTCTTTCCCCACTGATTCTGTATCTTCATCATCACTGGAATCTGACTCTTCAAAATACTCTTTACCAGTCCCTTCTTTTGGGTTTGGAACTCTCAGAGTATGACTTGCATGTACCCAGTGTCTCACTCCAGCACACTTTACTGCAGTCGTCGTAGTCAGAATAACTTGTCTTGGCCTTCCCCACCTTGGAATCAAGCAATTTCTTCTTCTGTGAACTTTTATCCTCACCCAGTCTCCTGGACTCAGATCATGGGCTTGCTTCTTCTCAAGTGTGGTAGCTTCTTCTCCAACCTGGTGAAACACAGAATGAACTGCGTCAGCCAGGCCTTTACAGTAATCCAAAATCATGTCATCAGTTATTGTCACCAACTTATTGACAGGCACGAATGCATGGCGCGTTGCACGTCCCATGATTATTTCGTGCGGACTCAAACCAGTAGTTCTATCTGGAGTAGATCTCATAGTCATCAGAACTAGAGGTAAAACGTCTGGCCATTTCATGCCAGTGGCTAAGCACATTTTTCCAATCCTATTCTTGATTGTGCCATTAATCTGCTCAACCACACCAGAAGCCTCTGGTCGGTATGCACAATGTAGCTTCTGCTGTATTTTCAATGCTTCACAAATCAAACCCATAAGCTCATTTTGAAAGTGTCCACCTCTATCAGACTCAACTGTTACTGGAAACCCGTACCTAGGAATCAACTCCCTTAACAGTAACTTTGCCACTGTTAATCCATCATTTCTTCTAGTCGGGTAAGCTTCCACCCACCTTGAAAACAAACAGACTACCACTAAAACATACCTCAGTCTGTTTACTTGGGGCATTTCAATGAAATCAATCTGCATTCTTGTAAAAGGACCTCCTTCTCTGCCTATTGTCCCCAGACTCACCACTGTCTTTTTCCCAGTGTTAAATTGCTGACAAACTAAACACCTTTGACAGATGCTTTCTGCAATTGTCCTGAACTTTGCATTGTACCAGGTCTGCTTGAACGACCTAACCATTGCATCCCTCCCCAAATGTCCCTGGCCATGATACATCCTTGCCATTGACGACAAGATGGAGTTGGGCATTACTGGTCTGCCATCTCTGTAGACCCAAACATGGTCTGTTTCTCTTGGAGCACATCCTGCCTTAATCCAATCTTTTTTCTCTTCCTCTCCTGCCTCATCTTGCAACTGTTTCACTTCATCCCAGGTTTCTAAGACATTAGTAAACATCACAGAGAGTAAAGACATTTCCCCCTCTCTGTCCCGATTGATGGACTGATTTGTCTTGGCACAGTATTGCGCAACATCGTTGGCATAACGGTTTCCGACCGTTATAAAATCCTCCCCTTGTCCATGGGCAGCACATTTTACAACTGCTAACTCCTTAGGCAGCTGTATCGCCTCAAGCAATTTACCAATCATTTCAGCATTCTTTATCGGAGTTCCACCCGATGTCAAGAAACCTCTTTGTAGCCAAAGCTGGCCAAAATCATGCACCACTCCAAATCCATACTGACTATCAGTCATTACAGTTGTCCTCAAATCTTTCCCAATTTCGCAAGCTTTTGTCAATGCCACCAATTCAGCAACTTGCGCAGATTTCACTCCTTTCAATGGTGATGCTTCCATGACCTCTGAAACTTTGCATACCGCATATGCTGCGCATAGCACACCATTATCATTTCTCAGGCATGATCCATCCACAAACAACACATGATCACTCTCATGCAAGGGTAGATCCCTTATGTCTGGTCTCGGTTTTGTACAGTAATCCAGCACATCCAAACAATCATGATCATCTTCCATCTTCACACCCACATTTTCAATATCTGGCAAAAGTGTCACTGGATTCACAT
Organism: Triturus cristatus; assembly: GCF_964204655.1. NCBI lineage: Eukaryota > Metazoa > Chordata > Amphibia > Caudata > Salamandridae > Triturus > Triturus cristatus. The sequence goes on along the minus strand of NC_140586.1, from coordinate 357,922,786 downwards.
TTACACATCTCTCAAGAGTCACATTTGATGCTCCCAGAATCACTTTTTCATATTTAGTCAACCGACTATGTGACATGTACTGAGTTCTGCTTCTTGTCAAAAGAATTGCCACATTGTGAGGTACGAATACCCTTACAGGATATCCCATTATGATTCCCTCACTCTGTTCCAGGCTTCTGCATGTTGCTGCCACAGATTTCAGACAACCTGGTAAACCCACAGCTACAGGGTCAAGTGTCGATGAGAAGTACGCAATAGGCCTTCTCAGTAATCCATGTTTCTGAATTAACACTGAAAGTGCACATCCATTTCTTTCACTGCAGTACAGCTCAAATTCCTTTTCGTAGTCAGGCATACCCAAAGCTGGAGCCTCACACATTTTACTTTTGAGCTCTTCAAATGCTGCCATTTGTTCTGCATCTAGATCCAATGGATCTGTCATCTCACTTTTTGTCAGTTTAATCAGTGGCTTTGCTATCAGCGAAAAATTAATTATCCACTGACGACAATAACCCACCATACCCAGGAACATTCTCACTTCTCTCTGGGTTTTTGGAGCTTTCATTTCTCTGATTATTCTGATCCTGTCATCAGTCACTTTTCTCAGACCCTTTTCAATATTGTGTCCAAGATAATGCACCTCTTTCTTGCAAAATTGCAATTTGGCTGGAGATACCTTTAACCCTCCATCTGCCAGATGATTCAGTAAAGCTATGGTATCTACTTCACAAGCTTCACGTGTCTTTGATGCCACCAGTAGGTCATCAATATACTGCACTAGCACTGAACTCTCGGGCATGATCAAACTTTCCAACGATTTCTTCAATAACTGATTGAATATCGAAGGACTCTCCGTATACCCCTGTGGGATACGACACCATGCTAAGATACGCTGGCCAAACCTAAATGCAAAAATCGTCTGGCTATCATGATGCAATGGAATTGAAAAGAACGCATGACACAAATCAATCACTGTATACCACTCAGCATCATGTGGAATTTGATACAGGATCACTGATGGATTTGGCACAATAGGACAACATGCCACCACAATTTGATTAACTTTTCTCAAATCCTGTACAATCCTAAATTTCCCATTGGGCTTTTTTAGTCCCATTATCGGTGAATTACACGGACTACTCAGTAGTTCTCTCAGGACTCCTTGCTGAATCATTTTCTCAATTATAGGAGTTATCCCTTCAATTATTTCTGGTGTCATTTTGTATTGAGGAATGTTAGGATATGTAATTCCCTCTTTTACTGCAATTTTCACTGGATCTACATTATTCATCAATCCCACATCCTCTCCAGTAAAATCCCAAACTGCCCTTTTCACTGTGTCTCTTAGTTCTCGAGGCAAATCCTCCGGATTAAACACAGCAAATGCACCAATTAACTCACTTTCTCTATTCTCTAGAGTCACTCGGTACAAAACATCTTCATCTGGTGTCTCAAAAGCTATTCCATCCGGTGTACAAAAAATTGTACAGTTCATTTTGCACAACAAGTCCCTACCCAATAGGTTCACTGGACTAGTGTCACAGACAATGAATCTGTGCATGTCTGAAAATTTCCCTATCTGTACTCTTACAGGTTCAGTAAGACGTGTTCTGATTTGCGTATTGGCTACACCAACTACTTGGATTGCTTCATCCGAGAGAGGAAGATTTCTAACATCTGTTGACCTGACAGTTGATCTTGTCGCACCTGTGTCTACCAAAAAAGTAACACTCTCCTCATTTATTTTCCCATCCACAAATGGTCCTGCCTGGTCTATTTCTAGAGTTGCACCAAGTATGCACTCTTCTTCCTCTCCTCGGCACCGTCAATAATCACCCTCAGATTCACTCCCTTCACTCTTTAACAAGTACTGTTGTACTTTGTTAGAACGTCTTGGTTTGTTTACTTGCTCATCATTGTAGAATCCTGAATCCTGATTATACTTTTGTAACCCTCTATTCTGCGGCAAGGGCGGTTTTGGCTCTTGACTCTGCTGTCTCACAACTTTCTGTTGTTGCTGCTGTTGATTATTTCCTTCGTTCTGCACCTGTTGATTTAAGGGTTTATTTTCATTACTTACTAATGGTGGATTAGGACATTCCGATCTCCAATGCCCCAATTGGCCACAGTTGTGACAAGGAAACTTTTTTTTCGCTTCCTCAAGACTTCCCTTTCCTTTCCCTGCATATCTAGGTCTATTCCCTGCATTGTTTCCTGGATTATTCGCTTGTTCCACTAACTGTGCTTCCTGTCTTTCCGCAACTTTCACTTGTGCCCACATTGCTTTCTCTTTCAGCTTTCTTTGTTTTGCTTCAATTTCATCACTGAAGTATTTTGCATGCCTCAGGATCTCATCTACTTTCTTACTCTGCCAATCCACTGTGTGCTCACGAATTCTCTCACCAATTTCAGGTCTAAGGCCATATACAAATCTGTATACAAAATGACTCAAATCTTTGTCACCCAGGTGTTCATCTCCACTGAATTGTTTAAATGCCAGTATCAGCCTCTCGTAAAAAGCATGAACTGATTCTTTCGCTTCCTGTTGTGTTCGATCTATCTTTACCCAGTCTGTCTCTTTTGCAGGAACTTTACTCTTCAGGTATACCATCACCTGATCATACTTTCTCATTACCTCTGGATCTGGTGCCCCTGTTCTTGGGTCTCTTGGATATTCTCAGTAGGCCAACTCACAACTATTTTACACTCAGTCCACAAGTCTGCTGGAACAATTATATCAAACAGACTATTCAGGTCAACCCACAGCACTTTTGACAATTTCACAAACCTATCTACCTGCCTATACCACTCGACGGGCTTTTCTCTCAATCGAGGGAAATCATTCGTGAATGATAAAATATCCTGTCTGGTCCATGGAACATGTACATATCCTCCTCCAGGTATTTCTCTCATAGGATAATTATCCACTGGTTTCTCTTTTTCTCTCACTGGAAATGCTGAATAAGTTGTTCTATCTTCAGCCTCATCTCTTTTCTTGTACCACCTATCCTTCCACTTTTCTACATCACCCCATCTTCGCAATAATGCTACCATTTCCTTAATCTGTCCTGTTCTACCAGTAGCATTCAAATTCTCAATATCCTTCTCTGTAAAATCCATCCTGTAAGTTCTTTGTAAAGCTTTCACTTTATCAATGTCAACTCCCTGCTCATTCGCTATTGCTCTTAGCCTGTCATGTGTATTTCTTGCTCTCCAGGTAATATTTTTGCACATGAACATTAGTTCACCATCATGATGACTCTTCAGAATCTCTGTTGGAACTGTTCCTGTAACAAGCTCTTCTAGTTCTACACGTAACCTAGCTACATCAATTACTTGTGAATCTTTATCCTTTTTCTGTAGAACCTTCATCCAGTCATTCAAATCTTCAACTGTTATTTCAGCAGTTTTTCTCACTGGAACCACTCTCTTTTGCGGTTCTAAAATTGGCATCCCTGAACAACTAGCTTCACTAGCATCCAATATTTCACTACATGTGTCATGTCTTGATTGTCTCAGGTCACTTCTTTCTGCTCTTTTGCCTGAATCTCCTGAAGGACCAACTGAATTTGTCAGATTATTCCCAACATATGGAATCACCAGTCCATTCTCACCTGTCCTCTGTTTGTCAAACACAGGCATAACCGGACCTATTGTTACAGGCACCGTAACAGCTTCTAGATTCTTCGTTAACTCCCTAATCTTCTCTGTCAACTCTGTTGTAGTTCTGGCTAATTGTCTGGCATTCTCATCAAGGTAATGATCACTTCTTACCTCAGGTGTCTCATTTTCTGTCTCACTAACACAAACTGTATCTCTTATCGGAGAAACAACTGGTGTACTTTTATCCGGTTCTGGTCTATATGGAGGTGGTCTCTTGTAAATCATGTCATTCAAGACCTCATCCTCATTAACTCCATATTTTCTTATTTCTGACTCAGGAACCCTTTCTGCTCCTCCTTCAACTGTTCTCATCGGATATAATCCCTCTGACATACTAACATCTCGCCACCTTTTCATTCGATCATGATGAGTCTCACGATCATGTCTCCTCCCAAACATGTACCTATAGTACCCTCCAGATCTCTGTTTTTCTCTCTCATGTACTTCCTCTTCCCATTCCACTAAAGCCTCGAACTGTGTAGGTCTCGGTTTCGGGTCTAGACATAGCATCTTTTCCCGTAAATTTCTCAACACGGCTAGATTAAATGAACCATGTTCTGGAAATGCTAGAACACCATCTTCTTTAGTATACCTAACCCAATTCTCCAACCATATACAGATATGAAACCCATGTCTTGCAGCCATGAAGGATACAGGTGTTTTCGGTGGAGGTAACAACTCACCCTCTCTTGTTTTAACATCTTTATCCTTGCTAAACCACTTTTTAATTTTACCAAAAAATGTTTTCTTCTTTTTCTCTTCTTGGTAATACATTTTAGCGTTTACCAAAAAAAAAACTCTCTACTCTTTCCGTATTATAAATATACAATACAAATTTTTCAACCAATTGCAGCGCGATTCACACTAACGCACCAATCCTGGAACGCCTACGTCACTAAATAGCCCTTCCAATCCTTGCGCGGCTCACACTAACGCACCAATCCTAGCGCGAGCACTATTCTGATCTACCATCCAATCAGAGCGCGGTCTTTCTGACGTCAACAGTCGCTGCAGTCGCTTGTCTCCTGTCTTCTGTCACTCGTCTACCCCTCCTTTACAAAATCTTTTCAGTAGACTTCGTGTCAAAATTTCTACAAAATCTATTAGTTACAACATAAAAACATCTCCATTGTCTGCTTCGCTAACCACAGAACAGTAAAGAGTGTCTATTTCTCAAGAGTCAACAAACTTTCATACATCTCCTAACCGTTTCCTCTAGGACTTATCCAAAGAGTCTTACAGTCAATAAATGTATATGCATCCACGCACATTCATACAAGAAAATATAGTACATACGCACAGAATCCTGCTTCCCGAGAACAGACAATCTGCTCCACTACAGAATTATAACATACATCAACTAAGCAAGCTTTCTTTGCCCAGTTCTTCAAACAAGCTCAGAGAATACCTATTACTCCTCCCGCGATAAGCTTTAACGGAAATCCTTACGGATCCCTGGGACTTAAGACCAGAGTTTCACAGATAACCTTCACTATCATACACACTCCTTATATACCAGAAATATCTAATAGTAACATACGACGATGTCACTGATTCCGAACCCAGACAATGTGACGCGCAACTTCAATTGTCACACGTTATTCCTTACAATTCCGTCTTTCCCGAGAGCAGCATATACTTCCCTCTGCCCTACTACGAAACTGCTACAGCTTCCAAGTTCCAGAAGCACTACATATAACTCAACATTACGACTCCAACATATAGTATTAGTACATATACCAACATGAACCAATAATCAATAATCAATAAACTAATGTACAAGCAATCTTATCAGATCAAGACAATCATCAAAAACCATCAAACTCTGCTACCAGGAAATTGATAGAGATCAGGGTGTGTATAATATTCCCACTACCACGGATAGAGTAATCTCACAGTTACACGCACATGCATACATCATACGCTAGGGCCCATTTCACTACACTAACATACGCTCAAATACTCTACCAGCAATAAACCTGTGGAAAGAAAAACTCTTAATCACCCTGCATCTATATCGAGGTCGATAAGACCTGGTTTTTGTGACTGTCCTTAAACATAATCTATACAACATATACAGCAATGATCAAAAATGTAAACCCAATAATTGACAAGAAAGAATATCCAACACCATGTTTAAAATTATATTGCTTTATCTAAAATTAGTCAAAGGAAATCAATCAGAGTAAATCATTTTCTCATAGTTACCTATTCTAGCTAAATGTCAGAACGGGTCAGGACAAGTCTCTCGGTAAATGTCTCTCAAGACGAAGTCCCTTCAGCATCGATCCTCAGCAACGCAGATTCGGTACGCGGCAAAGGCAAAATGGCAAGTGGCAAAAAACCCTCTCTAGGCTAACATTTCTTATAGTGTCTAAAAAGATACATTGGAAACATAGAAAAGGTTGTAATGTCCGCCGGACCTGCTGAGCAGAGCGAGAAGGAAAGGATGTAACATCGCTACATTTGAAAATCTCCGCTCAGGAAAAGTTCACATAATAAAGACTACGGAACAGGAACCAAGAAATAAAAAATGTATCTTGTTAATTCTACTTCTCCTCGGCAATCGAGCCACAGTTCAGAGTTTTTCTCTAAGGCTCCTTTGTTTCCCAAGGCTGCCAAGGACATTTTCATTTCACTTGGAGATCTCCCAAAACTGCTGCTGTCCTCATGGAAAGTTTTCAAACAAGCAAGCAAGGACCATGGTCAGTTAGCTTCAGGACCATTTCCAGCAGGGGTCTCCCTCGTCACAGTTTTCATATTATAAATCACAGCCAGGCTTACAAATCGGCCATCTTTTCTAGGCCATCATAGGCCTCAATAGACCATCTTAATTAAAAGAAACAAAAACAACGTTACCACAGCATAGTGATTAAACAGTGTTAACCCCACTAATACCCTTATGTGTATGCATTTATCTAGCACTTGCAACATAGAAAAGCATTAATTCGGAAAGCATTTTGTGCTCAAAAATAAACAGCACATAGCAACGTTGAAACATGAAAACACGCACGTTATTTTTAAACAGCACATTTATGCACACCCACGTGTAACTCTCTCTTGTTAGGACAAACGGATTGATTAATATAAACGCACTTGCACAAGACAAATAATTAATTGCTAGTAATTAATAAAATTAATATGACAAATAGACATGCCAGAGCTTCAAAAGCCAGCGAATTTTCAAACAGAAAACTCTGCTCCAGCACTACCACTTCACAGACATGTAAAGCATCAACCTAAAGAACTCTCATAGATTTCCCCAAGCGCTACCACCGTAACATGAAAAAGTTTGTCACCTCAATTGCTCCCTTTTTCCGTAAAACGCTGTCTGATACTCTTTAAAGAATGTGACTGTGAAAAATCTGGTTCTGGGAAATAACTTATTAGATAAAAACTATTCTTTAGTGCTGGTATTGTTCATAGATTCACAAGTGGCCTATTACCCGTCCATGTGAAGCGTTTGTGTAGGGTGTGCACCTGCCCATTTTCACATATTGCTTACTTTTATTACCGTTTGTCTTTTGCCTGCACATCAATGCTTCTGTGTTCGTACCTCACCAACCTCATTTATTATGAGGCTTAGTTCTGCATCTCCACCGGTCTCCTGCCATGTATCTCAGCATCCTTTCCCATGTGTCACTCATACACTGCTGCCACCCTTTTAGTGTGCCTCCGCATCATGTGCCTCACTCCTGAATCCTCCACAAACTCTTTCTATGTAGCTGAATATCATTTACCATGTCTCAAACCTGCATTCCCACCATTCTCCTTCCATGTATCTCCTTGTCGTTACCCTTCTGTCTCAATCCTTTGTCTCCACCATATCTTATTGCGCTCTTACCATATGTCTCACTCCTGGATCTGCCGCTGTCTTTTTGAAGATGTCATCTGCCTTAACCATGTGCCTTTTCTACACGTCTTCTTTTGTCTCCAATACTTGTGTATCGGTGTCTTCGACCTTCAGTTCCTCAGATCTACTCTTTTCAACGCATTTCTGTCATGTCATTTCTGTATCTCCACATGTATGTCTCTTTTTCTGCATTCTTGACCATGTGCCTCAGTCAAGCCTGCATTATGTGTTTGTCTTCATCAGGCGGCAAGAAGATCGCTTGTCCTATAGAAACTTCCTGCGTTCGCTACGTGGAGTCCGGCGAGGGACCTTCCAGCTTGTGGGTCAGATGCAAACCTCCAACGAGCAGGAGACCAAGGTTTGGAGACAAGCAGACAGGTGAGGACAGCATACAGTCCAAGATATCAACTCACTGTCCTCATGGAAGGCCTGCTCAGTCACCGCACTCACTATAGTGCTTGCTCACTAGAACTGTGCTGCTCACAATCACGATACGCACTCTGACACTTATAGCACTGCTTGCATTCACCATTCTCCAAGAAACATCTTAAAACTTGGCTTTTCAACAATTTGTTAGCTTCAGAGTCCTGCCATTTTTGTTCTGTCAGCGGCGGGACACTCTTGTTGAGTAGCAGTGCGCTATATTAAATTCCGGTCATTCATTAATTCGTATCATTAATCCCAATCACCTTCGTCCTTCTCACACATAAACTATCAGTGCTCACATTCACCTACCACTGCCCTTTCAGGAGGCTACAATTGCCCTAGTGGCCCTCTGTTGTCTCTTCCAACAGCACCCATTTCTTCTTTTCTATTGGTCCTCTGTTCTCCTTTGCCAGCCCTCGTCTGATTTTCCATTCTCTTTTTTCAGCCCTCTATTTTCTTTTAGCAGCTATCTGTTCTTTTATGTCATCTTTCTGTTCTCTTGCCAGCCCTCTCTTCCCTTTTGCCAGCCCCGTTCTGTTTTTACAGCCCCTCTCTGTTTGTTTAGTCCCCGTTCTCTTTTTCAGTCGTTTTAACTTTTCATTCCTGTATTCTCTTTTGTCATCTGTTCTCTTTTGTCGTCTCTCCTTTCTCTTTAGTCAGCCTTCAGTTCTCTTTGTCCCTCCTGTCTGTTTCCCTCCGATCTCGCTCATCTCTCCAGCCTCTCTCCTCCCTCAATGCTTTCATTGGTTCTCCATTCCCAGTCACTGGCCCTCCATTATCTCTTACGGTGGCCATCCATTCTCCTTCTCAGTAGTCATCCATTCCATAACTGGCCCTCTGATTACTTTTATTGTCCCTTATTTCTGTCTTCCATTTTCCCTTTCCATGCCCATGCTTTGTCCCTTTTTAATCTGCTCTTCCTTCTCTTTATTTTTTTTTTTTAATGATGTACAAGCGCTTTACATCAAAAACTAGAAACAACATTGGGTTACCTCAGAAAGGGAATAGTGGTAAAAAAACAACAACAGTGGAACAATCAAATCCAAGAAATATAGTCTGGACTCAAGAAGGTGTGAAAGATGGCAACAGATGATCATTCGCTCAGGAACTGCTAAAACAGACAGATGTCTCTTGAATTGTTTCTTGAATACCGGGAGTGGAGCTAGTTTTCTAGGGGTGGCTGGACCGGGGTTGCTGGACCAGGGCCCAGGTCCAGAAACGCTGGACCATTAATTATCAAGCCAGTAAGGTATACAGGAAAGGAGCTTCTTGATTTTGCCCAGGCTAAAGGGAGCTGTTGTACTTTTGATCTGATTAAAAATCAAGCACATGAGAAACAAAAATGTTCCTGTGGCTTTGCGCTCCCACCATAAAAGATGGTTAAGGTGCTCCAAATTCACAGAAACAACTATGAGGCAAAGCTGTTACAACCCCCAGACCAAATAAAAGCTCACTGCGGCCTCATTAACATCAGATCCATTGCCAAACATATGTACGAGGTAGCAGACACCATATCATCACATAAGCTAGATGTCCTGTTCCTCATGGAAACCTGGGCCGACGCTGCCTTAGACCCGGATTTTATGGTAGCAGCTCTGCAGGGTTTCCTGTAACCCTGGGCGTAGTTTGCATAGTTGCAGTACATGTAGCTACACGAAGTATACTTTGAACTACACTCAGCTACGCAAACAGCATAGTGCATAGCTGTTGGCACTGTGTGCTTGTCTGCTCTGTGCAATAATTGCAAACAGCATTTTGCACAGTGCAAGTTATGATAACATAAGTATCTCTGTCTTTATATGCTGAAATGCATATAGTCATTTCACAACAGTGAAAATGATAAATTAGCAAGCAGTGAGAGAGGTGATGATTTTGGGATCCTCCCTAACCTAGGGAGAGAACCAAGCAGATGCCTTGAAAACAAAAAGCACATATTCTTAAATGATTCAGTGGTGGTCCCATCCTCTTAGGACCACCCCAAGCACAGTTATTGGCAAAAATACAATCCCAACAAAAGGCCCTGCAAAGCATTATGGGACGAGATTAGCAGTGGGCAGTGAATATTATAGTATCCAATATCAAAATAATTCTACAAAGAGCTGCAGTTCAACTAGTCGTTACTAGATGTCCCTCACGTGTCAAATGCAAAAGCATTGAAATTATTATTACATCAAGCTGCAGTTCCACTAGTCTTTACTAGATATCCCTCACGAGTCAAATGCAAAAGCTTCATGAAAGGGTTTCAGTGCTTTTGCATTTGACTTGTGAGGGACATCTAGTAACGACTAGTGGAACTGCAGCTTGAAGTAATAATAATTTCAATGCTTTTGCATTTGACTCGTGAGGGACATCTAGTATCGACTAGTTGAACTGCAGATCTTTGTAGAATTATTTTGATATTGGACACTATAATATTCACTGCCCACTGCTAAACTTGTCCCATAATGCTTTGCAGGGCCTTTGGTTGGGATTGTATTTTTGCCCATAACTGTGCTTGGGGTGGTCCTAGGAGAAAGGGACCACCACTGAATCGTTCACCAGCATGATATGCACTTTGTGTTCAAGGCATCTGCTTGGTCCTCCCCCTAGGTTAGGGGGGACCCCAAAATCATCACCTCTCTCATTGCCTAATATTTTCATTTACAGTTCACTTTTGTGAATTGGTTATATGCTTTTTAGCATGCAAAATTACTTTATCAAAGCATTTGAGGGTGTTGTTGATTTTGCTGCTAAGGTAGTGCGTAGTAGTGCAAACTACGCATGCTCCATGAGTGTAGCGTAGTACTACGCCCAGGGTTAGTTTCCTGTCATTTAGGGTAGACAGGCCAATAAAGAGGGGAGGGGAAGTTGCTGTAATCTATAGGGAAATGTTCGACCTTCTCACCAGCTCCCACACCTTACTGTGAAACACTCCATTTCACCTTAGCAGCTAATGCAAAAAAACAACTTTAGGGGCATACTCCTCTATCGTCCTCCAGGCACCAGAAGTACGTTTACCAACAACCTAGATGTAGTCATGGAACCCATCCTCTCCACCAATGTGTTCACCATCCGTGGCGATTTTAATGTTTATCTGGAAGATAGGGGGGAAAAAGACACCAGGTCTCTACTAGAGACCCTAGGGACACTAGGTCTATCTCAATTGGTGCACAAGCCCACTCATGAGGCCGGACACACACTGGATGGCATTTTTACATCCGTATCAGGCCTAAAAATAAAGGACGTTCACCCTGACCACTCCTTAGTCACATTCAACTACACTATCCCTAAAGTCCAGAAAAGAGGAGTAGCTGATTCTCACTCATTAACATATAGGGCCTGGAACAAGACTGATAAAGCCATGCTTCGCATCCAACTAGACAGGACATGACCTCTGTTAAATATGTCCCTAGACTTAGCAGCTAGGGATTATACGGAATGTCTTAATGAAGCAATTGGGGCCACGTTACCCACTAGAAAAATTTCAGGGAACCGCAGCATACCTTCAGCCCCTTGGTTTACTGAGGCCTAACAACCGGAAAAGCAAAAATGTTGTAGGCTGGAAAGAGGCTGGAGAGCAAAATATGATACATCAGACAAAGGCATTTATAAGCGGAGTTATATCAATACAAAACTCTGCTGATCGCAGAAAAAAGGGCATGTTTTACGAGGCAGATTGAAAAAGCAAAGAACTCCTCCAAAGAACTGTTCGGGGTAGTAGAGAAGCTTTCATCTCTGCCAAAGAAAAAATGCACTAAGAACGACAACAGCTTTTGTGACGCTTTTAGAAATAAAGTCAAAAATATTTATGATTCTTTTGAATCAACTCCCACTCCGGTTCCTATTGATATACGCCCTTGCGTAGATCCCAAAGACAATATTTTTAGCAGCTTCTTGAAGATTAACACGGAACTAGTGGAAAAACATATCAATTAAACTAAATCTGGGTCCCCTTTAGATCCTTGTTCTCCCGCTTTTCTGAAAGAGATAGCCAAAGAGGTTAGCCCTTTGCTTACAGAAATTTTTAACAATATGTTTAGTTCCGGCACCTTTCCGTTCATGTGGAAGGATGCGTCAATACTCCCTCTGATCTATAAAAAAAAAAAAATCTGGATGACTCGAACCACAATAATTATCGCCCTATATCTAGTTTGCCACTCCCGGCAAAAATAGTGGAGAAAATTATGAACAGGCAGCTATCTTACAGGAAAATAACGTACTCGATCCCTCCCAATTTGGCTTTCGCCCAGAACACAGTACAGAAACAGCACTAATTAAAACCACCAAGAGATCAGGAAGGTGATGGATAATGGGGGCGCCGCCGCCCTCATCCTCCTGGATCTCTCGGCGGCCTTCCATACTGTGGATCATAACCTACTGCTAGTGCGACTGGAAACGCTAGGGGTCAAGGGCCTGGCACTAGCCCTGCTGTCCTCCTTTCTAAAGGATAAGAGACAAACGGTGGCACTAGGCTAGTCTGAATCAACATCGTACGTCCTCCCATGCGGGGTCCCACAGGGCTCGTCGCTTAGACCGGTGCTTTTTAACATTTATGTTTCAGAACTTGCCCCATTGATCCAAGACTTTGGCTTTAGCCTTACTTCATACGCCGATGACACCCAGATGGTGGTGGCAGTGTATGAAAATCAAGCTTCCCCATCAATGCAGTTTCAAAGCTGCATGATGGAAATAAATAGATGGATGTGAAACCACTGTCTTAGGCTCAATTCCGGGAAAACAGAAGTGGTTATCTTTGGGAACTTGCACCTTTGGCGGCCAGCGGCTATGGGGGAACCGCCAAAACCAGTCCAGAAGGCAAAAAACTTGGGGCTGCTGATCGATAATAAACTCACCTTATCTCAGCAGACCAATGCCATCGTAACTTCCTCCCATTTTCTGATAAAAAATTGAAGAAAGTTCTAACTTATATTCCTGATGACTCCAAAAGGGCGGAAGTGACTACACTCGTGCAGTCAAAGCTGGACTACTGCAATGGACTTTACCTTAATATGCAGAAGCAATACTTAAAAAAACTCCAGATGATTCAAAACTCATCTGCCAGACTTCTTCTAAATGTCCCTAAATATTAGTCTGTAACCAAGGAAATTCGAAGACTTCACTGGCTAGCGCATTACGTTCAAAGCCTTGAACGACTCCGGACCAATGTTTCTCAAGAAGCTTTTCTCCTGGTATCACCCAGCCAGACAACTGCTCTCATCTGACACCAGATTCCTGATGGTTTCCAGGATCCGAACCTTATGCTGGGGAGGTCGTAGCATCTCCTATGGCACAGCAAAATTATGGAATGGGCTACCATTTGCTATTAGAAATGCCGGCTCTCACCACGTTCAGAAAAGACCTAAAGACATGGCTTTTTCAGAACTAGCTGGTTCCTCCAGGGCTTACCACTGTATAAGTACCAAGTCACCTCTGTGTATTTGTGCGCTCAAGTTTTATTAACATTAACATAAGCAAGTGTCATTCCATTTCTCCTCGGGTTCTCCGAATGGCTCTTCCATTCCCAGCTTGACGAATGTTACACCACTATGTGGATGAAACGGAAATTCTCCACAGACAGTGGTAAAAAGTTCACTTTGGGGCACAGACATGACCTGTGCTTTCTTTGTTATCCTTGGGTGTCGCTTCCATCTTTTCAGCTGTTCGGCCATGTCTAGAACTGATGCCAAAGCCACTTTGTAGTGCTTTTGCTCCCAGTTCCAGCTTCTCTGGATTTTGACGCACATGCTTTCTGTTTCTAGTTTGTGTTTCCTTATTCCGCAGTTTATGGTGCACAATCTAAAAGACTGTTAGAGGAACCACTCAATCAGTGGCCATAAAAGACTGTCCTTGCAACACCACAATTTGGTACCACGCAACAATACAGCTACAGGACGACTATGTAACCTGTAGGCATGAAATTACAAAAAAAGCTCTACCAACCACAGAGGCATAAGATCTACAAGCAGATGTTTAGTCATTCAACATCCAAGAGTGACAATATCCACATGATGCCCGCTGAACAAGAGGGAAGATAGTTCAAAGGGGGTGCATATCTGCACTGTGTGGAGTCCGGGAGCTGGCCAAAAGCTCATCTTACTGACGCAGACCAAGTTGCACCCAAAAGGATGAGAGGAACACCCCAAGAACCAAAAAGATCTGGAAGTCACCTGCCCAGCATAAAGGAACAGAACATGTTCAAAGCAACAGAATATCACCTTACGGTGCTCCTGACCTGGGGAGAGAGGTACAGGTGACATTTTCATTCCTAACAGAATTACATCTCCCCGCAATTTAGGCAGCTTGGGGAAAACGAGACCTAGCATACTTTTGCCACATGCCATGGAGAACTTGACTGCCCAACCCCAAGAGATCCTCTGAGGCACCCTCTGACTAATACACCCAAGAAAGGACCTTAGAGAGCTGATGAACAGGAGAAGGGTCCAGAGGTGAGAAGACCCTTTAGGGGAACGCATGGAAAAGGGGAATCAAACTACGCAGTTCAGACACCCGCTTCATCCAATAATATGTCTGTTGATATCATGGGGCTACATTTCAACTGAAGAACTATAAAATAGAAAAATACACCTTCATAGAATATTAGCAGAACATGACGATGGTATGAGCATTAGTTGTAGAAGACCTATAATGTATGAGAGGAAGCAACCGAGCCATCTGCCCTGCAGGGCAAGATTAAGATCTTCACAGTCTGATCAGCTACTGCACCCGGCTTGCCAATCCAGACCATACAGCAACTCTACTCTAACCGACCACAGAACACTAGCACATGATCAATTCATCAAAGGGAGGCGTGCACCGACCTCTTAAAAAAAGCAGCAATGCTTGTCTAAAGCTGCACCAAACACCCTAGTAGAAAGGGCTCAACTACCAAATTATACTGTCCCAAAAGCCTTAGTAAGGAATGGTATGGGCATGCCCATAACATTACCATCAGTATACGTCCAAAATGGGAAACCGTACACATTTCCTAATATTTGTAGGTTTTAGACACTTCCCCTGCACATTGATCCACTAAGCCCTTTAGAGATGTGCTTGTGGTCAAAAATCGTAGATCTAACTATCGTAACTTGTACCTTTAGCCAGGTTCCTGTAGTTCCCCAATAAACCTCCTGATTGTTTTCAGAAGCAGTAAAAATTATCTTATTCCTTATTGCGTTTTTGGACTTGAAGGTTTGGTTCTTGAAGCATTAGCAGTCAGACTGGCAGTGGCTTCAGAAAATCACAATGCAAGTTGTTCTTGCTTGTTTATTCTGCTATTGGAGCAGAAGGTATATCCTCTCGATTGCAACTGAAACAGTTCTAAAAAAAGAGTAAAATAAGAACTATTGGGCACCCATTATGATCAACAGCAATGGACCTGATGTGGCTATTCTTCTGCCCATTTATATGCTAACAAATAGCCACAGCTTCGCTTTGACAAAACATCCATTTGAGTCAATGGCATTCCATCACATTAGTTAATGAGAGGAAAGCTGGCCAATGGCGTCCCATGCTTTTAGCTTCATGAAATGGAGATTGGCCAATAGCGTCCTGTGACTTTAGTTTCATGAGTTGGAAGTAGGTCAATTATGTCCTGTGACAGAAGCATGATAAGGTGTAATCTCGCCAGTGGCATTATGTAACTTTATTTTCATGAGACGGGCAGGGTCCTATGGTGCTACATGACTTCAATTTCAAGAGTTTGAAGGGGGACAATGGTGCACCATGATTTTAGTTCCAAAAGTTGGAAGTTAGTCATCTTTGTGGCTGTCATTTCAGCCCATGAGTTCAGTGGCCTTCACTCTTTGTGTTTTGGAATCCTAATTATTCTTTCATAGCAACTGAGTGCTGCACACCCATCAATCCTATATTTATGAGCAAGTTTTAGGTTCCCATATACACCAGGAGATAGGTTAAGTTGTCTTTCTTTCATTCATTCTTTAAGCTCATTTTTAATGAAAAAGCATAGATAATCAACAACCAATACAATACTGCAGCATTGTAGGTCATGTATATCAAAGAAGGAGTCACCAGCAGCATACTTTTATACTTCTGCACCATTGGCACACATACAAGTCAGATATATTTTCACCAAGACCATTCAACCCCAGAATGTTCACACCAGGTCCTTGTATGGTTTCCCTGATGCCCGTATTTTTCACACTTTTTAAGCCATCCTCTCCCTTCATATATTTGCTTTTTAGCCAACATGCACAAATCCATGTCTGTCTTCATTGGTCGATTTCTGGGGACGAGGAACACCGCACTGTTGTAACACATTCCTTCTTGCGACTATGATCCCCAATCTGAATAGGCCCCCCTAATATTTCTGTAAGGTGGCTTCTCCCCATATATCTAACATAGCTAGTTTGGTGGAGGGCAACCTTGGACACTTTGTGTGCTCAGCGGGACAATTCCCCACTCCCTTCCAATAGTGCCTTATTCAGGCGTCTCCCAACAGTGTGTGGATGAAGCTGCACCTGATCCAGCATCCTCTGAGACAACAATCAGATGGCCCACTACTGATCTTTGCCAGGAGTGTTCCAGTGAGGTATGCTCTGTGTAAAATTTGTAGTTGTACCAGTAAGAAACTGGTACTCAAACACCACTCTCGGGCGCACAGTGCCTCTGCCCATCCCCCATCCTAGTCTTCTTCTTGTTTTACATTTAGGGCCTCTAGTGTATCTGGAGCATTATTAATTATTTTCATATAGATTCACGATATAACACCTTGTTGGTGGGGTGCAGACATTATTCTGTCCTCAAAAGGGGAGGTGTCTTCAATCGTTGGCCGCCATCAGGACATGGATGGCCAGGGCATGTCTTAATTGTAAATGTTTATAGGTCTGAGTCCGCTAATTCACATTCCCTTAGAAGGCTCTCAAACGGTACAATTCCCTCAGTCCCACACGTTTCCTAGCTTACTAACACTTGTTATGTCCCAGGTGTTAAAACCCTGCAGGCCAATCACCTTCTGTAACAAATCACTTACCCCTAGCAGTGTTGCTTTCATTAGCATCCCGTCCCATTTCAAGTATGTGGTGGTCCTATCTCATGCCTTAATTACTGATTGAGTGTGCTGCAGGAGTGTCGCTCTTACCATTGTGTATAAAACACAGGCAGGTGTCCTTTGAATCCATTGCTTGTCCATCTGTCCTCAGTGAGGGTGTATCAAGCGGAGCGAAGACCCATGCATTGACTGTTAGTAGCCGAGAGGCCTAATAGTATACTTGGACGTCTGGGAGGGCACTGCCCTCCTCATACACCAATTTCTGTCCTTTCTTGTGCAATTAGCAGCTGTATATGCTGTAAAATTTCAATGTTGAATGCATTAGGGAAAATTAATTTGACATGAAAGATTCTTTGAACCCTACCTATTTTCCTTTTGGCTGTGTCCTGAATCATATAATGCTAAAATATAAGATATAATCTTGGCAGAACAATCATATGCCCCCTCCTATGTAGTCTGTAAACACATCATTTACTGGTGCATTTTCAAAAGCAGCTGCTTAGCCAGGCAGTCCTTCACAACCTGTTTCGTTAATGCCTGACCTGAATTAGCACCCACGGCCATTGTTTTCAGAAAAGTACTGCTTCGTAGTAACTTACTCTTAGCTAAATGCTTCAGCTTTTACACACAAAAGTAACGGGAGAGTAAGCTGAGTCATTTGTATTACACCATACTGAAACATGAGCAGGCTACATAGGACTGTCATTCCTTGTGTTCTCAGTGCTCATAAACGCACTCAACGTCTCTGGCCAAGCAGTGGTATGCAGTGTTACCTTTGAGCTGTTTTCTGCATAGTAATGGGTTAGACACATAAATCACCTAAGAGGACGGACGGGTTCAGGAAGAGGCCCAGTAGCCATGGGCATCAGTCTTGTGATACTGATGTCTCAGTGTCTCGTCATACCAGCAGAAGGCCTAGGGGTCTCAATGGTTAGAAGGGGAGAGGAGCCAGGTTGTGTGTTCTGCAATCAGCATAGTGCTTCTTTTCTCATGCACGTTTTCTCTAATCTCTGGTATCCTTCGATGTTGTTGGTCCTCAATCTTCTATTCCATATCAAACAGCTTTGCTAACTCTTATTGACTCCGTACCGCTCACAGGTATCAGCGCTTCACTCCGAAAGCGCCCCTAATTTAACTTTCTCGTCCTCTGAACTGCCCTGTATTGTTCATTCTCAATGTACATCCAGCTGTGCATTTTCCCTCTAACCATCCCTCTGGGGTCTTCACTTTGTCTCCTTAGCTCAAAGGTGTATATGGCAGATCTGGAATCCGCGCTGCATTACACACTACGCGTGGAAGTGGCCAAGTTTCCAGTTCTAGATGGTGACAGACTAGCTGCACTGAAGAAATATGTTCATGTGCTGGCCAAGGTGAGTGTACATAATCCCCTACAGGTATACCATTTTTCTGGGCTATGAACCAGTGATAGTGTTCTCTCCTGACTGCCACAAATGTTGGGAACTACCAGAGAGAGCCAGCTTTTGATACATGTGATAGGCTGCCTCTGCCACATGCAAGACAGTTCTCCACTTCCCCACACACCGTGTGATTGATATTGGTTGATATTGCAGTGTTTGCAGTATATACTAAAACACTGTTTGGCAGGTGCATGGTGAATGAGAGAGAGAGAAAGAAAGAGCGAGGAAAAAAAAGAAAGTCATCTGCTGATTGTATGGCAGGCAGGGCAAGGCTTGGCCAGCCTATCAAAGCACCGCCGCCACATACCAAATTAATCCAGCCTTTATTATTAAGAAACCAAAAAGGCTGCCAGCAAAGGTCTGGCCACTTGGCACACACAACTATGGGAAATGTATGCTATTTAACCTCTTATGAACCACAGCCTGGATCCAAGGATCTGTCTTGCAGCAGCAAGGTCATCGCCCTAAACCTCTTGAAGTTGCTTCCCTCTCCCTCTTTAGTACTTTGCAGCATGCATCAAATACAATTTCATGTTCTATGCAAATGGCCGTACATTGAAACTACAACTGATGACGGGTGTAATGCTTGCAGAAGCCTCTGTCTTGCTACATCTAGGGCCTCATCCAACTATGCCATAGGATCCAAGTTGCACCTCACTAATGAAGCCCAACAAGGCTGAGCCAGTCTGGGGTTATTTGTGGTTCATAGCATGTGTGGCTGTATATAGACATGCTGTGCATACTCCTGTATCTAGTGTTGGGCTCAGACTGCTGCAACTTGTTTTTATTTTAAGAAGTCTTTAGAGTCACATGGAATTATGTGACTACTACCTTAGTTGGCAATGCGCTTAGGCGCCGACTCCATTGTTAGATTTTTTTCTCCACCATCAGGTTCAGAAGCATATTGACGGTGCTCTCGAGCTCTATATTGTCAACATTTATTTCTTCAAGCCTGCACAGTCAAATCTTCTACTGCAGTTGCTGAGAAGATTTCTTTATCGACCGTTGTCCTTTTTCTTCCCACTCAATGTGCTTCAGAGGCAGTTACTGAAGACTGGGTCCCTAGCTCTCAGGGCTCCACGCATCATCCATCGTCAGCTCCTGAGAATGATGAGGCGTAGAGGGTGATGGACTGGATACCCTTCAGAAAATGTCCTCCGTGCCACACCAGATACCGCTGGCCCGACCTCCGCAAGTGCTTTAATCTGTCTTTCCCCCCGGTCACAACACCACCTGCACCTTCTGCTTGGCTTTCAGGTGCAAGAAGACCCTTTACTAATGGAGAGACAGATGCTGGGCACACATCAACATGTGGTGGTCCATAGAAGACACACCGGACAACTTCAACGAAGCTGACCTCCTCAAAGCCCAAGAAGAAAAGGCTGCAGTGTTGTCAGATATCCCAGCCAGAGGTCATTGATTCCGGCTCCCCTGAACCAAAAGAAGAGAGGGATGAAGACATTTTATCCACCTCACTGGACACCAGCTCTTGCACTAAGTCCACCATGAGAGCTGTGAGTATGGTTGAAGCCAAAGTATGTAAACCTGGTTCCAAATTGTACATTGAGGCAGAGAACGGCCCCTGTGGGGTTAAAACATTGAGTTTCATGCACACGCCCCTGCCGCCTGCTGTTCCTCAGTTACCTTCGGGCTCCGGTCAGCACCTAAAGCAAGACACCAAAGCTAAGATGGGATCCAGCCAAGAGCTCCAAACTCCATTTGACTTCGAGTCTGAAAAAGCCTGTTGGCACAGTGACTCCATAACATGCTTCAAAGCCAAAGGCCCCACCGGCATCAAGCCTCATTTGTCGCCTAGGCCACTTTCCACGGGCAACTTCAAGAACTTTGACTGAGCCATTCTTCAAAAGCTCCAGCAAGAGTCTGATGAGTCAGGGAATTATTTCCATCCGTCTCAGTATGAGGAACATCCCTTCAGGCACTGAAGAGAATATGCCCAAAAAGAGGAGGCGGGCCTTTGATCGAGACATGCCAGCATTGGACGACTCTTTCCAGCCTGCAGCGCAAAAAAGACAGAGTCAAAGCTACCAGTCTCCCACCTGCCCCTTCACCATCTCCACTTCCCCCACCACCACCACCTCCTCGATTCTCCACAACGATCTTCACAGTGCTGCATTGACATCGGAAGTCCTAGTCCCCATTCCCAATCAGAGGACTAAGACCCACCCTCTTTGGTCCACAGATGGCCTGTGGAATGCTTATGATATAGACCCCCCATGGGGTGCAAACCTGTAGCATTTCCCACTGAGGGCTTCCCCCAACAACTCTGCAGCATACCATGGGGTAATACAGCGGGCAGTGGCATACCATAAGGTGGATATGCACACTACTCCTGAGGAAGAAGATTTTCTGGTAGGGATGCTCTCTAGATCGGAACACTGTCCAGTTTCTCCCAATGTTAAAGGGGAAGTTTTAGATTGCCCCTAATACCTTTAGTGGCCAGTCAAATCTTGGGTGGTTACACCCAGAGTGGAAAAGACAAAAGACGTTTAAGGAAAATGCTACTTACCAGTATGCATTTGTTCTTGGCATGTAGAGCTGCAGAATATCATACTTTTGCATAGATCGCCATCTGGTGTTGGTCTTGGATGCTTGCACCTTATTGTTGTCTTGGAAGAAGTCTTTTGTAATCAGAAGATAGGTGACTCCTCCCTTGGACGATAGTGCACATGGGCATCGACTCCATCCTTAGATTGTTTTTCGCCATGATGGGAAATGATGGAGTTTGTAAGAAACAGAAAAGATGTCCATGTGAATATATCTAAGTAAGATAACACTGCAACAGATACAGGTTCCGGGGAGGTGGGTGGGCGTATGATATTCTGCAGCTCTACATGCCAAGAACAGATGCATACTGGTAAGTAGCATTTTCCGTTCGAGGCATATGAGCTGCAGAATTCATACTTTTGCATAGACTGTACAGCAGTGTCTCCCCTAGCGGTGGTCTCCTGTATCTGTTGCAGTTGTTTGGAAAAGTGTCTTAAGAACAGCCTGGCCTACATAAGCCTATTGCTTCGCCTGCACGTCTACACAATAGTGTTTGGTGAAGGTGTATGTAGTAGACCATGTCGCTGATTTACAAATGTCTTCTAGGGGAATGTTCCCTAAGAATGCCCTGGAAGCCCCTATTTTGCGTGTTGAGTGCGCTCTAGGGGGAATTGTTAATGTGCGTTTTGCTTTCTGGTAGCATATTTGAATGCATTTGACTATCCACCTGGCAATCCCAGCTTTGGAGATGGGGTTCCCTTTTTGTGGTGGTGAGAAAGCTACAAACAGTTGGTTTGTCTTTCTAAAATGTTTAATCCTGTCAATGTAAGAAAGTATGGCTCTTTTTACGCCAAGTGTGTGAAGAGCTCTCTCTGCTACGGAATCTGGGTTTTGGAAAAACACTGGTAACTCTACCGATTGATTAAGATGAAAAGCAGAGATTACTTTGGGAAGGAATTTTGGATTTGTTCTAAGAACCACCTTGTTACGATGTATTTGTAAGAATGGTTCTTGTATGGTTAAAGCCTGGATCTCACTTACTCTCCTGAGAGAGGCGATTGCGACAAGGAAAGCTACTTTCCATGTAAGGAACTGCAGTTCACATTTGTGTAAAAGTTCAAATGGGGGACCCATGAGCCTAGTAAGAACAATGTTTAGGTTCCACACTGGAGAGGGTGGCAGTTTGGGAGGAATTATCCTTTTAAGGCCTTCCATAAAAGCTTTGATAGCGGGTACTCTGAACAATGACAAATGTCTGTTTTGCAGGTAGGCGGCAAGAGCAGCCAGATGTAATCTTATGGATGAATATGCTAGATTACATCTTTTTGGACGCAGCAAATAGCAAATGATGTTCTGAATGGAAGCATCTAGCGGGTCAATTTTGTTGTTATTGCAGTAAATGATGAATCGCTTCCATTTGGCTGCATAGCAAGCTCTAGTAAGAGGGCGTCTGGCTTCTTTGATAATGTTCATACAGTCCGGTGGGAGATTAAGATAACCAGACTCTAGGACTTCAGGAGCCAGATTGCTAGATTCAGTTGTGCTGGACTTGGGTGACGTATCTCTCCAAGGTTCTGCGTCAGCAGCTTTGGGGAGAGATGTCGTTTTTTTATGTGGAACTACTGAGAGTTCGAGGAGTGTTGTGTACCATGGTTACCGTGCCCATGTGGGAGCAACTAGGATCATCTTGAGAGACTGTTGCTTGAGCTTGCGTACTACTAGCGGAATGAGTGGGAGCATCGAAAAAGCGTACGCAAATCTACCTGAACAGTTCATCCATATCGCATTGCCCTTGGACAACGGGTGTGGAAACCTGGCGGCGAAGGTTGGGTATTTTGAGTTTTTGTGTGTGGCGAACAGATCTATGTCTGGGTGGCCCCACATCTGGAAAAATGGTTGAAGAAATGGAGGATGAAGTTCCCATTCGTATATCTGCTGTGTCTGACGACTTAGCAGATCCGCAATCTGATTTTGCACCCCTGGAAGATGTCCTGCCAGAAGATATATGTTTTGCGGAATGGCCCATCTCCATATGCTTTGCGCTAGATGAGAGAGCTGCAAAGAATGCGTTCCTCCTTGTTTCTGTATGTAATACATTGCTGTCATATTGTCCGTGCAGACCAGGACAGTCTTCTTAAGGAGATGTGCTTGGAATGACTTTAACGCAAGAAATATTGTTAGTAATTCTAGGTGATTGATGTGGAGCACTTTCTGTTGAGTGGTTCACCTGCCCTGAATTGTATGGTTTAGGAGATGGGCTCCTCAGCTGGTGAGCGATGCGTCGGTTGTTAACACTATCTGTGGAACTGGCTCTAGGAACAGCCACCCTCTGTAAAGGTTTTGTGTGCTCCACCACTGCAGAGATAAATGTGTGCGGCTGTCTACCAACACCAGATCTGTAAGTTGACCTTGAGCCTGTTTCCACTGATATGATAAGCATTCCTGTAAAGGCTGCATCTGAAGTCTTGCGTGAGGTACAATGAAAATGCAAGAGGCCATCATTCCTATGAGCTGCATAAACACTCGAGCTGGGAGGGAGTGTTGGGATTGAAATTTTGTGATGAGGGTTTGCATACTGGCTATCCTGGCTGGATTGGGGTGTGCTAGAGCTTTAGAAGTGTCTATTGTGGCCCCTAGCTACTGATGTAGGTAGGAGGGCTGTAGATGCGACTTGGTGTGGTTTATTGTGAACCCCAAGTCATGTAGCAGCTGAATTGTTTGAAAAGTGTAGTGAACACACTGGTTGTATAACTTGGCTATTTATCAGCCAGTCGTCCAGGTATGGAAACACATGAATCTGCTGTCTTCGCAAGTGAGCGGCTACTAAAGCAAGACACTTTGTGAAGACCCTGGGTGCTGTGGTCACTCTGAATGGGAGGACTTTGAACTGATAATGTTGGCCGTCCACTGTAAACCTTAGATATTTCCTGTGAGCAGGGTGTATGGGAATATGGAAGTAGGTGTCCTTGAGATCTAATGTGGCAAGGAAATCGCTTTGTTGAAGCAGTGGAAGGACTTGTTGAAGAGTGATCATGTGAAAATGATCTGACTGTATGTAGAAATTGAGAGGTCTGAGGTTCCGTATTGGTTTGAGAGTACCGTCCTTCTTGGGGATTAGAAAATATAGGGAGTAAACCCCTGTCCCTTGATGCTGTAGGGGAACTGGTTCTATTGCATGCTTTTGAAGCAGTGAGAAAACTTCCTGTTTGAGGAGCGTTAGATGTTCTGTGGACATCGGGCACTGTTTGGGCGGTATGTTGGGGGGAGTTGCAGTAAGTTCCAGGCAGTAACCATTCTGGATAATTTGTCTTACCCACCTGTCTTTAGTGATGGAATTCCAGGCAGGCCGGAACTGTGAGAGTCTCCCTTCGACCGGAGTGGAATGGTTTGGAGGGAGTGGAGGGAAGTCACTGTTTGTTAGTGGGGGAGGTGCGAGTGTTGTTACCTCGGCCTCTCCCTTTGTTATTTCCCCTGTACCCACCTCTGAAATATCCCTTGTTGGGGGATGTTTGTGTGGGGTTTTTATAGGAGGAGGAAGCAGTGTCTGTGCTGATGTTTTTGGATGCGTCCCTATAAAAGGAGCAACGAAAGGAGCCTCGTGTTGAAGGAGACTGGAATGCTCCCATAGAGTTTGCAGTTTCAGTATCTTTTTTCATTTTCTCTAAAGCTGTGTCTACAGCTGGGCCAAAAAGTTGTTCTTGATTGAACGGTTGATTCAGGATAGTAGTTTGCACTTCTTGTTTGAAACCAGAAATGCGCAACCATGCATGTCTGCGTTATAACACACTAGTGTTGATAGATCTAGATGCGGTGTCTGCTGCATTGAGGGCACATTTAATGGATGCATTTGCAATTAACTTGTCCTTCTGAATCAAATCATTGGCTTTGGCTTTATATTGGTCAGGCAAATGTTGCATTAGGTCTTCAAGCTGGTCGTAGTGAGCCCTATCATACCTGGCAAGCAATGCTTCTGCATTAGCTATTCTCCAGTGATTAGCTGCCTGAGAGGCAACTTGTTTGCCTGAGGCATCTAGTAATTTAGACTCCTTATCTGGAGGTGAAGCATCACCGGAGGTTTGAGAGTTGGCACGCTTCCGTGCATTGGTCACTACCAGTGAATCTAAAGGGAGTTGACCTTTAATGTAGGTGGGATTATTAGGGGCGTGTTTATATTTTTTATCAATCCAAGGATTGAGAATCCTGGTCCTGACAGGGTCTTTGAAGACGTCCGGTGCATGTTTAATGACACCTTTGAGCATGGGTAGTGTTTGTACTGTCTTTTGTGACTGCAAAGGTATCTACAAGGAAGTCTTCCTCCGTGGGGTCTGAATGCATTTGGACACCATGATATTGGGCAGCCCTATCAATGAGCTGGCTAAACCCAATGTTGTCATCTGGGGGAGATGGCCTTGTGGGGTATGCATCTGGATCAGGAAGGTCTGGAGAATCTACAGGGCTATCGTAGTCGTCCCATGTGTCCTCTGGTATGCTAGTGTCATCATCAGGATCATTGAAAGGGTTACTATGTGGATCCCCACCCCCTAACTCATTATCATCCTGTGGTGGTGGTGAATATGGAGAAAGTATGGGAGACTTTATAGGAGAGGAAGGCTTAGTAGGAAGAACAGGAGAGGAGGGTCTTAGTGGTGAAGTTGCAAAGTCCCTTTTCATTACAGGCACCTCAGGAGTGTGTGGGGTGTCCAATTTCCTCTTCTTGGCTGGGAGACTGACAATATGGCCTGTTTTAGGGTCCACATGCAATGTCTTTTGTTTCGGATCGACAGGATCTGGTCGAAACAGTTCTTCCTCACTGGTGTCTGCTCTTGGTGCCGACTTTTTCGGTTCCGAACGCGACTTGGATTTCTGCTCTGGAGCCTTAGAAGGGCTTATGGATCCTTCGACTTCGGTGTCGAGTCGTAGATCTTTTGCGGATCCGAAGGTTTTCGAGGTTTGTTCGGATCCGAGGCTTTTTAGTGCCGAAGTGCTCGGTGCCGAGGCCTTTGTGGAAACAGCGGGAGTAGGATGCGTTCCCGATTGTGGCACCGACTGTGTTTTTGGGGCACCGACGTGCGGCTTGCTCAGTCCCGAGCCGTGGGAAGGCTTCTCCTTTGTCTTTGGAGCTGGGTCTGGGGGCGGGGCTTCAGAAGTTTTCTTTCGATCGCGACTAAGGCCTTCAGGCGAAGCCTTGACTGGAGCCTTTTGTTTTTCGGGTGGGGTTGGGCAGGGGCAGTTGTACTCACTCGTTGACCTGGAGTGATGTTGTCATCAGAGTCATCTGCTTCGGATACGATATCGAGATCCTCCAAATCCTCTGCCTCTGGAACATCGGGGCCTTCATCGAAGATGTCTACTCACACCGGTGCAGCCTGTTGTGCCATAACTTGTCGTCGAGCCCGGCGATCACGGATAGTCTTCATGGGCCGGAAGGAGGCGCAGGCTTGGCAATCTTTTTCTTCGTGTTCCGGCGAGAGACAAAGGTTTCAGACCTTGTGTTGGTCGCTGTATGGGAATTTAGCTCCACACTCTGGGCATTTTTTGAATGGCATTCTTTCCATTAGCCTTAGGCCTGAATGGCGTTCAGTGGGAGGAAATGGAGGATCTATTGCAGCAAATCCTTAAGAAGTTTAGAAAAAGGGGGAGGAAATCTTTTTAGATGATAAAATCATCTCCAACGCCACCATATGTTGCACCCTTGATGAAGCCGATATTGCAGTCAGAGGAGCAAATATCTCCATCTTACCTCTTTAGCACTTCCAGCTTCGTAAATCCAGCTTCAAGACAGAAGTTCAACAGTATCCCATCAGTCTACGATTTGATGAAGAACACCTCTTTGGTCCACAGGTTGATAAGATGCTCTGTAAAATTAAGGAGGACAGCAACACGGCTAAGGCTATTGGTACCCTCCAGACTATGGCGGGTAGAGGATCCTTACGGTTGTCAAAATACAGAGGTAGTTCTAAGACCACCTCTCCAGCCAAGACCCAGTTGTACCAAAGGTATCAGCAGACCTACCACCAGCAAGGGTGTTCAGGCTGGGCACTTTCCATGGCAACAAATCCAACAAAGGCAGAGGCAAAGGAACGACTATTGAATTGCCTCACATCCCTCACGATCACACAACACCTGTGAGTGGAGACTACAAGGGTTCCTTCCTTCCTGGGAGGAAATCACCCCAGACCTGCAGGTTCTGCCAATCACTGAGCACAGCTATTGCCTGGAACTCCTTTCAATCCCATCCCACGCACTCACCCTCAGCCCGGAGCACCTTCGCCTCCTGGTAGAACTAATGTCTCTGCTACATTGGGGAAAGGAGCTTTACTCCCTCTACTTCTTCATTCTCAAGAATGATGGCTCCCTCTGGCCAATCCTTTACCCAGATCTCTCAACAAATACATCCCTTCAGAACATTTCCATATGACCACCTTGCACGATGTCATCCCTCTGCTGCAGAAACTACATGACCACACTAGACCTGAAGGACTCCTACTTTCATATGCCGTTTCACCCGGTTCACTGACGCTACCTCTGCTTCAGAGCAGCACGACTAATTGAAAGTGTTGCCTTTGTGGGTCACCTCAGCTCCTAGAGTATTCACAAAATGTCTAGCGGGGGTAGCCGCCAACCTCAGAAGAGGGGCACACGGGTGTTCCTCTATCTAGATGATTGGTTGATCAAGAGCGCTAGCAGCCAGTACTGCCTTTCTATCACCCAAGCTGCTATCTCCCTGCTCCACAGCTTGGAATATATCATTAATGTCACCAGGTCTCATCTTCAGCCCCTTCAAGTTCAGCTGTTCTTAGGGTCCATTATAAATGTAGTTACTGGCAAAGCATACCCAAACTAACAAAGAGTGGCGGCATATCAGCAACTACTGTGGTGGAACAGCAACAACTTGTTGCAAGGCCCTTTATGGACTCCGTTCCGACGGTGACCATCACCACAGGTGCATCCATTACAGACTCTGGGTGCATCTCAAAAGAATTACAGACCAAAGAGGTCTCCATATCAACCATCTGGAACTTCTAGTCATCCAGCTAACCCTCAAAGCATTTATAACGGGACATTCAAGGCAAGGTAGTCCTGATACTAACAGTCAGCATGACCGCTATGTACTATCTTCACAAACAGAGTGGCACACATTCCCCACAGTCATGAACGCTAGCTCTGCAAATTTGGCATTGGGAGATTCGCCATCGGATACGCCACCTGGTGGAGTAATTCCCATGGGCGGACAACAACTTTGCAGTCTTACTCAACAGGCTACAGCAGCAAGTCCACGATTGGGAACTCCACCCTCAAGTCCTACTCCTGTACTTAGGCTGGTGGGGTATCCCAATCATAGATCTCTTTGAAACACATGAAATAAAAACTTTGCCTCCAGGTTTCCACGCCCTCACTCCATGGACAATGCTCTATGGATGAACTGGTCAGGGATCTTTGCTTATGCTTTTCTTCCTCACCCACTTCTCCCTTTATGTAATGAAAACGCTTCTGCAAATATCGCTCACTTTCATCCTTGATAGATCACACCTGGGCCAGACAACAGTGGTTCTCAACTCTTCTAGAGATGTCCACTTCCCATGAGGAACTCTCCAACAGACAGATCACCTTCTTACACATCACCAAGCACAGTGGAACACCCAAATCCCAGGCATCTCAACCTTGCAGACTGGCTCATGAGGTCCTAGAATTTGGACACATCAATCTACCTCAAGAATGCATGGACATCCTGAAGGAAGCCTGCAGACCCATTATGCGAGCCTGCTGTGCCTGTCAAAAGGTTTGTCCACTCTTCTCAAATTGCCTAGACCCTCCTTAAACCAGCTGTTTAAGACATTATATACCAACTCCTGCATTTATAAAAAAAAAAATCAGGTCTAGCCTACACCTTTATACGCCTGCACCTAGCTGCTATTGCAACTCATAAGCAGAACAGGGAACACTGTTAAATATCAGTGTCATCAAAACCTTCATGGAAGGCCTTAAAAGGGTAATCTCTGCCGGGGTGCCACTGGCCCTAGCCTTGAATCTTAGTATCATCCTAACCAGGCTCACGGGCCCTCCTTTAGAACCACTACACTCTTGCATTTGACAATTCCTTTCATGGAAGGCCGTCTTTCTCAGACTTATTACATTGCTAAGACTTGTTAGACAATTGCAAGTCCTTAAACTAGAGTAGTCCTCCTTTCAAGTCCACAAACTCAGAATCATTCTTGGGGCTAACCCTAGGTTCTTAACCAAGGCTGTGTCACCTTTACATCTCCACCAAACCATAGAGCTCCCAGTCACACACTGGACGCTAAATGTGCCATAATGTACTACATCGACAGGACTAAATCCTTTTGCAAAACCCAGAGCTTTTTGTTGCATTTGCTAAACCTCATAAAGGTCATCCTATATCAAAGGCAGTTATAGCCAGTTGGATCGTTAATTGCATTCAAATCTCTTACCTTAAAGCCAAGAAAGTAACACCTTCCCTTCCCAGGTCACACTCTACCTATAAGAAGGGCACAACTATGTCCTTCCTAGGAAATATCCAGATAGCTGACATCTGTAGAGTAGCTACATGATCAACTCCACACACCGTCACTAAGCAATACTTTGTGGACTTCATGGCAAGGCAACAAGCTAGAGTCAATCAACAGGTCATAAAGACTTTGTTCCAGACATCTGCCCCATCCACTGGCTAACTACTGCTTATGGGAATACTCCTTTACAATCTATGCAGAGAGGGTATCTACTGCCACACAGGCTTCGAGCGGAATATGATACATATACTGCAAGCATCTGTTCGTGGTGTGTAGTGCTGTAGATTCCCTTGGGGCCAGTGGTTGCGATGATATCCTCTCTTTTAACCTTTTGTTTTTTACGTACATCACACGCATGGTCATCATACTGCCCTACCACTACTCCATACTTCAGCACCTGGATACCCTCACGATTGACAAGCAGCACTCTACAAATCCACCTTCCAATACATTAAGTTACTCTCACCTGCTGTATGGAAAACAATCAAACAAAGAAGTTGGTGTCCATGCACATTGCCAGCTAAGGGTGAAGTCACATAATACCTTGTGACTTGAAAAACTTCTTCCATCAAAAACAAGCTTTAACCATCTGAGCCCAACACTAGATAGCAGGAAAATGCTTAGCATGGGAATCTATAGCACTTCACGCTATGAAGAGATGCTTACAGGGTGTAACATATTTATTTTATTTCAGAGGAGATATGGCCTGGCAGTGCAAGTAGTACTGTCCTTAATGGAGGACCAAAACTGATCTGTGCAGTGCAGTGCAGAAAAAAACAATTGACTGGAATGCAGTCTGAGTAATTCTTATAGGCTGTGACTTTGGCAAGCATGCCATTCATCACCTTCAATGGTTTTAAGTTTGACAGCTATACTCAGACGTGCATCCCATGTTTGATGCCACAGAATCTTAATTGTAGCCTACTGATTAAGCCAAACAAGGTCAAACGTGTTCTAGAGTTGTTTTTGTTCCTGTTCACAGAAGTTAGATCCTGTCAATGAAGGCTGTATTGAACAGAGCCAAGACTTACTTGTATATCAATCAATACATTTGTAGAGCGTGCTACTCACCCGTGAGGGTCTCAAGGTGCTGAGGGCGGGGAGGTGGGGTGAGAGGGAAGGCAGCTACTGGTGGAACAGCCATGTCTTGAGGCATCTCCTGAAGGTCAGCAGGTCCTGGGTCTTACGTAGATGGGTGGGGAGGGTATTCTATGTCTTTGCGGCAAGGTAGGAGAAGGATCTGCTGCCGGTGGTCGTTCGACGGATGCGTGGGACGGTGGCGAGGGCGAGGTCGGCGGAGCGCAGTTGGCGGTTCGGGGTGTAGAAGTACAGTTGTTCGTTGAGGTATGCTGGTCCGGCGTTGTGGAGAGCTTTGTGCACGTGGGTAAGGAGCCTGAAGGTGATCCTCGTGTTGACCGGGAGTCAATGCAGGTCTTGTAGGTGGGTGGTGATGTGGCGGGTGAGTCCGGGGACAAGGCGTGCGGAGGCGTTCTGTATGCGCTGGAGTCTCTTCTGGAGTGTAGCCACGGTTCCTGCGTAGAGTGCGTTGCCGTAGTCGAGCCTGCTGCTGACGAGCGCCTGGGTGACCGTTCTCTTGTTTTCGGTGGGGATCCATCTGTAGATTTTCCGGAGCATTCGGAGGGTGTTGAAGCGGGAGTAGGAGACGGCGTTGACTTGCTGGGTCATGGCGAGTGTTGAGTCCAGGATGAACCCCAGATGACGTGCGTAGTTTGTGGGTGTCGGGGGAGCTTCCAGCGCAGTAGGTCTCCAGGAGTCGTCCCATGCTGTGGGTGTGGATACGAGAATGAGGACCTCCGTCTTGTCCGAGTTCAGTTTCAGGTGGCTGGTCTTCATCCATTCTGCGACGGCCTTCATTCCCATGTGGAGGTTGGATTTGGCGATGGCCGGGTCTTTGGTGAGGGAGAGGATCAGCTGCATGTCGTCGGCGTACGAGACGATGTTGAGGTGGTGTTAACAGACTATGTTGGCGAGCGGAGCCATGTAGATGTTAAAGAGGGTTGGGCTGAGGGATGATCCTTGGTGTACGCCGCAGGTGATTGTGGTGGCTTCGGAGCGGTACGGGGGAGGCGGACTCTCTGGGTTCTGCCAGTGAGGAAGGAGGTGATCTAGTCCAGGGTTGCCTCGGTTCCCCGCGTCGTGGAGGCATGTGTGAAGGGTGTGGTGGCAGACTGTGTCGAAAGCGGCCGAGAGGTCCAGGAGGACGAGGGCCGCGGTCTCGCCCTTGGTCCTGATGTCGTCGGTGGCGTCGATGAGGGTGGTCTCGGTGCTATGGTCGCTGCGGAAGCTGGATTTGGAGGAGTCCAGTATGATGTTCTCCTCCAGGAAGAGGGTCAGTTGTCTGTCTGCTCAATGACTTTTTGCTGGGAGCAGGGAGATGGGTCGGAAGTTCTTGAGGTCCTTTGGGTACGCCTTGGGTTTCTTGAGGAGGGCATTGATTTTGGCGTGTTTCCAGCTCTCTGGGAAGGTGGAGGTCTCGAAGGAGCTGTTGATGATCTTTCAAAGTTGGGGTGCGATGATGGTACTTGCCTTGTTGTAGATGTGGTGGGGGCAGGGGTCGGAAGGTGAGCCGGAGTGGATGGTGTTCATGCTTTTGGCGGTTTCTTCGTCGTTGACGTTGTTCCAGGAGAGCAGAAGGTCAGTGCGTTCGGTGGGTGTAGATTCTGGGGTGTCGGCGTCTGCCCTTAGCATCTGGGTATCGAAGAAGTTGTAGATGTCTGCGATTTTGCGGTGGAAGAAGGTAGCCAGGGACTCGCAGAGTTCTTGTGATGGTGGGATGTCGTTAGAACTGGAGCTGGGGGTGGCGAGTTCTTTCACGGTGTTGAAGAGCTCTTTACTGTTGAGTGCGTTGTTGTCTATGTGTTCCTTGAAGGAGGTTCTTTTGGCGGATCTGATGAGCTGGTGGTGTCTGCGTCTGGCGTTCATGAGGGCTGCGTGGCTGTCTGGTCCTTGCGCCATTGCTTCTCGAGTTTTTTGCAGGAATGCTTGGAGTTCTGGAGGTCGTCGTTGAACCAGATGGCTCTGGTGTTGGTGTTTCTGTTGGAGGGTTTCCTGATTGGGGCACGTGTGTTGGTGCAGTCGTCTATTCATGCTCTGAAGTTGTGGGGTGCTGCGTTGGTCTCGGAGAGCTCGGGGGGAGGGTCTCGGGTAGTGCGGTGATGAGCAGGTCTTCAGTGACTTTTTCCAGCTGCGGTGTGGGATGCGTTGCGGTTTGTTGTGTGCAGTGAGTTCTCGAAGAAGTGGATGCAGTGGTGGTCAGTCCAGTGGAGTTCGGTGGTGTGGCTGAAGGTGACATGGTTGCTGGCGGAGAAGATAGGGTCGAGCGTGTGTCCAGCGGAGTGGGTGGGTGTTGTGACTAGTTGTTTGAGTCCGAGGTTGTCGATCAGTGTTATGGAGTTGTTGTCGTTCTCTAGGTGGAAGTTCAGGTCTCCGAGAAGGATGTAGTCTGTGGAGGCGATGGCGTGCGTGCTGATGAGGTCGGCGATGGATTCGCTGAACTGTGGTCGAGGGTCTGTAAACGAGGGTTCCTCTGAGGGTGGTGGTGGTGTTGTTGACGTCGATCTGGAAGTGTAGGTGTTCGGCCATGTTGAGGGCGTCTTCGGTGCTGGTTGAGACTCTGATGGTGTCCCTGTGGATGATGGCGATTCCTCTTTCAGGTTTGTTGTTGTTCCGGTCTCTGCGCGTGATCTTGTAGCCGTCGGTTATGGCTATGGCTATGTCCGGTGCCGAGGAGGCGACGTCCGGGGCGTAGGAGTCGAGCAGGTCCCAGAGTTAGACGGCGTGCTTGTGGACTGAGCGGGTGTTGAGCAGTATGCAGCTGAGATGGTTATGGCCTGCAGTGTTGTGATGGGCAGGGCGTGCTGGTGTGCGCTGGCTGGAGAAGCTGCAGCAACGGCAAGTGAAGGGTCCGTGGGTGCTCTTTGAGGAGGCCTGGAAGCAGGTGGAGCTTCAGCGGTCGTGGAGTGCGTGGAGGGTGTTTGCATCGTAGCGGCGTCAGGTCCTGTGGAGCTCGCGGGGGCCAGGGGGTCTGGCGCTCCAGGCACGGACGGGCGCAGACAGGCTTGCCTTAGGTGCGCCTTCGGCGTGCCAGCGGCGCAACCCCGCTACCTGTCTATGTAGCACAGTTGGCATAAAAACTGTCGACCCAAATACGGACCGAACAATTGTTAGTGGCTAAGACTTTTGGCAGGATTCTACCCATCCATTTTGCTGCTTTAATATGTGATGCCCCAGTATTGACTGATCTGCCCAGGCGGGTCGTGTGCTGAGTGTCTCATTGCATACAAGCTGCACCTCACTGATGAGGCCCATCATGGTTGAAACTGGTTTTGGTTGCTTCTGTTCAGAGGTGATGGGTATGACAGTTTCTTTGGTAATGTTCCTGTGGAAGCGCTACCAAGACTGTTTTGCATTTGGTTGAAACCAGCTTGGAGTGGGACGGTGGGCAAAAAACAATGGACCGAAATACAGCTCCAAATCATTGCCAGTGCCTCAGACTTTTAGAACTATTATACCCATCACCTTTTGTTATTTCTATGTAATGGGCTACCCTATTAACCTTAGGGGGGATTGAGCTAAATATGGTATTAGGTAAAAGGAACCCTATCAGAATTAAATTCCTATGCATTGTGGTGGAAGTGTGTTGCTTCAATTTGCATATCCTGTTCCTTACTTATGATTATGTCTTATCCTCCTTTTGTTTTTCTTGCTTTTTTCTTCTAAGATCAAAGGCTGATAACAGTAGGTAACAATTTTATTGGTTATATTTGTTCAGAAAAATTATGCACAATATTTTTTTTTATTGTTTTTATTTTGGAGTATACAGTCATCAGCCCACATTTTCATTGCACGTAAATACATCATGCACAATTGATGTCGAATCAAAATACAGTTCGTAGAATTAAGCACCCTCCCTGGATCTACGATGCTCCCAGGACTACCCGGGGTTCAGACTCCAAATGACATCATGGAGTACATTTGCAAATGCTAGGAGCGCTGTACATCCCTGATAAGGTAAACAATTAATAATAATACACAAAACAGATAAAACATGAAAAATAAAACCTAGGCAGCAAGTGGTAGAGGCAATGTATTATTCATATCCCTAAGAAACATAGACAGGCTCAACATATTTCAGTGTCCATACCACTCCTCCCTCTGGATGGACACATAGTACACTAAGTAACAGGTTGACGAGGCCAAGCCGTGAGGCATCTGTTCCTATCCATGGCCATCCGATGACCTAGCTTTGTTGAGGTTTTCACGACTACCTTCATGCTTTCACGAAGACTATCACCTCTCACCCCAGGGGGGGGGTTCTACCAACCACCTAGCCCGTCCTAGCATAATCTGCAGAGGTCAACCAGCCATTCTCACCACAAACATCTGTCCGTTCCCCTCTGCCAGCGATAATTACTCAGACAGGGTATCAGGCATCATCTGCAACTGTGCCCCGTAGTTCCCCATCTGAGATGGGCCATCCGTGTCCCTGCCCAGTCGCCCAGCCATCTGCAGCTTCTCCAGCAGGCCTCCTCACATTTCCGGATCCCAGTCAGCATTCTCATCCTTGTGAACCAAGCGTAAACGTCGCTACTCTGCTACTCCCCATTCGCGCATGTCTGCTCTCCATCTAGTCAGCCTAGGGGGTGCGTCCAATGGATAGTGATGCGGCGTTTAGCTAGCACAAGTCCCAGTAGCGTACATTTATATTGCATTCAGGTCCCAGGTTTGGTAACCAGTGGAATCCAGAGGAGAAAATGCTTGACCGTTGCCTCGACCTGAATTCCCATGGCCTCCCGCATCGTTTCCAATACCCCTGACCGGTAGACCGGGACCCGGGTACAATCCCATGTCATATGGGCAAACGTCGCAGGCTCGCCGCCACAGTGGGGACAGATCAGCTAATGTCATATTAAACGATGCCAACTGGTGTGGGGTCAGGTATGTGCGGTGCAGGTAGTGGAATTGCGTGAGGTTAAAGCGAGCATTGCTGGCCACCTCTCGAACCTGTGCAAACGCTTGCTCCCATTCCCCCTCAGTAAGAGGCAAAGGTAGGTCTGTTAACCACCTGTCCCAGTCCCGGGAGATGTTGACACAATGATCCGCCTTAGGAGCCCCGTACAGGGGGCAAATCAGACCCCTGAAGGAGCCTGGGTCAAAGATCTCCAACAAAGTATGAGATTCTTTGGGAAAGGAGGTCCAAATTTCACAGGCCGTGCCCGATATTTTTACGTTTTGAAAAAATTGTCCCTCTGGGATCTGAAAGCATTCCCAAGCGTCGGTGAAGGAGATAAAAGTCCTGTTGAGGTATAAATCACTAACCACGAGGCAGCCCCCGTCGAACCATCCTGTCAAGTCCATCACTGACTGTGTGTGGCGAAAACTATGGAGCCACTGTAGTGGAAGCGTCCATGTGTATGGAGCCATACGCAAGAGTGACTACCCTCTCCCAGGCCCACTCCACCCGGTGAACCACTTATGCACAATACTTAAAAGTGATTTCCAATGTATTGTCTATATTTGCATCTGTGTTTGCAAATCACACTTGTGGTTATAGCACAACCAGAATACCAATAAAAGTGCTCAATTTCTTTACAACATAAATGTTTTTCAGTAAAGCGGTCTTAGAATTGTACAATTTCTGAATAAAGTTCTGCTGTGTAATCTCTGTTTTTAATATCTGCGGGCTGTCGCTGAACTGTGTTTCTCAGCAATACTTAGTAAGCTTTATTTACCACTAAAACAAATTGGCTCTCATAGTTAGTCTCATCATTTTATTTTTAATTTGTCTGATTCTGTGTATCATCTGGTCTGGTTCAATGTTTTTCGGAACCCTCTACCTCCTTTTTTATGCCTCCACATCCTTTTTAATGCCTTCATTAGGACATGAAAAGTCCTTCTAGTTTTTTTCACTGTATGTGTTCTAGGGAGTAGCCTTGTGCTTATTAGTTTGGGGCTAATAACGTTTTTCCCAGGCAGGCTACTTTTTTCAATTCGATTTTGACTTGAGAGACTTTAATGTTTTGCATTTTGTAGAATTTTCAATGCATTCTTCTGCAATTGCCTGCCTTATTGTAGAAGGAAAATGCTTTTTCTAAAGCGTTTCAGCTGCTGAAATGAGTTCTGGCTTCTTTTATTTCTTTAAAGGTGTTCTCTGTAAAGTTTATTCAACTCCTGTTGCCGACTAGTTTATTTTGCTAACTTCAAGTTCTTAGTTTTACAGAAGCGCTCCTCCATGACAACACTGTTATTAGAAAGCTTCTAGAAGCTCGCTGTTGTTCTCTAGAACATCTACAGAGGGGAACACTGTCCACCAATAGCCCATAGAAATACTAGTGTTGGCATCTGAGAGACCATCTGTTAGAGTTAGAATCCAGGGAGACTCTGACTCCCCCCACCCCTCTTCTTACTCAGCTAAATTTAGATAATTGAAAGGTTTTTTACACAGGTGTCAACGTAGAATCTTAGTCAGCTTCTTTGATCAGAAAATAGGAACCTTGCAATGACAACTTAAGTGCACACATTCCAGTCCTTTGTTTCTTTGCTGGCTGTGCCACACCAGAAATAGACCAACCATATACTAATCAATCATTGCCTGTCTAAAAGGCACAATGTAGCCCAAACTGCCTATACACTTCTAAATAGGAACACGGCATCTCCTTGCTGTTCCTCATCTGTGATGTGTAGTCTGATTCTTAAGGGCACTGAGCTACAGGTCTAAATCTGCAAACACATAACATAACGTGTATTTGTAAATTGCACGTTCACCCGTAGGCATCTTGGCGCTGAACAACAGATGTTTATTGTTGCCCAGCTCAATGGTACTCATTTTATCGACCTCAGATGGCTGAAAGGCTGAGTGGACCCACCTGGATTTGAACCTGGGACCATGAGGTCAAACACAGGCCCCTGCAGTGGATTACATTGGTCAACTGAGCCACCAGACCCAGCTTAAGGTACCTCGCTTAGGAAAAAAAAGCAAAATAATCTTTGAATTAGTCAGTACTACTGGTAAGTGTTCTGGGTCTCCTATCAATCCATCTTTTCTTTTATTGCTGTGCCACTGTAGGCAGGGAGTAACCTTGTGGAATTTTTTTTGGGTGCTGTGCCAAAAGTCACAGTCCAGAACTAACTACCACGCCTTCCTGTCATGTTTTTGCACTTTAGTCAGCCCCCAAAATGAGGGCGAAATACAATAACGCTAAGGATCAGAACAGTTTCCAGGGTCTTGTCTGGGGGGGTTTAGAACTGCCCTGCAGCATCAGAGATCTGTAATAATTTAGATCCCGTTATTATAAAAACAGAACTTTAAATCCTAGAATGCATAGACAGTTTCTGAACTGTGTGAACCACTCACTCACGGATCTGAGAATTTTAAGAGCTATATGTGTTCTTGCCTTTTTTTGTACACTCCTTGTCTTCAGTGGTGTGGTGGAGTGTTTGCGGTTGGTAAAAGTAATCACCCTCTATCGCATGAATACTCAACAACATTTTCCCAGGTGCCACAAAATATGGTCTGTGGTGAGCCAGATGGCCGTATTGATGCCAGCAGTGGGGGTTTGCTGTGGAGATGTTTTGGGGGAAGAGGTGAGGTGGGCATTGGGGGAAGAGGTGAGGTGGGCGTTGGGGGAAGAGGTGAGGTGGGCGTTGGAGAAATGAAGCACACACATAGTCTAGCCGGTGAATTATGGATCTATTTTGAGGGTTTCATTTCATCCTGCCCTGTTAATCCTTCTCTAGTTACTATCACTACATTGGGAAAGTCAAGTGTAAAAATATAAGTAACTTCATTATTAATTGAAATGAAATAGAATTGCACAATATGAAAACAACCTAGAATCAATCTCGACTTTCCCCACTTGACCAAATGCTATCATCCTTGGCAATTGTTTTATTTCACTTCGCCTCCTTTTTCTTCTTTATCACATGTAAGAACACCTTGAAATACATGCATTCAGGATAGGCACTTTACAAAAACTTCTCTTGTGCTTGTTTCTACAAACCATAATGTTGTCCATGTATACTAACAACCC
This sequence comes from Triturus cristatus, assembly GCF_964204655.1. Taxonomy (NCBI): domain Eukaryota; kingdom Metazoa; phylum Chordata; class Amphibia; order Caudata; family Salamandridae; genus Triturus; species Triturus cristatus. The sequence goes on along the minus strand of NC_140586.1, from coordinate 357,884,357 downwards.
AGGCCACCCAGAAGGTTTGGTGTGGCATTTGACTTGCCTCTTAGATCACTATTGGCATTGTTGTTGGGTGAGAGGAGGAATGAAAGTGTTCTATATTCATTTTTGAAAAATACGTCTCAAAGCACTGATATAATCTAATGTACTAAAGTGAATCTCTTATGAATGTTAATGACAAACTTTTTTGAAATGTGAAGAGAATTTGTCATATTTTTAAACGTTTGTCGCAAGATGTCCTAAAAAACATGAATGTGTTTCTAAAGTTAAGTGGTGCAGGATACCTTAATTCCTTCATTATTCTTACTTCAGATAGCTTGGAAATAAACCCCTTGCCCATCTATTTAACATATTTCTGAATGTTAGTACTTTCCCAAGTAACATGCAGCCCACATGTGAAGGTCTGGGGGTCGCAAGCGGCACCTTGGCCGTATTGGAGAATCATCGTTGTCTAGAGCTTCTTATTCTGAGTTGGTTACAGTACCGAGCGAAGGCCGCGAGATGGCGCGCTTGTGCAAGACTCCACGCAGATGTAGCAGATCTGCTCACGCTTGTCCCTGCCGAACATAATCTGGCCGCGGCTTTGGATGCACTTCGGCTCTCTTCTGAGGAATAGTGGGGCAAGAATATGTAACAAATAAATAGGAACAGCTCTTGGGCCATTCCACCCTCGGGCACAGAAAATGGGAACTTCAGTAGATAGAACACAGTTGAGTTTGCGCATGTAACAATCATGCATACTCACCCTTACAAATTTATTTCAGGGAGGCTTCTCGTTTTACTTCTAGTAGGTGTTACGATTTGCATGTGCGGTCTGTTTCTATTAATTATGCTTTCATTAAGAATTATGAACGCGTCTATACATTCATCTCGACACGCAGCTCTGGGGTGTTAAATTGAGGGGCGCTGCCACGGTCATGTTCACCTCTACCCTCTTCAGCCATAGGTCTTTTGTCATTTCAGCTGTCCATCCACGGTTCATCCTGCCCTGACCCCCAACTCCCCATATTTCCGTCATCTTCGTTGCCTTCTGTCATATTTTCTCTCGCCCGCGGGCTGTTTATCCATCATTTATTCTCGCCCCCTTCTCAACCTCCTAGCCACCCTTCTCGAACCTCACTCTTTCTATATCTTTTTCCGCTTGACCGCCTCTTAACCCGTCTTTCTCCTGTTGAATGTCAGTTGGTCCTCTACCTCGCCTCATTTCTAGCCTCGACGCACTTTTCGTTCCATCGTTCTAACACCCTTTCCCCATTACTCTCCCTTATCCATCTCTCCGTTTCTACAATTATTCCCACGCTCCTAGCTCTTTATTAACCTCTCTCCGCCCTTCTTTCTCTGATCTCTTCGCTCTGGCCACCCTTCCCTCCTTCTCTATCACTCACTCCCCTTCCCGGTCTTTATTTTCCCTCGCCTCTACCCTCCTCCGCGGCCCCTCCCTCTCCCCGGAGTGCCTGTGGTTTTAAAGTGCTGATACTAATCGGATTAGTGCCGAGTTGTTGTCAGAGCAGCCCTTGATGGTCCTCGGAGAGCACTTGAAGTCACGCGCGAGCCCTGGATGCACGCGGCGTCCCCCGAGGCCCGGGCTCTCCGGCGGAGTCTGGAATACAAATAAGGGCTGGACGTGCTGTAATGCGTGCGCGCGCGCTGTCCAGGCCCGCGCTGGCAGCGCTCTCGCGCCACACTCAAGGCTCTAAACACAGCATGCTCCAGGCGCAGTGCTTTACCGTACTCCCAGGTAGAGGTGGGCACGACAACAAATTATGGAGAGAGTCTAAGCAGAGGGTTTTCTTAGTCCTTAGCCTAAGCATCACACATACAGCATGTGGTCACGTAGCAAATACTGTATAAAATATGATAACTATTTCAAACTAAAACATACATATTTATTCTAAATTTAAGTGTTCCAGTGTAATACATAGATATCAGTGCACTGAGTGGCATTTATTTATTTAAAAAAATAAACGCTTGCAAATATAAACATTGAAATATTCAAGAATACCATTATGCACTGATGACGTTCCCGTGAGGCAACAAAGAAAATCAGTTTGTCCATCGCTTTTTATATACATTCCACAATTGTTATATATGAACCAATATTAATGCAAATGAAACCATCGAAGAGTGACATACATATATAGCGCATACCCTGTACTGAATTACTTCATGGTGCGCTCAAAATAGATTGCTCAAGGAAAATTAGGCAGTGTCAAGATATGATCACAAAATGGGTTCAAGTGAGGAATGTGGATATATTTAATTATTAAATTCACCAGTTATAGTTATTTCAAGTAACTATAACTCATCCCCTAAGGCACTTATAACTTGCACCCTCATCATGCACAGTTTTGTCTTCAATGATGTCATTTCAAATGTTGCAGTGATGTTATTAGTGATGTTATAGAACATATATCACACCAACAAATGGAGGGACGAGAGGTCAATACATTCCCTAGTCCTCCCTCATAATACACGTATACACACAAAAAAGAAGAGCAAGTATGTTGTATGCACCTTTTGTGTTATTTTTCAGTGGAAGCCATACTTGGCAAGCCCCACTTGATATTGGCATGCTTTATCATAGGGTCTCTTCTACACCCTTATGCAGACCAACATACAGGGTGGAGTGCAGATATTTTTTTATATAAAAAAATAAATGATGAATTTTATGGATCCACTGTGCAGAAAAACGGTTGAAACCTTCGAAGAAGGTACCTTCATATTTTTATTCCTGGTCCCCCCATGGCAAGGGCGTGAGTAAAAGTTACCTGAGATAACTATAACTGTTGAATTTCAGTGTTTCTTTTTAACTTAAAACATTACATTGTCACTAAAAATTTCACCTAAATATAACGTCAATTTAGCCTTTGTTTTTTTCAGTGAATTTCTAGGGTTTTTTTTAACGAAAAGTAATATTTTAATACCATATGTAAAGACAACCTTTGCCTCACACTGCCTTTGGTTGTGAGCGGCAGGGGGTTGGTTGCGGGGCCTGAACTGCAGGCAGGCCCCCCGTCTAGCCCCCGCGAGCAGCCAATTCCTGCCGCATGAGGAGTTGGCCTCTGGGCCAGGCCCCTTGGCACTTCCACCCTCCCTAGCCACCTGGGGCACCGGGGACCCCATCCCACTAGGGCATTTCTTTTCAGGGAGTGGGGCCAGCACCCCCTCCCCAATCCAGTTTGTGCCCTGGGGACCTAATTCCCTGGAGCTGATGTTATTTTTTTAAGGCGAAGGGCACATGTCCCCCTCCCCTGTCCACTTTGGGCCCCAGGAACCTCACCAAGCCCTCTTTTTTTATCAAGAGGAAGGGAGCGTGCAGCCCCACTCCCCAAGCCAATAGTGGTCCCAGGGACCCCATCCCGAGGGCCAAAACATATATTTTAAGGTGAGATGCCAGCCAAACCCCAGCAGGCAAGCAACCTCCCACCATGCACAGCCTTTGGCCTTGAGCAGCGTGGAGTTGTGCTTAGCCTGTGCCCAGACTCCTGGGTCCAGTCTTCTCGGGCAGTGAGCCCTCCGCTGGGCTGCCAAGCCCCTACTTTGTAAAAAAAAAAAAAAAAAATTTAAGGTTTTCGCAATCTCACAGGTGTACCGCAGGAGCCAGAGAAGCCCAGTGGAAAACACAGGAGATCATGAAAAAAACCAAAAATGTATTTAAATTTGGTCCCCCCCAACATGGTCGAGGGGGGTCTGGGTACCTTACATTCCCTCTTATTCTTCACTTTTTTTTCTTTTCAGGACACTCGGACTGAGTCCCCGTGTCCTGAAATGATGGCCACAAGATTTCTCTTCATGTTGCCGCTAGTAAAAGTGTGAGTTCCCATTGGATTCGCGGGAGCCTTTCTCTTCCGTGGAATCGAGAAGGCAAACAGGAAAAAAGCCCTCTCGACCAATCAGATGGCTCCATTTTCTCATTGGCGCAACCGCAAGACTTTCGCGAACCCAACCATCCAAATATACGAATACTTTTGAACCTGAATATCTCAAGAAATACTAAATGAATGTACACCAAATCACAACAAGCATGCTTTCTGGACCAAGATCTAGATTCCTGCCAAATTTGGAGTAAATCAGTTTAGTAGATTGAGCTATAGCTCTTTTCAAAGAGGCTAATGGAAAATGCATGGGGATTTTGTGTTTTGGGACCCAAACTTTTACGGTTCCCTTCAAAACTCTCCAAGAAGAAACTAAGCAAACAAGGGCACTTTTTTGGAAAGTTTTGTGAAGATTTGTTAAACAGCGCCAAAGGTATTATTAAAAAAAGATTAATTTCCTATGGAAACATAATCTTTATTATAACTACAGAGTGACGACTGCCACTCTGGAATATATATATATATGTATGTGAATATATATGTATATATATATGTATGTATGTATATATGTATGTATATATGTATGTATATATGTATGTATTATATATATGTGTGTATATATGTATGAGTATATATTTATATGTATGAGTATATATGTATTCACTGAAAAAACCATAGGTTTCACACATGTTATAGTTAGCGGAAATTTTACTGATAAAAAACCAATGAAATTCCCCCGTTATAGTTAGTGCGGCAACTATAACTCACGCGACCGCAATCCTCTGCTGATGCTAATACTGTATTTAGACACTTATTTACCCATGTCTTCTTCCATACATCTTTAGCTATACATATATTACAAATATTTTTTTTTCATAAAGACACATATGTCATCAGCAGAAGATTGCGGTCGCGTGAGTTATAGTTGCCTGCACTAACTATAACAGGGGAATTTCATTGGTTTTTTATCACTAAAATTTCCGCTAACTATAACATGTGTGAAACCTATGGTTTTTTCAGTGAATTTGCAAGGTTTTTTAAATGCTAATTCCTAACTATAACGTGTGTGAAACCTATGGTTTTTTAAGTGAATTTGTACGGTTTTTTAAATGCTAAGTTACTTTACGCCATTCGTGGTGTGCGCGCCCAATTAACGCAGTTCGTTCCGTGCGCGCACGGTGCGCTTCACGCACCGTGCGCGCACAGTGAGCACGCGGTGCGCTTCGCGCACCGCGTGCCCACTTTATGCAGTTAGTGCCGTGCACGCACGGTGGGCACGCGGTGCGCTACGCGCACCGCGTGCCCACGTTACGCTAGATGGGCCATGTACGCACGATGCGCTTCGCGCACCGTGCGCACATGGAGGACATATGATGCACTTCGTTTTTAAAGGTAATATTTTAATTTTGGGTGGAGCGAGTGTGGATAATTTTTTTTTTTAATATTTTTTTTTAAATATTTTCGTTTTTCACTTGTGCGATAAGCCATGCACAATTGGTGACCTCCGGTCACCAATTGCACACGGGGTGGGGTTAGTGTGGATAATTTTTTTTTTTTTATATTTTTTTACCGTACGCGTACGGTAAGCGTAATCGGCGAAATTTGCGAAAAAATAAAAATTCCGTTTTTGGCCTTGGGGGATCTTTGGGGACTCCCTCTACATGGCTATGTGTGTGGGAGCTGTCAAAACAGCCCCTTTAAATGTTTTTGTGCTTTGTTTGTTAATCCTCTCTCTCAGTGCGAGAGAGAAAATGGCGGCCGCCGCTTCCTGGTTTCGGCCGATTCGAATGTTTACTAAGATCTAAGAGCCAATCATAATCGCGCTCGCGCACGCCACCGTACGCGTACGGTAAGCGTACCGTAAGCGCACCGAAAGCTGGCTCAGATATATATATTGATTTAAAGGCTATTTTCTCAGAATCTACTGAACAGATTTACACCAAACCTACAAAAGGCACTTCCTTGACCTGAGGACTACCTCTCTGCCAAATTTTTAGTAATTCTGTTCAGCCGTTCGAGCTGTAGCCCTGTCTAAAGGTCCTATGGAAAAATGCATGGGAAAAACGCGTTTTGGGACCCCCCTTTTATCTCAGCCCCCGCTTGACGAATCCCCCCGAGACTTTCAGGGTAGGAGCGGAGCGTAGCGCCCCACCTATTTTGAAAAATTCGCGAGGATTCGTCGACCGGCGCCAAAGTTATTCAAAATAGAATGTTGCGGATTTCCTATGGAAACGTGGTCCTAACTATAACAACCTACTGGCGACCGCCAGTAGGTAATGTATATATATATATATATATGTGTGTGTATATATATATATATATATGTGTCTGAATGCACTAGTACTTTAATCTTCAACATGGATTAACCCCTTCGGTGCTCATGACGGAACGGTTCCGTCATGAGCCACGGTTGAGCTGTGCTCATGACGGAACCGTTCCGTCATGACCACGCCCGCGCAAGAAACCGTCAGCACAGCGGCGGAATTTGCGCAGCATGGAAGGGGTTAATGCCCACTTGGGCTTTATTTACGTTGATCGTGTGATGTCAACTCATAAAACCAAAACATTGTTTACAGTTCATTTCGGTGCAATCTAATATCTGATGCCGAGTTGGTTAATGCAGCCACATCGAAGCAAGATGTTAAAGGTTAATATTTTTATTCCTTTGAGGCTCATGCATTTTATAGACTATTATATATGTATTTATAAATATGTATTTATATGTGTCATATCCCTTTTAAACGCACTTTTTCGTTTTTATTAAGGGCAGGTTTTATCCGGTATGATTTCCGGGTTTAACCCCTTCAGTGCCACGCCCTTTCCCCCTCCTGTGCCGGTCGTTGCACTAGTGGGTGGGGTTCATGACAAGATAGTCTCCTCATGGGCACAGCGCAACCGTGCTCCATGACGAGACTATCTCGTCATGGGCACTGAAGAGGTTAACAAAGATTTTATGTAATACAGATATTTATATATTTATATTTTTGTACTACATTGCATCCATTTGCACAATGACTGAAAGAGCTGCTTTATTTAAAATGTCGTCACACCTCACAAACAAGGTATTTTTTCCATGTCTATGAAGAAGTGCTGTTTGAATTAGGCACTGTCACTTTAAATGTGGTGAGTGTACCCAGTAGCGTGTCATGTGATCAAGGTCCCGTGAGGATCGAAACGCGTAATGGCGGAGTTGCTGGGCACATAATAAAGAAAAAAGAAGTACTGCAAGTTTTGGGTTTGCTTCGTCTTTTCCACTATAGGAAGATAGAGATGAGTCTACATGATATATATATATATATATATATGTATATATATATATATATATATGTATGTATATGTGTATATATAAATATATATATATATGCATATATATATATATATGTATGTATATGTGTATATATATGTATGTATATATTCACTGACAAAACCATAGGTTTCAGGGGTCCAGGTTTCAGACGGTCGCCAGTAGGTAGTTATAGTTAGGACCTATTTTTCATAGGAAATCCGCAACATTCTATTCCCAATAAGTCTGGCGCCGGATGACGAATCTTCGCGATATTTTCCAAACTTTTGGCCAGCTCCGGTCCGCTCCTATCCTGAAAGTTTTGTGGTGATTCGTCAAGCGGGGGCCGAGAAAAAAGGGGGGTCCCAAAACACGTTTTCCCCATGCAATTTCCCATGGACCTGTTGACGCAGCTACAGCCCGAACTGCTGAACAGAATTACACCAAATTTGGCAAAGAGGTAGTCCTCAGTTCAGACTCGTGCCTTTTGCATAAATGGTGTAAATCCGTTCAGTAGTTCCTGAGAAAATTAGACTAAAAAAGATAGATATATCTATGGCCTCGGAGGATCCGCGCACTCTATGCGCACCCTAAGCGGACCCTCCCCGAACCGAGCGCGCACCCTCCCGATCACGCACTGAATGCTAATTGGCTGTCAAGTGTCTGTCTACATTCAAAACCAGGAACTGTTGGGAGCCATTTTGTGCCTCGGTAGAAGCGAGGCTGATTAAGTAAGGTAAATAAGTGTGTGAAAGATGTAAAGGGGGCAGGGTAGAAATACTCTGACCCTCTAGTGTTGCTTAGGGGGTCCCAGAAGGACCCCCTGGGGCCCCCCTTTTTTTTTAAAAAAACGGCGCAATGCGCGCAGGGTGCTCGGTTCCTAACGCGTTGGGTGCGCGGATCCCCCAAAAAAGGAAAAAAAAAAAAATAACGTTTTGAAAATATATTAAAAAAAATATTTCAAAAAATATAAAAATATATTTTAAAACATTAAAAGAATTAATTGAAAAAATAAGTTTAAAAAAGGTGATAAAGTATTTAAAAATAAATAATTCAAGGAATTGATGCACTGAAATTGAAAAATTTAGAAATTCAATGAAAATCATTAAACATCATAGCTTTAGAGATAAATTATAGATAGGAATTGGCATTTAAAAAACCATAGAAATTCACTGAAAAAACCATAGGTTTCAGGGGTGTTATAGTTAGCTGGACATTTCCCTCGTACAAAACCCTAGAAATTCCCCCGTTATAGTTAGTTCACCTAACTATAACTCGCGCCCCCGCAATGCACTGCTGATGATGTCACATATTACATCATTCATGACATGGTCAGTGACATCACTGATGACATCACTGATGGCATCTCAAATGACATCACAGATGACAGTCATCATCCATATGACAATCTGATGCACATTCTCACACCCTAATATAACCTTTGATACACCAACTCTAAAAAACAGAATACCATTTTTGAAACCGTTAAGCCAATCCCCAGCACTCGTAATTATTACAATTTCAAAACTTTACAGACGTGTAAGTCAGGAAAAAACATTAACATCAAAGAATCATATGCGAGGTTGTTCTTCCTTGTTCTTTATTTTTCAATGGAACATCCTAGTCACAGCCAACACGTGTTTCGTCGTGTGGGGACATTAATCCCACGACTTCCTCAAGGCTGTGTAAATTAAAAGACAATAAATACCATATGGCATCACAAACTTCTGAGAAGAGGGGTCGTGTAACCATAGACACACCAATACCAGATCAAGTCACTGCTTCTTAGGTCTACACACAGATCCACTCATTCACCCATACAATCACTCATACATGCTGTCACTCATCAATACAACACTATCATATACACTCATATACCTACACAGACACTCACACACCAGCACTCATCCAGAGTTACTCACACAGCTAGTCAGTCATGCAAAGAATCAATCTCACTTCCATTTACTGACCTATACAGTTATACACACATCACTTATTCAAACACAAAGAAACGCATAATTACTCTCTTATACAATCACTGATACAAGTGCACACTTATCCATATAGCCACTCTCACAATCACTGACTCTCACATATAGTCATTTATATACTCCAACTCTCACATACACTGCCTTTTACATATGTAGTTACTTGGACATGTACCACTAAGACGTCCATTCACTCACCAACACACCCATACGCACACTCACCCACCCATACAGGTGTTTCCACATGCACTCTTGAACCCATACACACGGTGAATCAACCACTCAAATATCTATGCACAGACTCACATACCTCCCACCCACCCACACACACACACCCAGGCACCCATACAAATACTCAGGCAACCAATTGATAACCCATAAAGACACTCATGTAGCTACTGACCAACCCATGCAGCAGCTTATACAACAAGAGACAGACTGGTACAGACATTCACACAGTTTAGTCACTAACCCATGCATTCAGTAAGACACATGTAATCACTCACTTAAACAGTCAGTCACGCACCTACTAAATCATCCATTCAGACACTTATACACCCACTCATTCTTCAATACACCTTGGCATATATATAATACATATTTAAACGTTAAAGAAAAACACAGTCACTGGATGATGTCATCAGTGATGTCATCAGTGATGTCATTTAAGATATCATCAGTGATGTCACTGACCATGTCATGAATGATGTAATATGTGACATCATCAGCAGTGCATTGCGGGGGCGCGAGTTATAGTTAGGTGAACTAACTATAACGGGGGAATTTCTAGGGTTTTGTACGAGGGAAATGTCCTGCTAACTATAAAACCCCTGAAACCTATGGTTTTTTCAGTGAATTTTTATATATATATATATAAAAATATATATATGTGTATATATGTGTGTATATATGTAAATAAATAATCTATTTCTCTTCAGTGGACAAATGTATCAGCAAATCCAGGAAGTAGCCATGGGAGCCAGCTTCTCCCCCAGTTATGCTTGTTTATTTATGGGATGGTGGGAGGAGCTGGTTCTTAAGCGGCAATATCAAGATATTTGCGACACTAAAATTATTTCCTGGTTACGATACATTGATGATTTATTTAAAGTATGGAATGGAGGCGAGGAAAGTGCAATTGATTTTATTGACCAAATTAACAATAATGATGTCAGTTTACACTTTACATCGACTATCAGCAGACACTCAGTGACATTTTTAGATGTGCAGGTCTCAGTTGTTAATGACTTTTTAACCACCACCCTCTTTAGAAAACACGCAGGCTGGCAACACTGTGTTGCATGCGACGAGTGCTCATCCTCCCCATCTTATCAAAAGCATTCCCTATGGGGAAATGCTGCGCATTCGTCGCATCTGCAGCAACAGTGAAGATGCATCTGACAAACAGGCAGAAAGTCGTCAAAGATTCGTAGCCAGAGGTTACTGAACAGAGATTGTGGACGCAGCCATAAAAAGATCCAGGGCTCAGGCCCGGGAAGATCTGTTAACCTATAGAGTCAATAGGACAGATGAGGAATCTGGGACTTCACAGCCCACTAGACTCATACTTTCACATTCTAAACAGGAAAGTCAAATAAGAGCCATAGTGAGACGCAACTGGCACTTTATTAAGGATGATCCTGTAATTGGTTGGCTGGAACCTTCAAATCCCTCCATAACATTCAGGAAGAATATGAACATGGGAAATATGTTGGTGAGCAATAGCCAAGAAGAATTCTCTAAAGATAATTGGTTAACTGCAAGAAAAGGCCTCTTTAAATGTTCAGCTTGCAAAGCTTGCCAATTTGGTACTAACATGAAATCGTATACTACGGCCTTTCCTCCAAAGGCATGTGAGATCAAACAACATCTCACATGTAAAACTTAATTTACGGTTCATGTTTTAGAATGCAGCCGCAAGTTGAAATACATAGGAAGTACCAAACTGGCTGTCCACACAAACAATGACCCCAGTTATCCGGTAGCCAGGCATTTTCAAAGCACTCACCATAGCAATCCTAAACAATGAACTTGAAGCCATTCCAGTACAAGGGGGTGAGAGGGAAGCCAAATTAAGACGCCTGGAAACAAGCTATATACTTGAATTAGATTCTAAATATCCAGGAGGACTTAATACTGCTGAAGACCTGCACACATATTTATAAACTATACTTTTTACAAATAATGTTTTCTAGGAAATATTTATGTTTAATAGTATACTGAGGACCTGCACACACATTTTTACAAATAATACTTTTTACAGACAATGTTTTTTAGGAAATATTTATGTTCAATAGTATATATTTTTAGGAAGTCTACCTTTTATCTGATTTAGGATAGTCATATTACATCTGCTTCCAATAAGAGATCTTTTATAGATGTTTTCATCTTGTATAGTAACACCCTGCTCGGGCTTGCTTTTATATGGTGTTTGATTGGTATTTATATTCATATTTATATCTATTTATATATATATTTTAAGACATAGGCCTTGGATATTACGTTTTCAGGTATTTTATATTTATATCTCTTACCAGGAATGCGGCCACATATGTGTCTATATATTTATATTTATGTCAATAAATGGATACAATGTTCTATTCTAGGATACACCATATTCAGCTGCTATGTTACAAATTTTGGCTCGTACCTTAGTTCTGCAATTTTTGCACATCTGAAGCAATTTTGCACATTTCTGTTATTGTGATTCTATATCACAATACAGGCTAAACCCCTGATATGTACTGTTCAGTTTCCAAAAAACAGCTCTGTGCTATTGACTATTTACTGACATTATATAAGAAGGTACTGTAGCACTTTGTAACTTTATATATTCTAACTATAAGGGATAAACATGTCTATTGGCCAAGTATGTATTGACCAATGGTTCAAGATAGGAGGATAGCAACATGATTAGTATTTACTTCTCAATACCCCCATCAGAGTGATTGTTTGAAAATCCCTGTTTAAAAATATTTATAGCAACGACTGTTACTAGTACTTTCAATAATCTTATTCTTTAAATTTTCCTTTTTTTTATTTTCACACCCCTATAGGGAAAGGCACTTTTTTTATGTCACTTTTGGGTTTATTGTTTAACCGTGGATTAAATAGAGGTTTATTCTATCTTTTGCATTTATGCAGTGACTTTGTGTAAATTCTTTTTATTGGCATTTGTTGTTATAATCATAAAGGAATTACATTCCGTACAAATAACTGTGGTACATGTGGTACTGAATTGACCAACATCAGTATAGAGAGTACATTTGCGTCTTATTCCGCGTAGATGCGGCATGTGTTGTAGCAGGTGTTCGCCAGAAAGGAAAACTGGGGGGAAGAACCGAACTAGGAGTTGCCATGGAGTTCTGAGTGGTTGGGCCAGGCATATGCTGCGAGTCCACGGATATCTACTCAACGGTACAGCTGCATCTCGCTTAGGAGGAGATGGGCGCGCGGGCTGGTGTAGGGGACCGTTCAGTATGTCTGGCGAGCGGGGGCGAGCCTAGCGGGTCCTAGGGTGGCGTGGGTAATTGGGGGGGGATCCCCTGTCCTGTGAGCATGTACAGTAGGTAGTTGTGTGGTGTCAGGGGTAGTTGTGTCGGTGATCGGGTCCTCCTGGGTCTGGGACTGTTTGAATTGGTGTAATAGGAGCGCCCATTCCAGAGAGATTGGGATTTTGCGGATACCTATAGCTTCTTCCTCACGCACTGCGTCCTCCTCAGCTGCAGCCCACTTAAGCACCGCCCCCACCCACGCCGCAATCGGAGGGCCCGACGGGGAGCGCCAGTGCATAGCTATACAGCGTTTGGCCAGCAGGTGGGCTAGGGAAACAAAGCGCATTGGTATTTTGTGACGTTTCCTTCGTCCGAGTATGCCTAACGCGCAACCCTCCCAAGTGGTCAAGTGGGCCAGTCCAATGAGGTCCCGAAGTGTCGTGTGGATAGATGACCAATAGTCTTGGATACCCGGCCAGGTCCAAAACATATGGAAAAAGTCTGCATCCCGCGCTTGACAACGAGGACAGAGGAAGGTCGTATCGGGGTAGAAGCGCTGTAGGCGCGCTGGTGTTAGGTAGGCCCTATGTAAAATGTGAAATTGTATATTCTTAAAACGGGCGTTCCTGGATACTTTTTTGGGGAATTCAATCGCCCTTTCCTACTCGCTATCATGAAATGAACGTCCCGCTTCCTCCTCCCAGAGGGTCCGCAGGGGTGCTAGTAGTGGGGGTGTCAGTTCCCTGATCGATTTGTACAGCCATGTGGTAAGGTGGCGACCCGTTCCCATTCGTAATATCGTGTGAAGAACTGGGTGTGTGGGAGGCTCCCCTAGTGTGAGGTCATAATATGGTCGGTAGTGGCTGAGGAGTTGGCGGTGGAGCAGGAACTGGCCTGGGGGAAGGTCATAGTCATCCATGAGTTGCTGGTACGGCCTAAGCTGTCCCTCTTCGAACAGTATTTCTGCTTCGGCGATGTCTCTGGATGTCCATTCCTGGAGCATGGCAGGAGTGAAAAACCCCCTGTGTCTTTGCCAGCCTACTAATGGTAGTAATGGTGTGTATGGGGGACAGTTTGGTGTCATGCGGTGTATGCGCTGGACGCATTTCCGGGCAATGTCCACTTGAAGGGGGTAGGTTCGTGTGGGACGGAATCCCGGTAGGAGTAGGCGACGTAACTCTGGTATTGATACACAACCCGTGGCAGTGCATGTTTCAGATGTGTACCTTTCTGCCATCCAGTACGAAAGCCACTGGTGCTGCGCCGCCAGGAAATAGGCTTTGAATGACGGAGCGCCGAGACCCCCCTGTGTTGTGGGTAGTTTTAGTTTTGCTAACGCAATCCTGTGTCGCCCCTTACCCCATATTAGAGAGCTAAGGAGTGTGTCTAAGTCTTTGAAAAAGGAGCGGGGTGGGACTACTGGGAGATTGGCGAAGTAATATAAGAGCCGTGGGACCAGTATCATCTTTGCGAGAGCTACCCGACCAATCGGGGCCAGCGGGAGACTCCGCCAGAACCCAATTGTGGATCGTATACTGGCAAGTGCCCTACGATGGTTGCCCTCAAAGATGTCAGCCGGGGAATGGTATAAACGAATCCCGAGGTATCGGGGGCCCTCTGCAGCCCAATGTATTTTCCGGTCACCAATCCAAATGTCCTGGGGAGAGGCGTCTGGATGGAGGGGGTACACCATTGATTTGTCCCAGTTCACTTTCAAGCCCGAGACATCAGCAAATTCTGTCAGGGCGGTCTCGAGTGTGGTGAGATCCGCCGTAATATCCCGTATATATATGAGAAGGTCGTCTGCGTACATGGATACGCAGTGCGTGGCGTCCGCGAGTGGAATGCCCCAGGCCTGTCCGTCCCGGCGGAGCCGGATAGCTAAGGGTTCAACAGCGAGCGCGAATAATAAGGGTGAGGGGGGCATCCTTGTCGTGTGCCCCTGTGTATCGCGAATTCCGGGGAGATGTAGCGACCGAGGCGGACCCAGGAGGTAAGGTTGGTATAAAGAAGGCGAGTGTAGGCTATGAGAGTGGGGCCCAGTCCCACCCGCCCGAGGATGGTAAAGAGGAACTGCCATGTTAGGGTGTTGAAAGCCTTCTCAAGGTCCAGGATCAAGCACGCCGCTCGAGGGAAGCGATCGCCAATCTGATCCTGGATGTGAAAGAGGCGTCAAATGTTATGAGAGGTATTCCTACCCGGGACAAAACCGCACTGGTCTGGATGCACTAGCGGGCGTATCATTTGGGAGTATCTATCCACTAAGATTTTCCCCAGGATTTTGCAGTCGGCTGTGAGGAGTGTGATGGGGCGATAGGAGGCTAGGAGTTGGGGGTCCTGATCGGGTTTCGGGAACGTTACAATCACCAATGCTCTCATGGAGCTAGGTAGTTCACCGGATTGGAGCGCTGTGTCCAGCACTGCAGATAAGCGAGGAGTCAGCTGAGAGACAAAGGTGGCATAGTATTCGAGTGGAAACCCATCGAGGCCTGGGGCTTTGCCACGGGCTAAGGCTCGTATAGCGCGTGTAATCTCAGTGGTTTATATCTTTGTGTCTAAAACCGTCTTGTCCGCGGCAGATATCTGGGGGAGGGGGAGAGGGTCTAGGAAGTGGTTAACAGCCTCCGGATCGAGTGATGAAGGGATATTGTAGACTGCCGAATAATGTTGATAGAATGCCTGGAGGATCTCATCTTGAGATTGTACCAGGGTGCCATGGGGATTTATGATTGCGGTGATGGGCCGAACTTCAGTGTCTTGTTTAGCGAGCCATGCCAAGAGTGTGCCCGTTTTGTCACGATCTTTATGCATTCGAGTCGCATAGGTCCGAAAGTTGTGACGTCATAGGTCCATGCACGCCGCCTGATATTCTGATTTGGCGTGGGCGACTTGTGTCGCCGCCGCTACTGACTGATCCGCGACCTTAGTGGCCGTGGCCAGTCGCTGCTCCGCATTCTCAAGGACCTGTTCCAAGGTACGCCTTACCCCAACTCTCTGCTGAATACATTCCCCACGGGCCACCACGTTGAAGCCGTCCCACTCGATCAGGGTTGACGACGCGGTCCCCGTGTTGTGAGTAAAGTATTCTTGAATGCTAAGTTGGTGCTCGTGTGTGAAAACTTGGTCCGTCAGGTAGTCCCGCGATAATCTCCACGTGGGGACAGCAGGGGGGTGTGGGGGTCTCCACTGGAGGCTTAGAAGATGTGCATCATGGTCTGAGACGACCCTGCCTAAATAATCCGAGTGACATATTTGCGGGAGAAGCGTTGCCGTGCATAGGAAACGGTCAAGCCGGACTCGTAGGTTGTGAGGGATGGAGTGGAAAGAGTAGACGCGGGCCTGGGGGTGGTGCAGTCTCCATGCGTCTGTGAGTGACCAGTGTGCAACCCATGCTTTGAACCGTTCAATTTGTCTGTGGGCGGGGGAGTGCTGGAGTGGGGGATGCGACCGGTCCAGTCTCGGATCCAGGATACAATTGTAGTCCCCACCCAGTATCCAGGATACATGTGTGAATTGGGCAAGAGTGTTTGTGAGTCGGTCCCAAAATTTATCCTGGTCGACATTCGGGGCGTACACACTTCCCAAGAGAATAGCCCTACCATCTAAGAGTCCTTCCAGGAGGGCGAATCTGCCCTCTGCCCTCTCCGTCCACCACCCGCCTGAGTTTCCGGAATGGGGTCCCTGGGTGGACCCATATCAGCGCTCCGCGGGCAAATGATGAGTAGGTCGTGGCACAGATAAGACCACGCCACCTTGCACGCAGCTTGCCCACTTCGGTTGAGTCAAGGTGGGTTTCCTGCAGACAGAGGATAGACGCTCTCTGCCGCTTCACGTAGGCGTATGTCGTGTAGCGATTACGTGGGGTGTGTAGACCGCGTGTATTTAGCATGAGTATGTTAATGTCTGGTGAAGGGCCCAGACTCAGGAGGACCGGAGAGTGATCTGAGATCCCTATGGGGAGGATACGGACATCTTGGATGCCCACGCAATCGGCGGGGGGGACGAAGATCACGTCAATACGTGCATGGGAGTGATGGGCGGCCGAAGTGTGGGTGTATTGACGTGTGTGTGGATGCCAAGTCCTCCATGCGTCGCATAAGCCCTGAGCCTCTGCCCAACCCGCCAGGTGCCTTGCTCGCGCGGCGCAGGAGTCTGAAATCGGTCCTGACGAGTCCAGCTGAGGGGCCGAGACGGCATTGAAATCTCCTCCAAGAACAGCAGTACCCAGAGGGAAGGTTGCCAGCAGAGACGCAGCGTGAGATAAAGCCTGCGACAACCCGGCGGGTGGCGCATAGAGCGACAGGAAGCTGACCGGCCTACCCTCGAGTGTGCCGCAGACGGCAATCCCCATTCCGTGAGGGTCATGGGTTGCCTGTGTAAGGACAAAGGGGAGGGAGCGGCGCAGCAGGATGGCGACCCCTCGGGAACCGCGAGAGAACCCAGAGTGCCACACCCGATCATACCCATAGCGTGCCAGAAAGGGACATCTCTCACCGAGGAGGTGGGTTTCTTGAAGCATGAGCACGTCTAAACCTGCGCGCTGGTCATATTTAAGGACTGCGGTGCGCTTGAGCCTATCCAACAGGCCATTCACGTTCCAGGACAGGATGCGCAGCTGGGCCTTGGGGGCTAGGTCATCCATGGAAGCGGTGGAAGCGAGTCGCGCTGGGGGCGGAACGACCAGGGGGGCGCCGGGAAGACACCGAGCGGTGCGAGTGCGCAGGGAGGGGACGGGGAGCCTGTGATCCCCAGAGGGATGACGAATCCCGTGCTGGGGGAAGCCAAGGAGTGAAGGCGGGGAACGAGCGACAGCGGAGCGTGTGTCAGTGTCTGTATGGAGCCACGAGGTGGCACTCGCAGTGTGCTGCTGTGTGATAGGCCCAGTGAGAAGCAAACCCAAACTAAAATGAACACCCTCCCAAGGAGGAACAACCAACTAACACCCACCCCCCACCCTACACTTCGAGAAAGGAAGCATCTGTCGCCCTAACATTAACTGACAACTAAAAGGCCCCAAGCATGAGCGCTCGGGTGTAAAGAGCGTGGTGGACCCACCTGAAGTACGGATTTAAGTGTCGTGTCCTAGGTTGCTACGTAAGAGCGGGAGACCGCAGAGTGCGTTGCCCCCGCAGCGGGACCAGGTCGCCGACCCCCCTGTCAATGCAGAACATGAAGAAAAGTCACATGGCAGGGCTGCTGGAGAGGTCGGAAAGGTCTATATGTGTGTTGAGGGGGGTCGGAGACTGATCTGGCAGGGGCGATGGGCGGCGCTGAGATCCCCCAGCTGCATGAGAGGACGTCCCGGATGAGGCAGAGGAGTCTCTCGTTCCCCTCCCCGACACGCTCGCGGATCGTGTCCCAGCTGCCGCCGCGCCTCGGCGTCGCCGGGATTGCGTGCGTCTCCTGCGTTGTGGTCGCGGAAGCCTGGCTGCATCTCGGCCCTGAAGCATATTGACGGGCAACACCCGCTCGGGCTGGCGCAAAGGTCTTTCTTCGGTGAGCCAGGTCCATGCTGCCGTAGGAGTGTCAAAAAATAGAGTCTTGCCCTGGAAAACAACGCGGAGGCGGGCCGGGAACTGAAGTTGGTAGCGAAGGCCCATGGAGCGCATCTTTTGCTTCACTTCCGTGTAAGAGCGGCGTTGTTCTTGGACCTCCCGGTTGTAATCCGGGAAGATCATGATGGTGTGGTTGTTAAGGGACAAGGGGCCTTTCACCCGCGCCTCCCGCAGAATAGCGTCTCTGTCTCTGAAGTTGAGGATCCTCAGAAGGAAGGGGCGCGGGGGGGTCCCCACCGGAGGTTTAGCTGCCAATGACCGGTGCGCTCTCTCCACCACGAACCAGGTTGACAAGCTGGCCGCCGGCATCCAAGATTTGAACCAAGCTTCTAGGAAGTCATCGGTTCGGCCAGACTCGACCCCCTCCGGAAAGCCCACCAGGCGAAGGTTGTTGCGGCGGGCTCGGTTTTCGGCGTCCTCCGCCCGCCGATGCAGCTCCTTGGAGTGGGTCGTAAGCTCCCGGACTTGGTCTTGTAGCTGGCGGATGTCATCCTCCGCCGTCGAGATCTGTGATTCCGTCTCCGTGATGCGGGCCGTGGCGTTGCGGAGGTCCTGCCGCAGGAGTGTAACGTCCATCTTCACCTCCCCGACCATCCCTTCCAAGGACGTTTGGGATGCGCTGATGGCCTGCAAGATGACGGCCAGGTCTTTGTTTGGGGCCGGCGCCGCCTCTCCGCCCGCACCAGGCGGGTCCAGGCTCGCAAATTGGTCGATTTTTGTTTGGTGGGACGTTGTCGCCGGCTTGGTGCCCCTGTCCTTGCCCATGGCGGCGTCCGGGGTGTATGTGCCGGTCCCGAGGCTTGGTACGGCGGACCGCCGCCGGGCACGCCCGCCAGTCAATTAGCCGTCCGGTGCAGGGCCAAGGACCGAAGGGTTGGGGAGAGAGGAAGGGTAGAGACACGTCTTTCCCCCAGTGGGGGGAGTCCAGGAGTCCGTCGGATGCGCCACTTCCCCGCGATGATCTGGGCCGGGCCTCTCTCTCACCTCCTAGAGGCCGCCCCGCCGCGGCCCACACTCGCAGTCGTCGCCAATTGAGGCGCAGCCCCAGGTCCGCCGCACCACTGTCTCCCGCGCTGGGCCTGCAGGCTCGTCACGTGCAGTGGGGCCACCCCGCACTCACCCCCGGTCCCCGACCGACAGCAGGACCTCCTCAGGGGCAGGGCCAGGGCGTCTCCGCCCGGTCGGCAGCAGAGACGGAGGGCCCCCGTCCGGCCAGGATGGGCGAAATCCGGGGGGGGAAGGGGAGCCCCCCCTCTCTCTGGCAGCAACTCCCAGCCGGTGGTGCAGGATGAGGGTGGGCTCCACCGTCAGCGAGGCCAGACTCGACCTCTTACGCCGGCCGCCGCTGCTTGTGCCCATGAAGCGCCTTCACCTCTCGCGTTGCGTCCACTCTCGGGGCCTGGCAGGATGCCGCCGCTCGGCCGAGCGCCCGGACAGAGGCTCCCCCGCCCGACACACAAGACAGGGTGGGGGAGACCAGGGGGGAGTCGTCTTCCCTCGCCGGCGTGAGCTCCCAGCCGGCGGTGCAGATGAAGAATGGGCGCCAGTCCCAGCCGCCCGCGCAGGCCTGCGCCACTCGGACCGGTCCGCCCGCGTTGCAGGGCCACAGCAGGTCTTGGGCCTCCGCCTCGTGCCAGTTCCGGGGGCGCCCCACCAACCGTCACCCCCTCCAGCTCACTTGTGGTCCGCGGAGGGCAGGGGTTCACCCCCTCGGGCTCCCGCGACGGGCGGCAGGCCGCCGCCGGCTACACGGCCTTCTCTTCCCCAGGGCGCCGTGGGACTCGCGTAGCTCACAGTGCCTGCCTTGGAACCAGCCAGATGCGTCCCTCACGCCGGCGCGAGGAACGGGCCTCAGATCTCGGCCCCGGTTGCAGGAAATCGCCCGGAAACAGCACCGAGTGCGGCGCAGCAGCTCCTCTGCGGATGGCAACCTCTGGATCGCTTCTAGGACGGCGGTACACGGAGTTAGGGCGGATGCGAGGGGTCAAGAATCAGGAGCCTCACATCGGTGCGGCCATCTTGGTTAGCGCCACCTAGCCCTCTCCAAGTGCAGGAATTTAGCAAGTAGCGGCCGAGGAGCTGCGCCAGGTGGGGGTTTTCGGGCGGGCACTCTGTGAGCTCGTTCTATGGAGAAGAATGCTGTACGGTCTGATGTTGGGGTGAAGGACTTAAGCCATGTGTCCATATAGTCTATGGGGTTTTCACGCTCGACGCCCTCCGGTAGTCCCAGCACCCGGATGTTGCAGCGTCGCGTGCGACCTTCCAAGTCCTGTGCGCGCTCTTCCACCGCGGTTAGACGAGTGAGGATTCCCTGGAGAGTCGTCTGGTGTTCCTTTAGTTTTGGCTGTATTTCCTCCAGTGTCCGCTCCTCTATTCGCACCCAATCAGCCAATTTACGGTGATCGTCTCGGAGAAGGTTGACGTCTGTCGCCAGAGTACCATGGCGTTCCTCCATAGACAAGCGGGATAGTTTGATGGCGGCGATGACCTCATCCAGTTTATCCGAGATTGATAGGTCCGAGGAGGGTGCTGTACTGGGGGAGCAGGTCGAGGTCTTTGGCATGTTCTCCGGGGCAGTTTCCGGGACCCCGTGGTGCTGTGTAGGCTTTGATTTCCCCATCTGCGTGGGGGGGGGGGGGGTCGGTGCTGCCGAATAGGTCCCAAGAGCTCTCAGTGGCGCCAGGGGTCCGCGAAAAGAGGAAAGGCGCGGGCCCCCACGGTGTTGGTGGATGGCGGGAGTGCGTCGCCGGAGGAGAGCAATCCGAGCTGGTACTCTGGATCCCACACTGCAGTCAGGGCACAGGAGTCGCCTACGTCAGGCGCGGGAAGCTGTGGGCGAGTTGCTCCCAATAGCAGGCCACCCACACGGAGACCACACTTGCATTCAATGGTGCGGTGGAAGATCACTTGCAGCGTCCCAGTGAGTTAGGGGGTGCACTCCACAGAAATCGGAGGGCTATCACCGCAGTCACCTTGTGGACAGAGCCCCCTCCAGGAGCTCGTAGAGGAGTCAAGGCCCCCGCAGTTCACAATTATGAAGGTTGGCGAGGTCCATTTGTGGGCGTTGGAGGAACCCGGGCTCGCGTCGTCCCTGCCAAGAGCCGCGGTCCTCTCTGGGCCTCACTGTGCGCCCGCTACGCCCGACATCCGGAGCGCTCCGATCAGGGTGCAGGGCCCGCCACCATCTCACGCCGGCGAGGTCCGTCGCGCCGGCTCTCGCTGATCTCCGGGGCCCCCCGAGGCACCAGGGGGTTCCCAAGCGGTCCGCTGTGGCCAGACGGCGGGCGGGCCAGACGGGGGTGTATCAGCTCTCTCGGGTGCCGCCGGGGAGGCTGCCGCTGTGGTGGCTACGAAGGTAGGGGCCTCACCGGATGGTGTATGGAAAGGTCAGGCGCCACCCGGGCGGCCATGCCAAGGTCAGGCAGGATCTGGATATGAGGGTCGGAGGACCTCCGGGCCACGCCGCCCCCGCCGAGAGCCAACGCTCTCCCCCAGTCCCCCCAGGAAGAGGCTGTGATGAGTACCTGGAGCGTCCGGTGTTAGCGCTGGGGCCCGCTCTCGGTGCGCGACGGGCGCACAGCACCCAAGATGGCGGGCGGACTAGGGGCGCCGATAGTCGTCCATGCCGTGGCGCTCCGCACTGTCCTTCCCGGGTCCGCTCCCGGTCCACACCGTCCGGATGTCGGAGCAGGTAGAGTGCGATGTGCCGACGTCCTCGGGGTTTCTCCCGGCACCGTCACTTGCATCGCCTAGAAGAGTCTCGGCGCCATCTTGAGCTCCGGAGCGCGACGCGAGCGGCTCTGCCCGGGGAAGCTCCGTTCTTGAAGCGGTAGGTGTTCTCAGGCTTCCGAAGGCTCCGCACCGCCGTGCAGGCACATTCCGGTGCTCCCAGGTCCGCCGAGCACCCGCAATGACGCTGTATATTGGTTAGGAGAGGCGCCCGAGCGCGGAGCCTCAGCAATGCATGGCCGCCATCGTGGCTTGCGTAGCCACGACCCTGCATTTATGCAGTGACATATTGAATTTTACTTGACATTGCTAATAAAAGACATTTATGTTGATGATATTATATGTCTTTGAATATACTCCAATGTATTTCACAGTTATAATATGTCAGGTCAAAAGGTCCATAATGACAATTTGTATTTTTGCATTTATGCTTTAATATCTTTCTTCTATTCCCATGGTTAATTTGCAGCACTAGCACTTTAAAAACTGTTGTCAATTGTTGAGCTATGTCATGTGATCAAGGCCACTCGGTCGGCCGAAACGCGTTATGGCAGACTTTGGCAAATAAATAATTATTTGCGCCTACTTGGGTCCACACTCGTTTGTTCTGTACAGAAGTCCTATTCTGTATTGTGGTGGGAGGTACAGCGCACAGCGAGGTGTTTGGATATATATGTATGTATATATATATATATATATATATATATATATATATATATTCACTGAAACAAACAATGGTTTCACACATGTTATAGTTAGCTGGACATTTCACTCGTAAAAAACCATTGAAATTCCCCCGTTATAGTTAGTTCAGCTAACTATAACTCGCGCGACCGCAATCCACTGCTGATGACGTCACATATTACATCACTGTATTCACTAAGATACTGTTAATAAGTCAGTTATACAATTAATTTTACAAAAAAAACCCATCCATTTAGACACTTATTTACCCATTTATTCTTCCATTAACCTTTAGATATACATATATAAAAAATATTTCTTTTTCAGAAAGACACATATTCACTGGATGATGTCATCAGTGATGTCATTTGAGATGTCATCAGTGATGTCATGAGTGATGTCACTGACCATGTCATGAGTGATGTAATATGTGACATCATCAGCAGTGGATTGTGGTCGCGTGAGTTATAGTTAGCTGAACTAACTATAACGGGGGAATTTCAATGGTTTTTTACGAGTGAAATGTCCAGCTAACTATAACATGTGTGAAACCATTGTTTTTTTCAGTGAATTTGCAAGGTTTTTTAAATGCTAATTCCTAACTATAACGTGTGTGAAACCTATGGTTTTTTAAGTGAATTTGCAAGGTTTTTTAGATGCTAATTTCTAACTATAACGTGTGGGAAACCTATGGTTTTTTTTAGTGAATTTGTAAGGTTTTTTAAATGCTAATGTATGTATGTATTATTATATTTTTTATATATTTATTTTACAATAAACTACCTATGTATATAGTTATAGATTGACTGTATCCTGTAATATGGAATGGCTCAGCTCTTTTTTTTTTAATTTGGATAAAGTTGAACAGCATAGTTAATATCTTCTATAAACTTATAAACAGTTTAAAATGTTTTTTTTTTAAGGGTTTTTCACCGTGCGCGCACTCCGCGATTTTTTGAAAAAAAATAAAATGTTTTTTTCACCCTTCGGGGTCCTTCAGGGACCCCCTGACAAAGGCTAGGGGGTCAGGAACTCTCTACCCTGCCCCCTTTTCACGTTCTCCACCTTTCTTTTTCACTGTCACATACAAAATGGCGTCCGACACTTTCTGATTTCGACCGATTGGAATGTTGACTGACATCTAACCATCAATCAGAATTACGCTCGCGGACATTTGGTGCGCGCCCCGTGCGAGCACCGTGCGCGCACGGTGCGCGCATATAGATATTTATGTACTTTTAACTGAAATTTTCTCAGGAACTACTGAACAGATTGACACCATATATGCAAAAGGCACATGCCTGAGGACTACCTCTCTGCCAAATTTCAAGTAATTCTGTTCAGCCGTTCGGGCTGTACCTTCGACTAAAGGTCCTATGGAAAAATGCATGGGGAAAATGCGTTTTGGGACCCCCCTTTTTTCTCGGCCCCTGCTTGACGAATCACCCCGAGACTTTCAGGGTAGGAGCTGAACGGAGCGCCCCATTAGTTTTGAAAATTTCACGAAGATAAGTCAACCGGCGCCAAAGTTACTCAAAATAGAATTTTCAGATTTCCTATGGAAACTCGGTCCTAACTATCTACTGGCGGCCGCCAGTAGATAATATGTATGTATATATATATATATCACCAAGCACTCTTCCATTCCGCGCTTCTTCCACCAGCCACGGCAAAAAGAGCACGGACCACAATTCTTCAAATACCGATAAGTTATATTGTCCTGTCGGTTACATCGACAACACAGCAGCCATATATATATATATATATATATATATATATATATACATATACACACACACATATATATTAAAATAAATCCTCTGTATGCATCCACAGAGAACCAGCACTCCGCGTAGTGCTGAATATTCACTTTATTGAAATCCTATGGCAAACATAAAAGCGTCAGACGCGTTTCGACTCCTGCAGAGCCTTTCTCACGAAATGGTGACATGTGTGGCTGTAGATCCACATGCTTAGCATAAGTCTGCCATCTAGTGTTGGGCTTGGATGTGTGCAAGTTGTTTTTCTTCGAAGACTCCTTTCAATTCACAAGGTTCAATGACTCCTCCTCTTGTTTGCAATGTGCATGGTCCTTTTTTTCTGCTGCTGGTTCGTACGTGTGCTTCTCTGCTCCGGATCAATACCGTCATCGATCATTCCTGTAAAACCGCTGGTATTCTTTCGAATTCGGTTGGATGCTTACACTCATTCCTAACAGCAACGTCAAATTCATCCAGGGGACTCGATTGGGCCGCAGCCCGCTCAGGCCTTCACCCTTAGGGGTGTAATTCTCTTTTGCATTCTGACAAAGAATGTCCAGTCGGTGATGGAATGGATGCCTTTCAGTTTCTGCCCTAAATGACATGCCAAGTTACCACGCACCGATCTATACCAGCTGTGTAATTTGTGCCTTTCCCTGATAACGAGGAGGCAAACTGCTAAGCCTGCAGGTCTTTTCGATCAAAGAAAACCTCCAGGGATCAAAGAGCTCGACAAATGGAGATGTCTCAATGTGCATGATATCCCGGATCTCTATGAATCAGAAGACCTAGAAACTGAGGTGAAGTTTCATCCAATGGTCGCAGACGAGGGCAGCTACTTGGGATCAGAGCTTGGGGTCTGACATGGAACAGGACATTCCTCTACGGCAGCCTGTGAGGACCGTGCCCCCCTCCACATTCTCCCCGACTACAGATGGCCATCAAAGGTTACTTGCACCCACCGAGAAGGTAAAGACTGTTGTTGGGCCTCCACTGCCTTCGGGCCTTGGTTGGCACCGATCAGCTGCTTCCAAAAAACGTCCAACTTCGGCTCAGCACTGAAACAACAGCCCCAACAGCAGATCGGCGATCCAATGCCATCCACATCAGAGTCAAACTGACCATCGGCACCAAAATCATTGGAGCCGAAACACCACCAGGCATTTGCACCAAAGAAATCGGCTTGAGAGCTAAAACCTTTGGCCCCCAAAATCCAAATGCCAAAACTAGCATTGGAACCAAAAAAGCATACTGTTTCGAAAACCTCTGTAGAAACGGTAGTATCAGTGCTAGAGAGACTTAACCAAGAATTAGACTCTCGCCAAAAGCATCTGGCAATTCACCAAGACACAGCACGTATCCTCACCAGACCCCCTTACTCAAGGGTGCAAACTGCTAAAAGACAGTTGTCTTTTGAGGAAGTCATAAATATGCCTGTGCCTCTCCCTCCTAAGGAGGAGGACAAAGCCACTAGTCCACTGAACACCATTTACCCACTGCTGCCTCCTGTACACACCCCTTCTTCACTACTCTCTGCAGGTCACACTCAGAAACACTCTCCAGAGGGTTCTATGAATTCATATGCAGGGAAAGGGGGGATGCAGATTACTATTCACTCCCACCTCAAGATGATCTCTGGGATGCTCACGATACAGATTCACATGATAATACCGATCCAGATATGTATCCATCTAAACCTTCCCCCTCCTGATGACACAACAACCTATCATGATCTGATAGGTAGGGCAGCCAAATACCATAAAGTGCCTCTACACACAGAGCCATTAGAAGAGAATTTCTTATTTGAAACATTCTCATGCAATCAGCGCAGTATTATCCAGTGCTGAAGGCTATTCTCAGGCACATGCGTAACATTTTTAATGAACCAGTCAGGGCTAGGGTAATTATTCCCAGGGTTGATATAAAGCAGTCCCTCATCTATCGACCTAACGTGCATCAAGGGTGAGCTTACACCTGACTCACTAGCTCGTAAAAGAGCAAATTCTCAAACGTCTGGTGACGCTCCGCCACCAGACAAAGAAAGTGAAAAGATAGATGCAGTGGGTAAGAGAATGGCTGCACAATCTGCCAACCATTGGAGAATTGCAAACTCCATTGGTCTCTTATCCCATTACAACAGAGCACACTGGGACAAGACGCAGGAGATTCTCCAGCATCTCCCAGAAGAATACAAAAAAACATGCATATCAGATTGCCTCAGAGGGCAAGCTCATATCAAACCCCACCATACAGTGTGCCCTTGATGTCGCAGACACAACTGCAAGGGGCATAATTCCAGTGTCTTAATTAGATGCCATGCGTGGCCCAGGGTGTCAGGTTTTAAACCTGAAGTTCAGCAGAACCTATTAGCTCTCCCCTTTGATGGGGAACATCTTTTTGGCCCTCAGATAGCCACACTTTTGGAGAAAATAAAAAAAGGTAATGAGATGGCAAAAGCAATGACGGGGGCTCTTTTCACAGCTCATCTTATCATGGAGGAGCCAAGACACCATCCCCTGAGACCTCCTCTGCATACCATAAGACACATACCCAAAAATACTCTCCCAGATAATATTACAAAAGGTCCTACAGGGACACAAATTCACGAAGCAGAGGCAGGAGCAGATATACCAAGCCTACCACAAGCACCTCTAAACCGTGACTTACCTGCCATTCCCCGATCACATAACACCTGTCGGGGGACGACTTCAACATTTATCTGCATGGTGGACCATCACCTCCGACCAGTGGGCGTTGGATATTATCCAACATGGTTATTGCCTGGAGCTCACATCCATACCTCCAAACATTTCACCTTGCAAACACAAACTGTCCACGGACCATCAGAAGCTGCTCAGACAGGAAGTCCAAGCTCTCCTACAAAAAGGAGCAATAGAACTTGTGCCATTACACCAACAAGGCACAGGGGCCTATTCACTTTACTTAGTAATACCCAAAAAGGAAAAGTCTCTAAGGCCAATCTTGGACCGAAGACCCATAAACAGGTACTTTCTATCAGAGCATTTTTACATGGTCACTCTGCAGGATGTCATCCCTCTACTTCAATAAGGCGACTTCTTGGCAGCATTGGACATGGAGGATGCCTACTTCCACATACCAATTCACCCAGCACATCGTAACTAGCTCAAGTTTGTGTTTCAACAACAACACTTTCAATTCAAAGTGCTTCCATTCGGGGTCACTACAGCTCCAAGGGTATTCACCAAATGCCTAGGGGTAGAAGCAGCTCATTTGCGAAGGCAAAACATACATGTTTTTCCATATCTAGACGTCTGGCTCATCAAAATCACAGACTATCAGAGCTGTTTTCAACACACTCAGGCTACAATAAACCAACTTCAAAAACAAGGTTCCACCATCAGCATAGCCAAGTCTCACCTGCAACCCCTTCAAATGCAGCCTTACATGGGAGCCATCCTCAACTCACACAAAGGGGGTAGCTTACCCAAATTCAGCAAGGAATCAATCCCTCCAAACACTAATTTCACAGTTCCAACCTCACCAGTGTATAGCAGTAAGTTACCAATTATGTGTCTCCTAGGAACTATGGCATCATGCATAGCAATAGTACTGTAGTGTAGTTCCTATATCCCTGATGGGCTCTGCGCATTGGAATAACATACACTATAGATTTGACATAGGACTAAGGTCAGTATGTCTCTATCGAGTATATTAAACTTAATTACTTGTGTGTGCCAGCTAACTCAGAGGTCACTAGAAACTTCTCGAATATACAAGAAGGGATTAGTCTCCGACAACCGCATAAACATGACAACTTTGTTTCCTTTTAGAATCGGAACAGTCTCAGAATCGTGGAAACAATAGATAACAGTTTCACTCAGTCAATCATGCATGCTTCGTTTCTACAGAGTTGCACAGAAATAGAGAGACGGGCGTTTCAATAAAAGGGTTTATTGAACAGTCTTATTTCTCATGCAAGAGATATGAATTGCTACAATCGTAAGACAGACTGCAAAGTACAATATGTACGAGGTTAGCAGTAAGATAAAATAATACTGCAATAGCATGGTTTGTAGCTATGACATATACATACATCAATAACATAAGCTAAAATGTGATACTCATCTGATGCTTCTAAATTGTTCTACCCCAGTGTACCTAACCTAAGTGCAGTACGAGGTTTGAAGTAGGTGCCATTTCTAAAGTATAGGTGGCTATATTTTAGTTTAGCCAAGAGTTGCCAAAAGTTTCTCTAAGTTCTAGTCCGCTCCATACCTTAGAATGAGAGAGGTTGGAATCTCTTTTCTGGACTCGATAGTCTAACCCCCGCAAGGGAAGTCAGAGAGCACTGGAGCTGGATTCTCTGCGAGGAGGATGGCAGCCTCAGGTCAGTGCATCAGGCTGGAACTCGATCTCTTTCCAAACTTGCCGTGGCGAACCGCGTAGTCTAGGTTGGATCGAATCCTCCGGGAACCTCAATTTGCCAGGGCAAGTGCTGGTATATTTATACCTTGAAGGTGTCTAGGAATGCCAGTTTTGACGTAAAAGTCGGGCAGAGGAACGTCATGAATGAACGCCTAAGGAATAGATGTTCATGCATGCTTAATGAGCTCTTGGAGAAATCAATATTCAAGCTGAGGGAAATTCCTAAAGGCTTAAGGTTCTGGTTTTCCAAGAATTCGTTGTGACGTGGATGGACAGATGTAGGTGGCCATGCCTGTATTTGGTTTGTACGGACAATGTCTAAATAAGGGCTGGATTTCTATGTCCAAATAAGGGAAATGTAAATTGTACCTATATAAGGGCATAAATCGGGAAACCTATATACGGAATCTAAATCTGCACACAACAGTACCTCATGCCAGACTTAAAATATGCGTCCGTTGCAAGAATGCTTAGCGTGTCAGTGGTCTCAAGCAGATAGTCAGCTGGAGGATCTAGTGTTTCCATTCTCTGCAGTGGTGGAACTTCCACATTCTTCTAAAGGGATGGCTTTTCCTAGACCTAGTACCGGAGAAAACCATAACAACGGACACATCACTTACAGGTTGGGGAGCGCACTCCAGGAGCTAACTGTGCAGGGCCACGGGACACCCAGCCAAACTCATCTCCGCACCAGTCACCTAGAGCTGCTAGCTACTTTTCTAGCGCTGAAACAAATCTTTTCTCACCTCAAAGGAAAGGTGATTCTCATCAAAACAGACAACATGAATACCATGTACTATCTTCAAAAACAGGGGTGCACCAGGTCCCCTCAACTATCGCAACTAGCACAGACCATATGAAGGTATGCTTTCCGGCTCAACTTTCCCCTCTTAGCAGTGTACATACCAGGGGTGGACAACAATTATGCAGAGCTCCTCAGCAGGAGACAGCAACAAGTACACTAGTGGGAGCTCAACCCATTAATCCTCCACCCATTCTTCCAACAGTGGGATCACCCAGACATAGGCCTCTTGGCCACAGCAAAAAATGCCAAATGCCCAAAAGGTTCGAACACCCACGGTCCAAGAACAATGCACTATGGATGAGTTGGCCAGGGTTATTTGCTTACACCTCTCTCACTACTTCCGTATATGGTTCGCAAACTACAACAGACGTCTCTGACCCTCATCCTAGTGGCTCCCACATGGGCCAGACACCCTTGGTTCATCCCACTATTGTGTTTCCACACCAGATACTTCTCAACTGGCAGGACCTTCTAACACAAAACCAGGGAGCAGTAAGGCAATCAAACCCCAGATTTCTCAATCTGGAGATCAGGCTCCTGAGATCCTAGAATTTGGATATTTGAATTTACCTCAAGAGTATATGGACATTCTAAAAGAATCCAGAAGGCCCATCACTGGGGCCTATTATGCAGCCAAGTGGAAATGCATTGTACACTATTGTCATTCAAAGGATGTTAACCCATTAACAGCACAGGCTCAAGACATTGTCTTGTTACCTGCTAAATTTGCAAACCTCAGAGATAGCTTTAACTTCCATAAAGATACACTTAACTGCAGTTGCCGCATATTTACAAAATGAGAGAACACACCTCTATCTTCAGTGTCTGTATTATTAAAGCTTTTACACAGGGCTTGGAACCTCAACATTGTGTTAATACGGTTAATGGGACCCCCCCATTCGAACCTCTCCAAAAATGCCCTCTCCGATTCCTTTGACAGAAAGTTGCATTTCTCATTGCAATCACTTCACTCAGACTTGTCAGTGAGCTTCAGACATTAACTCTAAAAAATCCATTCTTCCAGCTTCATAAAGACAAGGCGGTACTATGTACCAACCCTAAATTCCTTCCAAAAGTAGCATCTCAATTCCACTTGAGCCAATCTATTGAGTTGAGCGTATTCTTTCCACAACCCGATTCAGTTGCCGAAAGAGCTTTACACACACTAGATGTAAAAAGGGCACTTGTGTACTATATTGATATAACTTAACCATTCAGAAAGACTCAACTCTTTCTTGCATTCAACAAGCAACAATAAGGAAGAGCCATTTCGAAATCAGGCATATCACGGTATTATTATAATTAGCAAGTTGTATATAGCACTTAGCTTGCACACACAGGGTTACCCGGCACTTTGGCAATAGGTCGGGTCTGGCAAGGTCCCACTGACTTAGAATATCCAAGTCTTTAACTGTTTTCGAAGGGTGATCGAAGAAGTGCAGCTTCTCAGCAGTTCAGGTAGAGCGTTCCATAGCTTGGAACCCTGACATACAAAAGATCGACCTCCCACGTGTGTCCGTCTAACTCAAGCAAATGTGCACAAGGACAGGTCACTTGAGCGCAAGGGGAGAGCCGGCAGAAAATAATCACCAGCTCTTGAAGATATCGTGGACCAATAACTGACCTTGTTTTGTGCACATAGCACAAGGCTTTAATTTGAATTTGCTTCTCTACCTGGAGCCAGTGAAGCTAACGGAAGAAGGTAGCTGTCGATGTACCCTTAGGGAGTTTGTAAATTAACCTAGCAGCAACGTTGTGGACTACTTGCAGCCGTCTGATGGGAGGTTTTACCCACTCCTAGATAGAGGGCGTTGCAGTAGTCCAGCCTCGACAGAATGAGTGCCTGGATAGCCCTCCTTTGGGCTGAGAAAGGCAGTACCCAGATGATTTTCCTTAGCCATTTCAGAACTCTGAAGCAGGTGGCAGCCACCTTTGCCACCTGAGGCTTCATGGACAGCTTTTCATCCAACAGAAACTAAGGTTCTTTACCTTGGAAACTGGATCTGGAAGAGCACCCAAGGTTTCTGGCTAGTGCCCCAAAGCGAGGGGTCTTTTCCCAATACCAATACCTCAGTTTTGTCTCATTTGAGTTTGAGTGAATTGTTGTTTATCCATGTAGCCACCAAACCCAAACATGAGTTCAAGGCCTCAGAGTTGTGGTCCTATGAGGATGACAAGGAAACAACTATTTGTGTGTCATCTGCATAAGAAAATGAAGTCAGGTCACAACTTTCCACCAGGTCAGCGAGCGGGCGGACATAAATATTAAATAACGCCAGACTTAGTGCTGATCCCTGGGGAACTCCAGAAGTGAGGGCATGTGGTTTAGAAACAGCACTGGCTGAGAAAACCTGAAAGGTATGGTGTTTTACAAAGGATACCATCCAGGGTAAGGCTGTTCCTTGAATACCCAGATTCATCAGCCTCTCTACAAGAGTGGCATCAGACACAGTATTGGCCACACTGAGACCAAGTAAAATCAATGTGGCCATCTCGCCTTCATCCAGGACCCTTCTCAGATGTTCTGTGACTCCTAGAAGGGGGGATTCGGTGCTGTGTCCTGATCTGAATCCTGATTGAGAGGAATGTAGACTTTTTTTTGACTCCACAAAAATGTAGAGTTGTATATTAAAACGTTTGTCCAATATTTTAGACATAATGGGAAGCATTGAAACTGGTTTATAATTAGATCAATTGGAAGGATCCAAATTAGCTTTCTTCAAGAGAGAAAGGACCATAGCATGCTTCCATGTTCGAGGAATATACTCTTCTTGTAAAGAGGAATTCAGGAGCCCCACCAAAAGCGCAATGAAATCAGGATTGAAGACGCTAAATCTGGCTGAGGGGAGGGGATCTTATGGGGAACCTGACTTTATAGAGTGAAGCAGACTCAAAAACAAAGGGGGGGTGGGGTTTAAAGTGTGGCCCCTGAATTCAGTTTTTGGCAGGCTTTACAGGGACTGCAGCTTTTAAGTCCTCATTGACCTGAGGCCTCAAGCTGAAGCTAGACAGAGAAGCTTGTCTACAATTCACTTTCAGTGAGGGTTGGATGTCAGTCACCCTTTTCACAAAAAAGAATGTCAGTTCCTCGCATTGTGGCTGAGACAGTACTGCCGCAGGCGAGGCACTCATATGGTCGAAGAGTTGCTTGACTACTCAAAAAAGAGTTTTCGGACAGTTTTGTGCTCTGGTGATCTGATATGAATGAAAGGTAGACTGAACAGCCCTCACATTTTAGTATACTAGCCCTGGGGAGGTGGCGCTTCCCGGGACTGTGGGGGGGAACCACATGCCCCCCCCCCCCTTCATTTTGCAAAATTAGCCCCGGGGCTTCGTGGGGGTGGGGGCTGGAATCCCCACACATTATAATAGAATATAGCCCCAGGGAGGTGGTGGTTCCCGGAGCTGCGGGGGGGGGGTGTTAGGTGGGGCCCCGCACTTCGAACAATTAGCCCTGGGGAGGTGTTGGCCCCTGGGACCTGGGACCTGGCCCATCTGGGGGCCTAAAGTAAATAAAGCAAGGGAGCCTACGCTTTGTTTTTTATTTTCAGCCTGATTCGCAGATACACAGAAAAAAAAAAAAAGCTTTTTTGTTTGCCCTGGGGGTCCCTTAACAGGCCTAGGGGGTCAGGGTGTCTCTACTCTGCCCCCTTATCTTTTTTTAATGTTTTTTCTTGCGACTCGGTTCAAACGAGTCACAAGATGACTGCCAACACTTCCTGGTTTGAAGTGTTGGCAACCAATCAGATCTCAGGCACAAGATCGGGAGGGTTCGCGGATCCACCGTGGCCACAGTTGTATATCTGAGAAATCTTTACATTTCTCAAAAACTACTGAACGGATTTACACCATTTAACAAAAAGAGTGCTTTCTGGGCCAAGAGCTACCTTTCTGACCTTTGGTGTAATTCCGATCAGCAGTTCGGGCTGTAGAAGTGTCTAAAGTTTCCTAGGGAAATTAACATGGAGAAAAATTGTTTTTCTCGACCCACTTGACGAATTAGCCCAAAACTTTCAACACAACAGCTGAAGTGAGTGGCCCAGTCATTTAAAAAAATATGCAAAGATTAACATTTTGTACTAAAAAAGTCACAGAAATTCACCAGTTATAATTAGCAGAGCTAATTATAACTTGCACACCTGCCATGCACTGCTTATGACCTCATATATTATATCACTCATGGCATGTTCTATGACATCAGTGACGACATCATTGATGACATAGTGATGACATCATCCAATGAGTGTGCTAATTTGTTTTATAGTTTACATAGTGGCATGTGGCCACCACATTACTTTTTACCTAATTTTGTACAGCCTGTGTCCAGTTACTGGTGTGTTTACAGAACAGATGTGCTTCTAATGCATCATAGGTGTCTAAAGGTATTGAACATGTTAAATATATTTGTATTGAAGAGTAACTCTGTGTGCAGATGATAGTTTTGTCCAGTATGTTCAACACAGGTTTATTGACTCTGCAGAAAAGGTTTCCAACTGGGCAAAGATTCTACGTAGACGAATCGTATTGAGTTATAAGACAGAATTGTCTCATTATGAAAATTTCAACATACCATAAAAGACTGTGTGCACCAGGTACTAACCTATGTACTTGTGCTTGTTTTGCTTTAGAAGATGGTGTATCTGCAAAGTTTTAAGCACAATATGAAGGCTGCAGGTTGTATGACCTTTAGCAGATTCAGACCTTGGTTATTTTAAGCGAATAGTCTCTTTGGACAAGTTTTGCATAGAGTGTACACCGTTCTTAGTAGATACTTTTTAATACTCAGTGGTGTATTTCTCATGAGAATTTCACTGTCTGCAAACAGTGTGGTAAACTGTCCCCATTGAGTAAACACTGCTTACAGTACCCACTTTTCTACTCATGTCAACTTCATTTCTGTGGGTGAAACCACCCTAGCACCCAGCAGGGGCGAGATCTGCAAACAGAAACCGAGAGCGGTGGAAAGTAAAAGTAGGAAAACTTTTTTTTAAGCTGTCTAACTACATTTCTCAGTTCCCAGGAATGATTTATTTGTTTCATAATAGCACTGCAGTAGCCCTGCATTTGCCTGATCTATCACCCATTTCCAGGACTGTGGCATTCTGCTTCCAGAGCCTTTTATTCTTCTAATCCATGTCTCCTTTATGCTTTAAAGATTATCCTGAGTCTGGTCCTCTGTTTTCATCCTTAATTGAGGCCGCTTGTAATGCCGTCCCTCTGTGGCATCACGTCCCATACTCTCTGCTTTCTAAGTCGCTTCTCTTCTTTGGGCGAGAAATGGCCCCAAATTATTTCATCTTTGGCAGGCATCAGGCTTTTGGGTATCTATAAATAATGACCTTATTTGGCCAGCAAAGGGATAATAAAAGAAGAATGTTTTTGAGCGATATTCTTGAAATAAGTCTTTTGGAGAGCGGGTGGAGGATATAATTCTTGAGGTGAGATGTATTTTATGGGGACAGGGTCTGGTACCCAGAAGAGGATATATTAAGTCAGGTGGCCTGCAGTATGGGATCTGTATTGGTGATGTCCTTCGTATCAATGGAGCTGGTGGCTGGAAAAGGATGGGGTTTGCTGACAGGTAGCTTACGTGGCTGAGAGTTTTCCAGACATTCGTGGACCTCTGGTGGAGATTTACTTCATAGGGACAGGGTCTGTTCACATTTTCTTGTTATGGCTAGAATTGAACGTGCATTCAATGTTTTGTATTTAAACTTAATTTCTCTTTGTGTAGTATCTTTGGGATAGGGAGGGAAAGTGGTATTTCTAAATTGGTCAAAATATACATATTGTTGGTTATGCATTGTTCCCCCTCCTTGCAGCGTCTGCGAGACGCCTGGGAGGGAGATGTAGGTCGGATGGAGGAAGAGGACTGGACAGCGGCTTTGGCCTCCCCGCGTGGGGTGGCTATTGTGGTGAGCCTGCGGCTTATTCAATTTAAATACCTTCATAGGGTCTATTTTACCAGGGTTAGGCTCTGGAGGGCAGTCTTGGTGGCTTCCTTGGTGTGTCTTCGATGCGGGCATGAGGAAGGGACCCTGCTACACACTATTTGGCACTGCACAGCGCTCACACGATTCTGGAGGGGGGTCCTGGCCTGCCTTTCCGAGGTACTAGGGTGGGAGCTTCCTAGCTCACTGAAACTTGTCCTCCTGCATGTGATGGAAGGGATCGAGGGCAACATTTATAAGCGCCACCTTATGGTCCTAGGCTTTACCTTAGCGAAAAGAGATATAGCTAGGGCCTGGAAAGCGGTGGTGGTTCCCTCTGTCTCGACCTGGAAAAGAGGTCTGGACTACTGTATGAGCCTTGAGATTCCCATTTTTGAAGCTAGAGGGTGCCCCCGTAAGCACTATAAGATCTGGAGGCGCTGGGCGGATTATCGATGCTTGGAATTGGAGCCGCTGCGGGAGGGCCGGAGCCGGGACCCGGTGTGACCTGTTGGCCTCCCTCGTTCTCTGCATTCTCTCATGGGTTGCCCTTACTTCCACAGCAGGATCCAATATCTTAGACACTGGGCTTTTATGTAGAGCAATGGCACTTTGGTTTAGAGATATGCTGTTCGGGAATAAGGAGCGTAAGAACAAACAAATGATGGACGGAATGCTGACAATGCAGACATTCTCCCCCAGTCAAGAGATCTGGGTTGAATCCATCGTTCTTTTTCCCACTACACCACCCCAGTTTAGACATGGCCATATGCAAATCAGTCTTGACCCTGTGCCTCATGGGAACAGTCCAGCCCGAACTGCCAAGCCATGTCTTTCCTGGACCGGAATCAAGCATCCTAGGACCGGTTTCTGGCTATCAGCCGTCATCAGCCAAGATAGCTTGACTCCAGTGGCGTAGTGAGCACGGGTCCCACGTCTGGGAATACCCATCCCACTTAGGGCGAAAAGCGTAAGAACAAACAAATGATGGACGGAATGCTGACAATGCAGACATTCTCCCCCAGTCAAGAGATCTGGGTTGAATCCATCGTTCTTTTTCCCACTACACCACCCCAGTTTAGACATGGCCATATGCAAATCAGTCTTGACCCTGTACCTCATGGGAACAGTCCAGCCCGAACTGCCAAGCCATGTCTTTCCTGGACCGGAATCAAGCATCCTAGGACCGGTTTCTGGCTATCAGCCGTCATCAGCCAGGATAGCTTGACTCCAGTGGCGTAGTGAGCACGGGTCCCACGTCTGGGAATACCCATCCCACTTAGGGTGAAAAGCGTAAGAACAAACAAATGATGGACGGAATGCGGACAATGCAGACATTCTCCCCCAGTCAAGAGATCTGGGTTGAATCCATCGTTCTTTTTCCCACTACACCACCTCAGTTTAGACATGGCCATATGCAAATCAGTCTTGACCCTGTGCCTCATGGGAACAGTCCAGCCCGAACTGCCAAGCCATGTCTTTCCTGGACCGGAATCAAGCATCCTAGGACCGGTTTCTGGCTATCAGCCGTCATCAGCCAAGATAGCTTGACTCCAGTGGCGTAGTGAGCACGGGTCCCACGTCTGGGAATACCCATCCCACTTAGGGCGAAAAGCGTAAGAACAAACAAATGATGGACGGAATGCTGACAATGCAGACATTCTCCCCCAGTCAAGAGATCTGGGTTGAATCCATCGTTCTTTTTCCCACTACACCACCCCAGTTTAGACATGGCCATATGCAAATCAGTCTTGACCCTGTGCCTCATGGGAACAGTCCAGCCCGAACTGCCAAGCCATGTCTTTCCTGGACCGGAATCAAGCATCCTAGGACCGGTTTCTGGCTATCAGCCGTCATCAGCCAAGATAGCTTGACTCCAGTGGCGTAGTGAGCACGGGTCCCACGTCTGGGAATACCCATCCCACTTAGGGCGAAAAGCGTAAGAACAAACAAATGATGGACGGAATGCTGACAATGCAGACATTCTCCCCCAGTCAAGAGATCTGGGTTGAATCCATCGTTCTTTTTCCCACTACACCACCCCAGTTTAGACATGGCCATATGCAAATCAGTCTTGACCCTGTGCCTCATGGGAACAGTCCAGCCCGAACTGCCAAGCCATGTCTTTCCTGGACCGGAATCAAGCATCCTAGGACCGGTTTCTGGCTATCAGCCGTCATCAGCCAAGATAG
The DNA here is from genome assembly GCF_964204655.1 of Triturus cristatus. NCBI lineage: Eukaryota > Metazoa > Chordata > Amphibia > Caudata > Salamandridae > Triturus > Triturus cristatus. Next base: position 357,846,721 of record NC_140586.1, on the reverse strand, counting down.
CTTGACTCCAGTGGCATAGTGAGCACGGGTCCCACGTCTGGGAATACCCATCCCACTTAGGGCGAAAAGCGTAAGAACAAACAAATGATGGACGGAATGCTGACAATGCAGACATTCTCCCCCAGTCAAGAGATCTGGGTTGAATCCATCGTTCTGGACTGTTCCCATGGGGCACAGGGTCAAGACTGATTTGCCTATGGCTGGGTTCAAACTGGAATGGCATGGTGAGCAAAAAAACAATGGATTTAGGCCCAGATCTCTGTACTGGGGTGAATGTATGACATTGTTCTGCATTCTGTCCATCAATTGTTGTTTTTGCATTTGTCACCCCGAGTGGGAAGGGTATGCTCAGACGTGAGTCCCTTGCTCTCCATGCCACTGGAATCAAGCTATCCTGGCTGACGAGGGCTGAAAGCCCGAAACTGGTCCTAGGATGCTTGTTTCCAGTCCACGGAGGACCTGGCTTGGCAGTTCGGGCTGGACTGTTCCCATGAGGCACAGGGTCAAGACTGATTTGCATATGGCTGGGTTCAAACTGGAATGGCATGGTGAGCAAAAAAACGATGGATTTAGGCCCAGATCTCTGTACTGGGGTGAATGTATGACATTGTTCTGCATTCTGTCCATCAATTGTTGTTTTTGCATTTGTCACCCCGAGTGGGAAGGGTATGCTCAGACGTGAGTCCCTTGCTCTCCATGCCACTGGAATCAAGCTATCCTGGCTGACGAGGGCTGAAAGCCCGAAACTGGTCCTAGGATGCTTGTTTCCAGTCCAGGGAGGACCTGGCTTGGCAGTTCGGGCTGGACTGTTCCCATGGGGCACAGGGTCAAGACTGATTTGCATATGGCTGGGTTCAAACTGGAATGGCATGGTGAGCAAAAAAACGATGGATTTAGGCCCAGATCTCTGTACTGGGGTGAATGTATGACATTGTTCTGCATTCTGTCCATCAATTGTTGTTTTTGCGTTCGGGAATAAGGAGACGGTGCACTGGGGGGTGGGGAGAGGGGGGATGTGGGGTGTTTGCAGGGATTGATTTTATAAGTATCGCCTTTCATATTCTCCTGTTTACATGAGTGAAATGGTCAAAGTCGATTTATTTTGTATCATACATGCGGCAGCTGTCTCTGGGATTCAGAGATCTGCATCATATGTGTTATTTTGACAAATCTGTTTTACAAAAAATATATACTTATCACTTTCTTTCTCTTTAATTCTTTAAGGAAGGGAGCAGTATAGTGTATACTGAAATGTATACAATTCTCAGCCAGCGTTAGTGGTTTATTTAGAATGCTATGACTGTCACTGTGCTGTGGGTGTCGGATCAGGTTGACGAAGGCGAGCAGAGCAGGGCAGAACCCTGCTTCTGGTAGAATATTCTCCTTTGGACTTAATCTAAATGTAATAAACCGTTCGATTGAATTAATCTGTAGTCTTGTATCTTTTTTTAAAAACATGATATATAGTGTGTTCTTTTTTTAGATTTGTTGCATTTGATGGTGCTGCGAGTTTTGAGGTTTGATGGTTTATGGGGATGCATTGGCATTTAGTGATTCAACTGTCCTCTTAGATTTCGTTCCAGGGGTAATTTTGCTTTTTTTTCTACTATGCAAATTACTTAGGGGTGTGAACTTGTGTGGCTTTCTCGTGGTGTTATTTTGTTTTCATGTGGTAGAGTTCTGGAGTGCACAATATTACCTCGACTCTCCCTAGTGTTGTTGCTTCTTCTCGCTGTACAGAGTGCTGCCTCCTTGGTTCTTTTTCCTGAATGTCACCATTTTTTGTAAAATGTGGAGTGCAGTGCACCCTCAGTTCTCAATATCGTATGTTCTTTCGTATTTTCTCAGTACAATGTTCTTCTGGGTGCTGCATCCCCCTGGCCTTTTGACTGTGCCTTGTTTTTACAGCAGAGTGGTGTTGTGTGCCAATCCTCCGATGGATTAGTTTTCTAACTTCAGTGCATAGCGCTGTGAGGTTTTATTGCCTATCGCTGCTGATGGTTTTTTTTCTATTATAGGTTTTCCCTGCACGGCCTTTTGTGAAGAACCTTCTTCTGGCCATGGACTCCTGGCTCCAGAATGTGTCTGACATTCAAATTTCCTACAGTGACTTTGAAAATGTCCTCAATAATAGAAAAAGTGTAAGTTCTTCTGCCCTTTCAGTGTCTAGTTTTTCCAGTATCTTTTCATACTATACGCGCATTTCATGCTGTCTCCTTTTGTGTACATCTATTTCCCATAATCATTTTTTGTCTCCTTTACTTCTAATCCTTTAGTATTTTTCCTCATAATTCTTCGATTGACCTACCAGGCCCTTTTTCATTCCTAAATCCCTTTTACTTCTCTTGATCTGCTTTTATAAGTTGTGTTTTTGTAAGTGTATCACTTTTCTTATTTTCATTTCTTCTTTCCTTAGCGCATTCTCAACTTTTCCTCTCACCTTCAATATCCCTTTGGCGGCCATGTGTTCCCCTCTTGCTTTGTTGTCACTTTCTTTTTTTGCGTTTTCCGGGTCTTCTTTCCCTTTTATTGTCCTGTTTTTTTCTGTACTCTGTTTAAGCCTCGTCTACCTGCAACGCATAGGCTAGAGGTGCAAGGGATAACATTTACTATGGAGGGCTTGGAGGTTGCCCAGTGCTTAATATTCATGGACATCATTGTCACTCTTCTTTGCTGCCTCCTAATTGGCCAGCGCATACCAGGCATCACTTATTTTTCTGTCTGTGGAACATGGACTGCACTCCACTCAGTGCCACTCCACGCCATACAGTTCCACTCCACTCAGTGCCACTGCACGGCACAGTGTCTTTCTACTCCACACAATGTCACTCCACGCCTCAAAATGGCACTTCACACCACTTCAATGATGCCAATAACTCTCATATAGCCCAGACTTATTGGCTTTGCCAATGCTTGTTTTTCTAGTCACTCAATGTTCCCTCTTTTTCTTCTCCGCATTTCCTCTTGTTCGTTCACTCATTTTGCTGTCCATTGATTGTATGCCTTGCTATGTTTTTCTTGTAAAGCTTTTCCTCTTGTACTTTTTTCGTGCTTTTTGCTGCTTTTCCTGCTGCTGTCTGTTTTCTTCTTGAGACTTTTCTACTTGTTCTGTATTACTTTAGCTCAAGCCCTTCTTTGTTTTCTCCTGGTTCTCTTGTTTCTCTTGTCCCCTATATTTTTCATCTTCCTTGCATATTCTGGGTCTGCTTTGCACTACCTTTTTCAAAAATGTTTGCTGCTTCTCCACTCTCTTCACCAGTTTCGACTTGCTCTGTTGTGCTTTTTTAATTGCCCTAATTTGTCTTCCTGTTGTCCTACTTGTCTTTTACTTCTTGCCCTTCTTTGAATTTTGTCATATTGCTAGATGCTTTTCCCCCCAAGGATTCAGGCATAGAGAAGTGATAGTTCATCTCTAGAAACTGGGTAGAGCCCTCTGCTAAGTGAAGGCTCTTGCTGGAGTTTGTTGGAATTTAGATCTTCCCAAACTTGTCTCGTAAGATAAGAAAACAAGAATTACCTTGTGATCTTTTGGGAAGAACCAGTGCACTAATTCTAACCCCATACCTAGTCCCAAAAAACATGATACTTGCCTTCGGTAACACCTTATCTGGCAGCGACTCTATCCAGCCGCAGATTCCTTACCTTAGAATTATCCTGAGGCGTCAAACTGGATCCAGAATTTTGTTGATAGCAGTGCCCTGTTCGGCTCTGAGTGGTGTCATTGACATCTTCCCTGCCAGAACTGACGTCGCTGTGCCTACATCGGCGCCACCCAGGTGCTCAGCTGTCTGTTACTTTTCGCGACTTTCCACAGCAGAAGCGTGGAGCCGTGAAGTACACTGACCACTGGGGTGGAAAACTAGGGCCATGAAAGGGGAAAACAATGCTCCTAGAAATACGTTCGCAGAGAGTGGAGGATGGGTCGGTCGGTCTGTAAGGAATCTGTGGTTAGCCTCCATCAGATAAGGTATTTAACTTGTTTATCTGATAGTGACTTCTAGCCGCAGATTCCTTACCTTAGAATAGATACACAAGCAAAATCTCCCCATAGGTGTGTCTGCGGACCAATTTCACACAAGAAGCTCTTGCAGTTCCGAACTGGCAAAGTGCTTGAATAGCGCAAACACAAGAATATGATGGCTGGAGCGCTCAAGCTTTTCAGGTACTCACCCCCAGTCACAGATCTGGGTTGAATCCAACATCTTTCTTTAGCTCACTTGGCCACCTCAGTTCAGACCCAGCTATATGCAAATCAGTCTTGACCCTGTGCCTCATGGGAACAGTCCAGCCTGAACTGCCAAGACAGGTCTTCCCTGAACTCGAAACAAGCATCCCAGGACCGGTTTTGGGGTAACACCCCTCTTCAGCCAGGCTAGCTTGAAACCAGTGGCATAGTGAGCAAGGGACCCACATCTGGGTATACTCTGCCAACTTAGGGCAAACACAAGGACATGATGGACGGCGCGCTGAATCTTTTCAGACACTCACCCCCTGTCACAGATCTGGGTTGAATTCCATCCTTCTTTAGCTCACTTCGCCACCTCAGTTCAGACCCAGCTATATGCAAATTAGTCTTGACCCTGTGCCTCATGGGAACAGTCCAGCCCGAACTGCCAAAGCCAGGTCTTCCCTGAACCGGAAACAAGCATCCAGGGACTGGTTTCAGGGCAACACTTAGCAGTTCAGGCTGGACTGTTCCCATGAGGCACAGGGTGAAGACTGATTTGCATATAGCTGGGTCTGAACTGAGGTGGCAAAGTGAGCTAAAGAATGATGATGGATTCAACCCAGATCTGTGACTGGGGGTGAGAGTCTGAAAAGTTTCAGCCAGTAGCGGCCGGAGGTGAGAGTGCTGCGGGGCGGTGAGGCGGGGCAGGGGAGGAGCAGGGTGGAGGGGTAGTAAACTACGGCATACGGCCAAACACAGGTAAATAAACAAATAAAACAAATTTAATTGTGCGTGCTGCATTGCCAAATGCGACGCAGTGCGCGCAACAAAATTTGTTTTATTTATTTATTTGTTTGTTTACTTACCTCTGTTGGGCCATATTCCATAGTTTACTACCCCCCCCCCCCACCCTGCTCCACGCCCCATCCCAACACCCGCACCACTCCCACCACCGGCCACTACTGGTTTCAGCGCTCCGTTCATCATCTCCTTGTGTTTGCAAAGTGCTAGAATATCCTGGACTCGCCGCTCGGGAGGATAGGCCCGAAACTGCACTGTGTCCAGAACAGCTCAGATGAAAGGGATCATCTGAGAGTGAGTCTGATGTGACTATGGCAAGTTAATAGGGAACCCCAGCAAATGCGGTAGGTCCGCTGTAGTGTGGAGGTGGGAGATGACAGCCTCGGGTGAGCCTGCTTTCAACAGCTAGTCGTTGAGATAGGGAAGACAGGGACCCCTGATCTCCACAGATGAGCTGCAACCACTGCCATCCTCTTGGTGAACACCCAAGGTGTGCAGGTGAGGCCAAAAGGGAGCACAGCGAACTGAAAATGCTTGTGACCCACCGTAAACCACAGGAAATTGTGGGCAGGCAGAACGGGCATGTGGAAGTATTTGTCCTGCAAATTCAACGCTACCATCCAGGGTCCAAGGCAGAGAGGACTTGAGCAAGTGTGAGCATCTTCAACATCTCCTTTGTGAGGAAATAACTGAGTGCGAAGGTCGAGGATAGGACGAATGCCTCTGTGCTTTTGGACACCAGTAAGAAGCGGAAATAACAACCATGACCCACCTCTGCCGGCTGCACTCTCTCTATTGCTCCTTTGGTCAAAAGGGCTGTCATTCCCTGGTGGAGAAGAGAAAGGCGGTCCTCCATCAGCCTGTCGTAAGTTGGTGGCATGGAGAGAGGTGTAGTCTCAAAAGGGAGGGAGTAACCCATTCTTACAATCTGCAAAACGCACTTGTCTGATAATATGGACTACCAGTGGGGCAGGTGATGGCAAATACTTCTGCCCACTGGCTGCCCATAATGCTAAATGGGCAGCGTAGGAGGGTTTGGAGGCTGCTGCTGCTGGGGGTCGATGGACAGACCCGACCGCTGGTCACCCGACTAACGGAGCCGGTAGGTACAGCATCCACGGCCATGCAGTAGCTGGGCGGCTAAGGACGCTACTGTACGCCCCATATGTGGCCATAAAACTAGCAAAAGGCAGATTTAGGGTGATGAGGGGCCATAGAAAGGTCCAAGGACCTGGCCATAGCCTTGCTGTCCTTAAAGCGCTCCAGTGCCGAATCCACCTTGTCTCTGAAGAGACGGGAGCCATCAAAGTGCATGTCAAAGAGTAATGTCTGGACATCCCCAGAAAAGCCAGTAGTCCTTAACCAGGCATGGAGTCGCAGTGCCACTGTCCAAGAAACGGCTCTGCCTAGTGAGTTGGTGGTGTTTAGCCCATAGCGAATGGTGAACTTAGCTGAATCCCTCCCGTTGGCAACAGCTTAGAAGAGCACGACCCGGGCCTCCTCTGGTACCATTGGCAGCACCTGTGCAACTGTATCCCATGGGAATAGTGTCCCAAAAGGCTTGCACTGATCGCAAAGCCAGGCTGGTGGAAGAAAACATTTTCTTGCCTTAATTGTCCAGCCTCTTCGATTCCCCATCCAGTAGCGTGGTTGGGAATGCGCCAGGATTTACATGAGAAGTGGATGCTTGGACAGCCAAGCTCTCTGGGCTAGGGTGTTCCATGAGGAATCTGGAGTATCCAGGAGTGGGGTAGTGGCAGCGGGCAATAGTCCTTTTCACAGGAACCCCTGTGCTGGGCTTAAACCAGGTCCCAATAAGCACATCAGTAAGTGCTTCATTAAATGGGAGAGGCAGTTCGGAAGGTGACACTCCCGGCTGAAGCACTCCTGTCAAGACGTAAGTCTTGGACTGCCACAAAGGGCAAGCTAAGGTCTGGGACCTAAGCCGCGCTCTGCACCACCATTGTGAATGATGTTCCCTCCCGTTCTTCCCAGAGTCCTAGCCCATAGGAGTAGGCCTCAGTATCTGACCTGGAAGGCATGCCTCAAGTTGGTGCAGGAGCCAGTGATGGATGATGCTCCTCCGGCTCCATGTCGGGGATGACAATGGGGATGACGCTGCTGGTGGGCGCCAGGAGTGTCGGCCTCAGGACCGGTGCCGGGGAAGGTCGACATAAAGTAAGTGAACCAAGGACAAGGGAACCCTGTAAGTCTGAAGGGTACCAGGGTGAGCAGTATTTTATTAGAGACAGTTGTCCCTATCAAGGAAATGTGAAGTCATAATCACAAAACTACAATCAGAGTTGTGTATGTCAATATCCAAATGGAAAACAATCGCATTTATTTACACATTCAATAAACATGAAAAGCATACAGTATCATGCAGTGAGCAGAAAGTGACGGGGTTATGGAAATCAACAGATTCCCAGACCTCAGATATAAATTTCAAAGTGACTTTTTAGTGATACATAATTCGCAGCAGTCACAATGAGGGAAACATCTTATGCTCCACATTAATCATAAGCAACAAGTTTCGATCCCCAACTGCGGTCAGGGGATCATCATCAGGACAGAAAAATCAGAATGCCTGAGAGGTTGCTGTTAGTCCAAGTGGAGAACCGCGAGGTAAAGGTGGATGTGTAGGAATTAAGTCCTGCCCGTAGAGTCACGGTACCACAGTCCGCGATGGGGCGGTTGTGTTGCCGAGGGAGTCCAGGGTGAAGCAGGGTCAGAAGGGTGGGAGAGAAATGTCTCACCCATGGCGTCCTGCTGGCGTTGCTCAGAATCAAGCAGATAGGTGGGGAATCCTCACAGATCCTGAGGTCCGTGAAGGTAGAGCCAATGCTGTGGAACCGGGAGTACAGTGTCGACATGGCATGACCGGTGTCAATCTGGATCCATCTGTCGATTCTTGGGGCCAGTCTAGTTGCCGACGTGGATCCAGTAGGGGACCCTCATGAACCTGCAGGACCCAAAGACGGGCCGCTAAAATAAGAGGCGCATGACCTCATAAAACTTTTGTATTTGAGCGTGGGTCGCCCCTGCTCCTGGAAATGCAGGGAGGTGCAGAGTTGGCTCAAGCACTGGCTCAACTGTGAAGCCAGGCCTCGAGGGACACTCCCTTGTCTCGTTGGCCGATGGATGAGGTGAAGTTGAAGAGCGCTTCAACTTCTTTTTCTTCTTGTGGCAGTGAGACGTACCCAAATGGCTTGACGAATTGGAGTGGACCGAAGACCTCGGAGTTGGCCACTGCTTTTGGGACCTTCCTCTCCACCAGGAGCTCTAGTGTGGTGGTGTTGCTCGTCAAGCCACCAGGAGCTTGAGGGGTCGCTCTTTCAAAGCCTTCGCATGCATGGTGCGGCAGTCGAGCAGGCCTTTTGGGTCAAGGCTCCATTCGAGGTACCACAGACAAACAAGGTGCGGACATCTGTCAGTGACAGGCACTGCAGGGCTTAAAGTCGGCCTTCTTGGAGGACTTCCCTACCACACCAGGAGGTAAGACCTCAAAAAAGAATGACTAAATGTGGAAAAAAGCCTAATCAAAGAGACTTGGGGGTAGCTCCTCCCGGATCTGCGCTGGCTGGTGTGGAAATAAAGGAACTGATGTCATCACGCCTGGTTGGAGCCTATATAGGCACTGCAAATGTCACTTCCGGCGCAGACGAGGCCAAGGACGCCACGCGTAGCTGAACGACGCCACCTATCAGTATGCAGGGTTACTGCTCACAAAAAAATTCTGGATCCAGTCTGACGCCTGAGGATAATTCTAAGGTAGGGAATCTGCGGCTAGAAGTCTCTATCAAATAAGAGAAAATACCGGAAATTTGGGAGAAAGTAGACTATGACCCACAAAGCCTCTATTATACTGGTTTTAGATGAGTGTAACCAGTGAGGAGACTGAAGGGCTATGACAAGTAGGAATCAACTATGATGGAGTGCAACAGATACGTTGACTCAGATATGTGTGGCGGTTGAGTGCATGAAAGAGTGGACATTAGAGGTGGTGGCACGTAGATTTTAGAAGGGTGCCTCTTGGGGGGAATAACTGAAGTTGTTTCTGGAGAAAATAAAGACCTCTTATTTAATCTTCCTTCTTCCAACCTCAGTGCTCCTCATTTCATTGGTCTGCTTCCACCCTCTTTGTTGATCCCCATGATTACTACTTTATTTTGTTTTCAGGATCTGAGTGCTATACTCATGGCTAATATGACGTGGGTCTGGTGTCAAGGCAGTGAGCCAGAATTCAGGGGCTTCCCCTGCTCCCTCTGGACCTTATTCCATGTACTTACGGCACAGTCTGTGACTTCTGATGGCACGCCAGTTCGAGACGAAGGTAAGAGTTCACCATCCTTGCGATGTCCAGATGGAGTTATACACGTATGTTGTCAGCCCAGGCTTCCTCAATTGTCGCATTGTAGGCACAGGCTGACCTCCGAAAAGGAAGTGCAGTGAATCACAGTGCACTTTCTCTAATGCAGACACTTCTGATAAATATTGTGTGCCGACCTCAAAGCACAAGATTCTCCTGCATTACATGGAATGTCCATACAGTATCCCTGACCAGCCATAAAAAGATGGATGGGGTCAAATGTCTTATCCAGTGCCCAGAAACATAAGAATAAAATAGATATTCTAGTTAGTTTTAATTCAGTCTCATGGGAGTTGCCAGCAAGGGAAAGGAACATGGATGGGTGTGGGCAGAGATGAAAAAGGCTGGACTGTTGTGGGGTGGGCAGACTGTCTTGGAGGTTGGTGCAGCAGAGACTGCAAAATATTACATTAAAACATCTGCTGAACTTTCGTAATAAGGAGTAGAGACAGGAATATGTTAAAAAAAAAGAGGAAAACTCAAGTTGCAAGGGGTTTGCCAAACTAATCAGTTCCAGCTAAATCAGGTTTCAGCAGGACATCAGCAGGTAAGAGGGATTTTTAGATTCTCAGTGGCACGAGTTGGAGACTTGCAAACCAATAACAAGCTGTCCCCTTCATTCACTTACCAGTTAATAGGAAGTGGGAATGGTTTGTTACTCCAAACCACAAGGAGCATGGCGCAAGTATTGAAACACCTGTTTTCTGCAGGTACATGATAAACATTTTAGAACTGCTTGGTGTAGATATTGTTGTAGAGATATTCATTGCACATAGCAAGTTTACATCAAAGGAGATCACGATCTGAAACTGCAAGAGGTATGCCGTCACATAATTCAGGGCATTATAAAAAATAAAGGCAAGGCCAGTGCATGCCTGATAAAACGTCAAGATTCAATGCATGACAGTGTTAGCACAAGAATGGTAAGACAAGCTGAACACGAAGTCTCAAGAAAAAAGGCGGAAGTGTCTGTGCATGTACATGCATGCACCATGTGATACGACCCATCTGATGGGGGAGATGCCTGCAATTAAAAGGCGGCTTCTTGTAATTTTTGTAATCAGTTCAGAAATGGAAAAACACTTTTTTTTAAAGCATGAAATCGATCAGTGTCCCATGTTTTGATGCCATAAGTTACCCGTCCCTTGCCAGCTATTGCCCTCCATGTACTTCCAGCAGACTGGGCCCAGGAAAACTTGCACCCTTTAAAAGTCAAATGTTTGGATGCCACACCCCTAAACATATGCTTTTCAAACTGCACAGTGAATCCCAGTCCTGGCCTGTTATTTCTCATGAGGGCAAAGGCTACAGATTATGTTCCCATACTGCTACAGTATAAGAGGGTAGAGTTCGGTGTGACAAAGGTTTTCTGAAAAAAATTCAGGAGATCATCTTCCTTGTTAAGAAAGTGACGCAAGGATATAGATTTGCTTTAAAGTTTGACACCGCATGCACTAGTCCATTCAAGCTAGGGGCAACGGTCATGGAAAGCAGCAAACCTTGGTGATGATCTTACACAAATGGTACAGTAAATCGAATAGCGTTCATCTTTGAAGTAGGAAAAAGGCAACCTAGCAGGCAGGGATACTGAATACCAAATTATTCATAGATAAAAATACATATTTAAAGTTGCCTTACAGTATTCCCAACTAAGCTTTAAAATGGAGCATAATGGTAAAAAAATATGAAAAATACCCAATCACAAAAGCAGATTATATTAAACAAAAATATTGTTTCACTTTTGTATAAAAAAATGCAGTTCTTCGGTATGAAAATCACAAATTGGTCTGTTTTTTTCTGAACTACCAAGAAATTCTCTAAAGAGAATATGACAGCAGATAGGTGCTGCCCTAAAATACCTTCTTAAGTACTCTGCCAGGAAATATTACCTGCCTAATACTGATGAAGGGTATTTATAGAACCTGACCACACATATCACTGGGATACACTGTCTCTTTACCAAAGTTTAGGCTATATCAACTAAATGGATTATTACAAAATACAATACTGATTGTTATGATTATCAAAATCCCCACCCCCCATGCTACACAACACAGAAAAGTCATAACTGCTACAACATGTTCTCTGGCTCATTACACCTTAATGCACAGTGGGGAAATCCACTTGAAGCGCATTTCAAGTGAACGTTTACCTCTGTATTTGAGTGTTCAGCGAATCCAAAGGCAATGTTCTGAATAGAGAAATGTAATTTAATCAATTCAGCTCCATTTCATTAAATGTTCCAAAAAGTTTAAAACGAATGCGATGTAAATGATTCAAATAAGGATTTATAAATGATACACTTCAAATGACTCTCGAATTTATAAATTCAATCTGTTAACTTCAAACAAACTTGTGTTCAATTGTAAGGATCAAATGTGTATTCACCTCCAAAAGCAAAACAAGAAGGAAACAGTATAAGGTAGCTTGTCTTGTGCTTGTAATAAGATTTACAATCAATACTTTGTAAAGTGGACAGCAGACCTCAGAGCATTTCGGGAACATAAGCTGTTCTCGACTTCAGAAGGAGGTTTGGAAATAGGATTGCCTGATTAACAAATCTATTTGCACGCCCAAGTCCAACTTGGGCATGGCATGATTTACTAGAACAAATTCAAGTTCTGTACTCACAAAACTGAAAATGTTACACAATGCTTTAAATAAGTTTACTGCATCTTAAATATTACATGGGAGTAATTGTGTTCCCAGGGCTGAGACCTTCGCATGCAGGGTGAGAATGCCTGGTAGAGTTGGTGAACGCCCATATTTATGCATACATTTTTCTTTTCAAGGATCATTCCCGTCCTGGTAATCTCAGAGATTTACTACTGCGAAGAGGATAAATAACACCTCATGGGTGGCTCTTTAGGGGAAGTTATTTCATCACAGGGGAAAAAGGCATTTTTGCTGTATTCCTACTAATGCAAAACATTCAGTTATGTGTGTGTAACTGCCTACACCTGCGAATGCTCTGTAGAAGCAGTGAATGTTGCAACAAATGTAAACCTTCATCAAATGTAGGTGTAAATCTAGAGTTGTAGATTTATGATTTTGTTTGAGAATGTGGCCATATTAGGTAGGTAAACAGAACCATGACATTTGCTGAAAAACAATATTCCATGTCAACTTGGCATTCCACCAATGGCGCCCTCGATGACTGAGTCAACACACAAACAAATGTTCACTACACAAATGCAAGAATTTTAACACCAATGTAAGTGGCCAACAAAAGCAGACATATTTGTACTTCAAAGCTACATTGTACACTTAGCCTACTTGGACTGATGTGGCAAATGACAATGTATTATGCTGCATTTTAAAATGCAACCTATGATGCTATGTAGGTGTAAATCTAGAGTGTACATATTGAACTGCAGAAAGATTATAAAGCAGAAAAGCAATAACAGTTATTTGAAACAACTGCAAGTGAGAGAAGAACAGGACTTTTCCAGGTCATATCTTGCAATAATTTGTCTAACCCTAATAATATTTATAATAATGGTCTTCATCAAATATTCGAAATAAAGCAAAATACGTCATTATGAAATTAGCACAATAGTGCTCTAACAACTTTGTTCCCAATCATCTCAGTACTGTTTCCCTATAACAGATAATGTTGATCTCAATCAGTTACTCTGAAATCACATAATTTAGGAGACCTAGATCATTATTATAGTACTTTCCAAAACATCAGGGAAGAAGGAGGAGAAAGAAAATGGTACAAAAAATCACACTTAAATGTCAGGGAAATCTAATAAGGTTAAAAGAATGCAATATAAAGTAAAGCAACAAACTAAATAAGAATAAGAATCTTTTTCGAAAAATAGTTTACAACCATAAACGATTAAATAAAGTAAAAAAGAAGTTGGAGATAAACAATAAATATATATATTTTTCGTATGGAAAGCAACCCAGACTCTGAAAATTATTAAAGTCCCATAGGACCACCGTTTCTGGAGTATTGACCTGCAATCATTCAAGCCACAGAATAAATTTCCCTAGTTTGCTTCCAAGTTATAAGAATTTAAATTGTTCCACAACTTGTATAAACATTGGATTCCTATAACTGTTATTTTAATCAATTGTCTAACAATTTTACGTAGAAATTTGCAGCTGCACAATTAGGCAACTAAAAAGATAGTTATGTGAAATGATGTGTACGTGAGTACCATAAACTGTTTAATGTATTCCATTAATGCTGCTACTCCTAATGAAAAAGTTAAAAACAAAGAGTCTAGAAGCTGGGCACTGACTGTCTTTGATTCTAAAGTCTAAGTAATATCATACTAAAGACCTTTTTCAAAGGTCACAACTTGGCTCACAAGATCTGGATCACTGGTAGCAAGAGCAAGATCTTTTAGTTGAATCTTATTCTGGAATGCAAGTGTAATAAAATATCTCCTTTTATAACATAGTGCAATTATCACAGTAAAGACTTGGAAGTGTTACTCCCCATGGAGACAATTAAATTGGCAGTCCTTACACAAACATTCTGCATTTATCAAATATTCCTTAAATTTTACTTTTACTTGTAAAATTTAGTAGATACATGATACTGTGTCATGAGGCATGTGACCCTTACTCTTGTATGTTGTCTCTAGGATACTCTGCTGTTAACATGACACCTAGATTATTGGCTTCAGGATACTCTGCTGTAAACAACTACTGCCAGATTATTGTGAAACAAAGAAAGAACTATACGATAATGTTCCCTACGCTGTGATACAGGAGTGGGAGGTGGGTTCCTTTATTTGCTAAGTGAAGAGGTTCGATGTGCCACCTAATCAGAGTTCAGGGAAACTGTAACAGACAATGTGGTTCTGTAATAAAAAGGAAATATATTAACCGAATGGAAATTGATCTAACTGGGCAAATGATTGGAAAGAGAAGGGTGTAGGCACTATGAGGCTTGCTGCCCTGGAGTCCTCCCTAGAACTCCACTCAAGTCAAATGCTCATTTGCAGGAGTACAAATAGAGTTGCAAACATAGTCCAACAGGCTGGATGCTGTCGCCCGGAGGGTCAGCTGAGCAGGATTTGCTGCTGCGAAGAAGAACGTAGTGGGAGCTACCGCAAAGTCAGGCTATCCAGTTGGCTGGCAGGCCGGCTCAGTCTTCAGTCAGTTCTTCTGGCACTTTTTTGGTTCAAATTTGTCTATAAAAGTCCCAGCTTTTAGGATTAGGCAGAAGCAGCACATTTAACGCCTCTTCCAACGGTCCAGGACCATAGGACACCCTTGCGAGGTTAGGATTCACTCCTGCAGAGGTAAGGTGCAGGGCTGAAAGTCTCTGGAGCTGATGATCTTCCTGTAGCTCACACAGGAAGCGAGCTAACTAGCCATTGGAGTCGCTCTGCTTGTCCTGGGTTCAAGGAGATGGTCATCTCTTCAAGGAGCAAGGCAGGCCTCAAGCAGCAGGGCAATTATCTGGGGAGCAAAGCAGGCCTCATGCAGCAGGGAAGTCCTCTGGGGAGTAAGGCAGGGCTTCTGAATTGTTCCACAGGTCCAGGAGTGTACTGAAGAGTTGTTCTGAGGGAACAATATTTATACCTGGTGCCAGTCTTTAAAGTGGGGGGAACATCCTGGCTATACTTATATGCATTAAAAAGAAGAGTTTAGGCCTGGCAAAAGTTTTATTATGCTGGGTCGAATTGGCAGTTTTTAAAACTACACTACAGGCTGCAAAGGCAGCTCTGAGACATGTTTTAAATTGCTACTTTAGTGGGTGACACAATGAGTGCTACAGGCCCACTAGTAGCATTTAATTTACAGGCCCAGTTTACGTGTAGTACCATATACTAGAGACTTAAGAGTGAATTAACTATGCCAATCAGGTGTAAGCCAATTGTACCATGTTTTAGGGAGAGAGCTCAAGCACTTTAGCACTGGTAAGTAAAGAGCACAGAGCCCTAACGCCAACAAAGACGAAATGGGAGTGATGAAGGCAAAAACGTTTGGTGGCAAACCACAAAAAATGATATTAGGTCTAACATTGGCTTTAACTTTTTTCACTACAGTGTAGAATGTAGTATGATTCATTAAATCATTATGATGAAGTGAATCTGTGAAATATGCCATGATGCTATTTATTAATGGCATTCTTCTGATAAATTAGTGGGGAAGTATTTTTTTTACTTTGATACAATCAGTTTGTCAAGTAATCTGACCGATTAGTCTTCTTGCAAGAACTGAAGAAATAGAGAGTGGTCTGTAATTTTTTTCTTTTTCAGATGCTTTGTTGTGTGTTAATATGCATCACTGTACTTCATGACACAGAAGATACTTATTTCATGACACAGAAGGCTGCTATTACTGAAGGGTTACGCTGAGTTTCCTTTGGTTAGTTGCTTAAAGTTTTAAACCCAGGTAAATATAATCCTTTTCTGTGATTTTGGTGCCAAAATATCAGGAATGGGTTGTGAACCAGAAAGAGAATTGTCAGTATCATGTCACATCAGAGCTGGTCGCACCAATGGAAAGCTGGGGGAGTCTGCCTGTCAGAGTGGAATACTGCAAGAGAGGCACGTCTTATTTGATGTGCTAGATATAGTTACTAGAGTGTGTGAACAAGTAGGTCAATTTATTAAGGTGTAGTAAGCTGGAGTCAGATGACCAAGACAAAAACTTGGATAATGGTTAGTGTATTGAATTTCTACTAGACTATCTTATATGCTTTAGGAATAGTTTCTTACCGGTAACTCCTGTTCTCTCAGAGGGGAGTTTCCATGATACTCAAATTCACTGAATAGTACCGCCCCCGTGGAGGGGCCCCGGAGCACTTCTTCAATAAAAATCTTCTTAAGTGTAGCATTTCGCCTGTCTTCAGGAAAGCCTGCAAAGACACTTAAGAACAAGACAGATAATGAAGCCTATATACATAGGCTACATTGGTCGTATTCTTCATCATGAAGTTGAAAAAACGGGCATCACAAAGTATTTGTGTATAATTTCAAGATTTTTTTTGGAAACAGGATAAATCTCCCTCACAAACTCTTTTTTATGATGAAGATGAAGGCGAAGGAGGAAAGAGCAGCCTCATAGGCTGTCATTATATAGATAAAAAAAGACTGTTCTCATAAGACCCTGAAATTCGATCTAGACAAGACACAGGACATTTGCAAATCAAACCAATTATTTATCAACTACGGGTTGTACTGTACAGGCTTAGCCACCTCCAAGCAATCAATTTCATGATGGATAGATTCATATATTGTTGTGCTATAAAAAGCGCTTACAAAACACACTCAGCTAAGCCTAAAGCACACTATACCAGGGGGGAAGCAGCTATAGCTACTTTACTACGCAATATCCCTATTCCAGAAATTTCAAAAACTGCTACCTGGAAATCAGTAAATACATTCACCAAGCACTACTGCCTAGGCTCTGACGCTAGAGCAGATGCTCAAGTAGGGCAGGCTTCCCTCAGAAACCTATTTGCTTAAACTTTCTTATTGATCCTCTGTCTCCTCCACCACACTATTTTGGGATGGGCTTGCTACTCTATTCAGTGATTATGAATATACATGGAAATCCTCTATGAAACAAGGAAGCATTTCTTACCTGTAACTCCTGTTCTCTTGTAGGGAAATTTCCATTACTGCCCTAAGCAACCCTCCCTCCTCTCCAGTGGAGGGGTCAGAGGTATCCATACAATCTGCATCTGTTCACAAAGAGCCTTCAAAACAAACTGAAGTAACTGCCACCTGCTGAGCTTTATGGGATACTGGTGGTCTCTAGGTTCTTAAAGGCATAGTCTCTTTTTTAGCCATATAATGACCGCCTTTGAGGCTACTCTGTCCTTCTCCTTCATCTCTATCATAAAAAAAGATTTATCCTGTTCCCAAAACATCTCGAAATTATACATAAATACTTTGTACTGGCCCTTTTTTTGAACTTCATGATGAAGAATTCGGCCATTGTAGCCTATGTATATATAGGCTGCATTATCAGTCTCTTTCTTAAACAAGCATTTAAATTGCAATAGGTCTCGCCTTTGTTTAAGTTAAAGCCATTTGCTTTGCTAATGGTATTGTATTTTATCTATCTTATTGAGTGTCTGTATGTGATATGTTGTGCCTTTATGATGTTCGAATTGTAATTGTTATGTGTGTAGTAGTTTAAAGCATAGCGTTAGGAGGATATAAAGGAGTCTCAATGGAAGAAACAGGAGTTGTCAATAAAACGCACAAACAGCAGCTGCTCTTCACACAGTTGTGCTGGTGCTTTTATTGGCAGCGCTGGCAGGGGCAATCGGTGGTGCAATCTGCACACCTACTTGTAACCAACATAGGTATGGAAGGGCTGGGTCCTTCACAGACTAAGATAAACACAGAATATGAAAATATTCCAAATTAAATTGCTTAGATAAAAGGATCTGCCCTGTGTGATTGCTTTGCTGTCACTGGATTTATATGGTGAATCCCCCAAGGAATCTTTTATGTAAACTACCAATGACGCAATGTGTGGTCGTTAGAGGGCTCTGTCCATAAAGCTATTTTGAATGTAAGTTTAGTTTGACTGACCCACGAACCTTTTTACTAGTGTGATGCTTCTTTGCTATTCACAAAACATGTTTACACTTGTAGAGATTTACTTCGGTGCAGTAGTACCCGTGTATGGGGTAATATTAAGTGGTAACAACCCCCCTCCAAGGCCTGGGGAGTTTGTGCACATTCTTACTGTAAGCCCGGTCACACCCTCGCAAAGATCAGAGGCTTACGCCTGTCAATGGCAGGAGTAAACCGGTTTACAATATTGGAGTGGGCAAGAAATACTACCGATCTTACTGGGGCCGCGGTCGGATGGGATTTCTCCAAAGGCAAATGTACTCTCCCGTGAGAAAATAAAAATGTCTTTGCGATAATGCAAGGAGTTATTACATGACCAAATGTACACTAGGTACATTTAAATACATGCAAGCGGAATAGCTACAAGTGCATGTGACCGCATGTGGTACATGTTATTACATGCAATTGTAATAGCAAAACGTAACTACATGCAGGTGCAATAGCTACAAGTGCATGTGAGTGCAATAGGTACACGTGGTACATGTAATTAATTACATGCCAGTGTAATGGGTACCTGCAGTTGCATCCAAGTACAATGGGTATTTGTAATTACATGCAAGTGCAATAGCTACAAGTACATGTGAGTGCAACATGTACACGTAGTACATCATTAATTACATGCAAGTGTAATAGGCATACGTAATTAGATGCAAGTGCAATAGGTACATAAATTACATTACATGCAACTGCAATAGCTACAAGTACATGTGAGTGCAATATGCACACGTGGTACATGTTATTAATTACATGCAAGTGTAACAGGTTCACGTAATTACATGCAAGTGCAATAGGTACACGTAATTACATGCAAGTGTAATATGCCCACGTAGTTGCATCCAAGTACAATATGTACATTTAATTACATGTAAGTGCAATATGTACATGCAAGGACACCTTTGGAGTTGCCTCTGCATGGGCGTGACTGGAATTTCTGAACGTTTTTGAACTGTTTCGAGATGAGCTTTGTAAATTATAAACATGAATCAATCTGCACTGTTTTACGGGACTCAAATTTTCTGCCAGATAAACGCTAACAAAACACTTGGTCCTACAAATGCCCCCACAATGAGCGCGAGCGAGGCCATCGCGTACATAAAGTCCACGGGGTCGCTTCATTCGTGAGCCCAGAGTCTCACAAACACCCTCCAATCCGAGAAAGAAGTTATTGCTTGTGCAAGACTTAAAATGAAGTGCGACTTCCCTTAGGGGCCACTCTATAAACCCCCGCCTCCCTGTGATTTCAGGGAACCTCTGAAAACTCGTTGGATGCGTATTAGCTGTTGGTCTAAAGCGCCTAGAGTTGCACCAGGGACGCTAGAGTTCACAACAGATAGATTGTCACTCCTCACGACCCCAGAGAAAACAAACATTCAAAACTAACCAAAAACACAATTAATGTCCGTGTTTGGTTGTAACAGATCAACTGGAGAAGCTACGGGCAGCGTATGCCTGGAGAGAACTCTGCGCCCTGTGCAAGGGCAGGTGTAGAGGGGCTGGAGGGAGGAGGAAGAAGAGAAAGAGAGAGGCAGAGACGAGAGAGAGCGAAAGGGGAAAAGAAGGAAGGGAAGAGGAATAAAAAGAAGAAGCAGAAGGGGTACGATGGGGAGAGAAGAAAAAGAGAGATTAAAGGGGAGAGAGCGCGCTGCAAAGGCAGAAATAAAGACCGTGCCAGTCTGTCTCGTGTTAAACAGCTACAGCCAGAGGTGTGGCCTAGTGGTGAAGCGGCAAGTGCAACTGAAAGAGGTCAGCCCTCTAATCGTGGTTTCTACTGTGACACAACGTGTGATTTCGGGGACTGTCTCTGTGTGCGTCTGATCATCGGCGGCGTACAAACCGGGTATCCCCAGGACACGCACATTATTACCAAAGTGGCTGACCTTAGCTACGAGCCGGGGGCCCACGGGTGAAAAGTAATAGTTTGTGGCTAATAAACGTATCCCCAGGACACGGACATTATTACCAGAGAGGCGGACCTTAGCCACGAGTAAAAAGTAAATAGTTTGTTGCTAATAAAGGTATCCACAGGACACGGATATTATTACCAGAGAGGAGGACCTTAGCCACGAGCCGGGGTCGCTGGGTGAAGAAGCACAATTCCCTATTAGAAGCCAGTAAACACGCTAGGAGCACACCCACCTACGTCACGGAAAACAAAGATGGCGTCGGCCTGTCCACCTGGGCCGTCCTAAAAGTGGACAAGGCGGTAACCCCAAAGCCCAGTTTTCATAAACGATGACGCGAGCCAATTGAAAACATGGGCGGGGCTTAAAGTTCCTTCCGAAAGTGTATTGATTCCAAAAGGCCCTCGCATAACACCAGGCGAGACTTAAAAAGCCGAAATTCTACACTTACGCAGATATATATTAAAGAAGTGCTCCAGGGTGCCTGCACATGATCGGGACTATTCAGTGATTGACTATCATGGAAATCCCCTATGAGAGAAGGGTAGGTTAGTGGGGTGATATCACACCTTTCATTTCACATGACGTAAGAGGGTCAAAGTAATGTCTGTGACAGATCAAGATGATATTATAAGTTCAGGCTCTCCATGCCAGGGCCATGTGAGTTATAGGGCGGGACCTAAAGACAGCTGAATGTCTGACTGCTATTATAAGAGTGCTCAGTATGCTAGACTGCTCATTGTGGTGCTGTTTCCAGCAGTACTCTTTATTTTGTTTGACTGCTCTGACTTCTTTCATGTTCTTTCACCAACGAGAACAGTTTTACAAGTTGTCCCTCTATGGGGCAGAATTCAAAGACACTGTACTCTACTACAGTAAGGAGGTTGGACCTAGCAGGTCAGTGAACACCTGATGGTATCAATACCTTAAGGGGGTGTTGGGGACTGCACTTCACGTCGTGATTTATTGTGGCAGCAATGAACTTTGAGGATTTGTGCCCAGCGGCCGGATTGTTGAACCGAAGGCATCACTGGCAAAATTGCTACAACCAGCCCTGCTCCCTTCCTCTTGTATAATCTCTCTCTTTCCATCCAGCCATTCTCGCTCTCTCTTCTTTTGGGCCTCGGTGGATTTTAGTAATTCTATTTGAGCAGCAGAACCGAGGTGGTGATACTTCTGGGGGTTTTGAATTACCTACAACACAACTCGCCTGCCTATAGCGGCTGGGCTATGAAGTTATAGAGAGGGAGGCGAGTTGTGTTGTAGGTAAAGGGTATGAACTTTGCTGAGGATTTATACTAAAAATGATTCGACTAAAGAGTAGCAGGACTGCACCACAGGGACTGTGAGGGAATTTGTATAGAGGATGAGTGGACTCTGGGGGATGAGGGGTTTAGATTAGAACGTAAGAGAAATGATACGAGTGAGCAGTGGTACTCTGGTGCAATGGTTGCGGAGTTTAAATTTAGGGTGAGTATGCCTAGAAGGACTCTGGCCTGGGGCACATTATCTATTGGTTTTAGAACGTAGGAAAAGGGTGCAGGTGTGGCTTTGTATGTTAGATGTCCCTGACCATGGGCCTGGCAGGGGATGGAGTGAAAGTAAGCGTATAGTTAGACCAGGATGTAGTATTCTAACTTCCTCTTGGATGTGGGGCTGGACAGTGGTACTTGGGGTTTTAATGTCTGTCTACAGACTGCTTAAGATGTCTTTTACAGAACGGTAATGTCATTGATCATCCATAAAGGGTATTGGCACATTAATGATGGTTAATAGTGCCACTGAATTCACATTACAGATCTGTTGTGACAAAAAGCAGTGCCTATAATTTACAAGGCATGTATTAAAGGCACCACCATATGGCACAATATTTATAATTCATGCATTAAGTAAGAACACAGGGCAGATACATTGCCTTTGCAATCTTGTTTTCATTAGTTTGAGTGGAACAGGGAGGAGCAATACAGTGTTATTTTGTTTTAATCTAGAAAGAATGGGCATGGGCGCAAGGACTTTTATTGTAGCCACCCGCTGGAACATAGTGAAGAATGTTCTGCATGAACCTCAGACAACTAGAAGGAGTGGGTTGTGTTCTATCTAGTGTACAAAAGGGACCAGGCCACTGCCCAACCAGTGCACAGGAAATTGGAGACAGCTAAGGGGCCCAAATTGGGTGTGCCTGGCCAGCTTTAGAGTACGAGCAAGGCCAAAGGGCCCTTACAGCACAGAATGTTTACCTGCAAATGCACAAGGATAGAGTGCTAATGAGAACAAACAGTTTCTTGCCAAAAGTGATACTGCACCTTTATGTCAACCATGCCATTCACTTACCTGCATTCTTCTTACAGACTAAGGGCCTGATTTAGATCTTGGTGGACAGGTTACTCTGTCACAATGGTGACGAATATCCCATCCGCCGAAATATAAATCCCATAAAATATGATAGGATTTATATTTCAGCAGACGGGATATCATTCACCGTTGTGACGGAGTAACCCATCTGCCAAGATCTAAATCAAGCCCCAAATCTCAAACGGAAAAGCCCCTGCATACAATCAAATTCCAGAAGACAATTATGTATTATCTAAAGAGAAGCCAACCAATCAGGAAAGGAAATCAGTTCTCCATGTCCTTCACCTCGACAAGAAAGGATCCCCCCAGTCATTAAAAGACCTCTGGCTTCTTGCATAGTCCAGACATGCTACAAGACAGCAGGAGTAGCACTGGGAGATCAACCACGGGCACGCTCCACAAGAAAATGGGAATAAC
This sequence comes from Triturus cristatus, assembly GCF_964204655.1. Lineage (NCBI taxonomy): Eukaryota > Metazoa > Chordata > Amphibia > Caudata > Salamandridae > Triturus > Triturus cristatus. Next base: position 357,824,149 of record NC_140586.1, on the reverse strand, counting down.
ACTCGCTTTTATTGCTAACGTGGCAATAAATGACATCTGCATGGTCTTCAGTGCACCCCATCACAAAATATTTATTTGCGGACATTGAAGCTAATAATAACGAAGCACAGGTGGGACAATTGGTCTAACTACATCTGTTTGCAAATAGACCCTCTTCTCGACCCAGCCCACTAAGAGAAGAGGCTACCACTGCAAAATCAATGCACAGCATATGAATCCAGAAAATATGAATGCAGCAAAACTAAATAGTTACTTATATATAGGTGTAGTTTTGCAGCTTGATTAATTTTCTGGATTCAAGTGTGGCCCTCCCATTCCCTTAGAACAAGGAGAATTTGCAAACGAGGAAGATAGAAATAATAGGTACAGGGGAAGAGTAAGCCATAACCTACGTTCCCTGTATGGTGCGCGCATCCTACACTTATCCAGCGTGCAGGATCTCTGCAGGAACATGCATCAAGAGAAGACTTCCCGATCTTTTGGTTCTTCTAAAAAGCGCAGGAGCACAAAAGGAAGCTTTTTTTGGGTGTGCATGATGAAAATGAGAAGGGAATCCGTGAGCAGCGCTGCTGTTGCACAATAACTTTGATGGGACTGCTAGAGGAGGGCAGGGTAATTTCAGAAGCAAGCAGCAGTTTGCAATGCCGCCCGCTCCTCTGTTGGAATGAAGTGCATTGTTATGTAAATGCAGCTTTCACCTTCCCAAGCGCTTTAGCTCCTTTCAATATTTCCAGGGAATACTTGTTGTTTGAATGCACATGAAAAGGTGTTAAGTGCTTTAAGAGGGTCAGTCCTGCCAGTGCTCAGACCCAACAGTACTTAAGAACTGACTTTCAAACAATGTGCTACTGCCCTGAATTCATGCCCTTAAATATACAAGCAAAATGATTCCTCTATTTATCATCAATGGTTATAAACACCCAGTGGTTGCGTTTCCACTGCGTTTTTCATGTAACATTTCAGTCTTAAATAGCCCATACTGTAAGTGAGTCCCTTCTAGGTATCTGGGTGGATTCTGGGTATGGATGGGTGACACGATTGAGAGCCCCCGAGCAGAGACTTACAGTAGTGTGAGTTTCTCACATTGCCTAATACTGGGTCATACCGGTATTCATATTTCATGCATAGCCAATCCCTGGCCTCTCTGCAAAGTGCACAAAGCGTTGGTCACAAATGTGTCAATTGTAATTACAATGCTATGTAATATACAGCTGTAAATTGACAGTGCCAGAGGAAAAGAAAATGCAATGTTTACAGGTGAAAAGAGTGAATGGGAGGTGATTCGGAAGTACATGCAGAAGGATAGAGTTGAAAGACTGTGATGAAGAGAAAGATGATGTGTAAGGTATGTCAATTGAGAATTTCCGAAAAGTGGGAAGAGAAAAGGGGCATACAAATCTAACAACGTAGAGTTATTAGAAGAAAGTGGTGTGTAGGGGAGAATGGGAGTAACTGAGGCACTTAAAAGACAACTACCCCTTCCTCACAACTTGGTAATGTTTAATTTAGGCTCTTATTTTCAGAATGTAAACATTTTCATTTCTAATAATTCACCCCATTATCAGTGTTGTTTACTTATTTATCTAATTCTTTTAATGAGCCTTGGCAAAGCCAATAGGTCTGGCTAGCCTAAAGTGCATGCTTGTTGCATGCTATGCCTCAATACAGAAACAGAAAACTTCAAGAGATGTGCAAATATTAATGAGGAGGAATCCTGGATGAAGCACAAGATTCTAGTTCACATGTTTTAAGCCAAGCACTAAATCAAATAGGTCACGTCTCTTCAAAACTTCAGCAAACTAAAGGTGAGATGCGCCTACATAGAGAGAGAAAGGATAGAGCTGAGTTGCTGTGTGGCACTTTGTTTTGTGGTTCCAATATATTCAAAGAGTCAGTGACCCTAGGTTAGTACAGAATGTTTTTCTATTTTTTCTTATATTTATATAAGGATCCAAAGCAAGAACCGTAATCCATAGGAAATTGCCAACACGTTTCGCCTTTTCTCTTACGTTTGCAAGTTCTTATTTATTCTTCTCTCTAATATCCTTCTCAACCTCCTATAACCAGGTTTGGTTTTTATTCATCTTTTTATGTCTTTCCCTCCATTTTTTCTCTTCTTTTTCCAAACCCTCCTCTCAGAAGTCTTTCACTAAAGAGAGAAATTGTTAACCTCGATTCAGTGAGTGTCCCCCGACCTCTTTGTTTGTTCTGATCGTGCTGCTATGAGTAGCTTTTCTCTTTTAGTCTCCCCATTTCTCTAGTTTCTTTCCCCCTATTCTATTGCTTCTTCAGCATTTTGCAACCTTTTTCTCCTATCCTCTCATTCCCTCTCTTCTACAGGCACAATCCCTATTATACTAACAGTGAAACCTCCACACATAAGGGCTACTGATGGACTTCAGTTTTTCTTTGTTGCACCAATGATTCTGGAAAAAAGTCTCCACGATCTCTGCAGATAGACCTCAGTTTTGATTCAGACCATCCTTTCTATTGGAGAAGAGAGAGACACTTAAAATAATTATTTTTTTTATCAACAGCAATTTTGAAACACAGGAAAACTTCCATATGTTACTCCGATATGAACATTGTACTAACAGCGCTGGAAATGCACTACATTTGTTCTTTCAAAACCCATGCTACCCGAGCACAAAATGCCATTATTTTCAAGTGTATACCTCGATAGCAAAAGCAAAATTACAAGATAATGAATGCAAAGGGCTGATAACTAAAAGGCCACAGATGCAGATGCTCTACAGTGATAGCCAGAAATTGGGTTTCATACTTCATGATTATGAATTTCCGCAGATTGTCACCTGCTTATTGAGTTGCATTGTTGAATTGTGTCTTAGGTCAAAGGGGTTCGGATTTACATCTTATGACTAGGGTTCCAAGATCTGGGTTTGAACACTCTGGTCACCCGCATTTTTCACACGCGTACAACCAGTGAATGATCACCGAAATCAGAATTCAAACCGAACAACAAAACTTCACCCTCTGGCAGTATTATCTAAAATGGTGATAACTTTCGTTTGAGTTCATGCCAACTCTTTACTATGCTTGGACATTGCACAAATATAGAAAGATGATCAGCTATTGTTAACCCGCATCGAAGTGAATGGTTGTCATTTTATTAGTATATGTCACTCATTTTATGTTGTAAGAGAGGTAAATTATTTGGAAGAATCGTTATGCAGCCATCAGTGATCTATTCCATGTAGCTAAAATGGAGTAAAATGCACCATTTTATTTTCATTTTCATTCATTTCAAACAAACCCTTGGTGTGGCAAATGCCAATGATTCTGGTAGTTTGCTTGCTTAGTTAGTCGTCACATGTCTTCAGCACACATGGCCATCGCTGCATGCACAGAGACCATTGACTGCCGCACAGGGGGAACAAATATTAGAGGGAACATTGGCCATAACCACCAGGTGGTTGCCCAAGGGGAAAAACAAATCTGAAAATGGCAACCTCATGAGGGACTTCCGGAGCATATGTATGATGTCATGCAAGGAGGAACATAGCACCAAATGATCAGAGCGAAAAAAGCGATCAAAAGAGTCAATTCCAGACCTAACCATTAAGGGATTAGAAGAGACAATTCCAGACCTAACCACTAGATGGCAGAATAACGCACAACGTGCAAATCCAGAACACTCTTCCAGCTGCAAAAGTACTCCAACAGATAAGTAACCATTTCGCTTCTTTACAGTGCTGGTTCTAAGGTCTTGATCATTTTAAAACACAGAATCTGGTGCTATGTCGTACCCAGCTTGCAGGCCGTACTGTAGTGGGGCTGCAGCCTACAGGACAAATTTAAAGTAGGGCACCAGAAGCCCATGTGATGTTGTGGTTAATGGTAATGTGCATGTCCTCATGCAACGTCAAGGCCATGCCAACCATAAATACTCCTTATGCTTTCTCTGGGACTGCGTTTTAGAGAGTAACATTACAGGCTGATTTTCGAATGGAAGGTAGTCTTGATTCAGCATATCAAATTATTTTTAGTAGATTAAATGTTGTAACGTGTCCTCTGAGTATGAGAGTTGGTGACATTCCTAGAGTGGCAGGGCAAGGAGGAGGGATGAATGCCACTGACGAGGACACCCATGCCATCTGCCTTGGTGCACTGTGACGCAGGTCACCTGATGCCCATCTTTCTCTTCTTTTCAGATGCAGTGGACATCCTCCGTTCCATGAGGGCTTATGTCAAGAACTTCTTTGGCTGTGAGGAGTGTGCCCAGCACTTTGAGGCCATGGCCAAGAAGTCCCTGGGGAACGTGAGCACTCGGGATGAGGCCATCGAGTGGCTTTGGGATCGGCACAACGAGGTGAACGCTCGTTTGGCAGGTGAGTTCTAATAAATGCCGCCTTGCCACAGATCTCTTCCGAAGATTGGGCACAAAATGCTACCTCTGCAGAGAGTAACATAAGCACCATTTAGTTGCTGAGTCTCTCCCTCCTGTCACTCCTGCCTTCCTCTTCATCTTTTGACATTTTCATTTCGAATTTCTGGATTCTGTGGACAGTCCAGGAATATTTGCCACCTATGTTAGTTTTACATATAGGCCTGGTGGAGTATCCAGTACTGCTCCTTTAGTTCACGAGTTCATGTGCGGATTGAGATTTAAATGCCACCCTCAAATTACTCCGCTCTTCCAGGAGGACCAAAACCTCATCCAGATTATTTTAATGTGTGAGCCACAGTCAACAAGAGAGGAACCATTCTTAGAAAGATAAAGAACATTTGCCTAGAAGATGACCCTGTTGAAATCTGTATGAATTTAGCCCATTTGGTGAGTGAAAGGGAGGGAGACACACTAAAAGTAGAGGGGTAAGCTAAGTATAGTATATATTTTGTGAGAGGATTACATGTTGGAAATTAAACCAGAGTAAGGAATGCAAGTGAGGCGACCTGTTGGGGTAGTTAGAGACACAGCAAAGGTATTTCGGTTCCACAGAATGGGGGCACCATAGAGCACAGTATTCTCCAGAATGTCACCATGAGTCCAGTAGAACTACAGTGTGTGACCTGAACTATGTGGAATAAATAAAGCATCATACTTTCTTGTTTTCCTAGGGGAAAAGAGTGAAGATCCAAAGTTCCCCAAGCTGCAGTGGCCGACACCTGACCTTTGCCCCCTTTGTCAGTGGGAGAAGGACGGAGAAAACTATTGGGATGTGAGCGAAGTACGTCACTACCTGAAGGCGCACTACAGCAAAGAGAATATTGTGAATGACTACCTGGAGGACGAGCAGGAGCTGCTGAAGAGGCAAAGGATGGTGGAGGGAGAGGCACTTGGGAAACCGAAAACGGGGCCGGACAGCACCACTCCAGTGGAAATCAGACAGAGACGTGATGTAGTTAAGAATGAGGTGGAAGAGATGGAGGAGAATGAGGAAGAGGAGGAGAAAATGTTGGAGAGACAGGGCACGGCAAAGGAGATGCACCAAGTAGAGAGGCAGAAAAAACGACCCACCGTCATTCGGATGAGCTCAAAGTCTAAAAGCGAGGATACTGCCATTGTAGATCTAGATTCTTTTATTGACAAACACTACAAGCAGAAAGCAAGAAGGAAGCGCAGTGCAAGTGAGAGAGGGCTGCGGTCGCATAGGCTCGAGGAGGATTTGCTACCCGATGCAGACTATGTAGCAGTGCATGAGCACCTAAGAAAGAAGGGTGCTGGCTCAAAGTACCTTATCGGGATTTCAGTGGAAGGAGCAAATCCAAAGGGGCCCGTCTCCCAGCGGCGATGGTTCCGGATGATTGAGCTAGGTTTCTCTAGTCTGGACCTCAGTCTCTGCATTGTCCTTTACATCCTGTCCTCCATGTGTCTGCTGTCTATGTACCTTTACTTCCATATGAAAAAACGCTGCTGGAAGCAGAGAGCTAGCTTCCCGTCGGCGTGAGGTCACCAGAGCTTCTGGACAAAAATCTGGCACATTAGCTTCATGGGTTGTAATTTGTGCAGTGGTGCTTTGCCTTTGGTGTGGTCTCAACGGGATTTCGGAGTACATGCTTGGTGGCAGTTTGAATAATGTGCAGAGGCATTTCTGAGCAAAACGTGCTGTCCTGCGTAACAGATGAAGACTTCAGAGTCTGGGCTTCATTAAAATCAAGATCTGGACACTAGGCATAATGGGACCAATCACTGTCCACCAAAGTAATGGGAGGATCTTTGACATTCTGGGAGCTAGAGCAGTCGGATACCTGATGAATAGAGCTACTAGTGCTACAGAAAGCAAAGTACACCACTGGTCCTAGGCTCTACCATACTATATCCAAATTTCGTCTAAGTAAGAAGAGATATGAGTAACTGCCAACTTACTTCAATCCTGGCCACAAGCACTGCTTCTCTTCCATGCTCCAGCATGGTACCAACAGTGCATTAACAATCCTAATCCGCGGCACCTTTACTAAGAGCACCAGCAGAGCTCCCCAAACCTTAGTTGCATATTTGGATCCAGCAGAGGTTGGCCAGTGCACTTTGGTTCTTTGCATAGTAAGCCCTGCTGTTCTTGTACAAGAACCTCACACACTGTAGATGATCTTTGGGTCTTATTCATCTCACTGCGCTCTATAATTCTGAACTAAACGGTTGGTGTTCTGATCATACAATTTATTGGTGATTTTGGTGCTCAATTATACACTTACAAGGCTATTGTAATTGGTATGTGTTGCTGCTTTTTATTTGGCTACATCATTGGGCTGCATTCGTCCCTTGTGACATCTATTCACCTTTTTGCTAAAATTTTGGAAAAGTTGAGCAAATTGATGAATAGATTCATGAGAGACGCAGAGCACCCTAACATCATTCCTAGCTTCTAATGCTTGAGTCATATTAGCGTAGTCTGTCTTTTGCATGTTGTGAGGAGTACCCCTGGATGCAACGTCTCTTCCAACGAACCATCTGTACCCAAAGATTTCTTTTTAAAATACCTTCCTTTTGGGCGATCCATCCAGTGCAAAAAGCTAGAAGAAAGAGAAGACACTTTGCATTGACTTTCTGCATCTATGAGGCAGAGAGGATCGGTCTTTGTTTATGCACAATAGTGGGTGGTAAGCCACTATTCATTCAGAAAATGTTAGATGTTTTAGTAAGGGGATAAATCAATCTACTAAATCAAAGGAGTTAAAGGAGTTTGTTTGTTACAGGAAAGAGATTAAAATAATCCACACTTGCTCAGCATGGGAGTCCGGTATTTCCACGGCTGTGTTGGATCAGATATGATTGGGATTCTCCATTTGAGTTTTGGAAACTCAACTTTGCTGTAGAAAGGTTATTTGGGAGTATCCCATTCTGAACTAGGGAGGATATTTGAAAAAACAATCACTGCTCTAGGACCAGGGTGTTTCGGGAAAATCCATTATATGTGTTTAATGGGGCGACTGATAGAAGTCAACATGTGTTGAAGGCAGGAGAACTGGGAGATTATATCACTTCTGTGGGAAATAAATTTTTGAGCTATAACCCTAAGTCTGATCAAGAGGGCATGGCGGATTAAACCTCTGTAGGGAAAGAGTTGGGTTTTCAGGCTCAATCCTTGTGTGAAGAGCTTGGGAGAATACATTTCCTTCTTTGATTAAGGTGCTGTTCTAAAATGTGGTTGCAGCTTTGATGCTTAGCTCTTCTTTTATTCACATTGTGTTTAAATTACCCTGTACTAAATAAAATTGTGATCCTTTTTATTTTGTATTAAAGTTATTTTACTCAGTTGTACTTAAGAAATGCGCAGTTATTGCAGTTCATGAATGCCGCACCATGACTGACTGATTTTTCATTTTGCACAGTGCGCATGTACTCTGGAAAAGGGTTTTGCGGCATCATAGCACTTGCACCTATCAGACCTATTAACTGACAGAGAGGTTTTAAGAAGCTTACGTAAATCTCGGTCTTCCATTCATACCTCATATGTCTTAGGGACTTTGATTAGAAGGGCAGATGCTGAGTGAAGGGATCATATCAGGTGTTACTGCACAGAATGTGTGTATATATATATATATATATATATATATATATATATATATATATATATATACACACACACACATATTTTCGCTTCAGGTGTTATTCGCCATTGTATACAACCGCGCCAGGTGTGCCATGCATCACATTAAAAAATCAGGCACATCAGGGTTGTGAACTTTTTTTAGTTCTCAGGTACCATAAAAACAACAGGAAGGCTATGCGCTTCCGCTAACGCCTTCTACCCGGCCAACCAGCTTCCCTTCACGAACGTGTCTTTATACCCTCCTTCTTTCATTGCACTACCATTTCGCTAATTCCACAGTTACTTTATCAAGCCTCCTGCGCCATGACAGTTTTTGTTTTTTGCACATTTATATAGTGTGAACTTGACCCGAAGGTATTGGAGCGCTTTACACGAGCACCGTATTTACATTACACATTCAGGCACGGGGAGATTAAGTGATGTGCCCAGAATCACAGGATGTGGACGCGACCCCGAGGCTCGAACCCTGGTTTCCCGCACCAGAGGCGGCAGCGCAGCCGACGGACCACATTCCCTCCCCTAGTTGCATCTTTGTTGTCCTAATCGCATACATCTATGCAGATATTCTCTATGGGATGTACTACCAGACATTACAATATTAAGAACCAGTGAAGTGAGTTCCTTCCCACATTTGGAGCCGTTGCACATCCCTCACGCTTTACATTATGCTTCTATTCTCATGTATTTATGAGCATCTTCATGGTATAAACTCCCTAGCAATACAATATCATAGCAAGTGAAATGAATACCTTTCTGTACAGGACTCCAGGGGCATCATAATGCAAATGGGCAACACTAACAAATCATCTGTCCGCGTTGGGGAATAGAAAATACCAATAGCAGCTGCCGAAATCAGATTGATTCAGTTAACTTCTTCCTTTCGATTTGTAAGCTCTCCCCCTGTTCTGCCACTATCAATAATTACGTATATGTATTTGAAGGTGACCAGTGTATAAAGCCGCAAATGAAGGTAAATCGGAACCCTCAGTTCTAGCTCTTGATATCGTAAATGATCCAAGTGTTCTCCCACATGCAGGGGATTTCTTTTCTTGCATCCGTTCAAATGGAGTCAAGGTTTACATTGAGTTCTAGCAATGTCCATAATCTACAAACGACCAATTGCCTAAGAGCATAAAGTGTCACAGTGCAAACCAACACCAGTCATGTTTCACTTTCAAGTTTTCATACCAACCATTAGCAGCAAATAGAACCAACCGAAGTGCTGTAGTGCAGACTGAGTTCTAATGGCAGTATTCATGCCTGGCCCAGTTTCTTTAGATCTTAAGATGATCCAATTGCATCATACTAGAAAGTGTCACACTGCAAGCTGCCTTTAGTCATGAATCATGATCTGTTTCCATTTGAACATTTAGCAGCAAATCAGGGTGCATAAAGTGTCGCAGATTAGGTTCTAATGACCATCATTTATGACCGATCCAATTATAGAAGTGTATGTATGTGTATGTAACTCGATGGCAAATACACCGATTTGACTGAAAAATACACGACTCAGCACTCAAACAGTTGTACACCAAAAATGTCTTTCACCATATACAATTCAGATAATCGTAATAACAAGATTAATTACAACCAGGTCACATAGTGCACAGACTCATGATAATTTTCTTATCATAATCTTTATTTCTGATTATAAATAAAGAAATCAACTTTTAAAAGAAAATTCTCATGAGTCTGTGCGCTATGTGACCTGGTTGTAATTAATCTTGTTAATACGATGAAATGAATTGTATACGATCAAAGACATTTTTGGTGTACAGCTGTTTGAGTGCTGAGTCATATTTATTATGCAGATCATGGAGCTTCTCCTGTGTGGAAGGGTTAAGGTGACTGATCTTCCGATCGTGTGCGCCTCATTGTTATAACAATGTCTTTAACCCACGGTAGTGATAGGGGCGATACAGTTTTGCCTCAGTCTCCTTTGTAAATCTCTTCACCCAGCGATTAGAACAAAATGTGTTTATGAATGGACAATCAGTGGAGTCTCCTTAAATGATGAGAAATACAGGATTATCTATTAAATCTTAGAATCAACCAGACTGCAGCCTTGACAATGTTTGGGACTGGACCATAGCTTCCTAAAGTCTGACTGAAGTTACGGCAGAACTTTTATTAGTAACCTTAATAGGAAAAAGCAGGTAACAGTGATCCTAGAAATATTTTCCTTAAATAGTAAAAGAGAGTCAAAGGCTGTACCTCAATTGTAGGGTACTGTGGCTGGCAGGGGCACTGGACCGAATTCTACAGGCCACCATCCTGGAAACCAACTGCCTCAATGACTGAATATTACAACTTGTTCTGTGCAGATTAAGCTGTAACGAGTTAACATCTTTCAACTTGGAATGGAATTCATACGTTTTCAAAATGTTGATTTTGGTCTAAATTTTGATTGATATATGTTTTATCAACATCCATATATAATGTTAGTTGGGCATCACCCGTGCAGCGGATCCCAAATGATTGTTTCAGAGTAACTAAATGAGCCAGATAACGATTAAATAGGGTGGGGCTGGGGGTAGGCCCTGCAGCTCTCACCTATCGGACCTGACGTGAAGCTTGTGGAAAACATAATGCAGTGTAAGTGAGTTTGCATAAGACATTTTCATTAGAGAAGGTTATTGTGAAGAGATCGTTACTAATAACAGTACCCAGCTTGTGCTCGCCGAAATATCAGAGCTTCACCCAAGAAGCAACTGGTTGGTGGAGAGAGTGATGCAAGCATCATGGGAGATGCTGGGTCTCTTTTTATCTTAGTAGGAGACAGAAAATGTCAAAGATTTCAAGTCAAACTGAGACAGTCTGGATAAACATATGTGCACATAGGGGAAAAGAGTAGAGGTGTTTAGGGATTTTGATGCCTATCTCAAATTTGATGATAATGAAGTTAAAGGAGTAGTGTTTATTGAAAAAGAAGGTTCTAACTTGATGTAGTGGGAAGAACACAGGGAGCTGAATATGGTGCTGGATTACAACCATCCTGATCAGGTCGTCTCGTGATCCAGGGTTATGGCAGGTTATCACATTCTACAGCAGCGGCGGCTCCTCAGCTAAGGCAGAGGAGCACCGCCCAAGTGGAAAAAGGAAAAATAAAATGATAATAACACTGTTGTTATTATTTTATTTTTCCGTGTTGTTGCAGGTTTACGGGGCGGGCGGGGCTGTCGTCACAACCAGCATGGGAGGAGCTGTTGGGGCACTTAAGTGTGGATGACTGTGTGGCTGGATGGCCGGCCGGCCAAACAGTCATGCGCACTTTGAATGCTCTCCACGGGCTATTTGTACAGCCTGGATGAAGAACATGCACAAGCTCATAGTCCTCGTCTGAGCGCCGAACCACGGTACTCAGGCCACTCATGATGCTACTGTCATGGTGACAGCAGCGTAGTGACTGGCTTAGGGGAGCCTGTGTGTGCTTTCTGCTTCCGGCAGGAACAGAAGAGGAAGGAGGCAAGGCGGTGGCCATTAGCAAAGTTAGACCTTTTAATTTATTTTTCTATCCCCCCGTTTCACCCATACTACACGGTGGCAGCCACCACTGTGCAAGAGAAAAGAGAACAAATGGGTAACAAGATATCCAGAAGTTCTTAACTATTCTTTTGTGCAGTATCAACCGCACACAAAGCACAAAAGGTGCTCTGAACTTGAGGGTGGAGATGAAAAAAGAAATAGACTATGTTTGTAAGGCATCAATGGAATCAATAAAATAATGCCTATATGTTTGTTAGGCATCAATGAAATCTAATAAACAGTTTTGGATGGTTGCCTCCTGTGGTTCTGACAAGCAAGTCTGGCAAATTGTTGACGTTGTGTCTAGACTCACTTCATCTGGGTTGGCTGCCAACCATTTCCCAACATTAATAGGATGTTGTGCAATCTAAAAGATTCTGAAGTATTTACGTCTGTAGCCATGTCAGAAGTGTATCACCCGCGTGAGTTATGAGGATTCTAGACATCTTAAATAGTTTGTAATGCCAGAAGGTCCTGTCAGTATAAGCACATGCCTTTGGGTTTAGCCTATGTGTCCTCCATGTTCCAAAACGAATGTTGTCCAATAGATGAAGGGAAGTTGTATATTTCTAGGATGTCATAATATTATATGGGAAGAATGCAGCTGAACATTATGGAAGGGTGCAAGAGGTGCTGTAGATCCCCAGTGACTTGAGACCCTAACAGGTGATAAGGCACGCTTTACAAAAACCCTGATTGATTGATTGAAGAACAGCAGGTTGACAAAGAGGAGGAACAAATGCAGCTGTGTCCATGAGAGGGTAGATATCTAGGACGTCATGTATCGGAGATTTTGAGCCCAAGATGAAAATAATGAGTGTGCAATAAGGACAAGTTGCAGTCATTGTTGGGACTTGTCGAGTACTATACTAAGTCTGTGTTGGTCTTATGAAAGTTATTGAAATGAATAATAAATATATTTGGAGTGAAGAGCGAGACTCTGTGTTTGGTCCATTTAAGAGGGGATAGTTATGACCCAATTGATAAAAGCTTTCGATACTAAAGATGTGAGAATCATCATGACAGATGCCAGTAACTATCGGTTGGGAGCTGTATTCTTGCAAAAGAGGAGCAATGGTAAAGAGGAAATAAAAGCGAGGTGCAGAGTAAGAGGCACTAGCTTTGTGGTTGGGTGTTCAATATTTCAGAACCTTATGTCTGTGGGCAATGTATTCGTTTTAAGCACTGATCACAAAACCTTTGATTGATTTAGTTAGTACCCATAGGTGTGGTTGGGCCATGCGACATATTGCTAAGTGGCAATATTGAGTTCAGAAATTTCAATACATACTTGAATGTGTAGAAGGTGTAAGAAATTGTGCTACAAATTTCTAGACCAGATTACCTGCGACAGAGGTGAGCAGCAGAGAAGACGGTAAATATTAAGTGCAAATTGTCTGTTTTGTAAATCAGGAAGAATCTGTGTTGAATTGCACGCTACCTGATGAGCGGAAGAAATGTCTGGATGACAATGTTGTATTGGAACACATCAAAGAGTTTATTAATTGCTGGCTTCCTAAGAAAAAACAGGAGGGAGCGACAGTCCAATTTAGACACACAGAGTAGGAGTTTACTTTTCATTGTGGACTTTTGACATTATTATATTTATTAGCAATTACAGAGAAGTTGCAGAATAAAGTTTTGAATTCAGACCACAAAGGTCGCATTGACCTAGGTGTAATGAAAAACAGTATAATAGAAGACTTCAAGTGGCAGATAGAGCAATTCAGTGATTTGTCAAGAGTTGCAGCACATGTACTTTTGTGCGATAAATTGCAAGCAACGACACTGTGTCCTTTGTGTCAACTGAAGTGCTAGTGTTACTTTAGAATAAGGTGGCTTTGGATGTTTCCGGTCCCTTTGGAGTAGTAGGGGATTTATCTAAATTTGCTTCGGTTATAACTGACTATATGTCAAAGTGGTCCGCAGTAAAACTTGTGAAAAACATAAACCAGGTAATTGAGTTAAAGTAAGAAATTTTGATTAGAGAAGGTTATCTTGAAGAGATTGTTACTGATTAAAGTATTCAGGCTGTGGTCAATGAAATGAGAGTCCACAGGAATGAAACATGTCAGAGCATCACCTAAGAAGCAAGTGGTTAGTGCAGAGAGTTAATTACAGGTGGCTAAAATTAACAAAATTGGTTGAAAGAGTTAAGAAATATCTTGTAGACAATAAAGGACCATGTCTCACAATCGTACTGGGGTTTCACAATTAACTTTGTTCAGAGAAAATATAGTTGGATCTTTTTTAATAGAAAGTGGGTGTGACACTTATACAGGGATGAACTGAAATTGGGAAAGGAAATTGATGTAGAATGGGCCTTCAGAACAAGGGCAAGTTTATTAGCAGTAGATCGAGGGGTGTTTGTTAATGTTAACTGGTTTCTCGATTATCATCCAAAGGTACCTGATAGAGACTTTTAGCTGCAGATTCCTTACCTTTGAATTTCCCATGCGTCAGGCTGGTTCCGGAATCTTTTGCTGAGGAATACCCCTTGTGCGCGCCGTCGGATGGCTTCATTCGGCTCCACATGACATAATTGGCGTCGGTTATGACGTTGCAGTGCCTATATAGGTGCCACCCAGGAGCGTGAACGTCAGTTCTTTTCTTTCCATGTCAGTTAAGAGCCGATCCGGGAAGAGCTACCCCACTGCTGATTTTTATCAGGTTTTTTTCTCAACATCTTGTCGACTTCTGTATTTTGTCAGACTTCGTGTGTGAGAGATGTCTTTAAAGAAGACAGGACTTAGGCCATGCGGGGGCTGTCCCCGCACGATGTCAATCACCGATCCCCACCTTGTATGCTTATGGTGTCTCAAGAGCGACCATGATCCGAAGTCGTGCTCGGACTGTTGGGCCATGGCTCCTAAGATCTTGAGAGAGTGGGCTTTGAAACTCCTTGCAGCCCGACAGCCAACACCATCAAGCAAGACTCTGCGGAGGTCCCGATCGAGGAAGAGGAGGTCGCAGGACCGCTCCCAAAGTCCAAAGTCCTCTTGATCCCACTCGAGGTCGTTGGGACACTCTGGGAAGAGGCACATGAAGACGAAGAAGTCAAAGCGTACTTTGTCTTCACCTTGGATGTCGTATGTCGACGAAGGAGGTAAGGAGCACTGATGCTCTAAGGCACAGTTCTGTGGAGTCAGAGCTAGGGTCGACCTCACGCCTCCCTCCTTTTCTGGGAGAGGGAGTGACTCACGCTCAGATTAAAGAGTTTTACGAGGCCATGCGCTGCCTATTTGAGCAGGCTGAACCCTCTGGTAAGCCTTTGGCCCCCGAAGGGTCAGGAGGAGCCCTGTCAGATTTGGCGCAGTCAGCTCTGTCCGCGGTGCCGGTGGGGCCTCAGGGATCTGATAACAGATCTGGTTTGACGCCGGTCATGCCACCGCGATGACGCAACCGCGGTCTCTCTTGGCATCGAACCATCGACGACACCAGCCCCATCCTCATCCTCATCCCCAATGACACAGAGCCAGAACCACGTCGCCTAAGCCTTTTGTGGATTTGCTAGGCTCGGGAGAGGAATGGGAGGGGTCTGTGGGCACTCTTGATCACCCAGATGACTCAAGAACAGTTGGACTGGTATGGGGAACTTAGAGGAGCCAGTGGACTGGACACTTCTACAGATACTGGCATGCTCTCTCCACCAACTGTGGCTATGGAGGAGGGGGCATAAGTGCCATGGTGGTTAAGAGGACAGCTGAGGTCCTTGGATTTGAGCTGGCCTCAGTGGAGGTCAGGACTAATCACCTGACTAAAGTGCTTCAGCCTGGGGCTTCCACCTCAGAACCCCTCTTACCATTTAATTAAGTGCTTACTGATGTCCTTCTAGGCACGTGGTCCATGCCTAGCACAGGGGCTCCTGTAAATAGGACAATAGCCCACCGCCATCGCCAAGCTCCAGGACACCCAAAGTTCCTCAGCCAACACCCCACCCCAAAAAGTTTGGTGGTTCAGGCCTCTACGTCCCAGGACGCGTTCCCTTTCACCCCTCCGGTGAGGGAATCCAAGAGGTTAGACTCTTTTGGAAAGAAAATGTTTTCTTCTTCCAGCCTGGCATTGCGGTCAGTGAATACTGCATGCTTATTTGACCGTTTTTCCCACTACCTTTGGGAGACTGTTGCACAAGTGCTGCCACAAGGCCCGGGCTGTGCTCTCTGAAGCTGTTAAGGACGGAAGAGATGCAAAACAATTCACCATCAGGTGTGGCCTTGATACCACGGATTCGCTGGGCGGATCGAATTCCACGACAGTGAGCCCCAAGGCGCCACGCCTGGCTTAGAACAACTGGCTTCTCGAGGGATGACCAGGTGAATCTGATGGCAATGCCCTTTGATGGAACCCACCTTTTTGGGGAAAAGGCAGATTCAGCCCTAGTGAGGTTCAAGGACTCTCGTGCTACGGCCAGATCCTTGGGCCTCTCTACTACTCCTCGTGGCCAGTCTGCCTTTCGCGGCAACGGAAGGGGTTCCCAGCCGCGTCAGCCTGATCCCAGCCACCGTCCTGCACAGGCTTCCCAAGCTGTGCGGGCACGTGGACGCCGTTCATTCCAGCCTACGAATGGAAGCCTAAAGTCATCGGCCACCCTGCCCTCAGCAGCCACAGCCTCCAAGCACTCCTAGTCTGACTCTGCAAGACCACACCACTCCAGTTGCCAGGAGAATCCCTCATCATCTCCCCGCCGGAGGTCCATAAAATCGGACAAGTGGGTCTTGCAGATCATTCAGGAGGGCTATTCTCTCCCTTTCCTTTCCTCCTCCCATTCTTCCAAATCAGGAACTGCTGACAGAAGATCATTTAAAATTGCTCCAGGAAGAAGTTACAGCTCTCTTGGCCAAGGGAGCCATAGAAAGGGTCCGGTTTCAGAAGTAGGCAGTGGCTGTTATTCCCGCTACTTTCTGATTCACACCTGACTCCTTCTCAGATGTTCCCTTTCATCTGAGCTGTTCCGAACACAGTGCAGTTTGGGGTCTACCCTCCTGAGCAGCGAGTCCAGGACATTTGGGCTATGATACCAATGTTGCAGCCTCTCTCCTGGATTTCGGTGAGACTGACTGAGGCTGTTTGGCCTCATGGCCTCCTGCATACTCTAAGTAAAGCATGCCAGGTGGTGTTTGCGGGCTCTGCAGTGGGACTTGAAGTTCCAGTGGGCACAGCATCAGGGAAATCTCACCAATGTGATCCAGATCTCAGAAGGAACTGCAAAAGATCTGCAGTGGTGGTTAACGAACCACGATTGGGTCAACAGCAGACTCCTCTCTCCTCCCCAACTAGATCTCAGCCGCGACAGATGCGTCACTTCTAGGATGGGGCGCCCATCTGGGAGAGGTGGAGATCAGGAAACACTGGTCTACAGCAGAGTCGGGACTCGACATAAATTTGTTGGAGCGCTGAGCGATTCAGTTGACATTGAAGGCATTTCTTCCCTCTGTCAAGGGGAAGTTAGTACAGGTGTTCACAGACAACACCACCGCCATGTGGTACTTAAACAAGAAGGGCGGTGTGAGGTCGTGGACCCTTTGTCGAGAGGCCCTGCGTCACTGGACAAGGCTGGAACAGCGGGCATAACCCTGTTGGTTCAACATCTGGAAAGTTCTCTGAATGCCAGGGCAGATTAAATCAGCTGTCGATTACTAGAGGATCACAATTGGCGTCTCCAGTCGGAAGTTTTGCAAGGTCTCTTTCAGCAGTGGGGAGAACCTTGGTTAGATTTGTTTGCCTTTGAAGAGAACGCGAGTGGAGCTTTGACGCCTCCGAAGCGAACGCGAGTGGAGCTCAGGCCTGCTGTATGCCTTTCCGTCCATACCACTTCTGCCAAGGGTTCTGAAAAAGATCATGAGCGACCGGGCCCAAGTCATTCTTGTGGCTCCAGACTGGGCAAGGAAAGTCTGGTATCCAGAGCTTCTGAAAATGAGCATTGATCGTTCGAACAGGCTTCCCCTTCGGGAGGATCTTCTGTCGCAGCAGCAGTGGAGGGTACTCCACCCGAACCTGTCGACTCTGTGCCTCCATGCATGGAGATTGAGCGGCGGCAGTTGATGGCTTTTGACCTTCCTCCCGAAGAATGCAATGTTATTTTGGCAGCCAGGTGGCCCTCCACTAAGATGGTATACGTCTGCCATTGGCAGAAATTTGTATTATAATGTACAGAATTGTCTATTGACTCTCTTTCTGCTTCTCTTTTAACTGTTCTTTTGTTCATTCTGACCCGTGCCCAGCAGGGCTCTGCTTTGGGAACTCTCAAGGGTTACCTTTCTGCTCTGTCTGCTTTTCTACAGCTGCCAGACCAGCACTCTCTCTTGAAGTCTCCTATTGTACATAAATGTTTTAAAGTGCTGGTGCACTTGTTCTCCACCCATGCCCTTTGTTATGCCTCAGTGGGGCCTTACTTTGGACCTCCCCTACCTGATGTGTGCTCCCTTTGGGCCTTAGCACAACTGTCCTCTCTGGCTGTTGACCATCAAAACAGCCTTCTTAGTGGCGGAGGGTGAGTGAGTTGCAGGCGCTATCTTGCTCGCCTCCCTATCTCATGTCTTTTCTGGACAAAGTGGTGCTTAGCACCCAGGCTTTCTTTTTGCTAAAAGTTGTGACCCCATTTTCATCACATTGCCCACCTTCTTTGCTCACCTGCATTCCTCTAAGGAAGAGGAGCGTCTCCAGCAGCTGAACTCAAAAAGAGCGTTGTCGTTCTGCCTTGACTGCAGTAAAGAGTTCCGGGTGGACGAACAACTCTTTGTGGGGTACGTGGGAGATAAGAAGGGAAGGGCAGTGCAGCAAAGGACCATCTCTCTCTGGGTCGTTCTCTGCATTAAGCTCTGTTATGCCCTGGATAAGAAGCAGCCCCCCGAGAAATTAAGGGCCCATTCCACCAGGGGGAAGGCTGCGACTATAGTCTTGGCTTGGGGTGTCCCAGTCCTAGACATTTGTCAGGCAGCAACGTGGGCATCATTGCACACGTTTGCCAAACATTACTGCTTGAACAATCAAGTTCGCATTTTGCCCATTCAGTCTTGCAGGACTTTCTAGTTTGAGGTATTGGTCTGCAACCCATCCCCCGGATAGTATGGCTTGGGTATCTAATTCAAAGGTAAGGAATCTGCAGCTAGAAGTCTCTATTAGATGAACAAGTTACTTACCTTTGGCAACTCATTATCTGGTAGAGACTATCTAGCTGCAGATTCCTTACCGCCCCTCCCATGACTCCCTGCCTTTTGGACTAATGTTTTAGAACTAGGGTAACTCCCCTGTTCATGGCTCTAGTTTTGCACACAACTACGTCAGTTACTTCCTGGCTCTGTGCTTCTGGTGGCACCTATATAGGCACTGTGGCGTCCTAACCGATGCCAACGACGCTGACGATGTCATGCAGAACACCCGACAGCAACCGCTAGGGGTATTGCTCAGCGAAAAATACTGTACTGTTTCCACAATCCCTGAGGGGTCAGGGTTGTCATGTTCGATAGTTGCCAAAAGTGGCACTGTGAGATAGCTGGTCCACAGACTAACATATCCTTTGGGGGTGTCTGGAATCAGTCTGGACACCAATTCCTTAGTTTATTTTGTCTAAACGCACAGATCCTATATCGATTTGTAGGAACTACATAACACCTCCAGAAGCTAATATATAGGTCAGCATACATCCTATATAAGTTGGTGAGGAAGGACCAGAGGTAGGGGCAAGTGAGTGGAAACACCTACGTTTAAATCGGGGTCAGGCTGTATTGTCTCGTTGGGCTTTAAACTGATCCAGTAGGTCGGCCCATATCGTAGCTATGGGCTATATATGCGACTCACTGTATTCTTCCCTGTGCAGCGCATAACTTCCAACTGCGTGCTAGCTACCACTTAGCAAACAGAAGTGCCAAGTCAACAAAGCGCGGCACAGTCTTGGAGGACTTGGGTCTAAGGTATAAGCCCTGAAGACAGTGTTTAGCGGTATCCCAGTATGCGGTCCCTGTGAGGGACTCTGGCTTTCAACACTATTAATTGGATATTTCTCCTCCACCTTCTGAAACAAATGAGTTTGGTCCACACTTCCTTCCCTACATTAAAATCCTATCACCTTGTTTCATGATTAAGCAGAGTACAAGACAAGATTGGTCCCCTCTCACTGCTCCTTTTTGCTTTATACATGGAGCTATTTTCGACTTAAATCCACTATGCTGCCCAAGTAAGGGAATTTCACTTGGAAAGAGGAATCAAAGACCTGTTGTCTTTATAAACTCACAATATGCTCCTTATCCTGTAGAATCCCTAATGTATTGGGCCCAGACTGATGAACATGCTCAAGTTATATGCGAAGCTCGGGACTTAAGGTCAATTAGAATAAAGTAAATATTTTTCCAATCTGGGGGAAGGGGCCATGAGACCACAAAGTCACACTTTAAATTAAAAATCCAAACAGATAGTCTTTAATACATTGGCATACATAAAGCCCTAGACCCCAAACACCTGGGATCTCAACCTGGCTCCCCTGGCAGAAAAACTCCAGAAGGACATGAATGGGTGGACCAGCTTACATATGAATGTGTTGGGTAGAATAGACATTTTTAAAACTATTGTACTCCCCCAATCACCTCTATATAATGCAGAACTTTCCATTCAAAATCAGAGTAGATTTGGAAAAATGCGGGCGGAGGCCCACATGTTCCTGTGTACCACCAATTATAATATTGAGGAGGTGAGAGGCGGCACAGAAAACACTGCAAGGCCAAGGTCCATCACGCTTTAAGGATAAGTATAAGTATAAAGAAGCTTGTTAAGCGCTCGAATGCCAGTGGCGTCTGGGCGCTGAAGTGTGAGAAAGAAGACAGAGATGGAGGTAGATGACTACTTGACATTAAACAGCGTAGACTTCAAGGCTTTCCTAAAAGAAGGGAGGTCTGGCTGAAGGCGTAGGATGAGAGGGAGCTTGTTCCATAGTTGAGCTGCACAGGTGGAAAATAAGCGGCCACCCCATCTAGCACGTCTATATCTCAAAGTGCAGATAAGGCCGAGATTGGCCGATCGTAGTTCTCGAGGGGGGACGTAAAGTCTGAACAGATTCTGACAGTAAGTGGAACCACCACCATAGCGTGCCTTGTGCACCAGGCAGAGTGCCTTGAACTCAATTCTCTGTTGGACAGGGAGCCAGTGTAATGATCTTCGTGCATCAGAGGTGGGGTGTGGAAAACAAACGACTAGAACGCTGACCAAACCGTAGATGGGCCCGATCGCACGGACGGGCACCGCTACTAATGGAGAGTGGTTCTATAGTTTAAAAACGGGAGAGAGTGCCTAAAATAAAGTAGTTTTAAAAGCCAACAGATAAAAACCCCGGTCCCCACCACAAAGCCTCTCGCAGCCCGCTGAGGTTTCAAAAGGTAACACATCAGCGTCAGCATCACACAGGCTGCGCTCGCGCCAGCGCGCGTTATATAGATGTGGAAAACAAACGACTAGCACGCTGACCAAACCGTAGAGGGGCCCGATCGCACGGACGGGCACCGCTACTAATGGAGAGTGGTTCTATTGTTTAAAAACGGGAGAGAGTGCCTAGAATAAAGTAGTTTTAAAAGCAACCAGATAAAAACCCCGGTCCCCACCACAAAGCCTCTCGCAGCCCGCTGAGGATTCAAAAGCTAACACGTCAGCGTCAGCATCACACATGCTGCGCTCGCGCCAGCGTGCGTTATATGGATGTGGAAAACAAACGACTAGAACGCTGACCAAACCGTAGATGGGCCCGATCGCACGGACGTGCACCGCTACTAATGGAGCGTGGTTCTATTGTTAAAAAACGGGAGAGAGTGCCTAGAATGAAGGAGTTTTAAAAGCAACCAGCTGGGGTGGTACATCCTAGGGAGGACCCTGCGGTCAGGATCAGCAAGGAACTTAGTAGTCCCCTCTTTTAGAAGAACAGCCTGGGGTGGGAAATGCTTTTTTAGGACCACAGCCGTACTCTGGAATAGCCTACCCCAGGAACTAAAAACTGCTCCTTCAATATCAGTTTTCAGAAAATCTTTGAAAATGTGGCTTTTTGTACATGAATAGGAGCTGTGCTTTTCCCATGAAGTATCATGGTCGTTCACAAGGACACCATAATCTGTAACCTCTTTCGTGTCTTCTGCGCCAAGACGCCTCCAGCAGGAGTATGCGCTTTATAAATCCAAAAGAAAAATAAATCCAAAAAGAAAGACTATGAATGTATGTCTTTGGCCGCGATCCCCCCATAGAAGGTGGGCTGAACGCAAGTTTGGAAGTTACACGGATTGCTCCTACCCCCCCTGCCCCCCACAGGAATTGGTTAAGGACTGCATTCACTTGGCGGAACCACAACTGCAGTACACCTTAGGGGCAGTTTTGAAGCCGATAAAAAAGTTGTGACAGGGACACCATCTTTTAGATGGCCGATCATCCTGGCAGCAACAGGGGCCTCACTTCCTCCCGAACCTGAGACAACAAAGGGCCAAAGACATGCATAATCTGCAATATCCACAGGCCAGAAATGGCCGGGTAGGTAAGAAAGAACAGAACGACGTTGGCTTATAATGCTATCCTGTCGGACATCTTGATGGACCAGTCAAAACCACGCACCAGGGGGTCATGCCTCACCCATGCTGCCAGCGGCTCCAGTGTGAGCACGAACAACAGGGGGGACAACAGACACCCCTGTCGAGTGCCTCTATATATAGGGAAAGGGTTGCAAACAACACTCGCCACACAAACGGATGTTGGCAAGTCGATGTATAAAAGGCGAATATATGAGAGGAAATGTGGGCCTAGGTTAGGTGCCTTCAGGGGGGGGTAAACAAGCACTCTCAACTGATCCAATCAAATTCTTTATCGATGTCCGCCAGTAGAAAGGCCATCGGCCTCCCCAGACAGGATGCCTTCGCCATAGCATTATGAACTCTCCGAATATTATGATGGGTAGGCAGTCCTGGCATAAAACCCGCCTGATCTAGGTGAACTACATCAGAAATATGTTGGAGAAGTCGGTCAGCCAATACCTTAATAATATCAACCAAAAATGAATAGAGGGTATAAGGGAACATTTAAAGACCATGCATGGATATATTCCCCTAAAAATACTTACAAATCAAAGGAACTATCCATGGGTCCAATAGGTCTTAGACAGACCATGCAATAGGCAAAGACCTAGTGTGCTGTGTTCCTACTATCCGAGGACACCACCTAAAGAAAGGAAAATCCTTACAAAAGAAAATCCTTAAAAAAGAACAGATTCCCATCACTCACCGAAGTGAAATGCTTCATCATCTGGGATCTCCTTCCTGGTTCCACAATAGTGTAACCAGGGGCTACAACCTTCTCTCTGAGAGAGGGAAGCTCACTGATGTTTTCAATATAGAATGGTAAGTAGAGAGCTCATATCAGATCCTACAGATGTGAGTGGATATTGTATGTATGTGAGTGATAGACACAGTGCATGAAAGTGAAAAGTGATGATAAAATTGGTAGTAGAAGAAAAAGAGTTTAATAAGTATCTTCTGCTATCCAAAGTAAAAACAGTGCAAAAGCAGTTTTAACAAAATAACTGCTTGGATGGAACTGGTTCTGGTCTACATGTTTCAGCCTTTAGGGGTATCAGTTTATCCTTGGCCTTCCTCAGGACCACTATAAACGTTTGCTACTGCGTAGTGAAAGATATAAGAAACTAATGAGTGAAAATACAAGGTTGGAACAAATACAACCAAGGAACCTAATTTTCAGGTGTGAAGATCCTCAGTACATTATAGGATGCGGTTAGCTCCTGAAACAGAAGAGTAGTATTAGGATAACAGAACACTACGTCGAATGCATATACTAGGTAAACAGTGCAAAAAGTGGTGGCACTGTGACCATCTCTTTGCGTACATCACATTATGTATTCCAAAGAATTATTACAAACATTGTGCTTACCTGTATCTTACGAGGAATGGACCTCACCTGGCAACAGCTCAGGAATACAGGCCCCGCTCTGTCCACAAGAGGGAGAAAGTCTAAAAAATGATGTATAAGAAAAGAGTAACTACCCTAATCTGTCCAATCATTATCCCTTGCTTTAAAAAAGATCCTGCATAAAGTGACTCTGGTCAGAACTGAAAGGCAAAGCTCCCATTCAGATTTATCACCCAAGATATGTTCTTATCTGTGTACGCAACCCATTATGTTCGTTTTTCTAATTAAGCCAAAACTGCTTAATCGTCTAGGTTGTCTCAAATGTCCTAATCATGATATAAAAAAGAAGTTAGGAGGGCCATGCTTACATTATTAGTATGTCTTCGTCATACAGCTTATACATTAGGTCGTGTAGAACAATAAGGTCTAAAAACACTCCCTAACTGCAAGACCTTTGAAACACGCTCTCCCTCTAAAGGCACCCAGTAGAATGATTATGGTGTGCTCGATGTTAGTAGCATAACGATTCTGATAGATATATATTTCTGCATTTTCTAGTCAAATAGTACGATAACATTCTAGCCACAATGTCGCCCTGCTCAGAGTATCAACCCTCTTGGCATATTCAACTCTAAAGGTTCTATACAACATCTATCAAACAGGGATCACATGGCATATACAGTTATGGCAAAGGGGCAGTACGCTAACACTGGGAGACCCACACTAATAGTACAGCCCTGCGTAATTCTGTTGGAACTTAAATCGGTACATGCCTCTACCCGAACCCAGATGGGCCTTCAATAGCACATCAGTACATACATCGAAGTAATGGGGCATAGGCGCTTCCTAGGTTTTGGAAAAAACAATTAAATGCACAGCCTGCGCGCATTACTAACCTGGCTTCTGAGCCAGAAACGGAGGTGCTGTCGTCAGGGACGTGCCTTCTTTAAATCTGCCAAACTCCCTCAGCTGGAGTGCATTGATCTAAAATGTGCACGGTTTGATGACGTATGTCCCGTTTGGACTACAGAATAAGCAGGGGCATCTCGGGAAGTGTGTTTTTTTTTTGGGGGGGGGGGGGAACATTACATGTTTCAATAAAGAAACGAAATACAAAATGTAATGTACATGACTTACAAACTGGCTTCTACTATAAAAACCCGATGTCTCTTGAACAATTGTACCATGCTGTTGTAGTTTCAGCTGATTTATAGAATGGTATAAACAGGAACAGTATGCTTTGTGTGCGAACTGCATTGAGGTCAAGTCTCATGGGAAATGTAGTGCAAAGGCGCATCCTATTCTACTTGTGAAAAGAATGGGAATATTAGACAAGTACTACCGCAGCACTATTGCCACTTTTCATATGGGGCCTGCGATATCTGCGAAGTTGGAGATTGGCATGTGTTTCACGACACAGGAGATTCTACCATGGAAATGGAACTCCAGCTCTCATTCCAGCTTTTCAAGACCTGTATCCTTCCGATATATGTTTCCAGAAGCATCTGTTTCATCATAGTACAAAATCAGGGACATGACCCAATTATAGTGAGGTCCAAGTTATCTCATCGTTGAGCCCTGTTTTGTCAGATTTAAGTTTGAAGACCCACCTCTGTTCTTTCATGAACAGGAACCTAGAGACGTCAGTTATGTGGCTGGGGATAAATGGTTGCTCTAACACAGTCCATGTGAAATCTTCAGCGTTATGTTTGATGTCAATTAAGTGTTTTGTCAGTCTTGTAGCCTGTTTCTTATACCTGATTGTACTTTTGGGTTCCAGGATTCTAGATTTAACTTTACGGGTTGGCATCCCTACGTACCAAAAATTACAGGGACAGGTGATTAAATAGATCACTTTATCGCTGTTGCAATTGGTGAATTTTGTTTCTGCACCCACGGTCGTCTAGTGCATATGTCCACTGTCTTGGACTGTTGGGTTTGTGGGGATGCAGCACAGGACCCACAGGGAAAATGTCCCTGTACTGCTGGGAGGTCCCACAAAATGCCCACTGCTCGAGGTGGTTGTGTTTTCGGTCTTGTATGAACTAATTTGTCACGCAAATTAGTACTTCTCTTGAATGAGAAAAGAGGCAAAGGAATCTTCTCATTGCGAGTGTTCAGTATGCGCCAATGTTTTTGCACGCTACGCTGGTTCCCATTCGACATTGTGCTAAAGGTATTGACAAATGTTAATCTAGTCATCGGTGGTTTGAGAATGGGATGATCCAAGAGTGCCTCTTGCTTATTGTTGATTGCTCGTTTCAGAGAGCGTTGCACCAATTTTTTAGGGTGCTTCCTAGCTAGCAGTTGTCTAGATAATGTGTCTGCGTCTGCACTGCGTCTATCACTCACATACATACAATATCCACTCACATCTGTAGGATCTGATACGAGCTCCCTACTTACCATTCTATATTGAAAACATCCGTGAGCGCCCCTCTCTCAGAGAGAAGGTTGTAGCCCCTGGTTACACTATTGAATATATCAAAAATATTTACATTGTAGATCCGCATTACAGCGGAGTGTGGAATCACTGCGAGGACTCACTTGAGGAGCCCGTGCAGGACCTATTGATGCGAGCTGGTACGCGAGGCCATGGCTCACTAAGGGTAACAGATATATTCAAAAGAAAATCAGAGATCTGTGTATGTAACAGGGGCAGTGGAATGAGTTGAAAGTTGTGTGTGTTTTTATTTCCCTTTTACCTTTGGCAGTCCCCAAGAGAGAAAACTCTAGCAGTGTCCTGTGTCTGTGCCAAGCGACTGGAGCAGCCCTGACGAAATCGCCATAATAAGATTGGGCAATGAAACATGTTGGCACTATGGTATGCACATTAAGCAACCTTTTTAATTGTTGACTTGGGTGCACATCAAAGGAGTAATAAAGTTTGAACCTATTGAGGGTGTATCCTTCTCAACCTTTTATCTTCACTATTCAGTCGTTTTGGTATGTGATTCTCTCACCACGTACCTTCACAAATATATTTTTTTGGACACTCTTCGAATTTTTCTTTGAAACATGATGGTAACCAATGATGATAAAAGTGGGCAGAGCTGATGAGTACCAATCAGCTGGCTCAATTGGTGTTGCGCACGTGAGGTGCCATCTTGTTTTTCTCACATTTTTTCTTTTTTCTTATTTCTTTTACTATTTGTATTTGAAATAACACTTGGTGTAGTGTATATGTATTCATGCACCTTGAGGTTTGTCTGGGGGATTGCCACAGGTAAAAATCCTATTTTACAATTGAAGGTGGCTAGCGTAGTGGATGACTACCCTTTTTCCAAAAAAGTGGGGAGTGGTATATACCTAAAGTAATAGGATTTAATCCACAGCTAAGAGAAAAAAAGATTCTACCTTCCATGTCCTAAGTCTTTGTTGATAGATACACTATTGTGGAACCAGGAAGGAAATCCCAGATGATGAAGCATGCCTTTTTTTAAGGATTTTCTTTTGTAAGGATTTTCCTTTCTTTAGGTAGTGTCCTCTGATAGTAGGGACACAGCACACTAGGTCTTTGCCTATTGCATGGTCTGTCTAAGACCTATTAGACCCATGGATAGTTCATTTGATATGTGAGCCAATACCTTAACCAACAACTTTACTTCAATATTTAGGATTGAAATTTGCCGATATCAAGACGGTTCCTCAGTGGGACGACCCAGCTTGTGGAAAACCACAATTTCAGCATGCCGCCAGTCGGGCAGAAGCATCACACTTTCAGAGGCCTCCTGCAGCGCCCTCGGCAAATGGTTCCCCAACTGGGGCATGTGTGCTTTCAGGAACTCGTCCAGGAACCCATTAGGTCCCGGGGCCCGGTCAGAACGCAAGCCAGCCAGTGCTCCAGCGAGCTCCTCCACCGTAATCGGTTCATCAAGTTGTTTACATACCATATCCAATATAGGTCAGGGAGGCATAGTGCGCAAAAATCAGCAATTTGGTCGCGAATCAAGACTTCCCTTCAAGCGTAGAGGGTCTCATAGTATGCCACGAAGGCCTGAACAACCTCCCGAGAGCTAGACCATAGGCTACCTTCGGCATATCGGAGCACCGGTACAGATGTCTGTACAACCTGACACAAACGATGTAGCATCTTACTGGACTTGTCGCCCTACATATATATCGACTCTGTGCTGCCGGCAAAGCCATCTGGGCCTCATCTAAAAGCACATGTTGCAGTTGTAACAGACGCGGGGCCTGCGCCCCGCCGCCCCCCACCTCATTCTCGAGGGCCAGTAACTGAGACTCCAGTTCCACCACCTGTTTAGTTTTGCGTCGCTGTTGCCCTTCACAAAAACTAATATGTACCCACGCAGTGTGGGCTTTAGCGCCTCCCAGAAAATTACCATGGAGGAGGCCGTGTCGACATTATAGGATAAGTATTCAGCGATCGACTGGTGGAGCAAGGACCTGTACGATGCGTTATCCAGATGCCACGATGACATACGCCACAAAAATGGGAACTGATGAGGACCAATATGTGGCATGAGAGCCACAGGGGAGGGTCTGACAATCCCCGCAGCAGAATCACGTCCACCGATACCCTATGAACAAATGGGCCGGGGAGGAAGAGGTAATCTAGCCTGGAGAAGGACCATGAGTAGCAGAGAAAATGCAGTAGCCCGACTCCGCTGGGTGATGGGCCCGCCATGCATTCGACCACCCAAAAGAGGACGTCGGAAGGAGCAGCTTTCAATTTCCGGAGCCCAGAGCATGTCTGGTCATGCGCCATGTATCCTCCCCTGGCGCCAGCACGTCATTTCAGTCCTCAACCACCAGAGGTATAAGATTCGATCAACAAAGGCCTGACTCAGGGGAGGGGGAGCATAGACCCAGCTACGTCAGTTATTCCCTATGATTCATCCTCATCGCCAGGGTATATCTCCCATCAGAATCTGTCCATACTCTGGTAGGACTATAGGGAACCCTGCGGTGAATAAGAATGGCTGTGCTCCGTGAGCCCCTGACAAACTCTGAGTGGAATATCTGATCAAAACCAAATTGTGCCAGGCAGGGCACCCTTGTTCCCGTCATATTAGTCTCTTGTAGAAGCAGTATATCTGTCTCTAGCCTCTTGGCCTGCTTTAGGATTGCCTCACATTTAACCTAGTCTAGGATGGCCCTAGCATTTCACGTCATGATGCAGACCCCCTACCCCCCCAGCCCGCCAAGCAGGCCCCTGTCTCGTGAGGCCATCAATGTTCAGAGAGGAAACCATGCTAATGCAGAGTATCTGAGAATCATAGTCTATCTGTGTCAATCTAAAGCATACGAGCAAACCCTCAATAGCAGAAAGAGAACCCCGCAATACCTCAATGAACCAGAAGTATCTGTCGCAGCACGTATTCCACCAAGACCCTAACGGGAGCCCCACACCAATGGATCCCCAAACCCTCAACCCCCAAAACCATATGTCCATGGAAGCCTCACAAACTCAATTCCAGGGAAGCAGTCAGGCCAGGAAATTCCACGAAGACAAAGCAGTCCAAGTCCACTGCCAGAGCGACAGGACCAGGAACCGAAGCCAGAACTCAACAGGAACCTTCAACGCCTCCAAAACCATAGATCACATGAAGAGCCTTCTTCTTGATTCTGGGACCGCCAGTTGGAGCAGGAGAAGTGCTGATGTTTCGAGGAAGATTTCTTTGTACAATTCAGTCAGTCACTTTGGGACTCCAGTGGGGGCGGCGTGTGCGGGCGAATCTTTTCATCAGTCCGCACGAAGACTGCTTCAGGTATGTCGAAGAACAGAGACTGGGATTTGTAAACAACCCTCATGCGTGCTGGATATAACAACATATATTGAACGTTCAGTTCTCGCAGTCTGCGTCTCGCCGCCACAAAGGATTGTCGCAGCTGCTGGACGATCCTGGTGTAATCCAGAAAAATCATGATGGCATGTGAATAATGGATACGTTATTCTTGGCCCCAGGCAAATTTGAGGATGGCATCCCTATCCACGTAGTTCAGCAACTTAGCAATCACTAGCTGGGGCCTCGTGCTCGGGGGAGGTTTCCACACAAGCACCCTGTGCGCCCTCTCAATAACAAAACTAAGGGATAGAATCCGTCGGGCATAATGGACCACAGCCATTGAGACAGGAACGCCTCCATGGAGGAACCCTCGCACCCCTTCGGGAACCCCACAAAGTGCAGATTGTTGCGACGAGCACAGCCCTCTTCATCTTCCACTTGCGCAGCCCATGACCACAGCTTCTGCCTGGCCACTCAACGCGGCACACCAGCAGCCTCACGTGGCTGGAATTCCTCTTGGGGTGCCCACCAATGACTTCAACCTCGGCGACACTGCCATTCAGCTGCAATGGGGACATGAGGATCCCAGGCTCCTTTAGGACCGCGGCAGCGAGTCACACAAGTGCGTGGGCAGGATGATGAGGCCTGACTGCACGGAACGCATTCAGTTAGCTTCCACCATGCTGGATTGCCAGGTCATGCCAAACACTGTATTTTTGCCTCATATATTGTTTGCCTTTCATCATACCTATGGTGTCCTCTGTACTGACATATACTCTATTCAGAATGTGCACCTGCATCCAGTCACTGCTACCACTGTCATAGCAAGACCCCCCTTAGATGTGGAAAATGTACTACATACTGCCCGACTTACAAGGTTTGAAAAATGGGATCTCTTCAGGAAAGACAAACTCTGAGATGTATGGCAAAAAGTCACATGAAATCATTCAAGACTTTGCAAAGGGAATTTTAACTACATAAGTTAGAGTTTTCCAGTACCTTGAGTTGAGACACCCTCTTGCAGCTTGTCTAGCAGACAACATTGACGGCCATCAAAATAGTCCCTTATTAGAAAAAGTGGTTCTTTGTCACTTGAATAATGGGTTACCTCAAGGCTCTGCAGCTCCCTAACTGCCAACGCACCAGAGTTATTCACAGAACTCTGGATGAAGTGTGCGAAGATATAAGGTCCTTTAGGTGACAGCAACTGTAGAGATGCTGAGATGCCTATCCTGCCTCGAGAGATTGCACCTGCCCAGTCACATGTGACCAACAAAACCTGGGATCTCATTCAACAAAGCTTAAATACTCCATATAGTTGAGTATCATCAAGGTCACTCCAGCGCACAACTGTAACTTCATATCATGGGTCACTTCTATAACTTCCAACATTACTGATTAGGTTGCACATTACACAAATACCCATTACTGTGGCACCATTTGAACAAGTTTCTTACATTCGGTAGAGGTTTATCTGGTAGAGACTATCTAGCCGCAGATTTGATATCTTAGAATTATACCCAGGCGTCAGACTGGATCCAGAATTATTTCGTGAGCAGCACTCCTGCACGCCCATACGTGGCATCATTCAGCTCCGTCTCGCGTCATTGCCCACACCGAAAGTGACGTGTGCAGTGCCAATACAGGCACCACACCTGCAAGTTGACAGTTTCTTTTCGCAACTTTCCACACCCGGAACGCAGAGCCACAAAGAACACTGATCACTGGTGTACTGAAAGGGTAAAGTCCTGTACCTAAAAATCCATTGGCCGAGGGTGGGATGAGTGGGTTGGTAAGGAAACTGCAACTAGATAGTCTCTGCCAGATAAAGCACTACTGAAGGTAAGTAACTTGTCCATCTGATAGAGACTTCAGCTGCAGATTCCTTACCTTAGAATAGATACCCAAGCAATACCTCCCCAGAGGTGGGTCTGCGAACCTGATTTAAACTAGAAAGTCCTGCAGGACTTAACAGGCAAAGTGCCCATCCTGACAGACCTGACTGTCAAGGCAGTAGTCTTGGTGAACGTGTGCAACGAGGTCCACACTGAAGCCTGACATATGTCCAGGACCAGAACTCCACGTGCTAACGCAGCGGTCGCAGCCTTTTCTCTTATACAATGAACACGCAAGGGGTTGCTTCTTGGCCAATGAGTAGCAGATCCTAATGCAGAGCACAATCCATCGGGAGATGGTTTGTTTCTGCACGGCCTTCCCTTTCTAGGCTCTGACATACCCCATGAAAAGTTGATCGGCCAGCCGAAGCGGTATTGTGCGGTCAAGGTAAAATGACAACACTCTTTTTGGGTCCAGCTGGTGGAGTCTCTCCTCTTCCTTAGAGGGATGAGGCAGAGCGTAAAAAGTAGGCAAAGTGATAGACTGGCCTATGTGGAACAGAGTGGCCAACTTCAACAAGAAGGATGCTCAAGTCTGAAGGACCAGTTTATCTGAGTAAAAGGAGATATATAAAGGCTGAGATGACACGCCTGCAGTATACTGACCTTCCAGGCAGCTGTAATTGCCACCAGAAAGGCCGCATTGATGGTGAGGAGCCTAACGGGGCAGCTATGAAACAGCTCAAAGGGAGCACACATAAGAAAGTTGAAGGGGGCTGGAGGAAATATGTGCTGAAGACCTATAAGGAACATATTTACATTAGGGGACTTGAAAAGGGAGGGCTGATCTGGCAACCGCAGAAAAGCTGAGCTAGCAGTCAAATAACCCTTCGACATGCCCAATTCAGAGCCCTGCTGAGCCAGGGTAAGAATAAACAAAAGAACTTGGGAAAGGAGTGCAGGTAATGGGGCACATTGTCAGTACACCATGCCGCAAACGTGCTCCAACGGCTTGCATATACGAGGAAGTCAACTGTCGCCGCTCAATCTCCACACATGAAGGCGGAGCATTGACAGGTTTGGGTGGAGAACCCACCCCTGCTGCTGGGCAAAAGTGGTATTAGCAGACAGATGTACGGAAGGCCAGAGCTGTACTCGAGATGAAAAGCATCTCTGAGAGAGGGCTACGTTGGAAACTCCAGCGCGCACAGCTGCTGACATTGAGCATTCCATGCGGTGGAAAACAGATCGGACTAAGTCCTGGACCAATGCTGAAAGAGACCTTGCACCACCTTCACTTGGAGACACCACTCATTATCAGCTAGGCATCTTTAACTAAGTTTGTCCGCTTGGGCATTCCAAGAGTCTGCCAAGCATTGAAACAGCATGGAAATGCCCTGACATTCTAACCATGCCCAGAAGCGCAGGGCCTCTTGATAGAGGGTCCAGGACCCCACCCTGCCCTGTTTGTTGTAGTACCACAAGGTGGTGGTGTTGTCCGTGAACATCTGCACAAGCCTTCCCTTGATGGAGGGTAGAAAGGCTTTCAGTGGCAACCGGATTGCACAGAGCTCCAACAGGTTGATGTGTAGTCTGGATTCTGCTGCACACCAGAGTCCTCTGAGCTTTACCTCTCCCAGATGCCCGCCCCAGCCCGGGAGTGACTCGTCTGTCACTACCATCAGATCTGGTTGGGGAAGATAGAGGAATCTGGCAATGACCCAATCGTGATTCGTCAGACACCACAGCAGATCTTTTGCAATGCCCTCCGAGATCTGGACAATGTCGAAGAGATTCCTCTGATGCTGCGCCCACTGGAACTTCATGTCTCACTGCAGAGCCCGCATATGCCAATGGGCATGTGTCACAAACAGGATGCAGGAGGCCATGAGGCCCAGTAGCCCCATAGTCTTTCTCACCAAAATCCAGGGTAGAGGCTGAAACATCAGTATCATAACCTGAATTTCCTGGACTCGCTGTTCGGGAGGATGAGCCTTAAATGGACCTGTGTCCAGAACAACTCTGATGGAAGGGAGTATCTGAAAAGGGATCAAGTGTGACTTTGGCAGCAAGTACGGGACGTTAGCCATAATCTGGAAGTGGGAGACAACCACCTGGGGCGAGCCCGCCTTCAAGAGCCAGTCATTGAGATAAGGGAAGACTGGCACCCCTGATCTCCGCAGATGAGCTGCAACCACCGCCATCACCTTGGTAAAACATGAGGGGCACTTGTAAGGCCACAGGGGAGCACAGCAGATTGAAAGTGCTTGTGACCTACCGTGAACAGCAGGTAACGTCTATGTGCAGGCAGGACAGGAATGTCGAAGCATGCATCCTGCAATGCTACCCGAGTCCAGGGCAGACAGGACGAGCGAGTGTGAGCATTTTTAGTTTCTCCTTTTATTAGGAAGAGATTGCAAACATGCAGGTCTAGGGTAGAAAGAAGGGATCCATCCTTTTTTGGGGCACTAGAAAGTAGGGAGAATAATAACCACACCCTACTTCTGATGCTGGCACCCTCTCTATGGCTCCCTTGGCCAAGAGAGTTGCCACTTCCTGGCAGAGTAATGAGATGTGATCCTCCATGAGCCGGTGGCATGGGTGGAGGTGTAGTCATAAAGGGGAGGGAATAAATAACCCCTTTGGAAAATCTGCAGAACCCAGTGCTCAGATGTTATTGACTTCCAGTGATGCATCATGCCTTCCACTGGGTGCCGATGATGGTAGGAGGGCAAACTAAAGGGGCTTGGAGGGTGCGGTTGCTGGGGGTGGTGGACTGGCCCAACCTGTGACTACCTGACCCTTGAAATATGTGGGTACTGTACATTCGGCCACGAAAAGGCTGGGAACCCTGCTGGTTGTGGTGGCTGAGCGGGTAGAGACGTGGCTGGAAGCCTCAGCCGTGGCCATGAAAAGAGAGAAAGGCGATCTGGGGTTGGCGAGGGGCCTTGGAAAGTGCTCTAGCTCTGTCTCTGCCTTGTCTCCGAAGAGATAGGAGCCATCGAAGGGCATGTAAATGCGGGAGGTCTAGGCATCCCCCGAAAAACCAGTGGTTCTCAATCAGGCATGGCACCAAAGGGCCACCAACGATGAAACCACTCTGCCTAGCAAGTTGGTCACACCCAGCCCACAGCATATGGCAAATTTAGCTGCATCTCTCCCATAAGCAATAACTTGAGACATTATGGCTCGGGCCTCCTCCGAGATCATAGGCAGCATGTGCGCAAGTGTGTCCCAGAGCAGAAGGGAATATCGGCCCAAAGGACAGGCAGCGTTCACTGACCACAGTGCCAGGCTGGTGGAAGAAAAAATATTCTTTCCCCAAGGTATCCAGCCACTTGGATTCCATATCCGGAGTAGTGGTAGGGAATGCACCAGGATTTACTTTGGAAATGGAGGCTCGGGCCATCAAGCTCTTCGGAGTGGGGTGTGTTGTGAGGAAACTTAGGTCACCTGGGTTACTGCAATGGCGTTGGCAATCAACCTATGCACAAGGGCCCCACTGCAGGGCTTTGACGAGGCCTTGAAGTAGGACATCCATGAGAGCTTCGTTAAATAGGGAAGTGATTCCCCGCGGCTGAAGTACCTCCACCAAGAAAATCATCTTGACAGCCAAGGAGGGTAGCTGAAGGTCTAGGACCACTGCTGCCCTCCTCACCACCATAGCAAATGAGGCTCCCTCCTCCATAGCCACGGTATGTTAATGATTGTGTATTGGGATTTATTGATCGCATGCCTACTCAAGACTGTGCTGGTGCTGAGCAGAAGACAAGAGAAAAAATGGAAACTGGCAACTGAGTAAAGAGCCAAGTCTTTAGCTTTTTCCTAAATAATCCTTCATCATCTGTATGACGCAGTTCAAGAGGAAGATTGTTCCATCCCACTGGGCTCAAAAAGGAGAAAGAATGTCCAACGGCTTTAGCAAGACAAACCCTTGGAATCGTGGGCAGATGGTTATCAGCGGGACGCAAGGCTCTCACAGGGTTATAGTAAGAAATCCTGGAGGTTAGGTAATGGGGCCTGAGTTATGAAGTGCTCTATGCATTAGCAGAGAGGTCTTGAATAAAATCTGCTTGTTTATGGGAAGCCAGTGCAAATTATGCAGATGTGGGATGAAGCACTCTCTTCTAGGAAGGCTGAGAGCAATCCTGGCGGCAGCATTCTGCCAAATCTGTAATTTTCCCACTAGATATTGCAGCAAACCAGCATATAAAGCATTGGTATGATCCAGCCTGGACATGGCCAAACAGACTGTAATCTTAGAATTGAAAGAATATGCAGGAATGTTTTCATCATACGCAAAAAGCCAAAGCACGTACCAACCACTGAGTTTATTTGATTGTGAAAAAACATATTTTTGGCTAATTTGATCCCCAAGTTTTTAACTGTCTCAACTTGAGTACTGGATGGGAAAGCTCCTTCAGGCCAGTGATCTTCCAGACTAGGATCATATTTTTGTCCCACACTGAGAACCTCTTTCTTTTCGGTATTACAATTACGTTTCTTATAGCTCATCCAGCAAAAGCCTGCAGAAAGACAAGTTTGAATAGTATCCTGTCCGATTGGTAACCCCTTACCAGAGGAAAAGATAATCTGTGTATCATCAGCATAGGAGATTATTTTAGCTGCAAACGATTTCACCAAATTAGCAAGGGGAGACAGATAGATATTGTAAATTGTGGGGCTGAGGGCCAAGCCCTGAGGTACCTCTACTGAGACACTTTGGCTGCCAGAATACTTTTTGACTGCAGTCTTCCAGAAAGGATTTCATCCACTTCCAGTTGTTATCCCTACTGCTGATTGCCTGGCACGTGGAACCATGTCAAATGCTGCTGACAGGTCTAACAATACCAGAACCGCCCTACTGCCCACATCGATGATGCTTTTAGTCTGTTCAGAGGCTTCCAGAAGGGCAGTCTCTGTACTAAACCTTGGCCTAAAGCCAGATTGGCTGGGCTGAAGTGATCTGTTAGTCTTAATATAATTTGAGAGTTGACGGTTCACACATTTTTCAAATAATTTAGAGAGCACAAGAAGAAGAGAGCTGGGCCTTTAGTTGCTAGGGACATCTGGGTCCGCACTTGGCTTTTTTAAAAGAGGAACAATCTTTGCCTTCGATAAATGCAAAAAAACAGATAATGTACGGAAATAATACTCGAATGGAATGGTGCACTTGGTAGGTGTTCTCAAAATTATCATTTGTTATAGGTACCTTCAGTCGTATAGTGCACATTCTGAGTATTATTATCTTTCTGCCGTGCAGCAGTACCAAACAACGGCAGGTACAGGAATTGCGGTGCACGGGACTCTGATTTGATAAAACAAGGTACCTATGACGGGCAAATAATCCCTGCTTCCGTACTTGCGGACTAAGCTGTTTTGAAACACTTACGGAATTTATTTGATCCATCTCAAGAAGGAGGACTATCGATGCATCCACTTACACACTGAATATTGGAGCCAAATTTTTGGAACACTCTCTAAATACAATATATATAAGCACTGACGAAGTTCAATACTTTGAACGAAACGTGTTGGCTGGATGTCTTTTATATGCATGGATTACTCAAAGAAGGAATACAAGAAAAAGAAATTAGGAGGAATATTTACAGAGACTGTCTGAATGATCATTTTGAGGAGAACACCTGCCCCGTGCACCATTCCATTCTGAGTATTATCTTTCTGCCGCGCAGCAGTACCAAACAACAGCGGGTACAGGAATTGCAGTGCACAGGTCTCTGATTTGAAGTAACAAGAAGTGAGGTGCAGTATTCACAGTCCGCCGTTGTGGTGTTTAAGTGTATGATTTTAGACAATGGATGGAATGCTGAACAAATCAAACATTTACCCCCTGTTACAGATCGGGTTAAATCTATTGTTTTTTTGCTCGCCATTCCAGTTTGGATCCAGCCATATCCAAATCAGTCTGAACCCTGCTACCCATGGGAAGAGTCCAGCCCGAATTACCAGGCCAGGTCCTCCCTGGTCCAGAAACGAGCATCCCAGGGATCGGTTTCAGGGTATCACACCTCATCAGCCAGGCTTACTTCAGGACAGAAAGAGGCCCACCCACTGCACCATTACAGCGGGGGGAAAAACAGCAAGGCAACATTATGCTACTTCCTAAAGAATGTGCAATAACACTACACAAAAGTCCCCCCAAATTAAATTAATCACAGTCTCCCCAAAAATCCTATTTTTTTTTTTTAATGAGGCAAACAATACGTGCAATGATAAAAGCGTAATTTAAAATGAAAAAAGTATCTAGCAGCAAAGTTTTTGTGCACTGACCGCAATGCATCCACGCACCCACCAGTATTAAATAGCTGAGCGTGCGGCACCGCTTAAGGACAAAAAGCTCCTTGCCCACTAAACTTTTAGAGCAGGAAAAAACAGCAAGGCAACACTATGCCACTGCACAAAAGCCCTCCTCTCCCCCCCCCCCCCAAGTTAAACTAATCAGTCTCCCCAAAAATCGTATGTTTTTAAAATGAGGCAAACAATACAATCAACGATAAAAGTGCAATTTAAAATGAAAAAAGTATCTAGCAGCAAAGTTTTTTACACGGACCATGATAGAAGGAGAAACCAAGTCAGTATCTGGGATCCACCAGATCCTCACACCAGGTGTCCTTGGTGACATCTAGAGGCTGGTATTCAATACGATCCAGTGGCCCCTCCCAATCATTCCCATGTCCTAGCACATAAGACGAGGGTACAGGCTCCGACCTGGGTGGTAGGCCTCGAGTCAGCGCCAGAGAAGGCATCAGATTACCATGCGGTTCTGTGTTGGAGTGGGGGAGAAATATGGGGACTGCGCCGCCAGTGGGCACTGGGGACGTCGGCAGTGGAGTCAAAGCCTAGGAAGGTCAAGGTAGCTCGACTGGCGCCACTCCAGATCCATTCATGGATCCAGGGGGCCAGACTAGCACCAGGGGCGATCCTGACGGCGGAAATCCAATAGGGGCCCCGTTCCGAACCCGCGGGGCCCGAAGGCACCCCAGCGGGAATGGGCCTCACAAATATGAGGTGCATTGCCTCATAAAACTCATGGAGTTCAGCAGGGGTCACTCCAGCTCCAGGAAAGGTTGGAGGCGTGGAGACGGCCCTGCAACAGGGCTCTACCTCGGAGGCAGGCTTTAAATGCGGATCCCCCCTCATCTCATCGGATGACTTCAACAGACAGGGTGAAGTCGAAGACTTTTTTGATTTCTTACTCTTCTTCCATTTGTGGGACTTCCTCAGACAACTTTGACGACGAGAGCTTGGAGTGACTCTGTATCCAATCTCGGGACCTTCCTCTAGACCGGGATCAAGACAGTCGTGGCATCACAAGTCAAGCTGCAAGGAGCTTGAGGGACTGCTCCCTCAAGGCCTTGGGGTGCATGGCCCGACAATCGAAGTAGATCTTGGCGTTGTGGTCGCACTCGAGGCACCAAAAACAGATGAGGTGTGGGTCCATCACCAATATCTGTCAGTGATAGGCACCACAGGGCTTGAAACCAACGTTCCTTGTAGACATCCTTGCTACACTAACTAAGGGCATCATTAGGATGGCGGGCGGACTTTGTCTGCCCGCCATCCTGACGGAAAAAGGGACCGCCTGCCAAGGTGCGGCGGTCCCGTGGGGGTGATTAGGATGCGCCCGCTATCCTGCATTCTTGACATTGCAGCGGGCGGTGCTTCCAGCACCACCCGCCACAATGCCAAAAAGGCATGTTGTGCATTTGCATGCACAACGTGGCAGGCACCGAGCGGTGCCTGCCATGTTGTGCATGGAAATTCTGGGGGGTACTATAGGTACACCTTGTGTGCACCCCCCAACTTCCTGGGGGCCCGCTACGGGCCCCCACTAGCAAAGACCGCATACCTTTCCGTGGGGGCGTTGGGCACATCCCCGCATGCATTATAATATGGATGGCGGTGTCTAACAGACACCGCCATCACATTAAAACCTTTTCCGCCCGGTCGACTCCTCAACCGGGCGGAAAAGCAGCGGATGGTCTTGCCGTCCGCCGCGGTAACCCCCGCCAACATAATCAGGCGGGGGCAAATTACATGCGGGCAGAAGATAATGGCGGGTGGATCGCCACCACCCGTATGGCGGTGGCGATCCGCCCGCCATTATAATAGATGTGAAAGTCTCAAAAATACATTGATAAAAAGTCGAAAAAGAGTCAGACAAAAAAAGACTGAGGGTAGCTCTTCTGATCTGCACTGACTGGACCAGAAAGAAAAGAACTGATATCAGCACACTGGGGTGGAGCCTATATAGGCACCACGCACATCACTTCCGATGCTGACAACGCCAGCAATGCACTACGGAACCGAAAAATGCCACCTACCAGTGCTCAGTGGTACTGCTCACGAAAAAAAAATTGGATCCAGTCTGACGCTTGGGGATAATCCGACGGTAAGGAATCAGCAGCTAGAAGTCTGTATCAGATAGCTATCACCAAGCTTACAATGGCAATGCCAACACAAAAAAGCATTCACTGTCCTTTAGAAAACATTAAAATAGATCTCTGTACACACATCCAACACAGCCCGAATATGTAGCTAATTACCTGTCCAGACACTCAAAAGCACTTTCTTAACCAAACACCCACTTACATCTGCCAGACAAAGAATGCGCATACAATTTGGTACAGACCTGTGTTCACAACCTCTCAAAAACTACTGTAAGATTCAGAGTTTCATTCCACAATAATGCACCATCATTCAGTACAGCAACCACACCACAAGCTGACAGACCTCTGTCAAAGAAACTCTGCATGCAAGCCAGTTGGAGTCAGAAAGGGTTTAATAACAAAATAATAGTCTACGAGTCACAGTTTCAACCGATCTCCCACCAACAGTTAGTGGAGCTAGCTTTTAGACAGAAGACAACATCCAAATGTGTACCCTAAAATACATAAATCTCTAGTATGGTCACGTATCTATTTCTTCAAATAATCTTTAGCTAGTACCTAGTCTGAGATCATGGGAACAGGAATGGATTGCATTTGATTACGCTAAATTGCACCCTAGTCTTCTTCCTAGAATTTAGCGCAGATAGTCTTATTTACCTACTAAAAGTGGTGGAGGGGAAAAACCACTTCATAACAATACATCACTATATCAATCAATCAATCAAATGATCTTTATTCGGATAATTTGAAAACATCCATAAAAGTACATACAAATGCATCACTCATCACTATACACATTAAAAATTACATCGAATGTGCAAAACAGCCAGATAAGTGCAAATAGCAATGTTCAGATTATACAAGGATGCTTCTAAATATAGCGGGCCATGTTCTTTTTGTTCTACATCAAAGAATAAGAGAAAGAATGAAAACGATAGCTCTATAAAACACATCCATTTAAATATATATAAAACATTAAAAGTCATCCCAATGACAGTAAAACAGATCTTCTTAATCAAAGCATATCTAAGGGAACACCCATTGTGCAAAAAAGCAATGTGCAATTTATGATACAGACTATCAGGCCAGAGACAATACGGTGTATAAGCACCCATTATGCAGAATGTGCGGTGTGCAGATGGTACAAGGTCATAAACACCTATCAGGCCACATTCATTGAGGCGCGGGAACGGACAGCAGTTTGAAGAAAGTGACTAACTCTGAAGATTACATCGTCAGTGCTTAACATCAATAAAACTCTGAAAGCCTCATTAAAATCCGTCAAGGCACTGACTCTAAAATAGGGGATTAGGAAGTGTTTGGTATATTTTGCATAAAAGCCACAAAACAATGTAAAATGCAGCAAACTTTGCTTTCCACCCTGGTTACAAGGACAGTCTAAATTCCCCAAGTTGTGGGTATAACCTAAGGGGAAGCAAAGTAAGTTTACCACACTTCCATCCCTGAACCTAAACAGCAAGCTCCTATTCCATCTGCCCAGTTTCTTGCGCAAATAACCTTGGGGCATATTGTGTGGCCTAGCGCAGGGTTCTTGAATGGGGATATACCTGAGGATTGATGGCTTTACGAATTCAATGTTTTCTCTATTTACTCGGTACAGTTCGAATAGGGCCCTTTTTACTATGTTCTTATGCGAAGAGTCTATTGTTTCAGGTGCTAAGAAAAGGTGCCCCATTTCTATGCTTACTAGACTCTTCTGTACCGCCTTAAGCCAGGGAATGTGATTAGCACGCTCACTTTTTAGACAGTCTAAAATAATATCTCGGGTCAACGAGGCAGCTGGGTTACGCCAAATTTTTAGCCAGAACAAAGCGGGTCTTGATTTTATAAAATCCTCTATATAGGGGAGATTCAATTCTCTATGGCACACATACGAGGGTGCCGAAATAACTCCCCCCAGGGCCTTCCTGCAGAATTTATTTTCTTCTATCTGGATATTGGTGCAATTCGAGTATCCCCACACCTCGGCACCGTAAGTTCCTGTAGGGACGCACTGGGTCTTGTAAATTTGTAAGAGTGATGGAATAACCTCGATATGCTTTGGTTGGCGTAATGTAATTATAGTGTTAATAGCTTTGCCCAGTTTATTCCTCCCTCTTGCAACATGAGGTTGCCAGGATCCAAAGTCAGAAAACAACAAGCCTAAATAAGGGAAAGTGCTAGTGCTATTTAGAACATTATTCCCTGACATAATATGGCGAATTTTGTGTTTCTTTGGCCCGCAAGACATTATGTAGGATTTTTTAAAGTTTGTGCATAAGTCGAGGTCGGCCATATGAGAAACGAAGCCTGAGATTAAAGTGCGCAGTGCATTGGGTGTACGTCCTATAAGTACCGCATCGTCGGCATTGAGAAGTACAGGAAGGGGATTGCCATTGACGAGCGGGACGTCGATGGTTAGGTTGCCCAGAGATGTGCTCAGTTCATTTATATATAAAATAAAAACCAGGGGAGCCAGGACACAGCCTTGTCTTACTCCCCTACCAATTAAAATCTCGCCCGAAACCTCACCATCATTGTTGATGCGAACACGGGATTTTAAATCGCTGTGTAAATGGGCTAAAAAATGGACCAAAGGTTCGTCCAAACCATATCTCAGCAGGGCTGTCCATAGACGGGAGTGGTTAACAAAATCAAAAGCAGAACTTAAATCCATAAAACCCAAATAGGGTGGCGATTTTTTAGCTACGGTATATTTATCTAAAACTAAATTTAAGTTTAAGCACTGCTCCACCGTCCCTACATGACTTCTAAAACCTAACTGGCATGGATGTAGAATTTTGTTTACTTCAGCCCAAGTACTGATCTTATTAAAAATGACCCTGCCCAGAATCTTCAGTGTATTATCAATTAATAATATTGGGCGATAACTGGCAGGGTCAAGTCTATTGCCTTTTTTAAAAATAGGTACGATGGTGCTATTGGACCAGGAATCGGGCAGTGAGGTAATGGATAAATTATTAAAAACATTGCACAGTAGTGGTGACCAGAAGTCAGGCTCTGATTTTATTAGATCAATGTATAATCCATCGGGCCCCGGCGCTTTGTTTCCTGCACTTTGAGAAATTGCGTCCTCCACCTCCATTATAGAGATGTTCGGGAACTTAAGTGGTTGGAAATTTACCATAATAGGGGTCGGTGCCATGTAGATATTTGTAAAATGCTCCACCCATACATCCCCTAGTATGCTACAGTTTATGGGGGTGATGTTGGAGCCAAACGATTTCAGGTTCTTAACCTCGCTCCAAAACCCAGCAACATCCTTCGTTGCTGCTGTGCGTACAAGGGATTCCCAGTGGGATTTTAGGAGCTCTTCAGATCGTATTTTTAGAGTACGTTTATAACTAGACCTCAGGGACCTCACCAACAACTGATCAGGTGGGTCGGCTTTTAGGGCGCCTCTCAATTCTCTATTTGCTTTGGAGCAGGAGTTATCAAACCATCTAGGGTTAGTATTAGTATTAACTATTGCTGGCTTAGATATCTCCTTTTTGATGGTCTTACACAGCTCCGTAAATGCTTCCACAATCGCGTGACCAGGGCAGTCAGATGATAGACAGGTGGATACTAATCGGGGGTGAGATTTTATAACACAAGCTAACACCCCCTTGTTATCAATCCCCTTCCAGACCACCCTCAGTTTGTCTGTCGACGCGACTAAGTTTTTAGCCCCTATTTCTATCTGTTTCGCCTTTTTTTTAATAGATTTGAAACTAGATAAAATCGGGTGGTGGTCGCTATGTACAGTCCTAGCGAGTATGGCCTCTAATAGAAGATCCACGAGCGGGGAGGTTATAAATACGTAATCAATTGTGGATGCACTCCCATGCCCGACATAGGTAGCCACGGGACATTTATTTTCAGTGGTATTTACCTTTTCCATTACATTGGTTAAGTCCCTTGTGGCCAGGTGATTAGTCAGTTCTTCACCTCTTTTACAACGAGGGGTTTGACGGTGAACGTGTGCATTAAAATCCCCTCCTAAACAAATCCCATCAAGTTTACCACATTTTTGTCTTTCTATAATATTATCAATAAAATTGAACAACCTTATAAAATTCATATTAGGATGTGTTTTAAAATCATTATTATAAAAATTTATTAAACATATTCTTATTCTACTGGTGTAAAGCAATCACTATATCATACCTGAAAGGACCACAGACTCCTACTTTGGGGATGTCAATTTATTATAAGGCCAAGAATAATAAGATGTATACACATCTCAAAATTAACATATATAGATATAGGAAAATCAATACAGAGCCGATTCTACGAATATAAGTGATTCGGCATAAAAGGAAGATAATAGTAAATTCCAAAATCAGGATACAACTCAAAATAGATGCAGAGTCTAAATCTCTTTTCATTAAAACCAATCTGTCCCTACGCTGTACTAAAAGGAGATGCTATCTAATACCCTTCCATCAATTCCCAAAGGTGTCAGCACTTGTTGACATTCTAAGAAGTACTCACGTCAAATGGGTAAAGTGCTTAAGGCTAGGAGCTAGTTCTAAGATGCTCCCTTCTCTCTGAAAGCTAGCAGAAGTCTGGGGTCTCTGTCCCTGCGCATCATACAATAGAGTTCGATTGTTTGAGTCATCCTGGTAAAACTTTCCATTGCAACTTTTTCTATGTGACGAGTTTCATAATCAGTTAATTAATTTTTCTTTGTTCATCAAGCCAGACACAAAAGGCGTCCTCCCTTCTCGCTTCCAACCCTCTTCAAAGCATCCCTTGTATCTTTTCCAATCTGAAAATAACGAGTTGGCATTCCGACACCGGCAGTAGGATGAGAACACTGCTATTTCTCGAAAACAACATGCATTTAATTATTTGTTTCTCGGGAAGCCAAGGAGGTGCAAAAACAACTACAGTCTTGGGCCTAAGAACTCGGGCAACTTAAACCAGACACAGTTACATTAAGACTGTCCTGCGCTTTATATATGCAGGCATTACGATACATACATACTCATACTAGACCTTTTCACTATAATGAATGTTTAAGTGGTTCTAATGAATCCATGTTAATGATCATAAAACACTGCACACAATAAGAATACATGTGAGTGCGTTTTAACCATGAGTATAGTGCATCCATACAATATAGAGTGCAGAAAGCGTTCTATCACCTTCAAATGATAGTGGGTAAATACATGGCTGTTGCTGAACACGTTGGCTTCTCACCTCGGGACCTAAGATCATGCAAAGGCAGCTCCACATGTTAGCTGGAGTAAGTAAATATAGCTGAATTGGGCTATTGTTAAACTGGTGCTAGTAAACACGATTTCACACCGGTCTGTTTTGGAACCGCGAAACCATCTGTAAAGCAACTCCAGGACTATCTTGGAGCGCCGCAGTGCCATACCTGTGGTAGACAGGGCGCTACAC
This sequence comes from Triturus cristatus, assembly GCF_964204655.1. Taxonomy (NCBI): domain Eukaryota; kingdom Metazoa; phylum Chordata; class Amphibia; order Caudata; family Salamandridae; genus Triturus; species Triturus cristatus. The sequence continues at coordinate 357,779,318 of NC_140586.1, read as the reverse complement.
AGACTCCAAATAACATACTTAAGCACGCGTCCTCGTGCCCCCGTAAGGAAGGGGGGGCCTCATTGAATTCAAAACAGGGCAGTTGGCTGTCCTTGCCTCATCCCATGACCTGCTGCTCTCCATCCCTGCGTCTCGGCCGCCTCCTGCACATCCGCTGCCGCCCTCGGCCTCACCAGGCCCATCTGTTCGGCCCTCCGTAACCAGTTCTCCGACATTAGCAGCGAGCGAGGCCGCTCCGCTAATCCCCGCCCCGCGCACGCTCGGGCCGGCTCAGCTCCGAGGGGATTAGGGGCCGGCTGCTAATAAACTTTATTAAGGCAAGGAGAGGGCAATCCGATTTATACCGTGTGTCTTAGCATGCTTACTTTGAGGGGGCCGGTCTGCGGCGAGGAGTGGGTGGGGGAGGGGGCGCTAAGGAAGCCACCTGCTCGCGGGGAGGGCCTGGGGGTGGAGGACGTTACTGCCGGCTGGTTACGTGTTGAGGTCTTGATGGATGCTCGTCTGGCTCCGTCTCCATCTTTTCGTAGCAGACTGTGAATTCAGCAAGTGGCTGTTATCTTATTGCTGCTTTATTGTGTCTGCCTGCGTAGGCCTCCGAGTCTGACCGTGTGTTTGCACGTGCGTAGGTGCAAGGCTAAACTAATGCCACTTTATTTCCCGTGTTTTGATGTCTGCGCGCTTATGTCTTTCTATTTTTGCAGCTACTTGTTTGGTGTCCTGAATCTGCCTTTCTCCGTTTGTTCTTTGCATTTTTATTACGTTTTATATTTTCTTATGTCCGGTTGTGTGCATCTTTGTGTGTTTTCACCTTTGTATTTTCAAGTACGTTTATTTTTTGTCTATAAATGTTTTAACGTCTTCATCTGTCAGTGTTCTGCTCTTGTGTATATCGATATGGCTGAGTCTGTGTTTGTACTGATTGCTGTTCCATGTGTTAAACTGATACCTACCGTCTCTGCTATTATTTGTGTTTGTTTTGGTGGCTATAGCTGTTCACTCTGTGTTTCTGTTTCCTGTATTAACTTCTCCTCGTGTGTATAATGGTGTTTGCTTGTGTGATAGCTTCAATACCACCCGATTTCCACCCCCATGACGCACCCTTATCTGACCTCCTCAGCTTCTTGCAGACTCCTTTGCCCGGCTCCTCCAGTTTACTGTGCTGAGTCAGGCCCCAGAGGGCTCTTCTTCCCGACCTTCTCCTTCTCTGCAGCGTTGAAAGGAGCAGCGCTTAGTTACAAATGTAAGGAATCATGCACTCCCAATCGTCCATCAAATGGTATTCAGTTTGTTGCCTGCATAAAGAGTTACATTCACTGATCGTTGGGTGTAAACAAATCGTGATAAAAAGCAGCGTTCCCCAATTGGAGTTCGTCCCCCCTTAGCACTGCTAGTATCCCACTCACCTGGGGAATCCTTGTTGGAGTAAATCACATTTTCATCAAACTTGAGTTTCAATGTTTAAAATTATGTATTTTTCAATGGTGGTATTCGGTTTTCATCATCCCACCTAATTTGAAGTAGTGATACTTTGTATCATATTGATCAACAATGAAAGTGTTGTTTTACATCACCCCATCCCAATGCATTTCAGGCCTATCACACATGTAGCAAACATTTAGCTAAAAGCAGCTCTGTGTTTTGCACATGTGAGAAGTTTACATAAACTTGCACTTTGAGCATTTCACTTGAATAAAAAGAGCTATTTTAATTATTTTTACCAGGCTAGGTGTATAACGACCATAGCAACCACATGAGGCCCTTCAGTTTATTCTTTAGGTTTTGCTGTATCATTTGGTCTGGCTTCCTCAATTTTCTCCTTTATGGGTTTTAAAATTCTAGCTCTTGAGTGTGGAATGAGAGATTTTGCACCCTCATGATCTGAGAACTTGGAGAGCATTGTGAGATAGCTAAGCTGCCAGCTGCTATTATTATTACCATTATGTATATGATGATAAATGGGTTAATAGCTGACACTGTAAAACTGCAACTCGTAGATCTAAAAATAGGGTCATTTATTAACCAGCAGTCTTTGTTTTAATAACATTAGAAGGATGAAAGTTTGAGCTACTAGGTTACATTATGGTTCTCACACACGACAGCCTGTCATCTAACGCCACTAGGGGCTGCAGTGGCCACCACCTGCGACCTGACCCAGGCCATCCCGGAATTAGCTGCACAAACCTATTGCAGTGCATCCCAGCCATGAGTGAGCTCCTGTAAGTTGAGGAAGAACCCAATGTGTTTACTTGCCTTACTTAATTAAATCACAAGGATTGTGCATTTTAAAATATCTTCAAGTGTTAAATCACCAGCTGAAGAGATCTTTGTGTGCCCAGTGATTTTCAGAGGACAATAATATTGACATGATAAGTCAAGTGGTTAATGTACTTGGTGAAGAGGTCTGTGTTTTGTCTAGTGACAGTTTTCACTAATCATAAAGTAGCATAGTGTTAAGGTGCCTCCTGCAAAGCACAACTTGTAACATGCCTATCACAGATTTGTATTTATTTGTAGATAGGTCAGTGGATTTTGTCATAGAGAACTTTTTGTTACTAGCAGTTCATAAGTTACAATCCTTCGAATATAACACAGTGAGTTATGAACCACTGCATGTAAACTGCAAGGCAGTGAGTTTAGAAAGTTATTTTTTCCCTCAATCTTTTCTCATTCTAAGGTACTAAATACTGTTCCTTTGGATAGTGATACATTCTTATCAGTATACACAACCTCAACCACTTTGTTACGTTCTGAAAACTGAGTTTGACTTTTTCCACACTAAGCATTCGTAGCATAGAAAGCCCACCAGTATGAACTACATGTGACTACAACACCTCGTGTCTCTTATTGTCTTATGCAACATTTCCTATACATTGATTCACACACGTTAAATCATTGTCACAGCATAATACATGTAAATATCATGTAATGTGCTCTGACACCCCACTTGGGACGAGTAGCACCATAAAAGAAATTAAAGAATAAATGTAAGAAGGGGCTATGAAGATATGATGGCACCCTTGGAGCGTGGTGATGTGGGAATCCCTGCAGAAGGAGGTCATAGAGGGGTCACGGGGGGCGCCAACAAACATTTTCGCACCAGGCGCCACCAATACTAAAGCCGGCCCTGCTTGCACAGCAGAATCTTTTGGCATACCGTCTCTGTATGTCAAGTTTGATGTCTTGCGGTCTCTTTTGAACTTGGTCAGTATGACAAACCTGCACTCTACCTCTTTCCATTGTGTGAAGCCTGTGCTGCCTTTGCCCGCGCTGTGGCTGTGAGTTTGGCCAGGACCCTTTGTGGCTTTTACCAATGTTGCATTTGTTTTGCGTTTGACACAAAAAGCATGCACTGCTGCTGCTCCATACTGCATCTGTTCTATTCGTTAGAGAAGCTTAAACAGCTTTGGCCATGCTCTACCTGTTCTGTGTATGATGAGTATTGCTGAAGCACTAACATTCTGTTGTGCAAGGTGAAGAGGACCCTTAGGGTGAAGTCCAGCCTTCTGTCTTGCTCTGATCTTAGAATTTAATTTGGCAGATGACAGTTCAGTGCAGAAAACCACACACCTTGTTGTATCTCTATTATGAGTGCTTCTGTCTGGAGACAACCCTGCTGTGCAAAGCATTGCTCTACACAAAGGCTGTGTCTGGAATGCAGCCTGAAACGGAGAACCAACTCAAACTACTTCTGAATGTGAAGAAAGTGGATCTACATTTCTTGTCTGCTTTTATTATTTAAAAGCCCATTGGCCCACATGTTGTTCCAGTTCCAAGTTCTCTATGATCAAGGAAGGGAGTGTTCTGCAGAGTACTGCTGTGCAACCACAGCTGCCGGCTTCCTGACAGCCAGCTTCCAAGAGGCTAGAGAACATAACCGGAGTTTAACCCTTACTGCAAGAGCTGTTCATCTGTCCGAAGTGCCTAGAAGGAAATGAGCCTGCCCACTCTGCAGGAAGAGTGACTGTCCAGGAAGAGCGAGGTGCAGCATGACCCCGATGTACTAGGGTCTGCCAGAAGAGGAAGACTGCGGAAAACAACCTGCATGCCCAGTTGTTGGCAGGTAGTAGTCTCTCCCTCTGCGGGTCCTAGAGGGAACCATACAATGCAATCACAGATCACCAGAGACAAGTTGAGGCTGTGATCCTCAGCAATGTGACCAGAGTGCTGTACCAGAAGAGACATTGTGGCATGACCTGAGCCGCTATCCCATCAAAGAAGTTGCAGTGTGACCTGAGCCACTGCACCCAAAGTGAGTCCTGTGCTGGGCTTAGCCATTTGAATGAGAATGGCCTACGCATAGCCACACCATCTCAATACTGGCCTTGATCAGTAATTGTAGGAAAGTAGAATCTGCTTTCATGGTTACCCGCACTTTTGCCTGGCGTCAGTGTGTTTTTGACTTAGTCTTCCGGGTCCCTGCTAACCAGGAACCCAGCATCTGTGATCTCTCCCCTAAATTGGCTCTGGTAGGTACTTTGGTACCTCCACAATTGGCTACTGGTGTAACCTTATAAGTCCCTAGTATATGGTACTGCAGTACCCAGGGCAAAGGTACACCAGGGGTCTCCCATGGGCACCAGCATGTATTGTGCCACCCATGGGACCCTACTTAAACTGTGACTACAGGCCTGCCAGTATGAGTTGGTGCTTTCGCTGATCACAACAGATTGTTTCCTTATATCTGAGGTCACTACACTTAAAACCTATAAGTTGCCGCTATGGCAGGCTCTTCAGTCCTGAGGGCAGGGCGCTTGGTTACAAGTGTGAGGGTGCCCCTGCATGAGCAAGACACCCCTCCAAACCCCAGAGTGGGCCCTCTAGGCTTTGTAAGAGCGGTCAGCCATTTTAAGGTATATAGTGGGCATCAGTCATTACGAGATGTCTACCTATATAATGGCTGCACCAAACCTGGTCATGTTTAGTATCAAACATGTCGGAATCATACCCCAATAACGATTCCAGTGCTGGAAGTATGATCCCATGTACTGGGGCGCTCTTTAGGGGATCCTCCTGTACACCCGGTAACAGCCTTTCAGGGTCTGCCAGCAAGCTAGTGCTACTGCCGTCCTCAGACATGACTCTGCCCTGCTGAGCTGAGCTCGAGCAGGGGAAAGTAGAATAGGCTTCCTGTCACAGGAAGGTGGTCACAGAGAGGTGTGACTACCTCCCAGACAGGATTTAGTGTATTGAGTTGGGGTGAGGACGCTTTGCAGCGCCACCAGACTGCATTAAAGTGGCACATTTGGTGCCCTTCTTCCATACTTCGGTTTGAGCCAGTTCAGGAACCCTCTGCTGCTAAACTGCACAAAGGACAGGAGAGTATGTTCCCCTCTGTCCAGCCCCTCCTCTGGGAGGGACCCCAAGCCGTTCTAACATTGTCCCTAGGGTACGTAAGGGCTCCCCTGTGGGTGGATCCTTAAATTCGCCGTGGAACAAGACTCACCTATGAAACCAAGACACTCTTTGACCGTCTGGACACTTGGACTTCGACTATAACCGAGTCTGCATCAAGAAAGACTCCTGTGCTGCTCCTGGTCACGCTGTTGTTCACAACTTTTGCGTCGTCTGTGTCTGTGCTACATCCAGGTTCTCGAGAAGGCCTGCGGGCAACAAGGAAATTCACAGAAACCTTGATGAAGGTGATGCCTGCCTTCTAATCCTACTTGACTAGTCAACAGCATTCGATACGGTAAATCACCCAGTTCTACTTGAAACTCTCAGATACCGCACTGGTGTCAATTGCACAGTCCTGAAACGGTTTACATCCTATCTGCAACATCAATGTCAACAAATAAAAATACACAGCTGTCTCTCCAACCCGGCTCCTGTTACACAAGGTGTATCTCAAGCCTCTATCCTCTAACCAGCCTTATTTAATCTCTACATGAATCAAGCAGGTGTCAAATACCACCTATCTGCAGCCGACATACAACTCTGCTGCAAGATCAAATCACCCTGTGAACTCCCACAACTGAACACCACACTTATTAATATACAGTCATGGATCAAAACCAACCACCTTAAACTCAACCCAAGACAGAACTACTTCTCTTCTGCCCCAGAAACAATCCTTTGCCTATCCTAGATTGGATCAAGAATCTTGACGCTCTTAACTGCTCACTCTCTCTCTCTCTCTTCATAACTCTGTTAAGTCTCTGGGCACCACCCTGGATAAAAACATGCCCATGGAGGAGCACATCAACAACCCTGCCAAAGGAGCTCTCTGCACACTCAGACATCTCAAGAAAGTAAAGCTGTTTATTCCTCCTGATAGATGAAGGTATAGCACACATTGAGGGATCCAACTTCTGTAAAGGTCTAAATTTACCTTCTGGTTATAGTTTTGTTACAATTTAGAAGAAAAGTCAATACAGGCCTTAGTGTTTGAAAAACTACAATACTGCCTGACTAGGAAACCTTTTGGGAACATCGACAGCAGGAATTAGTTTAATATCTTTCTCTAGAAAGCACTGCATAGAGCTGGCACAGCATGGATACTTTACTTATGTGGATGACCTTCACACTGCTGAACATCAAATTGAAATATGTCATGTGCTCGCCCGGTTGTGTGATGCTGGTGTGAAATTGTCACTCTGAAAAGCACAGTGGTGTAGGGAGCAAATGGATTTCTTAGGCCACCAAATTACCCCTGACAGGCTGAACTTTCAAAAAAGAAAACTAGAGGCCCTTTAAAATCTAAAAGAACCCCAAAGTATCCTAAGCTTAACAAATTATTACTGAAAATTCTATGAGTGTATACATCTGTTGTACTGCTAAGACTCTTAAGAAATTACAAGAAATTGAAGTAGGGTGGTGCAAAAAAGCCAGCTCATGAGCAATTTCAACAAAGTCTGTTTGAGATCTAAGTCTGATATATTAAAAAACAATTAGAACGTTTTTTAGAGTCAGAACAATATGAAGCACGCCTGGCACCGCTCTTTCAGAGGCATGATCGGGAATAAGATCATCTCAGACATGAGTAGACTTTGTTTTCTGCAAGAGAATGTTTTAATTTGTGGGAGAGGCAATGCTGGCAATGACATAAGCAATTCAATATTCCTGCAGTTTTACCCAGCGCAAGAAAATATTTGGTGAACCAACCCCTACAGCATCTCCAGAGTGTCTAAGTCACTGATAGTAATCTTTCAAGGATTCGAAACTGACATAAGATAACGGCACTCTAAAAAGAACTCAGTTGATTAAGGTATGGCTTACCTTCACTACTGTGTCTCACAAGCAAATGATAAAAACAATTGGGAACAAATTATATCTCCAGGTACACAAAAAATCCCCACGCAAGGCTAATGCCGAGAAATTTGTAGGTAATGCCGATAGTGGTCGTGATTGGCAATCTATTTCTTGGCTCTGAAGAGAAAGGGGTGACAAATGCAAAAAGAACTGTTGATGGACAGAATGCAGAACAATGTCATACATTCACCCCAGTACAGAGATCTGGGCCTAAATCCATCGTTTTTATGCTCACCATGCCATTCCAGTTTGGACCCAGCCATATGCAAATCAGTCTTGACCCTGTGCCCCATTGGAACAGTCCAGCCCGAACTGCCAGGCCAGGTCCTGCCTGAAGTGGAAACAAGTATCCTAGGACCGGTTTCGGGGTTTCACCCCTCTTCAGCCAGGATAGCTTGATTCCAGTGGCATGGCGAGCACGGGACTCACGTCTGAGCATACCCGTTCCACTCGGGTGACAAATGCAAAAAGAACTGTTGATGGACAGAATGCAGAACAATGTCATACATTCAGTTCGGGCTGGACTGTTCCCATGAGGCACAGGATCAAGACTGATTTGCATATGGCCATGTCTGAACTGGGGTGGGGTGGGGTGGTGAGCAAAATAACGATGGATTAAACCCAGATCTGTGACTGGGGGTGAATGTTTTGCCAATGTGCAACATTCCGTCCATCATCTTGTGTGTTTTGCTGTTCGCCCTATGTGGGAAGGGTATGCCCAGACGTGGGTCCCGTGCTCACTACGCCACTGGAGTCAAGCTATCCTGGCTGAAGAGGGGTGAAACCCCGAAACCGGTCCTAGGATGCTCGATTCCGGTCCAGGAAAGACATGGCTTGGCAGTTAAGGCTGGACTGTTCCCATGAGGCACAGGGTCAAGACTGATTTGCATATGGCCATGTCTGAACTGGGGTGGAATGGTGAGCAAAATAACAATGGATTAAACCCAGATCTGTGACTGGGGGTGGATGTTTTGCCAATGTGCAACATTCCGTCCATCATCTTGTGTGTTTTGATGTTCGCCCTATGTGGGAAGGGTATGCCCAGACGTGGGTCCGGTGTTCACTACTACTGGAGTCAAGCTATCTTGGCTGAAGAGGGGTGAAACCCCGAAACCGGTCCTAGGATGCTTGATTCCGGTCCAGGGAAGACATGGCTTGGCAGTTCGGACTGGACTGTTCCCATGAGGCACAGGGTCAAGACTGATTTGCATATGGCCATGTCTGAACTAGGGTGGCATGGTGAGCAAAATAACGATGGAATAAACCCAGATCTGTGACTGGGGGGTGAATGTTTTGCCAATGTCCAACATTCCGTCCATCATCTTGTGTGTTTTGCTGAAGAGAAAGGGGATCAGATGGTAGCCAGGTTTGGAAACAAAGAGGTAAATTACTATCTGGTACCTTTTGCTGGACCCATGAGCATTCATATTTCTGAGCAAATGGCAAATCATCGGACCATCTTTATAGTGGTGCAACACAGTTTGGAAGACATGGCCACTGTACCAGATTTAAGTTATATGAGCAATGGGTTTGTAGCGTTCATACAAAGTTGGACTCCTACAACACAACATGCTGATCCAGGTTATTGATGACTTGGTTCAGTCTAACATGCTTTTAGACCTTTGGAAGAAGGCCATAGGGGATTCTTAAAAGGAAGGAGATCACGAACGTGGAAATAACCAAGTAGATCAGTTAACAAATTATGTTGTGTTATATAGGTTGTTTTTTTAGTTTTCAAAAACCTTTATTAACATAAAGGAACAATACAAGTACTATCGCCCTCCGGGCTCACTTCAACGCGAGGGCACAGCTCCTCATGCGGGCAGTTGAGGTCACACTTACACGGGCATTTAGCCGACATCCCGAAGGACCGGCGGCGTTGCAACAAACAGTTACTTAGAGAAACCCAAGTATAATCGCGACTTCAGCTAGAGACTGTGCTTGCCCCCATTCCCTATGATAGCGTACCAGTGTAAAGTAGGAGTACCTCCGCGCCCGCCATAGCCTGCAAACCTGGCATAACCCCTGAATGTTCCAGCCTTATCACTAACCCCACCCACCCACCCCGCCTACCGCACGCGCACTGTCTCCTCCCGTCACTCTGCTGCATATACCCACGTCTGTCATCTCGACGTCCAGGCGTAACCAGCAGGAGCGTCCTCCCACAGTCCATCCGCGTACACCCTTGCAATACACACACACTCAATGTGAGCCGCACTCCCAACCGACCCAGTCAAACCTGAAACGTACCTGTCCGTACTCTCCGCATGCAGGCACCCGCACCAACCCGGCCTCACAGGCATCCTCACAGGCGCGCGCCCTCAGTGTCCTGATCGCGTCCAGCGACCTCAACAGCTGATGCATGCAGATTGGGTTCCTCACTCTGTGCCCCCCCCCTGGCTACCCGTCTCGGGGTCCCCGGATGCCAAAAACGTTCTGTACAACCCCCAGAAATTCTTGGGACGGCTTTTCGGCGGTAACAGTTCGCTGTATATCTCCGCCTGCGTGCTGCAGTACAGCATGTCGCTGGCCCACCGTTTTTTAGTGGGCAGTGGCCCTCTCATCCAGCAGATCGCCACAACTCTCCTGGCTATCAACAGTGCCATATCCGCCAAGCGGCGCAGCGCCTGCGGGAGGGGCCTGGAGTACCCCAGCAGCGCCAAAGATGGGCTAGGGAGAATCTCCATCTCCAAAATCTGACTCAGCTCTCGGAAAATCTCCGCCCAGAACTTAGCAATCCCTGGGCAGTACCAGGCCATGTGTATGAAGTCCGCCACGAGGAAGTGACAGCGCTCACACTCCGCTGTTTGGCGTAGCCCATATCTATGTAATCTCTCCGGGGTAGAATATACACGTTGCAAGAATTTAAAGTGCACCAATCTGTGTCGGCCATTTAGTGACACCTTCTTGGTGCTGGAGCAGCAGTATTTCCACATCTCATCTGTGATCTCCATGTGAAGATCCGTCTGCCAATCATGCCTCGCCGTAGTACACTGGCGCGCCGCATGCTGATCCCCAAATCTTTTGAGTGTCGTGACCAGTTTGGACGACGCCGCAGTTTTTATAACATAAGTGAGTTCCGGGTCTTCCGGGGGCTCTGCCATACCCGGCCCCAACAGGACCGAGAGTGCACTGCGCACCCTATGGAACTGAAAGCGCTGTAGGAGCGTGGGAGCCGGCTGCGCCGATCCAATCTGTTCCCACGTCTTGGCCACTCCATCAACTAACAAATCCTCCATCCTAAGAATGCCCAACGTGCTCAGCGCCCGCAGCACTCCCGTCTCTCTCAGCGGGGGGAGCCACACCGCCCACTCCACCGGCAGCAGCGGGGAATACGATATTGCACAGTCCTGGGCCTTCGCCAACGCCTGCCAAGCATGATTCGTGGCCTTAAGAGAGTCTAAGCTTCCTACACTGCGATCCACCGGCCGAAAGACGGTCGCCGGTAAGGGAAGCGGGTCCGCAAACAAGCGCTCGAGGATCACGTGGGGTACCCCCGGGCCGGCGTGTATCCACGTGTGCAGGTGCGCCGCCTGTGCGACTCTGTAATACCTTTCCATGACCGGGGCTCCCAGTCCCCCCATCTCCTACGGTAGTGTTAACACCTTCCACCTGACCCTGGGCTGCTTACCGCCCCAGGCCAGCTTAATCAGCGTTTGGGTCAGCTGCTTGAAAAAGGCCTTGGACAGCACGACAGGGATATTATTGAACACGAACAGAAACCTCGGCAAGACCACCATTTTCATGATGGCTATTCTGCCCAGCAAAGTCAGAGGGAGCCGATTCCACGTCTCTACATCCTCGACTAACTTGGTGTATGCCACTCCATAATTTTACCGGAGGAGCACCTCCGGGTCCCCGTGGAGCTGAATCCCCAAGTACCGGACCAAATCTGTCGTCCACTGCAGTGGGTATTCCATCTGGAACGGCGAAGTGACCGGCGTCAGCAGGAACGCCAACGACTTGTTCCAGTTCACCTTAAGGCCAGACAAGGCCTCAAACCTGACCACCTCCCTCAGGATGGAAGTGAGGTTCTCCTCCGGGTCCCTCACATACAGCAGCGTATCGTCTGCATAGGTCGAAATGCCAATCTTATAGGTGGGAAAGTTGATGCCCTCGTATCTATGATATTCCCTAATTGCGCACGCCAAGGGTTCCGCCACCAGGGCATATAAGAGGGGGGAAAGGGGGCAGCCCTGCCTGGTGCCCCTGCCTATGTCAAAGGCGCCCGTGACCCGGTCTCCAATTCTCAGCCTGGCAGTGGGTCGGTAATACAATGCTCCAAGCATCTGCAGAACGGGCTCACCTAGCCCGAACTTACGAAGTACACGCACCATAAATGGCCACTCTACAGAGTCGAATGCCTTTTCCATGTCCAGAAAAAGTGCCAAGGACTTGCACTCTGGGCGCACATGCTGCATGGTTCCCAACACTGTTCGGATGTTATATGTGAGATTTCTGGCCGGGATAAAACCCGCCTGCTCCGGGGCCACAAGCTCCGGCACCAGCAGCGCCAAGCGCGTGGCCAAAACCTTAGCATACAACTTGGCGTCCACATTGATCAGTGAGAGCGGTCGGTAGGATCCGCATAGGTTAGGGGGTCTCCCAGGTTTCAGGATGGTGACAAGTAAAGCTTCTCTCATGGTATCCGGCATATAACCCTCCTGGCATATATAATCAAATAGCGTAATCAGGTGCGGGAGGAGCACATCCTTGAAGGCCTTGTAAAAGGCTACTGTCAGCCCATCAGCACCTGGGGCGCTACCCGATCTCATACCCTCCAGTGCCTCCAGAATCTCATCCTGTTGTATGGGCAGCATCAAAAATTCCCTCTGTGAGTTGGACAAGAAGGGCATTTTGATGTAACTGAGGTAGTCGTCTATTTCCTCCTCCACATGCGCGGACTTAGATGAGTAGAGCCCGGCATAGTAATCTCTGAATTCAGCTACAATCTCCTCTTCGTCAGTGATCACTGTGCCTGCGGAGGTGACCAGCTCGTCTATTACCAGGGGCTGTCTGATATTACGCAATATCTTTGCCAGCAAGGAGCCCGGGCGTTCACCCTCCCCATACGTACGGGCAGTAGCATACTTGCCCATGTGCTGCACCTCCCTGTCCGCTTCACTATTGTATTCCGCAACCAACGCGCAAATCCTAGCTTCAACCCCGTCATCCGGAGACCGCTGTAGCTGCTTTTCTAGCTGCGCTAATTGCGTCTCTATGGTCTGCAGACGCTGGCGGATGGACTTAAGGACGCTGGAGTGTTTGGCCATAGTCATGCCACGTATGTAAGCTTTGAACGAGTCCCACACCGTGTGAAAACTCTGTACGGAGTCCAAATTCTTATCAAAGAAGGATTCTATGTCGTCCGCCAACTCGCCCCTGAAGACCTCGTCCAGCAGCGAGTGGGGCGGCAGCCGCCAGGTGAATGGCGGGATCCGCCTGGCCGGGGCATTCAGTATCAGCAGAAGAGGGGAGTGGTCCGAAAGTGTACGCGGGAGGACTACGCATCCCTTAACCACCGCCAGAAGGGGCCGCGACACCAGCCAGTAGTCAATTCTTGTGTGCACGTCATGGAACGCAGAGTAGTGCGTATATCCCCCTTTCCCCGGATGCCCGTGCCGCCAGGTGTCAACCAAATCGAGTCTAGTCAGTTCCGCCTGCATACGTAAGGCAGCAGCCGCCGGGCGTCTCGACGGCCCCGAAGAGCGGTCCACAGTCGGGTTGAATGTGAAATTGAAGTCGCCCCCCCACACCATTCTCGCGTGCTCGTATTGTCTACAATGTGCAGCCAACGCGGCGTAGAACTCTGGATTGTTATAATTAGGGCCATAAACGTTAACCACCACCAGGTCGTAGCCCTTCCCTACGCATCTAGCGATTAAATAGCGCCCGTTCGGATCAGCCTCCAGCACCGACAGTTTCAAATTGGATCTCGGGTTTACCCAGGTGACCACCCACCGGGAGTGTGTAGTGAAGCCAGCCGCCGCGCTGGTGCCCGCCAAGCCCCGTGCAGAGAGCATTTTACTCCCAAGGGGAAGATGTGTTTCCTGTAGTAGCGCTAGGTCGATGTGGTGCCTGCGGAGATAATTTAGCACTTTCCTAAGTTTACGAAAGTCATTCAGCCCCCTGACATTCCACGTCATTGCTCTCAGAGTACTAGTACTGCTGTCACCATTCGCAACGCTAGGGTCTACCATCACTGCAACAACACGCCATAAATACCACCAGGAGAGTTTCTACGTAGAGTGCCACCCACTGGTAGGCACCAGGCATCCACGTCCAGAACGACAGAGATAAAGCAAAACACAGACCACTCAGTGCGTCGCGCGTCCACCCACACCCCAGCGCCAAACCTCCCACCAAAGTCACTCCCCCCCTCCCACAGCCGACCTCCCCCAACCTGGCCAGACAGGACCCCGACCCCACCCCTCATAACCACACACATACCTCGTGAACATTCCCCAAACCAGTCCCCACAGGGACCTCGTAAGGCAGCAGCGTAAGGGCAGAGGCTACCGGGCACAAAACACTCTCAACCAGGCTGCACCCCAGGGTAATGACGTGCCCTCCCCGCCCCCGCATAACACCCTGCGCGAGCCGCCCTGCTTCCACCTCCATTAGGTCTAGGGGGAATCCCATCCACACCCATAGGGAACCAGGCCTTATGCCCTGCAGAACAATTCCGATGCCCCCAGGGAGCCTGCGCCACCAGCCCACACCCACCCGGGCAAACTCAGTTCCGGGCAAGGTAAGCAAATGTCTTTAACCAACCCAAGGGGGGAGGGGGGGGGGGGGGGCGCCCCAATCCCCCGGAAGACAGGCCAAGCAGGCCAGCTGCCAGGCAAGCTACAGGTACTTTCCCCGGCGACTGCTATTCAGCAGGGCCCACAGAATGCATACATGCTCAATGTATCAGAAAGGTTTCACCAGCAGGCAGCAGCGCAGTCCTCATGTGTAGCCGCACCTGTAGCAGCCGGACATGTAGCTCCAAGTGCCCCCTCCTCCGCCAGGGCCACGAACACCCCCTGCCCAACAAGCAAACCCAGCCAGTTCAGTCGCCCGCCGAGCCCAACCGCCCACAGTGGGCTAGTCCTGCTCCTCTAGACGGGAGGCCTCCTCAGGAGTGTCATTTTGGCCCCGCGGACTGCTCCGCCGCTCCTTGGACCAGTCCTTCAAGGATCTCTGCAGCTCCTTCGGGTCAGAGAAAAAGTGGGAGCGACCCTGCCTGTTAATCCGAAGTCTCGCAGGGTATAGCATCGCATAGTCCAGTCCGAGGCTGCGGAGTTGTTTTTTGTATGGTGCAAATTGCCTTCGTTCTTCCTGAACTTTAGCCGTGAAGTCAGGAAAAATGGATATGTCCATACCTTCAAATTGGAGCTTGCCCTTTTCCCTGGCTACCCGCAGGGCCGCATCCCGATCCCTGTAATTCAGCAGCTTTGAGATTATGGGTCTCGCTGGCGCTCCCGGTTTTGGGCGAGGCCCCAGCGAACGGTGGGCTCTTTCGACCACGAACATGGGAGATAACACGTCCTCCCCCAACAGAGTGTGCATGAGTTTTTCCACGAAGAGTTCCATCCTCCCGGTTTGCGTCGTCTCCGCCACTCCCGTGATGCGGATGTTCGATCTCCTCGAGCGGGCCTCCAAATCTTCTGCCTTATCCTGGATGACTTGGAGCAGTCTGCTGAACTGCTTCCGATCCGCGTCCCACTCCGTTTGCGCGTCCTCAACTTGTGAGACTCTCTTTTCAGCCATGTCCAGCCGTTCCGAGTTCTTGTCCACCCGCTCCGACATGCGGTCCATGCGGTAAGTGAGCGCGTCCAGCTTGGCGTCAATCGCCGTCAGACTGCCCTGTAGACCCTTCTCCATCGCCACCAGCATTTCTCTGAGGTCCGCTCCCGTGGAGCTCCCCGAGGCAGAGCCACCAGCAGCCGCCTCCGGCCCCTCCGCGCTAGGCCCCTTCGCCCTGCGTGCGTCAAAGGATAGTTTAGGTTGCGTTTTATCGCCCTTACCCATGGCGGCGGTCTGTGTCCGGAGCACCCCGAGGCCGGGTCCACCCAGGCAGGTCCAAGCTTCAGTCCGGAGGGCCCCCGGAGCGCCGCCTCAGCGATACAGCAAATGGGTCTCACCACTGTGCCCCCTCCAGCGCTGTCAGGAGAGTCGCCTGCAACAGGCGGGGCCGCTCTGCATCAGGGCCCCCAGTGCCGGAGAAAGCACCGGTCCCCGGCTCGCCGCTCAGCGTCCAGTCCGATCCTTTCCGCAACGCCCAGGCGAGTCCTCACAGCCCGCAGGCCACGATCCCACCACCGATCCGGGCAGGGGGCAGTTCTCAAGGGCTAGGCTGGGCAATCTGTGCCCTCCAGGGCGTCCACGCGACCAACCACCAAGTATCACCAGGGGGACCCCCACCGCCGCTCCTCTACGGTCCGCACACGACTCTGCCTCCGCCGGTCCCAAAGCGCAATCCACAAAGATCCAAGCGCGGGGGCGCGCCAACCGCCACTCAAGGAGGCGCCCGGGGCTGCACCCCCACCTCAAGGGCCCAGGGGCCCCCGGCCACACTCGTTAGGGCCCAACGCTTTTTCTGATCAGGGGCGATGTCTCCACGCAGCCCCCCGACTCAGGGGGCCAGGCCTCAGGCAGCGTCCCTAGGACGTCCAGTACGGCTCTGCCACGCCACCCGGCCTGAGCCGCCAGCCGCAGAACACCCGCAATCCAGGCTCACCCGCTGCCAGGAACACCTCGGTGCACCGGGTCGCCGGGGTCAGCACCGTCCTCCGGAGCCGGCCGCTCCTCGATTTCTCCGTCCCGTGTGGTGTCCGCAGCCGAGTCCGGCAGAGCGGGGCGACTTTCTCCGCCTTCGCCGCACGTCGCGGCACGCACGCCGGTGAGCTCCCTAGGGCAGGCCGGTGAAGACGGCCCAGTCCGACAGTCGCGTCTCCAGTCTCCGCGCCGCCCCGTACGGCTCCTCCGCCATCCGAAGGGGCCTCGCAGGCAGCACCGCTCGGTGGAGGAAGGATTCCCCCGTCTCCTCTGCTAAGCGGCTCCGCTGATCAGGATATTTAGACGGATCTTGTGAGGGCTAAGGCGAGGAGCACCGCTCTCACGCGTCCGCCATCGCCGCCGCCCCGTGTTATATAGGTTGTTATTGACTGGAACATCTCTTAGTAGAATATCAAAGAATATTAGTTGCAAGATCTCATACAAAGGAGGGGAAATAATAGCCATTTGCAGGAACCCCAGGTGCACATTTTACCTTGGCCCAGAAAAAAAGGACCAACATTTGGAATATTCTATTAAGTTATCAAGGACACCAAACCTCGCCAATTATGGTGGTTGTTGAAATATAAGAACATGTTTTAGATTCAGGAGTGGGTAATGGTGTGAAAATGCCACTCTGAGTTAGTCAACTAGGTAGTAAAGACATCATTCCAAGGTGTCATTTTAGATGCTAATGAAGCAATAAGCATTAGATACCAAGATCTAAGAATACTTTCAAGAGCTTAAGGGATATTACATTTTGGCTTCATATTATGGAAGCTATATATTAGTGAATTTGCTAATAGTATTGTTTCTGTGCACAGTTCTACCCACATTCTATCATGCAGTGGTCTTGTTTGCAAAAATTAGAATATATACCGCCTGGGTCTGACTTGCAAGTGAGTTTAATCATTCCTGCGACTACTTTTGCCAGGGGAAATAAATGTATGCTTAATCTCACCTGCCTGTTTGTCAAGTAAGTGGAGTGTTTGCAGGTGAAACTTCCTGTAAAGCGGATATGATGGCCAATTTCTGGAAGTTTCTTTTGCTTCATCTGATTGAATCCAATAGGAGTAGTCACTTTACTACTAGTGAAAATACGCCTTATGATGTGGGAGGTATCAGGAGTAAAGAGGATGCTCCATATCGCTATCCAGCCCTCAAGCAATGGTAGCGTGGATTGTTACAATCGATCCATTGCAGATATTCTCTAGGCATTTGGGCAAGAAACAGGTGCTAATTAGAGCTTAAACTTCCTTTGGTGCTTTCGGCACTGAGCAGACTTCAGCTGCTGCTACAAAAACCCTTAAGTTATTGACTGTGAGGCAGATGGATCTACATCTGCACCTCCAATGTTGGACTCATAAACAACTGTTGCAAAATGTGACCACATTTGGTTCCTTGCTGATAGTCCAAGATGATCTATCATACCCACAACACTCATCACAGATTAAAACTGACATGATATGAACTCAGTTCCCCAACCACAATAAGCTATGAATGAAACCGCTGACGTCGAACAAGTAAACTATAAACTGCTCTATGTTCACAAGTATGTTGCCATGTTGGTATTGTGATCTCCTGCCCTGAGAAATACAACAGTTTGATTCTATAGGTTGCAAGACGTGTTGACAGATTTGTTGCAAATGTATCAATTGTATATTGATTGGCAAATCACTAATTAGTCATTACAAGTATTGCTTCCTAGAGAACTTGTTTTTGAAGTCCATGAACAGAATCTGTCTTTTTTACCCCTGTAGTGTTTTTAAAGCATTGCTCAATATTCCTACCACTAATGAATATGTTAAGGACCTGCAAAACACCTACGGGATGTTTTTGCTAAAGTTCGAAAAAATATTAAGTGATATGTGATCTTTTGAATGTGTAAATAACCTTTATAGTCTGGAAACCGCCTACAGTGAACTTGAGGTAAGATATCACTCATTCTTTTATATGATTTTTAGCAGGTTTATAAGTAGGAGAGCAAGTTCCTTCCTAGTTGGACGAGTCCTTTTGTGAATTTGGCTAAGTTAGTAAGAAGGATTCAGAGCGAAAGAATGGTTGAATTCGATGGATCTATGTGGGCTAAGGAATGTTGGAAGAGATTAAAGCTGCAGGAAGCGGTGATTCTCGTTAAAAATATGAAGGGGTGATTATTTAATGTGGTCTTACCCTCCTTTTTATTGCAACCTTGCAAGGGTGGTGGGAGATTTCAGACCACAGCATATTGTGCACATGTCCCGGTGAAAGACTGTAGATTCTACAGAGTGCATCCAAGTAAGTCCCAATGTTTTCAATCAACAAAGTGTTCCAACGTGAACACTCAGCCCCAAAATGCTAAACTATACCAATAGAGATGTTTCGTTTTAATAATAAAACTAATGTTGAAGGAATATCCCCTTAATTGAGCCAAGTAGGAATGCTTCCAAGGACACCCCAGGATTTTCAGCCAACAAAGGTTCCATTCTGTAGCATCAACACTACAATAATGAAAATGTTATGCACGAAAAAACATTTTATTTTTTTAAAATACCATTGTTGAAGGAATGTTCCGTGTAACCCTTAGTTGAACAAAGTCCATCTTGAGGCATTGGAGACCAACGTGCACAAGCATTCCCCAAAGCTGATCCACAGCTTTCACCATTAAAGAAGCCTGATTTAAGAGATGGTATAACTGACATATCGTATGCTGGCAAAACTATGTTAAACGCACTTCAGCGGAGATGGAGGAAGCTTTATGTCTGAGAAAGTTTTCATCTAGCTGCACATGTAATTTGTGGGCCTGTCGAAGGGGGTCATTGCGCCAATGATGTTTGGTGCTAATGAAGATTGTCCCGTGCCTAGCACCATTTCGTAACTATTGGGCTTAAATATGGAAGGAGAAAAAAAATACTTACCTGTAACTGCAGTTATCCAGTATTGGTATCTTTCATAGATTAACATGCTTGAATCATTCCCCGTGGTCGAGATGGGAGTCCCCGGTACATTTATAAAGGTAATGTCACAATAGACATAGAAGTTAAAAGGCCTAATATTTAGTAAAATATTTAAGTCCTTATTTAAAAAAGGACCAAACTTAAGAGAACAACCAATCAGCTGACACCACCCTCTAGAACCTTCCTAAAAGGAGTTCCAGTCCCTCATATTTTCATAAGCACCGTGCGTAAGCAGAGAGACAACTGAGAGTACTAAGTAAGCCCTTCCAAGGGAGGCGGGCGGGTCGCATGTGAATCTATGAAAGATACCAATACTGGATAACTGCAGTTACAGCTAAGTAACTTATTTCTTATCCAGTATTAGGGAATTTTTCATAGGTTCACATGCTTGAATCAGAATAAAAAGCAGTAATGAGCACATTTCGTCATATATATTAATCATACATATAGGAATAGTCAACAACTATTTCTTGAGAATGAACTATAAATGCATACATATAAATAAATATAAACATGTATATAAATATGGAATAGCAAAGGGATAGTTTCCAATATTGGCACAACGAAGAGAAAAAACAGATAAATGTGCATTAGAAAGGTTGGTGGGAAGGAAGGCTCACCTTTACTGAAACAGATGTGTTAGCACCGCCTGTCCCACAGCAGGATCCTTCATCATTTCCGAATCCAAGCAGTAATGCTTAGTGAATGTATGCGGCGTCTTCCAGGTTGCTGCTCTACAAATGTCTGAGGGGGCACGCCAGCAAACAACGTGGAATGGGCACAAACTTTTGATTGCAGGGGTTGAGCAGCTTGCTGGTGACAGTAGAGGATAGCACTACAGATCCATCTAGATATGCTCTGTTTTGTTAGGGAAAAATCTTTTCTAGGTAAGCTGTAAGCTACAAAAAGCTGATTAGTCTTGCGGAAGGATTTTGTTTAGTCTAGATAAAATGTGAGGCTGCGCTTTAAGTCCAAAGATTGTAAAGCTCGTTCAGCTGCTGTTTGAGGATTTGGAAAGAAGGATTTTAAAACGATCTGTTCATTAAGATGAAAGTCGGATGGGACTATAGGTATACATTTCAGGCTGGTACGAAGGATCACCCTATCATGCTTAAATTGAATAAAGGGTTCTTGTATTGTGAACGCTTGAAGTTCACTAACTCTTCTTGCGAACGCAGAGCTAGAAGAAGAGCAGTTTTCCATGAAAGGAATTTTAAGTCAGATCTATGTGAAGGCTCAAACGGGTGCTTCATAAGTTGAGCAAGTATCATTTGGAGTTGCCATGTTGGAGGCAGAGATTTCACAGGAGGGAAGGTCCTGAATAGACCTTTAAGAAACTGTTTTATCAGTCTGTGTGACCACAAGGAAGAACCTTTAGAAGATCTTTGAAAATGAGATATTGCAGCCAAGTGAACTTTGATCAAAGTATGAGCCAAACCTGAATTCGCTAAATGGAGGAGATATGGAAAGACTTCCTCTGGAGATTAAGTAAGGTGATGCACCTTAGCAGACCCACAACAGACGCAGAATGTTTTCCACTTTGAAAAATAAGTTCTGTAGGTACTGTCAGCTCTAGCACGAGACAGAATCTCCCTGCACTCTTGAGGAATGTTTAAGTTTCAAAATTCCTGGCACTCAGGAGTCAAGCCGTTAATCTCAGAGAGCCTGGATCCGGGTGCTGAACTTGTCCCTGGTTCATCGTGAGAAGAGAGGGAAACGGCATCAGAGGAATCGGTGGTTGTAAGGAAAGGAGATGGAGTTCCATGAACTAATGTTGGCGAGGCCACGCTGGAGGCCACGCTGAAGCTATTAGAATTAGTTTGCAAGGTTCTGCTTTCATCTTTTTTTAGAACTCTGGGAAGGAGAGGAATTGGCGGAAAAGCGTAGGCAAATACGCCGGACCATGCTATTGAAAAAGCATTCCCCAGAGATCCCTGTTGTGGATGCCAGCTTGGGAAGCATTGGCATTTGGCGTTGCCGTTTGTGGCAAACATGTCTATAGTCGGTGCGCCCCACTGGGAGAAGATCCTGTTGAGAGTATCTTGGTTCAACTTCCGCTCATGGCAGGTTGCCTGTAATCTACTTAGTGAATCCGCTATTGTATTTTCCTTCCCTGGAACGTACTCCGCTCTCAACAAAATTCTGTGTTTGAATTGCCCATTCCAAATTTGTTGAGATTCTTGGGAGAGGGAGAGACATCGAGTTCCTCCTCGTTTGTTTAGATAGTGCATTGTCTGACAAGCACTAGAGAATTTTGTATCCTGGGCAGGAAAGCTTGTAGGGCTGGAAAGACTGCTCTGAGTTACAAGAGATTTATGTACAGACTTCGCTGAGAAAGTGACCACTTGCCACTGATCTGAAATTCTGAAGGAAGGCCCCCAACCTTCCAGAGAAGCATCTGTTGTTATTACCAGAGGAGAGGCTTGTGGAAGGAAAGGCAACCCCTTAGACAGATGGTGAGGACGAGTCCCCCAAGATAGCGAGGTGACCATTTGTGGGAGTCGCTTGAATTATGTTGTCGAAGGTTCTGTTTATCAGAACCCATTGAGTGGTTAGAGCTTTCTGAAGAGGAAGCATGTGTAGACGGCAGTGGGGTATCAGAAGAATACAAGGGGACATCATGACGAGCTGAGATTTGTACAGGCGCACCGAAAGAGACTTTCTTCTATGTATGTGTCTTGCTAACGTCAGACATTTTCGTTGTCTTTCTACTGTTGGATAGGCTCTCTTCAAAACAGTATCTAGGATAGCTCCCAGGAACGTAAGTCATTGAGAAGACTGTAGAACTGATTACTCTGGGTTTAGTGTGAGACCCAACCTGATGAAAAGCAGCAGAAAGGCTTTAGAATACTTCTTTGTGGCGTTGACAGAAGGAGCTTTGACAAGCCATTCCTCGAGATACCGGAAAACCTGGTGATGATGTTGTCTGAGATATGCTGCTACTGGTGCTAGGCACTTTGTTAAAATGCGAGGTGCCGATTTGAGCCTGAAGGTTAACACTCGGAATTGATAATGCCTGCCAGCCACAGCGAACCTGAGAATTTTTTTGTGCTTCTTGTGTGTGAAAATAGGCACCTTGAAGGTCCAGGGATACCATGTTGTCATTTCCATTGAGAAGCTGAAAGACCTCCTGAATGGTGACCATGCGAAATGATTGTTTCTTGAGGAATTTGTTTAGGTTTTGTAAATCTAAAATTGGCCTCCATTTGTTTTTCTTTTCGCGCACTAAAAAGAAACAGGAATAGCAACCTTTTCCCCTTTGAGGAAAAGGAACATGTTCTATGGCTTCTTTTTGGATCATCTATGTTATTTCCAACTGTAATAGGCGCAACTGCTTGTGAGCCAGAGGTTGAGGAGGTGTTGGCGGGGGTGGCTGTATAAATTCTAGGGAATGGCCAAATTGTACTAGTTGTAGGACCCAGCGATCCGTTGTGATTTGCTTCCAGTTTTGTAGATAATGAGAGATTTTGGCTCCTACTTTGGGGAGAGGAGAAGAAATTGCAACCAGCAGAAGTGAGAGGTCATTGACGTCTGGCAGACTCCTATTGTCGTCCTGCTTTCCCTCGAAAGGAAGATTTATTGCAGGCAGTTGCAGGCTGTTGTTGCTGAGCGAACTGCGTCCTGAATTGCTGGCTGGAGTCGGTATAAGAAGGATACCTATATTGCTGGTAACCTGCTCTGTAGGATGACTGGCTCTTACCCCGTGAACCATGGAAAGGGATCTTTTGTACTGGAGGGTACCCAAAGCTTTGGTCGTGTCAGTGCCTTTTTTGATTCCCTGAAGGGCTTTGTCGATATGCTTACCGAATAGTTCTTGTCCATCGTAAGGCATATCTTGAATTTTAGTATGGACTTCGGGCTTGAATGTTGTAGCCTTTAGCCATCCTTGGTGGCTTAGGACCGCAGCTCCAGCTAACTGACGAAACCAGTGGAAGCGATGTCCATCGCGCAATCAATTATTTCGGAAGCGATACGCTCGGCCTCCCGTAAAACTTTTCCTGCCTCCTCCTTGATGTCTTGTGGAAGATCATTGAGGTAAGGAGCGATATCTGACCACATCCATCTGTTGTAGCGTCCCAGCAGCGCTAAGGAATTGGATGCTCTGACTGTCAATGCAGACATAGTGGAAAAACGTTAGCCGATGTTGTCTAGCCTCCTACCCTCCTTATCTGGAGGTGCTGATAGCGGAGCTGAAGGGTTCTTTGACCTGCGTTGAGCCGCCTGGGAAATTACTGAATCATACCTAGGGTGACCTATGAGACAGGCAGGCGCGTCGTCAGGGGCTTTATATTTTTTGTCGAGCCTTGATAAGACTGGAGAAACTGTGGCTGGGTTTCTCATTATCCTAATGCCCTGATCCCAAATATAGTCGATAATGGGCATAGACCTGACTGACAGTTTAAAAGGTTCCTTAAAATCGTAAAGGAAACAGTCTTGTTGGTGAGTGGGTATTGGAAGTTCAAAAAGTCTGGCTGCTCTCTCCAAGAGATTATGAAATCTTCCAATATCCTGTGAGGGGAGTCCACTTGAGGTGGAGATGGTGATGCTGGTGGAGGGATAATGTAATCATCCTATTCGTTTGGACGTGATTGTATATCATGGATTTCCCCTTCTTCTTGTTGTCCCTCTTCGTCTTCATCTGTAGATGGAAGCTGTTGCACAGGCACCTGAGACATAGGAAGGGGTGGAGGTTGACTGCACCACAGGAGTTGGTGAAAGCACTGGAGCAGGAGATGTTGTTGGATGTAGGGAACCTCTTTTTGTTGTTTGCCAACATGAATTGTAGATCAGTTATCAGAGTGGAAGGAAGACAATCTATCTCTGGATGCAGTTGCTATTGACGTCGTTGGTCAGAGTAGTACGGATGTTGGTCATATAATTGGTCATCATCATCAGAGTCTTCTTGGTATTTAGAATTCAACTCCGAGGGACTTTGTGCAGCCCTAAACAAGCTGCCTTCGTCCGAATCATCATCGTCATCCAAGAGATGAGTTGGCAATAAGGCCTGAACCCTACTAGGAGAAGTTAATGAGGGTATCAGTCTCTCTCTTTGAAATTTTGGTTGGGAAATTACTTTTCCTGATTTAGATTTTGGTATCATCGACAAGGTAGTTGTCGGTACACATACCGTCGTCGAGAAACCGTCGACAGGCATTGGTATTAATGTCCCAGAAAGTAACTGGCGTAGAAGACAATACCGTCAACGAATCATCTTTCGTCGTCAACGATGTAATGGGAGAAATTGTCGATGAGAGAGTCATCGAGGGTAAACTCGTCGTCGACGTAGGCAACACCTTTGACGAAGCACTCGTCATCTTTGTCGTCGGAATCTTTGTCGTCGACAACATTCTGACTTTCTTTATCATCGCCGACAAAGGAGCTTGGCGCCGACGAAACTGAAACAGTGGCGACGGTTGTCGTTGACAAAGTCACTCCGACAACAGTCAGTGGAGGTCTTGTCGTCATCGGTACAGCCGTCGACGAGCTGTCCGTCGACGGGGCTGAGGAAAGTTTTTTAAAAGCATGTTTTACCTTCACTGGAGGAGTAGGGGGGTCTGAAGCTGATTTCTGAAAAGATTTTTTGACAGAAATCAAACTCTGATGCAAAGGAAACGCTCTGGAAGGGAGATCATGTTTTTTAGTAGCCTCTGAAGACTTTTTGTGCATCTTCTTTGGAGGTTGTTACGAGGAGTGACCTGGAGAGACGTCCAGTGGTCTTTTTTTGAGGCGTCTTTGAGGAGGATCTTGAGGAACCTTCGCTCTCCTCAAAAGATACAGAGTCCTCCCTGTCTTTAAGCCTCTGCAGCCATAGTAACAGCCTCCCCTCAAGGTCCTTTAAAATCTTTGAAGACAAAATGCGACATATCTGTTGGTTTGTGATCAGGATAAAGGAAGCCTTTATGGGGGTCATCGATGTGCAGTCTTTTCTTCCTGCAGGTACCACAGGGCCTAAAAAAGCCTTTTAGGTGTGTCTGACACAAAGAAATCAGTGGCATTCACTCAGGCGAGGGAATTATATAAATTAAGATGAAAAAACTGAGCAGGGCTCAGTGGAGACTCCCTAGCACGACGTGCAGTAGAAAATATGAGCAACTGTAGCTCCTTTCAGGAAGGTTCTAGAGGGTGGTGTCAGCTGATTGGTTGTTCTCTTAAGTTTGGTCCTTTTTTAAATAAGGACTTAGATATGTTACTAAATATGAGGAGTTAGGCCTTTTAACTTCTATGTCTATTGTGACACTACCTTTATAAATGTACCGGAACTCCCATCTCGACCTCGGGGAATGATTCAAGCATGTAAATCTATGAAAGATACCCTAATACTGGATAACTGAAAGTTGATAGGGATTTTTGACACATCCTAAAAAGGGGGTCAAAAGAGTTGAAGGTGACCTTATTTTCTGATGGCGTAAATATACAGAACGCAAGATAAGGCCTACAGTCTATGCGGAACTATTGATTAGAAACATGGAAGAACTGAAAGAAGCTAAATATCTTTTCAAAACACAATTATTCTGTCAAAAAAACTGTCAATTAGAAGTCATGAGAATTAGAAATGAAACTATAATATCTTCACAGCACCATCTCACCATACCTCCTGATCAAAATGATTTACATGAAAAACTATTCAAAGCGACAAACTACATTTCTTTGTTGGCAACAGCGGCGGAGCCTCCATGAGGGCAAAGGAGCGTCACCCCTCTGCTGAAAATGAAAGGAAACATGAAAAATAAAATGATAATATAAATACATTTATTACCAATTCATCCTGCCAGTAGCAGAGTCTGCGGACACAGTGCACTTCAGTTTAAAGTGTGCATGTCACTTTGGCTGGCTGACTTGCGGTGGCCGGCCTGATATGCGCACTTTAAACACTGCAATCTTGGCTGTCTTAGACAGCTGTGGGGAGAGCAAGCACAGGCCTCCAGGGCCTGAACGACCGTTGGACCCAGGACTCTCCAGACAAACCTGGCTGCCTGAGTACCATGAGAGCAGCAGTGCCAGGATTGGTAGAGAGGAGTTGGACGAGGCTCTGGGAGCCTGCTTCCCTGTGCTGGAGGAGCCTATGGCTGCCGACACGAAGACGAGCGCTGGGTAAGGAAATCTTTGTTTATTTTAATAATCATTTGATTTAACTCTCTGATTGGCACTGAGAAAAACTCGCAGTGCCTTCAGTCCCAACTCCAGAGCTCTCAATCGTGGCCCGTTATGAACACAGTTTAAAACAGACCACGATTGAGAGCTTTGGCTTTGAGCATAAGGGTACTACTTTTTTTTCTGTGCCCGTCAGTGGGTTAAATAGTCACCCCACCAGTTTTGTTTGCAGCTGGCCGCCACTGGTTAGCATCCTGGCTTATTTTTAACATTCAACTATCAGCCTCTGATACAAAGTAGTATTAATGATTTGATTATTTGAAAGATCTTGTTCTATTTCGTACCAGTAGAAGGTATGAAAAACACTAAGTCAGCTGGGTCTCTGCTGCTGGAAACCCTGCAATTCCCCCACCTCTAAATGGGACGGGGCATCCCCCAAACTCTAAATATCCCTCAACTCTTTCATTTGCCCTATTGTCAAAGGTCATATGAATCATGTGACGAGCACTATGATAATGCCAATAAGCAGTGGCTTAAATGAAAAAGTTGTTGAAGTCTGTAGGCAGCAATGAAAAGACATTTGTCAAAGACCATAGGCAGTGGTTCATTGATTGTGACAACTTGTTGTTAGAGTCTGTAGGCAGTGACATTTTTCATTGTTTGTCCATGTTAATTTATATTTCTATGCTTAGTATCAAGCTGTCTTTAGAGTAAAATACTTTTCTTTTTAAGGTAAAAGCATTGTCTGGAATTTTCCGAGTTTATACTTCACCATATCTCTTTGATTAACCTTTCAATGGCTCTGTCTTGCTCTCCGAGACAAGCACATCAGCGTTGTACTTGGTGCTCAGTTGTGGGAAAAATATTAAGGTGGACCACGTGCACTAGACCTAAAAGCCTACGACTGGTACAGCAGAACCCCTGCAACCAATCAATTCCCTGTGTGCCCCAGTGTCCTTTGGCTACTGCTTCTAGGGAGCCCCATTATACTTGGATACATTTGCAGAAGGGTATCTGCGCAGGCTGCTTCTGGTGATTGCACTTTCACATTTCTACTAAATAACCAAATTCTTAGTAGCACCCTGAGTCTGTATCTACTATGGCTCATGCAGCTTCCGCATAGATTCCTTCAATTGCAAACGGTATTGAGAATGGCCTTCCGATATGGTGGGTCAGTTTCTTTGAACTCTTTAATCTAGGTGGGGGCTTTCACACAGGCAATGTCAACAGTAGCAGTAGGCAAATTAGTAGAGATACTGCAGGTCCTTAGAATTATTCCTAGCCTTGATGAAATGGGTAGCAAACAGCTCCATATTTAGTCAGCAATGGCATAGACTAACTGCCAATCTAGGCCCAGGTATCTCTTCAAAGTGCATGAGTGGGGCGTCATCCTACATTCATTGTTCTTGGCAATTGGACAGCAGGCCTTTATCAAGCAGTTGCAGTGCATTCTTAAAGATTAAAAATTCATGCAACTGGGCCAAGTTCCTTCCTCAGAGAAGATTTTGGGTAGATCAGGCTTGACTTGCATCCAGGAATCACTCACTGTATGGTCATGTCATGTATATAATACTAGGGACGTACACTTTCCAGAGCCAGCCCCGGAAGGTTTCTCTGTGCATTCCCCTCAAGATTGGCCCTGAGAATAAAGTAGCAAGAAGGAGGAAACAGAAGAAACAGAAGAGGAGGTAGGCAGACTCAAATGTTTGAGCCGCATCTATCCTGTATCTTTCAGACATCATTTGTACAGAGAGATGTTCATGGTCAGCTATATGTGACTCTAACAACAGTTATATTGGAGAGGATAGTGATCACCTCGCCACTTGTATGCATTCAATGTTTGAGATCATATGTGCAAACTTAACGTCACAATGATCTCCAACATTGACATCTGTTAACAAAACAAAGTAAACATTATTCCCTGAAGTCATTGGACTTAGTTAAGATGAACGGCTACACTGGATGCGAATAAGTCACTACCACCAGCCATGGCCTAAGGTAGAGAGTCAAGTGGGGTTACCGCCTTGACACTAAAGGGTAGAGAGACCAGCCTTCTGTGCCCTCGAAATATTGCAAGGGTGTCCCTGAAGAGCACAATATACTGTGGATTAGGGGCCCTTCAATCTGAACCTCAACCTACATCTTCTGGTGACTTTTGTCCTGAAAACTGGTCTTGGATGTAACTTTAAAGCAGTGGGGTAATTGAAACTTGAGCTGGGCCACAAGCCAAAGTAGAGTTTGTGAGGATATCAAACTGCACGTGCCTGATTCTTTAAACTGGCTGATTGTAATCAGCATTTTCAGTTGGTGGAAGCAACCAATGAACCCACTTGTTTGCCTCTTTGAACTGGGTAACTGTGATTTGGGGTTATGGGAGCAAAGACCGGAACCATACGGACGACAGAATGGTTCAAAATCAACATGAGCAGCTTCAGCCAACAGGAAACTACTCAGCGGCCTAGGGAAATGGTAGGACCCCTAACTGTAATCATGGAGCGCTTCCAGCATCTCCTGCTTTCTTGATGATGTTGATATTCTTGGGCAAGTTTTGGTTGTAGATTATCATGGCTCCTGGGCCGCACGCTTGCTTGAGAGGACAGCCAAGAATGCTTCAGTGATCCTGCTTCCTATTTTCATCCTCTTGTCCAAGGCGTGGTCGTCTCCACAAAGGGCAGTGCTGTTTTTTCTTTCTTTCATGGTAGGTCACAGCAGCATGGCATCTTCAAGAATCCTAGGTTTGCCTTGATCTTGATACATAAAAGTAGCAAGCAGTGTCTGCTCCTAGCACACATATCTCTCTGCTAGTGGCCAGACCTTCTTCATATAGCCCAGCAAGTTACTGGTTCAAGAGACAGTATTTATCCTCCTTTGGAGAAAGTAGCATAAATCCACGACCAACCAGAATTCAAGCTACCTTTGAATGTTAACTCTTGCTCAATGTGAACAGATCGCTTAATTCTCTGCTTTCTTCCCTGGCTTTTGGCCAGCACTGGTGTAGGCTGGCAGCGAATAGTCAAACTATGTTTATTTGGAGTAGAGATGGACATCTTCGCTAGTGTAAGTCGGTTCCATTTCATGACACAAATTACCCCACACCAAGTGCTCTGACTACCTACTGATAACCTTCATTAGCTGGAGTCATACTCTTCCTTGTCAGTCCTTACAATAGGAGGGTGAGGCACATTAGAAAAATGAACAACCATTCTAGGCACAGAAATTTCACAAAACCATTCAGCCATCGTCCCTTGTCAGGACATAAATACCTGATCATTCACCCAGATGTCTTCTTTTAATATCCAGATAGAACCAGAGCAGTCAAAGTGAAACCGCACAGGACGGTGGGACAGAGGACACTTGGGATTGTGACAAAGAAGAGTAGGGGTCCGTGTAATGAAGTTTACTGGTAAGTAATCGGAGGAATACAACTTTTTATCTTGTCCCTGTCCTTATAATATAGCAAGCAGTACCGAATTTTTAACCGATAACTCTCTGTAGTGACACACACATCATGTACAATTCAAGAACCCCTTGGTGATACTGGTCCTATAACACCACGTTCGAAGAAAAGAAATGTCCAATAAATGTTAAAGCCAAAGGCTGAAGAAAGCCATCATCCATACATTGATATCATAAAACCATCTACCATCAGGAGGCCTATGTAACTAAGAGGACTCAAACTGACACTCAAAGGAACCCAAGGGTACACCAACCGCATAGTAGAAAACCTCGGCATGACCATACTGAAATTTCCGGGGCCCAAGGTGGAGACCCTTGAGCACTGAAAAGTAGATTTCCACAAGAACTAAACTTGGTACATACTTGTAAGTAATACATATATATCTCACAGAGTAACACAAAATCTGATCAGGGAACCACAACTGGACACCCCTGTCACACAGGTAATGACCCAGGTCAAATTTGCCATGCAGGCAGGCTCATATTTTATAGGGCTGTGACCCTGGAGATAGTGAGGCAGAGGTCAATGGTAGCCAATACTGTCAGGAAATGAACTCCCCAAAACATACGGGAAACCTAGCACAGTCTCATCAATGATACTCATAAGTCGAAACTTCCATGTACAGTCACAAGAAGAATCAGAAGAGCAGAGTAAACACATTACCTGACTTATCAATTCCGTCCAAGAAAATCATCACCAATTGGGTAACAGCAGTGGAAGGCTCTTGTCACTAAGCCAACAAGAACGAACCTAGAACTAAAGCATAAGCAAAATTAAAATACAGAAAAGGCTCAGCTTCCAACACGACTAACATTGACTAAAAAGAAGGAACACAATTTCAAGGGTGAACAAGCAAAAAAACACAAGAGTGCCCTAGACAAAACAACATTATGGTAGAAGTATGCAGCTATACGTGCGCACATCACTAAAGAAGAGTGGACATTGTGACAGAAAACATAGATATGCTGAACTGCACAAAGACACAACCATACATACAACCAAGATGGACAGAGTGCTACGCAATCCCTTAAACCCAGGTATCATAGGGTGATTTGGGTATACCCCTGTTGTTTCTGACACGCAATCCCTTAAAAGCATTGTGCCAAGTCAAAGCCCATATGTATCATTCAATAAAGGCAAGGACCTGAAAGGGGTCATATGCTGAAAGGCAGTAACCCCAACACCAATTAACCAACAGCACGAGGCTAGAGGATTCGTAAGTCTGTGACTGAGAAAAGGAGATGAAATAACCCTTTGAAGGAGCATGATGAGACTAAGACAACAAATGTAACTTTCCACATTGCTGCTCAATGAGTCTGAAGTTGTGCACGTCATCACAGGCCAACACTGCATAGAACACTTGTATAATGACATCGTGTGCAATGAGAAAACTATTGTAACCAGTATAATAGGACTATTTGTTTATCGTTTATAAGTGTGACAGCCAAGTGGCATCTGCTTTCCAAGGCAAAGGTCTTCGCAGCCTGATCAACAACTGCAATACAGCTTGTCCCTGAGGAGCAAGTTGCAACAGTCTGCCTGAGAAGAACTAAACATGTCGTACAGATTAACAAGTTACTTACCTTCGGTAATGATGTATCTGTAAGAGACATATGTTAGTTATAGATTACTTACCTTAGAATTACCCCCAGGCGTCAGACTGGACCAGGAGAATTTATTTTTTCTTTTAGCAGTACCCCTGTGCATCAGTCGACTCCGCGTCCATCGTCAGTAGTTCGCCGGGATGATGTTGCGGTGTCTAATGGGAAGCCGCCCCTGTGCACTGATGTAAGTTCTGACACGACTTTCCACATCACAAGTGCAGAGCCATGCAAGACATTGACCACTGTTGTGCTAAAACTAGGGCCATACAAGGGAGTCCCTGTCCCTCGAAGTCAATTCGCAGAGCAGGGAGGATGGGAGGGGCGGTAAGGAATCTATAACTAACTAACATATGTCTCTTACAGATACATCGTTATCGAAGGTAAGTAACTTGTTCATCAGAAAGAGACTGTTATTTATCGATTCCTTACCCTAGAATAGATACCCCAGCAATACCAACCCTGGAGGAGGCTCTGCAAACTAAGTTCACAC
Source organism: Triturus cristatus (assembly GCF_964204655.1). Lineage (NCBI taxonomy): Eukaryota > Metazoa > Chordata > Amphibia > Caudata > Salamandridae > Triturus > Triturus cristatus. The sequence goes on along the minus strand of NC_140586.1, from coordinate 357,747,731 downwards.
CAGAAAGTCCGGAGGACCGAACAGGCAAAATAGCCGTCCCTCCGGACGCGGCAGTCCAGGCAGTAATGTCTGGTGAACGTGTGCAAGGATGCCCACGTGGCTGCCTGACAGATGTCAAGGAAGGGAACTCTGTATGCAAGAGCTGTGGTGGCAGGTGTAGCTCTAGTGGAATGAGCTCGGAGCCCCACTGGAAGTTCCTTTTTCGCCGAAGCATAAAAGATTTTAATATAAAAGACAACGCATCTAGAGATGGTACGCTTTTGAACAGCCTGACCTTTCTTGGCTCCCGCGTAGCCAACGAAGAGTTGATCATCCAACTGGAAATCTTTTGTGCGGTCATGGTAGAAGGACAGTGCACGTTTAGAGTCCAGACGGTGGAGTCTCTCCTCCTTGAAAGGGTGCGGAGTTGGGAAAAAGGTGGGCAAAGTAATGGTTTGTCCAATGTGAAAAGGTGTAACCACTTTTGGGAGAAACAGTGGTCTCATCCTAAGCACCACTTTGTCCGGATGCACAGAGAAGAAAGGGGGCTTAGAAGAAAGAGCTTGAAGCTCACTCACTCTGTAAGCAGAGGTGATGGCAACAAGGAACGCTGTCTTTAGAGTGAGGAGCCTGAGAGGACGGTTGTGAAGAGGCTTGAAGGGAGCCCACATAAGTTAAGTTAATACAAGGTTCAAGTCCCACTAGGACATTACGAAGGGAGATGGAGGAAAGAGATGAGAAATGCCCTTAAAGAACCTATTTACAATAGGGTACTTAAAGATGGCTGATCCGGTAGCCGAAGGAAAGCCGAGATAGGCGCAAGATAGCCCTTAAGAGTGCCCAGGGAAGAGCCCTTCTAGGCAAAAGAAAGTATATACAAAAGGACCTCTAAAAGAGGGGCAGAATGGGGATCCACAGCTTTTGCTGTGCACTATGCCACAAACTTATTCCATAGACAGGCGTATACTGTTTTCGTGCAGGGACGCCTGGCTGGCAAGATGACATTACAGGGTGAAAGGTCAAAAGCTGTCAACTGTCGTCGCTCAATCTCTATGCAAGAAGATGGAGGCTGGACAGGTTCGGGTGAAGAACCCTCCCCTGCTGCTGCTGCGACGGAAGATCCTCCCAAAGAGATAGTCTGAGTGGAGGATCCTGGCCATGCTCAGTAGCTCTAAGTACCAGACTCTTTATGCCCAGTCCAGAGCAACAAGAATAACTTGGGCACGGTCACGCTTGATCTTCTTCAGCACTCGGGGCAGAAGTGGTACAGGCGGAAAGGTGTACAGGAGGCCACAGTTCCACTTGTGAGGAAAAGCGTAGCGGAGCTAGCGCCGCCGCGGAAATTCCTAGGCATAGAATTGCTGACATTTTGCGTTCTCTTCATTGGCGAACAGATCTAACCAAGGCTCTTCCCACCGCTGAAAGAGACCTTGCACCACCTCTGAGTGAAGACGCCATTCGTGATTTACCAGGCACCGGCAGCTGAGTTTGTCTACCCTGGCGTTCAGAGAACCTGCCAGGTGTTGAACCACCAGGGTCATGCCCTGATGTTTCAGCCATGTCCAGAGACGAAGAGCCTCTGGACATAGGGTCCACAACCCCACCCCGCCCTGCTTGTTGCAGTACCACATGGTGGAGGTGTTGTCCGTGAACACCTGCACCACCTTCCCCTTTAGAGAGGGAAGGAATGCCTTTAGTGCCAGGCAGATCACCCGGAGCTCCAGAAGGTTGATATGGAGCCCGGACTCCGCCGGAGACAAGACGCCTCTGATCTCCACCTCTCCCAGATGGCCACCCCATGTCAGGAGTGACGCAGCTGTCCCTACTGTGATATCTGGTTGGGGAAGGGAGAGGGATCTGCCTCTGACCCAAGTGATCTGGACATAGTCAGAAAGACTCCCTTGATACTGCGCCCCCTGGAATTTCAGGTCCCACTGCAGAGCCCGCATATGCCATCTGGCATGATCCACCAGCAGGATGTAGGAGGCCATGAAGCCCAGCAGCCTCAGGATCATTCTCATCGAAATCTGGGATAAAAGCTGAAACATCAGTATCATAGCCCGAATATCCCAGGCTCGCTGCTCGGGAGGATATCCCTGAAACTGGACTGTGTCCAGAATTGCTCCATTGAAAAGGAGCGTCTAAGAGGTAGTCATGTGTGACTTTGGCACGTGGATAGTGAACCCCTGCAAATACAGGATGTCTGCCGTAGTCTGGAGGTGGGAGATGACAGCCTGGGGCAAGTCTGCCTTCAACTGCCAGTCGTTGAGATAGGAGAAGACTGGAACCACTGATCTGTGCAAATGAGCTGCGACCACCGCCATCACTTTCGTGAACACTCGAGGGACATTGGTAAGGCCAAAGAGGAGCACAGTGAACTGAAAATGCTCATGGCCTACCGTAAACCGCAGGTAGCGCCTGTGGGCTGGCAGGACGGGAATGTGAAAATAGTCCAGCGCCACCATCCTGTCTCCAGGGTCGAGGGCAGATAGGACCTGAGCCAAGGTTAGCATTTTGAAGTTCTCCTTCCGGAGGAAACGGTTGAGGGCCCTGAGGTCTACAATAGGACGCAGGCCTTTGTACTTCCCAGATGGTATGGGAGTATCGGCCCAGGAGGCACGCGGTATTCACTGACCGCAATGCCACGCTGGAGGAAGAGAACATGTGCGGGGGCGCTAGGTGGCGCACGAGCAAGATGGCCACACTGTGAGGCTCCTGCAGCTCAGCACCTTAATTTGCCAATTTATCTAGTCTGACAGATCCTACATCATTTAAATCTCCTGACATATGGAGACAAACTTATCTAGCAGCTTCGCTGAAAATCTAGAGACTGTGGGATGAAAGGCGCAGATGTCACGATAGCGACAAAACTCCGCCGCAGAATCGACTTGCCTGCCTGGAGCTGCGGTGTGGTGTGAGTTGTCACGCGAGGTCGGGGCGCCCACGTGGGGAATAGGCCATCAGCTGCGAACTGCACAGAATCGCTGAGCCGTAGACCCTGAGGAGAAAACATTGCGGTGCAGCCCTACAAAACACTAGCGCACGAGACCGCAACCCGAATGCTGGTGCCCGCTTGCCTGTATTGGAGCCCCAGGAACGCCGGTCACTGCATCCTTTCGGCCATCGGCAGGTGGATGGAGATGCACAGCCACGACTTTGTAGTAGGTGAGAGCCGCCGCCTTGGGGCAACGTGGTGAGCGGGGCCGCAGCCGTAGAGAAGCAGATGCGAGGTGCGTTCCCCGGCTGGGCACCTGACGCCAATAACTGTCAGACTGGGCGGTGCAGGGCAGGCATTGATACAAATCCGCCCGACGCGAGTGCTAAGGAGGTGTGGGAGACCGCAGACGACGTCCGCTCGCACTCGTGTTATAGTCCTCTGAGAGACAGCGGCAGCATTCGTGAGTGGCGGCGGGACAGCGAAACTGCTCACGGGCCACCAGATCGATATCAGGCCCAGGGAGGTGGAGCGGCGTCACGCTGTACCGAGGAGAGGCTCGTGGCTTTGCCTCCCTCTGTGTGCCAACACAGAGGACTGTAGGCAGCGGGGTACGCGGACTGCCGCCCTAACACACCACTGACCCTCGCCTGGTGGACCTTCCGGGTGGGAGAGGACCCTTTGCTGACAGACTACCCGAGGGGCAAGCACAAGCACCAGCAGGTATAGCCCCCCCGCTCCTACTGCCCAAAACACTTTACAACGCATAGCACCGCACCTGGCCAACGAGGCGCATCGCCACCCGGACGAGGGAACATATATAAAAAAGCGACTTCGCACAACCACGTGAGCAGAACGCCATTACCACAAGGCCTAAGGATTGCGAATAAAAGGTGGGAAACTGACTCTGGCGCTTTGCTGAGCTGAGTACAAGACCTCAGTGTGTGGAGCCCCGGTAACGCTAATCCTCAGAGCAACAATGGGGAAAATAGACGCGCGACAACTGAGGCTGACTTTTGAGAACAAAAAAGGAGCCAAAAAAATCAGCAAGAAGGTCAAGGTGAGACAGGAGGAGAGAATGCACAGCTCCGTATCAGAAGGGCCCAATTCACCTGAAGAAGACATGAGAAACATCCTTAAAGAGGTCAGACAAGGCATAGTCGCGATAGCGGATAAGATGGACGCCATGTCGACGCGCATGGATGCCATAGCCCATAAGATGGATAGGCACGAAGAACGCCTTACAGAAGCTGAGCGTCGCATTTCGGACACAGAAGACACAACTGCCCAGACACAAACTACTGTGGCGCAAATGGATAAACTTTTAAAGGTCATAGCTGCCAAGAACGAGGACTTGGAGGCGCGGAGCAGGCGCAATAACATACGCGTCATAGGAATACCGGAGAGCGCCAACACTGGCAAGATGGAGGAATATATAGAAAAAATGCTGATAGCAACTATTGGTGAAGAGGCGTTATCCAAGCAATTCATAGTGGAAAGAGCGCACCGAACCTTGGGCCCGCACCCGCCACCGAGCAGCGCGCCGCGCCCCGCCCCATCATCGTGCGCCTGCTGAATTACAGGGATCGAGATACTGCACTAAAGATAGCACGGGAAAAGCGACAGCTAAATTATGATGGGGTAACATTCTCGGTGTACCCTGACTTCACGGCGACGGTACAAGAGGAAAGACGGAAATTCACACCCGCCAAACAGAAGCTGAAACAAGCACAAATAGACTATGTGCTCCTATATCCAGCACGTCTACGGGTCACACATCAGGGGAAGCAGTTCTTTTTCACCAAGCCCCAGCAGGTGGATGAATTCCTAAAGCGGCTCAAACGGACCAATGCACCAGATGGTGGAAAAACCACAGAAGCGAGGCCATCATCCCCGTCACAGAGGTCGCAGCAGAGATGAATGAACACTACATATACGAGGTTACACTATGGATGAAAAAAGAGACAATCCAGCACATGCCCTGACATACACCAGAGACCTCTAGAATACAACTAGCACAACAGAACAGATAAGTGCCCTTCTGAAAGTTGGTAGATGATAAGGTTTCCGTTATAACTTTGAACCATTGTTAGCTAGCATTTGTGAGGACTATCATCGCCGAGCACCCTCAGGCCTAACAGAGAAAGACTCTACCAACATCTTGGTGCGCTAAAGGCGAGGGATTACGTGCATACACCTAGGGCTTTCTCCCTCTCGGGCGTTCCCCTTCTCAGATAACGCTGTGGTTTTACGCAGCATGTTCTTAAGTTTGTTGGGAGTTTGGGTGGGGGATGGGAAAGATGAGGCTGCCGTGATTGGTATGCTCCAGTGGGTGGGGGAGGGGAGAAGGGGGTTGAGTTTATTGGCACTTAATACAGAATTGACGCACAGTATGGAAATGTATCATGCACACATCCATGAGTTAGAATCCACTTTAAAGGTACAAGGCCCGCTATCGAAAAATGTATGGCTCCATGACTGAAAATGCTCCTGAGAAACGAAATATTATTGCATGGAATATCAGGGGGCTAGGAGACCCACGGAAAAAGTGGCATATATTGGCTTATTTAGACAGGCACCAAGTTCACATAGCTATGTTGCAGGAAACGCATTTTAATCCCCAGAATGCCAATAATTTCGCATGCAGGTGGGCTGAACATAGAATCCTTTCCTCTTACTCATCCTATGCTAGAGGCACGGCCATACTCATAAAAAAACAAACCCCTTTTAATTTAGCTGGAGCCACCTGGGACACGCAGGGAAGGTACTGTCTGGCCTGGGGGAGACTAGGGTCTGAATCAGCCACTTTAGCCTGCTGCTACGGTCCAAACGTTGATGCCCCAGAATTATATACCTTGCTTTGAGCTAAGATTTTAGACATAGGCTCCAAACATATGATTTGGGGAGGTGACTTCAATGTCACATGTAACCCACCTATGGACAGGTCCCACCCCGCTCCCCATCACTACACTAAAGCACAAACAGTTCTTCAAGACACGCTAACTACTCATCAACTGATAGACGCCTGGAGGCATGCACACCCCCACAAGTTGGAGGGCACACATTACACTGCGCAAGCAGCATCGTGGGCGCGGTTGGATTATTGGTTTCTGTCACGAGGGCTGGGCCCAGCTATATTTGAGGTGCATCGCTTGGACAGAAACTCGGACCACGCCCCGGTTAAGCTCACACTGTCCTCATCAGATTATGGCCCTCCACGCAACAGCTGGAGATTGCATGCCCCTATTCTACTACACACGGTCTTTCAGGCAGAGTTGGGGGAGGAGGTACAAGATTTTTTTAAGCGAAATAAAGACTCGGTAGATAGTGTGGAGATTATTTGGGAAGCATTCAAAGTTACACTCCGGGGGATCTGCATATCAAAAGGTTCAGGTGTGCAAAAAGACATCACTAATACACTGCGCAAATTAGAAACAGAGCTTAAGACACTAGAAGCGCAGTTGGCCACAGAACCGGATGGTCCCACTCAGCTTAAATTCAGAGAGACACTTGCAGATTATATGGACACAGCGAAGAGAGTGACGCGATTCCGGGGTAAATATTGGGTGGCCCGCCGATATGGGGAGTGAGAACGGCCGGGCAAGGCATTGGCAGACACAGTTAGGAAACCACGCTATTCCAACTATGTACTGGAGCTAGATGGGCCGGACGAAATGGTCTATCGGGATACCGCAAATATACTTAATGCCTTTACAAGTCACTACGCCAAGCTTTACACCACAAACAGGAAAGATGACTTGGATCTGGAGAGTTATCTGGGAGATGTGGCATTGGGATGGCTGAGTGACGGGCAGAGGGAGTTCTTATGCCCCCCTTTCGAGCTGGACAAGGTAAGGGAGGCCATCATGCACATGCAATCTGGGAAAGCTGCCAGGACGGACGGCATTCCTATAGAATTCTACAAAATGTACATAGACCAGATGGTCCCTATACTGCGCAAGGTGTATGAGGATTCCCTGGAAACTGGGTATCTCCCGCCATCCATGAGGGAGGCACTCATCATCTCCCTCCTAAAGCCTGGGAAATCGCCCCAGCAGTGCGATTCCTATAGGCCACTGTCCCTCTTTAATTGTGACGCTAAAATACTGGCCGAGCTTATAGCAAACCGTCTTAGCTTATTAATGGAAAAACTGATTCTCCCCTACAAATCAGGTTGCGTGCCCGGGAGGGCCACCTCACACAACTTAAGAACCCTCTTTACCATTCTAAATAACGTATCCCCTGAGCTACCCTCGGCGGCGGTATTTTTAGATGCCACTAAGGCTTTTGATTCAGTTGAGTGGGACTATGTCTTCGGTGTGATGCTACGTATGGGCTTCCCACCCCTCTTTCTCTCCTGGATCCGGCTATTATACCAACTACCAACTGCTAAGGTTCTTATAAATGGACGCATTTCTCAGGTTTTCCCGATGATCAGAGGCACCAGGCAGGGGTGCCCCTATCCCCCTTACTCTTCGCGCTTGCGATTGAACCATTGGCGCCAAATTGAGACAACACCATAATGATAAAGCCCAACGATGCAATATGCGCCAGATACTTATATCTTTATATGCCGATGATATCACTTTATATATTCGCGACCCACAACAAAATTTAAATCCAGTTCTCAGGGAATTCATTGCCTTTGGGAAACTCTCGAGGATTCAAATTAACTGGGGAAAGTCCTGTGTTTTTTCCCCTGATGACAGCGACGACCCGCTTCCCTCTGGATTACCCCTTAGGGTGGTGCGATGAGGATCTGCGTTACTTGGGCATCCGTATTACTAGGGATAGAGAAGAACTGATGCACCTTAATTATGGCACGGCTCTGAATCGCATAACAGATTACGTTACCCGTTGGATTACTCTACCCCTCTCAATGGAGGGTAGGGCATCCCTAATTAAGATGGTGATACTCCCCCAACTACTTTACCTCTTTTTAAACATTCCGTTTCACCCAGGGGGATATTTTTTTAAAACACTTAGGTCCGAACTGACACGATTAGTGTGGGGAGGCAAGCAGCTGCGGCTACAGTGGACCATACTGACCAGACCACATTCACAAGGAGGGTTTGACATACCAGACTTCGAATTGTACTATATAAGTGCACAGGCCCACTACGCATACTACTGGGTGCATCAGCCGCAAGTGGCGGCAGAGCACTGGCTAGCAGACCCCATCCCCATTGACGGCGCATTATACGATTCCCCTGGCGCTAGGGACAAAACACCAACCACTGTCACATGTACAACTACAGCATGGCGTCGCATGCTGGAAACTCCCCTGCTTTATTCCTCGCAGCTGCCCCTCACGTATCACCCCAAAATGCCCCTCCTCCAGGAGACAGCATTCCATAAATTCAAGGAACGAACTCACATTAAAACCTGGGGGGACCTATACCACAATGGCCAATTCCGTACGGCCGAGCACATATTTCAAGGTCTTCAGCAGACTCCACTGGATGTCTTTTTATATATACGACTCAGACAAGGTGTTCGCTCTCTTACCCCGGAGTTTCCAACTGAACCCCCAGTACTTACTCCACTACAGTTGATACTAAAAAACATGACGGCAGACCGCCTCGTTTCCAAGATATACCACACAGTACACACGTAAAGGGTCGAACCGACTACACTATCACGCACACGCTGGGGCTCAGAGATAGGCTTTGAATTGACGGACGAGCAATAGGAATACTGCTGTTCGCAGACTGAACAGGTTTCGGCCAGCAGCAGGCTACATATAACACACTACAAATTCCTCCATCGGTTATACCACAACCCAGCTAAGATGCACAAATACAAATTACGGGACTCAAACAGATGTGACCGATGCCAAGCCTCGGGAGACGACTTTCTGCACCTGGCCTGGAAGGGTTCAGGAGTGCATGACTACTGGAATCAAGTCTTCGCAGCCCTAGAATTGATGACAGGCACCCACATGGAGCGTACACCGTTGCTGGCCCTGTTGGGCTTCGTTAAGCCATTGCAGGCAACACACCGCAAATATGTAGCCCCCGCACTACTAATGGCCAAGAGGCGGGTGGCGTGTTGATGGGGCAGGGGGAGGGCGCCTAAATTCAAGGATTGGCTTAATGACTTAGTATTTTGTCAGGAGCAACTCTCTAATTATGCAGAACTATTACCCAGGACCTCTAGGCCTAGAGATATTTGGGGACACCTGACGTGCTACCTTTTAGCGCACCCGTGCGAGATCCAAGATGCTGAATCTGGGGAGAATGCACCCTAGGTTAGCCACGAGGGAATGTGCCAATACCCTGTATGTAACTATGTCTCGGGTAATGGTTAATAGACATATATTCCATCTTTAAGAGTCCCGACATGCCATGTCACACAAGCGTCTAGATACTATTGTAAAAGCAAGAACACAGCATAGTTAAGCTAGGAATGTGAACTGAATGACTAGCAGTGCCTGTTATTTGATGTCATAAGTACTGCCCTAATGTAATGTCAGATGTGCACAGGTTAACGAATGGATACCGTATTGTGTCTTACTGTATCATACTGTCAGTGGCCAACAGAAATGGAGCACTGTGAGTTTAATATACTGGTAATGTGCCGGCTGTTTATGCATAAATACTTCTGCTGTACCGTTTTATTGAAAATCAATAAAGTAAGTTTAAAAAAAAAAAAAGAGAACATGTGCTTCCTAAGATTATCCAGCTTCTTGGAGTCCCTGTCTTGGGGAGCAGAAGGGAATGCATCCTTAGAAGAAGAGGTTTGGACCACAAAGCTCTCGGGAGAAGGGTGGTCGCCCAGAGCCGGGCGGTGGGCAATCTTGCGTTCCACAGGAGCATGTGTTGGGCTGAACCAGGTGCCCAGAAGGACGTCAGTGAGGGCTTCGTTGAACAGCGAAAGGGGTTCAGAGGAGGTTGCCACTGGTTAAAGCACCTCTGTCAGGAGATTTGTCCTGACTGCCACTGAAGGGAGCTCCAGGCCCAAGGCATCAGCTGCCTTTCGCATCATCACAGCGTAAGAAGCTCCCTCCTCCGTAGCCACGGTAGGGGGGAAAGCATGCCAAGGTCTGGGGAAGAGACCACTGGCGTCACCCAGGTCCTCTCTACAGTTCGGCTCTTCAAGCTGGTCTGTTAAAGGGTCAGGTGACCCCTCCCAATACTCATCACCACCTTCTGGGCCATTGGGAACACCTGTGATGAAAATGGGAACAATAGTCCCCTCCGACGCCGATCCGGCTCTGGTTCTGCCATGGGGGAAGGTCGACTGGCGCCGATCCGGATCCAAACCTGCTGGCATCGAAAGCCCAGGACCCCCCCACCAGCTCCGCAGGGCACGAAAGCGTGCTAAGCTGCCCAAAGATGGAATGGAGGGCTTCTCAAAATGCACGAAGCTGGGCAGGTGACACTCCGGCTTCCAGAAAGGGAGGGAGGTAGGCGCAGAGTCTTCCCAGAAGTAGGTACTGAAGACGGAGCCTTAGAGCGACAATGCTTCGGGTCCCGCATCGCGTCAGCCAACCGACGGGGAAAAGGCAAAGAGCGCCGGTGCTTCTTCGCCTTCTTCTTGTGCTTTGACTTACCTGAAGACTTGGAGGACTTTGAGTACGACGAGGTGTGTGGGCTCCGCGACCGATCGCTAGACCTTCCTCTTGAGCGAGACCGGGAACGACACGGAGCCGAAGGACGGTCCTCCAAGAGCTTTCGGGACTGCTCCCGCAAAGACTTTGGATTCATGACCTGACAGTCGGAGGACAACTTCGGATCGTCGTCGCGATCCAGGCACCGAAGGCACACGAGGGGTGGTTCTGTCACAGACATCAGATTGTGATAGACCTTGCAGGGCTTGAAGCTGGTCCGATGATGGGACTACCCTCGCGCACCAGGAGTCGAAGACTCAATAAAGAAGTCGACAAAAGTAAACAAGCATTTGCAATGCAATAGGTCTCGCATAATTAAAGTTTGAGATATTGTCATTGCTAATAATAATAATGCAACACCAATAGCTATTGCATTGCATTTTTGCATGCGCGCTGCTACAGACTCAACCTAAAAATTAGCTGAAACACTGGCGAGGAGAGAGGGAGAAGAGAGAATAGAAGGCATTAGTGACAAGGCAAAGGGGATACAGAAAAAAGCATTGTGCAAGGACAAGAGAGAGCGAATGGCAGTTGAGAGGAGGCTCGAAAACGAAATTGTAGTGAGACAGCTGCAGTAAAAAGAGTAGAGCGAGAAAGAGAGAAGGAAGGATAGAAATGAGGCAAGGCCAAAAATATGTGTAAGGAAACATCCATTTGGAATTTGGGGGGAGAGGGGTAAGAAATACAGAAATAAGTGAAGGGAGCAACAGCGGAAAGAGTGGTGAGACGGTCAAACCAAGAAATATCAGACAGACAGACAGACAGACAGACAGACATGGTGAGAGGTACCAGAACAAAATATGGTGGTGACAGCTTCAGAACAAGAATTAGTCTGGAGGCGAGATAGAGAAAGAGAAAAAGTGCAGCAGATAGAGAGGGGCCAACAAGCAATACTGCAGGAACAAAATGACATCAGATGATAGAGAGTGGACAGAAGAAAAATATTGAAGAGGAGATGACAAGGACAGAGTGGTAGGAATGGGAAGAGGCAGTATAAGAGAGCAGAGAGAAAGTGGAGCACAGAGAAGGGCAAAGTGCGACAGAGCTAAAAATACAAGAGAGAAGGACAAAACCATAACTAATTTAGGGAAGGGCAGAAAAAAGAGAAAATCGCAGAATAAATATATTAGAGAGGAGGGGAAAGCCGGACTGGAGAGAGGCCTTAACAGTAAATGATGAAGAAGAATAGAAAAATACATATTATAAAGTTTCAATAGACATTGGGCAAGACGAAAGAGCAGGAGAAAGTGATATACAAAGGGAGCGAATAAGGGTGCAGGAGGACGAGAGAGAACGAGACAGTGAGGAGAGAAATTGAGGTGGGGAGGAGAGAGAGCGAGCGCGCAAAACAGAGCCGATATATAAAAAAAAATAGGTGAAGGAGAATCTATTCACACTGTGCATGTTGTGTAATGACATGTACAACACACTGCAGAAAAAAGCATAATAAAAATATTTTCTAAAAACCTGAAAGAGCTCCGATTGAGAAAAGTCCTACCCCTTACCAACAGCTCCCTCAGCACTTCCAGAAATAACCCGAAGGAGAGGGGTCGGGGAAGGGGGGCAGAACGCAAGCAGCACCCAGCCTGTTACAGAAGCCAATTCCAGGCCGGCGGCCCAGCGGGGACTTCCGTCACGGTCCAATTTTCTCGCTGGGAAGGCATGGAAATAAGTACACACATTACCCCTCCCCCGCTACCGTGCAAATAACTCCCCCCTCCTCCGTACAGTACTGGGAGGAAAAAAAAGAAGTAAAGCTTCGCATGTAAATGGTGCTACTCCAGCGGCACAGTGAGTGGAGCTGTCCCGGGAATCGGGATGAGGTGAGGCGGACAGTGCTACTGCCACAGCGAGGATGGTCAGATGAGCTGTGCGACGGTTTCGTACCAGGGCAGGTACTTTCGCCAACCTGTCTAGTTTGGTGCATTGCTGCCCACAGTCAACATTAACCGGAACAGCGAGCGTACCTCCGGCCAGCGTGCGTGTCCGTTAAAGTCTGCTAATTAAACAAGGGACCTCAGGTAGGGATGGTTCTCCTTTGTGTTGGCGTACACCGAGAACAGCATGCCATAGGTGGAGCTAATAAGGGGGAGGCTGATCACGCGTGACACCACATTCTGTTTAAGAAACAAACATTGTAAGTCAACTGGGAAAAGTCACTGGTTTCACTAAACAAAAAATAAGCAAAGTCACAAAAAAACAGCCATTACCTGTGGAAGCTCAACTGCAACATGCAACAGTAAAACAGGGATTTCGGAGATTGTCGCGTTTTCTTTACCCATTTCTACATGTGCCAACTAGCCGTAGTGTTGGTCCCCTCCCACAATCTCAAAAGGAACATAAGCGCTCCAGGACGGAACATACGCTTAGACTATCTGTATAAGACCGAAGACCACTGAAAATCAAAGCTAGAAATCGGGGCTTTAAAAGGGACGAAAAGACTGGGGGGGGCTAAAAACATGTAAACTGAAAATCTCTGCGTAGCATTATATGCCACCTGACTGGTATTTTGCCACGTCTGTCATTGTATCCAGATATATAACAATACAAATAAAATACAACAAGCCAGGGCTATTGGCTTCGTCAATGGTGTCAGTTGCCTAAGATAAATAAGCAACAACTATGGCTTTGTTTAGAATATTGAAAATACTTCATTTCTGAAATGAGACTGATCTATCTCTAACGGGTCTCTGAAGTTAGATCAAAGGCAGTGAAGGGTGGCACGGCAGAGTTACCACCTTTTCTCTTTTCATCAAGGGTGAAGGCAAAAACGGATAACTCAATAGGTACCCGTCTCAGCACCCGCTTTTTAAAACTGCTAGTGCTCAGCACCGGGAGGACCCAGCCCACCTAAAGCCCTGCAAAGAATCTCTGTGGAGACCTCTGATATGCGGCAAGCAAAGGAAGTGCAGCGGGTGTCTCCCACTACCTCCTTAAAGTTTACAAGTGAAGCCTCTAAGCGCTACAGAGGAAAATGTTGAAGCGCATATATTAAAAAATAAATAAATCACCACTCCTTCCAGAGGCGAAGAAGTCCTTACGCTAACAATACCCAACGGGAAAAAATACTTCCTACATCCCGGCGATTGTAGGCGTCGAAATATCAATCTCCACAACCAACTCACCTTGCTCACTAACACCGCTTCAAGACAAACAAGGGGAGGGGGGCAAGCCGAGCTGCCCGCAGCTTTCCCGTTACACACACACAGCCCCATCCCACGGGGTGCGAGCAGACTCATAACAGGCCTTTACACGGATTTACGAACTCAACAGAGCCAACCAGACACTCCTAACAGGCAAGCAATGGTGGGGTGAAGTCCTACAGCAGCTTCATGTGACATCTTATAATCCGCGTCTCCATGTCACACAGTTTATGTACACCAGACATACGCGAGTGGTGCGCGCGAGCAGCCCACCGCTCTTTCCTTCTTTCATTTAGTTGCTTCCCTGGGAAATGGATCCAAAAAAGAAGAAGCCAGCGAGTGGTGCGCGTGCCACAGCGAGACATGTGGTTTCAATTATCGCGCACGTGTCTGGGCACGATAATTGAAACCCCATGACGGCCGGTGCGTGTAATAGACACCAATAGGCCATGGGCGGAGCAATGCGCCCACCTTTGGCCAACTGCGTGCTGTCTTTCATAAAAAGACGCACGTAAAGGCCAATAGCGTGGGCCAAAAGGAAAAGCACATGCACAAGCGTGTGCGATTCCTAGCTTGATTTTGAAACCCCCTACAAGAGGTCTCTTGCTGCGCAAGCAATGCTGCGCACTGTAACGCATAGGCGCGAGACCTAAAAAAAAGCTTAGTCAAAAAGTGTCTAAAGGGGTAGCTCTCTCCGGATCTGCGCTAGGCTGGCACAGAAAAAGAAAGAATTGACGTCAGCGCGCAGGGTGGTGTCTAAATAGACACCGCAACGTCATCCCGGCGAACATAATGCCGACGACGGACGCAGAGTAGACCGACGCCACCCACTGATGTGCAGGGGTACTGCTAAGAAAGAAAAAAAAAATATACGAATCCGGTCTGACGTCTCGGGGTAATTCTAAGGTAAGGAATCTATAGCTAACAGTCTCTTTCAGATCATAGAAACAATCCAAGTGATCATGCACGAAAGGAAGGTAAGCGCCCTTGCCTCCTGAACATGAAAGAAGCAACATTAATGCCAAAGCGGTCTCACCTCTATATGAGTGGCCCAATCACTGAAACAAACCCTTAGAAATGACGATACAAAAGGCTGAAGGGCAAGGTGCCAGAATGCTGGCACCGCCCGGTGAAGAAGCCTCAAATGAATTAGGTCCTTAACAGAACAAAAGAAATACATGCTGCAAGAAATAATACAAGTATTTACATTTTGAATTAAATAGGTTTTAAACATTACATAAGCTACTGATTTATATATGGATACACATAGGTAGTATGCCCCATGTAATACAAAGTTACTTCTATCAATAGTCAAGAAAGCGAGCAGCAGATGTGACGTTTTAAAATAAACAGATCTGCGAACAGATAGATAAAATAAAAGAATACATAGCCTAATCGTTTAATAAATATAGCAGCACACAACTCTGTTAGAAAACAGTTTCATTAAAGTGCAAGGTGCAATGCCAATCACATATAAAAAAGAATGGTCAAGAATAAAAACCAACTCTAAAAATCGTGAAAGATAGGCATAAGAAGAAAGGAATGGGAATTTAGATAATTGCCCACATTCAACACATAGTGTGTCACACTAAAAAGCAAGAACCAAAAAGAGACACCCCGTCTGTGATTTAAATCAGAATACTCTTCCATTTTTGGGAGAATTATGATTAACAATGTTGTGTTAATGCCTCTGAAGCTGCGACAGGAATTGCATTCCCGAAATCGCAGCAAACCTCCACAGCCATGTACTACATAGGTAAGACAAAGGAAGGAGAGAAACAAGTGCATATTTACCACTAGCTCCTTGCAGCCTAAAATCTGTGTGAATAGCACTGCAAGTAATGGAATCCCAAGTCAACAGGTGTTAGGTAAATGACCCAGCGGGGACGAGTCAGGGGTGGGTTTCAAAAGCTTTTTAATGGCATGCCCGACACAGACATTGCAACAGGTGTGGTTTGCACACTCACATGCTGCACTGCATTGTGATAGATACAGTGAATACTCACATTTAAATTACTTTAGCAGTCAATATGTTATCACACCAACTTGTGCAGCACGCTATCAGAACCCTTTTCAGAGGACCATGGGGCAAGCTGGAGCCACTGGGCACAACCGTGGGAGTTGAGGACTTTTTATCCTGACAAGCCCGTGCCCGATCTACTATGAATCCTGAGCAACTGGGCCAAGTACCCCTTTAGCACTTGACTCTCAGGAATTGTGTGGTGCAAGCAGTCCATGCCTCCCTCTGCATGCAGGTGTGGATTCTGGGGAGCGAACACAGGCTCACAACTCAAAATGCATGCAGCAGCTGCAACTCATTATTATCCAGCCAAATACACACTTTTATGAAAAGACAGAAGTATTTTATTTCTACTGCAATGAACAGAAAGGAAAAATATGACATTCACAAACTACTACACAGTCCCCCTGAGGTCAGGGCTCTAGTGTGTCTTTGGGTGGCGAGCTGAGTCCCATTACCTCATCGCTCCTCGCTCCTAGAGATACTGGTTATTACCCATTCCCCATAGCCAAATCGAGGGCAAGGCACACTGGTAGTCTGAGTCTCAAGAGACCGCTCTGACTCTATTTTAAAGTCAACAGTGCAGGAGCATTAACTAGCAAGCAAGTTTCCGTGGGGCAGATTGGCCCGAAATCAGTCTTACCCGCACCTGAATACTTTGTGGCATATTTATGAGAGGCTTGCATCACGTTTGCACCATGCAAAGTGGTACATGCATGACACCAATCTCAAATAAGGCAACGCAGTGCAAATCGCTACGTTGCCTTACTGTGCCAGAGAGAGGCATTCCATCAGCGTTGCAGTGGGCGTCCCCACGAAACTCCCATGTATTTTGACGCATTCCCAGATTTACAAAGACTTGTAAACCTGGGAACGTGCCAAAATCTTAAGCAACCACAGGTGAGGCGTAACACAGATAAATATCTTTATTTCTCCTCATTGTTTCATCTTTCTAAGTATGCTGCATTCTGCAGCACACATAGAAAGAGGAAAAAGCCTGAGTGCTGTGTTTCATGTTCTCCGTGTAGGCTGTATTGCAGCCTGCGTGGAGGAATTGCAAAGTGTACATTAATGTTTGGCTGCCCCTAGAGGGCCGGCTAACCATTCATGCACACTTGGCAAACCACTCCTGCCCTGTCCTGCTCGGAGAGCAGAGTAGCCCCGCCCGCCCGCAAAGAAGCTGGAAACAATAAAATGATCATAACAAGTTATTATAATTTTATTTTTCCTTTCGTCACACTGCTTAGAAGCAGTGGGGTGATGCTCCTCCGCCTTATCCATCGGAGCCGCCACTGATACAGTGTCACTGTATCCTCTCTGTACACGGGCTTCGACTGTTCTGCACAGCAAAGTCCTCAGACGTGGCCCCTCCAGCACAGCGAAGTCCTTGGTGAAGGCCCCTCCGGGCATATGGGGTTGGGACTCACCACTGAACACGAGCTACGGCCGTCAGCACCACAATCTTCTCGCAGCGGCCTCTCCTGGTATATGTGTCCACAGCTCCTCACTATGCACGGGCTTCGGCCCGATCCGTGAAGCGATGCACATGGCTCAATTCACAGTGGCCCGTTTCTGAAATACGAGAGTCCCCGACTTCGTCCTGCACATTGGCAACGGCCTGATGAGTGCAGCAGCTGTCACCTGGCAAAAAGAGTCCACTAAACAGGGCTCTCCATTGGACCTTGCTCCCTCCAATGCTCTACAAAAGTGGTATGCAGTTCCTAATGTAAAAAGCAGGAGATAGTGTGCTTTTTTATGGGCTCCGCACGTCGGTGTGGAGTCACAGAAGTGGGGAGAAGGAACTTCTCCTATCGGAAAAAGACCCTCACACACCCAGCCAGCTAGGTGTCTTGCTTCATCATCGGGTCTGCTTCTTATCGGGTCGGCGCTGCAATACCCGATCGGCACCCGAGATGGGGCTTTCTTGTCGGAGATCTTTATTCCATATGCCAGTGGGTGAAGTGCATGTGAGGGCCCTAGATCAGTGTAGGTGATAGTGATGTGTAGGGAAGTGGAGTAAAATAGGGGAGGTGGTCCACTCAAGATAATTTTAATGAACGTGGCCCCTACCCTAGTTAAAAGTAAAACAAGGCGCGTATCTCCACTCTAAGGATGTGAAGTTTATGCGCTTGTAGAGAAGGTCAACATGTTTCTTGCCCATTAATCTATTGCTCTCTTCTTTCTCACATGGCAAATTGGTTTTGACAAGCAGGCAGGCACTGGTGCTACAGCCTCCAGGGCAAGTGGTTTTGGATTCCCTGGTGGCCTCTCACCCAGCAGAGAGATTACAGGCCTTGGCTCCCAGTCCTGGTCACAGAAAGAAAGATCTTCCCCAGCCCCTCCCCCACACAGCCCATCTGGCAGGTTGGCTTATTGCAATTTTTGGGGTCTCAAGCTCCCCTTCTCATAGTCAATTTCCAGACACCAAATGTGATTTAAAGTCAGATTCTTTGATGTTGGGGCTCTGAATCTTTTGAGGAACCCACTCCTCTGCCCTCAATTTCTCTTGAAAGCAGTATGTCACAGCAGGAGTGGCTTCAAAGCTGACAGCCCCACAACACAATCCATGGGAGTGACTTGAGCTCACAACTGGATGTTAGCGACAACTGATATGTGTATCAAACGTTTAGCCCAGGGCCCCAGTCCTCCTCTTTATGATTCTCTTATCAGCCCCATATCCTTCTTGAGATGTGCCCTGCTCCTTCCTTGTACCTTTTTGTGTGTACAGGAGAAGCCTGGCTCTCCCCTTTTCAGTGTGTGTCCCACACAGCTTACAGGACTGTAGCTATTCACAAATATGTCTAGTGGAATTACTCTACCTCCATTCCATGTTTCACCATGCAGGCCTGGGTCTCCCGAAATGGAACCCAAGGCCTTCCATGTATTGTACCATTAACAGGCACACATACACTCATTGAATGCATACAACCTACACACATTGCACAACACTGTATCCTACATGTACGGCAACACTCATGGGCACCCGTACATCCAGTATATACATTAACATGCATGCACTGCACAGCACTGTATCCTTCTTCTACTGTACCACTCATAGTGCCACATACATCCAGCACATGCATTCAGCATGCATGCACTGCACAGTACTGCATTATCCCTGTATTGTACCCTTCCTAGGCACACATACACCCAGTGCAGATACTCCACTCATGTGCTGAGCAGCACTACACACAAAACCGATGGAGGTCAGGGGTGACTTAAGCACACAGCAGCATAACTTTATCTGAGTGAGCCTGTACTCCTCCCTCCTGTGACACAGGTTAAAAAAGACCTGTTCACTCCTACTAATCACTTTGTGTTATGCTGCCACTACCATGCTGCTTAATGTCTGGTGAAGGCAGTAGCCATCATCTTCTATGAGGGTAGCACTTTGGGCACCGCTCCCTGTCCAAAAGGACAACAATCTGTGAGACAGGCCTATGTCATGGCGCACACACACAATCAATGTTTGCCTATGACAACATAAATCTGCATAAGGGATCCAGATGTCAGTACAGTTGGGGCCCTCAGGACAGAGATGCACATCCATTACCATGTGGAGGACTTTACTGTCCCAAAATAAGCATTCAACCAACTGACCTAATTCACCAATTCCACCAAGGTAGAGTATTACAGAGAGAACATAAGAGTAAGGAAAGAAAACACCTTGGAAGAACCGTGGACCCAACAGGCCCCAATCACAAATGGTATCAGTTCAAGCCAGTAGAAAATCAAGGTCTCCCAGGAAGGGAGGTCATGCTTTTGAACTTGTATTGCCAGGTCCTAGACTGGGAAGTATTACTTCTCAGTAATTGTTCAGAATATTACACTACTCGAACATTCAAAATGATGTATAGACCTGTGGACAAACAATATAGGACAACTAAGTTATTGGATCCAACCAGCTGGCCCAGGCCCAAGAGTCGTACACCTGGGTCCAGATAAACTAAAATGTTATGCAATGCAGCAAGACAACTTGTTGTACTTCGCTGTTCTGAGTGACGGGGATAGAGCAGGAATGCACCATATCTACTGAGCTATGACACATTCTTGCTCTCTCCCTGAGCTGTCACACTGAGTGGAGCCTAGCACCAATGCAGGGAAAATTGTGTCATGGTACATGGGTGCCTGCGTTACTGGCAGGATTGTTTTAGTGCACGAAGAGATACCTTCCAGCAAAAAGCAATCCTCAGAGGCATTTTCTTCTTTGTATGTGTGCCGCAGAATAGAACATAGAATAGCACATAGAAATAGGAAATAACGAGGCGAAATAAACATGTTTCTCATATTTAAGCCACTGTTGGGCAAGCATTTTGACATTTTCCCAGCCTACTATTCTTAGCAAATCTGAGAATGTTCTAAAATCCATGGATGGCTGCATGTGAACACCCACACTCCACCCATGGAACGTCTTCCCAACTCTGAGTAACGCAAGGCAGTGACTTGCTCTGCATCGCGTTTCCCTAGATTTAGTAAGCCACGCAAGGTGGCTTTGCGTGGCCCAGTAAATCTGACTTTGGGGCTTGCATTGCCTTACGTTACGTGAAGTGACACGTTGGCAACGCAAGCCCTGGTAAACCTGGGCCCTGGTCCTTTAGGACACAAGGGCATCCGAGTCTAGCCTAAAAAAATATATCTACCAATCAATCAATCAATCATGGAATTTATATCGCGCACTACTCACCCGGAAGGGTCTCAAGGCGCTTGGGGGAGGGGGTCTGCTACTGCTCGAACAGCCAGGTCTTGAGCTGTTTCCTGAAGGCGAGGTGGTCCTGGGTCAGCCGCAGGTGGACGGGCAGGGAGTTCCATGTCTTGGCCACCAGGTAGGAGAAGGATCTTCCTCCGGCAGTGGCTCTCTGGATGCGAGGGACGACGGCGAGGGCGAGGTTCGCGGATCGTAGCTGTCGGGTGGGCGTGTAGAAGGTCAGGCGGTCGTTGAGGTACCTTGGGCCCAGGTCGTGGAGGGATTTGTGTGCGTGGGTGAGGAGTCTGAACGTGATCCTCTTGTTGACAGGGAGCCAGTGCAGGTCTCTCAGGTGGCTCGAGATGTGGCTGCGTCGGGGGGCGTCCAGGATGAGACGGGCGGAGGCGTTCTGGATACGCTGAAGTCTTTCTGAAGCTTGGCTGTTGTACCGGCGTAGAGGGTGTTTCCGTAGTCTAGTCTGCTGGTGACGAAGGCCTGGGTGACAGTCTTCCTGGTCTCGGTCGGGATCCATCTGAAGATCTTGCGGAGCATGCGAAGTTGTGGAAGCAAGATGAGGAGACGGCGTTGACTTGTCTGGTCATCGATAGGGAGGAGTCCAGGATGACGCCCAAGTTGCGTGCGTGGTCCGTTGGCTTGGGTGCGGTGCCCAGGGCCGGGGGCCACCGGGAGTCGTCCCATGCGGAGGGCGACGGTCCCAGGATGAGGACTTCTGTCTTGTCCGTGTTCAACTTCAGGCGGCTGATGTTCATCCATTCGGCGACATCTTTCATCCCTTCGTGTAGGTCGGCTTTGGCGGTGTCGGGGTCTCTGGTGAGGGAGAGAATCAGCTGGGTGTCATCGGCGTAGGAAATGATGTTGAGGTTGTGTTGGCGTGCAATGGCAGCGAGGGGTTTCATGTAGATGTTGAAGAGAGTGGGGCTGAGCGACGATCCTTGCGGGACGCCGCAGATGACTTCGGTGGCCTCAGAGCGGAACGGAGGGAGGCGTACTCTCTGTGTTCTGCCGGAGAGGTATGAGATGATCCATTCCAGAGCAATCCCCTGGATGCCGGTGTCGTTGAGGCGTTGGACTAGGGTGCGGTGGCAGACAGTGTCAAATGCTGCGGAGAGGTCAAGGAGGATGAGTGCCGCTGTTTCACCTTTGTCGAGCAGGGCTCGGATGTCGTCGGTGGCTGCGATGAGGGCGGTCTCGGTGCTGTGGTTGGCTCTGAATCCGGATTGCGATGGGTCGAGGGATCCGTTCGTCTCGAGGAAGGCGGCCAGCTGCTTGTTGACGACCTTCTCGATGACTTTGGCAGGGAATGGAAGGAGCGAGATTGAGCGGAAGTTCTTGAGGTCGGTCGGGTCCGCTGTTGGTTTTTTCAGTAGTGCGCTGAGCTCGGCGTGCTTCCAGCTCTCCGGGAAGGTGGCTGTGTCGAAGGAGGCGTTGATGATGTCTCGGAGGTGGGGTGCGATGGTAGAGGCGGCCTTGTTGAAGACATGGCGGGGGCATTGGTCGGTCGGAGATCCGGAGTGGATGGTGTTCATCATGCGTGTCGTGTCTTCGGGGGTCACTTTGGTCCATGTCTGGAGGATAGCGGCGCGGTGCGTAGGTTCGGTCGATGGGTGCGGGGGTGGAGCGCCGAAACTGTTGTGGATGTCGGCGATCTTGCGGTGGAAGTACGAGGCGAGGGAGTCTCAGAGGTCCTGCGAGGGAGTGATGTCATTGTTGCCGGTGCTGGGGTTGGAGAACTCCTTGACGATGTTGAAGAGCTCCTTGCTGTCATGGGCGTTCTTGTCCAGTCATTCCTTCAAAGATTTCTTCTTGGTGGTGCGGATGAGCTGGTGATGTCTGCGGGTGGCGAGTTTGAGGGCGGTCATGTTGTCGGTGGTCTTGTCGAGGAGCCAGGCCTTCTCGAGGGTGCGGCAGGCCTTCTTGGAGTCCTTGAGTTCGTCGGAGAACCAGGGGGCCTTCTTGCTTCTGGGCCTGGTGAGTGGGTTCTTCAGTGGGGCGAGGTCGTTGGCACAGGAGGTCAGCCATTGCGTGAGGTCGAAGGCTGCTGTGTTAGGGTCCGTTGTCCTGACCGGTGGGTTCTGGCTGAGGGAGGTGGTGAGCTGGTCGACGGTGATCTTGCTCCAGTTTCTGTGGGGAACCTGCTTCGGGTGGTGGTGGACCGTGTTCTTCTTGAAGCTGAAGTGGACGCAGCTGTGGTCAGTCCAGTGGAGTCCGGTGCAGTGGCTGAAGGTGACGTGCTTGCTGGATGAGAAGAGGGGGTCGAGCTTGTGGCCGGCATAGTGGGTGGGGGTGTTGACCAGTTGCTGGAGTCAGAGGTTGGCGAGGTTGTCCAGCAGGGTGGTCGTGTTGCGGTCGTTGTTGTTCTCCAGGTGGAAGTTGAGGTCCCCGAGGAGGATGTAGTCGGCGGAGGGGAGGGCGTGAGGGCTAATGAAGTCCGTGATGTCTTCGCAGAACTGTGCGCGTGGTCCCGGGGGTCTGTAGATGAGGGTGCCTCTGAGGGTAGTCTTGGGGTCGGTGTGGATCTGGAAGTGCAGGTATTCGGCGGTGTTGAATGCGTCGGTGGAGTCAGTCGAGATGCGAATGGTGCTTTTGTGAGCGATGGCGATGCCCCCTCCGGTCTGGTTGTTGCGATCCCTCCTGATGATCTTGTAGCCGTCCGGGATGGCTATGGCGATGTCGGGGGCTGAGGAGTCGTTCATCCAGGTTTCCGTGAGGAAGGCGACGTCTGGAGATGCGGTGTCGAGGAGGTTCCAGAGTTCCACGGCATGTCTGTGGACGGAGCGGGTGTTGATCAGGATGCACTTGAGGTGGTTGCTGTTGTCCGTCTTGGTGGGCGTGGTGCTTGTTTGGAGGCAGGAGAAGTTGCAGGATCGGCAGACGAAGGATCCATGGGTGCGTCACGGGGACGCTCAGTAGCATCCGGGGGCTCGGGCGGTTTTGAGTGCGATGAGCGTAGCGAAGTCGTAGGTCCTGCGGGGGGGCCAGGGGGTCTGGCGCTGGGCGCGGTCCAGGCGCGGACGGGCGCAGACGGGCTTACCTGTGGCGCACCTTCGGCGCTCAATCGGCGCTCCCGCTGCGCGCGTCCGCTGCGCGGTCGCTGAGGGGGCGTCATAAATAAGGAGCCGGGAGGGAGGGTCAGCTGGGAGCGGGTTGTCCAATGGGCAGTGAGGGGAGGCGGGACTGCAGGCGGAGGCGGGAGCAGGAAGGAGGAGAGCGGGTCAGTGGCGGCGGAAACGGCGGGAAAAACGGAGCTGAAGTGACCGGGGCAGTGTCGGAGGTCAGCGGGCGAGGAGGGGCAGCAGCGGCAGGAAAGCGACAGGCGGAACCTGAGAAGCAGCAGGCAGCAGGCAGGAGGCGGCAGCGGCGGCGGCGTGAAACCAGGTAAGTGGCGTCAGGCGGTAGTAACAGGGTGGGCAGGTGCCAGGCAGCGACAGGTAGGCAGAGCAGTGGAGAGGAGCGACCGGCTGTGGGGGCACAGGGGTCACACTGACCAGCCCGCTACTGTCCCCTTAAATAAGGAGCCGGGAGGGAGGGTCAGCTGGGAGGCGGGAGCGGGTTGTCCAATGGGCAGTGAGGGGAGGCGTCCACAATTTGTACAGCCAGATCCAAGTTCAATTTAAACTTTGAAACCTGAAAGGTCACTGAGCATGTATCACGGGTACAAAAGAGATGAGCTATAAAGAACGAGAATGATCTTGGGGTCCTATTCTTGGGAGTATTCGTCGTCAGCAGAGCGGCAGCCAGTCCTGCATGGCCCCGGCTCGTGTATACGGACAGCCAACGGGGCCCCGGTAATGGAGCAGACAAGAGATCCAATTTCCTGAGAAACGTCTCAAAGTGGGCTGTAGAGGTACGCCAAGAAACTAAACACGAAAAGGATATGGGAGAGGTGGGCGCTTTTGACTTCCAGCAAGATGCAGCCAGTCGGCAATAACCCTGAAAGAATAACAAGCAACTGTGGCCTTCTGGGGTAGCCCCCTTCTCTCCCCCCAATGTTACCTGGAGCTGGGGAGGAGCGGGTCCACGGCAGATGTGCGGGTAGACAAAGGTCGAGGACACTGGGGCATACATAGGCTGTCCTTATGCATTTTAGCCTCTTGAGTTTTTTAATTATTTCATGATGGTTTTAAACTCTTTTGATTCTCCGTTTTGTGAATGCTTTGCACATGTGCTACTGCTGAGCAACTTTGGCTCTAGGCTAATAGACGTAGAGGTTTGGCCTTGTGAGATGAGATAACTACACGAAACGCTAGGACTACGTCGTCAGGCAGTGCTGCGATAATGTGCGCGCTACATGAAGGCATCTTTGTTCGTTAATAGGTATACTGCACTTTCTTTTATACAAATACTGTCTGGGGTGAAGCTCTAGAAAAAACTATTGCCTGCTTACAGCAATGTTAGATATACGTGTAGATCCCTACCGAATTGCGTTTTAACTCGTGGTTGCTGTACTGATGAGAAGTAGCTTGATGTGACCATATGAAAGCAAGACTAAGGCTGTTGTTTATTGACACGTTTTGAGCTAGACTGGAGTGATGAATCGCATGTTCAGCACCATGGAGAGGGTTACCACACAGACACTGGGCCCAGTCACAAAGATGTTGCTATGAGGAAGTGGAGTTACTCTTGTGGTACCCCTGGATTAAGAGGGGATTCTGGGAGAATGCCTGGAGTGCTACAAAAGTAAGTGACGGCAAAATCCTTGTGACTCGGGCCCATAGTTCTTAAAATACTTCCGGGTGAGGCCCTGCTCAGGAGAAAGTGAGGAGCTGCTCAGTGGCTTTGCTTTGCAACGAGAGAGAGAGAGAGAGAGAAAGTGAAGCAGCAGAGAGCAAGAAAGATCCCGAAGGGGGAGTGGAGCGCCAGAAAAAGAGAGAGAGCATGAAGGCGCGAGACAGAGAGCGTCAGAAAGAGTGTGTGTGAGGGAGCGGGAGAAAGGGGTCGCGAGTACAGGAAAGAGAGAGAAAGAAGGGGAAAGACATTGAGCTGAAGGGGAAAGACATTGAGCTGAAGGGAGACAGAGAGCTCACAATAAAAGCGTGTGTGTGTGTGTTGAAGGGATGACAGCCATAGTGAGAAAATGCAGAAACGCTGTGAGTAAGGGTCATAGACAGACCTATAGGGCAAAGGACCAGTCGGAGAAATGCGAGTCAGAAAAGGGGGGGGGGGGTACTGAAAAGGGGTCAATGGGAGAGAAGGGGGTCAGAGAGGAAACAGGGGGGCGCACACACAGAGAGGGAGGGCGGGGGAGACAGAGCGAGAGAGACAATGGGTGGTGGTGAGGGGGGGGGGGTCACAGAGAGCTTGAGAGCGTTTAGGACAGAGAGAGAGAGAGCGAGTTCCAGAGAGACTGGAGGAACACAGGCGTCTCAGGGGTAAAGAGAGGCATGACCTGGGGGTACAAAGAGAGGCAGCGAGCCGGTGGTTTTTGGAGACAAGAGGAGAGTCTGTGACAAGAGAGATGCTGAAGGAGGCTGGGAAAGAGAGAGAGAGGGACGGAGTCTGGGAGAGGAGGAACGTCTGAGTCACAAAGAGACTCGGAGACACTGTGGACAGAGAGAAACAGATAAAGAGTCTGAGGCCACAGAGTGTCTGAGAAATAGAGAGAGCCTGCGTACTGATGTCTGCGGCACGCAGAATCTGAGACGGACTGGGGGACGAGGGAAAGAGTGTGAGAGAGTGTCTGGGATATGGAGAAAGTCTAAGGCGCCGAGAGTGAGAGACAGGCCGGGGATGGAGAGTCTGAGAGATGAGGAGCGCCTGCGACAGAGAGAGTCTGAGACAAGCTAGATGAAGATATACATTGGGACCTGGAGAGGGAGAGACGGGAGAGAGAGAGGGGAGAGAGGGGAGAGAGAGAGAGAGAGAGGAGAGAGAGAGAGGGGAGAGAGAGAGACAGTCTGAGGAGCAGAGTCCAACAGCGACAGGGCAAGGAGCGAGAGAGACAGTCTGAGAGATGAGAAGCGCCTGTTACAGATAGTCTGAGGCAAGGTAGGTGAAAATATAAACTGCGACTTGGAGAGAGAGTCTGAGCGATGGAGGACGTCTGAGGCACAGAGAGTCTGAAACAGACTGGGCAAAGAGCGAGAGACAGGCCATGGATAAAGAGTTGGAGAGACGAGGAGCGCCTGCGGCAGAGAGTCTGAAACAGACAGAACGCAAGAGGCTGGGGAACGAGTCTGAGGTACACAGAGTCTGAGACACTGTGGGCAGAAAACGAGAGAAAAGGAGGTAAAGAGTCTGAGGCAAAGAGCCTGTCTGAAAAAATGGAGTGCGCGCACTGAAGTACAGAGTGTGAGACACTGGGAGAAAAGAGACAGGAAGTCTGAGACACAGAGTGTCAGAGATAGACTATGGGAAGACAGAGGGGCTGAGCAATAAAGACTTAGGCACAGAGTGTCAGAGACAGACTGGGGGAGACAGAGGGACTGGGAGATGAAGTCTGAGGCACAGAGTGTCAGAGACAGACTGGGGAAGAGAGAGAGGCTGTCAGATGACGTCTGAGGCACAGAGTGTCAGAGACAGATGGACTGGGAGATGAAGTCAGGCACAGAGTGTCACAGACAGAGGGACTGGGAGATAAAGTCTGAGGGCCAGAGTGTCACAAACAGAGGGACTGGGAGATACAGTCTGAGGGACAGAGTGTCGGAGACAGAGGGATTGTGAGATAAAGTCTGAGGTACAGAGTGTAAGAAACAGTATGGGGAAGAGAGAGGGACTGGGAGATGAAGTCTGAGGCACAGAGTGTCGGAGACAGACTGGGGAAGAGAGAGGGACTAGGAGATAACGTCTGAGGCACAAAGTGTCAGAGACAGATAGACTGGGAGATGAAGAGTGAGGCACAGAGTGTCAGAAACAGTCTGGGGAAGAGAGAGGGACTGCAGATGAAGTCTGAGGCACAGAGTGTCAGAGACAGATGGACTGGGGGATAAAGTCTGAGGCACAGTGTGTCAGAGACAGTCTGGGGAAGAGAGAGGGACTGGGAGATGAAGAGTGAGGCACAGTGTCAGAGACAGATAGACTGGGAGATGAAGAGTGAGGCACAGAGTGTCAGAGACAGATAGACTGGGAGATGAAGAGTGAGACACAGAGTGTCAGAGACAGAGGGACTGGGAGATAAATTCTAAGGTACAGAGTGTCAGACACAGAGGGACTGGGAGATACAGTCTGAGGCACAAAGTGTCAGAGACAGACTGGGAAGGAGAGGGGGACTGGGAGATAAAGTCTAAGGCAGAGAGTGTCAGAGACAGAGTGATTAAGAGATGAAGTCTGAGGCACAGAGTGTCAGAGACAGACGGGGAAGGAGAGGGGGACTGGGAGATAAAGTCTAAGGCAGAGAGTGTCAGAGACAGAGTGACTAAGAGATGAAGTCTGAGGCACAGAGTGTCCGAGTTAGAGGGGCTGGGAGATAGCGTCGGAGACAAAGAAAGAGGGCATGAAGGGGGCTGACAGTGAAGTGAAAGACACAGACATGACTGAGAGTGGGGCTTGGAGCAGAGTCGAGGCTGACAGCACGGCGGGAGGGGCCGGTGAGGAGAGGCCGCTGTCACAATGACAGAACTCGCAGAGGAAATTAGTAACTTCATTTTCTTCCGTCCAGGGGCAGTGGCTCCCCTGGGGAGGCCGCACTAGCTCTCAGCATCATTGTGGAAGCGAGGAGGGGGAGCAAAACCTGACGGCGCGCAAGAAATAACCAGAAGGAAGGAAAGCAAGGTAAAGAAAAAAAGGCTACGTCTGCGTGAGAAGAGTAAGAGAAAGGCTAGAAACGAAATATTAGCACGTAGAGCTCTGCGCGACTTCACGAGGAGGGGGATGTGGCAGTATAAAAAAGGAAAGAAGCTGGAAAACGATAAATTACCAGTACTGAGAGCAGTGTGAGACTGAGAGGACGAAAAGGCGAGAGCGAGACAATATTAGAGTCTGAGAACACACATGAAGGGAACTGTAGCAGGATCAGAGGAGATACAACAGACTTAAACAAGGAGAATTAAACTAGAGAGACCATAGAAAGGAGTAATATCAGTCTCTCAGAGCAGACATGGAGAGAGAGAGAGAGAGAGAGAGAGAGAGAGAGAGAGAATATGAATGAATGTGTGTGCCCCCTCCCTTTCCTAACAGTAGGTATGAAACAAATGACCTATGGCATTGAAAGGAGAGAAATCAACAAAACAATAATTAAAACGTTCGAAAAAAGAAAGAACCCGGAATAAAGGGGAGAGATATAAAGAAAAACAAATTGAGAAAGAGAAAGTAAATAAGAAGGGAGGAAAAGAGGTGGGAACAAATAAATAATGACATTCAGAGAAATGGAGTGCGAGAAGAAAGAAAGAAAAAAAGAGAAAGAGGAACAAATGAAACAAAGCTAGAGAAGACCCCAAAAAATGCCCGAAGAAATTACAAAACAGGAAAGAGAGATGAAGGTAAAAAAGATGGAAGGAAGGAAAGAAAGATGTTAAGCGGGAAAGAACACGAACTAAAGATTGAAAAAGGTGACAGAAGGAAAAAAGAAACTTCAGAAAAATAAAGAGAAACGACGGAAAAATAGCGGACACGGGAATGGAGATGAAAGCAAGAAGAAACGAAGCAAAACAGAGAAGGGGGTGGGGGCAGCGTGAGTGGAGAGAACCCGTGCAGGGGTACAGTGAGAATGAGGGCCCTGTCACCAACTGGGAACGCAGGACCAGGATAACATCTCACTCAAGAGGAGTGGGCTGTGCTCCAACGTCCGTGTGAGTGAGACGGAAAGGGATGGACCAGCACGAGTGGCTACAGGAGGAAAGGACGAAAGAGAAATGGAGCAAGGAAGGACAGAGCAGGTGGGGGTGAGCGTCGGGAGATCTGGGGGCACGCGGCCGAGGGTGGAAGTCCGAGGGGAGAGGAGAAAGGCACCTGCTGCTGGTGCTGCATTTAAAGGGATGCTGCGTGCCAGGGGCGTGACCAGCCCTGACCACGCCCCCTCGATGCACTACCTGCCTGGGCTCCCCGTCCCACTGAGGGCAGGGATTGGCCGGGGGTTGGGGCCCTCCCTGCGGGCGGTGACGTCACTGC
This sequence comes from Triturus cristatus, assembly GCF_964204655.1. Lineage (NCBI taxonomy): Eukaryota > Metazoa > Chordata > Amphibia > Caudata > Salamandridae > Triturus > Triturus cristatus. Next base: position 357,718,295 of record NC_140586.1, on the reverse strand, counting down.
CGCCCTGCAGTGTGAATGAATCAAAGCTGCCCTCAGTGCTGAGCCTCCAGCTGTGAGAGCTGCAGCCCTCTTCTTCCTTTGGGGCAGGACCAGCCAGCAGCGGGGGCCCTCCACATCTGGACCGAGCAAGCCCCCCCCCAACAGCTGGACCGTGCAGGACCTCATCCACAGCTGGATACCTTGTTTTTTTGACTGAGATTTTTTTTTTAATTGACACAATATATTTCAATATACATCTATATTGTGTTCCTGAATTCCACGAGATGATGCAGAGCTCGTCTCTGGCCATTGAAGGCCCTGTCAAGGGGCTCCCGGACCTGCTGGCACTGCCGCTACCACGTAAGGCCTTTTCTTCACACTCCTTCTGTGGGGGGGGGGGGGGGGCTGGCTGGGGTGGACGGTGGTGTGTGAGGCACAGAGGGGGTGGGAGGAAGGGGCGAGAGAAGGAGGACCATACTTAAGAGGGGCGCTACCGAGAACAAAAGGGAGGGTGAGTGGGTGCAGGGCCCAGGACAGACAGGGACTAGGCAGACGCAGGCCCCAGCACCACACTGCCTCCAAGCACGGGCCCACCGCCCGAGAGGGTCTCCAGCCCTCGCGCCACAGAAGCTCCCTTCCCAGATCCGGGCTCCGTGGTACCATTCCAGAGGCCGAGCTGACCCCTCCGCCTGAAGGACAACGGCATCATGGAGCTACCACCCACTGACCACGGGCCGTGGGGAACAGGGACGAGGGCACTGTGGTACACGGGCAACGAGACACGTGCACACTGACATGAGGGGGCTCTAGAACACAGGGTCACGACTCACGAGGGCTTTCGGACTGTCATAGGGTCACTGGGGTTAGGGCACTCTGGTACACCTGGATACCAGGTCACGGGGACACTGACATGAGGGCTCTGGTACTCGGGGGCCAGAGGGCTTTCAGGCACAATGCGAGTCAGAGCATCACTGGGGAAAGGGGACTCTGGTACACATGGATACTGGGTGACGAAGGCATTGGATAATAGTGGACTGGGGGCAGGGGGCTCTAGGGGCGCGGTTCACGTGGACACTGTGCACAGGTGCACCATGGAGGGGACGCTGGCACTCCGGGATGCTGAGACACTACTCTCGGCCTTAAAACGTGTGGACTCGGATAGGGATACGTTAGGACCAGAGTATTCTGCATCGCTGGCGCACTAGTTGTGGGGATGGTTGAGCACTGGTGGATTGGTGCACTGTAATATACGGGTGCAGTGGAGCAGAGGGCACAAGCGCGCGTGCGCACCGAGACTCGTGCATTATGGCGCGGGGATCGTGGGGCGCTCTTACGATGGGATGCAGGTAGACCGGAGTCATTGGATATCCGGATACAAGCATTGCGAGACTCCAGGATGCTGGCACTGTAAACACGTGTCGTCGTGTGCACAGGGATGCTGGCGCACTAGTGCACTGGACTAGCTGCCCCACGACCAACACATACCATGCCTGGGCTCTGGATTATGTGTGAGAGAAAATAATGGCACGCTGGTGGTGCACTGAGGCGTCGGTGCAACGGGACCGAGATCACTTGTGCACTGGAACCCCTCGGGATCTGACGCTGGTCATCTGGGGCGTTGATAGGGCGACCGTGTGACAATACTATACAGATGCACAATGATACTGGCATATTAGGATGCTGGGAGACGGAATAGTGGCACACTGTGACACTGCCCCAATAGGATACTGGTGCACATGGCTGCTGGCACAACACGATCCCAGCTCACTAGAATACTTGGGTACTGCTACCTTAGGATATTGGCCACAAGTACCGTAGGATTCTGGTACTCAAACGATAGAACAGTAAGATACTAGCACACTGCAGTGCTGAATGCACATTGTGGTGACGGTATAATAGGTTAGTAGTGCTCAAGAACACTGGTACAATGGATATTAGCCCACTAGTAACGGGATTCCGGTACCCAAAAGGCTGGTCTAACAGGACATTATCCCACTAGAACACTGGTACGATGGGACAGCAGTACAGTAGGATGTAGGTACACAATTATACTGGTATGGCAGGAGACTAGACTACTGTCACTGATACACTCGGGCACCAGTACAATAAAGTACTGGTAGACGGGACACTGGTAGGCAGGTACGACGGGGTCCAGTCACATCAGTACCTCGATACACAGCAATAGTAGGACTCTGACTTCACCCTGGGATATCTGGAAAGTGATTTACCTGAGCTCAGTGGACGGTGACACGAGTTACCTTGCAGAATAATACACTGGTGTACATGTGCATGTAGGCACTGATACCCTGGGACACGCACACTTCATATGCAAGGGTCCAGGTACCCTGGGAGTCTGGAGCACTGAGACCCTAGAACACTGAGTACAAGTACAATAAAACACTAGGACCTTCCAATGAGGATACACTAGAACGCTGACGAACGAGGATACGGTCACACTAGCAATTGGAGGTCCAGGTACCCTGACATCCTTAGGCACGTGGACTCCAGCACATGTGACTGCGGGCTAACACTGGCACAGTGGGAGGGTGAGATACCGGGACACTGGTTCCCTGAATACTGGTATCCGTACACTACCACTACACGGGAAAGCTGATACTTTAGGACACTGATGCACTAGGGCTCGTAATGACATGCACTGTAGTACAATGGACTATTGGTACGTTAAGGCCCTAGAAAGCTGGGAGACTAGTACACAAGGATAGTAGGTCTACAGGTGGGTGATGAGCCGGACTCTGGGATACCGGTAATATAGGATATTGGTATACTGGATACTATTACACCAGGAGTCGGGGACACCGGTGGTACTGGCATACTATTACACCAGGAGTCGGGGACACCGGTGGTACTGGCATACTATTACACCAGGAGTCGGGGACACCAGTGATGTAAGATATTGGTATATTGGGATATGGTAATGTGGGATATTGGTATACTGGAACACTATTACACCAGGAGTCTGGCACACCCGTGATACTGGGACACTATTACACCAGGAGTCTGGGACACCGGTGGTACTGGGACACTATTACACCAGGAGTCTGGGACACCGGTGAAGTAAGATATTGGTATACTGGGATACTATTACACTGTACTATGGCTAAGGTAGAAGAACCCTTCACCTAGGCCGAAAGGGTAGAGAGGTATGCCGGATGTGGATACGTCCTCCCAAATCAAATACTAGTCACTTGAGGTATCCCAACCAGTAAATTGCATGCTCCGCACTAAACTCTTGTGGCGTCAACCGTTCATGCACGACGAAGGAAACAATTCTTTTGTTAAATAACCCACACACCCCCTTAGTAGTGACATGCTTCATCATCAGGTTCACCGTACATCTATTATACCAGGAGTCTGGGATATAGGTGATGTAGAATATTGGGATACTGGGAAACTATTACACCAGGAGTCTGGGACACCGGTGATGTAGGATATCGGTATACTGGAATGTTATTATACTAGGGGTCTGAGATACTGGTGATCAGGGATATGGTAATGTAGGATATTCATATACTGGGATACTATTACACCAGGAGTCTAGGACACCGGTGATGAAGGATATTGGTATACTGGGATACTATTACATCTGGCATCTGGTATACCGGTGATGTGGGATATTGGTATACTGGGATATGGTAATGTAGGATATGGTATACTGGGACACTATTACACCAGTAGTCTGGGATACCGGTAATATAGGATATTGGTATACTGGGATGCTATTACACCATGGGTCTGGGACACCGGTGATGTAGGATATTGGTATACTAGAATGCTATTATACTAGGAGTCTGGGATACTGGTGATATTGGTATACTGGGATACTATTACACCTGGAGTCTGGGACACCGGTGATGTAGGATATTGGAATACTGGGATACTATTACATCTGGCATCTGGGATAAAGGTGATGTGGGGTATTGGTATACTCGGATATGGTAATGTAGGATATTAGTATACTGGGATACTATTACACCTGGAGTCTGGGACACCGGTGATGTAGGATATTGGAATACTGGGATACTATTACATCTGGGATAAAGGTGATGTGGGGTATTGGTATACTGGGATATGGTAATGTAGGATATTCGTATACTGGGATACTATTACACCAGGAGTCTGGGACATCGGTGATGTAGGATATTGGTATAATGGGATACTATTACACCAGGAGTCTGTGACACCGGTGATGTAGGATATTGGTACATTGGGATACTATTACACCAGGGGTCTGAGACACCGGTAATGTAGGATATTGGTATACTGGAATGCTATTATACTAGGGGTCTGGGATACTGGTGATGTGGGATATTGGCATGCAGGGATACTATTACATCTGGAGTCTGGGATACCGGTAATATAGGATATTGGTATACTGGGATGCTATTACACCAGGAGTCTGGGACACCGGTGATGTAGGATATTGGTATACTAGAATGCTATTATACTAGGGGTCTGGGATAATGGTGATGTGGGATATTGGCATGCAGGGATACTATTACATCTGGAGTCTGGGATACAGGTGATGTGCGATACTGGTATACTGTTACACCAGGAGTCTGGGATTCTGGTAATATAGGATATTGATATACACGGGTACTGGTACACCAGGAGTCTGGGATTCTGGTAATATAGAATATTGATATACCCGGGTACTGGTACACCAGGAGTCTGGGATTCTGGTAATATAGGATATTAATATACCCAGGTACTGGTACACCAGGAGTCTGGGATACTGGTAATGTAGGATATTGGTATACTGGTACACCAGGAGCCTAGGATACTGGTAATGTAGGATATTGGTATACTGGGATACTATTACATCAGACGTCTCATGATACTGGTTATGTGGGATTTTGGTATACTGGGCTAAGGTAATGTAGGATATTGGTATACTGGGATACTATTACACCAGGAGTCTGGGATACCGGTGAGGTAGGATATCGGTATACTGGGGTATATTACATCAGAAGTCTGGGATACAGGTGATGTGGGATATTGGTGTATTGGGATACTATTACATCAGGAGGCTGGGATTCTGGGACTAGGATACTGATACACTAGGTCCATAGAATACTGGTGCAAATGGACTGGCACTGTTCCATACATTTACACTGGAGACTCTGGGATTATGAGTATATATACATCATAGTGGTAGACTGGGATTCTCATTGCCCTGAGGCTAGAAACTACTTGGACACTGAACCTCTGGGACAGTGGCACTAGGCAATACTTTCACAGTGGGATACTTCCTCTCAGCGTGTGTATCCTAGTCCCATCCAATCGATCTTTTTTCCAATCTAATGGGACTAGGATACACACATCGTGAGGCTGCTCAAAAGGAGTCCAGTTATATAACCGGAAAATAAATAGAAAGGAAGAATTTTGAGGAGGAGGATAAAGCAAATTGCCCCGATGAAGACCCTATTAAGGATGAAACGCGTTGGTTGGGTCTGTTTTAAGTGTTATGGAATTGGATACTTAAGAAAAAGAACTTTATGGAAAAAGACACCAACGTCTTCAGGAAATTAATTGAAAAACGTGATCTGGAAAGGAATTGAAAACAAAAGAGTGATTACAGATACAAGCAATGGGAATTGGAAAGTTCAGTGCGAACAAGGAAATTAGTTGTCCTGCTATTGTGAAAACAGCAGTACACTAGTATCAGTTATAGGGGGAATAAACAATACTAGGACACACTGACTAATTTAATTATTCTTATTTTGACATTATTATTCACATTATGGGTTGCCTCGTTATCGATAAAGTTAAGATTGTTCAAACAATATTGATTACATTTTTTTCATCCATATTCTGAGCAAATATGTTGCCATATTGGTACACCATGACTCTGGGATACCGGCCTATAGGATACTTGTGCATGCTAACTCTCAGTACTGTCACTGTGGCACATTAGGATCAAGTGATACTGAAACACAGCTGATATCGGGCTACAAGGTACTGCTATGCACATATACTGGGGCTATATAGTTCTTGTATCCCAGGGCTGGTGAATACTGGGATTATAGGGAAAATGTGCACCAGGGACACCGGGTATTATAGCATACTAAAACAACAGGATGCAGCTAAAACAGGACTATGGGAACAGGCTATATGTGGAAGTTCTACATGCTAACTCTGGGTACTGGCACTGAGGCAAACAGGGATAAAGCGATAATGACACACACGGATATCTTGGCTACAAGATAGTGCTAAGCAAGGTATTCTTGGACTATATCGTTCTTGGACCCTGGGGATGCAGATATTGGTATTATAGGATAATTGTGCTCCAGGGACACTGGTATTACAGCATACCAAGACTACAGGATGGAGCTAAAACAGGGCTCTGGGTACAGGTGTAGGGTACTTGTACACCGGTTTTCTGTGACACTGGGCACTATAAGATTCTTGTACACCGGGGTTCTAGGATACTGGCACTACATGATACTGGAACATCAGGGATACTGGCACATCAGGGATATCAGCACTGTGTGACATTGGCACATCAGGGATACTGGCACATCAGGGATACTGGCACATCAGAGATAGTAGCACTGTGTGACATTGGTACATCAGGGATACTGGTACATCAGGGATACTGGCACTACGTGATACTGGCACATCCGGGATACTGGCACATCAGGGATACTGGCACATCAGGGATAGTAGCACTGTGTGACATTGGTACATCAGGGATACTGGTACATCAGGGATACTGGCACTACGTGATACTGGCACATCAGGGATACTGGCACATCAGGGATACTGGCACATCAGGGATAGTGGCACATCAGGGATACTGGCACATCAGGGATACTGGCACATCAGGGATACTGGCACATCAGGGATATTAGGACTGTGTGACATTGGTACATCAGGGATACTGGTACATCAGGGATACTGGCACATCAGGGATATTAGGACTGTGTGACATTGGTACAGCAGGGATACTGGCCCATCAGGGATACTGACATCAGGGATATTAGTACTGTGTGGCATTGGTACATCAGGGATACTGGTACATCAGGGATACTGGCACATCAGGGATATTAGGACTGTGTGACATTGGTACAGCAGGGATACTGGCACATCAGGGATATTAGGACTGTGTGACATTGGTACATCAGGGATACTAGTACATCAGGGATACTGACATCAGGGATATTAGCACTGTGTGGCATTGGTACATCAGGGATACTGGTACATCAGGGATACTGGCACTACGTGATACTGGCACATCCGGGATACTGGCACATCAGGGATACTGGCACTACGTGATAGTGGCACATCAGGGATACTGGCACATCAGGGATACTGGCACATCCGGGATACTGGCACATCAGGGATACTGGCACATCAGGGATATTAGGACTGTGTGACATTGGTACAGCAGGGATACTGGCACATCAGGGATACTAACATCAGGGATATTAGCACTGTGTGACATTGGTACATCAGGGATACTGGTACATCAGGGATACTGGCACATCAGGGATATTAGGACTGTGTGACATTGGTACATCAGGGATACTAGTACATCAGGGATACTGACATCAGGGATACTGGCACATCAGGGATATTAGGACTGTGTGACATTGGTACAGCAGGGATGCTGGCACATCAGGGATACTGGCACATCAGGGATATTAGGACTGTGTGACATTGGTACATCAGGGATACTAGTACATCAGGGATACTAACATCAGGGATACTGGCACATCAGGGATATTAGGACTGTGTGACATTGGTACATCAGGGATACTGGTACATCAGGGATACTGGCACATCAGGGATATTAGGACTGTGTGACATTGGTACATCAGGGATACTAGTACATCAGGGATACTGACATCAGGGATACTGGCACATCAGGGATATTAGGACTGTGTGACATTGGTACAGCAGGGATGCTGGCACATCAGGGATACTGGCACATCAGGGATACTGGCACATCAGGGATAGTGGCACATCAGGGATACTGGCACATCAGGGATACTGGCACATCAGGGATACTGGCACATCAGGGATATTAGGACTGTGTGACATTGGTACATCAGGGATACTGGTACATCAGGGATACTGGCACATCAGGGATATTAGGAATGTGTGACATTGGTACAGCAGGGATACTGGCCCATCAGGGATACTGACATCAGGGATATTAGTACTGTGTGGCATTGGTACATCAGGGATACTGGTACATCAGGGATACTGGCACATCAGGGATATTAGGACTGTGTGACATTGGTACAGCAGGGATACTGGCACATCAGGGATATTAGGACTGTGTGACATTGGTACATCAGGGATACTAGTACATCAGGGATACTGACATCAGGGATATTAGCACTGTGTGGCATTGGTACATCAGGGATACTGGTACATCAGGGATACTGGCACTACGTGATACTGGCACATCCCGGATACTGGCACATCAGGGATACTGGCACTACGTGATAGTGGCACATCAGGGATACTGGCACATCAGGGATACTGGCACATCCGGGATACTGGCACATCAGGGATACTGGCACATCAGGGATATTAGGACTGTGTGACATTGGTACAGCAGGGATACTGGCACATCAGGGATACTGACATCAGGGATATTAGCACTGTGTGACATTGGTACATCAGGGATACTGGTACATCAGGGATACTGGCACATCAGGGATATTAGGACTGTGTGACATTGGTACATCAGGGATACTAGTACATCAGGGATACTGACATCAGGGATACTGGCACATCAGGGATATTAGGACTGTGTGACATTGGTACAGCAGGGATGCTGGCACATCAGGGATACTGGCACATCAGGGATATTAGGACTGTGTGACATTGGTACATCAGGGATACTAGTACATCAGGGATACTAACATCAGGGATACTGGCACATCAGGGATATTAGGACTGTGTGACATTGGTACATCAGGGATACTGGTACATCAGGGATACTGGCACATCAGGGATATTAGGACTGTGTGACATTGGTACATCAGGGATACTAGTACATCAGGGATACTGACATCAGGGATACTGGCACATCAGGGATATTAGGACTGTGTGACATTGGTACAGCAGGGATGCTGGCACATCAGGGATACTGGCACATCAGGGATATTAGGACTGTGTGACATTGCTACATCAGGGATACTAGTACATCAGGGATACTGACATCAGGGATATTAGCACTGTGTGGCATTGGTACAGCAGGGATACTGGCACTACGAGATACAGGCACATCAGGGATACTGGCATATCAGGGATACTGGTACATCAGGGATACTGGCACTATATCATCCAGGTGTTATAAGATGCTGTTGAACACCACACTGGTTACAGGTATATGTTACTTGTAGAGCGGGATCCTAGGGTACTGGTGCTACAGTATATTGGTACGCCGAGGATTCTGGCACTATAGCATGCTAGGCTTGTAGGATGCTGACTAACCTGGACTGAGTACAGGCTATATGGGATCCTTGAACATCGGGACTCTACGGTGCTGGGGCTGTAGGATGATGGATCTACGGGTACCTGTAGACTCTAGGATGCAGGTACACCAGTGATACTGGCACTGAGGGATCCCTATGAAACTGGACCCTCGGTACGTGCCCGTTGGATGCTCGTGAACTGGGACGCTGGGCTATAGGATACATAGCAGTAGACGATGCTGATAACCCCGCACTCCTGGTGCGTGGCCACGGATGCGTGTACACTACTGGGGCTATATCCGGGATGCCCGATCAGTAGTACAGTAGGACTAGTCGATGATGATAAACCCGCACTCCTGGTGCGTGGCCACGGATGCGTGTACACTACTGGGGCCATATAGGGGGTACTGTACAGAAGCACAGTAGGACTAGTCGATGCGGATAACCCCACACCCCCGGTCCATGGCCCTGGGGCGATTGTACAAGCACTGGGATGACAGGGTACTGGTGCACAAGTTACTAGTACAGCATCGAGGTAGATGCAATGTATGAGAGCCTTGCAGTGCTTCCAGGGCACCCCGAGGGTCCAGACCCACACTGAAATGACCCGGATGTGTCTGCGACGCACTGATGTACTCACAGGCATCGAGATACAAACGCCGAAGCAGGAAGAAACAAGAAACAGTGACACCGATTATGAGAGGAAACGAATTCCCGCGCCTCCAAACCCCTCTTCCACCCTCTATGGATCCAAGGTTCCGACTGACACTGACGAGCTTAAATAGATCCAGATATTTCGATGGGGCCATGTATCACTCTATCATGTAAAGCCTCTTAAAATCCGAACAAGGGGGGTCGCTTTTAACTGGGAGGATAGACGCCTCTTACAATCAATTAGAAAAAACGTTCTGCATTTCATCCCTCTCGAAGTGCGGGTTCTTGGCAAGACAGCCGAACGATGCCGGCACCTCCCCGCACCGCTCTGTTGGGGATACTTGTGGGGGGTAAGATCTGCCCGATTTTAGGGCTAACCTACGAGGATTCAGCGGACCACATTGTGTGCTTCTACATGCTGCAATTTCTGAGCTGAATACAATTTAAAAAAAGGAACAAAACGTTATCAGATTCTTCAGTTATACCGAATTAACCTCAAAAAGCTTTAAATAGGATCTACAAATTATATTTTTTTCAAAACCACTAAATAATTAAAAAAAAGCAGTAATAAGCATTTTGAGACCACGCATTTCAATAGAACTCCTGTCCACAACACTTACAGATCAAAATTAAATAAAGAAAAATGAGTGGTCTCGCAAAAAAAGCGTGCTGGCCGCACCAACGTGAGTTATGTGCCCTTTCATGTTTCCGTCATCACCAAAGAATAGTTTCTTTCCTTGTATTTATATATTCATATTCGTTCGTTTTTTGTTTCCAACAGAATCACGTTCTTAAGAGCACGATGTTATTGATTACAGCTCAGGGTATTGTTTGTTTTTGTTTATTTTTTTGCGCAAGACTGTACAGGGCGTTGTCATTTTTTGTCACCCACACAGCGCATTGCTGTTCTCAATGATTGCTATTTTTCGTAGTATTATTGCTTTATTGTTGATTGCGTTGGGATTTTCGGCCAATTTGCTGTTAAATTGTGTTTTATTACCCACTATGTGCCGCGAGTTACAATGTGTTTTAGCGAACATCAGCAGTCACGGACATTTACCAGACAGGTATTCAGGTTTTATCCCGAACCTTATGATTAGATCATGCATTTTTGCTGCTATTGTTTTCGCCTCTGATCTCACAGAAATGCCAAAACTTCCCGTTTCTTACATTTATTTCGCGATCTTCCCGGATTCTTAATCGCTCTCCTTAGTTTACTGGCCCTTATTGGTATATCGTCTTTGCCTCCACCCCTCCCCGCGGGTCGTTCTAAACTGTTCTCTTGACCCGAGTATATATGCCACAGATCACAAGGTGAGAGAGCGGCTGGGCCGCGCGGGACGGTGTGAGTGAGCCCTTGGTCGGCAAGGATATGCTCCAATTCCAGGGCAGCAGCCAGCAGTCTCTCGGTTTGTGTGTGCGTTGGTTGTGTGTGTCTGCACACAAACAGGCACCTGTAAATGCATCGCCACGTTAGCGCCCATTTCTTTATACAAGCAGTCGGGAAGTGTATAGTTAATACTAAGAAGGCCTTCCTGGGTATAAATAGAGCTCTGTCAGCATGTGTACCGGAGCTCTCGCGCCAGCACAGACACGTGCCCGCTGCCGTACACTACTGACAGGGCGCGCGAGCGGCACACGTGTGGCAGCCCTGCTCGAAGCTCCCCACCGTGGGGATGCTGCACACGCCTCGGAGACCAGGGGAACTCTCTCGGGGGGCTCGACCGGTGCACAGCGCAGCTTCTGGCTGGGAGACATCGGATCCCCGCTAAACAGTGACGATGGGGGGGACATTTGAGCCTATTACTTTACCTTAGCAAAGTGCCACAGAGACACCGGGGTGCACTGTTGTACTCAGCCACACACGAACCTAAGAATTCCATCACGTGAAATAGTAAACATCTTCCAAAATACATATACTTCGCGTGTGTGTGAGAGTTACACTGTGTTTATTATATGTAAATATCAAAATATCACACATACCAGTGTACACAATAACTCATACGGATCTTCTACATACATGTTCTTGTACATGGATGCGATACACATTTCGGTATAAACACTTGAAGCACATCTGTGCTTCTACATTTTAATTTTTTTTCTAGAATGTGCAAACCTATATTCCTATTTTTTTGGTCTAGGATATATACAGAAACATATTCATGTGTGCAAATTATTTGTTTATTCTAGTACCTGTTAGTATATCTCGACGAGTAACTTCAACGCTGACGTAGCAGCCCTTGTAAACCGTTTGTGTTTTACCTTTATGTTCTTTGTACCCATGGATACATACGGAAGTGTGCTTGTCTACACTGTATACATGGATACATATATTTCCGTGTGTATAGATATGGGAAAGTTGGGTGCAGAGTTTCGAACCTATTTATGTACAAAACGACGGCTCTACATTTTTGTTTGTTTGCTTGTTTTTTTTGTTGCAAAGGATGGATTTACCTGCTTTGTGTATATGTGTGTGTATTCAACTTCGTTCACACATATATATATACACACATACACACATTTACATATATATCATATGTATGTAGAGCTAATATGCTATTTATCATAATTGTTGACTGTGGAAATGGGATATTTGCATCTCGTACGTCGTCATGCCCCTCCTCCCTCTACATTGGTAAACATAGCATGTTATAATTTGCGCATCATATATATGGTTTATTCCACAGCATTTTCCATGCTTAAAAAAGATAACTTAAACACATTATGTCTCAAGGGGTACAATTTGTGCAGTAGGGTAGAATCACATTGTAGAGGTCCTGTGATTTGTTTCATTGTGTGAAGTAGATGTTACTTGTGAGGCATTAAGCAGCTTTTTTGTTACGTAATTTCTGCTTTACTCTGGTACTGAAATTGGATTTTTTGGGTTTTTTTTGCCCTGTGTAATAAACGTGTGGATGTATGCTGTTTTGTACAGTTTTTAAATACCACCTGTTACCGTGCCGCAATATTTTTTACTGTTAGGATATGTACATATGTGAGAGAGAGAGATAAATATATAGAGAGATATGGATATTGGCTCGAACATCAAGACTCGTGCCAATAACCAATCAACATAATTTGAAATAATATCCCCCAGTTTTCGATCACAGCAACGCCGGGGGAGGGGGCGGGAGCGCGTGAACATATCCTGCCTCGAGGCTGCTCAGTGAGCACTGCCCCGGCGCGCGCCGTCCGAACACTCCGGCAGGATTCCGTGCTCCGTTTGCGGACCAGACTCTGCTTCGGGGGGCTGCTAATAATGCAATCCAGGATTTAAACAACTGAAAGGGTCTGTTGCTGGCAAAATGCGAGCCGCCGGTATAGTGCCCCCCGTAAGGAGCTGCACAAGGGCCTCGCAGCTCCTTTATCATGAGAAGGCGCTCTGTACTATGAAAGAGCCATTCCGTACCGGTCTTCCTCGGAGTTACCCATCATGCTTCTCCCTAGCTAGACGATCCTCGTTAGTGTATGGCGCTCGGTAAACGGGGTACACATTCGACACTGCCCCATCCTATTCTAGGCTCCCTGGCGGAGGTCCCTTTCTCCTGCTCTTCTTCCCGGGGCACTGTCACGTGCACCCACCCCTATTCTTGCCTCCATACTGGCACTCTCCCCTATGTCTGACTCTCTGGGGTTGTTTCTCCCCCTTCTATGCACGGCTCCCTGGTGGTTTAACCCCTCTTCTGTCTGTCTCTTTCGGGGGACCTCCCCTCTATGTCTGACTCTCTCCTCTATTCATGGCTCCCTGGGGGTGTCTCCCCTCTCCTTTATGCATGGCTACCAGGGTTTTTTCCCCTCCTCTATGTCTGACTCTCTCTGAGGGTCGCTCCTCTATGCATGGCTCATTGGGGGGTGTCCCCCCCTTCTATGCATGGCTCCCTGGGGCTGTCTCCCCACCCTATGTCTGACTCTCTGGGGGTGTTTCCCCACCCTGTGTCTGACTCTGGGGTTGCTTCTCCCCCTCCTATGCATGGCTCCATGGTTGTTTATCCCCTCTTGTGTCTGCCTCTTTCTGGGGGTCTATCCTCTCCTCTATGTCGGACTCTCTCTGGGGTTCTCTCCTCTATGCATGGCTCCTCACTGTCCCCCCCCCCCCCCTTCCTCTATGTATAACTCTCTCTGGGGTCTCTCCGCTCCTCTATGCATGGCTCCCTGGGGAGTGTTTCTCCCCCTTCTATGTATGGCTCCCTGGGGCTGTCTCCCCACCCTATGTCTGACTCTCTGGGGGTGTCGTCCCCCCTATGTCTGACTCTCTGGGGGTGTTTCCCCACCCTATGTCTGACTCTGGGGTTGCTTCTCCCCCTCCTATGCATGGCTCCATGGTTATTTATCCCCTCTTGTGTCTGCCTCTTTCTGGGGGTCTATCCTCTCCTCTATGTCGGACTCTCTCTGGGGTTCTCTCCTCTATGCATGGCTCCTCACTGTCCCCCCCCCCCCCTTCCTCTATGTATAACTCTCTCTGGGGTCTCCCCGCTCCTCTATGCATGGCTCCCTGGGGAGGGTTTCTCCCCCTTCTATGTATGGCTCCCTGGGGCTGTCTCCCCACCCTATGTCTGACTCTCTGGGGGTGTCGTCCCCCCTATGTCTGACTCTCTGGGGGTGTTTCCCCACCCTATGTCTGACTCTGGGGTTGCTTCTCCCCCTCCTATGCATGGCTCCATGGTTATTTATCCCCTCTTGTGTCTGCCTCTTTCTGGGGGTCTATCCTCTCCTCTATGTCGGACTCTCTCTGGGGTTCTCTCCTCTATGCATGGCTCCTCACTGTCCCCCCCCCCCCCCCTTCCTCTATGTATAACTCTCTCTGGGGTCTCTCCGCTCCTCTATGCATGGCTCCCTGGGGAGTGTTTCTCCCCCCTTCTATGTATGGCTCCCTGGGGCTGTCTCCCCACCCTATGTCTGACTCTCTAGGGGTGCCCCCCCCCCCATGTCTGACTCTCTGGGGGTGTTTCTCCCCCACCTTTATGCACGGCTCCCTGGTGGTTTATCTCCTCTATGTCTGACTCTCTCTGGGAGTATGTCCCCTCCTCTGTGCATGGCCCCTTGGGGGTGTATCCCTGTCCTCCATGTCTGACTCTCTGGGGGTGCTTCTCCCTTCCTCTAAATCTGACTCTCTGTGGGTGTCTCCTCTTCTCAATGAATGGCTCCCTGGGAGTGTCCCCCCTCCTTTATGAATGACTCTGTGGATGTCTCCCCTCCTCTATGCATGACTCTGTGGGTGTCTCCCCTTCTCTTTGCATGATTCTGAGGGTGTCTCTCTTCCTCTATGCATGACTCTGTGGGGGTCTCACCCATCCTCTATGCTGCATGGCTCCCTAGTGGTGCCTCCACTCTATGCATGACTCTGGATGCCCCTCCCCTATGTCTGGCTCCCTGGGGTGCGCCAGTTCACCTCTCTTGCCGTCTCCTCTCCCCTCCGCCCTGTGCCTCTCAGCTCTAGGTCCTCCCTGGGCCCTGGTGATTTATTGCCCCAGCTGCCCCTCCATCAGCACCATTACTCAGCATCTGCATCCCCGTGGCTGGGGTGATCTCCATGGGGGAAGGGTGGGAGGCAGTTGGACGGGGGCCTGTCCACGCACTCTCCCGTCATCAGGTTTGTCTGTCTTTCTGCTTGGGCCTAATGAAAACATTAGTTTCATTATATACTTAGGGACATATTTATTAACAAATTGTGGAGCGCAGCAAGCCACCTTGCTGCGTGAAAGGGCAGAATGCGCCATACTTAACATTATACGGTGCATTCCTGTCATTTTCCAGTGCTGGCGCCCAATGTGCTGCCTGGCACCAACCAGGCGACTTTGCACCTTGGTGCAAGGGTGCCTGCGTTGTAGGAGGCATTGTTTTTGTGCGGGAAAGGACATTATCCTCTTTCGGAGTGTGCTGCATTCTATTAGAAAGAGGAAACAATAAGGAGAAATAAATATCTTTCTTCTCGTTGCACCTATGGGGGGGGGAGGTGTGCAATTCTAACATATTCCTAGGTCTGGGAATTCATCAGAATAAATGGGTGGATAAGTGGGAACACCCACGCTCCACTTATGTAACGCCCTCACCACACAAAGTAATGCAAGGCAGCGACTTGGCCTTACATGGATTGTTAATATCATTGTAGGTTTTGCACCACCTTCCGTGGAGCAGGTAAAACACAAAACCTATGTTAAAAAAGCCCCTACGTTTACCAAACTGACATCCCTACTCAGGCTCCTTGATCGTTATGGCTCCTTCCTTTCTTTCTTTCTTTCCTCCTTTTTCCTTTTCTACATGTTTTAGATTCGCCATTCACTCTTGCTTCAGGTCTCTTTCACCTAATCTGGTTGTTTTTCATTTTCTTTCGCTCTACCTTTTCTTCTTTCTCTTGACTATAAACATATCTTTTCTTCCTGCCTACTATTGATGTTTCCTCCAATTTCTCGCTTTCATATTTTCCTGCATTTCTTTTTAATTTTTCTCCTCTTCTTTAGTCCCTTTCTATCCTTCTTTTTTGTCTTTTAATTTTTATTCACTGTTTTTAATTGTATTTTACATTTCTTCTCTTTCTTTTCTAATCTCCTTCTTCCATCATTTGTATTCCCTTATTTTTTTCTTCATTTGTTCTTTCCTCCTCTATTTCTTTTATTTAATGTCTTCCTTCTTTTTTACTATTTTTTCTCAGCCTCTTTAATTCCTTCTTTTGCTTTACTTTTTCATATGCATTCCTTCTTTAATTTTTCTTCATTTTCTTCCCATTTCTTTGCTTTTTTACCCCATTACCTTTTTCTTTTACCTTCTTTCTTTCTCAGTCAGCGATTGACAACACTTAGCACCCCATGTGCCACTCCTGCATCTATTGCTTTATGTAGAGATGAAGTATAATGCACCCAAGGCTGCCAAGTCACGAGCTCTTGCATTTCTTCCTGAAATACACATTTGTTATTTAATTACTTGACTGGCAATTTCATTGTGAAGAGAAAAGTCGTTCAAAATAAAGCAACAAAAAAACCTTGAACAATTGGGGAGAGGTAAAGTGGTTTGCTTTATATTGTATTACAGTATTTGTGTAGCACCTTATACCTCTTTTGTGGTGCTGAAGTGGTGGACCATGAGGGTAGCACGCTACACAGTATAGAGTGTGATGTTTTAAGAGTGTTGTTTTTGCTTTGAGCTTATGTAGGAAGTGATTCCAAGTTGTGCTTGATGACCACCAGGGTGTGGATATCGTGTTATGGGACGCAACGTTAGGTGGTTTGATGGATAAGGAAGTGTTAGGGATAGATGCACATTTATATAATATGTGTTATGACGGCAGCTCAGATTAGCTCTACAGCTCCCTTTAAAGGGTTGCCAGTTTATCTTTTATGTTCTCAATCTCCTTTCCTCTACTGACTGTGGCAGGGGGTTATCCACAAGAGGTAGCAGGTGTCAATAAAGAGTGGATGGGGGTCAGAAATCTGCCCCGATAGACTGTGGTACAGTCCTCCTTTATGTGACTGCCATGATGAGACTGCAATTGCAAGAGAGTCTAATGGCTGAAAGGGGTAACACATTGCCCAATGCCATATGCTGTGGTAGGGTACAAGCAAAATGTGAATGACAGTTGAACAGACCAAATGGGTAAAGAGGACAATACAAAGCCCCTCTAGGTACATAGGTATGTATTTTTTTATTTGTGATTTTTTTCATTTCGTGAGTCTCTCAAGACTCTAGACAGCTTTGCTGCATCTCACCAACAGTGCCAAGTTCCTAGGTTTTCTCACATACACCAACCTAAGCTTCAGACACACATCTCACACACATTAAGATCGCTTGGCACCAGCCGACCCTCCATTAGTGAAGCCTGTCCTATCACAAGCTGATTCCAGATAGGTCATATACCTGCTGATACCAATATCATGATGGCAGCAATGCTCTGTTGGCTGGCATCCCTGAAAGCCACCTGTTACTACGGTCAAGTGTCATACATGCAGCAGCCCATCTCAACGATTGTCTCTAAAAGGACAACAGTATTACAGTGATGCCCAGAGAGCTCTAGTGGCTCCTGCCTAGATCAAATTCAAGGCCTGCCGCATTGCTTTCACGGCACTTAACTTCAACACCTTGTTATACCTGGAGACCAACACCACTGGTGGAACACACAAGACGTACTACAACAACATCGCCTGACTGGAAACCAGAAAATGGAAAAAAACAGCCTTCCCCTGCTATGCTCCAAAAGTGTGGAACACCATCGAGCCAAGATCAGACTGGAACCTCCTTTCTCTCATTTTGGAAATGAGCTGTAGACTGATCTCGTCAAGCAAACACTTCAACGCTGCACAACCATCTCCTGACACGCCCCCCGCAAGACAACTCTATTACTCCACCCCTCCTTCCTGCAGCCTTGTAGCCGCCAACCATCCTTCTGATCCCTTTTATTACAACTGATGTGCAACCTCCTGCCTATTTTGCAACTCCGACTCCCATCTCTAAACAGTAATCTCTCCCTCTCTCCCCCCAACCAGAAACCCTTCCTTGGTTCGGATATCCTCTCCTGTGAACTCATTTCTATGTCGTACCGTAAACCTCCACCCTCTCAGATAATGATGCATGTGGTCCAATCTCTCTCATTACAACCCCCCTGGCTTGTACTGAACTCTGTTGCTATTTGAGTTCATATATAACGGTTAATTCAGATAGCATCATTGATAACCAGGGTGCTCCTACACAAGAACATATTTCCCTTCCTCAATCCAATCAGAGCATCAAATTGTAACATACAGAAGCACATTTACCAAGGCATCCATTGGTATCTGTGCTCACACACTTACTACTTCCTGGGTTGGTAAATGTCCATCTTCAAGCAGCATAAAGTTGTTGTTTCATGTCACCTCTGCATATTTCGTTAAGCTACATGCTGTCATCCCCACATCAAAGATCGCTACTTGGGAAATCAATTCAAGCTATCCTGTAGCTCATCTTCCTACCGCTCTTAGGAACGGTAGCTGTATAATTTATCTACTCTCTAGAGTGTTTACTAGCACACGAAGCTTCCTGTTCAGTAAAGGCAGAGTGCTCCTTCTGAGAAAGCTGGAATATTTAGTTCCACCTCAGTATAAACAACAAGGAAATGGTCGGGCTATCGCGCACTTCTAAATATTAACCAGTCAACCCTAGCTGGTTGTATCAAATATTCATCAATCTAGTGTAGCTTGTAGATTGAATCGTTGGCTTCAAGAACTGGTACACAAACAGCTTATTTTTTATTTAATAAACTAACACACCAACTCTGTGTGTTATTCTTGGGCCCATCTGTCAGCGTCATGTGACACAGTGTTGCACTGAAAAGAGCGCATACAGCGCGAAGGCGAGCCAATCATTTATCCAGTAGCGCTGTGAAGTACTGCAGAAGGTAAGAAAACATCTCTTATCTTTTACGCATCACATAGAGAGAAGAATCATACATTCTTTCAGTACATCTATCCCAGAATAGAAATGCGCCAATGGCTGGCTTAAGTGATGCTGACAAGACAATACATTGGTTGATGGTTACATTTGAACCAAAGTGGTCTGTTGTGACATCGATTGTTTGCCCCAGGTGTGTAGTTATCCTTAAAGAAGAGAAACAACTTAGTACACAGCAATGAGCCATAAAGACATAAGTATCCATATTGACCTGGGCTGTGGGCTGGTGCGGTCAGTGGTCACTTAGTGTCCTTCTAGTAACAAGCGATTACATTCTTAAAAATACGTCACTTATTTTAGCACGGAGACCTGAGGAATTACTTTCTGTTTTGATATTAATGTTACCCTACCCCCCGTATACCATCGCTCAATGACCAGGAAACCTGGCGTTGGAGGATGCATTGTAGCATCCTCTCGATACTGACGTCACAGATATTGTAGCGTGAGAACTGGTATAGTGAATCTGTATGCTCTACTTTGGGTTTGCTGTGTAGGTACTATGTTGTGCTTCTACCTATTTAATTAAATGTCAAGATTCAGCTATATGTACAACAGATAAACAACGCTACAGTAAACATACATATGTTTTTCTTGGAAATAAGCCCAAGAAAACTATTATTAAAATATTACATTATTTTCCTTAATCTTCCCTCAACGACCCTCACCCTCCCTCTTTGCTTTCAAATTGTCTAGACCAGTGGTTCTTAACCTTTTGTCTTCTGTGAACCCCAAATTAATCCTTATTCAAACCCACAGAAGTTATTACTGGAAACCAGGGGACGCCAGCCTAAGCAATAGCTAGGATTTGAACTTCAAAACAATACACAAAAATATAGAAACACGTATACAACAAACAATTACACAAATTACATTTTTATTTCATTCAAAAACAACATTTTATTTATACTTTATTATTCATCTTATATTATTCAATTTTCTAGACCATCACCCACCCTCTGAGTAAAGGTAACGGACCTACAGGAGTCCATGGACCACAGGTTAAGAACCACTCTAGACAACTCCCTGGTCGCCTATCTTTTGTCAGTCCCTACTTGCGCCCTCCTGACTCTGGGCATGCCTCTACTTTCTTCTCATCAGCCCTCTAACTGCTTCCTGTAAGGTTGTTCTATGCTCCTTTCCTGCGTCATATCTGCCTTATCTTCTTCCACTCTGCCCAGATCCTACTCCCTACACTCTGCTTACTCCATGCCTGGATCCTGCATGCTGAATATATCCTGCCTATAGGCACCTTAGTTGTTCTCTATATGCTTACACTGCACCTACATGTTCCATATCTGCTTTATAAATGCTTTTTTTTAAAATAATGCTCCACCTTCTTCCTGTCTTCTCCTTGCCTGTTCTCTATCTGCTTAATAGCTTCTCCCTGCATACACCTTATTTTCCTGCTATATACCTTATTTGCTCCCTATTTCCCATTGTCTGTTCCTGCCTATTCCAGATCTACTGCTTTCCTGTCCCTTAGTTGCTTCTTACGGGTGCCTTATTTCATTTCTTCCTACTCAATAGCTTCTTCCTACCAGCAGCTTATCTGTTTCCTACATACTCATTGTGTGCTCTGGGTCTGCTCTGTATAATGGCCCCTGCTCCTTAACTCTTCTACAAGTGCTCCACATCTGCACCCTACATGAACCTCATTGACATGCTACCTGCTTCATATCTGCTCCATCCATATCTGCTAACTACATGCTTTATATATGCAGTGTATATGCTCCATACCTGCTCTCTACATGATTATTTTGTTCAAGTGTCATGGTTTGTATAGAGCTCACTGCAAAGCTCAATTTCTTCTAGGAGCTTCAAAAAGAGGTGAACAGGGAGGTATACATAAAAGAGGACAGCGGTGCCCATAGCTGCCCCGATTACAGGCATAGTAAACAAGGAATCACAGTGACCCACTCTTGGCTGCAGCATAGTGGCAGAGACATACAGACTGAGGGTAGCAGTTCAATAGGCCCTTCTTGTGTGACAAAACATGTTAGGCTCCATGCCTTCCTTATGTTCTCCCTAAATGTTCCCCAATTGCTCCCTTGCTTCTCATGGCCTGCTCCTACTTGCATCCTTTCTGTTCACTACAGCCTCTTTCTTTCCCACCTACATGTTCAATAGACGTCCCATACATGCTTTAGGCCTGCTCCTACCCTGCTCCCTACCTGCATTCTGTATCCTCCTTGCATGCTCCTCGTGTGCTCATATTCTGCTACCTGGTTGTTCTTAATTTGCTTCTTACTTAGTGCCTGTATGCTGCACATCTACACCGTACCTCCTTGCGGACAGCTCCCTACCCCCTTTACAGTTACTCTCTACGTGGCCGGCATGTGCTTCTTACATTCCCCCTGCTCGTTCACTATGCGCTCATAACATGTTTTCTATGTGCTCAGTACTTACTCCCTACATGCTCTTTCTTACTTACTTCTTAAATGTTCCATCTCCTGCTCTGTTCTGTTACTTTCCTCTTCTATTCTTGCTCCCTAAATGTCTCTTGCTTTCTCTCTAAATGCTTACTGTCTAAAGCTTCTTCTGCTTCGTGTATGCTCCTTACAAGAGCCACATCTCATCACTACATGCATATAATATTTTCCATCCATCATCCCTGCCTGCTCCATGCCTACTGCCCACATTTATCCAGACCCAAACTCGGTTCTTTGGTCCTTTTTTTTTTTTTTTTAAACCTGAAACCATAAACATCTTCAAAAACACGAAGTGGTGACCTGATGAACTTGCCTCTCTAAATCAAACTGAGTCCAGAAGATGAAATGTAGAAAATCAGGGTTTGCGGGGGACAAAATTGCCAGACAAACTGCAAGAGGGCTATTGATGAGCACTTTTCTGAAAGTAACGCCAAAACTATTTTGATAAGCTTAAAAAAACACAGGGAAGAAGTTAAAAAAAACTATTAAGTACAGTCAAGGCCATCATCAACCACTGGTGCTTAAGATCCACGTCCGCTGCACCCCAAATATTCTGCAACAATTAACAGGCTTTTTTCAATGAGAAAATAAAAAGCTTGAAAGCCCAATCCATACAAACTATTCTCCTCCTCATACGCCCATCTCGCAGTCTGAGTTCTCTAAATTCAATGCACTATCAGTTTCCAATGTTCCAAAACAAAAATAATGACCGGCATGTGTCAGTCTCATTAGCTCTTGATGTATTATCAGCAAATGATTCAAATTTACTATAAACTCCACCTCATCAATTCATTCTCGTCAAGGAAATCTTTTCCAGCCTCCTTCAAACATGTAATTGTGATTTCTACACTCAAAAGTCTTAAACCTTTTGCTGCTAAACTCCTTGAACAAGTGGCTCCTATAGAACTGCTGCATGACACGGACGTGCTTTACTCACTGGATCAACAGAAATATTGCTTCTGCACCCGCCATGACACATAGAAAACCTTGTCTGCCATTAGAGAAGAAAGTCTCCCAGCTGTAGACAAAGCCCAGCCGGTTGGACTTGTTGACCTCGTTCATGATTCCTGATTATGCTATTTTCATCAATCAACACTTCAAACTTCAATATTGAAGAAAATGCCCGGGTTCCTTTCTTTCACCTCTACCAACAACCACAGACCACAGTCATTAGTAAGCACCACGCCATTTGATATCTATGCTGATGAAACAGAGCTGTGTATTCCATGGTGCATCATCTGTTCAAGCAACCTGAAGTGCAGTAGATTCAATCTCTATATTTTTCTGTGAAGATCACCCCTGGATGCGCCTCACCCGTAATAAACCAATTTTTTTTAATTTTTTTTTGGCTGCTGGGCCCATCCTTCCTACCTTTCTATTTCCCCCTCTTTCTAAGCCAAGCATCCTACCTCCGCGAATCAGCTACAAAACTAAATCATGTCCAACACTCAACAAAGTAACGTAGCCAACATCATCTCTCCATACCATACAAGGCTAACCAGACAACATCAAATTGTTAGTGTCAAATGCAGCACAAGACTGCTTCAAGGCTCTGAAAGAGTTGGAAGATGGTGGTGACAGTAGTTTAGCAGGAGACGGCCTGGCACAAAAGGTGTCTCCTCAGGGCTTTCCCAATGGGTATGCTAGACTTCTCATGAGATGGAATAGAGGGTTCCACAATCTCTAGCATCTAAAAGCAAAGCACCTTCCTCCCATTTTCTGTTTCTGGGTTTGGGGTGCTCAGAGTGAGGGTGGGTAGATCTCAGGTCTCTTGTGCGCACATACCTGGTGAAGAGGTCTTGCAGGAAGAATGGGAGGTGTCTGCCCTTGATTGGCTACTTTAATTCCCAATTGCTTGTTCATTTCCGATCATCGTATTCACAAGCTCTTATTAGTGCAAAACCAAGGGGCAGCCCAGATCTTCATACCTGAATCCTGAGATCACAATGAACAGGACCTCCCAGGACTATGTGGGGCCTAAACAATAAAGGAAATATTTGCATTAAGGGCTCTCAAAAATGTTTAGAAAGCCACTTGGGGCTTTGGCACTCACTATTATAATATATTCAAGATATTGCTACATTGCAGATTAGTCACATGGGCAGTGGAGGTCCTTACATGTGTATAGGAAACAGTAGATATAACAATAACAAAGAAAGGTATAAAATCTTCAAGATGAGAACAGATCTATACCTCTGTGAACAGTCTCATAATGTGGGTTTGGGTTTTTTTTTCAGAATAAAATCATATCTTTTATTAGTCTGAGATTTTAGGGCTGTTGGTTCCATAGTCTTGGTGCTTGGCGGAGCAGGAGGCGGATTTGCCTCTAGCACACACTCTTGTGATTGGCTGACTCTAGCACCTGGTGTACACAACGCCACAATACACAAACTGTGGTGGAGGAAATGTAAGTGTCCTTGATCCTAAACTATCAAACAACTCACCTCCCTAAAACTTTAAAAGGCTTGCACCCATTGTCTCCTCCTCATCCTTCTACTCCACCGTCCACTCAGCCGGATATCAAGCACTTTAAGCTGCCTATTCTTGCCAGTGCCTGCCAATTTAGTTGAAGGCCTCTCTGATGCACTTCACACTAGGTCAGTGTTCTTTAAACTTTTAAATGCCAGGCGACCGCAGAATGACATACATCTTTTTTCACATTTATTCCATGAAAGTGGCAGCTCTAAATATATTTAACAGTTCAAACAATGTAGTTATGTTCAGTTATCCCTTGTAAAAATACAATCAAATACATGATTACCAACATGTTATGGGCAGCTTGGTCTCCCCGTGGTGTAGAACTATCCACAAAGTGATCCTTAAACAGAAATGGGGGCTTGGGGTGGACCTTGAAGAGTTATTTGGAAAGCCACCCTCTGACACCTACTCCTAGCCAGGATATAAGTGACAATAGAGGTTATGATGGCCCTTTACAGAACGACTCACTGTCATTTTTTACTTAAAACAGCTTCTTTTCAGCATGATGCTCCTCTTAGCCAGTGTATCGCCCTCTCTCCCGCTAGATCAATCCAACTACTCCTGCCCCCTGTAGTGCCGTCCCCAGTTTGAAGACCTCGGCACTAGGTGCTTCGAGGCGCACTTTGCGTTGGCGTGTCCGCCCTTTCTTTCAATGTTCTTCTTTTGTTATTTTGTTTTACATATTAGTGGTCGAACCTATCACAGTGTTCTCCTTAAAACACCTGCAATCTTTACAACTCTGCACTCAAAAAGCACCAAGCACAAATAAAATAATGTATGCCCGCGACCCGAATCCTTCCGTTTCTCCCTCCGTTCTTCCTTCCTTTTTGTTGTTCTTCCCCCATCCTTCATATTCCTTGTTTCACCTCTCTGTTATGTCCTCTTTGCCGTCTTCTGTCCAGCATAACTTTCACTTCCTGCTTTTTGTTCTTACCTAAACTCATTACTCCTCCTTTTCAGTCCATCCTTTCTTTTTCACTTCCTCCATCTTTTCTTCCAATCTCTCCGTTTCTCCCGTCTCTTATTATTTATTATTTACTTGCTACGTCTCGTGCTCTTTTGTTTTCACTATGATTTGTATTGTTTATCATCCTTGTCCGCCACATCTTGGTTTGCATTTGTGCTCCGTGCTCATTTCTGTTCACATTTTCTATTTTCTTGTTCCTTCTTGTCCCTACTTTCGTTCGTGGCTTCCATTCCTCCCTTTTGATTTCTTTCCTGCCAACCTTTTTTCCTCCCGTCGCTTGTCCCTTTTCGTATCTTATTTCTCGTCTTGGATTGCTTCTCCGTTTTCTTCATATAATCTCTCATCACGTTTCTTATCTTTCGACCTTCTGAATTCTTTCCTATCATATTTTTGCTTTTACATTATATTGTTTTCCGCCTTCCGTTCCTTTACCTCTTCTTTCTTTCCAGTATCTCTGCACCCGTGCACCCAGCACTGTTTTCCAGGCTATTCTTAAGTCCAGCGTCCTTGTGGTCACATCTATATATCACCCCTCGTTGACTGCCAGTCAATGCCCCTTTTCTTAAGACGCCCGCACATCGTGACTGAATCCGCTGAACGCCCGTTTCCCGCCCCCGGGCCCCCCTTAAGCTTATCTAGCTGCTGCTGCATTACAAGCTGCTCGTGCCCCCTCTCCATCCCAGCCCGCACTCTGCGGCTTCTCCTTTCCTGCTCCTGGATTTGTATTCCTATAACAACATCTTCAATTCCGACACTCCCCAGTCTGCAGTAAACGCGACCGTGAATAGCGTTAACACTTAAATACACTGCGCCGCTGCCTTTACGCATTTTTCTGTTTTTCATTCTCTTTTCCCTTTGAATGTATTTTCTTTCGTCTTCTCGCGTTATTTTTTCTTCAGTTATTTGTCTCTTCTGACTTATTTTACCGTTATTTCACTATATTCGTCTATTCACGTGCCATCGTTTGATTCATTGGGTTATGTTTTTCTCCCGCTCGGTTTCACTTCCTGTCTCCTGATCATCGTGCATTTCTCTTCGCTCTTGGCTTGCGTTTCGTAAATGTAATTTGGAATTTTTATTTATTTCACCCGTTTGCTTTTTTTGTCGTGTTTATTCATTTCTTTCGCTTCTGTTATTTGCTCACATCGCAGTACTGTTTATCCTCTGTTCTAAGTTGTTTGTGTTTGTTTGTTTCTTCTTCTTGATTTGTTTAATCTGTTTATCTTCATATTTTGTTTCCCGGTTATCTTCGTTCTGACATCTCAGGATCTCTTTCACATTCTCTTCCCCTCTCCATCTTTTCATTTCATTGCCTGTTTGCTCTAATTTGTTTCTTTTTTTGTTTGTATCATGCTTCCGTTTCAAGCCATACCCATTTCCCATCTATTTTCCTAGATCGATCTCCGTTTCTCTCCCGTTGTCCTTTGCTGAACTTTCTCACCTTTCCTTATTTATGTTCTCTTACCCTTTCCAAGTTCTTCCATTTCAGCCCTGCCATATTCTCTTTTGTCAGGTCCCCCCTGTCTCCGTTACCTTTTCGTCTTCTTTATGACAGAGACCCATTTGCTTGCCCCCTCTTTTCTCCTGTGCATTCCTATACTTCTCTCTTGTTAGACAGTCACTTTGATACCTTTCGGTTCATCTGTCTTGACTTTAATGTCTGTCTTCATTTTGGTTTTTTTAGGTCGTCTTTCTTTTCAATTTCTTTTTCTCGTTCTTTCCATCCCACCAGTCCATTTTCTTCTATGTTCTCACTTTTCTTTATACTTTTTAAATGTACTGCCTTTTCCCCCAAACCCCTTCTTCATAGTTGGGATGTTTGAAGGCCTGGCGTCGGCAGTTGCGCACCAATGATAAGTCGTTCTCTGCAACCATTGCCCCCTCCCGCACCTCACTGCCTCTGCTGTTGGTGCTGACTGGCTCGGCGGGGCTCAGCCACGGCAGGAGTGGACTCTAGTTAGCCTGCTGCACAAGGAATGGAATCAGCCATGGCAGCAGTCAGCCACAGCAGAAATGAGCCATAGCAGTCAGGAGTCAGTCACAGCGTGCATTAGGCACATCAGAGTGACCTGTGTCTGCCAGTGCTGACAATGACAGTGCCAACCAAACAACTAACAATCACACTCTCACAAGTGTGACAATTCATACTATTCCAGGCCCCCAAAGCTATAAGAATGGTTGGGAGGTAGGCATTAGTCATTGTAATTGTAAATTGAATTAATAAACATTTGCTGCTGTGCTCATACCTAAATTAGGCAGACAGCACCACCATGTGGTAGACTGTCATAAGCGCCGGTGCTGGCAATTAAGTGCCAGTGCCGAGCACCAAAAACCACCGGCTCAAATTATGCACTGGGATCACTGAATATGTCTGTGCGTGCAACGGAGAGACATACAAATGAAACCTGGTTGGTCCAGTGAGGAGTAGGGACTTGTGTATTTTTAGTGCTATCATAGCACTAAAAATACACAAGTCCCTACTCCTCACTGGACCAACCAGGTTTCATTTGTATGTCTCTCTGTTGCACACACAGACTGTGACAGAAAGCACAGTGAATATGTAAGTCATTATTTTAAACTTTCATTGCACATAGTAGAAGATAGACTGCCACAAAATATGCAAAAAGATTTAGGTTTAAGATAAAAAATGTGCTTCCAAACTATATATTTTCGTGATAAGCAGACTGTACTTACTACAAACATTTTTTATATCTGTCCACTACAAGCATGCACTCCACAGCTCAGCAGGTAACACCTTTACAATACGTCTGAAAAAGAATCCATCTTTCTCATCAGGAAGCTTCGTGTAACTCGATCAATTAAAGCCAATACCAGCATCCAAGCAGCCTTTACATTTTCAGAATAACCAACTGCACACATTTACATTTCTTTCAGGCAGCAGGCATCCTGGCAAGAAGGCTTGTTTCTTGTTCAGCTGCCTTTCCCTTCCTTGGCTTCAAAGCACAGGAAAATCCATCCCTTCCACTTCAGCTGAGGCATCTCAACTGTTGGAATTAACCATCCTGGGACGGTTGTTTTTTAACAAAAAGTAGGGGAAATATTTTTGCTAAATTAAAAAAGTACGAGCACATCGTACCCAAAGAATCCCACCCACTTCTACCTCTACATCAGGGTGCCATCAAGCACAGACATAACCAATAGGTATTTACCGTTTTATTAGTGAAAATCGCTGGTGCGTTATTAAACTCACTGAGAGTGATATTTGGTGGAGAAGAATGGTGTACTTGCTTTGAGTGTTTGGTGTAGAAAGTTACCGAGCATTCCAGAAGGGTGACACTGGTTTAGTGTAGGGGCTAATTGCACTTACTATATGTGTAATATCCAGTGTATAGCCTTAGTTCATTTCTTATAAGCAGGTGTTTGCTTGATATAGAGGGGTTGCCTTCTAACTAATAATGTAATGTATGTTATGAAGGGTTAGTGCACTTGATAGGAGGGCAATATTTAGTGCCCAGTCTTACTGCATTTCCAAGTATGGTGTTTGATGAAGAGGACTGGTGCACATCCTATTAAGTGTGGTGTCTACATGTTGCCATGAGATAGATCACCTGCTATGATTGTGTTGTTAGGGTCATGGACTCACATTTATATGATGTATGTGCACTTTTACTAGTGCATTTACTATGAGTTTAATATCAAATCAAAATCAAATCAGGGACATTTATTCAGTGCACAAATCACTCGAAATCTCATGGCACTGGCGGACAACTCTTAGAGGCCGGCTTATTTAGTTGTCAAACAGCCATGTCTTTAACTTCCTGCGAAAGCAGTTGTGATCTGTGATCGTGCGTAAGTTTGAGGGCAGTTTGTTCCAAAAGAGCAGGTGCAAGAAAAGAAAAGGATCTTCCTCCATTTCTAGTGGTGCGGATTCTGAGTGGTGTAAGAAATGATTTGTTACTGGATCTCAGGGTCCCGCAAGGCTGGTACCAACTTAGCTTTTTGGCCCAGTAACCCGGGCCTCTTCCGTACATATTTTTGTGTGTTAGACAAAGAATCTTGAAGAGAATTCGCTTTCTGACAGGGAGCCAGTGTAGAAGTCTCAGGCTAGGGGCTGAAGGGGATCTTGGCGGGAGGTTGAGTACCAGCCCGGCCGTGGTGTTTTGCAGAATCTGAAGCCTTGTAAGAAGGTCTTCGTTGATTGATGACAACAGGGCATTGCCGTAATCCATACGGTTGATGATCAATCCTTGAACTAGAGGTTTTCTGGCCTCCATCAGAATCCATTAAAAAACTTTGCGTAGCCTATGCATCATGCCAAAACAGGAGCCAATTATATAGTTGATCTGATTTTTCATTGATAGTTTATTGTTCATATGGAAGCCTAAATTCCGTACCGTCTGTTTTGGGATTGGACAGGGGCCAAGGTTCAGGGGCCACCAGTCATGTGACCAGTGCTCATGAGCCTTGCCAAAAAGCACAATCTTGGACTTGCTTCTGTTTAATTGAAGGTGATTTGTGCTCATCCACCTGTCAACTTGGGACATGCAGTCTTTGATTCCGGACTTTGTTTCTGCCAGATCTGGGCCAAGGGTGATCAAGATCTGAGCATCATCGGCATATGATACAACATCAAAGCCGTAGGATCTGGTCACCATGGCCAGTGGGGTCACGTAAAGATTAAAAAGTGTCGGGCTCAGAATGGAGCCCTGTGGCACTCCCATCCTGACTGGTTTACTACATGAGACGGTATTGTCCACCTGTACCGTTGTGACACGGTCAGTTAGATAGCTCTTGAGCCACTTTAGGGCCTTCTCCCTGACCACAATTTCCCAGAGCTGCAGTTCTAGAATGCTGTGGGAGATGGTGTCAAAAGCGGTGGATAGATCTAGCAGGACGAGAATTGATGACTGACCTCTATCCAATGCTAGCCTAATGCTATCTGTTACTTCTACCAGAGCTGTTTCTGTACTATGGGCAGCCCTGAAACCTAACTGAGAGGGGTCCAGTAGTCCATGGCTCTCGAGGTGGATGACGAGCTGTTGGTTAACCAGTGACTCAAGCATCTTCCCGAAATGAGGGAACAACGAGATGGGACGATAGTTCGAGGGGAGTTTTAGGTCTGCAGTGGATTACTTTAAAATTGGCCTGACTCTGGCAGCTTTCCATATTTTTGGGACCTTGGCCTGCGACAGTGACCTGTTAAATAGGTCAGTGAGGCTATCTAGCAACACCGGTGCAATGACTGGAAGAAATTTTGGTGGGACAGGGTCAATAGGCGAGCCCGATTTTATTTTTTGCATGGCTTTTGCCACTTCCTCTGTATTACATTGGGAAATTTCGTCCAAGATATGAGGGGGGCCTGGAAACACAGTAGATTGATTTTCTATAAGGTTATTTTCTTGGGGCGGAAAAGAGTTATGAATTGCGATGATTTTATCGTCGAAAAATTTAGAGAGAGAATCGGTCCAGTCCTGTGAGATGGGCCCAAGGGTTCGTGCACTTGCTATGAGTGTGATGTGTAAGTGTGAAATTTAGTGCACAAGGCTCATGCACCTACTAACTAGGTTGTGTTTGAAGCAGAGTTTGTGTGCGTGTTTTGAGTGTAATATTTGGGGCACAGGATTTGTGCACTTGCTATAAGTGTGATGCTTAGTGTAGAGGGCTTGTGTACACTTGCTGTGAGTGTGATGTTTGAGTGTGATATTTAGTGCGGAAGACTTGTGCATTTACTATGAGTGTGAGGTTTCAAGCATAAGGTTAGTTTGAATATTTTGAGAGTAATATTTGGGACTGACAGTCAGTGCGATTGGTCAGAGTGTGCTTTTTTAGTGTTGGGTTCCACAGTGTAAGTTGTATTTGGTATAGAGGCTTAATGCACTATGAGTGTGATATTTGGTGCAGAGAGTTGCTTAGTGAAGAAGGTTTATGCTCTTCCATTGAGCGTTATATGTTCTTGGTGCATAGGTTTAGTACACTCGTCATTTTACATGGTTTAAGTCTAGAGAAGTGGTACACTTGCTGAGTGCGTTATGTTTTGCGTTTAAGATTTAGTGTGTTTGCTTTGACTGTGATGTGCGGTTGATGCAGATAATATATCAATCAATTAATAAGCATTTATAAAGCGCAATACTGTCACTCCTAGGGGTATCTGGGCGCTGTGTCTCAGTCAAAGAGGCAAGCTGTTAGTCTCTTTCCGAAGTCTGCCAGCGAGGAAGCTGTGCAGAGCTGGAGGGGCATGTTGTTCCAGGTCTTGGTAGCAATGTAGGAGAAGGAACGGCCACTGCTGTGGCTGCAACAGAGCTGGGTGTGTGTGCAAAGGCAAGTGAAGAGGAGTGCAGGTGTTTGGAGGGTTGATGGTTGATATAGGCAGGTCCGAGGTCATGGAGGGCTTTGTAGGCGTGCGTGAGGATCTTGAACTAACATTTCTTCTGGATGGGGAGCCATAGTGTATGTGCTATGAGTATGATGGGCCGAGCTTGATAGTGTACTTGCTTTTAGGAGCCGATTTACTGATTTTCAATGTAACCAGCAACCAAATTTAGGG
Source organism: Triturus cristatus (assembly GCF_964204655.1). Classification (NCBI taxonomy): domain Eukaryota; kingdom Metazoa; phylum Chordata; class Amphibia; order Caudata; family Salamandridae; genus Triturus; species Triturus cristatus. Next base: position 357,686,417 of record NC_140586.1, on the reverse strand, counting down.
AATAAAATGTGGAGCCATATCTATTAAAATGGACCTGTTGCTACTGTCTTCCTTGTGCTAGCTCTTTTAAACGCTTCATTGCATGGCACACAGCCTCGTAGAGGTGAATGTGTGCTGTCTCACACAGGATTGGTATACTGGAAGTATACCCTTCCAGTACAAATTCCTATGTGTTTATAAACATAGAAGGATCCCACTCACTGGATGCTTGTTGTGCACTTCAGCACACCTGCAATGCATAGGTGTTTTGGAGGAAGGAAACAATTTCTCCTTGTTAGGACCTGATTCAAGGAGGCGTTAACTCCTGACACAAAGCCTGGTCTGGCTGTGTTAAAATGATCAGCTTTGTGTCAAAAGCTTAGGGTGTTGGCCTGCTACGTCCCATTCACACAAATCGCTTTTCATATCACACCTGGCCCCAGGACACAAAGTAGTAAGATGAATTAGGGGGTATTCTACCACCTGGGAGAAATAGAAGACAATTAAATAAATTGAAGCTGAAGCCCTACTTTATGCCATTTTAAAATTCCATGGAAAACGTAACCCTGATGATGTCCTAAGGGACGAAACACGTTGGCTGGACTCATTGAAAAAGTTGTTTATCTTGAACATTCGCAAGACTCCCGGAAAATTAATTTTGTCAAATTGCACACATTAGATAGATTTCTCGATATTCAGTTGTTTTTGTTGTAAAATTGGTACTTGCAATAGAATATGAAAAATTTCTTTGGATACAATTGACACTGCTTTTCAACATTTACAGGCCAAGTGTTTTTTGAGCTGAAAAAAATGCACCTTTGCAGCACAAAATATTTTTTTGTGCTGAAAAGTAATTTTTTTATATGGCTATGCATCACTTTGTGAAGGTGTATAGTGTTAGCAAATCTAGGCCTAAGTGCTATAATAATTACATACAGAAGATGTACACAGTTGCTATGAATTTATATTTTTAGGTGCAGTGAGCTGGCACATCTGCTATAAGTCCGACACCGGTGCCGTGGATTAGTTCACTCGCTACAAGTGCAGCATTTGGTACCAGTGGCAGCTGACACAATGAAATGGTGGTGAGGTGGGTGGAGAGAGGCGCGGGTGAGCGCAGGAGAGGGAGCAGGGGGGGGGGGTTAATAAAAAATAAAAAAGAATTCCCTGAAGCTGCGGTTCGCATCGCTCCTCGTGCCTCGGTGTTCTGCTACTTCCAGGTACCAGCAGACATTGGGACAGCAGCAGAGACTACCTGTGCAATCCCCGTGCTGCTCACATGCTATGAGAGCAGCACGGGGATTGGCCTGAGTGGGCTGGTTTGATGCTCCGCTCAGGACAGGAACTTTGTGCTGTTTCTCCAACTCTGCTGTTAATACAGTGGGGTTGGAGAAACCTAACTGAGCATCTGTGTTTGGCTGGCCTAAGACAGCTGGCCAAACACACATGCGCACCTAGAAGTGCACAAACCAGTCCTCCTCTCCCCTCCTATGGCCCCGGCCCTGCCCCTCCCTACGCACGCTGGCTCAGCCAGCAGGTGAAAAATAGAACAATGATAGAATATTGTTTTATATTTCAGTTTCTGGCTCCAAGTCAATGCGGCGACGCTACTCTGCCTTTGCCGTCCCTGTTTGGTATGTGCTAATGGGTAGTGCACTTTCTACGGCTTGATATTGGTGAAGTGTGGAGGATTAGTGGCCTTAATGCGAGCATGAATCTGGGCAGATGATCAGTGGATCTGCTGTTAGGTTTGTATGTGGGGCTGAAGTCATATGAACCTTCTTTCAATGCTGTGTCTGATACCAAGGGTCAGCACACTTGTGAAGAGTGTGATGTTTGGTGCAGGATTGTAGCCCTTTTGCTACATGTGTGCTATTCGATGCTAAAGCTCAGGGCTCTTAAGAATGCTTAGTGCAGATGGAGTCCACCTGACTCCAGGTCAATAGGATATTGCCTCTAGTCCTGAACATTTCCCAACAAAATACTGATTTAAGGAATGTTATTAGTTCAATGGAAGCAAAACAATACCCTAATGCATACTGGATGCTGTGGTATTACCCCAAGGTCCAGGACTGGAATCATAGTCAGAAATGATCTGGGGGGCATTGATAACCCCATTATTGCACCTGCTATAAGTGTGCTAATTGTTGTAGAAGGTTCCTGCACCTGCTTTGTGTGTTATGTATTTTTGGAGCAGATAGTAAGCGTACCATGTATGTGAGTTTGACATACGCACATGCCTGTCCTGTGTAATCCTGTTTAGGTACAGAGGGTTTGTATACTTGCTATAAATATTATAGTTCTAGTGCATTTGGTTTGTACATCACCGATTGTGAATATAATGTTAGGTCAGTGTGGAGATGTAGTACTCTTGCTACAGGGGTGGGTTTTTGGTGCTGGGTATAGTGTACCTTACAGGGGGGTGATATTTGCTGGAAATGGCAAGCATGTTAGCGTTGAGTGTGGTGTTTGCTTGGTGCTGGTGATTGCTGCACTTGCTTTCAGCGTGGAATCCATGTTTTATCGAGGTCTCTCACAGTTGCTCTCAGCGTGGGATCTATGTATTACCGAGGTCTCTCGCACTTGCTTTCAGTGTGAAATCTATGTATTACCGAGGTCTCTCGCACTTGCTTTCAGTGTGGAATCCATGTTTTATCGAGGTCCCTCGTACTTGCTTTCAGCGTGGAATCCATGTTTTATCGAGGTCTCTCACAGTTGCTCTCAGCGTGGGATCTATGTATTACCGAGGTCTCTCGCACTTGCTTTCAGTGTGAAATCTATGTATTACCGAGGTCTCTCGCACTTGCTTTCAGTGTGAAATCTATGTATTACCGAGGTCTCTCGCACTTGCTTTCAGTGTGAAATCTATGTATTACCGAGGTCTCTCGCACTTGCTTTCAGTGTGAAATCTATGTATTACCGAGGTCTCTCGCACTTGCTTTGAGCGTGCAATCCATTTTTTATCGAGGTCTCTCACAGTTGCTCTCAGCGTGGGATCTATGTATTACTGAGGTCTCTCACACTTGCTTTCAGCGTGGAATCTTTGTATTAACGAGGTCTCTCGCACTTGCTTTCAGCGTGGAATCTATGTATTACCGAGGTCTTTCGCACTTGCTTTCAGCGTTGAATCTATGTATTACCGAGGTTTCTCACACTTGCTTTCAGCGTGGTGTTTGGAGAAGGTGGTTACTGCTCTTGCAGTAAGTGGTATAGTATTTAGGTGCAGAAGGTTTGCACACTTGCTGTAAGTCTATATTTGTATGTGCAGTGGGCTAGCACAGCCTCTATGAGTCAGACATATGGTGCAGAAGATCAGTGCACTTGCGAAAAGGGTTACATTTGGTAGGTGCCTATGGGCACTACATGCTAGTGCAGAAGGTGTGTGAACTTGCTAGGATTTCCTAAATTTGACGTGGAAAGGCTGAGTGTCGTTGATGTGAGGGTGACGTTGTGTGAAGATGATTAGGGTATTGCCTCGAATATGGTATTTGGTGCTTACTGCAATGGATTAGTGCACTTGCTATAAATATGATATCTGAGGATGAGTACATTTGCTATAAATGTGACATTTGGTGCAGAAAGTTAGTGCAACTGCTATAAGTGTAACATTTGGTGCTGAGGGTTAGTGTGTCTGCCTCGCGTGTGGTGGTGAGTGGAAAGGATTAGTGTACTTGCTACAGTTGTGCATTTGCTAGGAGGCAATGGCACTGTGTGCTAATGTAGAGGGTTTGTGCACTTGTTGTGAGTTCAGTACAGTGTAAGTGGAAAGGATTAGTGCAGTTGATGTATTGCTATAAGTGTGATATTTGAAAATTATTGCACTTGCTATAAGTGCGATATTTGGCTGCTACAGGTGTGAGTTCGAGATAGTTTTAGTGGAAAGGATTAGTACAGTTGGTGTATGGGTGACATTTGGTGTAGAGGATTAGTGCCACCCAAACCATTCCTATAGATTTGGGGGCCCGGAATAGTCTGAATTGCCACATCTGTAGGAATGTGATGGCTTGTACTTGTCTTGGTACTGTCATTGGCAACTGGGGCAATGGGTGGTGCAGGCGGGATGGCATCCTAACGAGGGCCCTGGCACATATATTTATTTTTTACAAATCAAGCACTGTGTGAGAGTGATATTTGGCAGGGAAAACAAGTGCATTTTCCTTTTTTGTGTGATTTTTTGTTGTTGACGGCAATGTATTGTGACAATTTCACAATTATAAAACAAGCATTTTGAACATATAAGCGTGTAAGTTTGCTGGACAGATATCTAGATCCACCAAGAACCTCTCTGGTCTCCCCGGCCCTGTGCGGACCCCGCTCTTATTTCCCGAGCACGTCTCTGTCTTACTTTCTGTGCCTCCAGCCTCTCCTCAAGTTTCCTCCCTCATCCGATGCCTCTGCTGTCTTTTCATCCATCTGCTCCACAGTGTGGTGTTCTGTGCTGATGAGTTCATTTTATTAAAAGCGTGATATGTGGTGCAGAGAATTAGGGTGCACAATGTTGGTACACTTTGAGCCTAGTGTTTGGTGCTGAGGATTGTTGCACCCTCTATGTGTGAGCTATGTGGTGTAGCAAGCAAATGCGCTTGCTATATGCACAGTGCAAAGTTTGCATGCTTGCTATAAGTGCCCTATCTGGTGCAGGTGGCAAGTCCATTTGCTTGAGGGTGATATATTGTGCAGATGATTAATACTTTTGCATCAAATGTGACATCTTCCAGATGCTGATGGATAGTACTTTTGCCAAGAGAGTTACTTTTTGTATGTGACAATGGTTAACAGTCTTCCTATGGATGTCACATAGTGATTAATAAGGTTAATACATTTGTTGTGAATTTGATGTTTGGTGGCGAAGGCTCGCATCTCCAGTTTCAAGTGCTAGTACGCTTGCCACACAAGTGATAACTATTTAATGCAAAGGGGTTGCAAATTTGCTATAAATGAGATGTTTGGTTGGCCACTTGCACTAGTGCATTTGCTACGGTATACATCAGTTACTTGTTTCCTGCATAGGGTTGGTGCCCATCCTAGAAGTAAATATTTTGCTTACTGCTTAGAGCACTTGTTATGTGTATTGTTTTGTTTCCCACACCTGTTATTAATGAGATGTTTGGTACACGTATTGGCACGCTTTCACTAGTTCACTTATGTTATTGATCTGTTGTTTCCTGTGCTTTTGGTGTGATGTTGGGCACAAATGTTTTACTGTGCTTGTGATTTTGTTTCCGGCATGCGCTATGAGTGTGATGTTTGATGCAGATTGTTAGTTCACTACTTATTAGTGTGAGATATCTTGCCGACATTTGCTATCAGTGTGCTTTTTTATAAAAAGGGTGTATACGCGCTTCCTGAGGGAGCAAAGGCTGTTCTTTGTTTTGGAAAAACTTGATCTGCGTAAGGTTAGTCCTTATATGTAGTGGCAAAGATAAAGCACAAACAATTCAATAGGACGTTTTCACAGTAATTAGCAGAAGTTTATTTCTGATTAGACTAAGCATTACCATCTATTATTTGTTGTTCTCAATGTCACATTTCTGCTCAGACGTGGGTTCCTGGCTCATTGGATCTCAAGGACCGCAACAAAATCTCACTGAAGAGGCCTAACAAAAAGTACAGAAAAGTGTGTGGAGTTGCTTGTGTTCGGTTTACATGGCCTATCCGTTGGGCTGGGTTGTAGCTTGGAGGCAGGGGCAAGACTGAATGGCGTATGGCTGGTCTTTGTCAGTGGTGCTGGAGCCATTCAGAGTAGGGGTGTTGCCATCAATGGTACATCACTGAAGTCATAGGGGTTGTGAAAAAAAACAAGAGTCACACAAACAAGTATAGCAAATGAGCAATGCGCCTTGATCAGGAGTAGTAAGGGTGTGGTATGTATCCGGTGGTGTATTTTGGAGCACACTGTCGCACATACATACTAAAGCATGGCGTGGTAGTGCACAGTCATTTACAGGCAGCACATTTTCCCTTGAAATGGCTACAAATTCTGCACTGACACGCAATTTTACTGATAAAATTACATCCCTCACAAACGAAAATATGTGGAAATCGGTTTCGGCAAATATTTACCATCTTCACATCATAAAGTAAAGTCTCTTGATTTTTTTTGATCCTACTAGAAATGTTGTTTCATCACACTTAAGAACAGCTATCAAATGTGCTTTATTTGTAACTGCTGATTTTGAAATAGCTGCACAGTTATTTTACAGATATTTAAATATGTATTGGAAAACAAACCCTGATATCTTACACCCTTTCCTTTCACACGCCAGCAATGGGCACCGGATTGGGGAGGGAAGAGTGTCCAGGCAACAAAATGTAATTTTGCCTGTTGCTTGTATAATCCTTGCACTGGCGTTGGCTGCCAATCTGTTCCGTTCACTTGGTGCTCGAGCATTCACCACTTGAATTCTGTGGGTGGTTCACAATAGAGAAGTAAAGCTCTTGTTTGGCTGTTTCTCAGCTGGGCTGGCACTTTCAAGGTGACCGCATTCACACTGCTGGTAGTGGTGCTACCCTTTTAATGAGAATGACTTAGAACTTCTCAGCAGGCATTTCATGGGACACGAAACTTCTCAGAAGTACTGGCACCATCGCTTTAGCAAGGTTGATATACTACTGATGGGGCGTAGGAGTACTTCTTGGCAGGGTTACTTTGCGCTCATTGGCATTGTACTCGCTTTTTGGCAGGGGCTACAATTGTGACATGGCTGCACCAGGCACTCTGAGCAGGGAGGTTGTCCTTTCAGTGAGACAGCATCTGTATTAGGCCTTAGTAGGCCCAACCTCTCTAATGCTTTCCATTTGAATGACCCTGTTCCAGCCCTGCCAGCTTGCTAAAAAGTCAACATTGTGGAAATATTTCCTCGGCTTTCAGAGGGCGGTCAAGCTGAGGAATAGCCAGTCAACCCGAGTAGTGCCTTCCACGTGACTGGCACTGGTTAAGAGCTGTGTAACCACATTACACAGAGCTGTGTGATTAGAGGCTCAGCTTTCCTGTTACAGGCATTACCCAGAGCGATGTAACCCGAGGGATAGCGCCGCTGTCGAAGACATTAGCCAGAAGGTGTGAAACTTAACTCTCCGCACTAACATCTCACCCTCCACCCCATTCCCTCTCACTCACTAGTGTAGAGGCCGCATGATGTAACACCAAACGTCAGTGCCTACCATAACCATCTAGGGCGCCGAACAAGGCGCTCACCCTGACATTTTGGACCCCTCTCTCAGGCCGAGCTAGACCCTATCTAATGCAGAGATATACAAGGCTTCACTAAACCACACTGTCATTGGAATGGGAATACTGGCATGCTATACAGAGGTCTCTGGCTGATCACCCACCAACTTGACATAACCTTTCTTTCCTGGTATTTGCTTGCGATTTACAGTCAGATAAAAGGGATTACACCTGCATGGGGTTAGAAGGCCGAAACCGACTTAATATGTAGCGAGTGAAATATTAGATTCATTAGAATGGTACGAACACTTTCAATATTAATTGATATGGAGGGGAACGCGGTTGTACACAGCCATATCAATTTTGTTTAACATATATAGGCTGTTTTTCTAAAACGTATTCTAGATCCAAGCTGGGATGTCTGTACAGCACGAATATATAAACAACCTAGTATACATAGAAGACAGTAGAGCTATTTGGCATCCAGACCATGTAACTGCAAGTGATGGTGGCAAAATGGGCAGTGTAGCAGGGTCATTTGTATGATGGATCGAAAAGTGGGAAGGGCAAATACAGTTTAGTTGTAGTAATGCAGCTACATATTTGGTTGTGGAATTCAAGTTTGAACATTTTCCCATAAGCATTAATGGTGCAAGGTTAGGTGGTTGTTCTTGAGTTCACTTTTGAAATCCTTCGGAATAGTAGAGATTCGGATGGGACTCAAGGGTGGGTGGGTACATTCTCAGATTAATGTTATATTCCCACCTGATAGATCAGCTGTACAGTATGGTGCCAGTCAACACTCCTTCCCTTCAACTGTTTACAACACCCCAAATGAGGGCAACATGGTACTGCTGACCTCCAAAGATCTTTTGGTGTTACCGGGTGACAAGCTGTTACCTTCACCTCTGTGGGTGGGAGAATATGATGCTACCACTGAGCAAATGGCTACACCTTCACGACCACCACCATCTAGCAAATGGCAGTGTTCCGGAAGAACTAATCAGCTCCTTGCTAACAAAGTCTTCATGGACTTTCTTAAGTTAGCGCTGTCTCCACCCTCCTCATTACAGTATCTCGATCTCTTCCCTCCGGTGACAAGTATGCAGGCAAGACACTGTCTGGGGAAACTGTCCTCATCCTGCAACTCGTGCTATGGTAACCCAGGAGCATCCACAAGGGATCCCACTGGTTTCAGTACTCAGACTCTTCCTCACAGAGTCCTAGTACTACAAATGGTACTCTCATACTGAAAAAGCAAGGACTTTCCACAAACACACAGGATGTCGGCACAAGGTTCTGGGTTTTCATACAACAGCATATCATTACACAAGAGGGGCCAGTAGGCCAAATCTCACTGGCAGATAAAGAGGTCTGGTCAACTATAGGAGATCATAAAACTATATGATGCCATCAACCCCTTACGTGCTAAACCTAATTCAGGGGCAGTTGTCCTCTGTCCGCTGTTAGGAACCCTGCAGGAAAAAGTCTGAGCAGCCAACCGCTGAGCTCTCTGGAGGAAAGTCCACTTGGATGGAAACATAGCATCAGCGACCACAGCATGCTAAAGCCTCCATGTTGTAGTGGGCAGGTAGGTGTACGAGTGCCCCCTTCCCCACTCCACATCACCCATGAGACACCCCTTCCCCAGTGTTTTACCTCACACCTGGGGATAGGCTGCATTTCCGTAGGAAGCCCCTTCTCCCCTGCCTCTATTATAACGCAAAGCTGTGTGCTCTAGTAAGAGATTTCCTGTAGCCACATAGGCCATGCAGAGTCCAGCCTGTCACGTTACTAACTGATGTAAGAGCATGGCATGAGGCTGCCAGGGTTATTAATGTATTCTATTTGCATGATATATCACACCTATTTCCCTTCTGAACGCAAGAAATCAGAGGGAAGATTATTATTGTTATATATTTTTGCACCATAGCATTATGTGAGAAAAAGCTGACGTCCATAAAATGCACGCATGTTGGGAAATAAAAAAGGGTTTGGGCGTCTAATGAACTGGGCAGGATCTAAGCGCGGCGCACAGCCAAGAAACTCTGCTCTTTATTTCTGTATGGATTTTGGGCCGGCAGAGCGGCTTTTAGAGAACATAAAGCAACGCTCAGTTATTCCAGACACGCTGGCCTGTCTGAGGCAGCGCTGTTGTAAAAGGGCCCTTGCAGAGCATGAGGGAATCACTTAACGTTAGGGAAATGTTTCCTTTGGCACAGGAACAGAGAGCGTGAGAGGAAGGAAGGAAGGGGAGAGGGGGGAAGGAAGAGATGAAGGGGAGAAGGGAACACAAAGGAGCGAGGGAAAAAGTAAGCAATAAAAAGGAGGGGAAAAACAAGGCATGAAGGGGGAAAGGGCAGATGAAGGGGAGAGGGGAATGGGAACCAATGAAGGGGAGAGGAGAAAAGCAAAAGATGAAGGGGAGAGACGAGGAATGGAGGAAGGACGAGGACAGAAGCCTACAGAGGGAACTAGGGCATAGCTGCCAAGTGGCATTGTCACAACTGTGGCCAGTAATGCCCTGGTTACTTATAGTAATCTTCATTACTCCGAATCCAGGTCTTCCGCACTACAGTCCCAACACGGTGGGTACAACGCTTAATTTTTAATAGTGGTTGCAGGTGATGCCCGGGTCAGACTGGCCTATAGGGCTAACAGGCAGGGGCTGGTCAGACAATTCACGGCGTGGGCTGTTTTTTGGCATATTGTGGTCGGTTTTAAGGTCTGCTGGCCCGGTTTTTAGGTCGAGCCTAGAGCAGCGCATGCGCTGCTTGCTCGACTTTTAGTAAGGGCGTTTTGAAAGTGCTATCCACAAGCTTTTCCTGGCCTCAAGCTAGCGTGCACACGCGAAGCCGCCATCTGCCTTTCTTATCTCTTCCGCTGGCCGTTACTTTCACTTTCGCGGCCGCTGCTTGTTTTTCCTGCTTGGCATTCCATGTGAGGGCATGTTTTGACAACTCTCTTCGTTTTGTGCTTCTTTCCACCCCTACCCATATACCCAGGCTCTTTGTTGCTGCCTCCTTCATGTACGGCAAGCTCTGTGTCTTCTGCTTCTCCACTGTGCTCCGTGTTGCTTTCTCTCTCATGCTTCATTCCTCCGCCCCTGTATTAGTTCTCCCTTGTGTGCGTCGTCATACTGTTTATTTTCTCAATGAAACCCATTTACTGCCATGAGAGATTCACACATCTTCCACTTCACATTCAACGGCTACCCTTTCCATGTCCCTCCTAGTTAAGGGTAGAAGTTCTACTTTACTTATTTGCAAATGTCCACGGCAGGTGTCCACCACTCTTCACTCAGAGCAGCAGGCGTAATGTTAGACTAGAGGTACCAACAGCAAAAGAGACTGAACCTCCGAATAGCAAACCATCATTGGGGACACAGTCTCTTCTCACTGCCCATACATCGACACACCGTAATGCATTCTGGGTAATGTAGTCTTAGTACCAGTGGACCTAATTAAACTAACGAGAGTGGCCACCATAGTTGTAGGATGTAAGTTTTAAAAATCCTCGGAGCATACATTTCGAAATTAGTGGCATCAAATACGGTGGCCCATTGCAGTGTGCACACGCCTTCCTCTATTGACAAATATTACATGGGCAGTAGCAAGCCAAGTGTCGAAGCAGGAGCCCATAGTGAGGGCATCAGAATCAAATGAAAGATTACGTTACCAGCTTTAAATAAGCTTTGCACACTTCAGATGCTGTTTTCAGATGCTGTTTTCAGCTGCTGCAATAAATATCGAGCAGGCCTGTATTTCACTTTATTTCCTGTGCCCTCCCCACCCCACACCACCTCCCGTCTGTCTCTGCTTATTTAACTGTTTGTCTACCTCCCTAAGCATTACACACTTAAGCTGCTGAAACAAATATAGAATCTCTCCTCGGATATATCGTGATTGCCTTAAAAAAACAGATGTCCACCAGCCAAGGCATACTCCTGCATGCACAATATCATATAAGTCGATCAGTACACATTCAGAACCCAAGCAGTCTTTCCCAACTCTTCGCCCCCAAAAAAACGAAATCTACAAAACTCTCACCTGCAACTCAGCACCAACTCATCATCAGTACAGCACCAGTGCAGAACCACCTCACTACCAGCCCAGCACCACCTCAACATCAGCGCATCACCATCTCAGAATCAGCACAGCACCACCTCTGCATTAGCACAGCACCACCACAAGCGCAACCCCACCTCAGCAGCAATTCAGTACTAACGCAGCACTACTTCAGCATCAACACAGCATTTACTCAGTTTTATTCAGCACCACCTGAGCACCACAGCATCACTCAGCACCACCTCAGTACCACTCAGCACCACCTCAGTCTACCCACGGAATCTGGCATCTGTTGATTTTCCCCTAAAGTCTATCCGCTGCTTGTGTTGTAATTCAGGTACTATTTCCCAACCTCCACCGTCCCGTTGTTTATGTCCCCCTTGCATAACAAAACAAAGAAAACCATAATAAATAAATCAACAATAAATAAACAAGCATTAGAACAGGCAGGAATAATTTGCCAGCACTGCAAGAACAAAAAACTAGAAGATAGTTTTTTATGTTAATTCGTTTTTAATCGGGTCATTCAGTTGTACATAATGGCTTCTTAGTTATATAAATATATGGTAACAAAAATGCTTATAACACTTTTTTATCATAACTTTTCAACTTGCTGCACAGCAGCCACAATGCTCTACAACATAGCTTAAAAACATTGGCAAAGCCAATAACTCTGGCTAAACACTTATAAGGCCCCAAAGGCGAGACCTATTGGCTATGCCAATGCTTGTTACAATTGATCTCCCTAATATTAAAACAAACAGTGCCTCCAGCAAGCTCAAATCCATGCAGTCTTCCATACTTATAACAAACACTTATACAGCGAGTCTTTACCAGTTCAAAAGTGCTAAAATTTGCAAACATGTACTACTTTTTAGCTAATTCACTAATGAGGGATTACTTTTATTTTGGTGACCGGACCTATTTTCTGTTCCAGTCCAAGCCTGTGTGGGACCCACCAGCACTTACTTTTGGGCAATGGCACTTATTTTTCCTCATCAGACCTTGAACTAGAACAAGAGCGAAAAAAACATGAAAGGGGGGGAGAAGGAGGAAGAGAAAGAAAAAGAGTGAAGAATGGAGGAAGCAGGGATGAATCGAATGTGCAGGAGTGAGTCTGAAGGGCAGGGAATATCTGGTCACTGATTAAAGATGTAGGAGGGGGAATCAAGACTGCACAGCCTTGGTACTTGGCACCACGACTGTGGCACTGGCAGCAGCTTCTGAGAAAAAGTTTGGGCCCAGCACTTAATATTTTATAAATTAAGCATTGCATATGCTCCTTCCACCACCAGATGTTTCTCCAAGCTCAAATGGTTCCCATCTACTGCTATATTTTCCTTCAGAGAAGCCTCCCAAAATGCCCCAAATAAGGAACCTAACTGCCTATAATGTCCAATCGTAAAGCCAAAAAGAGGCTGGGTGGGCCGGGAAACCTGGGGTTTGGCCAGGAAGACCGAGACTCAGAGTAATGAAGATTATCTATTAGTAATATTCCTCAGCACAGTACTAACACAGTGTGGCGACACCAAAGCCATTTTGGCTTCAACTCACTCCCTCATGGAAAAAACCTTACAACCACTCATAGTTATATACGAATTGTATTCAGCCCATCATTTTTCCAAAGGTGCATTTAGAACTGTAGAACTAAAAGAGGATAATGCACTACCCTAACTGAAATTTGTATTGCTTCATAAAAGTATTCAGCGGGGCCTACTTGGCTGCATTGCACGTTGAAGCCCCTTTCAATGTATCCCATGGCATTGTAATTCTACTTGTTGATCTCCCATGCACTTGTGGAAGCAATGATTGTCCTTGTTTCTCATAAGAAACCACAATGGCCTGCTTAATCCATCTGCATCCATCACTGTAACTAAATCACCAGTGTTCTGCGCCCACCCAAGATTTTGAGCAGTTCCTCTTTAGGTGGAGAAGCTACAAAAATTGGCAAATCCACATCAGTTGAACAAGTAAACATTGATGGTACTTTTAGAGGTAAGGTAGGCGTAGGTATGAGCACTACTGTGTCCAGAAAGATTCTCAAAAATGGTTCCGATTTTCTAATGCCCCAATCCTCCTCGTCAAGGAGCCTGCTACCAAAAAATAAATAAAAAAAAAGATCATAAAACGCAAGTCCATTGAGCCAATGGCTCAAATGGAGCCTTTGAAGCGCCTGAAGCACAGGTGGCAGACCCTACAAGCGAATATGACAATTGATAGTCTTTATAGAAACAGCCCCCTCTGTAGTCTCAATGTGGAAACAACTAGCCGTACCTGGAATCTGTCCTTAGGAAATTGCATAAGCAAAGCTAGATCACAAGAAAGAGTCTACCTCCTTCTCCCCACATCACCTTAAAAAATGTTGCCAATGTGTTGAATATGTTTTTAATGTTGAAGGCTGCCAAGACTGTTGTATGAGCTCCGTTACATCATAGGACTAACCCATGCTTTTTAAGCTCTCACTTTCAAGTGCCATAACCCCAGTTGTAGACCAACAAGGCCTGGGGGAGGTGGAGACCCTTGATCAGGTAGGGAAATGATGGAATCATCCAAGGACCCTGGATTGCCAACTGAAGGAGGAGAGTATTCTGTGGCAGTCGCCACTAGCACACATCCACCAGCAGCAAATCTGCCTGATCATACTGTACTTTCCTACGGGCCATTAAAAGCAGGGGAATCAGAGGTAAGGCCTACATAAGTGTATGGGGCGAAGGAGAAGAAAGTAAATCCACTCTCCAGGCTTCCTGACACAGAAGCCTTAATCAGAACTGTGGTAGAAGCTCCTCCCTCGTGGTCACAAATAAGTACATCTCCGAAGACCCAATCCTTTGGACTACCTGGTGGAATGCAGCAACTGACAGAGCTAGCTCCACCAAGGAAAGAAATACCTTGCTCAGCTAGTCCGCAGCCCCATTCGGCTTCCCGGAAGATATACTGTACAGCAAGAAAGGAGGGTGATCTCTGCTCATGAGCAAATCTCCTGGGCCAGAGACAACAGTAACTTCACTTTCCCGCCCTACTGATGGTTGACGTAAGCCACTAACACCCTGTTGTCCATCCTGATCTGAACTCTGTGCCCCTGTAATAAATGGGAGAAATGTACCAGCATCAAGTGGACTGCTTTTAGTTCTCTCCAATTAGAAGAGCACCCCTTCTGAATCAATGATCACAAGCCACGGAATTATCTATTTATTTTAATTTGAGAAGTTTTATATAGCGCGAAGAAGACCTGCTAGGGTATCAGATCGCTGTACATCTAATCATAGACATTAAGCAGGTACAAAAGAAAATTATACAACAAATAATAGGTTACAAATGCACAATATGCTTAGCAGTGACGTAGGCCAGAGTTGTACACAAGGCGTTAGAGTTACTAAGGGAGACAATTGGCATATTGTCGCATTTGGGTCATCAAGAGTAATCATTTGACTTCTTTTATTAATGCAGCTCTCGAAGGGTTCGTTCTGAGTTCAGGAGGGAGATCATTACATATTCTTGGGGCCAGACCAGAAAAGGCGTGGTTGTAGGTTTTCTTCTTTTTGAACTTTTGTGGTTTCAGCAGGAGGGTATTGGAACTTCTAAGGCCTCGGTTCATGCCAGAAATTTCAAGTTTTTTTGTCAAGTAAAGAGGAGTGTTATGATGTTGCGCGATAAGCATGCTATACTGCAACGGATCCTTGCATCGAGAGAGAGCCAGTTGAGTTGGATTAGATCTGGAGTGATGTGGTCACGTTCACTTGATTTTGTGACGAGTCTGGCAGCAGAGTTCAAAGTAGCCCTTAAAGGTGCCAGTTTAGCGTTGGGTAGCTCAGCCATGGTCACAATTCCATAGTCTAAACGGGAGATGACCAGTGATTGGACAGCTAGTTTCATGTCTTCAGACGGTAGGAACGGTTTGACTTTCCTTAGTGTGTTGAGCTGGTGATTGGCTCCTCTCGTTGTTGCACCAATGTGGTCTTGCATATTTAGACATTTGTCCAAGGTTAGGCCCAGGGATTTAGTAGAGTCTACAACATGTGGTATGCCATTTAGGGCAGTTAGTTGTTTGAGTCAATCCTGAATGGGGGCTGAGTGATTGTGGGTGGCAATTAGGAGGAACTCCATCTTGAGTGGTTTCAGAATAAGGTGGTTTTGAGATAACCATTGTTGGGTTTTCCGAAGTGCACTATTAAGAGTTTTGATGTCATCCTGAGAAGAAATTCTCATGTACAGTTGAGTATCATCTGCGTACATGTGGTAGTTTATGTTTGAATTGCTCAGAATTTCGGTGAGAGGTTCCATGTACCAGTTGAAGAGTGTGGGCGAGAGTGCCGATCCTTGAGGTACTTCAATTGAGATGAGTTTACTGTTGCAAAGGACATGGTTGACTTTGATTCTTAGGGCTCTATTATGAAGGAAGGAAGAAAACCAGTCTAAAACTGGGCCCAATAACCCCATCCTTTTTTCAAGTAGTTCAATCAAGATATCATGTTTGACTGTGTCAAATGCAGAGGAGAGATCCAGCAATATGAGCAGGCAGGGTTCCTTCTGGTTGCATAGTTTTGGAGCACGGTTACTCATAGTACGGCCCGCGGGCCGCCAGCGTCCCGGCAAGCCTTCCTTGGCGGCCCGCGGACCTTGCAGATATCCTACCTGTGTTTTTAAAAAAAAAAACTAAATAGTGTTAGCAAACACTGCCGGGTGCAGCAGCCCGGACTCAGACCCTGCTCTGTGGGGGCCGGGGGATTCCAGTGATTGTCAAAGTGGAGAAGCAGGGGCCTAAGAAGTGAAATACAACAAAGCTTTATTAAAATGTAAATGGTCTTTTAAAGACCTGTGAAGTACTCGGGTGCGGCTGTGTGTGCGCGCTGGGAAGCTGTCTCAGTGCGACTGTGTGTGCGCGCTGGGAAGCTGTCTCAGCCCAGGCTGAGGGCTGACACACACACGGGGTGAGATGACAGAGGGTGACGGAGAGAGGGAGACAGAGAGGCGCAGTCTGGGGGAGACAGAGGGAGAGGGAGAGAGGCAGAGGGAGGGAGAGGGAGAGAGGCAGAGGGAGGGAGAGGAAGGGAGACAGAGAGAGACAGGCAGAGAGGGAGGCAGAGGGAGGGAGGGAGACAGCAGAGGGAGGGAGACACAGGAAGGGAGACAGAGGGAGGGAGAGGGAGGGAGGGAGAGGGAGACAGCGGGAGAGAGACAGAGGGAGAAAGACAGAGGGAGAGGGAGGGAGACAGAGGGCGGGAGAGAGACAGGGAGAGAGACATGGAGAGCTAGAGAATGGAGGGAGATGGAGGGAGGGAGAAGGAGGGAGAGGGAGGGAGACGGAGGGAGACGGAGGGAGGGAGACGGAGGGAGGGAGGGAGACGGAGAGAGGGAGGGAGACGGAGGGAGACAGAGGGAGGGAGGGAGACGGAGAGAGACAGAGGGAGACGGAGGGGGAGGGAGAGGGATGGAGAGAGTCAGAGGGAGGGAGACGGAGGGTGACAGAGGGAGGGAGGGAGGGAGATAGAGAGAGGGAGAGAGAGACAGGGAGGAAGACAGAGGGAGAGAGACAGAGGGAGAGGGAGAGGGAGGGAGACAGAGGTAGGGAGAGAGACAGGGAGAGACGGAGGGAGGGAGACAGAGGGAGGGAGATGGAGGGAGACGGAGGGAGGGAGAAGGAGGGAGAGGGAGGGAGGGAGGGAGACGGAGGGAGGGAGACGGAGAGAGACGGAGAGAGGGAGGGAGACGGAGGGAGACAGAGGGAGGGAGGGAGACAGAGGGAGACGGAGGGGGAGGGAAAGGGAGGGAGAGAGACAGAGGGAGGGAGACAGGGAGGGAGACGGAGGGTGACAGAGGGTGGGAGGGAGGGAGAGAGAGACAGGGAGGGAGACAGAGGGAGAGAGACAGAGGGAGAGGGAGGGAGACAGAGGGAGGGAGAGAGACAGGGAGAGATAGAGGGAGGGGACAGGGAAGGAGATGGAGGGAGACGGAGGGAGGGAGACGGAGGGAGGGAGACGGAGGGAGGGAGCCGGAGGGAGGGAGCCGGAGGGAGGGAGGGAGACAGAGGGAGGGAGGGAGACAGAGGGAGGGAGACAGAGGGAGGGAGACGGAGGGAGGGAGACGGAGGGAGGGAGACGGAGGGAGGGAGACAGAGAGAGGGAGGGAGACAGAGGGAGGGAGGGAGACAGAGGGAGGGAGACAGAGGGAGGGAGACAGAGGGAGGGAGACAGAGGGAGGGAGACAGAGGGAGGGAGACAGAGGGAGGGAGACAGAGGGAGGGAGACAGAGGGAGGGAGAGAGACAGGGAGGGGACAGGGAAGGAGATGGAGGGAGACGGAGGGAGGGAGACGGAGGGAGGGAGACGGAGGGAGGGAGACAGAGGGAGGGAGACAGAGGGAGGGAGACAGAGAGAGGGAGACAGAGAGAGGGAGGGAGACAGAGGGAGGGAGACAGAGGGAGGGAGACAGAGGGAGGGAGACAGAGGGAGGGAGACAGAGGGAGGGAGACAGAGGGAGGGAGACAGAGGGAGGGAGACAGAGGGAGGGAGACAGAGGGAGGGAGACAGAGGGAGGGAGACAGAGGGAGGGAGACAGAGGGAGGGAGACAGAGGGAGGGAGGGAGGGAGGGAGACAGAGGGAGGGAGACAGAGGGAGGGAGACAGAGGGAGGGAGACAGAGGGAGGGAGACAGAGGGAGGGAGACAGAGGGAGGGAGACAGAGGGAGGGAGACAGAGGGAGGGAGACAGGGAGGGAGAGAGACAGGGAGAGATAGAGGGAGGGGACAGGGAAGGAGATGGAGGGAGACGGAGGGAGGGAGACGGAGGGAGGGAGACGGAGGGAGGGAGACAGAGGGAGGGAGACAGAGGGAGGGAGACAGAGGGAGGGAGACAGAGGGAGGGAGACAGAGGGAGGGAGATAGAGGGAGGGAGATAGAGGGAGGGAGATAGAGGGAGGGAGACGCAGGGAGGGAGACGCAGGGAGGGAGACGCAGGGAGGGAGACGGAGGGAGGGAGACGGAGGGAGGGAGACGGAGGGAGGGAGACGGAGGGAGGGAGACGGAGGGAGATAGAGGGAGGGAGACGCAGGGAGGGAGACGGAGGGAGGGAGACGGAGGGAGGGAGACGGAGGGAGGGAGACGGAGGGAGGGAGACAGAGGGAGGGAGGGAGACAGAGGGAGGGAGACAGAGGGAGGGAGACAGAGGGAGGGAGGGAGACAGAGGGAGGGAGGGAGACAGAGGGAGGGAGGGAGACAGAGGGAGGGAGACAGAGGGAGGGAGACAGAGGGAGGGAGACAGAGGGAGGGAGACAGAGGGAGGGAGACAGAGGGAGGGAGACAGAGGGAGGGAGACAGAGGGAGGGAGACAGAGGGAGGGAGACAGAGGGAGACAGAGGGAGGGAGACAGAGGGAGGGAGGGAGAGGGAGGGAGACAGAGGGAGGGAGACAGAGGGAGGGAGACAGAGGGAGGGAGACAGAGAGAGACAGGGAGGGAGGGAGACGAAGGGAGGGAGGGAGACGAAGGGAGGGAGGGAGAGGGAGACAGAGGGAGAGAGACAGAGGGAGGGAGACAGAGGGAGAGAGACAGGGAGAGAGAGGGAGACAGAGGGAGAGAGACAGGGAGGGAGACAGAGGGAGGGAGACGGAGGGAGGGAGATGGAGACAGGGAGGGAGACGGAGACGGAGGGAGGGAGGGAGAGGGAGGAGGGCGACAGAGGGAGGGCGACGGAGGGAGGGAGACAGGGAGAGAGACAGGGAGGGAGATACAGGGGGAGAGGGAGGGGAGGGAGAGAGATGGAGGGAGGGAGAGGGATGGAGGGAGAGGGAGAGATGTGTGTATGCCGGATCTGGTGGCTCAGTGGACGAAGGCGTCTGCTGCAGGGAACTGTGTTCAACCTCATGGTCACAATTTTTTTTTGCTTTAGCCCCGCCCCTTCCCCTCTGACCCCGCTCCCACCAATGCGGCCCTCGGCCACAAACCACACTGTAAATTTGGCCCCCGAGAGAAAGTTTGTGAGTACCCATGTTTTAGAGCATCATCAACAATGTGTGTTAGTGCCATTTCTGTACTATGACCAGACCTGAAGCCCAATTGGTATTGGCCAAGGAGCTGAAATTGTTCAATGTGCTTGCAAAGTTGTGTGTATGCATTTCTCAGGTAGTTTGGCTGGAGTCATGATATTGGTGATCGGTCAGAAGTTGTTAGGGTCGGATAAATAAGTGTTTGGCTTCTACAGATGGGGGTGACTTGTCCAATCTTGAGGCAGTCTGGAATTGTGCCTTGAATGAGAGATTCATGGACAATCTTAGACCTGAGGGGAAACATTGAATTTGTAAGGTCTTTAAAGAACTTGGTGGGCAGAGGATCGTTGAAATGGTTTGCCGGTTATAGTGCATTTAGTTTGTTGTGAAGCTCGGCATCATTTGGAAGTATAAAGGAATTTCAAGATACACCATTTTTTGGATTAAAGACCGGTAGGTCAGCAAGAGGTGGATTCTCGGGACGAAGTCGTGAGGAGATAGTGGACAGAGACAGATGATGCTTGTCTGTTAAGGGAAGTCGCAGTTCTAGTTCAATCTTTTTTGTTTTCCCAATGAAGTGTGCCGAGAACTCTCCACCTTTGGGTAGTGAATCATTGAGTGATGATCTTTGCATGACCGAGTGGTTCGTTTGTTGTTTGATGATTTCAAATAGTTTTTTAGGCCTGTTTTTGGCATGGTCAAGTGTGACCTAAAGTGATCTGTTTTGGTACTACGGATATGTTTGTTATACGCATTCCTTGTTCTCCTTAGCTGTTTGAGGTTTGTTATATTTGGGGAGTTACTCCGAGATCGCTCTACCAGTCTTAGTTTATGACGCTCTTCGTTAAGGGACCCATTGAACAAAGGTTTTGAGTGTTTGCTAGGTATCCTTTTGAGCTGCAAAGGGGCAAGTGAATACAAAATGTCAGACATGGAATGAATGTAGTGTTCAGTGAGGCCGTCCAGATTTGTCAAGTTGGGGGGTGGAGGCAGACTATTATTACATAAGTGCGTAAAGTCCTTTACAGTGATGTTCCTCACATCTCTGAATCTTTGTTTGGACTAGCGAGGTTTTCCTAGTCTAACCACCAACCTTTCCAATAAGGAGATTTGGGAGGGGTCTGACATTATCTTTAGCTATGATTAGGTCTAAAGTAGAGCCTTTGTTATGTGTAGGACTGTTGCAAGATTGGGTGAAGCTTTCTAGAAATTCTCCCCAACCTATCTCACTCGCATCTGTGCTCAGGATCTTGGAGAGGGGTTTGATGCAGGAGGGTTAGCGATTATCTATGAAAAAAAACCTGCAATGACTGCCTTGGCTTTAAACCCTTGCCTCTAATCCTACTGGTATTCTGACCTTGTATTGCAGTGATATAGGGTCCCAACGACTCAACAGATGGTTGACAAATGGGTAAAGATGTAACCTGACCCAGGCAGAACTATCACAAATGAAGCCATGATACCCTGAACTATTATCTGGCTGTTGGGGATTCCTGAGCCAGCAGGCCCTGAAATATAAGAAACCAGTTTCTGTTTTTGAGATGGGTATTGGAAAACTCGTCCCAGAACCGTCATGAAGCATGCTCCCATGTATTGAAGATTTTGTGTTGGTGTTAAATGGGATTTGTCGGGATTTAGCAAAAAACTTGATCTTCCAATATCCTATAGACTTATTCCACTTCTAAATCAGCCTTAAAGAAAAAAGAAAGACAGTCATCTAAATACATGGAGATTATAATTTCCCTTGCATGGATCCACCCTACTAACGGAGCCAAAACCTTGATAAAGAGTTTTGAAGAAAAGGCCAACCCAATTGGCAACACACAGAACTGAGAAAAGATTGTCCCCTACTGAGAAACAGAGGAACGTCTGTTACTGCTGGTGTATTGGGATGTGCAAGCATGTATCCAAAAGGTAAAGTGATGCTAGAAAGTCCCTAGTCTTCAAATAGGGCTCGACCCCCTGCAGAGACATCATCACGAACTTGATGTGTATGATAAATGTATTCACCACTATCAAGTCCATTACTCGTCTGAAGTCTCCATAAGCTTTTTTCACCAAAAAGAGGATTGAGTAAAAATCTCCTCCTTGTGACGCAGAACCAATATTATTGCTTTTTTCAGATGCAAACTCTGGACTACTTCCATTAAGGCTTGCCTCTTCAGCATTTCTCTGGGCACAGATTTAGGGTGAAAGAAATCATTTGGAACTTACCAAAACAATATTGTGTACCCTTGTTGTACAATGCCCAGCACCCACTTCTCTGTGCTTGAAGGTTTCCTCCTGTCCTCAAACCAAGCCATCCTGTAACCTACTAGTAGATGCCACAGAACTCGAGACTAGTCATGCTTTGGGGGCTGGCAGATTTGAAGCAGACTACCCTGCAGCCTGTGACCAGGACTTTTCTGAAGCAGGGACACCCCGGCCATGTCCCCTTCCATGAAAGGGCTAAGTCATTCTTACCTAAAAGCAAATAATTTCCCTCTTACTAGCGGCTTTGCTGGTGCCATGAATTTTCTCTTACATGACTTTTAAATCACTGTTTCTAATTCTGAACTGAAGAACTTAGCACCTGTGAAGGGAATATGCGTGAGGAGGTTTTTCTGTATGGCCTCCGCCTTCCGTTACTTCGTCCATATATGTCTTGTTGCCACTACTGATGACCCCATGACTGCTGCCCCAAGTGAATCAAATGACATATCGAAAGGTAGCAAACTTGTTGCTCCATCATTGAGACAGTTGTAGAGATAACTATACTTTGCTCCATCTGCTTTGCTCGCCTTTGGAAGTCTTTAAGAGCAACTGAATAGCATAGCTGACATAAGCAGAAGCTCAAATCAGAAAAGTAGACGGTGAATTTGTTCTCTTAACTGCTAACTCGATTTTTATGTCCACCGGATCTGACAGTGATTGCTTCCTCCAATATTATTGTGTCATGGGAGAACAGACCTGCCATCAGATAATCCAATTTCACTTGTAAGGGAAAATGATCAGCAAACCCATGCAAGAGGTAGCTAGAAAGCGGGGAAAGGTGTACTTGTCAACCTCTTGCCACTCATTAGTGACCACTGTCCTGATGGCCCCATGCAAAGGTAAGCTTTCCGACTTCTTTGAGTGGTATTAAATGAAAAACCATCCTCCTCCACTGGGGCATCAGGAAATGCTAGATTTTCCCTTAAGTGTTGCAACACTTCTTTTAGTTCTGTCCCTTGGAAATATCTGCCCTTGACCTCTTCTTCTTCTGGGTCCTGGGGTTATTCTGGAGTGACTATGCGAGGGTCTTTAGGGAATGACGGAGCTTTCCTTACTCTAAAAGTTGAGGATATCTCCCACTCTATCATTTGGTGAATGTCTCCCAAAGTGGACAATTAAAACCAGATTGCACCTTTCCCACTGCCTCAGAGTTAATGGGTTGCACCAAACTGTGCTTGTTGCTGGCACTCTTCTTCTACGCCACTGGTTCTGTGCGGATGCAGAAAATCAGTCCACGATAAAACACTGCTACCAGCTTGCAACAGTATACCAATGACTGTCTACATCCCTTAAAACAACGTTGCACTTTTAAAGCTGGTGTCATGTTGTTTTCCCACCGTAGGATTGAAAACTCAAGGGGTCAGTAACATTTTGCAACACTGCCACCATCTTAACATCGGGTGACGATTTCCCTGTAATTAGACCCTGCTTTTGCCCAGGGGTGTAACACAGGCGCAGGGGGCCCCCTCAGCACCGTACACAGGCCTGAGAGCTTCGGATTAAATCCGAAGCGGGTGCCCCTCTGTGTACCTTGCAGGGGGGCCCCTTCAACTTTTGTTACGCCACTGCTTCTGACGCCTTTGCTTGGATAAACTGGGGCGGAAAGGCAGAGTCAGACATCTAGCACTGCTTACCAAGTGCTGCATTCTCTCAATTGCAAAAAGAACAATTGATGGACGGAATGTTGAGCAATGTCAAACATTCACCCTCAGTACAGAGAACTGGGCTTAAATCCATCGTTTATTGCTCACCATGCCCTGCCCGTTTGGACCCTAAGTGGGAAGAGTATGCCCAGAAATGGGTCCCGTGCTCACTATGCCACTGGATTCAAGTTAGCCTGCCTGATGAGAGGTGATACCCCGAAACTGGTCCCAGGATGCTTGTTTCCGGTACAGGAAGGACATGGCCTGGCAGTTCGGGCTTGACTGTTCCCATGAGGAGCAGGGTCAAGACTGATATGCATATGGCTGGATCTCAACTGGGGTGGCAAAGTGAGCTAAAGAACGATGGATTAAACCCAGATCTGTGACTGGGGGGTTGAACGTTTGTATTGTTCAGCATTCCATCCATCATCTGTTCTTTTAGCATTCTTTCAACAGCACTCTCAGGTCAGCTCCAGCAGGACCTCAGGAACGTAATAAACAACAGGTTAGAGGGCCTCTAGGTGGGCTTCAATGTGCTGTATAAGCTTCTCAGGTTTCTCTGCGTTAGCTCGAGAATCTTTGTTCTCAGGCCACAGCTGTAAATCAGCTGCCTGCAAACCCTCATGTAAAACGCCAGGCTTGGCTCCAGGTTACTGGTGACTAGCAACATGCAACTCTGGTCCAGACCAGTAAGCATTATCGTCAGGACGCATGGGTCTAGTTCTATGCAAGTCTTGAAACTGTTGGAATGAAGCTGCAGAGTATATTCTCAGTTCTTGGCATTTGGGCAATGTTTGACGGCGCATCAGTTGATTTGTACTATTCAAAGGTTTGGGTAACAGCCACACGGGTGGAAATGCATCGTCTCATGGTTTCTCTCTCCATTAGATTATCAGGAGCGGTCCTGCAGTCAATACTAAATCAAATCCAAACCCGACAGAAGAACAGCACTAGCTCATTTTAAGCTGCTGGACAGCTTTCACAGACTCCCACCCCCAATTTAGTCGCCTTGGTGGAAAATATTGTGTATTCATCGCCACGGAGTGGCGCAGATACAAGGAGTGGGGAATTGTT
Organism: Triturus cristatus; assembly: GCF_964204655.1. NCBI lineage: Eukaryota > Metazoa > Chordata > Amphibia > Caudata > Salamandridae > Triturus > Triturus cristatus. Next base: position 357,662,253 of record NC_140586.1, on the reverse strand, counting down.
TAGGACAGAGGTACACAATAGGCTGTCGTTGAGATCAGAAGGACATGTGGCAACCTACGCCACACTTAGGTGAGAGCTATGCTATATAACATTACGAATAAATATGTAAACACACTGTAATTATGTAGAATCAGATACTGTCCCAGGGTAAGAACAGTTCTATGCTGTATATAAAAATTACAGATACATTTCAAAACATCAAAAAGTCCTATTCAGATAGCCACCATGAACAAAGCAGCATTGCACCTTACATAGGCACTACCCCTTCCCTAGTGGCCTAAAGCTTCGATAGTTATCACCATTGCTTATGAATGGACAGTCCTTAAGTGGGTTACCTGGTCTGGACTAGGGACAGATGAACGCGAGCCTCAGTCTTTGAGACTTCTGAGCGCAAATGCTCTAAATACATTATCCAGTCAATCCATCACTGCGGCTAGAAGCCATGGAAAATGTCTTTAGCCTCTGTAGGGTCTGACCGCCATGATACGACAGAGTTAGAGGGTATCTGCACAAGTCTGCACTTTCCCCTTCACTCTCCTAACTGCCTACATGATTCACAAGGTAGTGCTTAAGGATATGATTTGTATACATGTGGGCTATTCAAATGGTCTGAAGAAACCTGGATTATTCATTGCTTTTCTGGTTTGAAGTACGGTATTTAGTTTAACTCAATACTGTAAGAAAAAGGCATTTGGTGGTATTAAAGAGTTCACAAATGGGTTAGTTTTTTGACAGATCTAACAGGGATACCAATTTAAGAGAAATTGTTGTATGATATGGCACAAAAGAAAAAGCCTTTATGCTCCAGGACAAGTTGTTAAAGGGGAGCAGTTGTCGACTGGCCACTGTAAGGACATCAGGTTTCTGACTGCCCCTCAGTGTAGGGCTTCAGGTCTTTGACTGGCAGTCAATTCTAGAAGTTCAGGTCCTTGACTGGTAAACAGTGTTGAGGTTTCAAGTCTTTGTCCTGCAGTCCCTGTATGGATTTTGTCTTTGACTGCTATCTAGGGAAATTCAGAACTGCAAGTGGTCAACAGTATAGGGTTTTCGTTTCTTGACTGGCAGTGGGTGCATACATTTCATGTCTTTGACTCACAGCCAGTATGCGGATTTCAGGATCTCGATGTTGGGATGGCCCTGCAGAAGCCTATATATAGGGCATGCACCTCTCTTTTGTAAGACTTCTAGAGTACTTTTGAGTTGGCATTGATTGCACTAATCACAAAAATCTGGTAAAAGTGTAAATGACTATAATTTATTAAGAGGGCATTAATTCTTTGAAGATCCCAGCTATTATAGACATATGAACAAAGGCAGTAGTTGACACAGGGAAAGAAAGTGAGCTGGGGAGCATCCCTGAATTGTGGCATGCTTTTGAGAGATGAGATAATGGGATAGTTGTGAAGGTCAGGGCCTGAATTGATAGATTTTTCAAGGATGCTATAGTAAACAAGCATTGGTAAAGCATTTGTCTAGCACTGGCAAGCCTGCAGCGTTTATTTATTTTATGGGAATATGCAACAGGCATTAAAATGAATGAAAAGTAAAAATGGTGCAGCCGTAGGGTAGAATGCACATGTTTAAAATAAAAGTAAAAATAACTAAAACAAATCATGAACTGAAAGCAGTTTGGTCCACCAGCTTTGGCACTGAAGTAGACTACTTTGTAAGTGGATGTACACAAGCAAAATGTTGCCCCTTAAAGCGAAGAGATGGTGTGAGACCGGCCTCGTGGCGTGGGCCCTCCCGACCAGCAAGCCACCCTGCAACCGCACCGATCCACGATGTCACAGACTTCCAGCCACCCCGGCCCAACATCCCGCTGGCCGGCCAGACCCCAACACGCATGCCCGGCCGAGGGAGAGAGAAACCCCCCAGGCCAGACCGAGAGGTGCCGACCCTGTCACACCTCTGGTCTCTTCCCCAAGGACGGTTTCGATCGACCACCAGGCCCCCGGTGAGCGGCCGCCTCTCCTGCTGGGTGTCTGGAGTCCCTCCCGGACCCACCTGAACAGATCAAAGGGCCGAGCGACGGGAAGCCCCGACACACCGCCCCCAGGCACCAAGACCCCTCTCGGCGAGGACTCCGGACTTCAAAGAGGAGGGGAAGTATAACAAGGGGTGCGGAAGGGACGGGAGGCAGAGAAGACCTGGACTGACGAGAGCCTGCTGACCTGGTCGCGGCTCGATCGCTCCCCGAACCGAAGAACGCTCCCCGAACTCTGAACCATCTGAGCCCTGCTGACGCTGTCGCGGCTCCCCGAACTCTGAACCATCTGAGCCCTGCTGACGCTGTCGCGGCTACCCGACCTCTGAACCATCTGAGCCCTGCTGACGCTGTCGCGGCTCCCTGAACTCTGAACCATCTGAGCCCTGCTGACGCTGTCGCGGCTCCCCGAACTCTGAACCATCTGAGCCCTGCTGACGCTGACGCGGCTCCCCGAACGACGAACCTCCTGTGCCTGCTGAGTGACTCGCGGCACCCTCCTCCAAGAGAATCGGCAGAGATTGCCGAGAGAAGCAACATCCCCTCAGCTCGAGGATTAAGAGCTGTGCGCAGGATACTCCGCAGAGACACTGACTCAAAGACTGTCCCGCTACCCCCATACCCCCATCACGAGGTCGCCGCCGCTTGTGGCACTAATTCTATATCTGCCTTCCAGATCATAAAGATCCCTTACAACTATCGATAAAGTATATTGTCTTACGAAGAACTACTGTGTGGTGTCCCTCTATCAGAAGAACGTAAGCGCAGCGTGTGCGATCCTAGGTACGAGACCCTTCCAGGAAGGGCCTCCCCGCTCTTGCTCGGCCTAACTCTGGGAGAGGTGGGTCCCCGGGTGGTCGGGAACGCATTCCGCAGCCTCCCCGGTGAACGCCTTCCAACATTTGGTGGCAGTCGACGGGATCCGAGCCAACACTTCGAGATCGTGCAGTAAAAGGCTGACGCACTACCAAGAAGAAATGGAAGGAGAAACCTCCCTAGGTGCCGCAGGTACCAACACGAGCACGACATTCCGAGAGGACCAGTTGGAATCTTATACGCACCGAGAACTGAAACAATTTTGCAAAGACCTTGGAATCGCTACCACCGGATTAAGCACGAAAGAGGACTTCCAGGGAGCATTAAAAACCTGGGTCGAGGCAGGAGCTTCCCGGGCACAAACAGAAAGAGAGCCGCCAAACGAACCACGAAGCACCCCGGGGAGGAACGGCGCCCCTGAAGGGGGCCTATCCCCAGAGGAGCTAGCGGACCGAGAGAGGGGCCGCAACCACGAACTAGAGCTAGCAAAATTAAAAATCGAGGGAGAGCTAAAACTGGCCGAAAAGAAACTGGCGGTAGAACAATTACGCCTACAAGGAGAACTCGAGGAAAAGAAACGACAGAGAGAGCACGAAGAAAGAAAACTCCAACTAGAACACGAACGCAGCCTGAAAGAGATCGAGCTCAAGGCTAAAAGTGCGGAGGCCAGACCCTCGGGAACTCAACCCCTCTCCTCCGTCGTGGAACCAAAGGTCCACATCCCCAAGGATGTGGTGAAGGAATACTATAAGAACGACGACATCCAGCAATGGTTCAAGGCCTACGAAGTCGCCATGACCTCCCACCGAGTCCCGCAGAAAGACTGGGGGGCTGGGCTGTGGGGCCGGTTCCTGAGCGAGGGGAGAGATACCCTACTAGATCTACCCTCCTCGGTGCTGAACTCCTACAGTCACATGAAGGAGGCCCTAGTAGCCAGATATGGGCTCACCCCTGAAATGTACCGGCAATGATTTAGAGACTGCAAGAAGATACCCGGTACCACATGGGTGGAGTACGTGAACTTTTACAGCCGGGCCTTGGACGGTTGATCAAGGGCAGCAAGGTCTCCACCTTTGAGGAGCTGTTCGACCTAATCGCATGGGAACACTTGTCCGCCAATTGCTTTGTGGAGCTACGCCAGCACCTCCTGGACAGCAAACTCACGGACCCTCGAAAACTGGCCGTCGAGGCTGACCGATGGGTGAACACCCGGGCCTCACGGGGTCGCCACAGTCAGGGACCCCCCCCCGCCAGAGGGGCGGAGGGAATCAAGGCCGACCAAGAGAACTCCCGGAGGGATCCCAGCACAGTCCCCCCAGGGGACAACCTCCGCCCTTTCCAGCCCCACCTCCGGCCAGCACCGGGCCACCGGGGAGGTCGGGGCCCCGAGTGAGGATCACCTGTTTTCGCTGCCAACAGACCGGACACTATGCCAGTGACCCTCAATGTCCCATGTACCAACGACCCGCCACGACAACCCCGCCGGCTCGACAAATGGCCTCCGTAGCCCTGGGGGAAGAGATGGAAGACTCCGAGGAATGGGAACCAGCCGCCATGGCCTTGGTCTCCCTAGGGGACCGAGAGATGGTCCCCGGAACGTCCCTGCCCGCCAACACGAAGAAGTGCCGACAGCAGGTGACGGTCAACGGTCACCGCATCGAGGGCCTCCGGGACACGGGGGCGAGTGTTACCGCGGTCCACTGTCACCTGGTCTCCGAAGACCAGATCCTACCCGACGCCTTTTGTCCAGTCATATCGTCAGACAATTCCGAGAGCCTATGCCGGATGGCCCTGGTCCCCTTCGAATGGGGCGGGAGTCACCGGCAAGTTGAGGGTGGCAGTCCGAACCTCCCAGCCCGTAGACTGCCTCCTGGGCAACGACCTGGAGAATTCCCCGTGGGGACAAGTGGAACGAAGAGCCCATCTAGAGATGATGGGCCTACCCGAATGGGTATGCGCCACCACGCGCTCTATGACTCTCAGCTTGCCTTCCTCCGAGGGAGGTGAGGCCATGCCGCTGAACACACTCACTGTCCCCGAGGTCCAGGACGCACTGGCCGAGCCCGACGGCCCTCTTCCGGAAGAAACGACCAATCCCGCCGATGGGTCGGTGCCTCCAGGTCCCGAACCCCTGACCGAGCTCGGGGACGTGCCAGAGATGGCCCAGTGGCACTGCGAGGGAGGTCCCTCCCGAGAAGAATTCTGCCAAGAACAATCCACCTGCCCTTCTCTCATTGGACCCCGACAACAGGCCGAGGCCCAAGCAGCAGGCGACCGGACCGGAACCCACTGGGCATACTGGGAAAACGGCCTCCTGTACAGCGAACAGAAGTCGGACGAGTTGGGATCGGCCCGAGTACTGGTGGTACCCCTGCGCTTCCGAAATCTCCTCCTGGGCCTGGCCCATGATGTACCCCTGGCCGGACACTTAGGCCAATATAAGACCTACCAGCGACTCGTCACCCACTTCTATTGGCCCAAGATGCGAGCAAATGTGGAGGCCCACTGCAAGTCCTGCCTCACGTGCCAGGCCAGCGGAAAAAGTTGGGGGAAGCGCAAGGCTCCGCTACAACCCTTCCCCGTCGTCAGTACCCCTTTTGAACGGGTGGGGATCGACATCGTGGGACCGCTGGACCCCAAGACCGCCCAGGGCCACCGGTTCATCCTCGTCCTGGTGGACCATGCCACCCGCTACCCCGAAGCCATTCCCCTCCGCCCCGTGACGGCCCCCGTGGTAGGCCGGGCCTTGATGGGGGATCTTCTCCCGCGTGGGGTTCCCTCGCGAAGTCGTGAGTGATCGTGGCACAAACTTTATCTCCAAATACATGAAGTCCCTATGGCAGCAGTGCGGAGTATCATACAAATTCACCACCCCATACCACCCCCAAGGGAATGGCCTAGTCGAGCGATTTAACAGGACACTGAAAGGAATGATCATGGGCCTCGAAGAACCCCTACACCGGAGATGGGACGTCCTCCTCCCTTGCCTCCTGTTCGCCTACCAAGAGGTTCCACAAAAATCTCTGGGGTTCAGCCCGTTCGAACTACTATACGGACACCCCGTCCGGGGACCCCTGAGCCTGGTCAAGGAGGGTTGGGAAACAACTCCCCGGGGGACCCCTCCGGATGTGTTCCGATACATCTTGGCGCTCCGCAATCAGACCCGGAAATTCAGAGAACTCGCCGAGGCGAACCTCGAGGCTAGCCAGGAAGAGATGAAGTGCTGGTATGACCAGAATGCCACGCTGGTCGAGTTTCAGCCGGGCCAACAAGTCTGGGTCATGGCCCAGGTGAAACCTTGCGCCCTTCAAGATAAATGGACTGGTCCCTTCAAGGTGGTCGAGCGGAAGAGCCAAGTCACCTATCTCGTCGATGTGCAGTCCCCGCGGAACCCCCTCCGGGTCCTCCACGTGAACCGCCTCAAACCCCACTTTGTGAGGACGGAGTTGAGTTTACTCCTGGCCACCGACGATGGGGCTGAAGAAGACACCGAGCCCCTTCCGGACCCCCTGGGGGCTAAAGAGACCGATGGTTCTGTGGAGGGGGTGAGACTGTCAACCGCCCTCACGGTCCAACAGGCCGACGACTGCCGCCAGCTACTAAGGCAGTTCACGCACCTCTTCTCCCTAACCCCTGGGGTCACCGACTGGTGTGTCCACGACGTGAACAGCGGCGACAGCCCGCCAGTGAGACACCGGGCCTACCGGGTCCGAACCTGCATCCAGACCGAGGTGGCGAAGATGTTGGCCCTCGGGGTGATTGAACCCTCCGACAGCCCCTGGGCTAGCCCGGTAGTCCTGGTCCCGAAAGCGGCTGCCCCTGGTGTCGCCCCCGAGCTGAGGTTTTGTGTGGACTACCGAGGACTCAACGCAGTCACCCGAGCGGACGCTCACCCTATCCCCCGCGCCGACGAGCTCATCGACCGCCTCGGGGCCGCTTGCTACCTCAGCACCTTCGACCTAACCTGCAGATACTGGCAGATTGCCCTCACCGAGGGAGCCATGGAGCGCTCCGCCTTCTCCACCCAGGATGGGCACTACCGCTTTAGGGTGATGCCGTTTGGAATGAAGAATGCCCCGGCCACCTTCCAGCGGCTGGTGAACAGGGTCCTGTCCGGACTAGAGGGGTTCAGCGCAGCGTACCTCGACGATATAGCGGTATTCAGCTCTCAATGGACCGAGCACCTCCAGCACCTCCGACAAGTCCTGCTGGCTCTGCGCCAGGCCGGCCTCACCATCAAAGCCAGCAAATGTCAACTTGGACAAGGCTCCGTAATCTATCTGGGTCACCAGGTGGGAAGCGGGCAGCTCGCCCCCCTCCAGCCCAAGATCGACGCCATCTTGTCCTGGGAACCCCCAACGACCCAAACGGAAGTCCGGGCCTTCCTGGGCCTCACCGGTTACTACCGTAGGTTTATTAAGAACTATGGCAGCATCGCAGGCCCCCTCACAGAGCTAACCTCCAAAAAACACCCCAAGAAAGTACAATGGACTCCCCCATGTCAAAAAGCGTTCGACGCCTTGAAAGCCGCGATATGTACTGCTCCGGTCCTTAAAGCCCCCGACTACGCCCAGGAGTTTGTGGTCCAGACGGACGCCTCGGAAGACGGCATTGGGGCAGTCCTTTCACAGTTCAACGACAAAGGAGTAGATCAGCCCATAGCCTTCATCAGCCGAAGGTTGCTGCCCCGAGAACAGCGGTGGAGCACCATTGAAAGGGAGGCCTTCGCAGTAATCTGGGCCCTCAAAAAGCTACGGCCCTACCTGTTTGGAGCACACTTCCGAGTTCAAACAGATCACCGACCCTTGCGGTGGTTGATGCAGATGCGAGGAGAAAACCCCAAGCTGCTACGCTGGTCCATCTCCCTCCAGGGGATGGATTTCACTGTGGAGCATCGCCCCGGGACGGACCACGCCAACGCGGACGGCCTGTCCCGATTCTTCCGCTTCAGCGAGGAGAACTCCCAAGTAGATGGGTAGTTCTCCCCGCCTTTCAGCTGGGGGGGGCACGTGTGAGACCGGCCTCGTGGCGTGGGCCCTCCCGACCAGCAAGCCACCCTGCAACCGCACCGATCCACGATGTCACAGACTTCCAGCCACCCCGGTCCAACATCCCGCTGGCCGGCCAGACCCCAACACGCATGCCCGGCCGAGGGAGAGAGGAACCCCCCAGGCCAGACCGAGAGGCGCCGACCCCGTCACACCTCTGGTCTCTTCCCCAAGGACGGTTTCGATCGACCACCAGGCCCCCGGTGAGCGGCCGCCTCGCCTGCTGGGTGTCTGGAGTCCCTCCCGGACCCACCTGAACAGATCAAAGGGCCGAGCGACAGGAAGCCCCGACACACCGCCCCCAGGCACCAAGACCCCTCTCGGCGAGGACTCCGGACTTCAAAGAGGAGGGGAAGTATAACAAGGGGTGCGGAAGGGACGGGAGGCAGAGAAGACCTGGACTGACGAGAGCCTGCTGACCTGGTCGCGGCTCGATCGCTCCCCGAACCGAAGAACGCTCCCCGAACTCTGAACCATCTGAGCCCTGCTGACGCTGTCGCGGCTCCCCGAACTCTGAACCATCTGAGCCCTGCTAACGCTGTCGCGGCTCCCCGAACTCTGAACCATCTGAGCCCTGATGACGCTGTCGCGGCTCCCTGAACTCTGAACCATCTGAGCCCTGCTGACGCTGTCGCGGCTCCCCGAACTCTGAACCATCTGAGCCCTGCTGCCGCTGTCGCGGCTCCCCGAACGACGAACCTCCTGTGCCTGCTGAGTGACTCGCGGCACCCTCCTCCAAGAGAATCGGCAGAGATTGCCGAGAGAAGCAACATCCCCTCAGCTCGAGGATTGAGAGCTGTGCGCAGGATACTCCGCAGAGACACTGACTCAAAGACTGTCCCGCTACCCCCATACCCCCATCACGAGGTCGCCGCCGCTTGTGGCACTAATTCTATATCTGCCTTCCGGATCATAAAGATCCCTTACAACTATCGATAAAGTATATTGTCTTACGAAGAACTACTGTGTGGTGTCCCTCTATCAGAAGAACGTAAGCGCAGCGTGTGCGATCCTAGGTACGAGACCCTTCCAGGAAGGGCCTCCCCGCTCTTGCTCGGCCTAACTCTGGGAAAGGTGGGTCCCCGGGTGGTCAGGAATGCATTCCGCAGCCTCCCCGGTGAACGCCTTCCAACAGATGGAATGGCTGCAATGGACCCACTGCGCCATGGTGGATGGAAGCAAAACGTAAATGATACTTCCATAGGCCGATGGATGAAGAAGGCTCACCAAAAGCCCATTTGTATCTATAGTTATGTATGTATTTTTAACATGACGTTTTGGGAAAACATGAGGCTGGCAAAGCACATAAAGCCAGCTCTAGGCCACACCTAAAAAAGCTTTTTTGAAGAGAAATCCCAGTAGTACGCAGTTTCGTTTAAAAACAGTAAACTACTTGCCCAGGAAGCTAGCTTTCCCTCTGCTGACTGCAAAAGGGGCCCACTGTGCAAAAAGAAATTCTCCCAAACGAGAGCATGCTTAAAATTGACTCCTCTGCCTATCGCTTTGTCTGTCGTCTGACTCTCAAAGACTTGGTCCCTGGGGACCCACAGGAAGACAAAAAGTGGAATCAAATTTCGCCGGAAAGTATTTATACAAATGACTGCACTCAAGACATTCTGGGAATTAAAAATCATTAGATGTATCGTGTTGGAACGGTTTGGATCAGTTATGTTGAGGCTGATAATGATGTGAAACATGGAGGATACATACAGGGGCAGCTCCTCTGTTTGAGTGGAAGAGCATCGCCCCACAAAGAAAAACCTCAGGACAGAGATGAAAAATAAAATGGTAATAAAATGTATTAGTTACCATTTTCTTTTTCAGCAACCAACCCATACCGAAATTAGTTACAGGACGGGGCGGGGCCAGATCTGCTGAGTGGCAGCAGGGAGCTATGTGCTTTAAAATGCGCATGTCTCTTTGGCCGGCTGTCTTGCGACGACCAGCCAGACATGCACACTTTAAACTTCTCTAACTTAGCTATCTAAGACTCTTTAGAGCGCTGTGAGGCCGCTCCCTCCAATCCTGGCGCTGCTCTCATGCTGGTGAGAGCAGCACCAGAATTGGTTAGCGGAGTTGGCAGGTTTTGGGGCTGGAGCCTGCCTTCAGAGAAGACTGAAGGAGGAGGACGCTGCGTCATGCAGGAAGTTAAGTGTGTTTTTTGTGTGTGTGTGTGTGTGTGTGTGTCCCACCCTTGGTACATGTCAGCCACCACTGGAGACATCTAGGTAATAAGAGAGATAAACCTATTCCAATCTGATTGAGGGTGATGTAAGGAAGCTTTTAGGAGAAGGTGGGGCAAGAAGAAAAAGAAATAAGTAAACATCAAACACAATTACAACAAAAGAAACAGAAGGAATTCTCAGTAACCCTAGGCTAATGGTTTTAAAGTTGTGGATTAAATATTTTCCTTCGGTGTTGGTAGGAATTGACAAGGAGTGGTTTTAAGTTATTTGAAATGAAAAAGTGAATGTTGGTGGTGTGTATGTTAAGTGAACAAAAGAAAATACAACCCAAATTTGTCATGCCTCTCTTCTATTGGGATTCATGTACCATAAACCTACCTAGGAAGCGACAGAGTGCTGTACATCGAAGAAAAAAAGGGCAATTCAGGATCGAGTACAGTGAGAAAGGGGTTCCATTCTAGGTGGACCGAGGTGGCGGAGGTTTATCTTTATGGGTAGGCAGGACATTCGTATAAGACATGCTATTTTACCTCCTTTTACCAATGCAGACATGAATGAGCAAGCCTGATGTCTTTTTTTTTTTTTAAACAGATTTTATTGGTCAATTTGCATATATATCGCAGGGCTCTGCACTCCAGAGTCTTCTGCCAAAGCAAACAAAAGACAAGCATTGCAGCAAACGACTTTTTTCCCCCTCCCCCAAGAACAACAATGCAAAACATAGTAGCATTTGACGATATTGCCCTACCCCCCAAACTCCCTCCACCCACTCCCCCCCCAAAGGTCGCACTAGTCCATACCCCCCCTACTGCAGCATCAAAGGAACACTCCACAGGTCCCTACCCAAGCCCGCCACACCCCCTGCCCTCTCCTCCCCGTATGCCAACCTCCGGACTTAAACCGATGGCGACGGCTCCTCCATTACCGGAGGTTCCAGCCAGAGGCCTCGGTACTCGGCCCATCTCTTCCATATTTTATAATGTTTGAGCGGGCACCCCCTGGCCACGAAGATCGGCTGTTCCAGACCCATGCAGAAGTCTAGACCATTTTTCCAGGCCGCCACAGAGGGAGCCCTCGTCGCCTTCCATGCCCTGGCAATATCTCGTTTCGCCAAGGTTAGGCCTAGGGGCAGGAATTGATGTTTATATATATTTCCCCCCACCCCCTCCATAACATGTAGCAGCGCCAGCTTTGGTGCTCGGATAAGTTCCCATCCCAGAACCTCTGAAAGACCTCCGCCCGCCCACAACAAAGACAGTCCGGAGAGGCGATCATCCCTGCCCGCCACAATCATGTCCTGGTGAAATACACTCTGTGTAGGTATTTGAATTGGACTAGGCATAAGCGAACTGCTATGGCCGTCCCCCGCGGGGCTGCCAGGGCCTCCGTCCAATCCTCCTCCTCCAGTCCATCTACATCTGCCTCCCAGTCCCCCCGAAGTTTCCGTAGTGTAGGGGAGCAGTGTATGACCAGGGACCTATAGATGCGCGAAATCTTTTTGTCATGCAGGTCCCCCATAAAAACTTTCGCCTCGACGCCGCACAATGCTACACGAAACACTGCTGCACGCCACACACTGCGGCACGGCACACACTGCTGCATGCCACACACTGCTGCACACTGCTGCATTACTCACTGCTGCATGCTGCACGACACTGCTGCATGCCGCACACTGCTGCACGCCGCACACTGCTGCACGCCGCACACTGCTGCACGCCGCTGCACGCCACACAGTGCTGCACGCCTCACACTGCTGCACGCCTCACACTGCTGCACGCCACACACTGCTGCACGCCGCACAGTGCTGCTTGCCTCACACGGCTACACAAAACACTGCTGCACGCCACACACTGCTGCATGCCACACACTGCTGCACGTCACACACTGCTGCACACCGCACAATGCTACACGAAACACTGCTGCACGCCACACACTGCTGCACACTGCTGCATTACTCACTGCTGCGTGCTGCACGACACTGCTGCACGCAGCACACTGCTGCACGCCGCACACTGCTGCACGCCGCTGCACGCCACACAGTGCTGCATGCCTCACACTGCTACACAAAACACTGCTGCACGCCACACACTGCTGCACGCCGCACACTGCTTTTATGCGAGTTTATGCTACTGACATTGTAAATGACAATGCCTTTTATTTGTTTTAAAACCAAAACATAAATAAAAGGCACTGTAATTTTACAATGCCAATAGCTCAAACTCTTATAAATGCGAGACCTATTGCATTGCAAATGCTGGTTAATGATGTCTCGTGGGCAATGCTGCAGGTTTTAAAGATGATGAAGGCATGAAGGGGTAGCCAGTGAAGTTCCATCAAAGTTGGTGTGATGTGATCCTATTTCTTTATGCTGTTGAGCTGGGTGTTGTCGAGTAGGACACTCTTCAGTGAAGCCTGGTGGGCAACGTGGATATCCGTAGAGGACTGTCACCATCCAAGTGGGAGAGGAGAAGAGCGCGAACTGTCCTTTCTCCAGCAGATAAGTAAACAATCCATGTAATTCGAGGAATAATACAGTGCATGGAGATTTCATTATTCTCTAATAAGACTCACTCACTCAAGTAGGCATCGAAGCTCTTTGAACAGAGGTGGAATGTGTCATCCGGGAGCGGCATTAACTGCAGCATTTTAGAGAAGGCCCGATTTGAAATACAAAAAAGTTTACAATGACAGGAAATACTGATATATAATTATAGTAAGAACAGCAGGGCAGCAAAATATATATTTCTGCCCAGACAACTCACACGTTGCTTGGTATTTTCCAAACCCCATTTTTTTATTCAAATGGAGAAGCACGAAATCCTACGTGCCATGGGCTTCAAACACCTTAGTGCAACTGAGTACACCTAGCCCTGCAACCCAATCCCACTGAGAAGCTGGTGGGACAAATCTACACAAACACGGTTTGAAATCTGGAGACGCAACATCCTTGAAACACACTTACAAGTTTTTGGGAAACATTTCACCTCAGTATTGTTCACCCACTTTTAGGTCTGACTTACCAGCACAGTGGTTGGCAAAATGTACTGCTACGGTTTCTTTAAAATATAGAGAGTGGGCTTAAGGTCTACCAATTGGAGTATTACTCTCTTAGCTCTCATGCTACTGGGTAGCTGGTGTATCATTCCGCCTTCCATAAAGAGCTTCCATTTTTTATACCCTTTTCCCCCAGCACTGGCCAACGCAATAGAACAGACGTTAGTGTGATAATGAGCTTTTGGGCTTGCAGTGTATGTAAACAACATTTGTGAAAGTCTGAGTTGTCGTGTCTAGCCAGACACGTTCTAGTGTTCTGCCCGCAAGTGTAACACACCTTACACCCACCCACCACAGGCGTCACCAGTCAGGTGACCCTGTCAATAAAAGAGGCTGGGCGCACGTGCCTGAGCCCAGTTCTACACCATACCTAACAGTGTCAGTGTGTTCCGTGTCCTAGTATGTGGGCCTAGCGCCCGCCAACTCTACATGAGTTTACATGTTGGCAAATTAAAGTCTGGCCTATTGACCTTGCAAGTTACCAAGTTTTGTTTTCATTTTATCATCATGTTGAGCAAATGAAACAGAGGTACCAGGTTAGTCTGACCTCCCAGAGCTCATTTTCAAGCCATGTGAGGTCAGTGACAAAAGACAATAGGTACTCCCACAAACTATTCTCCGAGAATTAAGGTGTGGACATTTATAATTTAACAATTTCATTCCTTTTTGGAGGTGCAAGAATTGCCGAGGTACCATTGTTTGAGAGGAAAATGTGAGCTTTCATAATTCCTTTTTTTTTTATTTCAATGGTATTTGTCTTTTGGTAAAATAAACATAGGCCTCATAATAAGTACCCCGATATAATCTCTGTTATTTCCATCCTCTAGAATTACTATTGCTAGGGGTCCCAGAAATTCCAGGGCAGTGGAGGTGAAAATATCAGGGATTACACATTTTGGGGGAATAACATTACACATTTTGGGGGAATAACATGCAGAAATCAGTGCTTCTGTGACGATTGCTGCATGCTTTGCAATGGTGTCACGCCACAACTTGTAATCAGGATGGGGATGGTAACAGCAGTTACAGCCTCTTCAGAATTACTGGGGCGCTCCTTATGGGTTGTAAACAGAATCATTTGCAACAATACTGCCTCATATAAATATTGTATTCTATATATAGTTCACAAAAAAATCAATCCTTTGGATACAGATTTCCAGTTTTTAACTCCACTGGGGTGATATTCTGGTACCATCCTTCTGTAACTATGCCCTTCGAGATGCACAGTAAAACTTGCATATTGTGAATTATACAAGTACACACTACAGTGCAGGTTAGAGTAGACTGTCTCTGGATGATACATTCATAATGCTATTCATTTGTGTCCATAACATTTCAAACAGAAATACTTTTCAAAAGAAGAATAACTGAGATGGATGGGAGGATAACACAAACCTAATTGAGAATTCAATGTGAAAGTAACGCTGGTTGTGTGCAAAAAACTAAAAAAAACACTGACAAAACCAATAGGTTTTCTTTATTATTAGGGAATGTGTTTGGAAATAGTAGAGCAAATTTATGAGCTTTGTCTTCAGCCATCCCAAAGAACATCCCAAAATGAAGCAACAGTAGCACTTTGCTCAACAGACTGCATTACCATGGTTACGCTGTACACGTAAAGGATAGGGTTGTGAGGAAAGTGAAGATGAGCTTGCATTGTATTTGGTGATCGTAAAGTAATTCAAAGCAAAATAGTGCATAGCGGGATACTGGTACTTGGGCAAACCGCCAGCATTTTAGTCACATTTTTATGAAAGCCTCTGTGCACATATCTTTACTTATGAACAAAGGTGGTAGCAAAAAGCTGTACATCTAAACACACGTTATCGTGACAGCAAAGTAAGACAAATAAATGTGCGTGGACAGTTAGTGAATAGCTCTGTGTGTAGATGGCAGGCTAATGCACCCAATTAGAAAACATTTCCTAACGAAAAAAGCAATAAACCAGCAATTAAACTATCGTCATGTCCGCAAAGAAAATGCATCAAAGAGGACACACTGGGTCTGTACAAAATACCTACTTGATGCCTGATCAAAATCTAATGGGGACACAAATGGGGAACTGCAACCTTGCACGTAATGCCATGGCCTGAACAGACAGCCCATACATTGTCGGACAAACAATGAAAAACACCCAACTAAAGGCTGAAAGGGGCTGACCAAAAGCCACTCTCACTACTTTTTTGAAGAATTGAAGACATGAGGTATCTTAGATGTACATCTGTAGCCAGACAAATAAACCTACAAACTAACGAACAACTGCAGACAAATTATGACGCAAATTTGCATTTGGATATTGTTTAAGGGCTGTGATAGCTACAGATCCCCCTTTGCATTCGAGTGCCAAGAAACGGTTCTTGAGGGTGGCTGTAAGTTCTAATGGCTGGAGGAAGGGTAAGTCAGTGAAAGAAAACTAGTGGATTGAAAGACTAGACTCAAGATGAAGTGCAGTGATAGTTGTGTGAATAAGAAACAGCTGCTTGAAGTAGATAAATGTATCTCCATATTAGCCAATCACATACTTTTATGTGCGTTGCACCCAACAACCACACTACCAAAGATCTTTATGACACTCAAAACACACAGTGCCATTCCAGCCTGCAAATTAAATGATTACAAGACTGAAATGCTGTTTCTGCAGAAAATGCTTTTCCATACTCAAATATCCAGCAAAGATGATAGTGCGATCCTTTCCTACACGGCGAAAATTAAGAACCAAGAAATACACATAACTGAAGATCCACTGAAGACCTGCTAGTCCTTTACAAAGTGAAAAACGCATCCCCTCCCAGGTTGTCATGGCACTCTATAGCACGTTTTCTACATGGACTGTCCTTCTGTTGTCCCCTAGATCACCATTTAGCAGACTTTCAACGAATTTCCAATACATTTTCAGATGTTCATTTAAAGTAAATAAAAAATGACCTTTCTATAATGGCATTAAATACTGTTATGAAGTTTATGGCTTGCACCATAGAGATTGTTACAAGTGCAACTTTCCTGATTTCTGCTTGTCAATCTCAATTTCTTTACCACAGATTGTTTGGGAGCTTGCATGGCGCTTCACTTTGTTTTGTGTTCACCCCCGGGTCTATTTAAAGATAAGTAAATCAACGCAATGATTTGTGTTGCTTTGCACCACACAAAAGCCCAGGCAATGTGTTAGTAAATAACTTCCCGGATTTTTGAATTTCTTCTCAATATAAATATTCCTTGAGCATCTTGATGCATCGAAGACATCCAGTGCGCGCAAAAGTATCACAGTCGACACAAAACAATTGCATAGATTACACATCACACCTTTTGTTGCCAAAGGACTACATTTTTTATTTTCAGAAAAAACAAGAACATAATGTGTAGAAAACTGGTAAGAGTGCCATAAGGCAAAAAAGAGAAAAAACAAAATAAAAAAAGAGCCGAAAGAGAAAGGCAGGAAATCAAGACTTTGGGGATTTTTCAAACCCTCCCAGTAATGGTCAGAAACATGAAGAATGCCCAGCATTCGATTTACTGAAGCATTACATATATTTCCAGAAATTACAATAAATTGTGATGGTATTGCCACACACGACCCTTTGATTTGCAGACATTCCTCTGGCACTTGTTTACTGCATTGTAAGATTTGTGGTGATTTGTGTCAAAAATTCTTGTACATTTTTTTAAATATGTAATGTTATGTGTATTTGTAAAGCACACTATCACCCGCGCATGTGTCCTGGCGCTGAGCACTTGTAATACAGAAGGAATAGCTATACTGATGTTAATATTTATCGCCATATTTTATAGGACACACTACGACTGGTGCATTTTTGCCTTTGTGAAGGATAAGGTTTTCAGTCCAGCCATTTGCGTATCAGATACCGATGGAATGGAGAACTTAATATTACTCATTCTCGAGGTAGTTAAGAAAGGGGGGTGCGGAGGGACAGACATTGGCCTACGACTCTCTACTTTATTTATATTTACTAGAATACTCACTTATTCTATCCATCAGTTTTCATAAATGGTTCGATTGCTTTCCTTAACTGCGTGATTATTTAAAAAAAAATCAATTATTTAATTAAGTTGATAAGAAAACATTTATGGAGCCATTAAACGGCCGCAATACACTGCACATCATTTAGTTCATATCTACGTAATGATGGTACATGGGATTTAGTTTAATGTATTGTTTATTTAATTTAAATCCCAGCCCGGCCTCCGCTGCGGCGTACCATCACTCAGACGCAGACTCCTTGTAGATTAAAAGCAATTAGTGCAATCGTACAAAAAAATCCATCGAGACGGGATAACAATTTGTATTGATTGTGGAATAAGTGCACCAGGAGCTCTGCTTACTCCAGGGTTTCCCTTTGAGGAACAGCACGTTGCTTTGTTTTTTTTCCGTTTAGCCTTTTCAATTTTCTAATTAAAATAGATATCTCCGGCTAATTGCTGAGGTTCATTTAGTGTAAGACCGGCAGAAAATTGTTTGTACTTGACTAAAGCAACCTGGTGAGCTCCAAACGGACACAGCCCAACCCTAGTGAGCATAAAACTAACATAAAAAATTAATTAATATAACACAAGTGAACAAAGAACTAACGAAACCTGAATAGGTACTCATTTACTACAAGCAAGTGAACTCAGAACTAAACCAACGGAAGTAAGCACAAGACTAACCCACATTGAGTGAACACAACAAAACATGGATGAACAAAGTAACTCACCATGAGAATTGACCAAACACAACCAGAACGAGCACAGAACTATACAACTTTTGCAGCAGTAACATTCACCAAGCAAATACAGATCTCACACTACGTAAAGTAACAAAACCTCAGTGAAAAAATAGCTAACACAAACTGATTAATTACTGCTCTAACACAACCTCAGTAATCCGTGAACTAAAACATCATGATAAAGTACAGAACTAAACAAAAGATCAATTATTGTTGATGTATAATTTATTGAAAATTAAGTATAAATTATTGTATATGAATAATTAAAATCTTTATAATTACACACATTTTAGAACCCCGGTTTATAAAACAAAGTGCAGTTAATTCCAACTTAAAATGTCATAGTGTAAGCCAGGAAATAATAAGTTAGGACCAAGTCGTTGATTCTACCAGCTACCCTTGGTGGCACCTACCAAATTTCTTTCTTGCTGTATGTGAAGCCCCTTAGACTTAGGACGGACTTTGCTATGCACAATAAGTTAGGAGTAGAGCTGTTATTGTTCCTGGCATAATGTTCAAATTACAGCAGAGTAGTAAATAAAAGCTATGCCGTAGTTACAATTAACATTCCGGAGAGAGTTCTATCAGTATCCTTGGCTCGGTAAGGAAACAGAAGCCGTTTAGCACCCTCCAGGATTCTTGTTATAAAATACCCTTAAATATTGACAAGTTTAAAATGGCTCCCTGGTGAATGAGTTTAACATTATGTTAAAAAATTTCCCATACCGGGCCAAAACCGGAATTTCAGCAGAATTGAAGCAAAGTGATAGAGCCTCCTTGCATGTCCAGCTTTTATGTATTGGAAGCATATGTTTCAAAAGTGTAAAGCGAGCAGGCCCACATCCTGGACAGAAGAGAAGTAAATGAGGGAAAGTTGCTTTCTTATAATTGCAGAATCTGCACTTTGGAGTTGTGGTGGACCCAATCCTCCAGTTCGGTCGAAGATCATTGATTGGAAGAGACAGAAATCTCACAACCAAGATGCTTCCCCTGCATGCCCTGCTTAGTCTTTCAGATAGTACTGCAGACATGGAATTTCTTATGAAGGAAGGATGAGATTACACTGTTCCTGTAGTAGATCCGATTCCTTAGATTTTGCTGTGACCTCTTTTTTAATTAATTGTTTAAGTGCAGAACACTGTAAGCTGCCAGATTTTAGTGTGTCTAGATCAAGGGCTAGGTCGGAACATGCAAAAAGTTTAGGTAGCTGATCCAGTCTTTGGATGGTCCATTGAAAATTCCCTGCTGTACTGCTTTTAATGACCCTGCTTTGGCCTGGATTAAGAATTGGGATTTGCATGCTATATCTTGTTTTACTAATCCAAATACCAGCTCAATTTGAGCCCGCTGGATATAGCGGAGTAGCTAAAATATTTTTATAACTAACAGATTGTAGTTTGTCCAAAATGGAGTCCATTTCAGGAGGGAAGCCTTGTTGTCCATATGAAATTGTTGAAACTAATTTGGCCTCCATTACCCTTATAATGGCCTCTGCCCAGGGACTGTATAATTTTGTATTTGGTTTCCATGGTGCGAATATTAAACTTTGCACTTTGTTTCCATAAATCTTAAATGTGTCTGCGCATTGCTGGTGGCAGATAGCCAAGCACCCTGATAGTTATAGGTTTTAGTGTATTCTATTGTGGGTGGGCCAGACTTCCAGACTTTATTTGATTTGTCTTTGAGTTTCCCAAATACCATGACTTCAGGTTTATTTAGGTTTGCTGCCAGTATGTTGCTCAGATTATATTTATGCAATTCGTCCGGCGATCGCTGTAGACCTATCTTTCTTTGGACCAGGATAACTAAGTTGTCCGGGTGTTGTATTATATGAATTTTGTATGATATAATCCTTGGAGAGAATGATTTGGTCTTTGCTATTGAGATCCCCAGGTCAGCAGCATACAGATTCAAAATAGTGGTGCCGATACGCAACCTTGTTTAATGTCCCTATTTGTAAAACATTTTTAGGATACCTTATTCCCTTGGCCTAGTTTCACTCGGACCCACGTATCTGAGTGAAGTGAAATCATTGCTTTGAGCAGAGGTTGGGGGAATACCTCAGTTGGCTAGTTTCTTCCATAGTATATGCAGGTCCACTCCATTAAAAGCCACGGAATAGTCTACGAAGCATACAAAAATTAGAGGCTTCAAAGAACCGTTTGATCTCTGGGCAAGGTATGAAAGTATGGCAACGTTGTCAATAGTTGAGGGATTTTTGCCTGAACCCAGTTTGATGGTAGAGTATTGGGTTCGCTTTTACTGCCCGCTCTTCCAATTCTTTTAGCAGGATTCTTGCATAGGCTTTAGCCTCTACATTTAATAAGGCAATCATGCGGTAGTTAGACAGGTTTTTTGTGTTGCACTTTTTGTGCTCCACCCATGTTTCTTGTAATATGCAATTGCCCTTTTTGCACGAAGTGTCTTGTAGACTGTTGGCAGGGGCGTAGCTCAAGGGGGGTGTTTATGGTGTTACACCCCCTAATAAATGCATTACTTAGTAAATAGTTGGGTACAGGAGCTTTCAGTCGGGTATAATAAGGTGTCTGTCAGATTTCACATGGGATTTTTATATACTCAGACAAAAACACACACATTCTTGTGTTTTGAAGGTCTTAAAACGTAGGTATTTTACAAAACACTGTGTACCCTCACAATCCGCACTGCTTTTCCGTGCTCCTTTTGCTTACCCTCATACGTTGCTTCTCATATAATAGTTAACGTGTAGTCGGAAAATCTGATTCCCCCCCACCCCTTGCACCACCCCAGTCTTACAGACCAAGCTACGCCCCAGGTTGTTGACAGAATGCCAAATGTTTGTCTAGTTACTGTGCCCCATTAGTGCATGAAGTCCTAACCACTGTGCTTCTTCGTGTCTTTTAGCTTCCCAGAGGCGTTTCCTGTATAATCTCCTTATTTCGTTTAAAATGAACTTCACATTTTCATTTGTTGTATCTAACTTATATATCTTATTTGCTTCCCTTAAATCTACTTTGGCTTTTTTAAGCATAAGGTTAAACCAGGGTTATTTTGGTCATTAGGCCGGAAAAGGAGTTATGTTTAATCACGTGGTTACATCCATTTCCCATTAAGGTGTTATGAATGAATGTAACTATACAAGACCACGATGTCATGAGATCCCAGCCCTTTTTAGGTCTCGCGTGGCATGGCAGCGCATGCGCTGCTCGCCTCGCGAGATTTATTGTTAACAAGGACTTTCAGAAGAGGGCTTTAAGCCCCGCCCCTCATTTCCATTGGCTGGCGTCACCGTTTATGCTAAATGGTGGCCTGCCATTGGAAATGAGGGTTTTCTGTTGACGCCCTTTCGCCTCCGAGCCGACTTGGTGGCCTGCTTTGCGTCTGTCGCAAAGCACTTTCTTATCCTTATGGGGCCATGTGTTTCAAATTAGAAACACATGGCCCCATAAAGACAAGAGATCGGTGCCCTAATCCGTGCGGGGCCCTCCCCCAGGCATTACCTCGTGTTGCTGCTTTAAAAAAAATGCTTTTCTCAACATACATGTAGCACGGAGTAGGGCGCTGCATTTCGTGCTGTGCCCTACTCTGTGCTGTGCTCTTCTCACCCTGTGCTATGACGTCCGACCGCCACCTTCCGCCCGCCACTGCTTGTTTTTAAATGTTTCTATCAACATAGATGCAGGTACACGCTGCACTCCGTGCGGTGCCCTACTCTGTGCGGGGCCCTCCCCTAGGCATTACCTCATGTTCCTATTTTTTTAAAAAAAATGCTTTTCTCAACATACATGCAGCTACGCGCTGCACTTCGTGCTGTAGGTAAATGAATGGTGTGAAGCGTGTCAGTGACTCAATGGATGCAATCATGGACTAGAATACCCCAAATGCACGTGGCTGCCATATTACAGCCCAGGACTAAAACAGTGCCATGAAGCGAAGTGGCCTCCTGAGCCCCCGCACACTGATAAACAGTGAAGGAGTGCTGGCTCTAACTCTGGGGACAGCTCCGTCCAACCCTTCCCAGGGTCCCTCACTTGGTTGCTGGGAGACCCCCATTGACTCCAAGCTGTGCCTCTGGAAAGTTCTGTGAGCAGGCCTTCCCGACTATTAGCTGACGCGGCTTCAACGGGTCCAGACCTAGTGGATTAGCTTTTTCTCGGGCGACGCCAGGATAATAGTGCTTCCCATTTGAGAAAAGCTTCCCATTGGCTGACAGCGTGAAGGCACGAGTGGGATTTAAGAATCTGACGTGAGTCCATAAATGTCGTATGGTGCTTGGTACGATTAACTGATCCTTAAGATGCCTCCGCCTGTAAGGCCACCCCAAGATCTGTCTCTGCTGGAAGTCCCCAGCGTCGATTATAAGTTATCATATAGGGATGATATGTTATGTTACGGAGTATATGTATTCAAAGCCCAGCGTCATTTTCTTGGCTTCTTGTCGCTTATTGGAAACTCTCCATGATTGGACGTAACGGTGGAACTAACTACCCACTCATTTAAGATCGTCCGTTTGCATTTGTTTGAGGATAAAAGCAGAAAGGTTGGTATTTTACTAACTCCTACTTGCAAATCGCATGCTGCCCTACAGCGAGATTTTTTCCCCCCCGGAATTACCCGCGTGTTTCACACCTGGATACAGGTTGGTGTGTGGTGCACACGTGTTATACATATTCAGTTGTAAGAGAGACGGACAGCCAGTCAGAGCGACAGGGCAGACTCCGCAGAGACAGGACAGCCGGACAGAAGGCCAGGGCATACCTTGAAGAGATAAGAGTGGGATAACCCCCCATAGTGCTATCAACGAGACAGACAGACAGATGGCCTGACCGAGTCAGGGGGCAGCCCACGCAGATACAGGGGGCCTGGAGAATATCACTGTCCTATTACTGAAGGGCCAGCGATGCACACTGTGGAATAGGGCAGTGCCCGAGGGCAGGAGGGGTGCTGCTGCTGTAAACAGAAACGCAAAAACTGCTTTTGTTTGGAGTATACACACAAGTATTGTAAAAGCCTTTCCTTTACATCTATGCATTTAAAATATACATCTATATGTTCTTTTTAATGAAGGAACGAATATTGTTCAGTTAAACATAGTGTATTCGCGTGGTGTGGCCCATGGAAGTGTCATACTTTACTATTGTCCCCGGATTTTTGGGCGCCTTGGGTAGTTTAAACAAGCATTTGCAATGCAATAGGTCTCGCATTTACGCAAGTTTGAGCTATTGACATTGCAAATAACAATGCCTTTTATTTTTGTTTTTGAAACATAGATAAAAGGCATTGTCATTTACAATGCCAATAGCTTAAACTCGCGTAAATGCGAGACCTATTGAATAGCAAATGCTTGTTGGAGGTTGGCAGGGGGATTGTTTGTGTATATTCGATTGCCAGCATTTGAACTGCTCTTTTGTGATTTTACACCATCTTATTCTCTTGATCGCTTTACGCTTTTCAGAGCCATTTGAAGAGCAGATTATTCGTAGGGTTATTCCTACTTTGTGTTTAATGTCAAAACAAGCCACTGCAGGCAATTGACAATCCCACAGCGAATAGAAAACGACCACTATCCTTTAGTGATTCCGTTCCAAGCTCGTGTTTGAGAGTGACAAAACGTATTCTAGTAATATCATCTGATTTTATGTATCTTAAAATGGATATGTACTGTAGTGGTGGCAATATATTAGTCCTGTTTATTATATCTTGCCTTCCTCTTGATGTGTCCTGGAGTGAAAATTAATTGAGAGGAATTATTCAATGATTCCTTACTGGGGCTGCCACTGCCTATGTATATGTCTTTCTTGCCTGGTTGTTCTTAAAAAGTAATTTGAGGTGAGCATCCCTCCAAGGTGTGGCTACTACCACCTTTCTTTGTGCATGGTAGAATTACAATGTTATCTGGTCGACTTATTTCACTGAGAGCAATATGCACAGGGGAAGAAGATTATTAATTGCACAGGCATTTGTGGAGATTGATCCAAAGTCGGTTTGTTGATGTGAATTTCCCTCGCAGTAGGCTAATGGCTATGTGACTCCTGTCTTTGTACGCGGTTGGTGTGACTAAGGAAAGTGGCTCTAGCAGGATAGATATACATAACTAAACAAGAAGCACAATTTTTATCTGTGAACTCAGGCGGAGTTACTTGCCTGCTATAATTCTTTCACTATTGAAAAAAAAGAACGTATGAAATATATCAGTGAAATTTGTGAAAGTAGTGCTGTGCAAGATCAAGAAGGACACCAACTTCAAGGTGACTTTTTTCTTCAAAAATTTTTTACTTAATTAAATAGTATTTCTAAGCTTTAAGTGGTGAGTCATGGCACATTAATATTACAATCAGTCAATTTATAATACAAACTTCTAAGCAAAATAAAACCCAAAATGATAAAAAAAATAGGTGAATAAGGTGTCCGCAAGTGAGGGATAATAAGCCCTTCTTTGGGCAACAGTAGAAAAACCGTCTGTAGGTCCCAACACTGTGGTCTAAACCCCAATGTATTTTTTTAAAAAAAATCTCTCTTTCTTTAAGATGAGTAGTGTTGGTCCTAGATAGTAGGAGTTGATGTGTTTCGGCTTCCAAATATGGCCTCCTCAGGGCAATGCGGGACCAAAATTACCCAAACTAAAGTTGTTTGAAAATAGAATAAGGAGCTTTCCGGTGTGGAAACTCCAAGTGCCAATGCGGGTTCCAGGGCCAAATGTCAGCAAAGAAATATGTGAAAAACCGAAGCGACACAGAAAATATGTGTCCTTCCAAGTTGTAAATGGTAGCTCCAGTGGTAGCTAACTCTAGTCGACGAAATTACAAGTGGCACAGAATTATCCTAGAAGCTGAGTTGGGTTGCGCCAGCGGTCCACAATATTTCTGCAATTTCTTACTGTGGTTCCTTCTTCGCCTTCACTTAGTTATATATTGGGAAGTACATACTTTTTGTTGCCAGCTTGTTCACCTCTGTGTTTTCCGTCTTTAACTGGTGTTCATAACTCACCCGGGTCTTCCTGTTTTTTCGTAAGCTTTTTATTTCTCTCTCCTTGTTAGGATTCTAGTTGTTTGTACTTGTTCCTGTTGATCCTTAACTATAGTTGATTTAGTCTCGCTGTTCGTAGATTCTGAGGTTACTACTGCTGCTAGCAGAGCATCAGCTGCCACTGATAGTTGCTGGCTACTGGTTGTAGAGGGGCAGTTGAGGCCCATATTACCTTGTTCTATCTGTTGACAATTGTTCTCAGTTGCCGATTTTGTATTCGCGCTTGTAAGGTGTTCGTAAACTGATTTCGGAATGGGCTTATTTGGTTCCTGGATTAGTTGCGGACCTGTCTCTGTTGGTCAGAGTAATTTCCTTTAAATTCTCTACCAGGAGCGCTAGCATGTCAGGAAGGGTACAGAGTTGTCCACGAGGGAGACACATGCACAGTAACCTGTTACCATAAGAGCAGTTGAACTGCTTAATTTATTTTCAAAATAATTGATTTTTATATTCAGTGTAGATATGCTATTTGGTAAGGATTACATCAAGTCCATCTGTGGTTCTAGTTTGTGTCTGCCAGTTCAGTGCATTAATTACTGCGAGTAGGGTCAAGTTAAATGATGTCTATATTGAGGGGTCCACCAAGGTGGTACCATTCAGAGTTGTGACTGATGCTATGGTTAACTTGCCAGCTTTACCTTGTGTTGCTTTAGTTTTGTCAAGCAGCCTGAAATGTGCATCACCTACTGCACAGCTAACTGAGCAATCCGTGTTATCCGTGTTATTGTCTTCTAAGTTGCCTTCAAGAATCCCTTCTTGAGTAGAAAAAGAAGATATTTCTATTGTGGATATATCAGGCAGTCTCCATAATTTGTCATTACTATAATGCACTTGTGGGGCAGTCTCTATCTTGGAGTAGAGCTGTATGTTGGAAGCATTGTCCCCAAGATTTTCCATGTGTTGGTCTGCGTCCCTTCTTGTGTTATTTGTCACCAGATTTTTGTTCTCCGTAATTCTGCAAGTTGAGGGTTAGAGCCCTTGGTGGCAAGCTCTTGTTTTTTGTTTTGAAGAGCCTGTGCTGTGACCAACAAACATAATAGACCATGAGTGAGCACTGAACGAACACAACCAAAGTATAGATAACACAGCAAGGCACATTGTGAGTCTTCCAGAGCAGTATGCCTGAGGTGGATAATATCCTGGCTAGGTGGCTACTGTTCCCACACCCTAAATTACTGCCTGTCAGAATACCGCTCCTGATTTTTACAGATTACAGAAATAAATCCAATAAATTCAAGGGCCACAGTGGGGAGTGAGAGAAGCAGAAGCTTGTGGTACAGTGAACACCACCAACCACCTTGCTGTGGTCCTATAGGTTGCCCTGACCACCGACCCTCTCTCTACCTCACCACCCCTAAACAAGGCCCTGCTGTGGCCCTCACTTTCACATTTACCACCTACTCTAGAGCTGGTGGTATTAGCCGAAAAGTCTCTGGAATCAAGAAAAAACCACAGACTGACGTGCTTTTGTCCATTCTGGGGATTTTTATTTGCTATGGCCAGATCTTGGTAGGAAGATACCAGCAGAAATTGGTAATTCCGGCCTTTCTGTCTCTTGCCCTTGAATCCACCCAACTTGGAATGAAGGCCAAAAAGTAAGCACTGGAAACAACCTTAGTAAACAACAAAGGAACACTACCCAAGTGCCGATCTAATGCAATAAGAATGAGAACTAAACGTATAGAACCTTAGAAAGTACAGAATTAAAACACCATGAGAATGCACAGAAATACCATAACCGAATGTGAGGTGATCCATCAACCCTAAGGAACACAGAGACCAGGAGATGACTGGAAGTCCACAACAACTAAGGGATTAATTTGAAAAAAAAGCCGTCTGAAGTCACAATTTTCTCGGTAGCTGAGGGGGGTGGGAACAAGGCTTGTTTTCAAAGATTAAAATTTAGCAGTAGGGGGGGAGGAGCCAAGATGGCGACCGGAGCAGACGCTTGAGCGCCCGGCTCCGCCGGCCCTTGGCCTCGGACTATCATCCTGATTCCTATCCTCGCCGATTTTCGAGGTGCAACGTGCGCGACGACGCGCTGACCGCGCCGCCGCTTTCCCGGAGTCTGAGCCCGCCCGGATGCCGGAGCTCTTGGTGCCTTTGTTCTCCGCGCTGGACCCCTGCTCCATTGTGGCCTTGGTCGGCCCCCTGGAAGCTCCGCAGTCACTGGACCCCCGGCGCAAATCAGAGCCCCGCGGCCCCGATCCCGCCTCACACCACGGACTGTCGCCAGACGAGCTGGGGGAGAGACGCCCGGACACCTCCTTCACCTTTCACCTGACGGGCTGGAGCTATAGGGTAAGCCCCGGTGTGGCGGGTCTCCTGCCCCGCTCTGTGGCCCGCGCTGTGGAAGGCTGCAGACCCCCTTCTTCTATTGCCTAGTCGGCTGCAAAGAGAGTCCGAGAGAGGGGAAGCGACTGTTGGCTTTCACTTGTTGCGGCGCAGACCTGCGGGGAATTGCCTCCTTGTTACGACCCCCCCCCCCTGGCCACTGTACCGTTCAGCGGTAAAACATGGCGTTGATTGCCTGCTCGCTGCTGGGGGGTGATGCTCCGGTCTCGCCCGCTGCCTGCTTCGCCCTCCCTCTACCAGACTCCAGCTCCACAGTGCCGTCCCGGATTGCTGCCGATGTGGGGGCGCAGCTTCCGCTGACATGCGGCTCCGTTCTGGCTGCCCTGCGGGACTTTCGTCTGCAATTGTGTGTTGGCTTGCAAACGCTGAGTGAGCGGTTCGACTCCATACTGTCGGCTGCGGGTCGTGAGCGCCCCGTTTGTTCTCAACAAGACGTGGGTCTGCCAGTGCTTCTGTCCTCTTGCGGGGACGCAACGACTGGGTATAACCGTGCTGCACTGGTGTCTGCATCTGGCTTTCCCGGCACCCAGGATCAATCGATCTCCTGCTCAATTGTGGACACTTTGTTTCCCCGTTCATTGCTGCCTGCTTTGTTGTTGCCTGCCTCACCGCGCCCGCAAGAGTATCCAGCTGAGCGACACCTGACGTCCTCGAGGAACTGTTCACGGTGGCCTACGGCTTCTTTTATGTGGAACTCCTGTACTTTACAGGCCAGGTCTGGATTTTATATGGTGCACAAGGGGACCTCAATAGATGATCGGCGGCCATTTTGTGACTCTACTTCTCCATCTTCTCCCAAGCGGCCATATTGTCTTTGTTTGCACGGGCTGCGGGGCCTTCATGTGGGGGCTAGTCTAATCTTACGCCCGCGATCGGGCCAGGGCTAGATTGCTTTCTATCACCATGGTTTCACGGATGGGCTGGACTGGGACTGGAACTGTCTGCATAGGTTGTGCGCACTCGTCGCGATTTGTCTGCCTTCCTTATATTGTTGTGACACGTTATCTTCACACGACCGCCTTTGGGTGTAGTGGGTTCTCAGTGTGTGGAGACGTAGTTGGCCGGTGGTTTCGGGCGCTCCGAGGTTACGTGGGCTCCTCCCCGCTTTCTTCTTTGTTTTCTTATTTTCTTTCCTTTATTCCTACTTTCTCTCTTGTCTATATTTCGGGTTCATTGGGCGACAGGCACTATGCTGGGGGGGGGGGCAGGCCGTAGCCTCCGCATTGGTGTAGGGTGGGGGGGTAATTGACTGTTTCTTTTTAGTTCTATGGGCCTTTTTCTTCTATGTCTCTGCGCTATCCTTGTTTCCGATTCGGGGTCCGGGTGTGGGGTGGATTGAGTGGGGGCGGCTTTGGAGGGGTGCGTATTTACTCATGTGACTATCCTGTTATATAATTGCAACGCCTCACTGTCTGAGATTTTCTATGGCCGTTTCTAATGATGCTGCTGCTCTCCTGTGTGATGAAGCCATCTTGCGGACTCGAATCTCCTTGGTTCTATCCTCTACTGACTTTTTTTCCTCGATAAAATTATTTTGAAAACCTTAAAATTAACCTTTACTTCTCCTTCCCCTGGTGTCAAGGATCTCTCCAGTGTATAACTCCTGAATCGTTGCTAATCTTGACCATTGATGCACAGGGGATGTAATGTTTGTCTCAGTGCTTAACCGTTTTGTGGCCGGCCTGATGGTTGTAGGCCCGTATTTGTTCTTTTAATATGCACAAATAAAGGTTTTAAAAAAAAAAAAAAAAAAAAAAAAAATTTAGCAGTAAATTGTAAATATTTTAATAATTAAAATGTTTCTCACTAGATAATTTAGCTTTAAAAGAAAACTCAGATTTTATAAGTAAGAAACACTGGGTAGACAGTGGCGTGGATCTGGTTCAATGCAAAAAGCTACAAATAGGGAAAGGGGTAGGTGTGAGAAGCAGAATGAGAGTAAGTGAGAGGGAGAAGGTTGGAGAGAAAGAGACAGGTATTAAGGGCGCAAGTTATTGAGAGAGAGAATTAAAAAAAAATATCAAGAAAGAAATGCAAGGCTTGCAATAGCTTCCTTCAAAGTACGAGTTCCGAGATCAAAATGTCAGCTACAGCTGTTGAATCAAATGTTGATAGTTCCGACCAAACTACAGTGGAGGAAAGCTGTGAGCCTTTGGCCTCTCTCACTGTGGACGCCAAAAGCAACTGGTAACTGTAATTCACAAGGCTACAGGATCATGTCAGACTCACTTTCAGCCTCTAGGAGTTTTCAATGGCGGGCTGTTCTCGGATTGGCTTGGAGGCTCCCACCAAACAATTAACCGATGAGGGTGCAGGTGGTGACAACTTTACCTCAACCAATTGTCAAGGGCCAGCCTGTTTGCAAAGTCAATGGGATTAAGGGAGCCAAACTTGCATCAATGTAAGATATAAACCAACTCCAAAAAAGCACAGCCAAGGCTTACTTACCTGGTAGCTTTGAAAAACTGGCTTTGTCTCATGGAAGCTAATGGACACCCTGATATGGCAGGTATAAAACGACGAGGCTTACTCTACGGTACTGGCAGTGTGACTAGGTGGGCTAGAGTTTGCAGAAAGGAAGGCATCTACATCTAGCATGTACACACCACCATACAGACACTTAAGCGTATACGGAAGGAAGTCTAGCACCACTGCAAATCCAGCTGTGCACAAGAGGAGAGAGGGAACTAGAACGTGTCTAAGTGTTACAGCAGAACATGACAATGAGGACACCAGGATAATAGACTCAAAAACTTAACTAAATGGGGAGGCCTAACTATCTTTAAACAGAAAGGCTAAATTCTGAGGGATACCAGGCAAAAATTGAAGGGGCACTGGGACTGGATTCTAATCATGGAAAATCTTGAAAAGAATACAGAGCACCCGTCACCATAGCAGAAACATACTGGCCAACTTGCTGGCCCAGAAAGGATATAAACATTAGTCCAAAGGTATTTCCCTGATGAGTCCACAGTTTTCCCTGCAGGATTCGTGCCACTTGAGGATTTGCAAAGTGCCTAAACTATATGAACAGAATAAATCTCAAATTAATTATGTCACACGCACAGCTTTCACGGCTCCACATCTCCACACTAATAACAATCCCTATGCGATTATCTCGCATCAAGTCCTCTAGATCGCAGTCTTTATTACTGAGAATTGTCATTATAAACATGATCTTCCCATTTGTTCAGTTTGGTTTATTGTTTCTCTTATTTTACCGGGTACACATTTCTTCTCTTCTCCCTTTGGTGTTTTTCAATGCTCTTATTGGTTCCGACTATTGGGTATTTCAACTTTTGCTGTGTACGCATACAGGGATGTGGATCCCTCAACATTACTCAATTCAGTCAACATTTTTCAGTTAATTTAGCGCATATTCTATGGCCATTGCAAAGCACATACTCCATTGACAAAGCAATTGTTATCTTTCTCAGGGAATGGCTTGAGCAGATGCTTGTTAATCTTGCCAGGAATGTCTCAGTTTATTTACCCAATCATCTGCAAGCTAGCAGATGGAAGAAGCTGGTTTATTTGGGGAGGGTGACTGCCCACCCCAAGGAATAATTAAAATCATGGATAGGGTGAACCCTCCCAGTCACTAAATTAACCTGAGCTCAACTCCCCAGTAGCTATGGCACAGAGCAGACAGGAATAACTTAGGCTAATGCGTAAAGTATTTAGGCAGTACCAAAACAGTAATAAAGTTAAAATTCAAAACAATAAAAATCCCAAATCAAATTAGAAAAATAGAGTAACATTTGATAAACAAAATGACACATAAATAGCAAAAATCTAATAGGTGGAACAGGAGATGTGAATTTTCAAAGTTTTAAGCTGAAATAGAGTCAAAAAGCACAAGCACTAAGGATAGTCAATGGTCGCGGTAGACCAAGACCTAGGTGCAATTTGAGGCCAACTGCACAGGATATTTTCTGCGCATTGCAGCATATATACAATGCGTCGTTTAAAACAAATATATATATATATATAGATTTCTTGTTTGCACTTACTTCAAATAACCATTAATTGTTTGTAGATCATGCTTGACTTCAAAACCTACTGTTCACGCTAATCCGATCTAGAAACTTCTCTTGATGCAAAGTGACTGTTGCTTTGTGAAAATTGCAACCTTCTCAGCACACACCACCTTTTGCCTAGGATAATAAATAGCATATGCTGATTTGTAAAGCTTCCCTTCAGCCAATCACTGGCACAAAGCCTTTCTTAATTTGTGCCTCGGTGTCTCAGAATTTCAAATGACCTAATTTTTTATCTTTTCTTCAATCCTGAACCTTGTGCCTCTTGATACCAGCTGTGCTCCATCACGTTCTGGGCAGTATGAGGATGCTGTCCGTTTAATCAAGTTGCTTGAAATTCAGTCCATAACAACCTGAAAAATGCCCTCAGCTGAGGCTGTTTCCCAACAGAAAGTGTAAGGGACAATGTCTAGAGGTCTACCCAGATGCTTCTGTGTGCTAATATAACAACTGACAATAGGTACGGTCAATAACTCTATTGATAAGTAAACGTCTTTTACCGTTTTCATGTACCCATGCCTGGCGCTCAGGCCGCGAGTCAGATAAGGGCCAATAACCTGCATTGTAAGTAAAGTCAGAGAAGATCATGTTTTACATTAGCTGTGTCTTTCTGCCACAGCTGAGGTCTGAAGCCTGTGGTCACAGACCCAGTTCTTGGTTACTATTTGCCTTTATTTGGTATCTTCTGGTCCAGCTTTTGGTCATTAGCTCTGTTCATGTCAACATGCACTTGGAGCTCAGTGTCTGTCTGCTTTAGTCTCCAACCAAAGCACACTTTGCCTCTTTCATCTACAGGATATGGGCAAACATGGCCTGGACACAGGTGATCACGTCCGTTCCTTTCGCTTCTTCTGTTATATTCCAGATTATAATGTTGCCTCTTCATGCTCCATTCTCCAAGTCTTTGCATTTTAGGAGCAGAATGCCCAATTTGAGTCTCTAGAGACTGAATCCTATCAGGATATTATGTTCTCTTGCATATCAGTCTCAAGTTCTACATTTCTATCACCAACTTTGTCGATGTCTTTATGGGTGGATGATATGGATTCTTGGAGGCTTTTGGTTACTTGTTGTAGTTCATGTTTCAGATCAGCTTTCCACTTGTCTTTCATCTCTTGGAGGTATACCTTCAGGTCATTTTTCGTGAGGTAAGGTCCATTCTTTTTAGAAGCCATGGTGGCCATATTTCCTGTATCTTCCCATCTGACCATTCCCTCTCCTTGTTGGGTGGTACCTCACAAGAAGTCCAATTTTTTGCCTCTCGTTCGGAAAAAACACACATCAACCCCAGTCTCAGCATTCCTATGTCATGATTATGCATGTCACAGGTTGCAAAATTATTGACCTCCTCCTCTCAAATTTATGGAGGTGTCCCTCAAGGGGATGCCCTAGAAGTGCTTTACATTTGTTACAGCTCGATGGCGTTCATTAACATTTAAAGTTCACTCTGCTCAGTGAGACCAGCCCCAGGTGTATGACAAGCAATATCACCCCACCACCTCTGTTCTTGCTAATTTCAGTTCAATGATGTTAGTAGGGGAGGTGCTACTTCGTTCAGTGAGAGCCCTAGTGGAACACCAGAAGAAACCACCCTTTCTGTTTTTATAATATGGGTGTCAAGGTATTGTGCAAGGCTGTGGCCTTTCACAGCTGAAAAACATGTGTGTGGTCCCGCAGCGAGGTATCGCGGGGCACATGTACTTTTTACGGTCACTCTAGACTGCCCAGGATATTCCTCATCGTCGTCGCAGTCTCCCTCCCTCAAGGTCGTGGGGCTGGTAATGAAGTACAGGCTCTTCTGCTGCTCTGAGCTCCTTAGCTGTAGGTGTCCAGACATAGTTCAAAAGATGCTCTCTCCTCACACCTGCAATTACACCACTCCAAATGAGCGTCTCTTCAGAGTAGACCCATTCTATATTGTGTGCACTGCTTTCTTGAGTTCACATGGTGCTACAGCTGTGCTCTGTGGAGTTCCTGAATGGCTGCTGCCTCCACATTTTCTCCGGCAACAAAGGGTCACTGGTGTCTCAGAACGGTGGCGGCCTGTTTTCTATGTTTTGCAAATAGGTTCCCCTTCTAAGTCCTGATGAAGGCTTGATGGAAATTGTTGCTTCCAAAACGTTGGCACCCCAGACAAACAGATGTAGAATCGTTAATGATTTAGAAGTATACCTTTTTATGGATGGAAATTCAATGAAACATTTTTTATAATATTGTTCACACAACATTATTCCTTATCCTTTTCTTTGAACTTACGTTTCCATTCCTTACTTGACATGGCGGTTTGTGAGAACAACATAAGTACATTAGGAGGACTACATTAATCGGCCTGGAAGATTAATGGTTGATATTGCCCTTTTGTTTTTTTTTTACTGCGGTTAGCTTGTCTGTAGTTAGTAGACAGTTTGTACCTGGTTAAGATTCGGAATTATCTGTTTGACTTAGTGTGAAGGTGATGTGAGTTAGAAAGAGGAAGATCTTTGTAGCGCTTTATGTGCATAGGCGGGCGTGCTGAAGGACTTTTGCATATTTCTCTTGATTGGGAGAGATCCATTGTCTCTTGCTCAGCCACAGTATAGTGCTTATCAAAAAAGCATCACATCATCCATGACACTTTAATGTACAGTTTTGCAGGATTTAAGGTGGGTATCTTTAATTGTTCACACACAAACATTGGTGTGCAGAAAGTGTATGGCGAGGAGAGAGGTTAGCTAGAAAAGACAAGAGAGTGCATTTCACAAAACATATGCTATACGGGCTTTAGGTGGTAGACTATGCATGTTGCAAGTGACTACCTTAGTGTGACTGCTAGGCACGTTAACTTGCCGAATTAGATATATGTGTACTCTGGGAATGCAATCTCCCAGCAGTGCACTGAAAGTCTGCACTAGTAGCAGGATCCTACAATTGATATGAGGAAGATGGTAAAGAGTTGGCACAGATTTACAAACACTTTGGTCTGTCACAAAGTATGCAAGTCAGAGCAAAGCAACACTCTGCGCAAAACTGTTCCAACAAAGAGTCAATTCTTGCTTTAGGACATGCGCCTCTACGTAGGCACTTCCCAGGTAGTAAGCAGTAGGTTGAGATTACTGTCCCTCCTACATGGATCTCTCTGTGTTCTGGGTCCACAGGGGCTTTGTAGCAACTCCAAACAGATGAATCAAATATTGGGATTACTAAGACAATTTTTTACTCTTTTTGTTTTGGGTGCCAATTACCACATAGTGCCAGCTGGAATAATTGTGCAATGGAGACTGCAAGCCTTTCAGGTGTATAAGGGCTCTCTTGTCAGTAGATGAATTTTTCTTCCGGTAGGGTGCTAAACCTTTGCAGTAGCTAGCCAGAAGGTACATTCTCAGATCTTATTTTCCATTTAACCCCAACATTATTCGACCCTTCTGAAATGGGGAGCAAGTTACCACTAGCTGTTTTTCTTCATCTCTACCAACATGTCCATATGCATACTGCTGAGATTCAGGATGTGCAAGTGTACAGATTATATATATATATATATAAATACATATATATATATATAATCTACTGGCGGTCGCCAGTAGATACTTATAGTTAGGACCGTGTTTCCATAGGAAATCCGCAACATTCTATTTTGAATAACTTTGGCGCCGATTGACGAATCCTCGCGAAATTTTCAAAATAGGTGGGGCGCTCCGCCCTTAAAAGTCTGGGGGGGATTCGTCAAGTGGGGGCTGAGAAAAAGGGGGGGTCCCAAAACGCGTTTTCCCCATGCATTTTTCCATAGGACCTTTAGTCCAAGCTGCAGCCCGAACGGCTGAACAGAATTACTTGAAATTTGGCAGAGAGGTAGTCCTCAGGTCAGGGATGTGCCTTTTGCAGGTCTGGTGTAAATCTGTTCAGTATTTCCTGAGAAAATAGCATTTAAATCAATATATATATCTATAGGCGCGCTCCGAGCGCGTACCGAGCGCGTACCGTAAGCTTACCGTACGCGCACGCTGCCGTGCGCGAGCGCGATTCTGATTGGTTCTTAGATCTTAGCAAACATTCGAATCGGTCGAAACCAGGAAGTGACGGCCGCCATTTTGTCTCTCGCAGTCTGAGGGGGTGAAAAACAAAGGTGGATAACGTGAAAAGGGGGCATGCTGGACAGTTCCTGACCCCCTAGCCTTGGTCAGGGAGTCCCAGAAGGACCCCCAAGGCCAAAAATGTATTTTAATTTTTTTATGAAAAATCGCGGAGTGCGCGTAGCGTACGCGCACGGTAGAAACGGAAAAATTCCAGGAACTACGTAACGTGGGCGCGCGGTAAATAAATACATAAATTAGCATTTAAAAAAACGTACAAATTCACTGAAAAAACCATAGGTTTCACACACGTTATAGTTAGGAATTAGCATTTAAAAAACCTTGCAAATTCACTTAAAAAACCATAGGTTTCACACATGTTATAGTTAGCTGGGCATTTCACTCGTGAAAAACCATTGAAATTTCCACGTTATAGTTAGTGCAGGCAACTATAACTCACGCGACCGCAATCCTCTATTGATGCTAATACTGTATTTAGACACTTATTTACCCATGTCTTCTTCCATAAATTTTTAGCTATACATATATTACAAATATTTTTTTTTCAGAAAAACACATATGTCATCAGTGATGTAATATCTGACGTCATCAGCAGAGGATTGCGGTCGCGTGAGTTATAGTTGCCTGCACTAACTATAACGTGGAAATTTCAATGGTTTTTCACGAGTAAAATGCCCAGCTAACTATAACATGTGTGAAACCTATGGTTTTTTAAGTGAATTTGCAAGGTTTTTTAAATGCTAATTCCTAACTATAACGTGTGTGAAACCTATGGTTTTTTCAGTGAATATATATATATATATATATATATATATATATATATATATATATATATATATATATATATATATATATATTATACACCAAGAGTTGCCCCCAATGACGAAATGCCAGTGATCAAGGGCGTCGTTACGCCCGAAACGCGTTTGGCTTATTTGTGTGCTGTTATCTGGCTGAATAAATCCAAGGAGTCATGGACTAGCACGTTGTGTTGTGGCTTCGTCATTGGGGGCAACTCTTGGTGTAAAATTTTGGCGGCTTGCTCAGCCGCGATGAGGCCCCACTGCTTATTTGCGGGTCCGGAGTGCAAAAGATGAAGAGGCACTCTTGGAACAGCGTGTCCACTCCAAGGAGGATGTTACCTGCGTTCAGCCTTCTACTGCACATACCCACTGGGGTAAGACTGTTCATTTTTGATTGGGGGCCCGCATTTCCCACTGAGGTTGTATTTACAAGCGGACTGCATAGACCAGAATTCCTACGGCACACGCCCACATGGGCGGGACATTAAATGGTGCTCAGGTGGACTGCTTGAATGGGGTCTCCATTGCCAGTGATCAAGGGCGTCGTTACGCCCGAAACGCGTTTGGCTTATTTGTGTGCTGTTATCTGGCTGAATAAATCCAAGGAGTCATGGACTAGCACGTTGTGTTGTGGCTTCGTCATTGGGGGCAACTCTTGGTGTAAAATTTTGGCGGCTTGCTCAGCCGCGATGAGGCCCCACTGCTTATTTGCGGGTCCGGAGTGCAAAAGATGAAGAGGCACTCTTGGAACAGCGTGTCCACTCCAAGGAGGATGTTACCTGCGTTCAGCCTTCTACTGCACATAC
Organism: Triturus cristatus; assembly: GCF_964204655.1. NCBI lineage: Eukaryota > Metazoa > Chordata > Amphibia > Caudata > Salamandridae > Triturus > Triturus cristatus. The sequence goes on along the minus strand of NC_140586.1, from coordinate 357,625,365 downwards.
CCACTGGGGTAAGACTGTTCATTTTTGATTGGGGGCCAGCATTTCCCACTGAGGTTGTATTTACAAGCGGACTGCATAGACCAGAATTCCTACGGCACACGCCCACATGGGCGGGACATTAAATGGTGCTCAGGTGGACTGCTTGAATGGGGTCTCCATTGCCAGTGATCAAGGGCGTCGTTACGCCCGAAACGCGTTTGGCTTATTTGTGTGCTGTTATCTGGCTGAATAAATCCAAGGAGTCATGGACTAGCACGTTGTGTTGTGGCTTCGTCATTGGGGGCAACTCTTGGTGTAAAATTTTGGCGGCTTGCTCAGCCGCGATGAGGCCCCACTGCTTATTTGCGGGTCCGGAGTGCAAAAGATGAAGAGGCACTCTTGGAACAGCGTGTCCACTCCAAGGAGGATGTTACCTGCGTTCAGCCTTCTACTGCACATACCCACTGGGGTAAGACTGTTCATTTTTGATTGGGGGCCCGCATTTCCCACTGAGGTTGTATTTACAAGCGGACTGCATAGACCAGAATTCCTACGGCACACGCCCACATGGGCGGGACATTAAATGGTGCTCAGGTGGACTGCTTGAATGGGGTCTCCATCGCCAGTGATCAAGGGCGTCGTTACGCCCGAAACGCGTTTGGCTTATTTGTGTGCTGTTATCTGGCTGAATAAATCCAAGGAGTCATGGACTAGCACGTTGTGTTGTGGCTTCGTCATTGGGGGCAACTCTTGGTGTAAAATTTTGGCGGCTTGCTCAGCCGCGATGAGGCCCCACTGCTTATTTGCGGGTCCGGAGTGCAAAAGATGAAGAGGCACTCTTGGAACAGCGTGTCCACTCCAAGGAGGATGTTACCTGCGTTCAGCCTTCTACTGCACATACCCACTGGGGTAAGACTGTTCATTTTTGATTGGGGGCCCGCATTTCCCACTGAGGTTGTATTTACAAGCGGACTGCATAGACCAGAATTCCTACGGCACACGCCCACATGGGCGGGACATTAAATGGTGCTCAGGTGGACTGCTTGAATGGGGTCTCCATTGCCAGTGATCAAGGGCGTCGTTACGCCCGAAACGCGTTTGGCTTATTTGTGTGCTGTTATCTGGCTGAATAAATCCAAGGAGTCATGGACTAGCACGTTGTGTTGTGGCTTCGTCATTGGGGGCAACTCTTGGTGTAAAATTTTGGCGGCTTGCTCAGCCGCGATGAGGCCCCACTGCTTATTTGCGGGTCCGGAGTGCAAAAGATGAAGAGGCACTCTTGGAACAGCGTGTCCACTCCAAGGAGGATGTTACCTGCGTTCAGCCTTCTACTGCACATACCCGCTGGGGTAAGACTGTTCATTTTTGATTGGGGGCCCGCATTTCCCACTGAGGTTGTATTTACAAGCGGACTGCATAGACCAGAATTCCTACGGCACACGCCCACATGGGCGGGACATTAAATGGTGCTCAGGTGGACTGCTTGAATGGGGTCTCCATTGCCAGTGATCAAGGGCGTCGTTACGCCCGAAACGCGTTTGGCTTATTTGTGTGCTGTTATCTGGCTGAATAAATCCAAGGAGTCATGGACTAGCACGTTGTGTTGTGGCTTCGTCATTGGGGGCAACTCTTGGTGTAAAATTTTGGCGGCTTGCTCAGCCGCGATGAGGCCCCACTGCTTATTTGCGGGTCCGGAGTGCAAAAGATGAAGAGGCACTCTTGGAACAGCGTGTCCACTCCAAGGAGGATGTTACCTGCGTTCAGCCTTCTACTGCACATACCCACTGGGGTAAGACTGTTCATTTTTGATTGGGGGCCCGCATTTCCCACTGAGGTTGTATTTACAAGCGGACTGCATAGACCAGAATTCCTACGGCACACGCCCACATGGGCGGGACATTAAATGGTGCTCAGGTGGACTGCTTGAATGGGGTCTCCATTGCCAGTGATCAAGGGCGTCGTTACGCCCGAAACGCGTTTGGCTTATTTGTGTGCTGTTATCTGGCTGAATAAATCCAAGGAGTCATGGACTAGCACGTTGTGTTGTGGCTTCGTCATTGGGGGCAACTCTTGGTGTAAAATTTTGGCGGCTTGCTCAGCCGCGATGAGGCCCCACTGCTTATTTGCGGGTCCGGAGTGCAAAAGATGAAGAGGCACTCTTGGAACAGCGTGTCCACTCCAAGGAGGATGTTACCTGCGTTCAGCCTTCTACTGCACATACCCACTGGGGTAAGACTGTTCATTTTTGATTGGGGGCCCGCATTTCCCACTGAGGTTGTATTTACAAGCGGACTGCATAGACCAGAATTCCTACGGCACACGCCCACATGGGCGGGACATTAAATGGTGCTCAGGTGGACTGCTTGAATGGGGTCTCCATTGCCAGTGATCAAGGGCGTCGTTACGCCCGAAACGCGTTTGGCTTATTTGTGTGCTGTTATCTGGCTGAATAAATCCAAGGAGTCATGGACTAGCACGTTGTGTTGTGGCTTCGTCATTGGGGGCAACTCTTGGTGTAAAATTTTGGCGGCTTGCTCAGCCGCGATGAGGCCCCACTGCTTATTTGCGGGTCCGGAGTGCAAAAGATGAAGAGGCACTCTTGGAACAGCGTGTCCACTCCAAGGAGGATGTTACCTGCGTTCAGCCTTCTACTGCACATACCCACTGGGGTAAGACTGTTCATTTTTGATTGGGGGCCCGCATTTCCCACTGAGGTTGTATTTACAAGCGGACTGCATAGACCACAATTCCTACGGCACACGCCCACATGGGCGGGACATTAAATGGTGCTCAGGTGGACTGCTTGAATGGGGTCTCCATTGCCAGTGATCAAGGGCGTCGTTACGCCCGAAACGCGTTTGGCTTATTTGTGTGCTGTTATCTGGCTGAATAAATCCAAGGAGTCATGGACTAGCACGTTGTGTTGTGGCTTCGTCATTGGGGGCAACTCTTGGTGTAAAATTTTGGCGGCTTGCTCAGCCGCGATGAGGCCCCACTGCTTATTTGCGGGTCCGGAGTGCAAAAGATGAAGAGGCACTCTTGGAACAGCGTGTCCACTCCAAGGAGGATGTTACCTGCGTTCAGCCTTCTACTGCACATACCCACTGGGGTAAGACTGTTCATTTTTGATTGGGGGCCCGCATTTCCCACTGAGGTTGTATTTACAAGCGGACTGCATAGACCAGAATTCCTACGGCACACGCCCACATGGACGGGACATTAAATGGTGCTCAGGTGGACTGCTTGAATGGGGTCTCCATCGCCAGTGATCAAGGGCGTCGTTACGCCCGAAACGCGTTTGGCTTATTTGTGTGCTGTTATCTGGCTGAATAAATCCAAGGAGTCATGGACTAGCACGTTGTGTTGTGGCTTCGTCATTGGGGGCAACTCTTGGTGTAAAATTTTGGCGGCTTGCTCAGCCGCGATGAGGCCCCACTGCTTATTTGCGGGTCCGGAGTGCAAAAGATGAAGAGGCACTCTTGGAACAGCGTGTCCACTCCAAGGAGGATGTTACCTGCGTTCAGCCTTCTACTGCACATACCCACTGGGGTAAGACTGTTCATTTTTGATTGGGGGCCCGCATTTCCCACTGAGGTTGTATTTACAAGCGGACTGCATAGACCAGAATTCCTACGGCACACGCCCACATGGGCGGGACATTAAATGGTGCTCAGGTGGACTGCTTGAATGGGGTCTCCATTGCCAGTGATCAAGGGCGTTGTTACGCCCGAAACGCGTTTGGCTTATTTGTGTGCTGTTATCTGGCTGAATAAATCCAAGGAGTCATGGACTAGCACGTTGTGTTGTGGCTTCGTCATTGGGGGCAACTCTTGGTGTAAAATTTTGGCGGCTTGCTCAGCCGCGATGAGGCCCCACTGCTTATTTGCGGGTCCGGAGTGCAAAAGATGAAGAGGCACTCTTGGAACAGCGTGTCCACTCCAAGGAGGATGTTACCTGCGTTCAGCCTTCTACTGCACATACCCACTGGGGTAAGACTGTTCATTTTTGATTGGGGGTCCGCATTTCCCACTGAGGTTGTATTTACAAGCGGACTGCATAGACCAGAATTCCTACGGCACACGCCCACATGGGCGGGACATTAAATGGTGCTCAGGTGGACTGCTTGAATGGGGTCTCCATTGCCAGTGATCAAGGGCGTCGTTACGCCCGAAACGCGTTTGGCTTATTTGTGTGCTGTTATCTGGCTGAATAAATCCAAGGAGTCATGGACTAGCACGTTGTGTTGTGGCTTCGTCATTGGGGGCAACTCTTGGTGTAAAATTTTGGCGGCTTGCTCAGCCGCGATGAGGCCCCACTGCTTATTTGCGGGTCCGGAGTGCAAAAGATGAAGAGGCACTCTTGGAACAGCGTGTCCACTCCAAGGAGGATGTTACCTGCGTTCAGCCTTCTACTGCACATACCCACTGGGGTAAGACTGTTCATTTTTGATTGGGGGCCCGCATTTCCCACTGAGGTTGTATTTATAAGCGGACTGCATAGACCAGAATTCCTACGGCACACGCCCACATGGGCGGGACATTAAATGGTGCTCAGGTGGACTGCTTGAATGGGGTCTCCATTGCCAGTGATCAAGGGCGTCGTTACGCCCGAAACGCGTTTGGCTTATTTGTGTGCTGTTATCTGGCTGAATAAATCCAAGGAGTCATGGACTAGCACGTTGTGTTGTGGCTTCGTCATTGGGGGCAACTCTTGGTGTAAAATTTTGGCGGCTTGCTCAGCCGCGATGAGGCCCCACTGCTTATTTGCGGGTCCGGAGTGCAAAAGATGAAGAGGCACTCTTGGAACAGCGTGTCCACTCCAAGGAGGATGTTACCTGCGTTCAGCCTTCTACTGCACATACCCACTGGGGTAAGACTGTTCATTTTTGATTGGGGGCCCGCATTTCCCACTGAGGTTGTATTTACAAGCGGACTGCATAGACCAGAATTCCTACGGCACACGCCCACATGGGCGGGACATTAAATGGTGCTCAGGTGGACTGCTTGAATGGGGTCTCCATTGCCAGTGATCAAGGGCGTCGTTACGCCCGAAACGCGTTTGGCTTGTTTGTGTGCTGTTATCTGGCTGAATAAATCCAAGGAGTCATGGACTAGCACGTTGTGTTGTGGCTTCGTCATTGGGGGCAACTCTTGGTGTAAAATTTTGGCGGCTTGCTCAGCCGCGATGAGGCCCCACTGCTTATTTGCGGGTCCGGAGTGCAAAAGATGAAGAGGCACTCTTGGAACAGCGTGTCCACTCCAAGGAGGATGTTACCTGCGTTCAGCCTTCTACTGCACATACCCACTGGGGTAAGACTGTTCATTTTTGATTGGGGGCCCGCATTTCCCACTGAGGTTGTATTTACAAGCAGACTGCATAGACCAGAATTCCTACGGCACACGCCCACATGGGCGGGACATTAAATGGTGCTCAGGTGGACTGCTTGAATGGGGTCTCCATTGCCAGTGATCAAGGGCGTCGTTACGCCCGAAACGCGTTTGGCTTATTTGTGTGCTGTTATCTGGCTGAATAAATCCAAGGAGTCATGGACTAGCACGTTGTGTTGTGGCTTCGTCATTGGGGGCAACTCTTGGTGTAAAATTTTGGCGGCTTGCTCAGCCGCGATGAGGCCCCACTGCTTATTTGCGGGTCCGGAGTGCAAAAGATGAAGAGGCACTCTTGGAACAGCGTGTCCACTCCAAGGAGGATGTTACCTGCGTTCAGCCTTCTACTGCACATACCCACTGGGGTAAGACTGTTCATTTTTGATTGGGGGCCCGCATTTCCCACTGAGGTTGTATTTACAAGCGGACTGCATAGACCAGAATTCCTACGGCACACGCCCACATGGGCGGGACATTAAATGGTGCTCAGGTGGACTGCTTGAATGGGGTCTCCATTGCCAGTGATCAAGGGCGTCGTTACGCCCAAAACGCGTTTGGCTTATTTGTGTGCTGTTATCTGGCTGAATAAATCTAAGGAGTCATGGACTAGCACGTTGTGTTGTGGCTTCGTCATTGGGGGCAACTCTTGGTGTAAAATTTTGGCGGCTTGCTCAGCCGCGATGAGGCCCCACTGCTTATTTGCGGGTCCGGAGTGCAAAAGATGAAGAGGCACTCTTGGAACAGCGTGTCCACTCCAAGGAGGATGTTACCTGCGTTCAGCCTTCTACTGCACATACCCACTGGGGTAAGACTGTTCATTTTTGATTGGGGGCCCGCATTTCCCACTGAGGTTGTATTTACAAGCGGACTGCATAGACCAGAATTCCTACGGCACACGCCCACATGGGCGGGACATTAAATGGTGCTCAGGTGGACTGCTTGAATGGGGTCTCCATTGCCAGTGATCAAGGGCGTCGTTACGCCCAAAACGCGTTTGGCTTATTTGTGTGCTGTTATCTGGCTGAATAAATCCAAGGAGTCATGGACTAGCACGTTGTGTTGTGGCTTCATCATTGGGGGCAACTCTTGGTGTAAAATATATATATATATATATATATATTACCTACTGGCAGTCGCCAGTAGGTATAGTTAGGACCTATTTTCCATAGGAAATCCGCAACATTCTATTTGGAATAACATTGGCGCCGATTGACGAATCTTCGCGAAATTTTCCAAACGTTTGGCCAGCTCCGGTCCGCTCCTATCCTGACGGTGATTCGTCAAGCGGGGGCTGAGAAAAAAGGGGGGTCCCACAACACGTTTTCCCCATGCATTTTCCCATAGGACCTGTTGACGCAGCTACAGCCCGAACTGCTGAACGGAATTACACCAAACTTGGCAAAGAGGTAGTCCTCAGTTCAGACTCGTGCCTTTTGCTTAAATGGTGTAAATCCGTTCAGTAGTTCCTGAGAAAATTAGAGTTAAAAAGATAGATATATCTGGGCGGAGCCTAACCACACATCTCATCGTGAGGTCTGATTGGTTGTCAGGACTTCATCCAAGAAGTGTTGGCAGCCATCTTGGGACCAATATACATGCTAGCACCTCAATAAAAAGCATTGCAGTTAATAGAAGGTTTTAAGACTTTAGTTACATTATAAATCATTTGTTGATGGTACCATACTCATTTTAGGAATTGTGGTGTGTTCTAAGGTGATTTTACCATGTAAAAAAGCCTTCTGCTGTGATATCATGAATCATGTTTGAGAGAAAACTATTTTCTCATGCTTTTCCCACATAGGTTTGGAAGGTGATATATAAGCTAAACTGAGAGCATATTTTCTGTAAATTCACATTTTCTTTCTCAGTCATGTGAGAATGAAGTCTGACATTCTCAGTAAAACATGTACATCCAACAAGGGCAGAGACTGTCAGTTGATTCCTTTGTGTTCTACTGCAGCTTCCCAGAGTGTTCTAAAGAACAACTAGAGCGCTAACAGTCCTACTTATGACAAACGTATTGCACACCTGAAGCCATCTTGATTGGAATAAAGTGGTAACTCTTAAAACATTTAATGTAAAAAGGAACAAAATGATCGGGTTCATTTTGCCATAGAAAGTACGATTAGTGCTGCAGAAAGAAAAATTAGGGCACATTTTGAGTGACTTCTCAAATCCTCTTCTATTTCATTAAAATATTCTGACATGGAGACTGAAACATGCACTTTCAATACCAGCAGCAGACTTCCCTGGTGAGCAGTAGCTTTACTACAGTGATCTAATGAGCAACTAGAGTGCTAACATTCTGAATTCATGGCAAATGTGTGACACATCTGAATGCCTTCTTGATGGAATCAAAGTCAAAAACTGAAAGTATTTCCTTCTGAGGAGACTGTAGTAAATGAGGAAATTAGGAAACTTCATAACAAATAAATCTCCCAAGATGGCCACAAGAGACAAAAGTGTGCAAAACTCTTATTTTTTGTGTTTTTGCACTTTAATATAGTGCAGACTTGTCAGGTATTGGAGTGCTTTACATGAGCATTGGTTACATCACACAAGAACAAATTCATTTGGTTGTAGACATGGGGAGATTAAGTGATTTGACCAGAATCACAGAATGTCGAGCTGAAGCAGAAACTCCAACCTGGTTCCCCAGTTGCAAAGTCTGCAGCTCTGGAAGTAACACCACATCCTCTCCCCTATTTAATCAAGTGGTCAACTGGATAAAAAAACATAAAGATAACAAATAATTTAAAAGTGCTTTGTCGCTATTTGAAAACTCAGAAAATAGGTCCTCATTTTATTTTGTTAGAGCACTAACAATAATTTTGATGCAAATAAGACCCTCTCATATATGTAATTTCTAACGGAAATGCTCTAGGTATTACATTTTTGATTACATCAAGATGACATCAGGCGTTTCACACTTTTGTAATAAATATAGAATGTTAGCAATCTAGTTGTTCATTAGGATACTTTTGAGAGGCAGAGGCCGGGGGCACGGACTCTGAAAATTGAAGGCAGGTAGGAGGGCGCAGAGGCAACAATTTGACCACACTGGGCAGGTAGGAAGGGTCGTGGCAGCACAACAGACTATGGAGTGCAGTGGAAAGGGGGGCAGGGGCAACAAGCCAACAATACAGGACTGGCAAGAGAGGCTGTGGCAATATAATAGACCATTGTGGGTAGAAGGAAGAGGCAGTGGTAGTACAACCATAAATGCAACAGACCCGATTCAGCCAGGAATCGTCCAATGTTTTTAAGCTCAAATGGGCTTTATTTGATCTGTCTCCTGTCTACAATCTCCTCTTTTTCAATGTAACTGAAAAGGTAAAATCAATACCCCAGTTTTTTTCAAAATCTCCCTCTTACGAAGTTCAAAATGTTCGCAAGTATGGTACATTGGATCATGGAAGGCAGGAGGAATTGGGGTAGGGACATGGACTTGGATAACAGAGGACAGGAGGGACATGGAGAGGTGCACCAAACTGACCCTGCAAGGCAGGCATCAGGGTTTGCAGCAGCACAATACACCACACAGGGCATGCGGGACGGGAGTGCAGCACAACAATCCATAGAAAGCAAAAGGGAGGGGACAGGACCATGCACATAGACAACAACGAACAGAGGGGAAAGAGGCAATGGTAGCTAGCTGACCATAATGGACAGACAGGAGAGAGAGATGCAGCATATCAGACCATAAAGGGAAGGAGGGATGGATCAGGGGCATTACAATGGAACAGACAAGCCAGGAGGGAGGGAATAGGGGTCTGCACATGGAAACAGAGGGCTGGGGACAAGCGGGAGGGCAGGAGCAGCAAGATGACCATGGAGGTCAGGCAGGATGGGCACTAGAAGCAAGACACACCATGGAGAGCAACAGTGAGACTATGATGGCATACACACAGACCATGGAGGGAAGGTGAGAGGGGGTCAGGGGCAGCTAGCTGACCACACACGGAAGGTGGGAGGGGCCGTGGCAGCACAGAAGACCATGCATGGCAAGCGGGAGGGTGGCAGCACAATGGTTATGATGGGCAAGAAGGAGGGTGCAGGGGCATGCACGAAGGACCATGGAGGATAGAAGGGGGGGTCAGGGCCTGGGCACAGACAAGAGAGTTCAGGGGAAGGGGCCACACAACAGACCGCGCGGGGCAGGCAGGAGGAGCAGTTGCAGCACAACAGACCAGGGAGGGCAGAAGGGTGTGGCAGTAAAATGGACCATGGAGGACAGGAGGAAGGGGATAGGGGCATGGCATGTGGACAGGTAGGGTGGAGGTGGCAGGGACAGGTTACAGTCATCTGACAATGCTAGGCAGGTGGGAGGGGAGTGGCAGCTCAACAGAACACTCAGAGTAGATAGGAGTGGCAAGTCCATGGAACATGGTGGGCAAAAAGGATGGAGCAGGGGCATGCACAAAGACATCGGAGGGCAGGGGGAAGGAGAATAGGGGCAGCAAGCTAAGCACAGAGGCTAAGCCGGAGGTCAATGATGGGCCATAGAATTGGGCAATGGAGGGCAGGAGGAGTGGACTGGTACATCATGCTAAATGGAGGGCAGTGGCAGCACATCAGACCATGCATGGCAGGAGGGAGGAGGCTAGTCCAAGGATTCAGACAACAGAGGATAGGGAGGAGGTGGATGGGGCAGCAAGCTAACTGTTCAGAGAAGGTGGGTATTAGGAACTTTATTGTTTTTAAAATGTGTGTCTGTGCGAACTACTTTAAATATGAACAAGTATGCAGCATAATCTCACTTTTATTCAGGAAGAAGAGGACGTTTGTGACTGTGACTCCGGGCTCACTTGGCAGAAACACCCCCTGACCTTCCACCACCATCGCAAAATGTAATGCCCGTGAAAAGGGTAGGTGGACGCAGTGTTATATAGAACATAGTCCTGAGAGCACGATTGAAAATGAAAACTAGATATACTATATGGTATAAGCTATGCACCAAAAAGTGTGATATAAGATGAACCGGGCGTGAAATATAATATGCAATACATTGTGCGCAACGACAGATTCATTGGAGAGCGCGAGATAGCACAGGCACTAGCGCGTGCTATGCGATATGCGCCTTGGAGTGTAATATGCACAGGGCACTGTTGTGTAACCTAACTAGTCTCTAAAGTTGTAATATAAAATAGGTGCTTGGGAGTGTAACGTTCCATATGCACTGTGACAAAGATATGGATCCCAGATTGTGATATGTATGGCATAGCGCTGTGCGTTATGACATAGGCATCGAGGAAGGCACGTTAGATGGGGAAATATAATCCGTGCGAAGGCAAGTGTGGCATGACATATTCACGGGGTGGTGTTACAGTTCACATGGGCTAGAGAGTGTCATAGCATACGCACTAGCTGGTGGAATACAACACAGAGGTGTGTGGCACTCAGCGGGCACTGGTGGGTGTAACACAGCATTGGGCTCAGCCAGGAGCACGCTGTGACTCTCAAGTGAGGTTCGTCTCCTTTCCAGAGAGTAAAATAAAAAGTAATACACATCCGGCGGTGGATGTGTTTTATTAACCTTGAGGGGGGGTTTCTTGCATAGTTTGGTCGAATTTTTGTCGAATCCCCTTTGAATGGCTTGGTGTGCGTGTTTGTTAAATGTGCCCGTCAATAGCTATCCATGTTTGTATAAATAACCAACAAGGGTGTCTACTTGGAGAGTACCCACCGGCGGGGCGCCGGGATTAGGCACGGTAGGACGTCAGACACGTCAGAGCTTCACTAGCGGTGTAAATACATTCCACGTGGATTCATTGTATGCATAGTCGCCTTTTAATGAATATCACGCAAATCGTCATGATGATAGGTACATACGGTTTGTCCAGCATGTCCTAGGTGTTTCTATAAATATATATTTTTTTTAAATAATAAAAAACAAAGGCCGGCCCCGGGGGATGGGGTCCCCGGGGCCATAAGTGGCCTGAGGAGGGGGGCAACGCAGCCCCCCTCCTAAAGAATTTTAAAAAAAAGGCCATGACCCGGGGGTTGGGGTCCCCGGGGCTGATTAAGGCCTTGGGAGGGGGGCTACGCGGCCCCCTTCCAAATTAATTTTTTTCAACAAAAAAAATTAGAGTGAAGGCCCTGGTGGATGGGGTGCCCAGGGCCAATAAATTAGAAAAAGAAGGGGGGCCACACAGCCCTCCTTCTTAAAAAAATAAAATAAATAAAAGACCAGCATCGCACCGGAGGCCACGCCCCCTCCTTGCAGCACTCTGCAAACACGCCCCCTGGCCAGTTGTAAGTTGGGGAATTAATTCCCCTTCAATACTGAGGGTCCCTGACGGCCAACTAGCCCAACAGGTATCTCCAGTATGCGCCAGGGAGCTGCGTTGCAGACAGGTGTCCTGAGGCCACGCCCCTTTTAACACCTCTATGCAATGCAGCTCTGTGGCGCTTACTGGACGTACCTAGTGGGCTATTTTGCCCCTAGGGACCCTCAGGATTCAAGGGGGCTTAACCTCCCAACTTAAAACGGCCACAGGGCGTGTTTACACAGTGGGGAAGGGAGGGGACGGGGCCTGAGGTGACGTGTGCAAACACGCCCTATGGCGCGTTTTAAGTTGGGGAAATCATTCCCCTAAAATCCTGAGGGCCCCTGGGGGCTAACTAGCCCAGCAGGTGCTTCCAGTAAGCGCCACTGAGCTGCGTTGCAGAGAGGTGGTCCAGGCCGTGACACTTTTTACTCCTCTCTGCAATGAAGCTCTGTGGCGCTTACTGAAGGTACCTAGTGGGCTAGTTGGACCCTAGGGACCCTCATGATTCAAATGAACTTAATCTCCCAACTAAAAACGGCCACAGGGCGAGTTTACACAGTGGTGAAGGGAGGGGACGGGGCCTGAGTTAACGTGTGCAAACACGCCCTGTGGCGTGTTTTAAGTTGGGGAAATAATTCCCCTTCAATCCTGAGGGACCCTGGGGGCCAACTAGCCCACCAGGTGCTTCCAGTAAGCGCCAATGCGCTGAGTTGCAGAGAGGTGGTCTAGGCCGTGCCCCTTTTTACATCTCTCTGCAACACAGCTCTGTGGCACTTACTGGAGGTACCTAGTGGTCTAGTTGGACTCTAGAGACCCTCAGGATTCAAGGGGACTTAATCTCCCAACTTAAAAGGGCCACAGGGTGTGTTTAGACAGTGGGGAAGGGAGGGGACGGGGCCTGAGGTGACATGTGCAAACACGCCCTGTGGCGCGTTTTAAGAGGAGTTTTAATCCCCTGCCCTATTATATACTAGGGGCTTACAGAGGAGGTCATGCTAATCACAGGGGGTCCCCAACGCATAGTGTTCCCTGGTGTATGTAGGTGTTTTCATTGTATTCTGAGTGTCTTTTAACATAGCACTGGCTCTAGGACTGGTTAGTCAGACTCAGTTACCACCAGTATCCGTCTGAAAAAGTTGAGGGTACAGGATGATTTTGCAACAAGGCTTCTTTCTGCTCTTCTGTTTGTTCTTTCTGCACGTTATCCTTCTTCCTGCACTTTTCTTCGTCTTTGAGGACTTCTGTTGCTTCTTTCTGCATTTCTTTTTTTTCTTTCTGTGTGTTTTTTCTTCTTTCTTCACATGTCCTATCTCTGTAGGCATAGTTAGAAATTAGCATTTAAAAAACCTTTCAAATTCACTGAAAAAACCATAGGTTTCAGGCACGTTATAGTTAGGAATTAGCATTTAAAAAACCTTAGAAATTCACTGAAGAAACCATAGGTTTCAGGGGCGTTATAGTTAGCTGGACTTTTCACTCGTACAAAACCATTGAAATTCCCCCGTTATAGTTAGTTCAGCTAACTATAACTCGCGCGCCCGCAATGCACTGCTGATGACGTCACATATTACATCACTCATGACATGGTCAGTGACACCACTCATGACATCACTGATGACATCTCAAATGACATCACTGATGACATCATCCTTGTGATAGAGTGGCAGACCTCCTCTCCCCCAATATAACCTTTGATACACACATTCAAAAATAGAAACTAACATTTTCAAAACAATGGACATACCAATACCAGTTACAACAACCTATTCAGTAATTCTAAGATCCACATACACATCCATTCATTCACCAACAGTCCTATACAGTCACTCATACATGTACTCACTCATCATATGTACTCATACACCTATACATCCTGTTACACAACGCCACTCATCCATAGAGTTACTCACACACATAGTAACTCATGCTAATAAAGAATCAAACATCCATTTATTTGCATATACAGTTATACACACCACCACATTTACTTCTACAGAAACTTACACATACTTAGTCTTTTAAACAATCACTTATAGAAACACATACTTATTCATACAGGAACTCTTCCAATCTCTCACTCTCACATATACTCCCTTATATACACTAATAGTCACATATACTAGTTTAAAACATATGTAGTTACTCATAAAGACACTATTGAGACAGTCATTCACTCACTAACACACCCATGCACACACTCATCCACCCATACAGTCCTGCACACATGCTGTCTTCAACACATACAAACAGTGAGTCACTCATTCATGCACCTATGCACTACGTAATACCCCCCACCGAACCATACAGACACTCAGACACACATACTGAAACTCAAAAAACCAACTAATAACCTATATAGACACTCATGTAGCTACTCACCAACCTATGCAGCCACTTATACACAAAGTGAGAGACTGATACAGATATTTTCATATTTAAACATTAGTCACTAAGCCATGTATTCACTAAGATACACTTAATCAGTCAGTTATACAATCAATTTTTCAAAAACAAATCATCCATTTAGACACTTATATACCCATTTATTCTTCCATCGACCTTGAGATATACATATATAAAACATATGTAATTTTCAGAAAAACACACATTCACTGGATGATGTCATCAGTGATGTCATTTGAGATGTCATCAGTGATGTCACTGACCATGTCATGAGTGATGTAATATGTGACGTCATCAGCAGTGCATTGCGGGCGCGCAAGTTATAGTTAGCTGAACTAACTATAACGGGGGAATTTCAATGGTTTTGTACGAGTGAAAAGTCCAGCTAACTATAACGCCCCTGAAACCTATGGTTTCTTCAGTGAATTTCTAAGGTTTTTTAAATGCTTATTCCTAACTATAACGTGCCTGAAACCTAAGGATTTTTCAGTGAATATATATATATATATATATATATATATATATATATATATATATATATATATATATAGATTTTCATGACAGAGCAGATATGCACTGATGGCAGTCAAGATATTGATATATGTACTGAGGGCAGACTGGGGGGTACATATACTAAAGTTTTACATGGATGCTTGAATGATGCAAAGTGAAGCACCAAAGCACTTCAGCTTACGCCTTCAATCGGGATATATAGATATATAGATATATATATATATCCATGTTACTGTTACTCAAAACAGGACTTTCACCCTCCAATAGCCTTCAGTTGTGAAACACAACTCGGCAGCCATCCTAGTCCATTCTGAATAATGGAATCCATCTTCACAAAGTTGCATTCTCCCAGTGGAGCAAAGCTTGATAACTATTAATTTGTTCCAATATTTCATTTTCCCCCCAGACATATGTGTTTCACTTTTCATGAGCTCTTCAGGGAGTACAGCAGGTATTGAGTGACAAACTTGTTTGCAGCATAATACGTAAAGCCCTGTGTCTTCTTTACTGTTCATCAGTGTGTTAGTGCAATGGCCAGCCTACGTTGGAGCCTAGCCTTTGGCCATTATTGTAATGCTGACAGGATTGTTTTGTTTGAGCTGGTGATAGACCCAGTATGTATTGCAATTTATGTTATCCAGCACTCTTACCCCTGACAAGGTGCTGAAGCACATTGTGAGCATGCTACTGCATGGGGTGTCTGCTACTTTGCCTACGTTGGAAGTACAGATTTCAGTCATGAGGACCAGAGTTGTGCTTTTATCTTGCTTTCGTCACTGTGCCTATGCATGAGTTTAAGGCGAAAGGAATGAGAGACACAATGCATAAACATAAAATATGCTGTCATACTATCCCAATGGTCCAGTTTATGTCAACCCAAAGAGTGTGAAGCATCTTTTAATCACCATCACTACTGCACACCGAGGCACCGAATTTTAGTGCAGCCGTAGCGTATGTGCTGCAGAGTCTAGCCAGGGCAGAATAGGGCACTGCTGAACTCCATTCTCGATGTGAAGGTGGCTAAGTCTAATCACGCCCAGTCCTCGTGGCCCTATCTTGGGAAGAGCCAGGTCTTCATAGTCTTCCTAAATTCCAGGCGGCTGTCGATGGCTCTTATTCCTGCCAGAACAGAGATCCAGGGGTTAGCTGCTAGAATGGAGAAGAATGGGTCCGCTTTGTGCTTCTTGTAAGATAAGATGGCCACTTTAGGTGCCAGTCGGGATCAGAGTGTTATGAGTATACCTTAGTAGCTTTACTTGTAAGAAAGCTGGATGTTTTACATTTATGGCCCTGTATATACTTATGACACCCAGAGTGATCTATAGGGTGTCCATATCTGTACTCATCAAACTGAAAGCATGTATATATTTTTTCTCAAAGATTGGATGTATTTTCTCAAAGATTGCATGTATTTTATCTTGTTTACATAGACATGGCATTTGAACTGATGCCCGTATTGACGTATTTACAAGTGTAGATGATAGTTTACATATGTGAATATTTGCACTGATGACAGACTAATGTGTCTTGTTGGCAAGAAGGACATGAAAACATACCCTGGTGACATAAAAAGAACTGTGCATATTGGTACTGATAACAGATTAGATGAGCATATTTATACTGTAACTAAATGAAATGTGTATGAATGTTCTGTTGGTACGTAGGAAATGCAAATATGTACTGGTGAAATAAACAGAATGTGTATAGAAGTAATAATAACAGGAATATTTGGACCGATGATGTTGACAAGACCTGAAATTGTGCACTGATAATGCACACTGGATGTGTATATTTGTACTGATGATGGCGACTAACTGTATATTTGTACTCATGATGTAAATAGGATGTGTGCAGGTGTACTCATAAGTACGTTTAGTTGTACTCATGATACACACAGGATTTCTACATTTGTACTGAAAAAATATACGAAATATGCATATTTGAACCGATAATCGATTTCAAAGAAAAGATTTGTGTTCAAATCGCACAGAAAGGAATTATCTGCAGCACAGATTTACAATGATTTGAAGTGCAGATGTATGATTTGTTTTAAATGCAGATGTAGGATTTGTTTTAAGTGCATATGAAGAAATTATTTGAAGTGTATATAAACAATATTTGCCGAGCAGAGTTTGGTAATATTTGCATTGAAGATGTAGTTTTTAATTGCAGTGCAGTAATTTGCTTTCCGGGAGAATTATTTGCACTCCACAGTAGGAATAACCTTTGAAATTCTCTGTTCATAAAGTGAGGCATAGAAAGTATATGCGTGTCTGCATTTGATATAGAAGAAAAGTACATTATTTCAAAAACCATACAATGATATATGAAGTCAAGTTGCGACTCATATTATTGACATAGTCAACTTATTTTTTATAATTATAGTAATGATAAGAGCAGGATCAGTTAACGCTGTTACCCACAAAGTAACTAGGATTTGTTAAATTATAAGACCACTGACAAAGTTTTGTGAACTTTGCAAAACTATGCCTGTGGGACAAATTTCCAGCAAAAGTATTTGAGCTTGTACGCCTTCCCCAATGTGGGTTCACACAACCAGGGACTCGCGCGCCGGTTTAAACACCAGCAGTGTCTTCTCAATGGTAGAGCGGAAAAGCCATAGAAAGAGGACTGTTGTTAC
This sequence comes from Triturus cristatus, assembly GCF_964204655.1. NCBI lineage: Eukaryota > Metazoa > Chordata > Amphibia > Caudata > Salamandridae > Triturus > Triturus cristatus. The sequence continues at coordinate 357,608,173 of NC_140586.1, read as the reverse complement.
ACCCTAATGGTATTTCTTGCGGCCACAACCACGTCTTGTGACATGACCAGACAAATCATAATGGCCTGTGTCTGATTCTGGACACGAAAATACCAGGTAGTACTCATCCCTCACGGACAGTGATTCGTGATATATATATATATATATATATATATATATATATATATATATATATATATATCAGCTCCAACTCTCCTCCAACTCTCAGGAAATCCCCAAGGAAGACGGCACTCGTGGGGGCAGGTTCCGTTAATTTATTTAAACAGAACGCTGGCACTCAACAAACAGACGCGTTTCGGCAACGGCCTTCATCTATGTTTACTGAAAGCGCCAAGATCCCTGTTTTTTTAAACACATAATTCCCGTTGACAACACAAAGGAAAGACTGCCGCGCAATCACGACAAGCCTCCATAAACACAACATGGGAGCGCCATTTCGAAATGCCCACACTGCATAATTAAACATCGTGTTTAAACAGTAAATAAAACATACATAATGTTAAATTACCTCTACCTGAACATCAAGTTACACGATAAAAAATCTATTATTAGATAACGTGGTACAATTAAAGTCCATTGATATCACCCTGGATGGGCTTTTACATATACAGGTCAGGCGCCACCTTGCCAAATTCATTGTGTATATATACTCAAACTCATCATTCACGCCCTGTATGGGCCGAGTAAAAAAGTCCTCACCAGAATAGATGAAAAGTGTTGATAATCACGGGAAAATAAACCTGACAGGCAAAGCCTGTAGGACGGGTAATTTAAGTAAGTAATTCTTTATTGCTCAGTTAATTAAAACCATTGCAATCAGCATATATACATGTAAATAAACTTAAAATACAATTTTATATAGTACAACCTTTTTGTCAATAAATTTGATTAAAATTGCTTTAAAACTTTAGAAACATTTCATGAGGCTAAAAAGTGCATTCTAAAAATTAGGCATCATTTAGCGCTTTCCATAAACTAAAAGATGAATCATTATGTGGCCCAAAAGAGTCTATGTTCAGATCCATTCAACTATAGGTTCTTAGAGCAATTTTGAGCTGCGCCGTCCGGTGGACGTGACAGTTAAAAGGTGGGCCGTTGGTTGCAAACGGCTTCTGCGGTTTTGTGCCGTTGTGACCAATCCATAGTTGCGGAAGTATTCTTGCTTGTTTAAAAAGGAAGAAATTTGATGTTTTGCAATTGAGGTGGGCGCAGCCAGAATATCTAGGCACGCAGCTTATGTTGTTTTATTTTTGTTTGAATTTTTTTATTAGGGTTTTGCATGCAACATTCAATAATGGACATCAAATATATCATTGACGAACCACTTTTTACATCATTGTAAGGTATCATTTCTGTTTACAAAGGGTGATTGCATTAGTTGCCGAGTCCCTGGAACCTCTTGACATTACTAAGATCGTAAATCTACTACTGGTTTGTTCCAATAGGCTGTAGTGTACGCCATTGCGACTGTACCGGTGTGTCACGTGTTAGCTCGTTCTCCCCATTTCTGTCTGTGTAGCTCTTCCCGCATGACGTATGTAATCATCTATTCCGTTTAACTAGTGTATCGATTTTTGAACTGCCGATGGAATTAACTATGAACTGTGGGGAGGAGAGAAATAACGGTAAACAAAAAATAAAGGAAACACTAAAAGGGGGCAGGGAAATTAATAAGAGGAACATGAGGGGGGGGGAGTAGATGTAGGGCGGGCAAGGATAAGCTGTCCTGGTGGGCGGTGCGTTGACTGAGTGCAGGCACGTTGGATGTGTCCTGAGGCGATCTAGGGAGAAAGCGGGCCGTTGTAAGGGCAAGCGATAAATTCGGGGGGTTTCGCCCATCTCTCCTAGTTGATTCTTCTACTTGTCTATTGTACCGCTATCGTTATCATTGGGTCCTGAGTGGCGGGGGAAAGGGAGGGAGTGTGGGGTGCGGGCTGCGTCATTTCCTGTGTTTCACCTTCTGCGCGCTCCTGCTTGAAGTGGATTAGGAGCTGTGCCCATTCCATGGATATTGGATGTTTACGGGTAGCTTATGTTGTTTTATGACCAGTGCCATTTTCTTGAGCCCCCTTCGTGTCGGCGTAAAAGTTTAGAAGAGTCCGAAGTTTTTTGCATATGCAAGGTTTTAGCGTTGAGGTGGTTGTTCCTTGTCGTTGCCGAGTGGGGCAGTTGGACTTAAATGCCGTGAAAGTTTGTTTTGTCCGGTCTCTCCCTTCTGGCATTCTGTTTTTTTCCGCTTTTTTCAGAAATTTGACAAGATGGCTTGCTAATTGGATGTTTTTGTCATCAAAGCATGCTTTGACCGCCTGCCGGCATGTTCTTATTCCCAATTTCTTTAGGGTTGGTTTTAAATGATAACTGCGCTCCTTTTCCAGTCCTTTACAAATGCATATTAGGTGAAGGATGTCCTCTTTTAGGTCCCCACATAAACAGCAATTTGTTATAGTTTGTGGCAGTTTCCACGGGGGAAGATGGTTTTGTGATGGAAGAATTCCCAGCCGTAATCGTATAAACTTCTCCTTTGTAGTCCGTGTGTAACCAACTCCTAGGTAGCTTTGGCAGGAGCTGCTGGTATAGTTTTGGATGACGGTCCAACCGTGAGCCCTGTTGGCTAATGTTGCTTTGTCCTCTATTAGCGAAATAATTCTTACAGATTTATTTACTAGTTGTTTGAACGTATGATGAGATCCAATGCAATTCCAGGCATCTTGTTGTTCCAAGGAGTCTATAGAATGCTTTAAATAGTTTGCAGCCGCACTCTTATTTTTCCTTTCTAACTCCTTCCAGAGATGGTGATCCAAGCTTGAGACATCGGCTCCCTGTATTTTATGCCAATTTTTGGCATAGGCGACCATTCTTTCTATTATTTGATTCCTCAAGCCGAATTCAAGCCTTATTTGTGCCTGCGAGGTGTATTTAGGCAGATTGAATATCATTCGCATAGCCCTGGCTGTTGTGTTATCCAGTATCTGCGCATCCCTCCCTCAGAGGCATTCGCTTCCGTAGGTGATGGCCGGTATTAATTTTGCTTGGATTACTTGTAGTAGTGGGGTAAAACTACGGCCAGCTGCTTTCGTTTTAAGATTCCTTAGTGCGACCGATATTGTGATTCCTCTCCTTATTATTGCTTCTTTCTGTGGTTGAAATGTCCCTTTTCTATCAACAATTACACCCAGGGGGAGGAGGAGCCAAGATGGCGACCGGAGCAGTCGCTTGAGCGCCCGGCTCCGTCGGCCCTTGGCCTCGGACTATCATCCTGATTCCTATCCTTGCCGATTTTCGAGGTGCAACGCGTGCGACGACGCGCTGACTGCGCCGCCGCTTTCCCGAAGTCTTAGCCCGCCCGGATGCCGGAGTTTTTGGTGCCTTTGTTCCCCGCCCTGGACCCTTGCTCTACTGTGGCCTCGGCCGGCCCCCTGGAATCGTTGCAGTCACCGGACCCGCTGGTGCAAATCTGAGCCCGAGGTCCCGATCCCGCCTCACGCCACGCACGGTCGCCAGAAGAGCCGGGAGAGAGACGCCCGGACACCTCCTGTACCCTGCATCTGATGGGCTGGAGCCAGAGGGTAAGCCCCGGTGTGGCGGGTCTCCTACCCCGCTCTGTGGACCACGCTGTAGAAGGCTGCAGACCCCCTTCTTCTATGGTCTAGTCGGCTGCAAAGAGAGCCTGAGGGAGGGGAAGAGACTGCTGGCTTTCACCTGTTGCGGCGCAGACCTGTTGGGAATTGCCTCCTTGTCACGATCCCCCCCCTGGCCACGGTACCGTTCAACGGTAAAACATGGCGCTGATTGCCTGCTCGCTGCTGGGGGGTGATGCTCCGGTCTCGCCCGCTGCCCGCTTCGCCCTCCCTCTACCAGACTCCAGCTCCCCAGTGCCGTCCCGGATTGCTGCCGTTGGGGGGACGCAGCTTCCGCTGACATACGGCTCCGTTCTGGCTGCCCTGCGGGACTTTCGTCTGCAATTGTGTGTCGGCTTGCAAACGCTGAGTGAGCGGTTCGACTCTACACTGTCTGCTGCGGGCCGTGAGCGCCCCGTTTGTGATCAACAAGACGTGAGTCTGCCAGTGCTGTGGTCCTCCTGCGGGGAAGCAACGACTGGGTATAACGGTGCTACACTGGTGTCTGCATTTGGCTTTCCCGGCGCTCAGGATCAATCGCTCTCCTGCTCAATGGCAGATACTTTGTTTCCCCGGTCATTGCTGCCTGCTTTGTTGTTGCCTGCCTCACCGTGCCCGCAGGAGTTTCCAGCTGAACTACACCTGGCGACCTCGAGGAACTGTTCACGGCGGCCTACGACTCCTTTTATGTGGAACTCATGTACTTTACAGGCCAGGTCTGGATTTTATATGGTGTGCAAGGGGACCTCAATAGATGATCGGCGGCCATTTTGTGACTCTACTTCTCCATCTTCTCCCAAGTGGCCATATTGTCTTTGTCTGTTCGGGATGCGGGGCATTCACGAGGGGGCGGGTCTAATCGTACGCCCGCGATCGGGCCAGGGCTAGATTACTTTCTATCATCATGGCTTCACGGCCGGGCTGGACTGGGACTGGAATTGTCTACTTATGTTGTGCGCACTCGTCGCGATCTGTCTGCCTTCATTTCCGTGGTGTTACATGCTATCTTCCCACGACCGCCTTTGGGTGTAGTGGGGTTTCAGTGTGTGGAGGCTCGGTTGGCCGGTGGTGTCGGGCGCTCCTGAGGATACGTGGGCTCCTCCCCGCCTCCTTTCTTCTTTCTTTCTTAGTTTCTTTACTCTATTCCTACTTTCTCTCTCGTCTATATTTCGGGTTCATTGGGCGACAGGCACTATGCTGGGGGGGGGGGGTAGGCCATAGCCTCCGCATTGGTGTAGGGTGGGGGGGTAATTTACTGTTTCTTTTTTAGTTCTATGGGCCTCTTTCTTTCATGTCTCTGCGCTATACTTGTTTCGATTCGGGGTCCGGGTGTGGGGTGGATTGAGTGGGGGCGGCTTTTAGGGGGTGCGTATTTACTACTGTGATGATCCTGTTATCTAATTGCATCGCCTTACTGTATGAGATTTTCTATGGCTGTTTTAATGATGCTGCTGCTCTCCAGTGTATGAAGCCGACTTGCGGACTCGAATCTCCTTGTTTCTATCCTTTACTGACTTTTTTCCCGATAAAAATTTTTTTGAAAACCTTAAAATTAACCTTCACTTCTCCTTCCCCCGGTGTCAAGGATCCCTCCAGTGTATGAATCCTGAATCGTTGCTAATCTTGACCTTGACGCACAGGGGATGTATTGTTTGTCTCTGTGCTCAACCGTATTGTGGCCGGCCTGATGGTTGTAGGCCCGTATTTGTTCTTTTACTATGCACAAATAAAGGTTTTTAAAAAAAAAAAAAAAAAAAAAAAAAAACAATTACACCCAGATATTTGTATTCATCCACAGTTTCCAGTGTTAGCCCTCCCATTTGCCAGCAAAACTTGGGTGTAGACGTCTTCACGTTTATTCTCATGGCTTTTGTTTTTGAGAGGTTTATGCTGAGGCCATTCGTAGCCGAATAATTATATGTTGTGTTGATTAGGTGTTGTAACCCTATCGGCGTGCGGCTAATAAGCACAATATCGTCTGCATACATTAGGTTTGAAAGATTTAGTCCTCCTAGATTCGGGGCATGAGGGTTACTTTCGTCTAGCATCGAAGAGAGATCCAGCATAAAGATGTTAAAAAGGGTCGGAGCTAGCACACGCCCTTGTTTAAGACCCTTGGTTGTCTGTATTTTCATTGACATACAGTCGCCTGAGCCCAACTTAATTTGAACCCACGTGTCCGTATGTAGTAACATCAATTGTGATAGTAAAATTGATGGTATTTTTCTGTTGGCCAGCCTCTCCCATAGTATATTTCTGTTGATGTTGTCGAAAGCTGAAGTAAAATCGATGAAACATACATAAAGAGGCAGGTTTGCGAGTTTGACATCATCTATTAGGAGTGTTAAAGCCAAAATATTTGTTGTAGTTCCCAATTTTTTTCGAAAGCCTGTCTGCGTGATGGGGATCACAGCATTTTCGTTCGCCCATTCCGTAAGCTCCTCTAATAAGAGGCCGGCATAATATTTGGCATCATTGTCGATTAAGGCAACAAGTCTGTAATTTTTTGGATCGTTTTTGCTGCCTTTCTTGTGGATTGGAGCGATTTTTGAGCCTTTCCATGAGTCAGGGATTATTTCAGTTTCAGAAATCTGTTTGTACAGTCATGATAGCGCCGCTGCCCAGTATTTCGGGTTTCGTTTATACAAAATGGGGGGAATTCCGTTGGGGCCCGGCACCCCCTCTATCTTTCCGTTCGCTATCCTGCTTATAATTTGTTTTTCTGTGAAAGCCAATGTAGTTGTCTCCGTTAGTTGTGCACAATCTAAGATTTTACTGTCCGGTTCTAATAGCCTCGTAACGGAGTACTTTGGTATTATGTTGAAATGAAACATAAGGTAGTCGGACCAAGCTTCGTCAGTAATGTGAAAATTAATGCTGGTTCTTCTTGGGTTTTGTTGGTTGTTCACCGTTTTCCAGAATCTTCCGCTGGTGTTATTTCCTTTTGCGTCATGGAGCAACTTAGCCCATAGCTCTTCCTCTGCTTCCCTTTTTAAGTTCCAAATTAGTTTCTTTTTGATGCTTTTTAGTTTTTGCAGTTCCTTTTGCACATCATTGTCCGGACCGAGTCGATGTAGTTGCCACAGTAATTTGCTAATATTTCTCTTAAGATTCTTTAAGTTGATGTTTTGCTTTATTAACTTTGTGGAGCTTGTTTGGTTTTGGTCTTTCATTGTTTTGTGGGCCTTTTTTTTTCCTTCTTTGTGCAGTCCCAAGGCTGCTAGTGAATAGCTCCCATCGACTTAAATTATCTGTCTCAGTTGCAATGCTTTTTTCCCCACAGTTTTTTCGCTTCCTTTTCAAAGTCTTTCAGGTTATACGTTTTGCATTTTATTCTTTTTTTGTGTGACCGAATGTGATGATCCCACGTTTGCTACTGGCAAGGTTAATGCTACCCCGTAGCTGTTGAGGGTAATCTTGTGCGGTAAGTGGTCACTGGCTGCCATTGTTCCTATTCGGAAATCCAAGACTTTGCCGAAGAATTGTAATGATGAGAATGTGAAGTCTATAGTTGAACTTGCAGTCTTGTTATGAAAAGTGGCTGCCGAGGGGCTGTAGAGAAGCATATGGAGCTTTGAAACGCGTCCGGCAATTCCATTGCAGAGCGGCTTCTACAGGCGGATCCTTGTCCCTGCCTATCATGAATAAAGCTGCTGATTGAGTGCTACTCACCAGGTGGACAACCTTTGGAGCAGAATATATATATATATATATATATTTGCCACACAATATATCCCAATGAAGCACTCACTCTGGAGATGATGCACAGTGCAGATTTATTTATCAGTCGTCCGGTAAATAAATCTGCACTGTTCAGCATCTCTCGAGTGTGCGCTTCATTGGGATATATTGTGTGAGATATATATATATATATATATATATACATATATACAGATATATATAGACAGATATATATAGATAGATATGTATATTCACTACAAAAACTAAAGTTAAAGTAACGTTATAGTAGGGTTAATATGTCAGTGACAACATTAACGTTTTGATTTAAAAAAAAAAAACAGAAATCCACCATAACATGTGCCCCCGCCATGCAATGCTTATGACCTCACTCATTACATCACTCATGACATGTTCTATGACATAATTGAAGACATTACTGATGTCATCATCCAATGGGTGTGCTAGTTTGTTTTATAGTTTACATAGTGGCAGGTAAGTACCATATTACGTTTCTACCTAATTTTGTACAGCCTGTATCTAGCTAATGAGTGTAACGGTTTACAAAACGCATGTGCTTCTAATGCATCACAAGTATGTAGAGGTATTGAACACGTTATAAATCTTTGTGTAGAAGAGTACCTCTGTATTCTGACAGCGGATGATTTGTGTACAGAGATTTACGTACAACATACTAGGTATTTTAAGCAGCCTTGAGTTATTAGACAGAATTATCTCAGCATGACATTTGTACTTAACATAGAAGACTGTGTCCACCAGGTAGTTAGCTATGTGCTTGTTTTTCTTCAGAAGATGGGCTGTCTATAAAGTTTTCACCACAGTATGAACGCCGCAGGTTGTATAATCTAGCACCTTCAGGTGTTGCTTATTTTAGGTGAGTAGTGTCTTTTTGCCAAGTGTTGCATAGGGTGTACACTGTTCTTAGCACATACTTTGTAATCCACTGAAGTGTAATTATCATGAGAGTTTCTCTGTCTGCAAACAGTCTGGTACAGGGTAAACTCTCTACATAGAGTAAATACTGTTTAGAGGTCCCACTTCTCTACTTATATCAACTTAATTTCTCAATGTAGGTTTGGTGACTGTTAATGGTTTGATACAGATAAAAGCTGTCCATAGTAAGGCAGACCTGTCGGAACAGACGTTCAGTATTTATTTTTTAGGGACTTAGATTTCTCTGAACTGTTGTATACAGCATTGAATACCATATGCAATGAGCGTTTCCCATATATCTGTGGTTGATTGGTAATGTGAACTACGCAACCCATGAAGTTTATGGTATAGGGTCAGTGTGGCACATAACCCATGCTTTCTACACCTAAGGTAGTTCTGGCACGTCATTAATGATGCCTCATATACTTCTGAGCTATTTTGTACTTACATTAAGAACTCCAATGCTATACCCGTTTATAGAGCAATGTGTACAAAAGAAGCTTGAGTGATGTTATCAATGATGTAATTAGTGATGTCATAAATTATGTCATAGAACATATCATAAGTGATGTAATATGTGAGGCCATAAGCAGTGCATTGCGGGGCAAAGTTATAGTTAGCTAACTATAACTGCTGAATATTTGTGTTTTTTTAGTTCAAAACATTTATGTTGTCAATGACATATTCACCTAACTATAATGTTACTTTAAAATTTATTTTTTCAGTGAATTTCTATAGTTTAAATAAAAAATAAATGTGTCACACTTCACTATAACGTTACTTTAACCTTTGTTTCTTTTTTTCAGTAAATTTTTAGTTTTCTTTTAATGTAAAGTGATATATAACTAACAAACGTAAACTCAACCTCCCACCGTGCAAGTGCATGGCGGAGGGTTAGCTTCATGGCCTGCCCTCGCCCAGACCCTGCAGCCAAACCCCACATGTAGCCAGACCCACACTGTGCACGTTTCGGCCATGTGTAGTGGGGGATTGGCCACAAGGCTTGGCCTGTGGCCAGGTCCGGTGGTCAGACCCCACAAAGGAGGTCAACCCCACACTGCGCAGGGCATTCCGTCATGCACGGCGGTGGGCTGCGCAGAGCCTTTGTCCATGCGTGGTGAGGGTGTGGCCCAAGGCCTGGCCATGGTGACGCCTCCTAAGACAGAAATCCCCACACTGCAAGCAGCCTTAGGCCGTGCGCGGCAGGGGGTTGGCCATTGGGTCTGGCCCTCGGGAGCACATACCCCAGGATCTTTTTTTTTTATATTAAAGGGGAGGGGGGAATTCCTCCCCCAGTCTCTTTTGACCTTGAGAACCCCATCCCCCATACCCGGGATCGTACAGATCAGGTAAAAGCCCTCGGTGTCTTTTTTTTTTAATTAAAGGGGAGGGGGCTGTACAGCCCTCATCCTCTAGCAGTTATTGATCCCGGGGACCCATTCCCCAGGCTCACCAATTTAAATAAAGGGAAGGGGGGGGGTGATTTTTTAAGGGGACGGGGGCAATTTGTTTTTTAGTTAAAGAGGAGGGGGCCATGTGTCCCCCCCTTCCCAAGCCTTGTTAGACCGCGCGGACCCCATGCCTCAGGGCCATTTCTTAAATTAAAGGGGGGGGCACTTGGCCCCCCTCTCTGAGCTGTTATCGGCCCGAGGACCCTATCCACCAGTGCCACTTATTTAAATAAAGAGCCACTTATTTAAATAAAGGGGAAGCGGCACACAGCTTCCTTCCACGAGCCTTGTTAGGCCTGGAGACCCGATCCCTAAGGCCATTTCTAAAAATGGGGTAAAAGAATGCACAGACCCCCCCCTCCCCCCCAGAGCAGTTATTGGCATTGGGGCCCGCCTTTTGAAAAGGTAGGTGCGTACCCAGGGCACCAACCATACTCTCGTAGGGGGCTCAGGGAGGACCCCCAAAACCCTGTAGCCCCAACTGGCTCCTCACATATAGCGGGGGCTGGCATTGCTCCTGCCCGCAGGGAGCAGCTCCTAATGTTGCTCCCTTCGGATGGGAGCAATATTTTGATCTGTTTCCCTGCCCACTTCAGTGCGGTTGAAGCAGTCTATCCAAGTCTATGCGACAGTAAAGAGTCAGTGAAGCAATCCCATGGCTAACAACAGAACAGTCACATGCCCTAAGTAATACTTTCTAGGCAATCTAGACAATGAGAATAGCAATAACGGAAGCAGCAACCATCACTCAAGAGAGATATAAGAAACACATATAACAAGCACTGTCAATGCCAGTAGGTCTAGCTTTAAATAATTGTGTGGTAATGTTAAGCATTACAAGTAAATAGCATGGGTATAGTTATGTATTTGTGTGGAAGCAAAGAACTGTAGAATAATATTGGTGTGGACTAAAACGTCAAGCGACAGATGCACTGTCAAGCCAGACCTAACAATCCATGTGGGTTAAAGACTGCCCTCCTCCCATCTTTACTGCGGCTACAGATAAACATACATTATGTAGTTATCTAAGACACTTTAATAGCACTCCAATGTCATGTGTATGTCCTTAAAAAGTCAAGCCTAGGCAGCTGAATAAATAAACAAAATGATCACAGCAGCGTTGAGGGTAAGCAATTTTTTGTAGAAGCACACAACTTCTGTCTAATCAAAACATGTACTCCTGGCTCCCAACATGTGGGAAGAGCCAAAGCCCCTCTCTAGTGATGCTCACTTAATTGTCTGGCAACAGCTGTGTTGTCAAGCAAGACCATAATAAGGGGGAACATCTACCTCACACTGGGAATGGCTGGTTAAGTTAAAGGGTAGTATAACTGTGCTTTTGCCATTTTCATTACCGGCAGCGCACGTACTACAGTCTCCCCTCCACTCTTTTTTGTGTGCCAAGAATTAGGAGTACACGCAAATGTGGGTGCTCTGTTTTATCTGTATGCTGGTCTCTCTCTTCTTGTTGTTTGTGCAGAGATCTATGGTTTATTTATTCCATTCATAGTTCCTCCATTCCAGTTTTTATCCATTCTTGTTTTTCCCTTGCTTACTGGTACTTTTAACCATGGATTTATAACAGAAACAGCAAAAAAGGAAACACAATGCAAAGAAAAATACTGGGGCGGATAATCTATTCATGGAATCAGAAACTTAAAAGATCTGTGCTTTGTACCCTACGTTTGATGCCAGAATGCACCACTAGCATCCATATTAGAGGGAGGCAGAGAGCCTGGGAATGGACATACTGATCTCCTAGTGTGTGAATAGTGGGGATTGGGTAGCTAACTAACAGGTGCAGAAATCCAAACCATCAAACACAAAGCTTTCCCATTTAACAGTAATGCAGGCTGCAATACCAGCTATTGAGATAAAAGACCCAGCCAAAGTGTGAAGTAGCAAAATTCCTGATATATATGTATATACACACACACACACACATATATATATGCACACACACATATGTATACATATTGTATTATTTTTCTGTCTAAAATAATGTTTTCCTCCTAAACCGATGCTTTATTAAAGGGGTAGTCACACTTTTAATAAGGCAGCCCTAATGTAAATAGCTTTAACTGTAGCAGCCTACTCCATTTAATGTGGTTGGTCGGTAGATTGTCGGTTTATAATATGTTCTATGCGGGAAGATTGGGTGTCGAGCATAAAGACCAGAGGGGCCTACTATTGTTTTGTGGCATCTGTGCATGGTGAAGAGCAGTAACCAACGTTGACACTTATTGCTCATACATACTACCTTTGCCTGAGCGACTAATTATTCTGTTGTGTGGTTGCCATGGTCAAGCATGGTCCTGCAGCGTAACCATAGAGGGGCAGTATATTTTGGAAGACCCAAGTCTTTACTGCCTAGCTGAATTATTCAAATATATAATTAATCACGTAGGGTTTAAGAAAAAAAAAGCTTTGTTTTGTTAAAACATATTCTGCCTCCAGAAGTTGAAGATCTTTAAACCTGTTGCCTGCAAGGATTTGTTTACATTGTGGCTCATTGTAATTAGAATCTTAAGCCTTTGAATGCCTTCCATGTAGAGAATGCTGATTAAATAATGAATGGATTAAACAATGGGTAATATCAAAGCTCAGCACATTGGTTAAATACAGTGTCATACTTTAAGGCGATTTAGCTAGAGGGAATTAAATCAAACTGAGACAAGGCCTCTCATTGGACAAAATCCGTATTTCACAGCAATTAGGTAATTTAGGCAAAACATGGAGAATATTTTAGGGGTATGTCATCACCTCTGTGAAATATGGTATTTTAAACCACTGCTTACTGTGCAATGAACAGAATCAAACATGTAATAAATAGAGGATACATAATGGATAGCTGGTAATATGTATTCATTTGCAATATTTCTATAATCAAACCAAACCACAGGGGCTGCAGAGTACTAAAAAGTTAAGGCAAGAAACAAAGAACCATGACATGCAGGTATTGGATTAAGAAAAACACAGCCAGAGAACACTCTTAATTAGGAAAGTAAAAGTCTGAAGACATGAGTCGTCAATTCCTTTTCGTATTCTAGCAGCTAGGCATATGACAGCTTGCTTCAATGTTTTACTTCTACTGTGGATCACTTTGGGTGCTATGCAAGTTTCCTTGCACTTTATCCTAACTTCAATAGGGGTCATTAGAGGTGGGACAAGCACAATAGTCCTTAGAGGTGCAAGAGAAAAATTAGGAAGTCTCACTAGGATTCCATTGCCTACATCCAGATGTGTGCGTATCAGTACTTTAACTGCTGATCTTAAGTTTGTGTGAAGTGTGGATGGTTTAAGCTTCATGAGAAGATAAAGTTGGTAGGAGGCGGATTTAGCCAGTTTGCCAATATGATTGGGCAGTGTGAGGTTTTGATCACTAATAATAAAGTCAAAACACTTGGTGCAAGGCCCAAAGGTTGAATAAATGATTATATTGTGAAGACTGCGGAGACATTTTTGGACTGATAGAAGAGAATCGCTTGAGAAAAGTAGTACAAATTCTTGTTTTGCAGAGGTTAATTTTCAGAAGGAAAGGGGACATCCCTTTCAGTGAAGGCTTTTAACCTTGCAATACTGACTGGATTTGGTAATTTTAGCTAAAGTTGAGAAATGTCTGTATATTGATGAATGTAAATGCTTTTGTCTTGAAGTATTGTAGCAAGGAGTTCTATATACATGTTGAATAGACAAGGTGAGAGGTTGGAACCCTGTGAAACAACATATATAATTGGGAATATAGCTGATCTGAAGATCACCTTGATGAAAGGAGTGATTGGAGCCATTTCAGAATAGATCTAATATGGTCCTAAAGTGTACATTTAATAAAGTCACATATAATAATAAAAGGGGTTCTGGGGACACCATAAACCACGAGGACTGGGGTAGAATGTTTTTTTTAAATGGTACCATAACTCCATGAGGGCAATATAGGTCCATATTACACGTTACCCATTATGTATATTTATAGTACATTCTTGTTTGGTGTCCCTTTGCTTCAAAAAGATTATTTTTTTCTTTTTTTTCCAACAAAGTACTGTTTATTGAAAATAGTAAGTGGAATACTGGACAGTGTTTTTCGGTTGACTTTAGTAAAAAGAAGAGAAAAATAATTATGTAGGTGCGAATGTAGGGGAAAGTAGAAAAAACACAATTTGTTAAAAAAATATATATATTTCTATGATGACATTGTTGACACTATTCTCTGCAAAGGTGAGCTCTGATGAGAATTCAAAAGAGCAGGTTTCGTTTACTTTTCATTTACAGAATAATGGTTACACAGTGGGCAATGTTAAAGGTCTAGAGAATGGTTTGGAGCGGCCATTAAAATGAAACGACTCCTATTTCAATGGGACTTGTAAACTATTTTTCATATTTCACAGGTCCTTTTGAAATATGGGTTGTATACCACTGCATTTTGTGTCAAAAGTGTGCAATAAGGGTAATATATATACATTTCTAAATTATGTCTGGATACGGTTGTCCAGTCTCGTAGCGAGTTACAACACTTTCTTAGTGTCTCTCAGGAAGTTTATCATGGTATCTTAGGACTGTACATCCAGAATTTCTCATGTATGTACATATTTGATTTTCTAAAGTGCAACCTCGTTACAAAGCAACAGAGTAGTGGACGAATAATGGGGTTTACAGTAAAGTTATGCACAACAGGGGGTGAAGAAGAGAGTAATAACCTGCTGCTCTTCTAGCATCTGGATTGAGATGGAATTCCACACTCTTGTTGGACAGCAGAAGGCCTGATATCTAGTCTTATCCTTCCTGCACTTTCTAGTCTCAAGCCTGGTGAATCTCCTGGTTTTAATGTAACATTTCATGTGTTTTTACATTTTATTGTATGCTGGTATGGCTGCAGTCCATAGTTTCTCATGTAATTTTGCATTTTCCAGTAAGAAGCTATGGCTACAGTCTGTATCAGCAGTGATTATAGACCCTGTGGTTCTCAGTACCGGTCCTGTCATGTGTGTACACTCAACACTGGTGTGAGCTTTCTTATGTGCTGGCCTTCAGGCCTGTACTCGATCTAGCGGTTTACTGTGATAGGTGAGAGCTTTATTTTGTCCATGTGGATATGCCTTAAATCTTGTATCTTAAGTGCTTCTGTGCTCTGCATCATCCATGGTACTACCTTGGCCCTATCGAGAAGAGTCTGGTATCCTCTTCAGTTATAGAAACAATTTTGCATTCTTCCTAGATCTATACCAGATATTACTTGCTCACTATGGCTTGGATTTCATTCCTATATGTGTTTGTGTGTTCCGTTACATGGACATCCCAGTGACTTGGTTGCTTGAAAATGCTGTCTGACGCGAGTGACGGTGAGAAACAGCCAGCATTTCTTTAAGAGCATCTTCCCTAAATTCCTTACAAGATGTTTTGAGTTCAAACTGAGTCATCATGCGGGCAAGTAAAGTCTTCCAGCTGACACCAGCATAGCATAAACCGCAGGTGGGCCCTTTTAGCCAATCTTAACCTGGAAACCAAACCCTGGAAAAGAAATGTCTAGCCCAGAACCATATATATAATAATAGTCATTTACATCAAGCCAAAGCTTCAAGTGTTAGCCAACTAAGATATTTGGGTGTTTGCCTACTAGCATGCGAACTGTAGCTGTGGGCTGTAGTGGACTTTTTTGGAGAGGTGGTCATATGTTCTTTTATCATCACAGAGGTATCAGAAGCCCAAGACCGGGGCATTGTAGGAAAGATATCTTGAGGGAATAACCCCAAAGCTAGGTCTGTTTCTTCTTGCAAGGAAGTGCAGATCTTGGTCTCTTAAATCTCTTTACACTGAACAGAATGTGGATCTTTCACCATGTTGTGACACTGCTTTTGATTGCAGACAGACAAACATGCAAATGCTGTTCTCCACTCAAGATATGAAGAGTAACTAGACAAGTAAGAGTCGATACACAAAAAATCGTAGTAAATCTGGCACTCCGAACAGTACAGTACTTCTACGAACAGCTACTTTTTGTTATTAACAAATATTGCCAGTAGTACACCTACAATGCTGTGGAAGTCGCAGGTTTCTAGGCGCTACTGATTTGCTTGAGCAAATCTCTGACCATATCTCGGGGGGGGGGGGGGGGGGGGGGGAATCGGACAGGTGTTTGTGTTTTTTCACAAGCTAAGACGGTCGTGGTTGTTCAAAAGCTCCCAAGGCAAACCACTCATTGATCAATCCACTCACCATCCCTTATCAGGGGCATATCACTGCGTAATTGTACAAAACCGTGTACCTTTTGTGAATGCCAGAACCAGGCATAAATGCCGCCATTTTCGGTCAGAAATGTAGGTTTATAATTGAAAATTGCTTCGTAAATTGGGCTCAAAAGTGTCTAATCTCTCTCATCTTCATTGGACACAAGGAATATAAAATACGCAGGTAAAAAAACATGCTTTTGTCTCGGGGTCGCTTTGTTCTTGAAAAAGAAGGAAGTGGTGGAGAAACTGTCCCTCTCTGCAGAACAAGAGAGCCATTTCTTGCACACAGCCACTTGTGTCCACGGGGGAGGTGTGGAAGGATTTGGCTCGCCCCATGAGAGGACTGGGCTAGATGAGGACCTTTAACACACCTTATTTCCGCTTAGTCGAACAGAAGACTGGAACAAAGAGTGTGCGCCACTCCTCCTCAGAAACTGTATGTGAGGTTGTACACATGGAGTGCTCCCCAAAACCATTCTCAGTGAAATTTAACTTACAGCGCCAGTAGATGCTTGAGAGAAAGAATATTCATTGCGATTTCTCCAATCAAACTGGGACATGTGGTCGAGGGGGTAAGCTGCAGATTCTGGAACCAAGAAACCTGGGTCTAAATCCCCGCTTCACAAAGTCACCAAATCTGGGCAAATCATGACATCTCCCTAAAATGAGAACGCCTATAAGCTATTCAGCTCACATGTGTATGCTGTACAAGCAAAATAAATCATTTATCCACCCAATATGGAAAGTGGCTACGTCAACAGTGTCTGCATTTAACAAGGATTTATTCTTAGTGGCTAGAGTCATGGATTCTGGTTTCATGGATGAATTGCTATCAGAAACGTTATACCTAGTGGCCATAGATCTGTAAAAAGGGGCTGACACGATGGAAGCTGAGCTTTGTATTCCTCTTCTAGTAAGACCTTCATTCACAAGTTTTACTTAGTTGTTGTGCTAACCTGTAAGATAATGATAGCAAGTCTACTCCTGCAGGCTGCAATCAGTTTCGTACTCGTAGTGCTTAGGCTTACAGTAACATCCCTCAGAGTGGTTTGTGCTGAAAAATGAACAATTGTTACTTACCTGTAAACAGGTGGTTCTCCAGTATTGGTGTCTTTCATAGATTCACATGCTTGAATATTCCCCGTCGTCGGAGTGGGAGTCCCACGGTAAATAAAAATAGCAATATATATAGTCATAATATACATAAATAATCACATAAATAGCTGTCCGGCCTTTTAGATACTCTGGGCCTGGTGGATTGCTGGCGACTAAAGCATCCCGCGCAGCGGCAATACACCTTCCACTCGGGTGCCCATGGTAGCCTCTCGCGGCTTGATTACATCCTTGTCCCGGCGGCCTATGCTGGGAGGGTGGGAGAGGTGTGCCATCTGGCGCGGGGCATTTCAGATCACTCCCCAGTACTGTTACATTTCGATGTCTTCCCTAGGGGGGAGGGCAGGGTGGCTCCAATCAATGCTTGGTACTTGCGCGACCCCACTATTCGTGCCGACTTGATCAAATCCTTACAGAGATACTTTGATGAGAATGTGGGGTCTGTCCCTTCGGCCATCTCCCTGTGGGAGGCTTTTAAGGTAGTTCTCAGAGGGGAGGCCCTCTCCTTTATCTCCCATGCCCGGAGGCGCGAGCGGGAGGAGGTAACCCGGGTGGAGGCCGAAGTTGCGGAACTGGAGGGTGACCTGGGGAGTGGGGTAACAGACGCCAAGTTGCATGTTCTGCACCTCAAGCAGGCGGCCTATAGGGCCCTCGTCACGGAGGCGGCCAGGGGCCTCAGTAGAGAGCAACAGGGGCGACTGTATGATGTGGGTGATAAGGCTGGTAAATTGATTGCGTGGTTGGACAAGAGGGAGAGAGCGAGTCGTGTGGTTCCTTTGATTGAGGGGATGGATGGTGCGCCTGTCACCGAGCTGGAAGCCATTGTCTCCTGCTTCGCGGATTACTTCTGCGAGGTGTACTCCCCGGTTTCTCCCTGCTCGGAGGAAGATTCCCATGCCCTGCTTCGGGACATCGCGCTGCCCTCCCTTACGGTGGAGGACAGGGATTTGCTGGACGCTCCTCCCACCTCGGACGAAATTGCCCTGGCTATTCGCTCGGTCGCATCCGGCAAGGCCATGGGCCCCAATGGTATCCCCATCGAGCTTTACAAGCTGCGACCGGATGTACTGGCGCCCCACCTGCGCGCCATGTTCCTGGCGGCCCACTCGCAGGGTTCCCTCCCGCCGGACCAGCGTCTGGCCACAATCGTGGTGATCCACAAGGAGGGGAGACCCCGTGAGCGGGTTACATCCTATAGGCCTATCTCGCTCTTGAACGCGGAGCCCAAAATCCTCGCCAAGGTACTGGCCAACCGGCTGGTTGGCGTGGTGGGCGATTTGGTCCACCAAGACCAATCTGGCTTTATACCCCATCGCAACACGGCTCTTAATCTGCGACGCTTGCATGGGGTGCTCGCGCGTGTCCCGTTTGTGCGGGAGCCAGCCATCTTGGCGTCCTTAGACGCCACCATGGCGTTTGACACGCTTGAATGGCCATACATCTGGGCGATGCTGGCGAAATTTGGATTTGGACCGGGATTCATTAGCTGGGTCAAATTGTTGTATTCGGGCCCATTGGCGCAGGTGGTGGTGAATGGGCGAGTTTCGGCCCCCTTCGCGCTGGGGCGGGGCACGCGTCAGGGTTGCCCCTTGTCACCGCTCCTGTTTGCATTGGCCTTGGAGCCCTTGGCGGAGTGGCTGCGGTGGCACCCCTCTATCCGTGGCACCGCTGGACCCCCGAGCAGGAGGACCGCGTGTCCCTCTACGCCGATGATATCCTTTTGTATCTCGCCTCCCCGCGTAACTCGCTGATTGTCCTGGTTGATGTTTTGCGCTCCTTCGGTCGTAACTCAGGCCTTGTCATCAACTGGGCGAAATCCTGCGTGTATGTGCTCTCCGGGGAGGCTCCGGCCCTACCACGGGACTGCCCGATCCAGATTGCCTCCCAGGGGTTCCGGTACCTGGGTATATATATTACTCTAGACCCGGAGGCCCGCTACGAGCGGAACTTGCTACCCCCCCTCCAGCGCTTGCGGGAGGACGTTGCGCGCTGGCGTCGTCTTCCGCTTTCGCCGCTTGGCCGAGCGGCCTTGTTTAAGATGATGTCCTTGCCGCGCTTTCTGTATGCGCTTCAGAACACTATGGACTTGGTTCCGGCGCGCTACTTCCGTGAGGTGGAGAGCCTGCAGCGGCGCCTGTTCTGGGACGGGAGGCCGCGTATTGCTCTGGCTAAATTGACGCTCCCGTGGTACGATGGGGGGGTTGCCCTCCCGGACATTAAACGGTATTACTGGGCCTCCCAGCTCGCTGCGATTAATCATGGCCTTTACGGGCCCGCCCTGAACCCGGCATTTGAAATGGACAAGATGCTCCTGCCCGGTGGCGACTACAATCGAGCGCTCTACTCTGGCGCGCCCGACTCCCGTCTGACGGGACCGACGCGTGTCATGGTGCGTGTCTGGCACGCGGCTAATGCAGCGATGGGGTGGAAGGACCGTTTGACCCGGGCGACACCGCTATATGCGTCTGAGAGGTTGGGCTCCCTGTGGACATCGAAGGGCTTCGAGAAGTGGGACACGATCGGAATCAGCACAGTGGGAGACCTCTGGACAAGGGGTGGATTCAAAACTTTTGAGACGCTGCGGACGGAATTTCAGCTGCAAGGCAGTGAGTACTTTCGGTACTTACAAGTCCGCCACGCGCTGGGCTCCGTCTTCCCTGATGTCGCGTCCATTCCGGAGTCTTCCCCCCTGGAGGACAGAGTGCTGGATGGCCATGTCCCAGACAGCACGATCTCCCTTATATATAAAAAACTGATCAACGACAGATCGTGCCTGCTGACTAGTCTCCGCGAGGCCTGGGTTGCCGACGGGCTGGAACTGGACGACGAGGCCTGGATTTCCGCGGTGGCCTCTCCGAAGGAGGTGGCCGTCCCGGCTCGCCTTCGCTTCGTCCAGCTTAAGATCCTCCACCGGGTTTACGTGACGGGGCCAAGGCTTCTACGTATGGGCTTTGTTGGTGACGGATTGTGTAAGCGTGGCTGTGGTGCCTTGGCAACTTTCATGCATATTCTGTGGGAATGCCCACAGGTGGAGCGATTCTGGCGTGGTGTGCATGAGGTCCTGCGTGTGGTGACGCGTGTTGCGCTGTTGCCTGAAGCGAGGAGATGCTTGCTGAATGTGTGGGAACCAAATGACTATTCGGTCCCGCAGACGCGGTGGGTGACTCTGGGATACATGATAGCTAAGCGCGACATTGCTCAATTGTGGGGATCCCAGTGGCCCCCAGCGGTGTTGGCCTGGAAAGAACATATGGATTGGTGTATGTTTCGTGAAAAGGTAGTGTATGTGGCGAGGGGTAAGCCTGGGGCGTGGGTGAAAATCTGGGGCCCCTGGAACGCCTATCGCGGGGGTATTTGTGAGCCGCCACTGCTACCGGCCGCCTCACCAGCTCCGTCCCCCTAGCCGACCCCCTCCACCAGCCACGGCCGTGTGGTTCCCCTGTCCCTGATCTATTCCCATTCCCCTCTTCAGAGTTTGGCTGCTGGTTGGGATCCCCCACTTAAGGAGCACGTGCCGTCACTTTGGATGGCGGGTTGCCTTGCGGGTGTGGTTTTTTGTGTTGTTCTGTTTTGAAAAAAGGAAACCGTATTGTGGGCTTGGAGTTGTGTGGCCTGCGCTATTGATATCTCCTGATTTACCGATCTGCACCGCCAAGAGACTCTTACTGTAGGTATGTCATGTGCTTCTGCCACTCTAGCGGCCGGCCGGATGGTTGTAGGCCCATACTTGTAACTTTTTTAACATGTAATAAACGGTTTAAAAAAAAAAAAAATAATAATCACATAAATAGAGCTATGCAGGTGTAAAAACACCAAGAATGTACCTATATGAAATCTCCATAGGGATACATGGAGAGAGAAAAAAAAAGACATTTGCAGTCTATCTCTGTCATTATCTTGGTCCAAACTACAGCCAATCAGGCGTCAGCACCTCTCCAGAACCTTCTCCTCAGAGTTCCTGACCTCAGATTTTCGTAGCACCAAAGTGTATGCATAGTTTATGAGGAGGAAAAGCCTCTGAAGGGAGGAGGGAGGGTCGCATGTGAATCTATGAAAGACACCAATACTGGAGAACCACCTGTTTACAGGTAAGTAACAATTGTTCTTCTCCAGTATTGGGGTGTCTTTCATAGATTCACATGCTTGAATATGAATAGAAAGCAGTAACCATATTATTGTTTCCATAATGACATCAACGTGAGATCGCAATGCTCATAAACCTTCTTATAAAAACATCACATATATATTCACATATATATATATATATATATATATATATGCATATATCTGTCGACATACAGCATGTATATAAATGCAATGAATAGTATTGAACAGTAAATGGAAACAATATGGAGGCGGGAGGAAGAGGCTCACCTTATTTAAAAAGATTGCGCAGCACTGCCTGTCCCACTGCAGCATCCTCCTCGCTAAAGCCGCCAAGCAGTAGTGCTTAGTAAACGTGTGTCTGGTCGACCACGTAGCTGCTCTGCAGATGTGTTGCAAAGGTACTCCAGCAAATAAGGCGGTAGATGATGATACTGCCCTAGTGGAGTGTGCTCTCACTGAAGACTGCAGTGGTTTGTTTGCCTTTTGATGGCAGAAGACAATAGCCGTCGAAATCCAGCGTGCAATCGTCGGTTTAGTAACCTGACGTCCTTTATAACAGCGTCCATACGCTATAAAAAGCTGATCGGATTTTCGAAACGAAGCTGTCCTGCTGATGTAGAACTTTAAACATCATTTCACATCCAAAGAATGCAACCTTTGCTCTGCAGGTGTCTGAGGATTCGCAAAGAAAGTCTTTAATATCACTGGCTCGTTAATATGAACATCAGAAGGCACCTTGGGTAGGAATGATGGATTGGTACGCAACACTACAGCATCCGGTTTGAACTGCAGGAAAGGAGGTTTGATGGTAAAAGCATGGATGTCACTGACACGACGTGAAGACGTTAGTGCCAGAAGTAGGGCCACTTTCCAAGTTAGATATTTTAAGTCGGCCTTGTGAATGGGCTCGAACGGTGGTCTCATCAATTGCGCTAACACAATGTTAAGATGCCACAACGGAGGAGGGCGCCGAATTGGCGGACATTTTCGAAATAAGCCTTTAAAAAATTGGCGGATTATTCTTGAGGAACAAAGGGAATTTGATCCATCCTGTCGGAAACGGGAAATCGCTGCTAGGAAAACACGTAAGGTTGCATGGGACAGTCCGGAACTAGCTAGGTGCAAGAAGAATGGTAGTAATTGGTGTGCCGTGGAATGTATTGGGTGGATTCCGTTAGAAGCACACCAGTGGCAGAATCTCTTCCATTTCAACTTGTACGTCCTGACTGTAGAGGGTGCTCTTGCTTGGGCCAAAATGTCCCTACAATCCTGCAGGATGTCTAGATGGGCGAACTCATGGTGTTCAGGTTCCGGGCCGATAAGCTCAGTGAGGAGGGATTCGGATGACAAATTCTCCCTTCGCTCATCGTGAACAGATCTGTCCGAGGCTGCAGGAGGATTGGTTGGCATTGGGACAGCAGGAGCAATTCTGAGAACCATGCCTGTCGGGGCCAGCGTGGGGCTATTAGAATCAGGTGGCAAGGTTGTCTCTTCATCTTCCAAAGGACCCGAGGTATGAGGGGAATTGGAGGAAAAGCGTACGCAAATAGATTGCACCAGTTCATCAAAAGGGCATTTCCCTGCGACCCTTTGTAGGGATGCCAGCTTGCATAATCTCGGCATTTTCGGTTCTCCGGCGTAGCAAAGAGATCCAGCCGTGGACGACCCCATTGTTGGAATATCCTCTCTAGAGTTGGTTGGTGTAATTCCCATTCGTGGGTCGATGAGGAGGACCTGCTCAGGGAATCCGCTAGGACATTGGATATTCCTGGTAGATGAACTGCTGTAATCATGATGCGATGATTGAGAGACCAGTCCCAAATTGATTGAGCTAACCTGGACAGACTTGGGGATTTCGTTCCGCCCTGTTTGTTTACATAGTGCATACAGGTTGTGTTGTCTGTCTGTATTAGCACTGATTCTCCTTGGATTAAGGGTAGAAATGATTTCAGAGCCAGAAAAATCGCCATAAGTTCCAACCTGTTGATGTGCCAAGCTCTTTGATGTGTTGACCACCTTCCTTTTACAGAGAGATCTTCTAAATGCGCGCCCCATCCCTCTAATGAGGCGTCTGTCGTGATTGTCCTGTCCGGCGTCACCGACAGAAATGAAGTGCCTTCTGCTAAGTTGGCTGGTATTGTCCACCCTTCGAGTGCTGACCTCATTTGATCTGTGACACATACCATGTCGTTGAAAGATCCCGTAACTTGACGCCATTGAACATCCAGTGCTTCCTGGATAGGACGTGTCCTTAGCCTGCAATGAGGAATCAAGGCAATGGACGATGATGCCATCCCCAGAAATGATTTTAACAGTCTTACAGAAACTGACTTTTTTGACCTGATCAAAGTCACCAGCCGTAGTATCTTTTGTAGACGCTCCTGGGAGAGAAACGCTTTTGCTGATACCGTTTCCAGAGTGGCTCCCAGAAAGTCCCTTTGTTGCGAAGGATGAAGTTGGGATTTCGCTGCATTTATGGAGAGACCTAATGAGCGAAACACCTCCTGGCATAGAAGCGTGTGTTGTCGCAGGTGAGTGCTTGACTGTGATTTTAGTAGACAATCGTCTAGGTATGGAAATATTTGCACTCCCTGGAGTCGCAGAAACGCTATCACTGGAGCTAGTACCTTTGTAAACACTCAAGGGGCCGAGCGCAGACCAAACGGTAACACTTTGAATTGGAAATCGTGTTGACCCACTCGAAAACGCAGGAACTTCCGATGACGTTGTAATATAGGGATATGAAAATAGGCATCCTGGAGATCTATCGTTGCCATGAAATCTTCCTGCGAGAGTAAACGCAAGATCTCTACTAGCGTCATCATACGAAAGGATTGGTTCTTTAGATATTTGTTGAGTGCCCTCAGATCGAGGATGGGCCTCCATTCTCCGTTCTTCTTTGTGATAAGAAAGAACCGGGAATAAAATCATTTTTCCCTTTGAGATACTGGTACCAACTCTATAGCTCCTTTTTGCCTTAGAAGTCGAACTTGATGTAAAAGTTCTTTGATGTGAGCTGGTGGTGGTCCGGTGGGTGGTGTGGACGGAGGGAATTTGGTGAACTCTAAAGCGTGCCCCTTTTTCACAATGTCCAAAACCCAACGGTCCCTTGTAATGGAGGACCATTGAGAAAAGAACAGAGAGATTCGACCTCCAACTTTGTATGTCTGGTAAGAGTCATTGTCTTTTTGACGCGTTTCCTCTGTATGAGGATTTCCCTCTATACGACTTGGAGGCCTGCTGCCGTGATGATTGTTGGTGCTGGCTATATGAATAGCGGTTGGATCCTTGATTATAGGGTCTGTATTGATTATTCCCCCTTTGAAAATTTGAGGAGGTGCCGCGTCCGCGTGCACCACGAAAATTTTGTCTTTGAAAATGTAAATTTCCGAGAGATTTAGCAGTCTCAGTATCTTTCTTTATGGACTGGAGCGCTTCATCGACGTGATTTCCAAATAACGCCTCTCCGTCATAAGCCATGTTTAGAATCCTGGACTGCACCTCCTGGCGAAAGGATGTCGATCGTAACCACCCCTGCCTGCGCAGAACAGCCGCTCCAGCAAGCTGACGGAAACCCGTGCATGCGATGTCCACTGCACAATCAATCATTTCCGCCGACGTAGCTTCTCCCTCTTGGAGCAACTTCATTGCTTCGCCTTTAGATGGCTCCGGCAGTTCTTGAACCAAAGTTGAAATATCAGCCCACACTTGTCGGTCAGAACGACCCAAGATGGCCAAGGCATTAGCCGCTCTAACCACAGTAGAGGCCATTGAAGAAAACTTACGCCCTATGGCATCCATTCGACGTCCGTCACGATCCGGTGGTGCAGTGACAGTAGACGCAGGATTTTTCGCCCTACGTTGCGCTGCCTGCGTAATGACGGACTCAGGTCTTGACTGACCCGTGAGGCATGCTGGGGTTCCTAGTGGTGCCTTATACTTCTTTTCTAATCGAGGCACCTGTGCTGGCAAGGTATTCGGTGTTTTCATCAACTTCTTGCCTTCTTCCCAAATGAATTCCACAATGGGAATAGTATGCGTCTGTTTAAAAGATTGACTCTTGAAATCATAAAGGAAACAATCTTCCTCTCTGCGCTCCGTTGTCAGTTTAAAACGTTGTGCCGCCCTTTCCATTAGTTGGTGAAAATTCGCTATGTCCACTGGAGGTGAGTCACCAGATACTACCGGAGAGGGGGATGGTGTTTGTGCCTGGTAATCGTCCCACTCCGCCATATCATCATCGTCGTTATCAACATCACCATCATCATCTGGGATTTCACCCTCTTCTCTTTCTTGAGGGACCTCCTCCACAGACTCATGGTGAGGTAAAAACCTCGCTGAAGGCTGTCTTGGTGGTGCTGACGGTATCAGGGGTGAAGGATTTCTAATCGGCACCGGAGTTAAATTTGTCGAAACCACAGGAGTTGACGGAACCCCAGGATGTTGCGGAGACAGAGGAAAACGTTGGTTATAATCGTCCAACATGCGACGTGGGTGTGGGCATAGGTTGGGATGGGAGGGGGGGGGTTGGGGTCTGATGTTTGCAGACCAGGGTAGTGGGAGGAAATTGCAGTAAAGGTGCTTATGTGTTTCATATTAGTACGAAGTCGCCTTTCTTGATTGACCCTTGTACTGTACAAAACAATAAAGTTTGTTGTTAAAAAAAATAATCGTCCAACATGCGTTGGAGATTAGCTATGAGTGACAATGGCAGAGTCGCCGTTGAATGCTTCGCAGGGAGCTGCTGCATGTAAACTGGATCTTCAGCCTCACTACTGTCATCCTGGCATTTAATTATTAAGTCGGATGGGCTTTGCGCCGTTCCAAAAGATTCAGGTAAACCTTCCTCGGACTCCTGTTCAGAATCTGTCGCAAATAATGGTGATGGAAGCTGCGAATCCTCTACAGGAATAATCTCGTCTTGCCTATCTAGGCCAGTACTAGGTGGCAATGGCATCAAGAGAACCACAGCGAAAGATGAAACCGGCGCTGAAGTCGCGGGAGGCAGCTGCTCCCTCAATGACCTTTGAGCAGATGACAGTCTGTTCACTTTTATCCTTATTGACGAACCTGCCGTCGACGGCTGCATGGTAGTCACCAAGGACGTTTTCGGAGAGGGCCTCGTCGACGGAGCTACCGTCGATGGAAAGGTGGTCGACGGAACAATCGTCGACGAAATTTGTGCCGACAAACTCATCGTCGACGGAGCCGTCGTCGACGGAGCTGTCGTCGACGGAGCCGCCGTCAGAATCTTCTTCCTCTTCGTCGACGGAGTAGCCGTCGACGAGATCGACGACGAAGTCGATCTCACACTCTTCGTCGACGACGAAGTCATCGTCGACGGAACCTTTTCCTTCTTCGTCGACGACGATGTAATGGGCAATATAGAAGTCACCGACCTTGTGGTACTGATGGTTACCGTCGATGAGGATAACGTCGACGGGACAATCGTCGACGAACACGCTGCTGATGTCGTCGTCAGAGTCACCGTCGACGAGCCGGACACTGCAGATTTCGTCATCGGAAGCATCGTCGACGAGGCGTCCAGTCTTTTTCCAGAAAACTGGGAAGTAGACGCCTCAACAGCCTGAGAACTAGGTCTCGAAGGCGACAAAGCAGTAGGTGAGTCAGCAGATGTGGCAGATGTCAGAGCCAAAGACAGTTTCTTTTTCTTCAGGAAGGGAGATGGCAACTCACTGGTTAGAGGCGGCCGACCCGTAAGCAGAGAATCGGCCAGGGACCAGGGTTCAATTCCCGACGCGGCAGGGTCGTGGACCAGGGTCAAAACGGACTCGATAATTCTCGCCTCGGTACCTACTCTAACCAGGAACCCACTCGGCAACTCTGGGCATTAAGCTTGCCTCATCTCTACAACGGCCCCCCACAGACGCCAGGGATGCCTGGTTTCACCTTGGAGATACCCAGAAAGGGACCATCTCACAGGGAAAACCAGGACGGGTTCCCCAGCGGTCAAGAGTGGTTTGTGAACATGTGGAGGGACGCTCACCTAGCTGTCTGGCAGATGATCTTCTGGAGGCTGCTTTTAGGTGAATACATAGCAGATCTTGTTGCCGAGCACAATCCAGCTGGAGATTGTTCTCTTCTGCACTGCCCTGGCAGAGAACCCCACATAGAGCTGATTGTCCTCCCACTGTTCTTTGGTACGATCTATGTAGAAGCTCAGTGCTCTTGCAGTACAAGCAATGGAGTCTCTCCTCCTTCGAGGGGTCAGGCAGAGAATAGAATGCGGAGAATAGTACACCGGCAAGGTGATTATTTGACAAAAACGTGAAATGGAGTTACAAGCTTTGGCAAAAAAGAATGCCCAAGTACACAGAACCAGTTTGTCTGGGAAGAAGGTAGCGTATGGTGGATTGACAGAACGACCTTGAAGCTCACTCACTCTCCATGCTGAGGTGATGTCAACGAGGAACACACTCTTACTGGTAAGAAACCATAAGGGACAGCTGTGAAGCAGCTTGAACAAAGTGCACATCAGATAAGTCAGGACCAGATCAAGGTCACATTGTGGCATAACAAAGGGAGGAGGAGGAAACATATGTTGTAGCCCATTCAAAATTGCATCACAACTGGTGATTTAAATAATGAGCGCTGATCTGGGAACCGAAAGAAGGTCGAAAGGGCATAAACATAATCTTTAACAGTGCGCAAAGCAAGGCCTTGACAGTAAGAGACTGAACAAACAATAGAACATCAAATTACTTGGCCTAGACGGGGTCAATCTGACTTGTGCAGCACCAAGCCACAAATTCATCCAAACTACAGACATATACAGTTTTTCTTGAAGGGCGACAGGCTGCCTAGATGACATTAACCACCTCCGGAAGGTCAAAAGGTTTTCAGCTGTCGCTGCTCAATTTCCAAGCATGAAGGTGGAGATTGTGAAGACACTGATGCAGAACCGTCTCCTTTTGCTGAAACAGCAGGTCTTCCTGGAGGGGCAACCTGAAAGGAGGACAGATGCTCAAGCCCAGGAGTTCTGGATACCATACTCTCTGTGACCAATCCGGTGCCACTATAATGACTTGGGCCTGGTTTGTCATGATCCTCTCTCGGGGCAGGAGTGGGATTGGCGAAAAGGGATACAGGAGTCCCAAGTTCCACTCGAAGCGGAACACATCTCAGATAAAGGGAGAGACGTCCTGGGAACTCCAACAAGCAAAAATCCGGACATTGCGCGTTCTTGGCAGTGGCGAACAGATAGAGCCAAGGTTCTCCCCATTCGCGGAAGAGACCTTGTGCCACCCCTGGGTGTAACTGCCATGCGTGATCTGCTTGGCGTCGACAGCTGAGCTTGTCTGCCCTGGCATTCAAAGAGCCTGCCAGGTGGTTCACCACCAGGAAAATCCCTTGCTGGTCCAGCCATTTCCAGAAGCGCAAGGCCTCCTGTCACAGGGTCTGTGATCCCACCCTACCCTGCTTGCTGCAGTACCACATGGTGGTGGTGTTGTCTGCGAGCACCTGTACCAACCTCCCTTTGATGAACAGAAGAAAAGCTTTCAACACCAAGTGGATGGCCTCAGATCTAGAAGATTGATGAGGAGCCAGGACTCTGCCAGAGACCAGAAGCCTCTGATCTCCACCTCTTCTAGATGGCCGCCCGAGCCCAGAAGCTATGCATCGGTCACCATTGTCAGCTCTGGCTGGCGAAGGGTTAAGGGTCTGCCACTGATCCAATTGCGGTCCAGCAACCACCACTACATATCTTTTGCAGCCTCTTCCGAAATCTTAATGTGGTTGGAGAGGTCCCTTTAGAGTTGGGCCCTCAGGTGCTTCAGATGTCACTGAAGAGCTATCATATGCCATCTGGCTTACTCGGCCAGAAGGATGCAGGAGGCCATCAGTTGAGGCAGCCTTAGAGTCGACCTCAAATGCAGAAGGTTCAAATATACAAAGTGATAAATATTTTTATATGCAAGCAATAATCTAAATGCATGAATAATACTGATTAATAAACAAGCAGCAAATAATACGAGATAAGACTCAAGCAAATATACTGGACATCCTGCAAGAGATCGGAAAGCTATATATACATCAAATTAGTACTTTGGAGGTGCACCTTGACTCACTCACACATCACAAAGAAAACACACTCACCCACACATCAAATGATCACAGCCACTGGCTCACATCACAATGGCAAGAATCAAAACTCAATACATCACCTGGTGCAAAACACCCCATCTCAGACTGGGGTAGTAAACATCCATGATTGAGAGCCTAAGCAACCAGGGTCCATGCTCCGAGATAGACGCGTCCGTCCTCGCCCGGATTTCAAACTCCCGGTTTCCAAGTCCACAATCCTCAGCTTTAAACACACTAAAAGGTTCGGGAAAGACCTCTCCCTGGGCCAAGGAAATCTTACCAGAACTGACCAGGTTCCAAGCAAGCATTCCCACGGCAGGAAGGAGCTCTCACGTCCCCTTCTTCAAATCTCGCATGTTCCAGCCTCCATCTTGACAAAGCTCACAAGGCTTTCAGAATACATAAATAATCCCTCACCAAAACAGAAAGACCTTGAACGTGAAACCCAAGCAACTTGCAAGCGCTGCTGTGCACGCAGAAAAGCTGAAGCAAGGGAAGGTCAGAAAACAAGAGGACATGAGTCCATGTCAAACCCAATAGTAAGCACTTCATACAACACCGAGCACAAGTGTGCATCACTGCCCACAACACTGCACTTCTAAACCAAAGAGTACATTCCACACCTTTCTCTCCCTTCCATGCTTTCAAATGCACATCCCACACGCTCTGCTCTTGGCAAGGCTGTTCTACTCCAGGATAGCTCCCACTGAAAGACAGCAAGATTACAAGAACAAAACTCAGGCATATGCAGGACATCGTACATCCAGGCTAGGATGAAATAACACACTAAAGTCAGTTAAAATAATGGTAGTCAAAGGACATCACAGGGTCTCAAACCACAAGAGTGCCTCTAGCACTACACAGGCCGAAGGTCATCAGGCACACCAGGGAGGATTTGTGCCACCAAATCTTAAAGGGCATGGGAGTAACAGTCTAATAAAAAGCTAGTATTGACAGAGCAAAGGGCCAGCTGGTGGAGGAAAAGACCCTATTGTTGAATGTTTCCACACATTTGATCCCTGTCAAGCGGAGTGGTAAGGAACATGTTCAGATTAGACCTACTAGTGGAGGCCTGAACCACAAGACTATCAGTGAAGGATGCTCTCAGAGGAAAGTAGGGTCACCCGGAGCAGGACTATGGCACTTGGCAATTTGCCAGTTAACAGGGTCCTCAGAGCAAGGTTTGGGCCATGCCCCTAATAAAGTGTTAATCAAAACCTCATTAAATGGGAGGAGAGGCTCAACAGAAGTCTGTCCAGATTGCAGGACCTCGATAAGCACTTTCGTTTTTACCTCCATGGTGGGGAGCTGGAGGTCGAAGACTTCAGCCACCCAACACATAACCGTAGACAAGGAAGCAGATTCTTCTGTGGTAGGTTCAGGAAGAGAAAAAAGAGCCGTCTCGGGAGAGGTATCAAGGCCACTAGTCTCCTACAAGTCTTTGTACCAATTGTCATTATTGTAGGGCTGAGGAAACTCATCACCTGGGTGGTTGTCACCAGAACCGGTGCCAAAGAGGGAATGTAATCTGGATGTCTCCCTTAGGGGCCTGATAACTCCAATCGTGGAAGAAGCCCCTCAAGTGGATTTGGGCGCAACTTCAGTCGGGGTTGGATCGTGCTGACTCGACATATTGGAGAGAATGATTGCATACTCTGAAGTGAATGTAGTCAGCACAGGCGTCGATGAACCCAGGGCCAATACAGGTCTTGGGGTCGGAAGCAGGATCGAAAGTAAAGCCAGAGGCAAGATGGGTTCAGAGGGTCCAACTGCGAATCTGCTGGTGGTGCTTCAGATGGATGGCTTCGCAGCTGCCTGGATGCAGGCCGGAGAGTGTCAGTAAGGTTTCTAAGAGCTAGAGCATGGCTACGTGGAATTCTTTGATCCGAAGCGACATGCCGTTTGCCACAGGAAACTTGGGTTGTGCCAGCACGAGTTGTGGGATCGGTTCCAAAGTCAGCTGAATTCAGGAACAAAATCGAGAAGAGTGGGGCTGTCCACATGCCTGCTCAGGTGACAGAGTACCGCAAGGGTGCGGAATCCTACTTACACTTCTAGTGTTCCTTTTTAAACTGACCTGAAGACTAGGACTGCAATTAAAGACCGGCCTCTTGAGCAGTTCCGACTAACAGGAATGAGATCTTGAACAGACCATGAACGTGGACTGCGACTTTGAGCGGCCCGACGCGGAGTCTAATTAAACTTGGGAATGTAGAGTGTCGCCTTGTGTTGGCTGATGGCCTTCGGGTTATCAACGCACAATCGGTGTGCCGTGGCTTGACCCCAGGCACCACAAGCATGCCTGGTGGGGATCTTTTACAGGCATTTCTCTCTGACAGTCCCTACAGGGCTTGTAGCCTGTAGTTTTAGGGGGTGACATTCCTTGCACACTGAGAAATTTCTGAGGTACAATGTCTCTGAGAGACACAACGGCAGTTCCGATCAGCACCTGGTGGTGCGGAAAGAAAGGAACTGATGCAGGCGCACAGGAGTGGCACCTGTATATGCCCTGCACATCATTTCCAGAAAGGAACAGCGTCAACGCAGAGCCTTCCGGTGCGCAGAGGTACTGCAAAAAAGTTTCCAGTTCCAATCTGCCTAGGGAATATTCAAAATGGTGAGATATCTGCTGCTAGAAGTTTCTATTAGAAGAAGCTGTGTGCCAGAATGTGCAATGGCTTCAACAGGAGAGGGCAAAAAATAAACATAGATGTTCAGGGCTTGTGACTTGTCAAAGTATATTAACTTAAGTAGGGTCCCATAAATTCCAGCGCTGCAAGATGCCAATGATAAGGCAATATTGTTGGTGCCGCAGGATAAGAAGGAATAGCTGAATTTGAGGATGCGTCACTGTGGGACAATCAGATCTTGAAAGGTTGTGAAAAAAGCAGGGATTTTGAAGATGGTGGGCAGAAGAGAGAACTATGGTGGGTGAACAGATCTATGGTAAAATCGAGTTGTATTAACCCCAAATAAAATTCCATGCTACTCGCATCATCAGCAATTAATTCAAGTATTCTCAATATTGCCATCCATCGCATAAGCCAGTTGACAACATTGATAAGTGCCTCACTGCAATTTAATTGAGACTCTAATTAAGCAGAAATGAGGCAGAAACATGGTTTAGAGCACATTGTCATATTTTTTCACACAGTTATAAGCGGCACTAAAAAGTCAGATAATTATTTACAATGTATTATGTACATGCTGATGAGATGTTCTGAGAATTAATCATTTAACACTGATCAAAACAAATGCAATTATTGAAACACAGACGTTTGTGCCTTGCTCTTTTCATCT
Source organism: Triturus cristatus (assembly GCF_964204655.1). Taxonomy (NCBI): domain Eukaryota; kingdom Metazoa; phylum Chordata; class Amphibia; order Caudata; family Salamandridae; genus Triturus; species Triturus cristatus. The sequence goes on along the minus strand of NC_140586.1, from coordinate 357,575,623 downwards.
GGAGTAAATCTCTAAATAGGCAAGTTCAACCCATGTCAATAAGGAATGTAAATATTATTGTCACACCAAAGTTGTGTATTGATTACAAGAACTCCCTGACAAATGCAGACAGAGCTCTCGAGAGCAAGAGACAGATTTTGAACTCCCTGTGTAAAATATGTATAGCGCTTCATATCTCCTATGTATGTAACTAAAGCACACTTTCGGACAGATAGCACACTACACTGTGGGGGAGTGCATTTTTGGCAGAGTTGTATTTGTTGTGATCCTACGTGGTACTTATTTAGGTGCAACCCTGACTGACCAGGGTGGTGATTTTATCTTGTTTTGGGGCACAGCATCGAGCAGTGTTGTCGAGAAGGAGCTGTGAGAGATAGGCATGCAAATTATAATGATAAGTTATAACTAAAACATACTGGCAGCTACATTAGCCAGAGGGACAGTGGGATGGTGTGTGCTTGGACACCAAGAAGGGATTAACAGAGAAGGTCCAGTAATCCAATTAGCAGCATGCACACAGTAGCGATGCTGTAAATTGGGCACGAATAAGAGCTATTGATATGAGCAGTAGCCAGTCACCTTTTTAAAAGGTGGGGCTACTGCCCACTGTTGTACGAATACAACTCATGAATAAGGAAAGAAGTAGAAGAGTAAAAAATATTGGCAACCTGAGCAGAATCTACACAATAATTGAAAGGCACAGATTCCACCTACTCCTCGTATGCCGAAGGAAACCAAAACTTTGGGCAGTGAATCGTGTCCTCAGCACTTCACGGCTTCCAAAGGCAGACAAGCCCAGTTAGGCAAGCCATATTTGGATGGTGGCTTAGAGCCTAGCCTAATAGGCATTCTGCAAATGCAAGTGTGAAAGACCAAGCGCATGATAGGTCGCTGGCAAGACAGAGCAAGAACAAAACAGCCTGCCCCATTTTAGCCATCTATCATTAACCCCTCCATACGGGCCCAATACTTTTCTTAAATCCCAGAGGCCCTTGCTCTTTTTGGTTACATGAGGTGACATCCATTTTCACTATTAACAGTGAATTGCCTTTTGAGGTACAAAACAGACATTGTGATGAAAGGTCTCTTTCCATGCTGCCATTGTTTTAGCGGTTAGGACAGCAGCATGGCATGGATTTGGTAGTATGCTTTTTGTTCAATCAGCTCCGCTCTTTTCTGATATGTGAGTATTACCAAAAAAAAGCTTTTAGATCTGTTTCCACAAGGTACTGTTCATTATGATTTGCTCTGCCTTGCCACTCCCCACTCTCCCCTGCCATTAGCTCAGCCCTTATTCTAGCAAGAGGCCTTTGATTCGAAGGCCGATAGGTGTCATTTCCTTTTCTAGACGTCTGCTAACTCAACCTCTCTGTATGCCGCCTCAAGACAGCAAAGTGTGTTGATTGAGTCTGCTGGATACTATAACTCATGCCTGCCCTGTTCATCCAGCACTCAGGCCTTTGACCCTGTACGCACATTTTCCAGAAAAATCCAACTACACCCTACTCCATCGCAATGTCTAGGGCTAGCCTACCTGATTCCTGGGTACTCAGTCTTATCCTGATGACTCTTAGCATTACAAAGACATTACAATCTGATTTCATCAGAAAAAGAATCATACATTTATGATCCATTCGTTATATTCTTCTTGATACTGAGAAATTCCCCATTCCCTTCACAAGTACCATATACTATATCCAGTACCTTCATAGTGAAACTCCATCCAGCACTAGCTGCCTGATACTCAGTAATCCATCCTGCACTCTCAGTGATACTCCGAAGCACCTTTTGTGACTTTGTGGTGCTGTGGAATACCAAACTATCCTCGCCCTGATACTCAAAACACCCTTGAGCACGCTGATACTACACAGTCCCTCAGAACCCACTCTCGGTTTCATAGAAATCCACTAACCCATCCAGGACCACGTTACTGATTCCATGAGTACCTTCATGACACCTTCCCTTATACTACCAAAACATCATCTGCTCTCTGGATGGTATTATGCAAATCGCCCTCTGTCTGTATGCTAGGTTATACCTGCAGAATCCTGTAGCTAGTCCTGTGCAATTCTTCCAGTACGCTCTCGCTGTAACCAAACTCTCCCCAATTTGCCCTCTACATCACATTGTTGCTGAGACTCAGAAATGTATTCTTTTTATGTATTAAAAAAGATATGAACGCAGCACCTAGCCTAAATATGATGGGCGTGTACCACAGATCAAAAGATAAACACAAATGCTAAACAAAGTGAGTCCTAAAATCCCACAGGCCACAAAGCGATAGAGAGATCTACGATGGAAAGAAAGCACGTATCAAATTAAACAGAGTGATGCAAAAAGAGAGTGGACAGGGAGCAGGATAAAGGGTTAAGGTTCGAAATGGGTGTGATAAATGTGTTTGAAGATCAAGGATTTCCAAAATGTGCACAAAAAAAGTAAAAAAGCAGGACCGATTCTAATGGCAGGGGAAAGCAAGTTCCAAATCAGTTAAGAGCCGGCAAACGGTGCATGAGAAGAAAGCTTTGTTTGAAGAGGAAGAGCATCTTTGCTTCTATTCAAGGTGGAGGCTCCAGTAGACAGCATTTTGTGGTCGCTTAGGAAGGTTAACTAAAGAAACCTGCTTTCTAGGTCATGCAGACGAGTTTGAACGCTGTGCAGAGCTAGAGGATTTGAAGTATGTTGACTCGCAGCTTACATTTTATTTTTTATCTTTAAGAGTCAAACTTGCAAAGTTTTTTTTTTTTTTTTAAGAGGGGCCTTTCCTAGTACCTCAAAGGGTCACTCGGAGGAGTAGAAACACCGCTGATGTTTGGTAAAAATCCCTTGCCCACTGCTGCAAGCCTGCACTTGCGGGTAGACAAAGTCATGCCTTTAACACACAACCCTGCATGACGTGGTATCACCCCTACACTTTGCTGTCCTGCCGCAACAGATCAAGCTGCCCGCGACTGCGGCCCACCCCAAGCCAACTTGTCACCAACACTTTTGGCTTCCCCGTCCCTGCACCTCTTACCTGCACAGATGGTTGTAGCAGATGTTATCTGCTTTTCCCATGCACCTCTCATGCCCGCGAGATATTGTGACAGAAAATCAGGTACACTAGAGACCCTGTAGCATTAACTACTCCATGGGCTAGGTCGGCTATACCCTGGAAACTTTGATGGCATAGCAGAGGAAAAATGTAACTTCATGGGTATAGTTTCTCCACCCCTAATTTTCGAAGTGAGCAGGAACCAGTGTAATGTGCTCAAACTTTTCAGGTCTCAGAAACAAAAAGGTCACAGGTAGGAGCACAGTTTTACGAGGTGAAAACTAGGCTGCAGAAAGAAAAGAGAATAGCACTGCCTCGTCCAGCCTGATAAGAACAAGGGCTCAAGTAGTGGTACATGAGCCAGACGGGGAAGAAGATTAGGCTGGTATGAACAGAATAACCAGATTTAAATTACTGATTTAGCTTGGAGAACTCGGTGAAGAATCATTAAAATCCAGAGATTTTACCGAAAAAAGAGAACATTCGAAGTAGCGACAGACGAAAGCCAGAGTCACACAAAGAAAGGTGAAAGAAGAAACACTGTTTTCGAGAGGATGAGCTTGAGAAACAATATGTAGTCCTACATGGCATCCTTACAAGCATAAACATCAACAAGAAATGACACATAGCGACAGAGCTGATGTACAGAGGTACCTTTTCTGTGCAGTTCTGTAATGACATTACCATGCATGAGTGGTAAGACTGCGAATCATGGCAAAATTATAAATGTATTCGCATGGGCGGATGTCTATGTGAAAACTGTACCCAAGTTATGCCTATGCTTACAAATGTCTCGGGAGATACAAGCTCACTGTAATTTCCGTACGCGCCTTGAGACCCTTACGGGTAAGTATCCGCACTATATAAATTCCTGATTGATTGATTTCTAAAGTAACACAGGGAACAAAGTCCACACAGTACTGTCTGCCACAGCACAAGTCCAGTTTCACAGTTCCTGTGAAAACCTGGCTCCGCTAGCAAAAGTTAAGCATAAAAAGGAAGTTGGAGAAAACAAATATTAAGCGATATATATATCCCCCATTGATCAGGATTAATGCAAAATGTTGCTTGTTTTTTTTTACAAATCTCACCTTATCCTAGAATTGGGGTCTGGCAAAGCCATAGAGCACGCGAATGGCTAAGAAACTCTGATATCTTTTTGAACACACTGGGTGCGTCCAGAGAGAAGAACAGGGAAAAAAAACAATCCATACAAGTACAACCCCCAGTGGCTCTATTAATTCACCACAATCATTCGAGTAATCTATGACAGATATTCAATTGTGTCTATTATTCTATAACTGGATCCCTGAATGTTCTCCTAAAGCCTCTATCTGATATCCAGAAACTCTTCAGTGTTTTTTCACAGATATCCAGCATTCTCTGCAGTGCTTCCTCCAATTTACCAGAACACATAGTGATAATAGATCTGCATCTGTTCATTCTTGTGTGACATGCAAAGCATCCTAGACCTGTGTCCGTAGCTGTATACATACTTACTACTGGATTGGCATTGTTGATTTAATTTGGGTTCCTCTTGGAACATCCTCCGTCATCCTATCACACACATCCTTCCTCTCCCAAGCTCACGTCTAACTCCTAGAAGTGCTTTCTGCATTTGAAACTTCCCATGGACCAATCCAGTCAATCTCAATTTCTTATAAATAGGTTAGGCTCTTGAAGCACAAGTGGCAATATCTTCAACAAAATCCACTACATGGCATCCCTTGAAGGACTGAAGTATGGTGGCTAGGAGTCTGTCTGCAATGTGGCTGCAATCAGGCTGGGATTTCCATCTGAACAGGTGTTCACACTACAATGAAGGACACCCTCGGACTTGGAGGCTGAGGATCAGTCAATCACTGTATTTGAACTCTAGTCAGAGTTTCTGAATTCCTAGTAATGATGCTCCATTGACTGCTGACTGTCTCAAATGCCTGATGCTTGGTGTCAGTAAGATCCTGATGTGCAGGTGTATATGGCAGAGAAGGTACATTGAGCTGACCTGGCCTGCACAGTAATGTAAGCTGAAAAAGCTTAGCTCTTTTCGCCTGTTCTTGGCGCCTGTGAAGCCTAAAGCTCGAAAGATGGGAACCTCTAAAGCACTAACCATGCGCATATGTGTTGGCTATCTGCTGGATCATTTTGTACTGCAAGCTGTCATTGGATCTATTGCTACATGACCAATAAGAAGCCAACACATATAACGGTGGAATTTGAAAAATATATCCAGGCTTTAATCATAAAACTTACGAATTCATCATAGTATTTTGGGTTCAATCACATTGCACGGCGCCCCTGCGGCGCGGCGATCAGGGCGCGCTTCGGTAGGGCATACCCAGCGGCTGATCCCGGCCACGCACCTGCAGCCCTACTTAGGATAGGGTCGGATGGCCTGAGCGCCCACGAGACTGTGAGATCGGAAGGGCTGCGATTGGGCGCTCTTGCTATGCAAGTCTCTGTGTTAATGGCGATACCACCTGTGCATGTGTATATTATTACCTATAAATGCCAATAAAAACGTTTTTCAAAAAAAAAAAAAAAACGTACGAATTCATCATAGTATTTTGTCTTCTTTTTTATTTGTTGCTAAAGTAGCGAGGAAAAGCCATCTGGAAAGCTCCTCTGTTGCATCAATTAGAGTCATAGTGTGCTTTCTCTGTTGCTGTTCTTTTAAGGAGAAACCATATTGTGGATTCCATATTTCATAGCATAGGGGCCGAAGATGCTGCCATTTTAAACTACGGTATAAAGCTGAAGACTTTTCTGGGAGAAATGTATATCTTGAATAATGAGACATTTTTGCTCTTTAACTACCTAGTGTTGTATTTTCTAATATCTTCATCTTTTTGAAACTATATTAACGTTTATTGTTTGTTTTCTTCTTTATTGCACTTTTCTGAAACAACGCTGTGTGCTGGCCCAGATACCAGAATAATATAAATAGCTTGCTTACTTTAATCAGTTAGAGCCTTCTGTAGGGTTAGGCAGTTGGTCCATTGGTCTGTCAGGGCAGTGAAGGGATTTACTCTGCTGTCCTTGCAGAAGAGCGACTTCTATATTTTGGAACATCCTTGAAGCAGGTGGAGATCTTTACAACAGATATCCATGATAAACTGGGAATTGTCTCCAAGAGTGTGGATACAATTTCTTTTAGCTTTCCTGTTTGGTACTGCCTGGCTTTCCTTGGTGGTCCCGAAAAGGAAATGTATTGCAGAAGGTCCACCCTAAATAGGGCGGATGGTCTGAGGCGCTTTGACTAATGGTCCAATCTCAGTTGAGCCATCGGTGAATGGTTTCTGCTGGCAGAGGCAGTGTAATTTTCACCTGAATAAACATTGTTGCTCACCTGACTCTAAATACAGCAGGTGGACTGCGTGTTTGGGTGACAGGGTACTCTGCCACATTTGTGGCAGAGTACCCTGTTCACCAAACTCTAAATAAACCCTAATACTCTAGGCTTAGCTGAATTCCCACTGGGCTCAGAATGACAGTCAAGTAGATTAAGTGAGAGCAAGGAGATCATGCAGACCCCAGTGCCCTCTCACTATGCAAACCCTCCAGTTCTCCATCTTCAGTTTGCCCAGTGCCCTCTTAGTGATGCTCACCCAACATCTCGCTACCTTCTCACTGAAGCAGACAGTTGTCCTTTGCTGCTTTCTTGCTGATGATGAACAATTCCCTGCAGCACTCCTTCACCATTAGTTAGAAGTCTCATGAGCCTACCAGACTGGTGCTCTTCAGACACTTAAGGCCACTTCATTTGCACTCAACAGTTCCCCAATTGCCTCTCAATGCTATTCTGCTCTCTCCTTCAGCACTGAAATCCCCATGGCTTTTCTCATTGATCTCTTTTTTCACTCTTCACTGACAAGATACAGTGCCCTCAAGCTCACCCTCAATGACTCCAGGTATCCCCATTAACCCTCGTGCTTAATTTAATCCAGTGGTTGCAGGCAGCGGGCACTGCCACTCATGTCTGACGACTTTTCATCGCCAGGCCTTGACCCAGAAGAGTGAGAAAGGCAAAAAAAAGAGAACTGGGGAGGAAGAGAAAGATATGAAAATGGTCAAAGTTAGAAAACGGATGAAAAAAACCTGCAAGAGCGAGAAAAATAGGCACAGAGTTTAGGGTGGTAGAAGAAATAGGAATGATGAGGAATCAAGACTAAGCAGCTTTGATGTTCAGCAAACCTGACTTTTAATAGCTCTGGAAGTGGGCTCCTAAAAAAAAGTGTGCCCCTTCTCTGATATTTTTTATATGAGTTAAGCATGGATTATTTAACCCTGTTCCCCTGTAAATACTCCACCCTATTCAAGCTCTCTGCCACAGTGGCTGAGGGTGATCAGAGACTCAAAAGCTGTGCTCCTTGAGTATGTGTGTGGAATCTTTTGGGAGGGTGGTATATGCAGGCCATGTGAACCTACATTGATGCTGATTTTATTTTTATTTTCTCTTCATTGCTCCCTCTTCACCTTCCACCCACACTGTCTTGTTCTGCTGTATATGCACTCTCTGCTTCCCTTCCTTCTGTATATCTCTCCACTCTATCACTCTCTCTGTACTTCTTTCTACACTTACTTCTCTTTTGGTACCTGCTATCCATTTCCTCTGTGGGTACATCTCTCTACAATCTAATAATCTGTCGTAACCCCCACCACACTTGTTATTCTCGCGGTACATACTTCTACGCAACTCTCTCTCTACATAACCTCTACCTTTGCTTCTTTCTCGGTACCTCCTTTCCCCCCTTGCTTCCTTCACTCCCTCCTTTGGATCCCGTCTGTACAGAGATCCCTCAGTGCGCTGGCTGCAGTCAACATATCTTGGACAAGTTTATCTTGAAGGTCTTGGACAGGCACTGGCACGGATCCTGCCTGAAGTGTGCGGACTGCCAGGTACAGCTGGCAGACAGGTGCTTCTCCAGAGCAGGCAACGTCTACTGCAAGGAAGACTTCTTCAAGTAAGTACTCCTTCCTCTGCTCCAGCTATTTACCACAAAAGAAATAAAGGCTTGTAGGCTTCATGGCATTACTTCAAATACCATTACTTCTCCATGTCATTACCCTGATTCTCTCTTCCTAACACGGCAAATACCATAACTTGTGCCCATTCACTTCAACCTACCAACACTTTAACTCCTCATCCCTAATCTATCTCTAATGTTACCTTATCCTGAATGTAATTAAATATTATTTTATTTGAATAGTAATGCTAACACTAAACATACTATTACATCGAGTAAAATACAAAGAATACATAAACAACTAAACTTAGTTTAGGCAGAACACTCAATTACATTATATTTTAATCCATTGAATGAATAATGACCACAAAACTAAATTAAAGTACACTATATTATATTATAATAACTTAATATTAGTAAGCATAGCCCTCATTTATACAAAATTAAATATTACATCCATACCAATGCGAATCATACCCCCAATTAAAAATAAATAGTAAATTAAGTCAATACCAGCTCTAAGCCTAATTTATACTAAACAAGTAACATTAGTCTAATCCTAATGCTAACACGAACTTCAACATCGATTACATTATTTTACATTATTCTAACTATAGATTGCTTAATTAAATTACATTAAGTTAAATTAATACTGTCTCAGTAAAGTCAAGTTAAACTGTAGAAGAGGCAATCGGCGAACAATGATGGTCTGATAAAGTCCTGAAGGAGAATTAATTGAGGACACTGGTCAAAATGTGAGTAGAGCAACGATCTGCAGCACAGTAAAAATAAAGGCTGTGTATTGAACTAGTCACGCTCATCCTTAAATTCATTCTCCATGCCTCATTCTCTTATCGGTCTAAACTGATTAGTGCATGATTTACAAACAGCCAAATCCATGTTTTCCAATGAGTTTAAAACTGAGATGACAAAGAAAATCATATCTGAAGAGTTCAGAAAAGATTAATCTAATCTCGAAAACTCCAGACAAAGACATTTGTTGTTTCTTACTTGTTCTGAATTGTCAGGAAATAGTGGAGGGCTGGGGAGCCAAGCAGAGGTCCCGGGGTGTTGTGAGGGACCATAAAAAATTCCAAAGGAAAGTTTAGTGGTGGGGTGGGGAGCAGGAGGATGTTCTGCTTTGTGAGTATACACGGCTTCAAGCATGCCATGACACGTCATATGGTCCTCTAATCCAATGCTCCAAGCAAAACCAATAATGCAGGATAAATGCTTAAGTCGTGTGAGCTTTTCTGCAGTCAGGCACTTAGGAGAGTATGACGGCTAAGAGTTAATGAAAAGTTTATGCCTGTTTTTGCAGAGGTGTACACTGGGCCTACATAGCTGTGTACAAAACGATGTATGCAAAACGGTACATAAAACAACAAAAGCACAGATCAGTATTCACCCAACGGATGCGGCGTTGCATCAAGACTCTGGATTTCCATCTGTGATCACACTAATCTTAAACAGGAATCCGCTCGCTTACGAAGGATATTTCAGGGCATATTTACTAACATTTGGACAGGCTCTAACATGGTGGAACGAGGTGCTACGCTCCACTCCACTTGCAGGCTTTATTAGTGTGTAATAAATAGATGCTACTTTTGTGATGCATTGAACCAAGTGAACCCCCAAGCAAATATTTAGCAAATAAACCCCTTCAGGTTTTATAAAACTTAAGTCCATATTTCCCCAGTACAACGGAAGCACATACTTGGGACTGGAAAAGGAGAGACACAGGGTGAACAGTGATTTCCCTAGCAGGAAGGCCGATGACTCTCAACCTGCTAACTCTCACTCTCTCAATTTATTATCACCCCGCTATGTCCTCACAGATCTAGCATTATATCATGCTGTGTGGTTTCATCTGCTAGGTCACCAGATGATGCAGTTGTCTACTCATGCTCATTTTGGATGAAAATCCTCAAGAATGTCCTTCCTTTTCTCTACTTTGATAAGATGTTTCAGTTGTCACTGTGCAGTTACCTTCGCTGGCTTATTACATAGTCCTTTATCCGGGTGCACTAGCATATTTTAAAAGGCTAGCTGCAAATACTTCAGAGGGCTGCTGCTTAAGGGTCTCTCAGGGTGAGCACAAGGAAATATATTTGTCCAAGAATGCTCTCCACCAACTCTATATTGCACCGTGCATTACATTTAAAAGGACGCATGAGCTACACAAAATAATAGTGCACCGGCCTTATTATGATGTGTTTTTACCAAGTCTAAGGGTATGACAAACTTTTCATGAATTGCATTTTGAAGACTTTTTCCTCCGCTCTCACCATTTCAGTGTCTATAATGCAGTGACATTTTTGTTGACTTGATTTTGCTGCTGATTCATCTGTAGACCGTTCAGTCCACCTACAGACAGCAGATTCCCAGTGCAAGCAGTGGAGGCAAGTGTACAACTGTGATGTTGTATACAAAAACCAGACCAGTGAATTTGCGCTCTGACAGAGCGGTCAACATCATATTAAAAAGTACTTCGGAGTGCACCAAAAAGCCAGACCGATTTGCTAAAAATAAGAGATGTGTGGTGTAATCAAATAGAGCAATGTTTTGAAATCAGCGGGTGAAAAGTGCTGATAAGAATCGGAGTAATGTGATAAATCGTATCACAGCTAAGCACTGAAACCATGCCAGTGAAAGGGAAGTCTGGAAACCACAACATTCTGAAATTAACAAGTTGAATGATAAACCGTTACTGTTCTGGTAGAGGCTATGGACAGTGGAAGAACTTGAAACCTATCGAGAGGCTTTGTCCGCTCTTTTGAAATTCCCTAGGGCTACATCAATCAGGTGGTTTGCTTCCTTAAGGGAACTACTGGGGAGGTTGGTCGATGGTCCAACCCAGAAAGTATGGTCTGAATTCCGAGGGCAAAGTTGAAAGAAATGTAAAGGGAACTGATACTTGCAAAGGACCTGGTAAAAACCTGTGACAAGTCTGACTAATGTCTTTTTGAATGTTTAACCTGTTCCGAGTTTAGCATTTATGAAATAGTTCCCCCATTGGCACGCAAACCTTTCTAACAGTTCCGTTATAAGACTTTGCCCACCAGACTGTTCTGTTCCAAGTGGTGCCGTAGTGCTTTTACTGACTATCTGTGCCCTGGGTGTAAAGCCTGCCAGGATTCCATTGTTCATTTACTTTTCTTCTGCCCACACTATTCATCTCTGAAGAAAAAATGGACACTCCTGCTGTGTAGACTTGCAGATCTGGGTTATTATCTCGAGGCGATGAGAATCTTGTGTACCGATACTCAAAGAGTAAGAAAACAAGTTACTTACCTGTAACTTTGGTTCCCCAGTATTGGTAACTTTCATAGATTCTCATGCTTTGTATCATTCCCCGTCGTCGGAATGGGAGCCTCAGTAAATAAAAAATATATCATAACCATAGAAACAAAAGAGAAAATAGGCTTAGGCCTCATCTCATTTTGTAGTATATCACCCTCTTTGTGTAAAAGAGCCCAAACTTTTGCCAGGACCAATCAGCACAGCCTCACCCCTTGAAACCTTCCTGAGAGAGCTCAGAGCCTCAGATTTTCGTAGCCGTTGTGCAAACAGCCACTACCTCCGTGAACCGGCAGAGCTTTCCCAGGGGAGGTGGGTGGGCGCATGAGAATCTATGAAAGTTACCAATACTGGGGAACCAAAGTTACAGGTAAGTAACTTGTTTTCTTACCCCAGTATTGGAACTTTCATAGATTCTCATGCTTTGTATCACAATAGTTAGCAGTAAATCACAAAAGCACATTTTGGTAGACACTTGGCCTCACATAACCATCTCAGTTTACAGTAAAAACTAGTACATGGTAATCAAGAAAAACAATTATTACTGAACCAAATGTGCTTACCAGGATGGAGGGATTGTAGGGAAAGCTCACCTATCAATGAAAAAGATTCCTGAGGACTGCTTGACCAACAGCAGCGTCATCTCGTCCCACCGACTCCAGGCAGTAGTGTTTCGTGAAGGTGTGTACACTGCTCCACGTTGCTGCCCTGCAAATGTCTTTGATAGCAACTCCAGCAAAAAGAGCCACTGAAGATGCCATCGCTCGTGTAGAATGAGCACGGGCCCTTATGTCCAAAGGTTTGCCCGCAGCCTGATGACAGAATTGAATTGCACTGGAGATCCAGCGGGAAATGCCACTCTTAGCGAGAGGCAACCCCTTCCGTGGTGCACTGTAGGAAATAAATAACTGTGTAGACTTCCTGAAAGAGCGTGTGCGCTCGAGATAGAATTTCAGACCTCTCTGGACATCCAAAGAATGCAATGTTCGTTCCGCCTGGGTCGAAGGACGTGGAAAAAAGGAATTCAAAATCAAGGGTTCATTCAGATGAAAATCCGAAGGCACCTTCGGAATGAATTTTGGGTTGGTGCTCAATATTAGCACATCCTTTTTGAACTGCAGAAATGGCTCCACTATGGACAGAGCCTGGAGTTCACTAACCCTCCTAGCTGATGTCAACGCTAAGAGGAGGGCTAGCTTCCAAGAGAGAAACTTCAAGTCCGCCCTGTGAATCGGCTCAAAGGGAGCTTTCATGAGCTGAGCCAGCACTAGGTTGAGCTGCCAGATCGGTGGAGGTGCTCGGACCGGAGGATACATCCGAAACAACCCTTTAAGGAACTGTTTTACAATCCTCGCGGACCATAGTGATGGCCCCGATGTCTTTCGTCGAAAACGGGATATGGCAGCCAGATGTACCTTGACAGAAGAGTGCGCCAAACCTGATTTAGCCAGCGACAGGATGTAAGGCAAAACCTGATGTGGCAGGGATTTATAAGGATGGAGTTTATTCCTCTGCTACCACAGACAAAACCTCTTCCATTTTGCCCTGTATGTCTTATTAGTGCTTGGCGCCCGCGCCTGAGACAAAACATCCCTGCACTCCCTGGAGAGATTCAGATGATGGAATTCTCTGTATTCAGGAGCCACGCTGTCAAGTGTAGCGACTTCGGATCCGGATGGAGCACCTGTCCCTGATGCCGCGACAACAGAGATGGAATCAGCGGCAAGCAAATTAGGCGATCCTGGGAGAGAAGCAGGAGTTCCGTGAACCAGAACTGCCGGGCCCATGCTGGAGCAATGAGAATCATCTTGCACGGCTCCGCCCTGACCTTCCTTAGAACTCGAGGAGTGAGAGGAATGGGAGGAAAAGCGTAGCAAAATGCGCCGAACCAAGCAATCGAAAGGGCATTCCCCAGAGATCCTCGATGGGGAAACTTGCTTGCGTAAAACCGACATTTGGCGTACTCCGGGGACGCAAAGAGGTCTATGGTCGGAGTACCCCATATCTCAAACACTCCCTCCAGCGTGGCTTGGTCTAATTCCCACTCGTGAGTCACTTCCGTCTGACGACTCAGAGCATCCGCCGTGATTTGGAGGCAACCTGCTAGGTGCTCAGCTTGAAGGGTGATCTTGTGAGAAATCGCAAAATCCCAGATCGTCTGAGCTTCCTTGGACAGAGTTCGCGATCTTGTTCCCCTTGCTTGTTGATATAGTGCATGGCCGTCGTGTTGTCCGTCCGGACCAGCACTGCACGATTCTGAAGTCTGGGAAGGAAAGCCAGCAAGGCTAAGCGAATAGCCATCAGCTCCAAGAGGTTGATGTGGTTTAGGCTCTGCGCTGGACTCCAGTGACCGCTGATTTGAAGCTCCTGGAGTACCACTCCCCAGCCTTCTAAGGAGGCATCTGTGGTCACCACCATAGGAGAAGGAGGAGTCCGGAATGTTAATCCTACTGCGATGTTCTCCTTTACCAGCCACCACTCGCAGGCCTTGCGCATACCTGGTGTTATCCACACCTTGTCTTTGAACGACCCTTCTGCCTGGTGCCATTGTTTGTCTAACTCCTCCTGCAGAGGACGCATATGAAGCCTGCAATGCGGTATTAAAGGTATGCAGGATGATATCGATCCGAGTAAGGACTTGTACTGGCGAACCGACACATTTTTCCTCTGCAGCACTTGACGAGCCGAGGCGATCAGCTTGCGTTGACGCTCCTCCGACGGCCTAGCGGTGCATAGTGTCGTGTCCAGAATAGCTCCAAGGAACCTTTGCGACCTGGAGGGTATCAGCACCGACTTGGACCTGTTGAGCTGAAGACCCAAGTGGGCGAACAATTGAATGCAAGTTGAAACGGCTTGAGAAGTTGCCGTGAGCGATGGAGCCTTGACGAGCCAGTCGTCCAAGTATGGGAACACTTCTAGGGATTGCTTTCTGAGAAAAGCAGCGACTGGTGCCAGCATCTTCGTGAATATCCGAGGTGCAGATCGAAGGCCAAAACGGAAGCACCTTGAACTGGAAATGGCTCTTGCCTACTGTGAAGCGTAGATATTGCCTGTGAGCTGGGTGGATTGGAACGTGGAAGTACGCATCCTCTAAATCCAGGGACGCCAAAAAATCGCCCGGATTCAGTAGACGGAGAATATCCTGGAGAGTGACCATCCTGAATGAGAGCTTGATGAGATAGGTGTTGAGCTCCCTTAGGTCTAGAATAGGACGCCACGTATCTTCCGTCTTCCGAACCAGGAAGAACCTGGAATAGAAACCCTTGCCCCTCTGCGAAAGAGGTACCGGTTCTATCGCCCCCTTGATGAATAGTTGGTGGGCTTCGAGATGTAACAGTCGGAGATGTTTTGAGGGACGGGCGTCCGGAGCTCTCGTTGGAGGAAGATCTAGGAATTCCAACGTATGGCCACTCTGAACAATATTCAAAACCCACCGGTCCGATGTTATAAGGACCCAGCTGTCCAGACAATAGGAGATCCTGCCCCCAACCGGTGTCCTTGGTAGGGGAGGAACAGTAGTCAGAGCCAGGAGGCCGCTATTGCCTCTTGGCATTGTCTCGTCCCTGACGATTCTGACGTCCTCTCTGGGACTGACGAGAGAAAGACGCCGATTGACCTTGGCGTTGGTTTGAGTACTGATTCTTATATGATTGTCCTGACTGCGTTGAATACTGACGCTGGTTGCCTCTATAAGAAGAGAACCCTCGTCCACGAGCTCCTTTGAATGGAACCTTGCGATAATTTAAGGATCCTAAGGACTTTCCTGTGTCCGTGTCCTTCTTTATGCTTTGCAGGGCCTCATCGACATGCTTGCCAAAAAGCATTTCCCCGTCAAATGGAAGGTCCAGGATCTTATATTGGACCTCCTGACGGAACCAGGTTGCTTTTAACCAGCCTTGACGTCGCAAGACCGCTGACCCTGCCAACGCCCTAAAAGCGGTAGAGGCTATGTCCATAGCACAGTCAATGACTTCAGAGGAACATCTCTCTCCTTCCATGAGAACCTGCTTGGCCTCCTCCTGACTAGAATCTGGTAATAGATCCATAAATGGCTCCATGTCGCACCACATTTGGCGGTCATATCTGCCTAGAATGGCTAATGAATTTGCCGCCCGAACCAACAAACTGGCCATGGTGGAAAATCTCTTCCTTACGATGTCCAGCCGCCTGCCATCCTTATCCGGAGGCGTAGTCAAAGGTGTTGACGGATTCTTGGACTTGCTTTGTGCGGCCTGAGATATCACAGAGTCAGGCTTTGGTTGTCCTAGAAGACATGCAGGACTGCCCTCAGGGGCCTTGTATTTCTTCTCCAGCCGGGGAAGAACCGGGATGACAGTAGCTGGGTTCTGCATAACCTTGATTCCCTCATCCCACACATGCTCAATGATGGGAATTGGCCTGACAGACTTTTTATACTGTGCCTTAAAGTCATATAGAAAACAGTCCGACTGTTCCACTGTGAGAGGAAGACCAAACCTTTTGGATGCACGCTCCATAAGATTATGGAACCCCCCAATATCTGCCGGAGGCGACACGTTCGTCTCCCGCCCTGCAGCATCCGGATCTTGCATTCCAGTGTCATCGGGATCCACAGCCGGATCCCCTGGATCAGTAAGTGGGACCACGTGCCCCTCATCGTCGTCATCCGTATCCACATCCTGTGTATCCTCATTTGTAGGTTCCGGATACGAAGTCTGGGGAACCACTACTGGTACCACCACTGGTGAGGTACGCGGTATGTCTTTAGGAAGAGGTGGCAAGTCCATTGCCGGCCCACGCGGAACCACTGATGTAGATGGGTGCACTGGTGGAACGTCGGGGTGTGATGGAAAACGAGCTCTGTAGTCCTGCAACATCATCTGCAAGTCCGTAACCAGAGCAACTGGTAAAGCTATCATGTCCTGTCTCAAAGTGCGAGGATGTACTTCCTGTTGAACATATTGTTGTTCCTCCTGTTCATCCTGAGCATAATACTCCTCAGTATCAGTCTCTTGCTGCTTTACATGCAGATCTGAAGGACTGTAGGCATCCCCATACTGCTCAACCTCATCCTCGTCCTCCAACTCATCTAGTAGCATAGATGGTGGTAAAGGCGTAACCCGCCTAGGTGAAGTCATGTCCGGTGTAATTTTCAACCTCTGTATTGAAAATCCTGAATTTTTACCCGTCGACGGTCCCGTCGACGGAGTCGTCGTCGAAGGGATCCCAAGCGTCGACGAAATCGACGACGGCACGGTAGTCTTCGTCGACGGAGAGTGAATCGTCGTCGACAACGAGGTCGTCGACGATGCTTGAATCGTCGTCGATGGTAGGATCGTCGACGGAGCCTTTTTCTTCGTCGACGGAGCTTTCTTCATCGTCGACGGAACAACCGTCGATGGTCTCGTCGACGAACTCGTCGTCATCAGCATCGACGACGACGTCGCCGTCTTTGTCATCGTCGTCGTGGTCTTCGTCGTCGACACCGCCGTCGACAGGAGCTTCATGGAAACCGTCGTCGAAGACGAGAATGAAGCTACCGTCGACGATGAAGCAGACATCGTCGACGGTCCCGTCGACGAAACCAAGGAAACAGCCTTTACTGTGGAAATCGTCGTCGACGTACCTGCTTTAGTCAGCGTCGACGGACGCTGTTTCTTCGCCGGAGTCATCTGTGGAGTTCCTGCAGAGTGTTTCTTAGCAGGCTTTTCCTTTTGGGACGGAGGAGAAGATATAGAAACCTCCTTTTTGTCCCTAGAGGCTGTGTCCACACCAGCAGCTTGTCCCTGCCTCTCCTTTTCACTTCCGTGAGGAGATTTCATGGGACCAGCCTCCTCAGACCTTTCAGAGATCCCGTGAGGGGCTTTGACAGGGGGTTCCGCAGAGATGAAGGGAGATGACCTACCCCTCTTCTTTGATCTCCTGGAGGAGGTGCCAGAAATCGAATCCTCCTCATCTGAAGAGAGAACCTCCTGCCTGGTCTTCAGCTTTTGCAGCCATGTCAGCAACCGACCTTCTCTGTCCCGCAAAGTCTTGGTAGATAAGGTCCGACAAATCTTGCAGTCTGTGGCCTTGTGTTCCGGGTATAAGCAGTAAATACAACTCTCATGCTTATCCTCAATGAAAAGTCTCTTCTTTCCACAAGAAGCACAGGGTCTGAATAAGGCTTTCTTTTCCTTTTCTGACATAATGTCACTATAGAAGTTAAAATGTAGATTTCTGAAAGAAAAATCTGAGAAAACTGAGCAGAGCTCAGTGGAGACTCCCTAGCACAACGTGCGGTAGAAAAATCTGAGGCTCTGAGCTCTCTCAGGAAGGTTCCAAGGGGTGAGGCTGTGCTGATTGGTCCTGGCAAAAGTTTGGGCTCTTTTACACAAAGAGGGTGATATACTACAAAATGAGATGAGGCCTAAGCCTATTTTCTCTTTTGTTTCTATGGTTATGATATATTTTTTATTTACCGAGGCTCCCATTCCGACGACGGCAAAGCATGAGAATCTATGAAAGTTCCAATACTGGGGTAATAGTTTTTCACCTCTCAAGATTTTGGGTATGCGCTGTGGTTCAGGCGTGGGAAATCATTTGCATGAAGCACTTTAATCTCTTCAGAATCGTTGTACCCTGTATTTTGCACAACTATTTCATGGAACTGTTTTTTTAACTTATTTATCTGATGTTTTTACACTTCTGTTTTTTATACTTGTGCTGTGTACTTTTTTGGATCTGTGTGATCGAAATAAAGTTATGATGATGAAATGAACCAGAGGAAAGTGCGTAAGTGAAACGCGTTGACAAGAGTAAAATCCTGAAACACAGAAAAGATCAAAAAGCATTTGGGGGAAGTGTTGAGACCATGTAAAGGAAAGTGTTTAAATGAGTCACAGCAAAATGATAAGCTGGGCAAGAGCAAAGTACTTAACTGAAGCAGAGCCTATTCCAGGGCAGTTACATAGTAGGTTACAAATAATAGAAATATGAACGATGTTATTAATTCCACTCAGTGGCACTCAAGGTTTAGAGAGGTCTGCCGTTTTCTTTCTTCCTCATAGTGAAAAGAAGGGCTGGAACCACTTAGGGCAGTTTTAGGTCTCGCCTGACCCAGCGCATGCGCTGGTCTGGCAAGACTTATTGAGAGGGCTCCAAAAAGTGCTACCAGGCCAGCCAAGAGCTACAGTGCATGTGTGCGGGCGCGCGTGCCGCGATTACTTTCACTTTCACGGCCGCACAGCCGCTTTGATGTTTGATCGCGATTGCGATCACTTTTGCGGCCGCTTGGCATAGCCAATAGGTCTCGCTTTTGGGACCTTATAAGTATTTAGTTATGCAACTGTTGCATGGCTAAACACTTATAAGGTCCCAAAGGCGAGACCTATTGGCTATGCCAATGCTTGTTGATTCTGCGAGGTGACCTAGGAGGATAGGCATGAATAAGTGTTATTTATTCCATGCAGTGATACAGTTGAATAGAAAAGATAATACTAAACCTGGGTAGTACCATTGGACCCTATCAGAAGACTTCTTAACAATAAAAACACATTTCACCCATCATTTGCTTTTAAGAAGTGTCGTCACTCAGTCTTCCCTACCACTCCGATCATATTGAGCAATATATCCACATTTAAAGGGTATTATCTTCATACACTGAAAAAACAAAAAGTGGCCATTAATACCAAGACAGCATAAAAGTACATATTTCATAGCTCAAACTGAAAATTGCTAATAAACTCTGTGAGATCAAATCCCAGGGGTGTTCGATATTCTCCTGTAGAACTGTTTGCATCATTCATTAGAAAAGGCAACCCTCAACCTTAACAAATTCTCGTCCGATGTTATGCAGATATGTGTAAATATGCTGCTTCCACTGGCAAACTACAGAATTGAACACAGGTGATGTGGAATTATTTAAGTTTCTTAATAACTTAATTTATTTATACGATTGCTCTTTCAGGTGCTGCCTTGTGACATAGACCTCTGTGTAGCGATGCTGTAGCTAATGAGGGAGCGCAGGATCGTGCCTGTGGTGGCTTGGTGGTCTCCTGAATTTTAATCCAGGACTAGTATACCTCTGAGGTCATTCTGCAGTCACACTTGTCCTGCCCTATTATAGAGGAGAGAGAGCGCAGTTCGAGGCATTTCGATGAAGGAGGGAATGCTTTATAGAAGATGCAAGTTTTCAGTTTCTTCTTGAAAGCGGACAGAGTTGGAAGCTATATTGCTAGATGGCTAAACATCCGTGAGTCCACAGAGTCTGGTCAATCAATCTAGGAAAGACAAGAGATTTTACTCGTGTAAAACATGTATCCGAACAGAAATCTGGAGGGAGATACACGGAGAAAGTCAGCATAAGTAGACAGTATAGGAACAGAATAAACAAGGGATGACAAAAAACTAGAGAATTAATGGTGAGCAGTAACTTGGTAGGAAGGAAAGTAGAGGCAGATGAAATTGTTAAAACAAGATGAGAAATGTGAAGTAGGGAAGAGACAGGGTGACCGTCAGAGGAAGAGGAGCCCTTAACCCTTTTCTCACCTATGGGTACCTGATCAGCTGCTTTTGTTTCTTGCAGGCGCTATGGCACAAAGTGCACAGCCTGCCAGCAAGGTATCCCCCCTACGCAGGTGGTGCGGAAGGCTCAGGACTTTGTCTATCACCTGCACTGTTTCGCCTGCGTCATCTGCAGCCGACAGCTGGCCACGGGCGACGAGTTCTACCTCATGGAGGACGGGCGGCTCGTGTGCAAGGAGGACTACGAGACGGCCAAGCAGAACGGTGAGTCAAATGACTGGTGATGGACATAGTACAGTGACGGAGAATAAAGGCCAGAGAATGCCGAAAAGGTAACGAGGAAAAAATAGTGGGTGTTTGCAAAATGTTAAACTCCTCCACCAAATATGGGCAGAAATAACGAACGTTGCACTCTGAAAAGTTAGCAGAGTTCCCCACTTCACCGAGCTTAGCTTGCAGGAATGGCATAGGAGGGCTGCTCCTTTGCTACCAGAGGAAATGAAAAGAGCAGGAAAGAGGAGCACAGACCTGCATTCTTGTAGTCTTAAAAGTAACAGCACAAAGAAAGCCCTATGGAGCTGGTGTAGACCTCACTGGAGCCTTAAGAGTGGGCCAAGACCAAGAATCACAGGCAGGATAGATTGAGTTACAGAACCAGGGTAAAACAAAGGATGGCGGTGGGTCAGACAGGATTGTGCAGAACCTGGAGTGGATCGATTAGGGATCAGTATGCTGTGTTTTGCAGGTGATAAGGGGTCTGGTTTTTGGAGGGTTAAGAATGTGAAGTGATACCACCAGGAACACTCAAGGATTATGGAGGTTTCTGAACCTAAACTAAGTAACTCTTGGATGAGGAAGAGTTGGTTGCCATTGAGCCAAGAGGAATAAGTTGACATTGGAATGATTTTCATAGCTCTGGTGTAAGAAAGCGTACCATCTGAAGGAGTCTTTCCACTGGGTACGCAGATATCCTAGCAAATAAGCTCTTAGGTAACCAAAGCTCCAGGGGAGGTTCCCTTTGGGCCTCCTTCTCATTTCCCTGGCATTTAGCCCATTAGAAAGTAGGAATTAAAAGGTTACTCGTGGAAATCAGGAAACTGCATACAATATCCACTGGTTATTTCTCTTTTCTTCTACATATATTTACTGGAGAGTTATATTACTGTAGATGCCAAAATCTTTGGGCGCAATGCACCCATCAGGCAATAAAAGGGAGGTCTATCTAAGAAGATTAAAAAAAGGGAGAGAGCTTCTAACCTGGCGGCATTGGAGGAGGTCTCTTATGGTTAATGGAGTCTCCAAGAATGGATGGAAGAGGGGATCTAACATGATTGTTTTCCCAATGCTGGAGTGAGGAGGAAGTCTTCTAGGCAAAGAGTTAACTGTCAAGGCCAGTGGCGTAACAATATCTCCCACAGTCTCCCTGGTGCGGGGGGCCCTATCTCCAGGTACCATCTCCGAGTACCATGCTAGGCAGGCCTGAGAGCTCCTGACTGGTTCCAGAGCATGGGGCCTTCTTCCATGCACTCTGTAGGGGGGGGGGGCAGACTCAAGCGTTGTTATGTCAATGGTCAAGGCTTGAGGGAAACAGGTCAGGTTGGTACAAAGGGATTTCTCAAGGCTGTAAGAAAGAGGAAGCCAGGTACAGACACAGGGTTACCACAGGAAGAAAAGAAAAGAGGGAGTCAACTACGGACCAAGGGATCTCCACAAGCCTGAGGGACGAGGGGGTCAGGCAAAGAGAGTTTGCCTAAGAATGGAGGGTCTGTGGATCGAATAGGAGATAGAAAGCGCCTAAATATGGTGGGAACAGAGGAAAGGAAGACTGAACACCTCTTTGCTTTCAGGGTGCAGACAAATATTCTTCTTACTGACATTCGAGTCTGACAAACTACCTTGTTTCAATTGTGTTCTACTACCCATCTTTGTTTCGGCCCACAAGAGTAAACACTATATGCTTTCCTTTTAAAAAAAAGATGATTCTGAGACAGGAGCAAAGAGACCGCGCACTACAATCACAGCCAAACAGCTGGAGACTCTAAAGAATGCATACAAGAACTCCCCCAAGCCTGCCCGTCATGTAAGGGAGCAACTGTCATCCGAGACTGGCCTGGACATGAGAGTTGTGCAGGTGAGTACAACCCAATATTTCTAAACTACTTGACCATTTCCAATTGCGTTAATTCTACAGTCCAGCAACTGCTGATAAGGTGCTCAAGATGACACTCTTTCAATGATGGAGATGTATTGATCAATATTCCTAACTTTGCTGCTAGACCAAACTTCCCTCCTTTTTACCTCTTGTTCTAGGTCCATGCACAAATCAGTGTGAACCAGTGTCATTGAATACAAGATGCACCTTATCACATCATTTCAAGTTAAGTCTAACATCTGCTCTTCACCTGGAACATACACTCCTGTCGCAGGATGCTGAAACCGGCATCAGCTGTGCACATGAAGTGGTCAGCCTTGATGCAAGGCATGCGCAAAAACTACTGTCGTAACATCTAGAGTCGTGCTTTTTGGTCTCTTTTAGGGCAGTTGCATATTCAAATTAAGCTTATCGGTGTGCGGTCTATTACAAATAATTGATATAGTGTGATATGCTGGTTAGGCATGGACATTAGAGGTGGCTCTTGGTGAGTGGAAGAGGCCCACAACATTGGACTAGGGCCAAATCCTGCTACTTCTGGTCTCAAACCTGAAGGAGTACTTGATCATGTTTGGTGAATATGTAGCACAATTTTGCCAAGGTCTAGTAGTTTCTGATTATGAGTTATACATGCTACTTCTGCAGGGCAACAAGAGAATGATGTATTCTAAATTTGTTGTGTAAAAAAAATCAATAAAAAAAGGATTTAAATTTGATGAGAAGTTAAAGCCTCAGTGTGTACGAATGTGCTGACCATTTGAATGAAACTACATAACAATAGGCACTCCTCTCAGTGTAGAATTTAGCAGGGTTGATCCTGGAATCCTGCTAAATTCCTAAACCGCAGCAATCCAGCCAGGGAGCTTGATATCTCTTACTAAGGAGAAAAGCTCTTGGTGAGCCTTGCTCCAGTTTGTCAATAAATAAGAAAAATGAAGTGGGCATGGTAAGGCATTTGGGTGTATGGTCTGTAATATTGAGAATTTATGGATGAGGACCCACTTCCATCATAGACATAGAGTTACTTTGCTAGAGAACTTGGATTAGTCTTGGTCCACAGTCGTAGTATTCAATATAATAGCTAATATTTAAATAGTTTTAGCAAGGCATAGTGTGTCTAATACCTTACACTGTTCGACACGAAGACTGATACATTATCAATTGCCCAATATAAAAAAAATTGCAAAAGTTTACATACCTTATCAATTGACCAATATAAAACGTTTACAAGCAATTCAAAAGGTGCTTAAATACTTCACAATATCTGCACTCGTCAACTGCGAGTAGAGAAAACACATATGAGTAACACAAACGAGTGAACACATATCACAGGGGCAAGACATCTTTACTGAATAGGGCAATGTAAATAAACAATTAAAAATCGGTCTAGGTAATGGACCCAATGTGATGTAGGAGTCCCTTATGAAAATTGAGAGAGTTGAATAAGGGGCGTCTGGGGGTTAGCATCTAGTTTTGGTATAGTCCAATCAATGTCTCTCAGCAAAGTAACTCTCTACGATCTATGGTGGAAGGGGGTCCTCTAAAATGGATGTGATTCAATGAAGCCCTCAACCATAATGAAAGAAAATAGAACCATTTGGGCATCAGATGTGATGTAAGGCAGCAGCTATACAGGACCATGCATTAAAGTGAGGACTTTGAAGACAGGAAGAAGTCTTAAGGCTGTGATGGGGGATGTCTTTTACCATCTCTAAGAAGGAGGTGCATAAATAGGGAAATGAACATCAAATCAAATTCTCTGCTGAATGAGACTGATAGTGTCCAGACGAAGGCTCAATATGGAATCTTCAGTATAGCAAGTATGTGAAGGAGCGTCCTTGATAAACCTGGTGAGGAACTTAAGAAGTGAAAGCAAATAGAAGCAAGGTCTGGCATAATTGTGAAACGTTATGTTAAAAAAATTATAGAGTACTACAATGTATTTTAATCCTAAAAAAATTAGATACCTGCATGATAACTGGCTCCTTGAATGGTTGGGAAGTAAATGATTGAGATTTTACTGAAAGATCATGTCCTGTGGCTTTTTGAGCTGCCAAAGTCGAATGTTCACTTAGCAATAGCAAACGTGAATGAGCAAACACTAGTTAAAAAAGTTAAGAAACGTCACGAATACAAGAACACAAATTATTTGACACTCTTTCGAAAACCCAGTGGATATATGTTTCCACATGTCACATTTTCGTAGGTCAAATCCTTGCTTTTGAAATTGCTGGACACGAACATTTGCCAACCAAAAAACAAGATAGGTGATTTTCCGAGACATAGAAGAGGCTCAACACCGTCGGTGATTCACGGATTCACATGATAGCTCACTCTTACATTTATTTGTTTAAGATTAGCATAATCATTGTGCATCTGCCTACACAGAATCCAGTTTGTCAAATTAACATTTTAATGTGCACTGTCTACCCAGTGAAGGTGTTGTTCTTTGAATCTCGATATGTGACATGTCAAGACAGTAGCTTCAATTTAATAGCCCATGACCATAGTCAGTACTCCACTGCCTTTGGACTAGGTTTCTTCTAAACAAATACTACATACATACATTCATACATACAGATACGTTGATGATATATAGTAAAATCAATGGGCTGTTCACGTGTTCTCTCTGTCCTATGCCCAGCCTGATTATGATAACGTTTTCATTTATTATAAATGCATCTGACTAGGTCAAAGTCCATAAACCTAGATATATACAAGCTTTGTAATTATTCTGAGTACCAGCAATCCTGAAACAGACCGCATGAGACATCTTTGCACAGGCACCGCCAACCAGCATGCAGCTCTTTATGACTGGTTACTTACTATCAATGCCCGATTGCTATTGGAAATGGGGAACCTGTTGCAATTACTAAATCATGTAATTGAATATGATATACTGGATTGAACCAATTGTGGGATTGATTCATGTCCAACCAGGCTCTACGGGGGCAAAACATGCTAATCTTTCTATCGTAGATGGTCTACAAATTAGTTTCTTCTGCTGTTCGCTTGAGAAATTTAGATGGGAAATAAGCAAATAGCTGCCATTTATGTGGTGAGATTGTTGGGATTATAATAGCACAATGCATAAGACACTTTATTACTCTGCCTACAAAGACATAGTAAGAGGTGAGAGTTCATGAAATATGCTTTAGGAGCATACAAGCATTCTGTGATATCGGTTTGCACAAGCATAAGGCACTTTGCAAATGGGGGTATATATCCGTAGGTTGGACTTGTATACTTTGCTTTTATATTTGTTTTTATTGAATGGCTGAACTTTGTGGTTCCGGCTTTACATTAATTTTTACAAAAACATTGTTTGCATATACATCTGTGAGTCAGGATATTTTGGTCTGATAGACTGTAATGTAGTCATTAGAATATTTTTAATCGCAATTTTTCCATGATTTTAATGTATGTATCTTTTATGGTTTTATGCTTGAAAACCGAATAAAGATTATTCTGTTTTCAAAATGCATGTATAATAGCTTCACAGTATATTATCGTCTAAGTGTAAGGCATGTAAATAGTCACCATTAAAAAAGAAGCCAAGCTAAAAAGTGAAACTAAAATGGAGACTCAAAGCGGGCCTTCACTACACTCTTACTCACTCTACAGCATTGTACTCCACTCTATGCCACTCCATTCTACTCAACTCTACGACAGTTTCCCACATTCTAAGTTCCCACATTCTAAGGCATGCAATATCACTCCACTCTACTCCACTTAATGGCACTATACTCTACCACACAGCACAACACTCTAAGATACTTTACTCCGCTCTATAGTACTCAACTTCACTTATGACATTTTACCTCACTCTATGTCGCTGTACAACAGTCCACTCTATGCAGCTCCACTCCACAACACACAACTCTATACAATTCCACTCTAGTACACTCTACTACACTGTATGCCACTGTAGACACTCTAAGAGACTTTCCAAACGTCTATGGCAACGCATTCTACTGTCTGAGACAACACTCCAATTTATGACACTTTACTCAACTCTATGCAACACCACTCCACTCTATGTCACTCTACTCTAGGAAACGCAAATCCACTCTATTATACTTCACTCCACGCTACCTTATGCCACTCCAGTCCAGTCTGCTTCACTGCACAACACCTTACCTTACTCTAAGCCACTGTATGCCACTCCACTCCATTCCACTGTAGAACAATACACTCTATGATAGTACACTTTATGGCACTGCCCTTCACTATACTCTATGACGCTCCACCTACAAACACTCAACTGAATGAATATCAACACTACCCTTTCAAGCACATTTTATTAAAAACCAGAGGTTAAAGGTAAGCTGTAGTTAAGAACATTTTATTTATCCTTGCTATATAAACCCAAAACTCAACTTAAACAATACAAAATTTTGAAATTCGAAAGTTATAGTTCCAACTTAAATTTATAATTTACTCACCACCAGTTATCAGTTAAATTCATAATGTATGCACCACCTTCAATTAACTCTAAGTCACACACCTCCATTCACAACCTTGTCACCTCAGTAGCTACCCTACATTAACTATCACTCGCCACTATACCATGCACTGTGTTCTCAAAAATAATGTCACTTAAGATGTCATAAGTGTTGTTATGAATGGTATGATTTAACATACTATAAGTTATATAATATGCAAGGGAATAACCAGTGCATAGAGAAAGAGCAAGCTATGGTTAATGTAGTGTGGCGAGTGAGGCGACAAGACTGTCTATGGAGGTGCGCGACTTACACTAAATTGAAGGTGGTGCATACAATATAAATTTAAATTAGAACAGGTGGTAAGTAAATTATAAATTTAAGATGGAACTATAACTTTAGAATTTCTAAAGTTTGTATAGTTTAGGTTTGCAAATAAATAAACGTCCCAGTAACCTTTATGTTTTTCAGTGAAAAAAATATGCATATATGTATATATATATACACACACACACACATAGTATTCATAAATCTGAAATATGGTTTATGTACATGCATTTTGTCAATATACAGCTAAGTTGCTGGTTGGGATTCCTCTAAAAAGGGCCTCATTGCGATGGCAGTCAGAAAAGCTTCCAACTGCTATCGTTTCAGACACAAGACTGTAGGACAAGGAGTCAATGCGACCGACGTTCAGGCGGCTGTAAAACGCTTCTTACTATGGCAGCTTGTGCAGTGGCCCAGGAAAAGGGCCGCTGCACAATCCGCAATAGTAAAAAGCATTTTTCAAACATCCATGCATCGTGTGCCAGGCACCGTGTGTGCCTGGCACACTGTGCACTGGTGTTTAGAGGGGCATCACATGTGCTTGCCTGGCCACTTAGCGGTGGCCCACGAGGGATGGGGGCCCTGCTGGGGGTCCCCAAAGACCCTTTCCGACAACCTTTTCATGGCGCTGGGACCACCGTGAAAAGGCTGTTGTAAACTGACATCCTAATCCCTATAGCGGTGTCTATGCAGGCCCCGCCTCCATTGTAGGGATTAGGCTCTGACCGTCGCCCGATGGGCTCCTTGAGCATGTCGGAGGTGGCGGACTTCCCCCCCCCCCCCGCCCAGATCGCTCTGACTACTGGTATTGTAATCTGGCGGTCGGACCAATACACTGGATGTTGGGAAAACCTCCACCGACAACCTGTTGGTGGCAATCCACCCTACATCATAATCGGGTCTAAAGTGTGAGCCCGATCATATTGCTGCATTTGTAGAAGTTAAACATGAGCAACGCTTAATTTACAAAATTTCCAACTCACCTCTTCAGGTATGTATTTAAAAAAGGTAGCACTACTGCTTATAAATACGTTACAGGATATTTTTTTATTACATATGATGTATGTGTTTGGATACTTCCATGTTATGGTGATGATGATGGACGGAGCGCTGAAACTTTTCAGACACTCACGTCCAGTCACCGATCTGGGTTGAATCCATCATCGTTCTTTAGCTCACTTCGTTCCCCCCTGTTCAGACCTAGCTATATGCAAATCAGTCTTGACCCTGTGCATCATGGGAATAGTCCAGCTCGAACTGCCAAGCCTGGTCTTCCTTGGACTGGAAACAAGCATCCTGGGGCCGGTTTCGGGGTAACACCCCTCATCAGCCAGGCCTGCTTGAATCCAGTGGCAAAGTGAGTAAGGGAACCACATTTGGGCATACTCTGCCAATTTGCACTCTTGGTTTATTCACTATCCTTGAAAATCCTTCTGGTGTGAAATACATAATAAATATAAGCAATAAAACAGTATGCGAGAACAATGTGTAATAAAGCAACTTTACTCTGTTTAGATGCTTGCCATATTATTAACAACCACATTTATAGAGCGCATTGCTACCCAAACAACGGTTTCCCAGCACAGTGTCAACAGCAAAGATACCCAAAGAATGTTCTAATAGCTAATCCTGAGGTACATGGTTAAAACAGCCACGTTTTAAGCCTCTTACGGAAACTTGAGAGTGATCAACAGGCTCTCAGATCTGGGGGGAGAGAGTTCCAAAGCTCTGGGCCCAAGAAATAAAAGGCTCAGTCTCCTTGGCTGGATCTCCTATCTCTAGGGACTGCAGCTAGGTCCAAGTGACTTGAACGCAGAGATCGGTAAGGTGTTTAGGGAGACACCAAAGATCTTAGGTACAAGGGATCAGAGTTTAGTTTGACTATATAGCTTTATCAATAAAACCACAAGTCAGTGGGAAGTTTTGTGGCCATTTCAACTGAAAACCTGCTGATTGCAAATTAATGTGCTACACTCTTCATGATTTAGGTATGTATTTATTAAAAAGTTATAGTTTTTAAACATGATTTAAGAAACATTCCTGCCCCGTCCTGTTAATGCTGTTAAGGAACTAACATGCAAGTCAGCGGTCATGTGTATCCTGTATGTGGCTAGATTTGTATTATATATGGAGCAAACGTTTGTCGATTAAATCAAACAAAAGTGTTATTTGTAAAGCAGACATGCTGAACTCACACATTTAAGGTGCTCTTATATGTGATAAAGATGAAAATGGTGGCTCCGTGAATTTAAATATTTGCCCACGCTCAGATAATTTAAAACCAGTTTATGGGTCAAGAGCATTATAAATAGGTTGAGTAGATCATTTAAGTCACTAGACCTGCAAGTCTAGTAACATTTTTATGATTTTTCGAAGCATGGAAAGTCCGGCTGGAGTATTTTTTTTTAAATATCTTCTTGGCTACTGGGGAAGGCTGATATTAGGAGACCTCCCCCCACCCCCCCACCCCCAACTCAATTCTGACCACAACCCCTTAATTTTAGAAATATCTGGCTTATGGATAACT
Source organism: Triturus cristatus (assembly GCF_964204655.1). Lineage (NCBI taxonomy): Eukaryota > Metazoa > Chordata > Amphibia > Caudata > Salamandridae > Triturus > Triturus cristatus. Next base: position 357,546,390 of record NC_140586.1, on the reverse strand, counting down.
AGGAGCCAGGTTGTGTGGACCTTTGACAGGACGCTGTTTCTCAATGTTCAGTATGTCGCCCACGTGAGAAAGTGGATAACGGATTTCCTGGAAATTAATAGACATAACGTATCAAGAGGGGTGATCTAGGATGCATTACAAGCAGGAGTAAGAGGAGAGACCATCAGCTTTGTTTCATATATTCTGAAACAACAGGCTAAGAAGGTTAGTGGACGGTTTGAGCAATTGGCAGAGCTGGAAAAACAACACAGAGATGATTTCACTAGGTTACGAACAAACTATAGTTGATTATTTAATCTCTACAATTTGAGCTATATAAAACACATTTTATGTTGAGACTTATTCACATGGTTGTATAGTGCATCTTTAGGTTAAGTGATGAATTAAAGGACTGTGCCATTACAATCAAAGGAGGTCCTACAAATTCCTTTAAATCCACTCCAGTCGAAAATCTCATTAAATCGCCTCCTGTCAGGGTTATCAATAAATTCCCTCCTGCCCCTTACTCCCTCCCACATCTCCACCAGAGCCTTTGCTACTACCAGTGCTAATTGTACAACTACATCTGCCAGCAGCCCCATTGCTACCAGCATTATTGATACAGTTTTTATTACTCTTACACCAATTAGTGGCACTATTACAAGTTCTACTACTTCAAGTTGCAACAGCTATGAACATACCTGTATTATTGGTACTTCTACTGGTGTAAGAACTGGCGATATCGGTATTATTACTACCAGAATTATTACCATTAGATTTGTGCCCTTTCTGCAGTGTTTTCTAAGTTTAAAAAACCATTAAGCGTATGAATCCTAGTAATTACATAGTACCTGTGAAATAAGGGATATATCTCATAGGCATGGTATTATTTGCATGCATTATGGTTTCTTAAACCAGATCTTTAGCATGCAATGCAGTACTCAGCTTTACAGTGAGTCCCGACCATAAGAGTGTAGTTCTTGGTCTCATCAGATCACCTGGGGGGAATTCCTTGGAGGGGCTTTCATATTTATATCTTGTGCTACAGGTCTGGTTCCAGAACCGTCGGGCAAAGGAAAAACGTCTAAAGAAGGATGCAGGGCGCCACCGTTGGGGGCAGTTCTACAAGAGTGTGAAGAGGAGCCGGGGAGTGAGCAAGCATGAGAAGGAGAGCTCAGCAGAGGACTGCGGAGTGAGCGACAGTGAGCTGAGCTTCCGAGGTAAGCCCTAGGTTAGGTCTAAAGCCCGCATGTAGGTCTGAGGGGTTAGAAAGAAATTATAAGAGGGGAAGAAGCATCTGGAAAAAACTAAGAACGTTTTCATCAAAAACAGTGAATGGAGTGAGAGCAGAGAGCCTCTTAGCTAGGAGCAAGGAATGTATGGGCGAAGAAGAGAGATTATTTATGAATGAGGAAGGAGGAAGACCATGAAAAGGGAAGACGTCTATGGAGTGGGGAGGTGGAACCAGAATGGAAAAAGAGAACAAGGACACAGAGTATGGAGGGGAAAGCAGACATTATAGTATACATAGTGAAGGAAACAAAACAGAGTAGGTATTTTAGAATGGGAAGGAAATAATTTATAGACCGCCTCGGGTGGTAGGGGGTTGATTAGGGGAAGGAATGATGGTGGAGGGATCAGACATTTTGGAGAGCGAAGGAGAGATGTTGGAGCAGGAGGGAGACAGCCTATGGTGGAGGAATGGCACTGACTATACAGGAAGGAGGAGAACGGCTATAGGGAGAAGGGATAAACTGTACTGGGAACAAAGCCATGAGGAGAAGCAAGAATATCTAGGGTGGCAGAGGTGAAAAAGTATGGGTATGATGCCTAGGAGGAGAAAGTCAAACATTATAGTGAAGGAGAGGTATACTAAAGAATGAGAAAGGGCCATGTAAGATGAATTAGATGGATAAGGAGAGAAAACATGAGTATGGGAGTAGAGAATGTGTAAAGGCAGGGAGCGTGAGACTACTGTGAGGAAGGGACAAGATCGTGGATAAGGAATTGGAGGAGACTGGAGAAATGAAAGAGACCAAAGGGAAGAATGAAAGTAAGAATATTAGGGAACAGGTAAATTATGGAGAAGAAGCAGTAAGAGTGGAGACTATGGAGAATAAAGGAAGAGGCTGAATGGGAGGAGGATGGCTGGTAGAATTAGGAGAGGAGCAGATTGGGAAGACTGACTGGCATGAGAATGAAGAGGGGGCATAAGGGAGATAAAGAGAAATGGAGGTGATGCAAAAGAAGGAGATGAGAGAGAACATAGTGGTGGAGGTCAAAGTGATGTGTTAGAGACTGAGTTACAAGAGATAGTAGATGGTGGATGATACTTTGGCGTAAATGAGGAGAAACTAGAGAGAGGACAGGAGAGATCACAGAGGGGGACACAGCAAGATGTTTTAGGAAGAGAAGCCGTGTGCCCTTGGAAATAAATCTAAAGAGTGGGACAGGACGGAGGGAGGGAATGTGGTATGATTAAGTGTTTTGATGTATAGATCCTCCTTTGCGACCACTGTGATCATGTGATTTGGCATGACCCTTTGTGATCATGCCAGAGTGTTTTTTCAAGCACACAAAGCAAGAGCTGATAGTATGACCTGCATCACCAATCCCTGTTGGGTTGATAACAGGGGCTGTATGATCAGTACTTGCTGCTTAGAAGTTCTATTTACCAAAGACACCAAACTATGAAACCAAGAATGTAAGATCCATTACCTGCTTGCAGTGACCCTCCCACTTGGGGCAGAATGGAGCCCATTGGTTTTTACATTAGTTGTGTTGTTTCTGGGAATGGAAGTGATGTTGTTGATCTGTTAAATGTGCGCCTAAACCTGGAGTACACACATTCTATTTACTAAATGAATAATTAGGCTGGAGTGATAATGGCAATGTTTCCTCTATTTGTGCCTGCAGCAGTATTTTATAAAGCATTGAACCAGATTTCTGTGAGCATGTTGCATTCCATACTTCTATCACACATTTGTAAGTCAAGCCATTTCGCTGTACCCATGCCACCTTTCTTTGTATCCTTGCATCTCACCCTCTGTTACCAGACCCCTTACTCTTACCATTTTTTCTCTCCCTCTTACCATCTCACTGTTAAGTCTACTCTCTCTTCATCTCAATCATTCTTTTCTCCAATTGCTCCCCTCCCTTTTATGTATGTCTCTAGCCTCGACTCAGGCCAGGCAATGGGTACATTAAATCACTGGTTGCATGATATCCTTTGGCACCCTAGCAGGATTGACTGGAAAACCTTCTTGTTGTGGTGGCTAGTTACGAGCCTCTCCTTCAAACCTCTTTTCCTTCCTTCCACAGAAGACCAGATTCTCTCTGAACTGGGCCACACCAATGGAATTTATGGCAGTGTTGGGGACATCTCAAGTGGTCCGCTGATCAATGGAAGCTTCTCACTGGATGGAACAGGACAATCCTACCAAGATCTTAGGGACAGCAGCCCCTATGGGATCCCCCAGTCTCCCTCCTCCATATCTTCCCTCCCTCCACACACCCCTTTACTAAATGGACTGGCATACTCCATGGACAGCTCAGTGGGAGTCCATGCACACGGAGGACAGGCAATGGGCCAGACACTGCGTGCCCTGGCAGGTGGCCCCACCTCCGATCTCTCCACAGGGAGTAGTGTTGGCTATCCGGACTTCCCCACGAGCCCAGCCTCCTGGCTTGATGACATGGACCACACTCCTTTTTAAAAGCTGCTTTCTCCTTCGCTTTCTTGGCTTCAGGAGTCAACAGAGAGACACTAGTCACTAGACCGCCGAAGGCCTTGGAGAACCCTGTGAGGCTCAAAGTCCCAGCTACCGGCCCACTTTCTCTGCTAAGCAGTTTCCACGCATGAAGGTGTTTTCAATCAACCTGTGTGAGAGGCGAGTCTGCTGTGAGCACTGCACACTGCCCACACACCTGCACCTAACCAGCTCTAGGACTATATTGAACTTTCACCTAACACTGTTAATACCAAGACAAAACGCTTTTGAGACATCTGACACCAGTCATGTGTTCTGGAGCTTGGAACACTGTCTGAGCACTTGAGGATTCCAAGGTCTCTAAAAAGCATGGTTGCTTTTCATAAGAGCTATCCGTGATGATAATGCCAGTACTCCCAAATGGAAGATGCAAGATAAGGGTCTTGGACAATCACATCAGTTAACCCCTTTCCTGCAATTTCCAGTTGTACCCTCTGGCTTTTGACATGATCTTTGATGAAGCAACAAGCCTGAGATAACCTGCAGCATTTTTGAGATTGGAAAACACAGCTGCTATTTTCTCTATTGTGGTACCACCAATAATAAAGTGGGAAGTTGTATAACTCTGCTGCTAGGATCTGCCACACACATGCACATGCAGAAGGGTCCAAATTGATCCCGGTCATATAGGGCTGCACTGGCTACCTGTTTTTAAGTGAATAAAGTTTACGTTTCTCATACAAGGCACCATGTGGCAGGGCTCCACTCTTCCTACAAGACTGGGTTAGTGCAAACATCTCTTCACTGAGCTTAAGTTCCTCAATCAAATAGGCGCTACAGGTACCACGCATAAAAAAACAGTAAAGCATGTGGACAAACCCATCTCTACTGGGCATGTACACTTTACAACAAGCTTCTATAATCTGTTCACAACATCTACTGGAGGACCGGAAGATGATCAAAAGCATGTCTCTTTCATGGCTTGTAAGACCGACAGTATTACACAAGAAGGGCACAGGACATGGGAGGCCCTTCTGGCGTATATGCACTCTATGAACATCTCTAACATTAACATTTTATTCCCTTTTTTGGTGCCAATAATATATCCGCTAAAATATGATGGCACATAAGTTCACTAATTCATCTGAGTATCTGAGGGTCTACAATGAGCTGCATTACTGTGTTGGCCATTTTACAACACCAGTAAATGTTAGGGACATGGTTGTGCGTGATCTGTAGAGTGAGTTTGCCTTGCACTATGGAACACTAAAGGCAGTTTGCATTTTGGCTCGGAGGCTAACACTACATGTAACATCACTGCAAGATTCCACCACACAGCCACTTTTCCTCAAAGACAAATTCAATCAAAAGGTCATTTGAGGAAAGTCCCACATGCTTATTTAAGAAATATGTTATCCCTTACCTGCACATCCAAAAGAATAATCTACACACATCTCTCGTCAGAGTAGGGATCTACTGCAAGTTCATCCACAGGAGACTTCAACTATAGGACAGTGTATGAGATGAAGCAGTTATAGGTCTACGAATAAAAGGGATACAATACAGGTTTAGCCTCGAGCATGGCTCATGCAGGAGAATACAAAGGATGCACGACAGACGTCTATCTAAAAGAAACCTCTTTCACAAGTCTAACAGGGGTTGTTTCTTACAATGGGATATAAAAAAAAAACATTCCAAAAGACCACCAATTTTAAGCAGGATTTGCCACTATTCCACACTGAGGCTGAATCATCCCATGTACAAAGGAGGGAACTCAAACTGGTGTTCACAAATTCATAATCTTAGAAATGTATAGGAACAGTCCATCTACAGGGTCAATTTTGATGTAATAAGGAAGGATCGCTTGAGGGATAATTTTAACAAAGACCCTTCTTCCTGAGAGACAGCACAGAGACACAGTCGCCAAATCAATCCCAAACTAGTTAATCCAAAGAAGCCTCTCTCACAGCAACATCTTCAAAATTAGACCAATCATAAGAAAATCCGTACACAGGATTATTCACAAATGATCCCATAAGAAGGATATCGGATAGGTGACATAATCCACAGGGACTTCTATTAATTGTGTCTTATTGTAAGAACTGCTCCTTTTATCATTCCAGAGAAGGAACCCACCTTTCATACATATATACAGAAAGTCTCCTGTGAATGCTTTCATGAAAATGATCTTACAATGATGTATAAATAGGAGGGATCCAATCTTAAAGGCACATGCTATGCATTAGATGGAGAGTTTTAAGTGTGTTCATGAGATTGAGTTTCTGTAGGTACATTAATATAGGCATAATCAGACAGGTTTCCTCATCATAAACACTGTTTAATCCGAGTAAGGAGGACAGAAACCTGGGATTAACTCAAACTCACTGAGCTCATGACATAATTTGTGTTACCCTTACAGCTGTCAATGGGATTGCCTGTTACCACTGCATAGTCTGATGGTACAACATCCTCACCCACTGCAGAAAGCAATAGGAAAGTTTGGTACCTCTGCCTAACTTTCATGGTAAAGTTCTTAAATATCTTCTTTAGAGTGTCAAGGGGAGGTTTGCGATCACCTTCTCCCTTCAGGGTGGTATCAGGTTGTTGGTTAACAGTTGACAATCATGGAGGAAAGGACATGTGGGATCCACAAAAAAAAGACAAGATGGTGGTCGGTGGGGTGCCTTTGTGAGAGGACCAGGCAAGAAGGTGCACATACAAAAGCATGATTGGGGAAAATGACGGAGAAAGATGCCAAAAAGAAATGCTTTTGAGGATGTTACTAAGGAACAAGTAGCAGGACTATTGAGGGCTACTTAAGAGGAAAGAATGGTGAGGTGCACTGAAGAAGCCTGCTAGTAAGTACTACTGAAGGACCACAATGGAGGAGAGTAGTTGGGATTGGCCCACTGAAGGTTAGAGATGACCACCAAAGAGAAGGATTATTAAGCACTGATAAAGAGAAGGATTCTGAGTGGAGAGGAGGCAGAGGAAGTGCTACTGAGACCATCAAGTGGAGAGGGCGAGGAGCACAAAGTGGGGTGTAGACAAGTAATTACATGAATAATTGGTTGTGACCAATGGCAGTGATAATTTTTAAGTCTGTAAAAATGGTGTTGCTGAGGCTAGAACAGTAGAACAAGTGAGAATTACAGATGAGGAGGGGTTGCTGAGACAACTGAAGACAAATAAAAAGTTTTAAGATAATGGGTGAGCAGTTAAATAGACTGGTTGCTGACGTGAATTATTTGGGAGAACCATGAAACAGGATGGCTTACGTGAAACACATGCACTTTAACATATTGTTCACTATAGGCTGCAAATGCATTCCACGTATAGAGTACTAGACCATCAAAAAAGCACACTAGTCAACTTGATTTCTGTAGTAAAACATACACACTGACACAATAAGCGTGTTGAGCTTGGAGCTAGAAATCTTTCACATTAAAAAAAATGTTTGCATGACTGCAGCTCCATGAGGACTATCTGATCTCTGTGACTGTATGTCAAATACAATCTAGCTGCTTGCCTCTCCAGATGGCCAGGATCATCCTCAGTTGGCACAGTGTCCTATTGGCAATATATTTGTTAAACGAGCCAACCCTGGCAGCGTTCTCAAGGCATTAACCACAACTTAGCACAAGACCTCTACCTGACAGGCTGTCCCGCAACATGGCGACAGATCAATTTAAGACTGCAAATCTCTACAGTCTGTAATCACTATGACTTGGGAGAATGAAGCTTATTTCTATCCAAGGCTTTTTGAGCTCTGGCACTGTAGTGTCACCAAATTACAAATTCACAAATACAGTCAGATTTCTGGTGGCCAGAACCAAACATAAGGCACATTTACAAGATTTACCTCAATCCACAGGTCCCTCTACTCTCTGCCGAAGTAAGACATCAAGAAATCCAAATAACCATGAAGAGGCATGAGGCATCAATAAGAAAACCTAGAATTCCAACCTCGTCCCCACATTCGCTGGTATACAAATGACACATTCACAGGTTGTGCAGGCACATGAAGCACAGCATACATCAAGTTGATATGCTACAGATCCCACTGCCTTTCCAATAGAGTTTAGAAACATCTCTTATAGCTTGAGCACCAACTGTCAAGGATATTGCTTAGAGATACGGGACCCTTCTCTAATCTGCATCGGACCTCAAAAGCTCCAGCCATCTCGAGACAAGAGGCCCACATGTAAGGCTAGAATACCATAGGCCTATGACACTAAGAGATTTTCCCAATCAACCATAATCATTTCCACTGGGGAGTATAAATCGCCATACTGGCCTGAGCTACTTGGCACTGGGATAGTTTTGAGAGGTAAAGCAGCCCAAACACGAACTGTTCTATCTTCTCAAGACTAGTCTGGAACCTGGCAAAGTGTACTACTCTAAGCAGGTTAATCCGCTCATCAAAAGCACCACCAAGCAAAATCTTCAAACTGTATACTACATTATATATCAGGCGATTGGGGACAACTTGCTGAAATGTCATAATATTGTGCCACATAGAAAGGACTGTGCGGAATGTGATATGGCCTCCGATGGAACTAAATGTAGAGACAAATCTATCTGGACGATTTTTTGAAGTGAGACACAAAAGGGAAACTTTGTCTACATCAGATCCTGAATTTGCACTGGCCAGCTTGGGTACTCTGTTATGCACTTTTCAGGCCGTAGCTCAAGTGAGCCCTGTTCAATCCACATGGTTACCCTATTGTACGAAACAGTCACAAGCACTCTCCCAACCCCAGCTGTCCGTCCCCGCACTATTCCTTGTGTAAATTTTGTACAGTTCCGGCAAAAAGTCAGCGTCTTGTTTCCTGGATAAATATTGAAATGATTGTCTATTTATTGCCATGTGTCTTTGAAAATAAACCTTGGTCACGGTGACCATTGTGTCTGCAGCAGCTCCTGTGCACTGGCATGAGATGTGTTATATGGTTAAAAAACTCTACATGAAATAAATATGGAACCTTCTTAGTACATTTCTGGGTGCTGGGGGTCATTTAATCAGTTTTCCAGTTGTGCACTACTTTTAAGTAATAACAGACAGGGCTTTTGAGGAACACATAAGAAAAAGGACTAAAATTCAATCTCGCTAAAACTTGGAACATATTGCAGCTTATTTACTAAGACTTTGAGCAGGCGCTTGCACGACGCAAAAAGCATCATAAATTTACTATTTTTAAAGGTATGCATGAGCATTACTAAATTACGTTGCATCACGTAGGCACCTGCTCAATATTTAGTAAATAATGGCCCTGTAGAGCAACAGATGATGGAGGATCCCTCACCATCATGCCTGGAGAAATGTGGGCTACATGAAGTAGAAAAAGGACACTAATGCACAATGCCTTTTGTCTTAAGAGAAGCGTCGATACACACTGTGACGATATTGCATGCAAGGCAGCATGGCCATCGGATAACAGCTCCACGGAAACTGAAGTACTCACTTCCATTGGGCAATTCAACCATCTGCACCTGTCTTAATGGCAAGAAAACAACGTACACAGTAAGACCCAAAGTTTTGATGTATTTAGGGTCTGTAAAACAAAGCAGCCAAATAGGACTGCAGGGGAATGAAGAAAGAAGAGGCTGTTAATCTTCACAAGGTAGACTCTGAGATGGGATTTCTGAAATTAACATGGTGTTTTTTGGAGAAACATGTCTACTTTCAGGATTTTGGGTAGAACTATACTCTGCAATTAAAGGTATAAGGGTGAAGCAAAATGAAGGCCTTCCATCGCCTAAGATACATGGCTAGAGAGGGTGCGGAATAAGGCAGTTTTTTCAATTGCTCCAGTTATTCATCACGTAAAATGGTAAACTGATGATCAACTAGAAGCAAAGACTAACTGCAACTTCAGAATCCTGCTTACTCCAAGTTCATCATCTCTTCTTAGAGTACACTTTAACATCACAAAACATCCCCTCACTCTGAGCTTGCAGACAGCAGTAAAACACACACCCCTCTTCAGAAACACAAAACACAACAAACCTTTCCTTCACAATTACAACACCAGATGTGCACTTCACTTACTGTACCAAAAGCCAACCCAAACTTATAATCACACCTCATACCAATACACACTTTCGACCAGACACAATAATAAAAAAACACTCTTTCCAACCAAGAACAAGGACACCATAGATAGAAAAGGTTCAGGCCACCTCACATTATTACACCCGATTTAGGTTTAGTTCATGGATCGGGAATACAGCCCAGCAACACAGCTAGAACACAATACACTGTTGAACTTCCAATCAGGAACAGGAGCACCACCAAACAGACTAACTAGCACGCAATACACCGATACCTTTCCAACCACGAATCGACAATGAGCCCTCGCCTTCCAAACAGAAACAAGGACATAGGCTAAAAATGTCTAGTGCATAAGTCACAGATCGCCCCTCTGAACAGAAGCCCCATGAGTATGCAATTCATCACCTTCCTTCCAGACACTAACAGAGGCTTCAAAAAAAGTAGCTAATAAAAACAGCCCTGCTTACAAACAAGAGCCATAAGAAATGTATTATGTTTTTTTTCGACAAGGGCAGGAACACTAAGGATTTCCAATCTCATACTACATAAACAATATATGATCAACCCAGACCTTAGAACCAGACAAAACAAGACACACAGCTGAAAATATGCTTTATAAGAGAGAAAGATTTAAGATGTCACTAAGAGAATTTGTTTATAAGGCAGATATAAATATTTGCTGCATGACTCGAGTTAGGGCACACAGGATGATAATGATACCTATATGATGGCCTCCAACACCGCACACCCCTAGTTAAAATGTTTTAACACGGTGGCCGACGCGTCAAGATAGCGGTCGTACTTTAAGAGTGCTCCGGACCCCTCCGTCATCCGCGTCGGAATCCGCTGCCATCAGTGCTCCTACAAGCCCCCACTGGTTCCCTGCTGTACCTACTGCTGAGAGTGCCCTGTGCGAAGAAATAACTTGCGGGGCTACCTGCTGTGGTGATAATCCGCCCTGAACTCCGGCCTGCAGGCTCCCAAAATGGCGGTGCCCGGTTCTTGAGCCTCGCCGCTCTGCCCTCACTCTCCTGCTCCGGCTCACCCAGTCTGTTGCCGGAGCCCCCCCGGTGCGACGAACTGCCGGGTTGAGTGCTGCCCGCCCTGGTCGGTCTCAGGGCTGAGGCATTTTGGCACCTTGATCGTGGAGGCGACCCTCCCTCCCCCTGCCTGGCCGCGTCTCCGCCTTCCTGGGCCCGGCCTGCGGGGCTGTGGGCACCTGCGGATGACAGCGCTTAATTCAGCCAAACGATCAGCCTCTATATCGAGTGACGGGGGCCCCGAGATCCGCTAGCCATCCTTCTGCTCCGGGCCAGGGCTTGACTCCAATCTGGCTCCCCGCCCGCTGCCTTGATGAGAGGGTGTGGCCTGGCATTTTCCGGGGACGGGATAGATATCGACTGCACTTGGGTCTCGGAGAGCGGGACCTGCCCGAGTCGTCCCTGACGCTCCTGAGACCTGAAGGTGTGGGGCCTCTTCCTGGTTGCTGCGGAGTTCATCGGTTCAGGGTTCCTGAACCCCACCCTCCCCACCACGGTCCCGGGACCTCTCCTCCTGTGGCGGCGCTCCAAGGGCGGCCTGCACAGCTCCTGACCGGTCTCCTGCCTCGGGCCCAGTGATTGATCTGCTGAGTGGAGGTCGGTGAGTGCGCTACACCTTTGACGGGGGGTGCTTGGGAGGGGGGGGTTCTTGACCTGAGCTCTCCCCCCCCCCCCCTTTGAGCCAGAGTTGCCGCACCCTGCCTCACCCCGGCTATTGTCACCACCTCCCATTGAGGCTTGGCCCGCCTTGGCTCATCCTGGCCTTCTGCATTGACACGCCAAGCACTTTCTCCCTTCTAGCCCTTTGCACACCTGGGCTGTTTATTGATCCAACAGTCGAAGAGCTTGCCTCTCCTGTGCCTGGGGCCTCACGGAATTTGGCCTTGCGGACCGGACTGGGACAACGCCTCAGGTGCAGTAGCCCACCTACTGAGCGGTGGAACCGGCCAGGCATATCGAGTGGCGTGGGGGCCTGGGAGTGGATCGCCTCCACGGTTCCTCGGCCTTGGCTCTGGTGCATCCCAGGTGTAGGCATTTTCTTTGTCGGGGGTGGATTCGGCTACATTAGTCGGGCGGCGTGGAGTCCTGGAAGTGGAACCCCTCAATCGCCCTTTATCCTTGACTCCTGCCCTGCAGCGCCCCCAACGTCGCGGTGGGCGTCTGTCAGTAGGGCCCATGCGGCTGGCTCTGTGGATCCCACACCAACAGCGTTCTCACCATCGTGGGCGGAGGGGGCAGTATCGGCCGCACCCATCGAGCGGCATAGAGTTGTCAGCGTCGGAGCCGATACCTGCCCCAAGCCGGGTGAGCCTTTATTCTCCTTGGATCGGCCACCACTTCAGCGGCGATGGGAGGGGTGTCCGGCCCTGCTCTAGCCTGTGACTGGCGTTAGTGGGATTGCGTGGGGCAGTGGCGTAACGAAAGTTGAGGGGGCCCCCCTGCAAAGTACACGGAGGGGGCCCCCTCCCCAGGCCACCACCTACCACTTTTGCAGAGGAGGTCTCCTGGAGCTTGAGGGCCCACCCTGCACCGAGGGGGCTGCGGGGGCTTATTTTACGCCACTGTGAAGATGCCAGACATGCCTCTTATTTCAGTTATGGACCTATCTCATTAGAAAAACAACAGACCTACAACTTCGGGCCATAAGACATCCACTTTAACACCAGGTAAAAAACAGAACAAATTCATTTTGCACTGACATAGCAACAATAATTAGCCCATAGTAAGATTATTCTATTTTGGCCACAGTCCAAAAATAGAAAAACTTTCTCATATGCCCCGGCAGTGAGGTCTGTGGGACTAGCAGGTTTCTGTGCCCGGGGAGGTCTGTGGGGACTGGCAGGTTTCTCTGCCTGGGGAGGTCTTTGGGACTGGCAGGTTTCTGTGCCCAGAGAGGTCTGTGAGACTGGCATGTTTCTGTGCCCGGGGAGGTTTGTGGGACTGGCAGGTATCTGTGCCCAGAGAGGTCTGTGGGACTGGCAGGTATCTGTGCCCGGAGAGGTCTGTGGGACTGGCAGGTTTCTCTGCCTGGGGAGGTCTGTGGGTCTAGCAGGTTTCTCTGCCTGGGGAGGTCTGTGGGGCTGGCAGGTTTCTCTGCCTGGGGAGGTCTGTGGGACTGGCCGGTTTCTGTGCTTGGGGAGGTCTGTGGGGCTGGCAGGTTTCTGTGCCCGGGGAGGTCTGTGGGGCTGGCAGGATTCTGTGCTTGGGGAGGTCTGTGGGACTGGCAGGATTCTGTGCCTGGGGAGGTCTGTGTGGCTGGCAGGTTTCTCTGCATGTGGAGGTCTGTGGGACTGGCAGGTTTCTCTGGGGAGGTCTGTGGGGCTGGCAAGATTCTGTGCTTGGGGAGGTCTGTGGGGCTGGCAGGTTTCTCTGCCTGGAGTGGTCTGTGGAGATGGCAGATTCTGTGTCTGTGGAGGTCTGTGGGACTGGCAGGTTTCTGTGCTCGGGGAGGTCTCTGGGGCTGGCAGGTTTCTGTACCCGGGGAGGTCTGTGGGGCTAACAGGTTTCTGTGCCTGGGGAGGTCTGTGGGACTGGCTGGTTTTTGTGCCTGGGGAGGTCTATGGCACTGGCAGGTTTCTCTGCCTGGGGAGGTCTGTGGGACTGGCAGGTTTCTCTGCCTGGGGAGGTCTGTGGGGCTGGCAGGATTCTGTGCTTGGGGAGGTCTGTGGGGCTGGCAGGTTTCTCTGCCTGGAGAGGTCTGTGGGGCTGGCAGGTTTCTGTGCTAGGTGAGGTCTGTGGGACTGCCTGGTTTCTGTGCTGGGGGAGGTCTGTGGGGCTGGCAGATTATGTGCCTGTGGAGGTCTGTGGGACTAGCAGGTGTCTGTGCTTGGGGATGTCTGTGGGGCTGGCAGGTTTTTATGCTTGGTGTGGTCTATGGGGCTGGTAGGTTTCTGTGCCCGAGCAGGTCTGTGGGACTGACAGGTTTCTGTGCCCTGGGAGGTCTGTGGGGACTGGCAGGTTTCTCTGCCTGGGGAGGTCTTTGGGACTGGCAGGTTTCTGTGCCCTGGGAGGTCTGTGGGGCTCACAGGTTTCTCTGCCTGGAGAGGTCAGTGGGACTGGCAGGATTCTGTGCTTGGGGAGGTCAGTGGGACTGGCTGGTTTCTGTGCCCGGGGAGGTCTGTGGGGACTGCCAGGTTTCTCTGCCTGGGGAGGTTTTTGGGACTGGCAGGTTTCTGTGCCCAGAGAGGTCTGTGAGACTGGCATGTTTCTGTGCCCGGGGAGGTTTGTGGGACTGGCAGGTATCTGTGCCCAGAGAGGTCTGTGGGACTGGCAGGTTTCTGTGCCCGGAGAGGTCTGTGGGACTGGCAGGTTTCTCTGCCTGGGGAGGTCTGTGGGTCTAGCAGGTTTCTCTGCCTGAGGAGGTCTGTGGGTCTAGCAGGTTTCTCTGCCTGGGGAAGTCTGTGGGGCTGGCAGGTTTCTGTGCCCGGGGAGGTCTGTGGGGCTGGCAGGTTTCTGTGCCCGGGAGGTCAATGGAACTGGCAGGTTTCTGTGCTTTGGGAGGTCTGTGGAACTGGCAGGATTCTGTGCCTGGGGAGGTCTGTGGGACTGGCAGGTTTCTCTGCCTGGGGAGGTCTGTGGAGCTGGCAAGATTCTGTGCTTGGGGAGGTCTGTGGGGCTGGCAGGTTTCTCTGCCTGGAGTGGTCTGTGGAGATGGCAGATTCTGTGCCTGTGGAGGTCTGTGAGACTGGCAGGTTTCTGTGCTCGGGGACGTCTCTGGGGCTGGCAGGTTTCTGTGCCCGGGAGGTCTGTGGGACTGGCAGGTTTCTGTACCCTGGGAGGTCTGTGGGGCTAACAGGTTTCTGTGCCTGGGGAGGTCTATGGCACTGGCAGGTTTCTCTGCCTGGGGAGGTCTGTGGGACTGGCAGGTTTCTCTGCCTGGGGAGGTCTGTGGGGCTGGCAGGATTCTGTGCTTGGGGAGGTCTGTGGGGCTGGCAGGTTTCTGTGCTAGGTGAGGTCTGTGGGGCTGCAGGTTTCTGTGCCCTGGGAGGTCTGTGGGGCTAACAGGTTTCTCTGCCTGGAGAGGTCAGTGGGACTGGCAGGATTCTGTGCTTGGGGAGGTCAGTGGGACGGGCTGGTTTCTGTGCCCGGGGAGGTCTGTTGGACTGGCAGGTTTCTGTGCCCAGAGAGGTCTGTGGGACTGGCAGGTTTCTCTGCCTGGGGAGGTCTGTGGGACTGGCAGGACTCTCTGCCTGGAGAGGTCTGTGGGGCTGGCAGGTTTCTGTGCCTGTTTAGGTCTGTGGGACTGGCTGGTTTCTGTGCTTGGGGAGGTCTGTGGGGCTGGCAGCTTTCTATGCCCGGGGAGGTCTGTGAGACTGGCAGGTTTCTGTGCCCGGGGAGGTCTGTGGGGCTAGCAAGTTTCTGTGCCTGGGGAGATCTGTGGGACTGGCTGGATTCTGTCTCCGGGGAGGTCTGTTGTGCTGGCAGGATTCTCTGCCTGGAGTGGTCTGTGGGGATGGCAGATTCTGTGCCTGGAGAGGTCAGTGGGGCTGGCAGGTTTCTCTATCTGGGGAGGTCTGTGGGGATGGCAGGTTTCTGTGCCTGTTTAGGTCTGTGGGACTGGCTGGTTTCTGTGCTTGGGGAGGTCTGTGGGGCTGGCAGGTTTCTATGCCCGGGGAGGTCTGTGAGACTGGCAGGTTTCTGTGCCCGGGGAGGTCTCTGGGGCTAGCAAGTTTCTGTGCCTGGGGAGATCTGTGGGGCTGGCTGGATTCTGTCTCTGGGGAGGTCTGTGGGGCTGGCAGGATTCTCTGCCTGGAGTGGTCTATGGGGATGGCAGATTCTGTGCCTGGAGAGGTCAGTGAGGCTGGCAGGTTTCTCTGCCCGGGGAGGTTTGTGGGTCTGGCAGGATTCTATGCCTGCAGAGGTATGTGGGACTGGCAGGTTTCTGTGCTTGGAGAGGTCTGTGAAGCTGGCAGGTTTCTGTGTTTGGGGAGGTCTGTGGGGCTGGCAGGTTTCTCTGCCTGGAGTGGTCTTTGGGGATGACAGATTCTGTGCCTGGAGAGGTCAGTGGGGCTGGCAGGTTTCTGTGCCTGGAGAGGTCTGTGGGACTGGCAGGTCTCTGTGCCTGGGGAGGTCTGTGGGGCTGGCTGGTTGCTCTGCTTGGGGAGGTCTGTGAGTCTGGCAGGTTTCTGTGCCCGGAGAGGTCTGTGGGGCTGGCAGGTTTCTGTGGCCGGAGAGGTCTGTGGGGCTGGCAGGTTTCTCTGCCTGGAGAGGTCTGTGGGGCTGGCAGGTGTTTGAGGCAGGATGCTGGGTGATCTTGTCACACCCACAGAGTCAGGGATTTGGAGCCATTTATGGACCAGAAACATTGATCCTTGTACTGCTACTGAGTGGAGTACGACGGCTTCAGGGCGGGAAAGTGCATGGAGCGCCCCACAGTTCAAAGGTCGCAAGTGAGGTAGGTTGTGTGGTGTTAAAAAAAAAAAAGTCCAGAAAGAGAAGAGTTACACACGCTGGTGCCTGTTTCCACGAAAGTCACGTGCAACCTCTGGTAGAACATGCTTCGTAACATAGAAAGGCTGTAAAAGTTATTTTTTTCCTTTCATATCAATGGGGTAGGATTGGTGGCTGTTTGCAACAGCAGTAAACAGAGGGGAAGTACATGGTATGCAGTGCCATGAGAATTATGCCGCAGGTACTCAATTATGCAGCAGGAAAAGGCAAATTATGCGGTCTAATGCCGCACATTTTGTGATACTTATAATTAATTTTTTGTAATTTTTGCACCTTTTAAGACTGTTCTGGCAAATGTTTCACCTCAGTCTCAGTTTAACAACCAAACAACAAAGAGTAACTGAAAGATGGCCTGTCAACTTTAGCGAAGGGCATTCGACTGTGCAGCAATGCATGTTGCTGAATTTTAGTAACTTTTAACTGTTTCAGCTAGAAACCATTTTAACTGCAAGCTACAATTTATGTAGCACCACTGCCACCACAGCCCCAATCCTCCCCCTCTCTGCCCCACTCACACCCTGATGTCCAGTTCAGCTGGACCTGCCCCTTCAGAACCGACATCACTTGACAACTAGAAATCAGCGACAAGAAATCGGGTCAGTTTTGGGGGGAAGTGGGTATCACTTTGCCTTGACAAAGTCGGGTGAAACCGGGAAACTTCTCCCGAAGTCACAGACTAAGGTGTAAATTCATAGGTGAAGGGTATATTTTCTTGCGCCCACAGACTTCAATGACGATTTTTGTGTTTTCTGTATAATCCGCAAATCAATATAAATCGCAGGTGAAACTGATGACACGCACTTTTAATCTTTAATGTGTAACATAACCCCCCCCCCATATTTTCCAAACAACCTTCATGTACCAAAGGCGCCTCTCTTTTACTAAATGCCTTCACACTAAACTGGAGACCTTACGCACACAAGTGGTTGTCGCAATTAATTTTGGGTGGGGTGCACTTGTCTCCGGGGGGGGGTGGCATAGACTGGGCGAACAGACAGACTCACCTGCGCGAGCCGCAGAAGACAGGGCAAACAAGGCTAGCCAGAGAAATAATAAATTATGGCAGGTAGTCGCCGCCGCACGTTACCTCTCAATTGTCTCCACTCTGGCCTCTGGGATGCCTCCTCGCTTCACCAGTCAGCAATGCGCATGACAATTGGTCACCAGCCTCACCCTAAGGGTGAAGAGTAAGACCGCGCAGACGCTGCGACGGAGACATCTGCACGCTGCGCAGTGTGCACCATTACCATTTTTTAAATGTTACCATTTAATTTATGAAGAAAAGTCTAGAGCAAGCGTAAGTTACATAACCTACCTATATTAATTAATTGATTACCTATCCCAGACAGTCACGGATTTGAGGTGCTTGCTGGCACCGCTGAGGGGGCCTCTGGAACACTGGCCCCCCCCCCCCCGCAACACGGGAGCTGTGGGGGCCTGTGTTACGCCCCCGGGGCCTGTGTTACGCCCGTGCTTATAAATACACACTGCACAATTCAACTATAAATAATTTAACCCTACAACATTCCATACCACATAATTACAATCCAAAAAATACACATTTCCACTTCACTCCATACCACATAATTCCACATCACAGAATCACATTCCACACAACTTAATACCACTCCCAACCACATAATTACACTCCACACAACATATTTACACTCAACTCTAAAACACATAATTACCCTCCACAAAATACAACTCTGCAACATGTTGCATAATTCCACTGCGCATAATTATACACCACACCATGCCACATAATTCCACACGTCACACAATTCCACAATTCATCCCCACACAATTTATCACACAGCATAATAACACTCTACATAATACCACTCAGCTCCACATAATTAACCTCCACATAATTATGCTCTACTCCATACTGCATACATACACTCCACATAAATCCAGTCTATGCCACGTAGCAACACTCCACAGAGCTACACTAAACACCATGCCTCATAATACCACTCAACATAATTTCACTCAACACCGCAACTTCCACGTCACACAATTCAACTCTACACATTTCCATTCCACACCACATAATTCACAACAAACTACATAATTCAGACTAACACCACAAATGCACAACACACCACATACATCCAATCTACACCACAAATTCCACATCATGCTATAATATTTAACCGCACACCACATAAGGAAACTCCACTATATACCACTCCACAACACAAAATACCATTCCAGATAATCCCACTCCAAGACACACAATCCCACTCCACTCAATACCACATAATTGCACTGCACACCATGCCACATTATTTCACTACACAGATCCAATCCACGCAACACAATTCCACAACTAACAATTCCAATCCAAACCATATATGTCCAATTGACACCACACACATTCCCTCCACTCCAAACAGAAAACGCATAGGTAAAATACATTGTCCCTTACAACATCAATAGCTCTAACTCTCACCTTCTAATGTGTCCCAGCAGATCCTGTTTCTGGAGCTGCAAACTTGCTGGCTGAAGTCAGCTCTGTGCTGCCTCAGAGGAGCAGTGCCCTGTGGTGAATGCTGTCTCTGGGGCCCCCACCCCCATCCATTCCCCTGTCAGCTCTCCTCTGTGCTGCCTGCTGTCTCTGGGGCCCCCACCTCCATCCTTGTCCTCTCCCTTCTCAGAGGCAGTGCCCCGTGGGGAATGCTGTGCTGCCTCCTGCTCTCTCTGGGGCCCCCACCCCCATCCTTGTTCCGGGACTGGCTGGTGGCTCTGACTGAAGAGAAACAATGTAACTTGTTACATTGTTTCTCTTCAGTCCTGGGTCAGCGCAGGAGCTCCGTGCAGGCTGCTTTAGTTAGAGAGAGAGGCTTGATTTAGAGCAAGCCTCTCTCTCACAGCTCTCTACGGAAGAGCTGAGGGGGCCCCCTTCATTTACTGAAGAGTGGGGGCCCCCCCCGCACCGCGGGGGCTGCGGGGGTGTTTGTTACGCCCCTGGCGTGGGGGTGGGTTTGGTGTCCGGGCCCGAGTATCGACGGCTTGGGCGCTGGGCCTCCCCGTCGGGAGCCACCTGCCCCGGGAGCCTTTACCCCCCAGCCAGCTGGTCTACCAGTATTCCACACTCACGGCCGTGATGGGTAGAGACCACGCCCCAAAGACACCCGCTCCACAGACAAACTAAAATGGACCAGTACACCACCGCCTTCACAAGGTAGACTCTGAGATGGGATTTCTGAAATTAACATGGTGTTTTTTGGAGAAACATGTCTACTTTCAGGATTTTGGGTAGAACTATACTCTGCAATTAAAGGTATAAGGGTGAAGCAAAATGAAGGCCTTCCATCGCCTAAGATACATGGCTAGAGAGGGTGCGGAATAAGGCAGTTTTTTCAATTGCTCCAGTTATTCATCAAGTAAAATGGTAAACTGATGATCAACTAGAAGCAAAGACTAACTGCAACTTCAGAATCCTGCTTACTCCAAGTTCATCATCTCTTCTTAGAGTACACTTTAACATCACAAAACATCCCCTCACTCTGAGCTTGCAGACAGCAGTAAAACACACACCCCTCTTCAGAAACACAAAACACAACAAACCTTTCCTTCACAATTACAACACCAGATGTGCACTTCATTGAACTCAACGGAGGGGGCTGCCGGTGGCTCCCCCCTTGCCGGAGGTGACTTTTCCACCATCCTGCAAGCTATTGGCACCTCCCAGGCCTTGGTGGAGAGCAAGATCGGCATGGTCCGGGTGGACATGGCCCTTATCCGCCAAGACCTTCGCAACGCCTCGGCGCAAATTTCGGACGCGGAGTCGCGTCTCTCCACGGCAGAGGATGAACTGGGACAACTGAGAACTCAAGTGGCCCGCATGCAGGATCAAACCTCGGAACTACACTGTCGAGCGGAGGATGCAGAAAACCGTTTGCGGCAAAACAACCTACGCCTGGTTGGTTTCCTCAAAGGGGTCAAACAGGGGCGAGCGGACACCTTTGTGGAGACCTGGGTGAAGTCATGGATACCCAAAGACACTCTCTGTGTGTAGTTTGCAGTCGAACACGCTCCTAGCTCCCTGGCACCTAAGCCTCCTCCCGGGGCCCCATCCTGTCCCATCATCATTCGGATTCTCAACTTCCGGGACAGAGATGCCAGCCTTAGAGAGGCTCGGGCCCAGGGTCCCCTGAAATACCAGAACACCACGATCATGCTCTTCGCAGACTATACGAGAGAGGTGTAGGCCCAGCGTCGCACGTATGCAGATGTCAAACAAAAACTCTGCACTCTGGGACTTAGATATGGTCTCCTCTTCCCGGACCGTCTCAGGGTCGTCTTTCAGGGCAAGTCATTGTTTTTTGACACCCCACAGGCTGCCTGGACTTGGCTCACTGAGGAGCAACCTATGCAGGTCCAATCTGCTTCCCCTCCCACCCTGTCTGGTCCTCCACAAACACGTTCATCTCCTCCCAAGCCACAGCGGAGACACACCCGGTCCCACAGGAGGGATGAAATCGAGGAGCTGGGTCAGCGCGGTTGCTGTGACTCGTGTCCCAGTTGTTGATCTCCTCCGAGGCTCCTCCAGCTCTCCACAACAACAGCCGAGCCAGTTCACTGAGCGACCTGAGCCGTGGTCCGGACCCATCTGGGGCGATGTGCCCCGCCCTGTCAGACTCCGAAATGTCTAGAAATCCCGAGCTCCAGGGGTCTGGTGAAGATGCAGGAATCTGATTGATAGAGGCCCGCGAGGCCGGAACCGAGGCAAATCTCTTGTGATACTTTAAGTCAATATGCAGCAGATGACACTGTGACATCTGTCAATATGGAGGGGTCCATCATTGCCATGAACTGCCCTGCTAAACGTTCTAGATTAGCTATTTGTTATTGTTGGTTTGCTTTCTCCAGAGTGACAGATGCTTCAATTTCGGAAGTATAGGGTGGGGAGGGGGGGGGGGGGGTAGGGCTGTTGTCCTCCGAACTGTTTTAGCCCTGGCTCCGTTTGAGCCTTTGTTCCTTCTTTTTTTATTCCAATCTGCCAATTGCACATGACATTGCCATCATCAGACAGCATATCACCTTACGCATGCCACGCCTTTCTCTCCTGGCTGGGATGTGTCGTCCACCCGGGGCCCGGGCCCCTCCAGTCCTCCCTGCCCTCACTTTGTGTGCTATCCAGATGCCCACCAGCGGTGGAACCCTTCATGCTCTGTCATGGAACGTGAATGGCTTGCTAGACCGTATCAAACGTGCTGCGGTCCTCAGGAATGCCCAGCGCCATGCTCTCGATGTACTCCTTCTCCAGGGGATACACCTCTTGGAACCCACTGCCCATTCTTAACAAGATACGGGTTTGACAGGATGTGGCATTCCGGGTTCACGCGAGGCTCCCGGGAGGTGATAATACTGACCCGACGGGGCCTTCCCTTCAACCCAACGCAGGTGACGTGGGTCCCTTGCTCACTGACAACTTACCCCAGCACCTCTCCCCAGTGACAGCCCTGCCCCTGCCCCAGCACCAGCCCCTCCACTTACTCCACCTGAATTAGACGCAACCGCCACCCAGATTACTTCTGATTACAACACGCAGCACATTATCCTTCCAAGCTTGCACCACAACCGGGTTCCGTCAGTACACCAACCGTCAGGCACCCTAGATTCAAAGGTAACAACCATATTGCCTGACCCTCTTGCAATACTCCAAACCAACACTACCGTGACAGCATTTGTACCTCCAACAGATAACCAATCCCCCTTACACTCTTACACAGCGGCACCGATTGTCATCACCCTCCCCGCCACACCGAAAATTCCAGCCACTCCAGCGCCACTAACCACCAAGACGCCTGGCACTCATAGCCCGCAGCCCACCCTACCACACACAGTTCAGCTGGCAGAACACAAGAAGACGTCCCAGCACTACACGGATGATACACCACCACCGGAGCCCCTTCTGCCCCAAGGACACATCATATACCCCCATCCCAGCTACTCACGCCAACAGCCCCACCCTACACATCCCCTAACCAGCCTTCCGCACCCACGTCACCCCCTCCCACCGCACCCATTTCTTCACCAGACCAGGAACCCGATCAACCCACAATCCTCCCAATTATAGACACATCACAGCCTACAACCCCTCTCCTAATCACTCCAGACCCCAGATTAGATGAGATCATGACCGCACTACATCAAATCAAAGTAGAAATACAAGCTTTTAACAAGCTGTTTTGAAAACATCCATGGCTCTCTGGAGCTACAAGTCATCCCAAAGCTAGCGGGCGCTTGATACAGCCATCAAATACCTCATCTCCGATCTTACCTAGCTGGAAATCAGTGCCCTTCATGAATAATTCTACCCGCCCTCGACAAATTAACAACTCTTTTTTTTGCAAAAACTATTTTTATTGCATATCTCAAATACAACTGGCATCTGCAAGAACCAAAGCATCATTGGCCTTCTCTCAAACATCAACACCAGCACGTAGTATCTTGTAAGCCAGTTCCGGTTACCAAAGCCGTGACCCCAAACAGCCCCCCTGCCAAATCTCCCTCCCCCCACCCACATGTCAGTGTGCCAAACCCTCAGGTGCCGGGATAATTCTGTCTCGTAAGTAGCCGTGTTATCGGCCGCAGGCTACTCCTCACCCCCACGGGCAGGCGCCGAGCAAAAAGGGGAAGGGAAGCCCTCCCGCCCTCATACGTGACCCATCAACCGCCTCTCCACAGCTATACGGCTGCAGGCCGCTCCAGCGCGTCAGTGTCCTCCTCCGCTTCTGCACCCCACCCCCGGAGGTCAGCCACTAGCGCTTCCCATGCATGTGCCATGGCTAATGCTTTTTCATCATTTCCCCGCAATGCTAGCTGCAGCCGGAGCGCACTCTCACTACCCGCCCATTTGGTGAAGGTAGTTCTCCACCTCGCAGCGCTGGGGCCAGATCTCGATTTCCAGTGCAAGGTAATTTCTCTTTTACCCACCACAAGGCCTAAGTCACAAAACTTGCTCGTAACTTTCGTACGCGGTGTGTGGGGAAACCACAGCAGAAGACAAACTCCCATTTCTACCCCCAATTCCCGCCCCGTCACTTGGGTCAAGCAAGCGATGACCTCCCCCCAGTAGTCGCTTAGAACACCACAGGACCAAAACATATGCTTAAAGTCAGCTCCTTCCTCCCCACATCTAGGGCACTGCGGGGTGGGACCCCCAAAATATTGATATAATTTAGCTGGCGTCAGATATGCCCTATGCAAGATGAAATACTGCACCAATTGAAACCTGGCATTACATGTACTTTTCCAGGCCCTCCTCTGCAACCTGGGCCACGTCAGGTCCGGGATGGGCTTCCTGATGTCCAGTTCCCATTTATCCTTCAACGCTGTCAAAGGGGCTAGGTGTTCCGTTGCCATTCTCTGATAGAGGCAGGTAATGGCCTTGACTGTGCCCGCAGCCATGACCACATACTGACAACCTGCCGCCGTCTGCGGTTCAGAGAGTCCCGCATTCCAGTGCTTTTGTAAAGCCGCCACCAGGGCCGCGTGGAGTAAATAGTCTCCCCTCGGGATCCCGAAGGAATCCTGCAGCCCCTGGAACGGCTGGAGCGCCCCATTGAGGTACAGGTCCCCCACCATCTGTATCCCCAGGTCTTCCCAGTGAGCCAGCCTCGACCAATCCCCTCCATGAGGGAGGGCCGTGCACATACCCAACGGGATCTCCGGGGCATAAGGGTGAACAATGCCGACCCTTCGCAGGCTACGATTCCAACACAATCGGAGCGTTCGCTCCTCAAGCGTTAGCTGCGACAGCTCGAGGCGCTGCTGGAAGACAATAAAAGAAAGCACATGGCGCGGGATCACTCTGCCCTGTGGGCCTTCGGGGCCTCTAAACTCCCTAGCCACTGCCTGCGTGAGCCATTGTAGTTGGGCAGCCAGATAATACCACTCAAAGTCAGGCACAGCAAGCCCTCCCTTGGCTCTAGGCTGTCGCAGTGTGGCCAGCGCCACCCGCCGCCTGCCCGATCCCCAGATAAAGCCCGTGATCATAGCTGTGAGCTTACGGAAGAGCGACACCGGTATCCAAATAGGGCTCGACAAATTAACAACTCAATGACAGAGAGGGACCTACTAGCGCTACTTCACTCATATGCACCCCCCCTTTCGAACCCCATCACGCCCTCTGCTATGACCATCCCAACTATCCCCCCCCAAACCACACAGGACCACCAAACATAACAGTAGAGGCATCATCGACAACAACCTAAAAAGAGTCCCCCTCATCCAAGAACCTACATCTTCCCTCCATTCGCCCCGCCTCAAATGCATCCTCTTAAATTATAGATCGGCCGCTAGACACGCAGCAGACATAGCTGACATCATCCTCACACAAGAACCCGACCTGTTATTGCTTACCGAAACCTGGCTAAATGAATCCTCCTCTCCGATCATGGACATAATAGTACCCCCTAACTATGATATCATCAGACTAGACAGGGTTGATAAAACAGGGGGAGGCATCGCTTGCATACACGGAAGCAATATCTCAGTAAGCAGAACAATTGCTCCGGTTTTTCCATCTTGCGAATACATTTGCCTCAACATCTCCATTAATGATAAACCACTATGCTCCCTACACACGATTTATCATCCACCAGGTGACAACTTGGCCTTCACCGAACACTTCATGGACCTGGTTTCAACAAACACTGGGCGCCAAAATACCCAAATATTCCTTGGCGACTTCAATCTACATTGGAACGACCACAAGGGTGCAGCGGTCAACAGCCTCAAAAATTTCTTAGAAGACCTAGACCTCACCCAAAGCTGCAAAAGCCCCACACACGACAAAGGCTCAATTTTGGACCTAATAATCTCTAAAAGAGATTGTATTCAGCTAGACTCTATCCAACCATGTGGCTGGTCTGACCACCACGTCATCACCTTTTTTAATCAAGGAAATTAGCGAAACCAATCTCTGTGCAATCTACTAGACCGAAAATTTGGAAAAGAGACATCAAAAAAATCAACCCCACTACTTTTCCATCCTCCAGTTACAACCTACTTCTGCCCCCCATGGGATCCTCAGAAGTCCATGTCCTCACCAATCACTACCTTAATTCCATGACCAGGATAATAAATGAGGTAGCCCCCCTGCAATTGAAGAGAGCCTCCACTAAGGACTCCAAGCCTTGGTACAATGGAATGTTCAACGAAGACAGACGCTCTCTTCGAGCCACGGAACGTACCTGGAGGTCAACTCCCTCAGTAAATCACCTAAATACACTAAGGAAAAAGAGAAACGCTTATTTCAGAAAGATCAAGCGCACTAAAGCAGAATTCTTTAGCCACCAACTAGACCAGGCAAGAAACCGTCCCAAAAAACTCTTTGAACTTATCAAATCCCAATCTAAGGACCCTGCACAACGTCCACAACACAGATTGCCAGCAACACAACAGTGAAGAATTCTCCGCCTTCTTCACCATGAAGACAGACAATATTAAGACGGACCTTCTGAATGATTTAATCCTACACACGGGACAGCGCAAGAAGACCCCCCCCAATAGGCCAACGGCACCGCACCATCTCCCATCACAGCCTAGCCTAAAAAATAAGGCCGACTGGGCATCCTTTTCGACATACTCCGAAGAAGCCATTGGTAAAATACTTGGGGCCTTAAACCCTGCCAATCACTTCTCTGACCCCCTACCCGCTAACGCGGTTAAAACCCTTACCCCACTTCTGCTGCCTCTCTGGACTAAGATCATAAACAGTTCACTTCAACAAGGCTGCATTCCGGACACCCATTCAAAGTGGGCCAGGTCTCACCCATTCTTAAGTAGCCCTCGGCCGACCCCACGGATCTAAATAATTATCGGCCTATTTCCAACATCCCCACACTGGCCAAACTTCTGGAAAAAAATGTGTACTCCTCCAACTGACAAAGCATATCGACCAGTTTGACCTGCTTAATAAATTCCAATCCGGCTTCCGTGCAGGTCACAGTACAGAATCAGCCATGACACACATAATTGATGACGCGTTACAAATCCTGGATCAGAATGGTTCATGCCTTCTCATCTTGCTGGACCTATCCCCAGCATTTGATACGGTCAAACACAAGAATCTATTGGACCTGCTGAAGCACAGAACGGGTCTATCAGGTACAGTGTTTAACTGGTTCACCTCATTTCTCCATAATCGAACACAACAATTCAAGGTCAACAACACCATGTCTAAACCTGTCCCAGTAACATTAGGAGTACCGCAAGGGTCTGCTCTATCCCCGACTTTGTTCAACCCTTTCATGGAACCCCTCACCGAAATTCTCCAAGCCTCTAACGTGCAATATCACATGTACGCTGACGACACTCAATTATACCTCAAGATCCACACCCTAGATGATATCAAACTGCTCAACACAATGCTTGGGAATACCCAGTTATGGCTGGCAAAAAAACATCTCAAACTAAATGCCTTAAAAACAGAATTCCTGCTTATAGCTCCACCCGCCCAAGTCCCTTTAATGCAAGAATGGTTAAAACACCTCACGGCACTCAACGTCCAACCAATCATTGTTGACTCAGCGAAATCTCTGGGAATAACTCTCGACTGTAACCTCAGTATGCAAAAACATATCAGCAACGCTACTAAGGGAGCCAACTACCAGATAAACATACTGAGGAAGCTGAAACCCGTCCTGCCTACCAAGGACTTTAAGCAAGCAGTTCAAGCACTTGTCATCCCCAGAGTCGAGTATGGTAGTGTCTCTCTCTGTGGCCTACCCAAGGCAACCACAGCACCACTAAGACCCACAATCAACGCTGCAGCGAGACTCATCACTGGCTCTTAAACAAATGCACACATCACACTGGACATCAAATCCCTGAATTGGCTTCCACTGGAAGCCCGAATTCACTTGAAGATAGCATGTATGGCGCACAAAGCCATACACCACGATACACCCAGATACCTATCACAAAAGCTAACAATCTCCGGAGGGCTCAGATCCTCTAGAAGTGCGGAAAACCTAATTCTAAAACCACAGAGATTCAACAAGAAAAAAACTTACAACCGTACTTTCTCAGGGATGGCACCAAGAATTTGGAATGCTCTACCACCTGAAACCAGACTTAACACCTCTTTTGCATCCTTCAAAAAGGAAGTAAAATTAATTATCATGGCTAAATTCACTTGAGTACTGTCCATTGTGGGCTTGTGATCTGCTATAGTGTTACTATTACCCGGACTATGACAAGGGTCCAGCTAAGTTTTGGACATCCCATCTTATTGTTTCACTGATTCAAGGGGATAGAGGGCCGTTGTACTTTATCACTGTGTTTTTGCATTATGTTTTTCTGTATAGATGTTGCAATCTCCCTTTGATTTATGTATAAAAACTCTATTTGACTGTTAAGCGCTCTGATACCCGCAAGGTTCTTGTTCGCGTTCTATAAAACCTTTAAAATAAACTGTGCCACTGGATTCAAGCTTGCCTGGCTGAAGAAGGGTGGCATACCCTGAAACCGGTCTCAGGATGCTTGTTTCCGGTCCAGGGAGGACCTGGCCTGGCAGTTCGGTCTGGACTGTTCCCATGAGGCACAGGGTCAAGACTGATTTGCATATGGCTGGGTCTAAACTGGGGTGGCGTAGTGGATAAAAGAACGATAGATTTAACCCAGATCGTTTGACTGGGGGAGAATGTTTGCATTGTCAGCATTCCGTTCATCATTTGTTTGCTGTAACACTTTCAGTAGAGCTGCAGCACTACTTTCTCACCAACCAGAGATCGGTCCCCTCCGCGGGCACCCTCTGGGAGGCCGGTAAGGCCACTCTGCATGGCGTAGCCAGGGGCCTAGTGCACACGAAACGTGCGACACAGACTGCTCGCCTGACCCAGCTCGGGGCGAAAGCCACGCGGCTGGAACTGGCTGTCGCAAATACGGCTGAAGCTCAACCCGCCAGACAGCTTGCGGCAATCCGAGATGAGATCTGTCAGATATTCCTTGACTCTGCCAAGATGTTGTGGTGCTCTTCCGTGGCCCATGTTTACGGATGGGGTGACGAAAATGGAAAGTTACTTCACAACTTAGTCTCCTACCCCAAGGCCAACAGACTTATCCCCGAGATCCGGGACGCTGCTGGAACCCACCATTGCACCTCACAGGCTATTGCCCAGGCTTTCACGGGCTACTATGCCCAGCTGTATTCAGCCCACCCCCCTGGGGCCTTTCTGGTTGACTTGTTGGAGCAAGCGGATCTCCGACTCCCATGCCTTGCCCGGGAAGAGTCGATGGACCTCGATCTCCCCTTTACCCCAGAAGAGATACATGGGGCCATCTCCTTGTTGCACTTGGGGAACACACCAGGCCCAGATGGCTTTCCACATGAGTATTATGTGGCCTATAAGGACCTGTTGATGCCCCACTTGGTGGACCTATTCCAGCACGTGGCCGATGAGGGCTCTTTTCCCCCCAAAACTGACGTGGCTACTATAGTGGTCATCCCGAAGACCCAACCCCCTTCTCTCTTCTGTGCGGACTACCGTCCGATTTCTCTAATCAACAATGACATGAAAATGTTTGCCACAGCCCTGGCCCAGCTCCTTCTCCACCTGCTGTACAAGCTGGTCCATCGGGGCCAGTGTGGCTTCATGCCGGCACACGGCACTGCATACGGCGCCTCCACCTCGCCCTTGCCCATCGCCATAACCTCACGCCATACCTGGCCCTCCTACTTATAGATTTTGAAAAGGCCTTCGACATGGTCGACTGGAACTACCTAGATTTTATAGGTATCTGCAGCTCCGCCACGCCCTTGCCGCACACATTCCCCCAGGTATGTCGATCCCGGAGTTTTATCCTGTTGAAGGCCCAGATAATGATGGGAAACGTAGGTAGAGGAGGAGTGTCGTGGATATACCGCTCCTTAGTGAATAATGGCCCCACTAACCTGGACTCGCAGAGGGCCCGCAGGGAGGGGTGGGTGGGCCCCCTGGACGAAGCAGATTGGCACGATGCCCATATGGCTCCCAAAATGCTTACAACCTTCTCTAAAACTCTGTCTCATTCAACTGTATTACCTCCATATGGCCTACCTTACCCCTGTGCGCCTACATAAGGCGGGACTACGCCCCTCCCCAGATTGCACGCGATGTGGCCAGGCCCTGGCCGATTTCTTCCGCATGGTCTGGTTGTGCCCTTGTCTTGCCCCATTCTGGTGAGGTGTGCAATCTGAGCTCACACAGACTCTGGGCTTGCATGTTCCCCATGATCCCATACGCCTTCTTTCGGGGGTATTTGATGGTCTAGACGGCTCTAGAGCCGACAAAACTCTTTCTGGGTACGGCGGTGGAGGTAGCCAAACGAGACATTGCGGTGGCCTGGGCTCAGGCCAAACCCCCTACACTGTGAAAGTGGCGGCAGGGGGTGGACTGGTGCGCGGCCCAGGAGGAACCTCTCTTTGAGGCCCAAGGATGTCCTGGGAGGTTCCTTAAGGTATGGGGCAAATGGCTGAATTTACTGTTTTGATATACTTGTTCTGATTTTCTCCTGCAGTGTTACGTTGCCTCTCAAATGGGGTGGCTTGCTCAAATATATCAATCATGATGGTGGCTTTCGTTGGCTGTTAGCGATGCGCTCTGGTCTAATGTGCAATTGTGTGTTGTCCTTATGTGAATTTGTTTTTCAAATGCCAGGAAACTTGATTATCAACAAAAAAAAAAGTAACAACACAATATTTGATTCCACTCTCAAGCTGTAGTAAAATATGCTTGGATCTCATTCATCCAAAAAGTTTCTTATGTGACACTTTTGAAATGTATTACATAGTGTAAACGACCCTGAGAGCAAAGTTCGAGGTTCAGTAATCATCTTCAATAGGACGCTCCCAAAAAATATTAGTTGAGCATAACATAACATAAGCACTTGACTTCTGAAGCATTTCAGCTGATCAGTTCATAGGGTCTCTACAAGACCAACAGCGCAATTTCTGTGGCTACTTCCCCTTTAATATAAATTATTACAAAAAACTGTGCTTCCCTAACAGTGAGAACAGTTCCTAGTCCGTTCACCAAGTGCAATCTACGCTGAGTTTGATCCCCTGAACTTTCTTTATACAGAAAGATATTCAGGAGAGGTAGATGAGGAGTAAGTGGGATTGAGGACAGTCCATTGTGATATTGAGTTAGTTGCACCTATTGCATGAAAATTAACCTGCAATGCAATCACAGTTCATATGAGGGTAGTCTTTGCATCTCTGATGCCACCATTCTTCAAAAGGTTATTATAAACCATCTTTCTAGCACAGTTATGTTTACCATTCTGATGCAACCACTACATCTACCTCAAAGGCGTTTTCAACTCTGATGCAACCCAATTTTCTATCATGGTAATGCTTACCACTCTGGTGTGACCGTTCCGTCAACCTTAACAGCATTTTAGGTCTAATGTAAAAATTCGTTCTACCCTGGTGGCTGTAGGAAATCCCCTTTTTCTGAGTGGTCATCTCATCCATAATTTTTGCCTTTTGCTGGACCCTATACTTTTTGGTGGTGTTAAAACTCTGAGCAATTTAAACCTGCTAACCAGTGGTAAAGTGTCTGTGCTCCCCCTTTAAAAATGATTGAATTGGCAAATTCCTCATTGGTATATTTAGCTTACAAAGAAGTCCCTAGTATATGGTACAACAAATGTACCCAGGACCTTCAAGTTAAATGTCATTAGTGGATTGCAGATACCTATTGTGCCATCCACTAGAGTAACAAAAAAACAAGATTAAACAAGTCTTAAGACGTACCAGTGTAGCCTGACTGTGGCAATACAGAAACTGCATTTCAACCTGTAAAACTAAATGCTTTGTAAGGTCAAAACCACCCTTTTCAATATTAAAAAGTCACCACTATCTCCCACACAGGAGGGTGCATGGTATTTACAAGTAGGACATGTAGAAATGTAACTTTAATATGTCCTTACAGAGACTAGCACCCAAAAGCTATTTTCACTGTGGCAGACCTAGTTGTCCTATGTAGAAAATCAGAGTACAGATATCTCAGGAATGGGACTAGCTAGAAAAATAATTAAACAATTATTTTTAATGGTTGTTAAAAATCCAATTCAATGGTGAAGTCGGATTTTTAACAAATGTTACAGAAAAGTAACTTTTAGAAAGTTAATTTTTCCTTGCCTGAAGTTCCTGGAGTCTAAAGTTGCATTTGCTCTCCCACTTCTGCCAGCCAGTAATTAGCATTTGAATAGGTGTCAAAAAGGTGCAAAGTGCCTCCCAGGAGTAAAAAGTAGGCTGATTTGAAAAAGCAGAGATAATTCCCTTGAACCTGACAGAATATGCAGGTTGGGGCTGCGAGCATCCTTTTGACATTAAAGTGTCAAATCCTGCTTGTATGTCAAATCCTGAATGACAAGTCTGCTGTGTTTACATATAACACGTTGGTACATGTAAGTAAGAAATTAGATTATTGGTTGGGGGAAGGAGGGAAGCCCTACTCAAGCAACAACCACGATCCTTGTCAGGGCGAACCAGAAAAGTCGCTAAAATAACCTGTTCTTAACCCTCTGGTAGCTTGAAACAAAAGCAGTCAGGTTTAACTTTGGAGGCAATGTGTAAAGTATTAATGCAGCACTCAAACAGTATTAAAGTGACGACACAATACGAATAAAAATCCTAAACCAATTTAGAAAAAAAGAGTAAATTTTATTAAATAAATTGATACCAGTAAATATAGTGCCGAAAAGCACAAAGCGACACTCGCAGTCATCTGGTCGTACTAGACCGGGGGAAAGTCACAAGTTTAGTCCAGCCACAATGGAGCATGGGTTGGATTCCAGGACCAGGTTAATCCCGCAGAAAGAGCCACCTTCTCAAAGACCGGAGCAAAGAGTTCAGTTTATGGTGGAGTAGGTCGTGAGGAGCAGGGAGAACGTCACAGATGGTCACCGATGTAGCGTGAAGATGAGGCCGGGCGGCGTGCGCAGTCTTCGCGGTCGTGTTGTGCGAAGAGCTGGTTGGCCATTGTGTACTGTTGTTGGTGGAGATTCGCATTGGCAGTCACTGCAGGATGTACCGCGAATGTGGAGAACTTGTGTTGCTGGCGCTCGCTGGAGCACAAAAAGCAGGTTTTCATCGGAGCTTCGCCTTGGGGATCGTTGTGGTGCGGCAGAGTCTTGGCACGAATGAGCCTGTTCGGGGTTCAAGGAGCCTACACTTTAGGATTTCACCTTTCACTTCCTTGGGAGAAACTCAGACTAATGGCAAGCAAAAGTCCAAGACTTGGTTGGGGGGGCAGGAAGGGGGAATGGCCACCTTTTGGTGATCAGAAACCAACTCCAGCAGAGGCCATCAGGGCTCAGGCAGGTCCAATTGCAGGCCCAGGAAGGTCTAGTT
Organism: Triturus cristatus; assembly: GCF_964204655.1. Classification (NCBI taxonomy): domain Eukaryota; kingdom Metazoa; phylum Chordata; class Amphibia; order Caudata; family Salamandridae; genus Triturus; species Triturus cristatus. The sequence goes on along the minus strand of NC_140586.1, from coordinate 357,513,792 downwards.
GCAGCTGGTCAGCTAGGCATTTGAAGAGAGGCCTTCGGAGCATGTTATGTCCCTACAGCTCAAACAGGAGGTCAGTCAATTGACCCTTGGAGTCACTCAGGTTATCCTGGGATGAAAGTAAGCCGGTTCAGTCTTCCTTTTCAGACAGCAAGGCAGTCATAAAGCTGCAGGGCATTCCTCTGACAGCAGGGTAATCCTTGTCCTGTAATGTCTACAGGTCCAGGAGTGTTCTGAAGAGTTATTCTGGCAGTCTCAGCCTTTGTATGTCAGGAACACCCTGTTCCCCCACATCTGGTTCTGGAAAGTTCTTACCTTCCTTTGTCAAGGCTCCAAAACGTCTGTGGTGACAAAAGGCTAGTGTGAGGTTCCTTTGTGTGTACTTGAGGCAAGCCCTTAGAAGTGTAAGTGGGACAGGAACAACTCCGTCCAAACAATCCTGGCAAGATGGCCTATCCTGCCCACACTTAGTCCCCTTTTGTCTCACTGTCTGGGAGGAATACACCAAGCCCAACAGCACAGACGTTTACAGTCATATGACCCAAGACAATGGCGGAAGGCAAATATGGTTGGGGCAAGGAAACGCCAACTTTCTAAAAGTGGCATTTTCAGAATTGTGACCTAAAATCCGACTTTACCATTAAAGGGGGGTTCAAATTACAATGTATTAGTCTAAACCTGGCCCCTCTAACTGCTCCCAACCCAAATTTAGCACCTATTAAATGTAAGAAGGTAACCCTGTGTTAGTCAATGGGAGAGATAGGCCTTACAGTAGTGACATTACAATTCATTTGAGTGTAAACAGCATGTATCTATCTAGTCCCAAACTGAAGTTAGCATTAATTAAGTGTAATAAGGTAACCCAGTAATAATCTATGGGAGGGACAGCCTTACAAAACTGAAAAACTACTTTAGGAGTTATTTATTGCCAGGACATGTAAAGCTTAAAACCACATGCCCTACTTTATAAATGCAATGCACCCTGCCCTATGAGCATTTAGGGCCACCTTAGGGGTGACTCATATGTATTAAACAGAAAGGTTTAGGCCTGGCCAAAATGACAGTTTAAAACTGCCCTACAGGCTGCAATAGCAGGCCTGAGATGTTTTAAAGCCCTCCTTGAGCAGATGGCATAATGAGTGCTACAGGCCCACTAGTAGCATTTACATTACATTTCCTGGGGTCAAACAGTACCATCTACTAGGGAGCTAAAAGTAAATCAAATGTGCCAATCGGGTGTAGGCCAATTATACCATGTTTTGGGAAGAGAGCACAAGCTCTTTGGCACTGGTTAGCAGTCATAAAGTGCATAGAGTCTTAAGGCCAACAAAAACAAATTCAGAAAACAGTATGGCAGAGGCAAAATGTTTAGGGTGACATTCAGAGAGGGCCCGGTCAAGCATGACCCCCTCCAGCAAAAAGCTAGAGTAGACTAATCAATACCTTGATGAGCTTCCCTGCTTATGCGATAGAACATGGACATTGCCCTTTTTTGCTCTGGTACTTGTTAGCACTGTGCTCCTCTAAAACAAAGCTGGATCCCTCTGTCAACACGTTCCTGAGTCACTGGACTGACCCACGAGGAACCGTTCTCCTTACCTGAGGACCCCATATGTGACTCTCCAAATCTTAATTTGCTCACAGATGCATCCCAGTAGGCAGACAGTACCACTATGGCCAACAAAGTGATGTGGCTGATTCTGCGCCCAACCCAGGGAAAATTCTACCCATAAGGACAACAACCAGCAGAAGCCACTGACAACTGTAAGTGTCAAGAGCCAGGCCCCGACCATCCATTGCCAGGTGGAGGCTCTTGGTGGGGGCCTTCGGTAGGTCTCACTTTCAGACTTAAGGCTGGGATGGAGTGCCTTAGCCAAAGAAGAATATAAATTCCCTTCAGTAACCAAATAAAGATAATTTTTCAACCATTCATCTAAAATATACCACAAACCATTCATATCAATTATACAAAAAAAAACACATGTGCCTATATTTGTAATGCGACAAGACAGCCACTAAACGATAATGGAATGCCACCTGTATTTTATTAAAAAACGTTAAACCATTAGAAATTGTTCATCATGCAGAATTCATACATCTACATATTGTTAAAAAACATATCATTTTTCAATTTCATATTTCATATATTACATATCAAGTTTCAAAGCAAATATTGAATCTCATATATAAATACTGCAAATAATACGTACAACATATCCATGTATTAAAAACATTTTTCATTAAAAAAAAATAAAACAAAAAAAGAGAGACAGACAACAAATACCACAGTACAATTATTTAGTAGTTCGTGGACTGATCCAGGTTGAGAAAACTCAAATGCCAGACATATATGCAGTCCAAGTGTTTTTGTCACAATGATTGACTGGCACACTGGATTTAGTTTATCCCAAGCGTTAATGCGTTTAGGTGGTGTTCGCAGAGTAATGGCCACCTTTGTCAAGACCAATATAATGTGCCTCTACTTTTAAAATCTTCAGACAAATACCCAAGCAACTGTGGCGAGTGTCCTAAAGGCGTAATAGTCCTTGTGTGGAAGTGGGTCCACCGTTTACTATCATTCCAATCAGAAAATCCCATCATGAATGTTCTATTAAATTGTGCCTAACGATTCCAGGTCAATCTGTTTATACTGTCCCTCCTTATGAGTGGATTTACCAAGCTCTCAACTGCAGGACCAACAACCTCCCGGAAGCATATAGATCCTATTGTGTTTCCAGTCCTTCGGCGTCCGTGCGTCCGATCTGCGTAGCACCAGCAGGTGAAGTGACATTTCTGTCAATCAGGTATTGGCACAACTCTGTACAGCTGGTAATGAGCATATGCGCCCTCAAAATCAGATCATACAGCCCAATAAAAACATTCACTTTACTGCCCCTCACCCAACGACTTAGTGCCTTACTGGAGCAATCAAGAAAATCCAACCAAGACCGGTTTGAAAGCTCCTGGCTGACAATAATATCTCATGCGGTACTTCTTTGGGGTGAGCCCAAATTTGTTGACAATAATGGCTTTAATTGGACCATATCTCATCTGGTTCTCTACTTCTGTCAGCAGGTTGTCCCTCCCCACTGTAGGCATGTGTTTCCATAGATTCGCCCCCAACCTGCCCAGTTCTCCTCTGGGATCCTGTGCATCCTTAGGGTTACCTCATAGGCTAAAAACTATTTATTAATGTCATCGCCAACCACATAGCTAGGCACCAGCTATTTAGGGATGTGGACTTTCCTTTCTCCACTGTACACTTTGCTGTCGCTACCACCATTACTGCTGGACTCTGTGTGCTGATTGGCCTGTACGTCCAGCTCTTCAAGGCTCGCTTAATGAGCCAATAAGATTTTTCTCTCCTCCATGGCTCTCTCAGTCTTCTTTTCCTCTGTAGCCTGAAGAGCTGGTCGGTCACCACGGATGTCCTAGCTGGCGCTTTACCACAGGCAAGCAAGGACCACAGACTGTCGTTGCTGTAGCGTGAAGTGCAAATCTTGCGTTACCGGTCTTCGCTGGTGGTCACTGTAGCACGAAGAATAGGACTTAACTGGAGCTTCATGTTAACGCTCATCGCAGGAGGAAGAGTCTCAATGCAAACTCTTCATGCTACAACAACAACGGGCTGCCCGGCCTACTCTTCAAGCTAAAGCGATGACCATCCCGGACACTCTGCTTGCTACTTGAGGCCTCCTCCAACGTGAACGGAACTCTTTGTGTCAGACTTTAAGAAAGCAACTCTTTCAGCAGGATTAACCTGGTCCCTGTATCCGACCTGTGGTCCATTAAAGTCAGCCTGAACTTTTGATTTTCCCCCGGTCTAGAACGACCAGATGACCGCGAGTGGCACTTTGTCCTTTTATGCAGTATAGTTACTAAAAACTTTGAAAATACATTACAGCGGGTCTACTGATTGGATTTCTGTTGTTATTGGTATAATTTTATTTATCAAAAAGTACTCTAGTTTCTAAATTGGAATGGGATTATTCTTGTACTGTGTTTTTACTTTATTACTGATTGTGTGCTGCATAAATACCTTATGCTTTGCCTCTAAGGTAAGCCTGACTGCCTTCTGCCAAGTTACCAGCGGGTTAAGCATAGATTAATTTAGTGACTTTTGTGGTTCATCACGCTGACAAGTATTGTAGTTTTTGCCTGCGTGGGGCTTCCACCCCACTCAAACAATGTTTTACAGGGCATGCTTGAAAGGAAGGGAAACAGGAGCCAAAACTATTTTTGTGGGTACAGTGGCTGCCCCAAACTGGATTTTAGTGTTAGATATGGGAGAACACTTGAATTACAATAGTACACTCCCCACACATAAATGCAGCATCTCCAGGCACCCACTTCAGAATACTACTGGACCTGTGGAAGATCAGAAGAGGAACAAACTTGCTGTATTAGACCTGAGAGAACCCTGAAGGTCTGGACCTGTGCTCTCTCTCTCTTGCACCCAGGACAAAGAAATTGACTCCAAGTATCATAAAGCTGACCTCCTGTTAAAGCTACAGGGATACTTCAAGCTACAAAAGGCCTTTTCTTGCAAATACTAAGTTGACCAGTAGCCACTGGACCTGTACTGGACTGTGCAGCTTAGCCTCTGCCTGACACCATGTGAGTCCTAAGTGCCTCCCTGGAAGTCTGGGAGCTTTGGAAGTGGAGTCCTTAAAGGACTAAAGTCAGAAGTGAAAATCTTTGACCAGGACGAACCAGTTTGGCGTATTCAAACCACGCTGTATTGCGATTAGCGTCCAATTGTACTTAGGTCCCAGTCTACAGTGATCAGTGACTATCATTCTCACTTTATGATTTTTTGCGTTATACCTACTTAAAACTTCAAAAATTCATATCTCTGGTTCCCCTTATTGGATTTTTAGAATTTTGTTTATTAGATTTTACTTTATTCTTCTAATTTGGTTTATTTATTGTTTTGCATTTTGACTTTATTACTGTTTTGGTACTACATAAATACTTTACACATCGCACACTGTTAAACCTGTCTGCTCTGTGCCATAGCTACCAGGCGGTTGAGCTCAAGTTAATTTAGTAGTTTTAAGGGTTCACCCCGACAAGGGCTGTGATTATGATGTAGGTAGTACAACACCGATACAATAGATCTTTCCACTGTGGTGGTGGTTTTAATGCTGATGCCTGCATCACTCTTTTTTTCATAGAATTCCTTCACACGCTCTTCCCAGTGGTTATGTGGCATACTGTTTAGGTTTACAGTCATATATAGGTCTTTCAATATGTATTGCATGTGGTTCAATGTACACAGAAGTAATAGGTAAAGCTTTCTAAAAAAATTGAACACTAACCTAATTCCTGTGATATACAGATACAAAGGGAAGTCTGGAATGGCTGCAGCACTGGCTGCTTTCCAGTGGGCCTGCGAAACATAAAGGGCCAGAGTACACTAATGGTATAGAAAGCAATATCACTCGCATATATGTCAAGGAACCACGGAAGTGAAAAATCAGAATGTTAGGTACTTCCAGTAAGTCATTAGCTTTGGAAATGGAAGATGCCTGGAAAGCTCTAGTGCTTTTGTCAGCTTCAGGTTTAGGGAATTATTAACAGTACATGGTTTTACCACATATGTCATATAATTACAGACCTAATATAATGGATCTGAATCCCCACAATTAGGCCAAGTGTATGTAGAACAATCTTTCAAACGCTAGTAAGAAAAGGTACTGTGAATCTATGTTATCAAATGACATCACAACAAAATCAATACTTATAAGAGCATTTTATGTGCACATAGTTTAAGTATTAATACCAGCATGTTTTTATTTCATGTGGATGCGAAACTTATGCTCTTTGTTTCTAGTTTTAACATTACGTATTCTTTTGCAAACATCACAAAAAACATGCTTGATAGTGTTCTATATGGTTACTACAAACAAGCGCTAAACTAACATTGACTTAGATTATCTTTAAAACATGTAGGTGTATTTTAAATAAATAGTGAGGTTTTTTTCCGATTTGAAAGAACATAAAGGCTGGGAGAGACTTACTATTCCCATTCAGTGCGGTCTCAAGCCTGAGCCAAGGGTCAGATTGGTTAGGCGGAAACATTCCAAGCGTACCAAGCTGCTGAGCTTACTTTGTTATAGCTAGCGTAAAGTTCAAGCACAGCAGCACAAGGTTAGTCCATGGCTCCACAGAGATGCGAGGAGACAACATGTTAACTGCTTGTATGAATGCATGTATTCATGTGTATATTGCTTTTATATAGTTGGGGATCATTAGTGGATTAGGAGCAGCTTTGTGATCATGTATTTCAAGAGGGTAAGAAAGGAGAAGCTGCCAGGTGGCAGTGGGAGCTAGTGCTGTCCCCAACAATGACTGATGAGGAACATCTTCATAACATATCTATTTTCAGAACTGCAAGATTGCTGGGACAAGCCTTGCATGTGAAGAGTGTTGTTTCTGTGTACATAGTTGTAGAAGGCTTGGCTCTATTCTTTTATATCCGTATTTATTGACTTCAGTCTCGCAATGCCCTAGTTCCTTGTGTTGAATTGGCCCCAAAAGAATTGCAATTATTTTGCAAGGGAGTGTAGGTTTCGGTTCATCACTACCTTTTATTTGATGCATCAGGACTTGAAGATGATCCAGGCTTGAAGGGGTAACCAATGTACATGCACCTAGGTTGGAGTGAACTTATTTGCATTTTTGGCTCCTTTGATTAGATAAGTGGTTGCATGTAAGATGTGCCTCAATTAGGTCACAATAGTATTAGGAATCAAGTGAGCATACCTTTCCTGCTGTCCAAGTGATAGAGGACCTAAGCTTAAATGTGATTATGAAGTCCGCTTCAGATAGGAATGGCTTCATTCCGAATAAGAGTGATAGCCTATTGGCAAGAATTTCTTGGAGACATGGATCTTAAAGGCAACGTTTGAGTCAGTGATGAATCCAAGGATTTGGTAGCGACTATGGAGTAAACGTCATTTTTGTAACAGTTTCTTATGGAGCTTTTAAGCGGTCTCTGAGGTTTGCAACTGAAAGTATCTTGAAGGTGGATTATTTCAAAATGTTGCTTGGATTGGTGGCGTGGTGGTTGTTTGCCATGTGCTGTTGATGTGTTGTTTTATCGTCTTGATCTATTCAATGAGGAATGTGTTGATTGCACTGCATTTGCCTGATCAGTGGGGGGCGGAAGGGTCTTACACACAGACAAAGAAGAGTTTGACAGCTCTGAAAAGGGGCCTGTCCCTGTAAGTATATTCAGAGACAGAAGATATGCAGTAGGAGGTTTGGCTGCCATGATGAGGTTTCTTCATGGGGAAAAAAGAGATTTCAGGTCTTTCAGCTAGTGCCGTGATTGGCATTTCTTTTCTTGTTTTCAAATCGAATGTTTGCAGTCTGTGAGATATTGTGCATACTAGAGATTTGTAGAGAGTTTCAGTGGTTGCTTTGGAGCAAAAAATGACAACACCAGCTTGTAGGGTGTTGTCAGAAGAATCCACAATTAAGTTATGGATCGAGAGATTAGGTATTGATTACATAAATCGATGGAGAAATCTTTGTAGGAAGGGTATAGTTGCTTCACTGCTCGTTATCGGCATGGTATATATCGTAATAAAAATGATGTGTGACAGAAATATTTAGTTCTACAAAAAAAAATCCTATTGAAGTTAATGATAGGACAATATTTAGGTCACAATATTCATGTCAAACAATATTTTTGCCAACAATATTCTCATGTACAACTTTTCATTGGTAGTAGTATCATGGTGAATAGAGAACAAAATAGCAAAAATCTTGTCCAGTACATTAGTGCTTGACAGTGAGTTAGCCAGGATGTGCTACATGGAGTGGAATGTGTCTTTAGATGTCAAGGTGTACAGTTTTCATTTCCTTGGAGAAGGGGTCTTATCGGACGTTAATGTTCTGGAAAGATATGTTGTTGGTGCGCTTGGTGGATGTGCTGGTGATGATACTGTTGATTTTTCTGAAGAATGTGTAATGATTTGGCAGTCAAAAGATGTCAGGAGAAGATGAGGAAGTGGCAGTGAGCAGTTCCAGGAATGTAAGGTGAAAGGTTTTCTATAGAATGCACAGTGAAGAGCTATGTTCCCTCTAATAATTTTTATCTGTGTGCGGCAACAATATGTTTCCGCGCACAATTTGTTGTATATGTGCACATTTGTTAGTATAGATAAGCCACTATTTAAGCAATCGCGTGGGCAAAATATGTCAAAGGGATCTTGGCAATCGTTGGGGTGCGTGTTAGATGTATTATTTACAAAGATGAAGGTATGAGGCTGCACCAAGATCCATATAAAAATCTGTGCATTAAAATAGATCTTATGCTGATTTTAAGAGTCCAGTGATTTAATTTGGATACTTATTCTGGCTAAAATTACTTTACTGTGAAAAGGTTTTCAGTTGATGCCTACCTGCACTGTGACCGATAAAATTATGTTTTGCTATGCTGAGAGTTCTGTTTATTTTAAATCAATCAAACAGTACTGATAAGGCACAGATAATCATCCCTGGGGTTATCCGGGCGCTAAGGTATCGCAGACCTTTATTCGAAGAGCCAGGTCTTGAGTATCTTTCTGAAGTCAGAGAGTAAGGGTGAGGCTCGAAAGTGGCGAGGGAGGTCGTTGCTGGACTTGGAGGCGAGGCAGGAGAAGGAACAACCTCCGCTGTGGCTTCGGCAGATGCAGGGTACTGGGACGAGGAAGGCAGAGCAAAATTATCTGGCAGGTTGGCGGAAAGTCAAGCGGGGTTGATGTAGGTTGGTCCAAGGTTGTGGAGGGCGATGTAGGAGTGGGTCAGCATCTTGAACTGGCACCTCTTCTGGACTGGGAGCCAGTGGAGGCTTCTGAGGAGGGGTTTGATGCTTGCCCGTTTGGGGGGGATTGAGGATGAGTCTGGCTGCAGTGTTCTGTATGTTCTGGAGTAGCTTGAGTAGATGGGTGGTAGTTCCGGCGTAGAGTGTGTTTCCGTAGTCCAGTCTACTGGTGATGAGGGCTTGCGTGACTGTTTTGATGGTGTTGATGGGGATCCATCTAAAGATCTTTAGGAGCATGCAGAGGGTGTGGCAACAGGAGGAGGATACTGCGTTGACCTGGTGCTTCATAATGAGTTTGCGGTCCAGGTTGATGCCAAGGCTGCGGGCGTGGTTGGTGGGGATCATTGAGGGTCAAACTTCGATGGGCACCAGGTGTCGTCCCACAGTGAGGCGTTTCTCCCGAAAATAAGCACTTCTGTCTTGTCCATGTTCAGCTTCAGGCAATTGGACCTCATCCAGTTGGAGACATTGGTCATGGCGTTCCCGAAAGGTGGATCTGGTGGTGGCAAGGTGTTCCATGAGAGAAAGGATGAGTTGAGGGTCCTCTGCGTAGGAGATGATGTTGAGTCCGTGGATGCAGACAATGTTAGCCAGTGGAGTCATGCAAGCGTTGAACAAGGTGGAGCTGAGGGAGGAGCCTTGGGGGATGCAGCAGATGATGCTCTTGGGCACGTAGGTGCAGGGCGGTCGGTTGATTCTCTGGTTGCAATCCACCTGAGTGTGTCCCTCTGGATGCCAATGTGGTGGAGTCTTCTGATGGTGGTGTTGTGGGAGTTGGTGTTGAATGCCACTGAGAGGTCGAGGAGGATCATTGCTGCTATCTCACCTCGGTAGAAGAGGGTTCTGATGACATCAGTTGCGGCAATCGGGGCAGTCTCAGTGCTATGGTTGGCATGGAAGCCAGATTGGAAGGTGTTGACTAGGTTGGTTCCTTCCAGGTATTCAGTAATCAGGCGGTTTAGGGGTTTCTCCAGGACCTTGGCAGGGAAGGCGAGCAGCGAGATTGGGAGGAAACCTTTTAAGTTTGCTGGGGTTGGCGAAGGGTTTTTTCAGGAGAGGTATAGCCTCTGTGTGCTTCCATGCATTGGGATGGTAGCCATGGTGATGGATGCATTGAAGAGGTCGGTGAGTATACTGCTGATTTCTTTCCATCCCAGGTTGAAGACGTAGTGGGGGCAGGTGTCAGTTGGTGCTACGGAGTGAATTGAAGTCATGATGGCTGTGATGTTCGACATAGAGAGCGACTTTCCATGCGGAGAGCAGATGGTAGTGGGTGGCGTCAGTTGGTGTCAAGAGGTGGCCGAAGTCGGTGGGCTGTGGGTTGAAGTTGCAGTAGATGTCTGATATCTTGTTACAGACTAGGTCTGCCAGGGTGTTGTCGAGAGCTTGGGAGGAGCAGATCGTGTTCTCGGTGGCTGAAGGACAGGAGAACTCTGACAATGATGAGCAGCTCTATGGTGTGATTGGCGCATGCTTCAAAGCGGTTTGTTAAGGCATCTTTCTTGGATTCTTTTAGGCGTTGGTAGTATTTGCTAAGGGTCGATTTGAAGGTGATGAGGTCTGTAGGATTCCTGTTGGAGCATCATCATTTTTCCAGACGCTTGCATTTGTGTTTGATGGACCAGAGATCAGGGGTGAACCAGCTGGCAAGCTTACTGGATCTGCTGGTGTTGGACAGTATCATGGGGCGACTGTGTCGGGGCAGTTGGAGATCCAGTCGGAGAAATTCTGGATGGCCAGTTCCAGGTTGCTGGTGGTGTGGGGCCTGGAGGTGTTGAGGGCAGTCACCCACTTGGTCTCGGTGATTTTGTCCCATCTACGGTGCAAGGGGTTGGGGGGCTCGGTAGTGCAGACCAGGGAGCCTGCGATGATGGAATGTATGATGCTATGGTCGGTCCTTGTTAGTGCTCGGTGACATGGCTGAACTTGGCTCTGTTGTTCGCTGTGAAGATAGGGACCAGTGTGTGTCCTGCGCTATGTATTGGGCTGGTGACCACCTGCGTGAAGACGATGTTGCTCATGCTTTCCAGGAGGTTGCCAAAGTTGGTGTCATTTAGGCCATCGAAGTGGAAGTTGAGGTGACCGAGGAAGATGTAGTGCTTAGATTCTATTGCTAGGGGGAGATGAATTTGTAGATAGCGTTGCAGAAGCCTAGGCAGGGACCCAGGGGTCTGTAGGTGAGAATACCTCTGATGGTTGTCTTTCTGTCAATTTGGATCTGGAAGTTGAGGTGTTCCATGATTGGTGTGGTGCCATCTTCAGTAGTGGTGCATCGGAGAGTTTCCCTGTGAATGATGGTGATGCCTCCTCTAGGCTTGTTGATGCGGTCTCTGTGTATTATCTTATAGCCATGGGACCTTAAGGGGGTGATGCCGGGGTTTCAAGATGCATTGAGCAAAGTCTTGGTGATGAAGATCACATTAGGGGTGAGGGCGGTGATGGTGTCCCAGATTTCAGTGGTGAGTTTGCTGAGGGATCGGGCATTGAGCAGCATTCACTGGAGCTACTCCAGGGTGTCGGAGGTCGGCTGTGTGAGAGTGGCAAGGGTTTCTGTGTTTCAGGTGAAAATGCAGCAGTGGCAGGTGGAAGGTCCTTCTGTAAATCGTGGAAAGGAGATGCAGCAGTTGTCGCGGCATCAGGTGGACAGGAACTCGGCAGTGGATTTACGGTGGATGGCTAAAGAGCTAGGGTTCCAGGCGCAGACAGGCTTGCGTTTGGCATTCTGACGGCACGGCCGCACTGCCTCCTCCATGGAGTAAATCCTGGGGAGGAAAGGCAGGAGGCGGGATTATCGAAAACGGCCAAAACGGTGCGAAATACAGACAGGAAGTGGAGGCAGCAGAATCAGGGGAGAGGGGGCATCAGAATCAGGGGAGGGAGGCTGGCAGAATCAGGGGAGGGAGGCTGGCAGAATCAGGGGAGGGAGGCTGGCAGAATCAGGGGAGGGAGGCTGGCAGAATCAGGGGAGAAAGGCTGGCAGAATCAGGGGAGAAAGGCTGGCAGAATCAGGGGAGAAAGAGCAGCACCAGTAATTAAGGCAGCGGCAGCAAGAGACCTGTTCAAGGTAGGGGGGAGGTAGTACAAGGACCTAAATGAGTTCTGTGATTAAGAGGGTGGTTTACCTCAGCCCACTAATGGTTAAATATGCAAAGAAAAAGAACACACACCACAATTCAGTATTAACTCAGCACGGTAAAAAAATGATCAACAGTGTTAGTAGTATTAATAAGTATATTCAGTTAATAGTAAAAACGCCTGGAGTTCACATACACAGTATTTTTGTTGATTAGAAGAATTTCAAACATCACTTTTTAAAGTCCAATATCTTTAACCCCAAGTACTAAATTAGTGAGGCCTGGACATAACATAACAGGTGTATTTGTGAAGCGCACAATTACCCGTAGGTGTCTTGGCGCTGAATAACAGATGTTTATGGTTACCCAACTCAATGGTACTCATTTTATCGACCTCCGATGGATGAAAGGCTGAGTGGACCCGCCGGGATTTGAACCTGTGACCATGAGGTCGAACACAGGCCCCTGCAGTGGCTGCTTTAGTCCACTGAGCCACCAGACCCAGCAGTAAAATATAACATATAAATTTAAAATAACATACTAAACAGATTGCAGGATTTTTTCTTAATGGAAAGACGTGCTTCCAGTAGACATGCAGTATGAACACATGGTAAACTTGAAACTGAAGAAAGATTTTAGAAAATAACTGGGATGTGCTAAATAAAAGATGCACCTGTTACTACAAAACGTTTGAAATCATTTTCAATTTAAAGTGGTTTACCCGAGAACAGGAGATACTGCTGTTGTGATCTCATTACTTTGATAAAACAGTCATTTTTCCTAAGACCAGTATTATTGTGTAATCCATATTCTACGTATAATTGTGTAATCCATATTCTATGCCCTCTTGCTGTTTTTGTGGTACAAACAGAGAATCATGTAAAAACTATTAGAAACCGGTCACTAATATGTACGCAGTAGGTACCGCCACTTCTGTAAGAGTCCTATGTTGTGGGTAACACCTTCAGCAAATCCTGACTGGGCGTTTTGCCAATAGCACATTCGGGTTTGGAATCATAATTTCCTATTTACAATGCTTAAAAGCAAAACCACAAGTTCCAGAATGCAACCTGCTGCTAGCTTCTCAACAAAGACTAGTTAAATATGTCACAAATAACGTGGCAGCTGTGCTTCTGAAGAGAAACACCCCACCTCCCCAGGGACCAATATTTCATGTTTTCTAGGTATAGCTTAAAAATAAAAGATTTTCATTAAAAAAAACATTAATGTACCAAACAAAGGGGCTTATGACGCGACCGCGCAGTGGTATGCTTTAGATTACTTCGGGGTGCTTTTTTTTAAATGGTTTAAATTTGGCGTACTTACTACATTATAGCACTTTATCGATGTTTGACCATTGTTGGGAGTGTGTTATAGCTCCGGGGGGCATTTCCTTGTTAATTTGCACATTTGACACTTTGCCATTTTGGTCAGTGCTCCAGTATTTGGACGCTGACGCTATAAAGGGGCTGATGACGCGACCGTGCAGCCGACACACGCAAGGGGCGCACTAAACCCGTCTGCGCCCGTCCGGTCGGGGCCACAACCCCTTATCGTTTTTCTACAGATAATCATGTTTACACATCGGATCAGCTTCGACATTTACACGCTATGTCTTTTCTTAGTGTAGTATGAGGTATATGCTTACATGCTCTCGTGCTTAGGGCGCGAGAGCTCGTGTTCATTTGACTGTGGTTCTACAGTCTGGCTGCGAACGATGCATGCCAGGATTCCTTCGACGTTAGTCAGTTGCTGGAAATCCTTGTACACAGCGGGAGCGCCAGGCTGTGGGTGTCATTAACTTGTACAATAAAGCTTTCAAAGAAGAATTCCGTATCTTCATTTACCACATTGGCGACAAGGAAGAAGGACGGACCAACGCGTCTGACACCCACCAGCATATTTCGAAGATTTGAGCGCAGCAGTTCCTCACAAGACTCCGCCTCGTTACGTTTTCACGCTCCTGCTGCCAGCCTCATTGGTCGTCTCTTTTGAAGCTGCTTCCTGCATACCGATGTTTATGCTGAAGGCATTCTGGGCCATTTTCTCGTGATTGGAGACATCGCGGTTACAACGCGCTGTCTCCTAGCAACGAGGGAGGGCAAGCCAAGACGCTTCCTTCGCTTACATCACACGCAAAGGTATCCTAGCAACGCCCACAAGCTTGAGTCAGGAAGATCGACGCTTATTTATTTATACTCGAAGGCAGCCACGCGCTGAGGCATTACCTCGCTGTTTAACACTATTCTTCTGATCCCAGGTAGGATCCAACCTTCGCTTTCAACACAGTGACAGGCACACTTTTGTCTCAAGCACATTTCAGCCTGCACTTTTCACGGTGACAGGCACACCTCTCATATGTACTTTCAAGTTTAGTTCAAGGATATTTTGGTCACTTTTTAAAGAACTACTTCATTTTTTTTCCCTATGTTTTAGTGATTTGTCCTACTCACTTGCTCATTTTAAATTTAAAATTGTTCTATTTAACAGCATAATAAGTCATTTATTGCTTAAATTTTGTCTCATTTATAATTTATCAATAATCCATTTTGGTCATGGCTTCAGCTCAGCAGTTTGCTCAACCTCCTCCTTTTTTACAACGACCTGGCAAACCTGAAATTCCATGGCGTCAGTGGGTTAAAGCCTATGAAAATTATATTGTGGCTATAGATGCTGTTAAATTTTCTCATGATCGCAAAGTTGCTATTCTGTATGGTTGTTTGGGTCTGGCAGCGCAACATGTTTTTGAGAATTTACCAAAATTCCCAACACCACCTGGGGAAGCTGGAGATGCGCAACATTGGAATTCTTATAAAGAAGCGTTAGCTCGTTTGGCAAGACATTATGACCAAGAACCAAACATTATGCTTGAGAGACATAATTTTCACAAGAGGAAACAGCGTGAGGATGAAACATTAGATGAATACATTGCTGCATTACGCGTTCTTGCTTCCACTTGCGAATTTGAGGCAGATCCAGAAATTTATATACGTGACCAGTTTGTTTTTGCTTGCTTTTCCAGAAAAATACAGGAACGCCTACTCAGCTGTAGAAAACCATCCTTACAAGATACAATTGATATTGCCAAGAGTATTGAAAGGTCCATTGTAACTTCAAAAGTTCTTCAACAAGACCAGTCTATTAACTCCTTCAGTTCGGTTCCAAATGAATCTGCGAATTCTGTCAATGCCGTTAATGTTCGCAAAATTTATAAGCAGCCTTTCAGAAAGGTTAATACAATATGTTTCAGATGCGGTTCTCGTTCACATCTTGGAAATCATCCCATGTGTCCTGCGTCAGGGAAAAGATGTGTTTCATGCCAAAAAATTGGCCATTTTCAAAGTGTTTGTAAATCTGTGAAGAGACCTACCAGAGTTAATAGCATAGAAGTTGCGGAATCCCTTGAGGATTGTACAAAACAATTTCATGACATGATTGTCTCAATTGAATGTAATTCAATTTTCAATTCACATTATGTCAAAGGCCCCATAGGTGTTGCACTATTTGGTAAAATTGAAATTCCTATCATGGCAGATTCAGGTTCTCCTATAACCATTTTATCAGATGTAATGTTTTTGGAGAAATGGAAGAATTCCATCACCTTGACCAAAACAGACATCAATCCAAAAGCGTTTGGTGAATTTGACATATAGATGTTGGGATATTTCATTTCTAGGTTGGAGTGTCTTGAAAGATCAATATACACTAAAGTCTATGTCGCAGTTAGGGGACGCAATATAGTTGGTTGGCAGGATCTTGCTAGAATGGGGCTGTACCTTGTCCCTGGCGGTGATAATCCCATTATGCGTGGTGATCCACCCCAAGGTTATTCTCCAGCCGGATGGACAGAAGATGAACTAAGCTCAGTAGATTGTGTTGATGTCACAGATCCTTCACATGATCTCAAAAAGATTCTAGATCTTTTTCCTAATTTGTTTTCCGATAAACTTGGCACTGTCAAAGGTTTCCAACATCGGATTAAGTTAAAACCAAATGCTCAACCCTTTGTACATAAGGTTCGCACTTTACCACTCAGTGCTAGGGATGAACTCAAGTCTACACTTAAAAAATTGTGTGATGATGGGGTCATTGCACCTTGCAACTCTTCAGAATGGGTTTCTCCCATCGTTATTGTCCGCAAAAAATCAGGTGAGGTGAGGCTATGTGCGGACTTGCGCACTTTGAATAAAAACATATTAATTGATTGTCACCCGCTCCCAAGGATTCATGATCTTCTTGCTAGTTTAGGGGGTGCAAAATATTTTTCATTAATCGATCTTCGTTCAGCCTATCACCAAATTTGTTTAACAGATGATTCACAAGAGCTTACCACTTTTGTCACACCCTTTGGTGTCTATAAATATCTTAGGCTTCCTTTTGGCCTGGCATCTGCAGCCAGTGTTTTTCAAAAAATTATGGATAGTTTATTTCAAGATCTGCCAGGAGTCCAAGCCTATCAAGATGATATTCTGGTTTTTGCAAATGACTGGGAAACACATGTAAAAAATCTTACTTGTGTTCTATCCAAGTTGAATGATGCGGGCATGACTATCAGATCTGACAAGTGTCAATTTGGCAAACAACAGTTAGACTTCTTAGGTCATACGTTGTCTTGTCAGGGAATAAAACCTAAGTTTTCGCTTGTCGAGGCCATCAGTCAGGCTATTCCCCCCAAAGATAAAGATGCGCTTCGGTCTTTCTTAGGTTTGGCAGAGTACTATGCCCGTTTTGTTAAAGGATATGCCCAGACCGTGGAGCCATTACGTGCCCTGTTGCGTAAAGGTTCAAAGTTTCTTTGGTCCAAGGAGGTCTCATTTTCTTTTGATCAAACAAAAAAAATGATTGTTGAAGCTCCTGCTCTTCATGCTTTTCAAGATGATGCTAAATGTTTCATTATGGTGGATGCCAGTCTGACAGGTTTGGGGGCAGTTCTTGGTCAGTGGGTAGCAGGAAAAGAACATACTATAGCCTTTTCATCCAGAATGCTCAAACCTGCAGAGACCCATTATAGCACAATTGAACGCACTCGCTTGCGTTTGGGCAATAGAGAAGTTCAGGAACTACATTTGGGGACGTGAATTTGAACTATTCACCGATCATAAACCTCTTACACATTTACTTGATGGTGATGGGTTTGGTAGAACCTCTGCCAGGTTGATTCGGCTATTGTCAAAATTGCAAGAATTTCATTTTACCATCAAACACATTTCTGGTGGGGGAAATTTCAGGGCTGATTGTCTTTCATGCATGGCATCTTATGATGCTCCTGATTTAGATGTTGTTGAGGACACGGAGTGTGTTGTTGCTGCACTTGACGCAATCAAAGAATGTCCTAACATTACTGAACAAACTTGGTTGGAAGCTTATAGTAAGGATATTACGCTCAAACTGGTCATGCAATATATTGTAAAGGGTTGGCCAGAAAATAGAAAGCTGTCAAATGAGTTAAAAGCCTTTTCCATGGTGGGGGCGTGGCCAAGCCAGCCAAGATGGCGGACTCCTTTCCCTGAGGCTCCTGCTCGGCGGCCCGTGAACCCCAAAGTCCTACCTGCCCCGGGCGTCCATCGCCCCTGAAAAGGAGAGCATCGAGCCCGGCAATCGATGGTGGCCCTCCGACCTGAAACCAGATCTCCAAGATACCAACGGGAGCGGCGCAGAGGACTCCGTGCGCGGACACTGCCAAACCGCGCTCAAAATGGCGGACATGGAGGAGCGGAGAAGCGGCGAGACTGAGGTGCCGCGGCGTCCCAGGCGGCGCGCTTGAACCTGACAGCAGTCACAACGGCCGGTGAGTGTGCCCGGAGGCGACGCGACGGAGACGAGGCCCCGGAGGACGGCGCCCCAGCGGCTCAGGGAGCGACTCGACGAGAGAGCACCGACTCCCCCTCCCTCCCCCCCCGGGGACCGAGGACAGCAGAAGCCAGGCGGGAATCTCGTCGCGGAAGGGACGGCCGGGAGGTGCGGCCCACACATCAGGTGAGCCCCTGATCGGGACGAGAGATGCGAGGTGACTCCCGGGCCCCCACCCCCCCCCCATATACTGTCGCAGGGAGAGATTTGCTGAGACGCCCGGCGGGGGTGTGGGGTACGGCCCGTTGTCCTCGGGGGCCCGGGCCGCGAGATTCCGGCCACAGTCGCGTTGGGCGGCAGAAGAGGTGTGGAGCCCCAGACAGGGCCGCCGCAGACAGAGAGGAGCGAGCCCCGGCCGCGCGCTGTCTCTCGCCTGGATCAATCGTACGCACCCCCCTGGATGCTGGGAGACAGTCGGACCAAGGGACGAGAGAGGTGCGCGAAGCCAGCGACGTGAACGCTACGACACTGGACGAAATGCATGGGTCCTGCTAAGGACGTAAGGTGACCAGGGAGACTCTCTGAGCCCTGAGGAGAGGGGCTCGTTGGTATTGAGGCCCCACGACGGTAACACGCACACACCTGCGCGCAAGCCAGAACGAGTCGGCGGCCGCTGCCACAGACAGGAAGAGACGCAGACAGCACGCTCGCTACCAAGGCAGTGAGACGAAGCCGGGTGGAGACTGATCCCCGCAGTGTCACACCGGCGGGAAGAACGCGCCTGCAGGACCACCTAGTGCGTGGCCACCAGTGAACAGAAGGGCCCATAGCCACGGTGAGGACCCCCCCCCTCCCAATGGGTCGCCAGAAAACGGCGGAGATGCCACCAGCCTCTCACCAGTCCAGGACGACCGCGCCGGTGCCGGCGAAGTCTCCCCATTGCACCGAACCAGTCAAGGAGGACCCCACGGCCAGAAAACTAGACCAGGTCCTGGCAGCCATAGAACACTCTCGAGTGACAATGGAAGGGAGGTTCGGCGAGTTGTCATCAGACCTGGGCCTCCTCCGCGACGACCACAGGAAACTGGCGGATAAAGTGGCGCAAAGCGAGCACCGTCTCCAGACACTGGAGCCACAGATACAAAAGCAAGACAACACGCTCCAGGACCTACTGATGCGGATAAAGGCGCTGGAGAACAAGACGGACGACCTAGAAGGGCGTTCCCGACGGAGCAACATCCGAATCATGAACCTGCCGGAAGGAATCGAAGGGCCCGACCCGGTCAAATACATCTCAGACTGGATCGCCACATTCACGCCAGCAGATGTTCTCACCGCGTTTTTCTCCGTGGAGAGGGCCCACAGAGTGCCGGCCTGCAGACCGCAGCCGGGCATGCCCCCTCGTCCGTTCCTACTCAAACTCCTCCACTATCAGGACCGCGACGCCATCCTGCGGGCGGCCAGGCAACGGGGACGGCTGCAACTAGAGGACAAGCAAGTAATGCTGTTCCCGGACTACTCCCGGGCGGTCCAGCTACAGCGGGCCACCTTCCTGGCAGTGAAGCGGACCCTGCGCTCGAAAAACATACAATATGCGCTTCTCTTCCCAGCCCGCCTCAAGGTCATCTATGGAGGCGAGACGCACTTCTTCACGGACCCGGGGGAAGCGGCGACATGGGCGGAACAGCACACTCAGCACCTCGGACATGACCCCAGCTCTCGCCCGAGAACTGCACCTGGGCGCCCGGGTCGCCGGACCCGGAGGGTCTCCTCCACGCCGACTAGCAGGCAAACAGGAACTACCACCGCCAGCTCCCCGGACCTAGCACAGATCATTGCGGAGCGCCGGAGGGCTCTCCAGGCGGTAGCCACACTGAGTCCCCGTGACGGAGGATCGGATACGGAACGTGGCCCTCACATCTTTAGCTCGGACGATGACAAGAGCGCAACACCGGGATCACGGGAGGGCTCGGTGACAGCCCCTGTGGTGACCCCCCAGACCGCGGACACACTCATCTGACAAGAAACCCACGGATAGAGTCGGCGGTACATTACGCACGTCCGGCCATGCAAACCACAAAGAACAGACTAACCACTGAGCCCAACATCGGGCAGGACATTTATAATCTTCAATGATATACGGGCAACCGCCGAAGCGGGAGTCGGCGGCCATCGGATCCACCACCCCCGTGGTTACGAACTAAAGTCACGCCAAAGCTACCAGTTTGGGCACATCGCCCTGCGCGATGCGCCCCCAGTATTGGGACTGTTTCCCACAGTTGTTGCAGTTCACCTTGTTGCAGTTCACCTCCCTATCCTTTGTATTCCTTCCCGGTCATTCCCAGAGCAGGCACGGCAATCTCCATGGACGATGCAGCACACAGACAGACGGTAGGTGGTGGGAGGGGGGTCGGGTACGGCGACAGAGGAGTCCACGACGCATTAAGGACGTATAATTATGACATCCCACAACATTCCTCACAACTCTCCTAACACGGACATAAAATTCCTGACACTTAACGTTAAGGGAATGCACACTGCCAGTAAGCGATATTCAGTCTATGCATACATCAAGAGACAAAAGGCCCAGGTAGCACTCTTACAAGAAACGCATCTGACGGCAGGGGAGGCGGACAGACTACAGAGAAAATGGCGAGGCATTATATGTGCCACGACCTACTCCGCCAGGGGCGCGCTAGTATGGATCAGACCGGGGGTGCCATTTAGGGAGCAGAGTAGACACGTGGACAGAGAGGGCCGCTACGCAATACTGACGGGGCTGTTAGAGGGCCAGCAACTACTGATAGGAAGTATATATGCCCCCAACACAGAACAGGAGAGCTATTGGGACAAACTCACACGCATGTTGGCCCATCACACATCGGTCCCGTGGCTCCTGGGAGGGGATTATAACTGCACCCTGGATCCACACCTGGACCGCTCACACCCCCCCCCCAGCCCGCTCATCTGCATACAAGCAGGCCACAGACCTTCGCAGCTGGGTAAACAAATGGGGACTAGCGGACATTTGGAGGACTCGCCATCCCACCACGAAACTCTACTCCTTCCATTCGGTCCCACACGATCTGCGAGTCCGGCTGGATAGATTCCTATGCTCCGCGTCACTCTTACCCTCAGTACGGGAGTCGGACTACCTCGGCAGAGTGGTCTCGGACCACGATGCACACACGGCGGTCCTCCGATGGAAACCCCCTCACCCCCCGATTCCAACATGGAGGATGCCCCGGGAATGTCTCACAGACCCGGTATTCCGCCAAACCTTAGAAGAATTTATGCAGGGCCACTTTCAACGAAACGATAACACGGCCTCCACGCGTTCACTTGAATGGGATGCATTCAAGGTAAGTGCCAGGGGCCACTGCATTCAACAGGTGGTGGGTGTCAGGAGAGTGCTCGACAGGGCACTGCAGGGGGCGGAAACCCGGCTCGCGGAGCTCTCGAAGAGGGTGGATCGGGGTGAAGCCACGGAGGCGCAACTGTCTGCGGCACGAACGCACAAAGAGGGGAATAGGACGGGGGCCCTCCTGGCTTGGTTAGCTCGACAGGACACAGCGCCGCGTCCGATCACAGAACTCCAAGCCCCGGATGGGCAACTCAAATATTCGCAGACAGATATACTACACATCTTCCACGCATACTATGCGGCCCTGTACCGAGCCCCACGGGTCGGACCCTCGGGGGACCTTGCCGGTTTCCTAGGTGGGGCGTACCTACCCAAGATTCCCCCCGCGCTCGGGTAGGACCTGGACGGGAAACTAAAATCGGCCGATGTGAAGCAAGCAATCAAAGCCCTGGCGCACGGGAAGGCACCGGGCACGGACGGATTCCCGATCGAGTACTACCACACATTTGCGGCACTATTGGCGCCACGGCTGGTCTCCGTTTACGAAGAGGCGGTGACCCACAGAATGCTCCCAGCCTCGATGCGGGCGTCGGTACTGGTGACCTTCTTGAAGCCGTACAGAGATCCCGTACTCCCGACGTCCTACCGGCCAATAACACTCCTGAACACGGACTGCAAGATCCTAGGGAAAATCTTAGCGGACCGCTACAGCCAAATCCTTCCCACGCTGGTGCACACGGACCAACGCGGATTCGTTCCCCGGCGTAACACTTCACATAACTTGCGCCGGTTTTTCCACGTTCAGGAGCAGTTGCGGTACCTATTCGAGGTCTTGCAGCAGATCGGTGTTGGTCCCACGCTGCTAGCCTATACTCGGCTCCTGTACGGAGGCCTCACCTCCAGAGTGAGACTTGGCAAACTTATTTCGGTGCCGTTCCCGGTGACCCGCGGAACCAGGCAGGGGTGCCCCCTCTCTCCTCTCCTCTTCGCTCTGGCGATGGGCCCCTGGCCATACGACTGCGACGGGAGGGGGAGGCATGGGGGATATCCATAGCGGACGTCACCCACTGTGTGTCATTATACGCGGATGATCTCCTGATATATGTCCGATATGATATATGTCCGCGACATCACGGCCGACCTCACACCCGTCTGGACGACACTCCGAGAGTACGAGGAACTATCGGGACTCCGGGTCAACTGGGAGAAATCGTCCATCTTCCCTCTGAGCGTCCAGGCGGAGCCCCTAGAGATAACGCTGGGCGATCAGACGCTGCGATGGGATGGAACGGCCCCCAGATACCTGGGGGTGTGCCTATATCACTCCCCCGGTGACCTCTTCGAGGGAAACCACCGAGGAGCACTGACGAGCCTACGATCGGCGGTGGGGTTTTGGAGGACATTGCCACTAGCTCCCATAGGACGTGTCACTCTGGCGAAAATGATTATGGTCCCGAGACTGCTCTACTTCTTCACAAACCTCCCTATTATCCCACCGCGTTCCTTCTTTCGGGAACTGGACTCACTGTTGACAACTCTGATATGGGGGGGCGGCCGACGCCGAGTGGCGTTACGCACACTGTGCCTCCCCACGACGGCCGGGGGCCTGGGGGCGCCCTCCTTTGAATCGTACTTCCTCGTGGCACAGCTCCAGTGGCTGTCCCACTGGACGGCAGAGAGACAAGTGGGGGAGACGATCACGGAGGGAGGCCAATTGCCCATGCCTGAGATCCGCCGACTGCTCATGCCAGGCTCCAAACCGACGCGCACACATCCACTCCAGGTCACAATCGCCCGCAGATGCATGATGAGGATCCACCGCATGTCAACGGGCAAGCCGCTATACTCCCCTCTGCTCCCCCTGGTGGGCTTCCCCCGACGGAGCGGGTGCTTTACCGCGAGGGCCCTCCAGGTGTGGACAGATCACGGGATCACGGAGATGGAGGCGCTGTTTCAAGAAGGGCAACTGAGAACATTTGAGCAGTTGATGGAGTGGCACGACCTCCCCCAGGGGCAATTTCTGACACACAGACAGCTGCTGATGAGTAGCGACCGTTTCTGGCACGCGCGCAATGGGGAACCCCTGACACATCCGGTGCTGCGCGCGGTGCTGCGTATGGGAGCAGGCAGCCACCTCATAACCTGGCTTTATAAAGCGATCCGAGAGCTCAGGGACACCACCCTGGACAAACTACGGGAGACGTGGGAAGACGACGCAGGCAGGGTATTCCATGATGCGGAGTGGCGCAAAGCCCTGGAGTCACCGAAAAAAGGGTCCAGGAACGCGCGCTTTAAAAATATTCAATTTAATATCCTACATCGGGCGTACCTCACCCCAGCCAAACTCCACCGGTTTTACCCCGATACACAATTCGAATGTCCCCGCTGCCACCAGGTAGACGCCGACTTCAAACATATGTTTTGGGTCTGCCCAACCATACAACTTTTCTGGGGCGGAATACACCAAGCCATTCAAGCCACGACCAAACTCCAGTCCACCCCCACGTGGGAGGAATGTGCACTGGGGATCGCCCCGAAGAGGAAATCCGCGAAGGTACAGCGGAAATTCACCTCCTTGGCACTTCTCCTCGCGAAGCGAAACATCGCAATGCACTGGAGAGCCCCAGAAGGGCCATCTGGCCCGGCATGGGTGGGCGCGGTACTCAAGTGGGGAGCAGCGGAGGAGGAACTGCTGCGAGAAGAGGAGGCGAAGGGCGCCCGCAAACATCCGATATCCATGGAGTGGGCACAACTCCTCACCCTGTTTAAGCAGGCAGCCATACCGGAGGACACCCCAGCCACGACACAACCCACCCCCCGCGCCCCGGCAATCCCCCCCGACCGCCCCGGATCTACGGAGGACACAAACAACCCATAGGGAAGACAACATACCCAGCGACGAAGGCGTGTGCGGGCCCAGCCCCCCCGGCCAGGCGTTAAGTGGCAACCCGACCACCCACCCCCTCCCCCCCTCCCTCCCCCTGGGGAGCCTTAAAGCACACCACATACACCTACCACCAACCCGTACATACTCTGTCATAGGAGCACCTCGTCCGCCGGCCTCACGTCCCCCTCCCCCTTCCACACTTCACTCACTTCCTCCCTTCCTCCCATACCATACCCAGTTTACGGGGCCCCCCCCTGCCCCGGGGCCCTTCCCAAGCCGCCTCACAGGCGGTGATAGACCCAGTTGGCAGTTTACTTATCGCTGTTCTAGTTACATGACATGATGGGGAATTTGAGGCAGGAGGGGACGCTACATAGACCAAGATGGGAAGATAAAGGTACCCCTGATCGAAACGGAAGACATAGACACGACCAGGGCGTTAGACAGGGGGGCCAGATGGAACCAACACAAGGGAAGACAGGTCTCTCGGGCCATCAAAGAAGGCCCGACGGCTAATGGACTACAGCTTCCACACACTATGACTTTCTCAATGGCCCAGGATGTTATGGTACAGGGACTCAGGTTCATAACTGTGAATGTTTCTTATGATGTACTATATGCAAAACCCTAATAAAAACATGTCAAAAAAAAAAAAGCCTTTTCCATGGTGGCTTCTGAACTTTCCTTGGTCAATGGGATGGTTATGAGACATGAATCCTTTGTTCCCCCAGTGAGTTTGAGGGAGGATATCATTAAGTGTGCACATCAGGGTCATTTGGGGATTTCAAAAACATCTCAAATAAATAAGTTGTATTATTGGTGGCCATCTTTAGAATCACAAGTCAAGTTTTACATTGATTCATGTTCAGAGTGCCTTTTGTCAGACAAAAAATGGAGGGTCATGAAAACACCCTTACATCCGGTCCCATTTCCAGACAAACCTTGGGAAAAGGTTGCGGTGGATTTCTCAGGTCCTTATGATCTTTTATCTCCCGAGTTGAGATTTTTAATTCTGTTGATTGACTATCATTCCAAATGGATTTATCATATGTTTTGTGATTCACCTAGTTCCAATAATGCCATTAGATTTTTGAAGAGAGTGTTTGCTATTGAAGGTTCGCCCTCCATTATCGTTAGTGACAATGGTACACACTTTGTTTCACAGAAATTTGAGGAATTTTTAGCGGAAAAGGATGCCACTCATTTCAAGGTTGCTTTGTACTCACCATCATCTAATGGGTTAGTTGAAAGGGCTAGCAGAGTGGTCAAAGATGCCATTCAAGTAGCTCTTTCATCAAAAAAGAATGTTCAGGAATTTGTTGAGGAAAAATTATGGTCATACAACATTTCACCACATTGTACAACAGGTCTTCCGCCTTTTTCCCTGTTGAGATGTAGGAAAGTTCACACTACCCTGTGCCCTGGTTGGTTGCAGGATAAACAAAGTAAGACTACGCCTCAAGATATGAATCTGGCTTCACGAATTCTAGAAAAACAATCTTACATGAAAATGGTGTATGATCAAAAGAAGAGTTTTAATGATGTTGATTTAAAAATTGATGATTGGGTTCTTATCAAAAATCCAAAGAAAGTGGCAAAAGGTTCGTCTAAGTTCTCTTCTCCAGTGCAGGTTACTAATGTGCACAAAGGTTCAGCACTCCTTGGGTATAAAGGGTGGTGGAACAAGAGATCGCTTGTCCGACTAACTGATTCACAGGTTTCATCCTTATTGAAACTGTCCAAGCAACAGTTTGATCAATCTGATTGGACAATTTGGCTGCACGATGGTTCACATCAGAGGGAAGCTGGTGAATCTATGGGTGGACAATTGGTTGATGAGGTTCCTCATGATAGTATTGGGCATGCATTGTCTTCACCTACTGTTTTGGATACACGTCAAAGAAGATTGCCTGTAAGATTTAATGACTATGTTTTGTCTTAATAATTTCAATTAGTATGGCTGTATTATTAGTTATCCATTCACTTCTGTTTGTTAGAAGGAGAGAAGTTGTAGTATGAGGTATATGCTTACATGCTCTCGTGCTTAGGGCGCGAGAGCTCGTGTTCATTTGACTGTGGTTCTACAGTCTGGCTGCGAACGATGCGTGCCAGGATTCCTTCGACGTTAGTCGGTTGCTGGAAATCCTTGTACGCAGCGGGAGCGCCAGGCTGTGGGGGTCATTAACTTGTACAATAAAGCTTTCAAAGAAGAATTCCGTATCTTCATTTACCACACTTAGCAATGACTTCCGTTGCTCCCATTGTTCCTTCAAACTTCGCCCAGCCTCTAAACCCCAAGTGGCTTCGCTTCACCAGGAATCCTATAAAATGTTGCTGTTGAATTGTAGGTCAATTTCAAAACACTTGGCGGAAAACTTTATTCTATTAGAGGAAAAACTCCCGGAAGCCTTTTTTTGACTAAAACATGGCTCAATAATGAATCAGACCCCAACCTTGTTAAAGCCATCCCTCCTGGTTACCTCATTCAGAGGCAAGATCGGGAATAAGGTAAAGGCGGCGGCATTGCTATTATATATAAAAGTCAGCTAATATGCTGAATCTCAGCAGGCCCTTTACCCGATTGTGAGAACCTCTCATTTGTGATAGGTTTCTCACCTACTCTTACCTTTTCAGGTATTTTAATCTACCGTCCCCTTGGTGCATATGGACAATTTTGTAAACTTCTCCCTGATAAGGTAGCTAACTTAGCCAGCGCCCCCTCCAATTTTACGCTATTAGGGGATCTTAATCTCCATTTTGATGATCCCTCTCATTTGGCCGCCTTTGAGTTGGCTAATTACCTGGCAGCTCAACAAAAAGTTATCAGTTCCACTTTTGAAGGGCCACTTACTTGATCCCATTTTCTCCAATATTGATAAATTATCGGGAAGCGATCTTATTCCAGTGCCCTGGTCTGACCATTTTCTGATTTCTTTTATCTGGATTCGCACGTACCCCACACGTCTGTCAGCTTAGTTAGAAGCCAGACACGTCTATGGTCTAAACTCTCGTTAGAACACTGGATCTCAGCTCTGGAAAATACCAGGCCGACCCCTGATCCTAATCTTATCAGTGCTAATAATAATTTTAATAAATGGATTGAGTCTTCGTTAGACCGGGTCCTCCCTAAGTGGATTCAGAATACAGCTGGGACCAACAGAACGGCATGGTACTCCCCTAAACTCCGTGAGCTTAAACAAATCTGTAAGAAACTGGAAAGAATTTAGACAAAGGACTTTTCCCTAGTTAATAAGTTGAAATGTAGGGAGGCCATTAAAATCTATCAAGCGGAAATTAAATCTGCACAAGCCTCATATTATGAAGAAAGAATTACTCTGGCAGCTAACTCTCCTCACGGAATTTTCGCTGTGCACAAAATCTTCCTAGACCTTCTTCACCTCCAGTTACTATTGATGACGCCTGCTCCCGTTGTAATAAACTGGCAGAGTTTTTCTATAACAAAATCCAAGCGAACAGTCTCTTCTGTGATACTGGAGCTGATTAACACCTCTCTCTCTACTGGAGTAGTCCCCTCTCCATGGAAAAGTGCCATGGTGAAGGCGTTGCTAAAAATAAGCAGTGTTTCAACCCTGATCTCCAGGGAAACTATCAACCCATTTAGCTTCTTCTGGGGATCAGTAAGATTGTAGAACAGTATGTTAACTCAGTCCTCTCCACATTTTTGGAGTCTTCTTCACCCTCACACACTGGCTTTCGACCCCAACAGGGTACAGAAATTGCCCTCTTAGCAGTAGTCGAAGATTCCAAGAAAATCTTGGACTGTGGAGGCTCCTACAGCTATCATCCTCTTGGATTTTAGTGCAGCCTTCGACACTGTTAACCACCAAATATTGGTCCGTAGACTCAGGAATTTGGGGGTGACTGGGGGGGCCATAGTGTGGCTACAATCATTCTTAGAAGTCAGGTAATTTAAGGTTTTCGAAGGAGATACCACTTCAAAACTCATGTCTCTCAACTGCAGTGTTCCGCAGGGATCTTCTTTGAGTCCCACCCTGTTTAATGTGAACAAGAGCCTGCTAGCAGAGATAGTGCTTCCTTTTGGGGCCCAGATTGTCACTTACGCCGACGATACACAACTAGTTGTGGCTCTAAACCACCCTGATAATGTCTCTCCTGGCCTAGGCCATGCCTGGAGAAGGTGGCCAAAAGGATGGAGCACTCATATCTGAAACTGAACGGAGATAAGAGGCAGCTGATGCGCCTAGATAATTGTCCTATTTTTAATGCAGGAGTGTTGTGGCCAGTTTGTCTTCGCCCCGCTCCTGCTCCAAAGAACCAGATCAAAAGTCTGGGTATTTGGCTCGATCGTGATCTGAACTTCAAGTATCAGGCCCTGAAATTGGCAGCCACTTGTTATGGAATCCTTAGTATGCTTCGGAAAGTTCTTCCGCTTATACCTTTCCACGCTTATGGTCCAGGCTTTAATTCTCTCCCGCCTGGACTATGGGAATGCACTTTATTAGGAGCTCCTAGTGCTATCATCGCAAATCTACAGACTGTGTAAAACTGCGCATGCTCCTTCGGATTCCAAACTGCCAATCCGCGTAACCAGCTCTCAATACCCTCCATTGGCTTCCCATACAGGAGAAAATTAAATTTAAGGCTCTCTGTATTGTTCACAAGATACTAGCAGGGAACGGACCGCCTATTAACCGGTCCATTATTTTGCCCCATCGATCGAACAAATGCCTGCGCTCAGACGACCTCGGTCTCACCTTAGTTACTAGAATAAAAAGGGCGAGAAGTGGTGGCCGTTTGTTTTCCTATAATGCTGCTAGGATGTGGAACAGCCTTCCCCTTCACATGCGTTGTGAGCCTAATCATGTGGCCTTCCATAAATCACTTGCCTTTTCCTTAATGTGGCTTAGTAGTTTCTATTGTCTGTGCCGCTATCAGCGCTGGGATGCCCTCGGGTAGGTACGCGCTTTATAAATGCTTTTTTATTTCATGTCTTGATTTCAAGTGTTGGTGGTGTGCTTTACAGCAGCTATGTGGCAGACTGCAAAGTGAGCACTGAGGAGCATGAGATAGGTTTTTATTTCTGTGGTGAAAATTGTGGCTTTGCGTTGGATACTAAAAGTTTGTTTGAATGTTGAAGGTTGAGGTTCCTTGGGAAGGGTATTTTTGTCTTTGCTCTTTTCAGGATTTAAATAAACATGGGCAGAGTTCGCGGAGTTCCGTGTAAATGCAAAAAAACTCTGCCACGCTAGGTGGAGCTCTGCAACTGTTGTAGTGTGTTAAATAAATGCTGTTCGCAGTGATTTTCAGTGCCAGGTGTTTGTCCGCACTGTTACAAACATTGCGAAAGGCCCCATGCAGAACGCAAGTGGGCGCTGCTTCCTTTCTGCCACTCGAGTAGACTTTTTACTCGAGCGGCAGATTTCTCAACACGAAAGGACGGTTTCTCAACACGTACGGTCGCAAGCATACGCAATCACTCGCAAAGAGAAATCCGACCGCCCCCTGTTGAGAAATCGCGCCGGGATGTTGATTTTCCAAGTTAGCGCTCGCCACTTGACGTTGATCGCGAACGAGGAAAATCTCGCAAAGAGATGGATTTTCCTTGCTCGCGCTCAACAACTTAATGTTGACGGGCGCGAGCAAGGGAAAAAAATCTGCTCCGCGGAGTGAAGTTTTCTGGAACTCCGGGGGCGCTAGAGGGCGCACTGCAGAATGGCTGCCGCCAGAATGGGAGCGGCTAGAGGAGATGGTGGGCGCTGATGTCTGGAACGGGGCTTCGGTTCCCAGGTCTATAATGGACGGCGTGTTGAGAAATACAATGCATTGACTTATGCTGGCGGTAATGTATGAACTGTGCATGCATTAGAGTAACCCATGCAGGAAGGATGGACATTAGATGGGAAGATAGGTTGTATGGTTTAGTAGGACTAACCAAAGACTGCAAAACTATGATTCAAGTATATGTTGCGATATTGCATCTGTTCTGTAATTATGGTTCTTGGGAAGGGCAGTCGCAGATTGGTGTATCATTAATTGTGATTTCTTCCTTTATGACATATAATGAAAAGATACATGATGACAGTGGGTACTTTAGGATGTACTTCCTTATGTGCTGTTGAGGTCAGTATGACATAAATATCTACGGCATTAGATGCCAAGATAACAGAAGGTTTTATATCTGCACTCTTATTGTAACTCCCGACCACATCCACAATGTTGGATGAAGTTGTGTGCACTTGGTGGATTCCCCCAGGCGGGTGATCCCCACCACATGTTTGGTATGTTGTTATTGCAGTTTGGGGTGTGGCTTTGGCGAAGTTGGGCTGCCAAAGTGGGAGGGAATTGGGTGGGGTGGGAATGGGTATGGGTATTGTTCTGCAGACTGTGGGGCTTGAGACGCATCGCTGATCTCTGGGCTACTTGTAATATGGTTATTGACGTCATGATGCTAACACCAAAAGTGATTGTACAACTAGCAGGCATTAAACGGCACCATTCTATAGGATAACATTTAATGTCAGATAGAGGTAGATTGCAACCAACACACATAAATATGGTAACATGGAATGTTAGGGGTCTTCACAACCCCAAGAAAATACGCCAGATATTTGCTTATTTTGACAGGCTTCATGTTGACATTGCGCTCCTTCAGGAGACTCACCTCTCTCCCATGCACAAAAATATTATCGGGAAAAAAATGGGCAGAAACAATTCACAGCTCAACCTACTCCACATACTCTAGAGGAGTAATGATTCTGGTGAGGAAGGGGACGCAGTTTACTATTGATACCACTGAAATAGATGAACTAGGCCGCTATGTCATTATGACAGGACGTGTCAGGGGCCAGAGGCTCGCTTTAATAAACACAGATGGGCCAAATGTGGATGACCCTGAATTTTTTCAATCGATTTGGCGCAAAATTAATGACCTGCCTGAGATGTCGCTGCTTTGGGGTGGAGACTTCAACTTAGCTTTAAATGACAAATTGGATAGATCGGATGGATCAAAAGAGCCACATAGAAGAGCTGTTGAAATGATGCAGGATCTTATGTCCGACACGAAATTGATTGATCTCTGGCGAACCCGACATCCTAGAGATAGGGAGGCCACTCACACCTCAGTCATACACAACAGCTGGTCACGCATTGATATTGGCTAGGAACAGAGAAACTAGCGACATGGATGCAGCACATATGTCACTTGCCTAAAATATTGTCTGATCACAATCCTGTGCTACTGACTATAGACATACCGCAATACACGCCCCCACCATATATCTGGCAATTCAATGCAAAAGCATTGCTAGATACTGTTTACACTGAGACTATTAGTAAGGCTATCACAGATTATTTCATGTCGAACAAGCCATCTACTGACGACCCTGGTCTGTTGTGGGAAGCATTTAAAGCCAACATACGAGGCATATGTATTAGCACTAGTGCGGGAATATTGAAAGATATACGCAATCAACTTAATAAACGGGAAGCCACACTGGAAGAGCTGGAACGGCAATATGCCAGCACGCATAGTGCAAAGATATTGGGGGATATTAGAAGTGTAATGACGGAATATCAATCATTTGGAGATGACAAACTTAAATACCTAACGAAGCGTCAACATGCGCGCTCCTTGGGTGAAGGGGGACGGCCGGGGAGAGTATTAGCGAACAAAATTTGCTCTGGCCACACACCGCATACGGTTCTCGCTGTTACCGATAATACGGGTGAGCTCCAATATGATACACAGAATATAGTACAGGCGTTTATGAGAACGTATTGTGAGCTATATGCCTCGCAATCCACAGCTACGCAGTCGGAAATTATGTCATATATGGACGATGTGGCAATCGCATGGCTGTCAGACTCACAGAGGTAATATCTTTCTCTGCCTGTAACAGTAGAGGAAGTAGCGGAGGTAATTAAGTCTCTCCCAAATGGCAAAGCGCCAGGTCTGGATGGATTTACCTCAGAATTTTATAGGGCTTTTGTGGATCTGTTGGCGCCCCACCTTGTAGAAATGTACGGAGACTCGCATGACCAGAGTACCTTACCCCCCACATTAAAAGAAGCCATGATTATTGCTCTCCTGAAACCGAATAAGGATCCGGACGGAACACTGTGATTCTTATAGGCCTCTGTCCTTAATAAACGTGGACACTAAAATATTAGCTAAACTTCTTGCAAAACGACTACAACCCCTCTTGACTAAACTTGTCCTACCGGATCAGTCCGGCTTTATCCCAAGTAGGTCAACAACTCATAACACGAGAACGCTGTTTGCGCTGTCACATTACCTGATCCCCTTCACGAAAGCTGCTGCAGTCCTTTTGGATGCAGCAAAAGCCATTGATTCAATTGAATGGCCGTATCTGTACGCAGTGTTGAAGCGCATGGGATTTCCTCCAATGTTCCTACGTTGGATTCAACTACTTTACACAGCACCCACGGCGCGAATCAGGGTTAATCAGTATGTATCAGAAGCAATACCAATTGCAAGAGGTACAAGGCAGGGGTGCCCATTACTTTTTGCCCTGGCACTTGAACCGTTGGCGTGTAAAATACGGCAAGGTCATCATTACTCTGCGCTCCAATTCCCGCAGAGGCCGTTACATATCTCGTTATATGCAGACGACATGATGCTGTATGTGTGGGACCCTGATGTGCATCTGGCCCCTTTACTGAGAGAGTATATCAAATTCGGCCGGCATTCGGGGTTCCAAATTAACTGGTCGAAATCTCTCATTATACCCCTAACAGATACTACACAGCCGTGCCCCATGGAGTTCCCCCTTGAATATCAAACGGACCCTGTTAAATACCTAGGCATCAGGTACCACCGAGACCCAGAAATTGTGATTCACACTAATTATGGGAGAGTAATAGATGCCCTGGAGGACAAGGTCAGGCGTTGGATTCAACTCCCGTTGACATAGGCGGATCGCATCGCCATTGTTAAGATGGTCGTACTGCCCAAAGTACTGTACCTTTTTAATAACATCCCTATCACGTCTCCGGCTGTGGTGTTTAGGCGGTTGAACGCAATGGTAACACGAATGATATGGGCAGGTAGGCAAGCCCGAATTGAGTTGCGTTCCCTGGCTCTTCCTTACTCCAGAGGGGGTTTTCAAGTTCCGGATTTCCTTCTGTATTACCTATGTGCGCAAGCGCAATATGTGCATTATTGGTACCATAAGGTCCCCTATTTAACGAATGTAGCAATAGAAGAGGGCGATGCACATCCAACTCCACTGACAGCTATATTGCCCTATAAGAGGCCACCGCTGCACTCACGGGACATTAATACCATTAATGCCACTAATGCAGCATGGCGAAAGATGGGTAAATTAGCCTGTAAATTGCCTCTATATGCCCCTGCGATGCCGCTGCTTAAATATCCGGAAATATCAGTTACACAGGAGGATGTAGGTTTAAAATTACTCAAACAAGTGGGAATTGATACAATGGGTGATTTGTATAAGGAGGGCATCTTTGTTGAACCTAAGGACCTAACATATATTAACAATCAGACATTACTTTTTAAATTCACGTATTATAGATTACTGGGAGCCATCCAAAAGCTATATCCATCTTACCCAGAGGAACCGCTGCAATTAAAAACGTTGCAATTGCTGCTCACTGACACACACAGTGCTCATATGGTGTCGAAACTGTACACTAAATTGCAGGAGGACATCGATGGTAACGCACACAAGGCCTTACTGAGATGGAATGAAAGCCTGGATGAGCATATCACAGGGGAGGAGTGGGCAAGGTGTTGCGCGCTCACGAGCATGCTTACACCAAATGGTAATTTACGTATATTGCATTATAAATACTTGCATCAAACCTATTACACTCCATCCAGACTGTGTAAGTACGGATTACGCTCAGATGCCCGATGTCAAAGGTGTGGTGTGGAAGAGGCCAACTTTGTACACTTGGCATGGTTTTACAGGCCGATCAATGCCTACTGGGTACATGTCGTGGAGATGTTGGGGAGGATGGTGGGGGTCAACATTGAATGTACGATCCGTACTTGTTTGTTGGGACTAATCCAAGATGTGCACGCTACTAAGCGTAAATTCTGTGTTATAGCCCTACTACTGGCCAAGCGTAGAATTTTGATATGCTGGGGTAGTAAGAACGCCCCCACCACTAAATGCTGGCTGGAAGATATGGCCTACTGTAAGGATGCACTAAAAACGTATGAGGAGGAGCTGCCTACTGGATCCAAGCCTAAAGACTACTGGAAATATTTGGTGAACTATTTACAAGGAAATGCAGCTAATTAATTGTGCATCACATTGTAAATTGTAATTGAAAAAGAAGTTGGAGGATTTCAATATGTATTTGTAAGGTACTGGATGAAGGATGTGGTAGTTCTACAGGCTGTAAGTTGTACTGGACGTGGTAAGTCCTGTTAAATGCTAATAAATAAAATAAAAAGTTTTCTGGAACTCCACAAGCTCCTCGTAACCTGGAGTGCAGGAAACTCTGCAAACTCCGCGAGCGGAGCAGAGTTCACCGCCCAGACTTAGATTTAACACTATTACTTAAAAAGACAATATGATCCCAACCCAATTAATAAATGTAAGTGCAACAAGGTCTACCATCTATCTGCCTTTCATGTATGTGAACATAGGTTCAAGAGATTTTTTCTAATAGACAAGCACTGTGTTCAATCACTTGGTTATCTATTTTTTCGTAAGCAATATTTTAGTAAGGGTTATTGCTAGGTAATTTCACTATGAGATCGGCCATAAACTCAAACTACGTATGTTAAATGAAGATACTAATATAAAGCATGAAAGCTTATCTTCATAACTGCTAAAAAGCAGTACATACACACTTGGGTGGGGGAGGGAGGCACAAAGAATAAAGACAGCACAAGCCAACTTATAATACTGTTGTTACATACAGAGTCAATATTTATTATATGGTTCATTAAACCCACATGAAATTTCTTCATAAATGATTGATTAAGGTTGGAGAACATATAATTCTCCAAAGAAGAAAATAATGTCATTTCTCTGTAATCATTATGCAAATGTTGATGCTAGATTTAATTTCCCTTTCTGTAATATAATTTTTGTCATTTACCATCCCCGTTTTAGAAAGCGATCTGTTTTCATGTAATTATAAATCTCAGGTATTGGGATAAATTATTGTGCTAATCAGACACTCTATTACATTTTCAAAATGGACATCTACTTACACATTCATAAACAACACATTTTTACCGTCCAAAATTTACTGAAGTCAAAACCTTGTCTTCAACTTGTAGCAAAACAAAAGCCTTTTTTTTGTTAATGTTAAAATATATTAAGTGTATAATACACCGCAAAGGCGATCCTGGTGCTTTGGTTCACTTTATACAAAGCAGGATGCTGAATGGGATAGGAATTCTTTTTTAAAGGAAAAACATCTCTTATTGGCCTTGATCGTCTTTGGTTCTGAAAGTGCAGACTTCACAATTGGGCACCTAGAAAACAAGATGAGACACCTCCCAATCTGGCCTGCATAATAGCATTCACAGAAGATGCTGATGGTGTGAGCATTATTGACATATTTCTCAAATATTTGAAAAACTAGTACATCAGGATATTTAGTAAAATCACGATAGGCTTCATATTTCAACTAAGGCGACAGGCTACATATCCTGCTCAATTCTTCACATAGAGACATAATTAGATTTGGTATCCGCACTGCCCTGAATTTATGCCCTAGTAGGATTCTGTTTGTTGCAGTACTCAGAAAACCCCCACACCCAAGTAGCAAAACAAGACAAGTCTTGAAAATAACAGAAATACACTATATTCAGATTATAATCAAACCGAGGCAGTATTTCATTAAAAGACCATCAATTAGAACTAATTAATCTAGGAGTAAGACATTCTCACTACACAATGGGTTGTGTAAGCTAATGACCAAGAATCTTCCCTATAGTGCATCCTCGGCTTAAAGTAGTTTACACAGATGTAAATATTTTATTCGATAGCATCAACAATTAAACATATGAAATTTTAAACTATGCATTTAGTGATGTTAATATCCACACAAACAATAGAAAAGGAAGATTAACAGGCAGAATGACGAGAACACTGTACAGGGTTAAAGAGAATGCTCCATGAAATGGTACAGAAAGGAGACCAGAGTTTAAACTAGTACATACACTTTAATGAGATTCAATAGCAAAGGGGTTGGAATCAGTGTTTTGAATTTTAGACAGTACTTCTTTAATTTTGGCTTCCCAAATGACTCCCAGTTACA
The DNA here is from genome assembly GCF_964204655.1 of Triturus cristatus. Classification (NCBI taxonomy): domain Eukaryota; kingdom Metazoa; phylum Chordata; class Amphibia; order Caudata; family Salamandridae; genus Triturus; species Triturus cristatus. The sequence goes on along the minus strand of NC_140586.1, from coordinate 357,477,613 downwards.
TGTCAGCCTCTCAAATAAAAAGTAACAGGGTGTCTGTAATCTACTTCAGCTGTCAGAAATAAAATGGAGCGAATGAGGGAAACTAGTTTAGGCTAAGAGTCCTGATTTAGTGCATCTTACTCGGAATGACTAGTTACCGTAGTATAAGGGTTTTTAAAAATGGCTCAGCTCTCCGACAGTCAACGGAATTTTCAGCCACTTTCTGCAGTGATGCAATCCCAGGCAATTATCTACCAATACAAAAATAGAAGGTATCCAGCACAGGTTTTTCCAAAGAAGATTTCAGAGTGAAAGCAAAAGCACATAAAAATGGGGCCTTCACACGGCATTACTAAACAGACGTGTGCGTAAATTGCGATTCTCATATTACCATGACTAGAGAATCTGGATTTCATTAAAGACACGGAGGCTGACATTATGCATTATTCCTTTAATGCAGTCCAAGCAGCCGCTTACATCACAATATTAAAAGGTTCCAGAATAGAACAATAGCAACACATGAAATGCACGAGCCATCAACAATCTGCCTCTTTTAAATGTGGAGGAAAATAAGTTCATGAAACTTGAAACATCAAAACGATCTTCTGATGAGCAGGATGAAGGAGAAGGAAGAACGAAGGTAAAACCAAAGGCAGACGACACTCAGTTAAGGAGCGTTACCTGAAAAGAGAAAGAAGTAAATATCTCTTGAATGTAAAAAATAGTGTCAAGCTTATCAAGCTAAAAGGAAAAAGAGATGAAACAAGTACTGTTAATAAAAAGCACAGTAATAATCTGTAACAAAAACAGCATTAAATAATTGTAAGACCACCAAGGGGTGGGATGGGAGGGATAATGTCAGCCTCCGTGTCTTTAATGAAATCCAGATTCTCTAGTCATGGTAATATGAGAATCGCAATTTCATTACAAGAACGGAGGCTACATTATGCATGTTGGTAGCTTTGTAAAACAACATCAGACATATGTTCAATAGGCTTGCAATAAAGAGGTGCAAAGGTGCTAGCATTTGAACAGTCAGCAGCTTTGAGAATGTCGTCCAACTTACCTCCAGACCAGAGAGATTGACTGGACATAGCACCCCTCTATGGGAGTGAGTTCGACATTTCTTTAAGTCAATACCTGCTAAACTCATAACAGTCTTAACCCATCTAGCAATAGAGGTCGAAGTTATGCCTTTGTGGGGTTTAACAAAGGATATAAGTAATTGGTTAACATCCTGAGGGCGAAGAGCAAACATTCTGCGATCATACTCTCTCATGCAGTCCACAACGCAAAGTTTTGGACATAAATGAAAACGTAGGTAAAATATTGAATCAGACATAGTCTTTGTTCTTCGATAAATCTCAAATTTGATTCCGAACATGTTATAAGATCTATTCATAATCTCCAGGGCTTTGACATCAGAGACCCTTCTGCATGAGATTAGGCATAGTAGAGTAGCCACCTTAATGGAAAGGTTTTTTTTCTATCGAGAAGAGTTTAAACAGGCCAGTTATTGAAAAGATCAAGGATTAGTTTGACATCCCAAAGACTTTCATATTTAGGTTTAGGAGGTCTTCTTAAACGAATGCTTTTCCTCACTCTACAAACAATGACATTTTTACCTAACGTTTTACCATTAACAAGGACATGACCAGCAGAAATAGCCGATCTATAGCAATTGATAGTTCTATAGCGGAGGCCTTTATCAAATTGTTTAACAAGGAAGTTAACTATGTCAACAATAGGTGGTTCCTTTCCAGGCACCAACGCACCCAGATTCTCCATATGTTGTTATATCTGTAGTGAGTGCCTGGGGCCCAAGACTCTCTGAGGAGAGTTGCAGCCGTCGCCGAAAGTCCTGAGATTTCATTGGATCTCCTCACACTCTCCAGGCAAGAAGGGTTAAACTCCTGTTCTGAATTAGGGGATGAACTCCTCCGTATACGTCTGCAAGAAGATTCTCTAGGGTAGGAATTAAGAAGGGGGGGTTGCAAGCTAGTTCTAGAGTGGTGGGGAACCATACTTGGGATGGCCAAAAGGGAGTTATTAGGACAAGGAAGCACTGATCCTGTCTCACTATCTGAAGAACTCTCTGAATCATGGCAGAGGGAGGGAATGCGTACTCCTTGGCTCCTTTTCAAGATTGTAGTAAGGCGTTGACTGCTAGAGCACCCGGGTCGGGCATCCAGCTGAAGTTGTTCTCCAGTTGAAAGGTTAGTCTGCTCGCAAATAAGTCTATCTCTAGAGGGCCCCAGATCTTGTTTAGGGTACTGAACACGGAAACGTTCAGTTTCCAATTGCTGTGATCTAACAGGCACCTTGAGTTCCAGTCTGCAGAGATGTTCGATTTCCCCAAAAGGTATTCCGCTTTGAGAGCGATCTTGTGTTCCAGACAGAACATCCAAAGTTTCTTTGCTAGATTCGAGAGGTCCGCAGATTTGGTGCTTCCCAGGCGATTTATATAGGCTACCGCTGACATGCTGTCCATCTTTAGAATGACGGACCTCCCCTGGAGAGAGAGTTTGAAGCTCATGAGGGCATAAAGCCCAGCTGTTAGTTCTAAATAATTTATGTGGTGAGAGGATTCCTCTTGTGACCAGATACCACCAGTGTTCTGATTGAGAAGGCAAGCTCCCCAGCCATGAAGGCTCAGATCTGATTGTAAAACAAACTCTGGTTTTGAACCAAAGATTGCTTTTCCGTTCCACGCGTCTAGGTTCTCGAGCCACCAGGCTAGTTCAGATCTGTCTGGATCAAGAAGCCAAATCGGATCTCCATACCATAGTGCCAGATCTTAGGGCTATCGCCTTTACCCTTTGGAGGGCCCGATAGTTGAAGGGACCGGGAAAGATGGCTTGGATGGAGGAGGAGAGGAGACCCAGAAGTCTGGCTAGCTCTCTCAGAGATAAGTCTTGCTGTTTCAGGACGTGTCTTATTTCCTTCCTGATTTTGGTAATCTTTTTGAAAGGTAGTAAAAGGAGACATTTCAATGTGTCTACTGTGAAACCTAGGAACTCCAGAGATCTGGAAGGGGACAGAATTGATTTTCCTTTGTTTATGATGAATCCTAAACTTTCTAGGAGATCCATCACAGTCTTCAGGTCTTTGGCTAGTTGTGAAGGATCTTGAGACATTATAAGAATGTCGTCTAAGTAAATGATTAAACGAATGCCCCTTATTCTTTGAGATGAGGCAACAGCTCTCATGACCTTGGTGAAGCACCAAGGGGCAGAGGAGAGCCCGAAGGGGAGAGCCTGAAATTGGTAAATGTGATTTTTCCAGACAAATTGAAGAAAGGGTTGGTGGAATTCGGCCATAGGAATGGTGAAGTAAGCATCCTTTATGTCCAGTTTGTCTAGCCAGTCTCCCTCTAGAAGTAAATCCCACAAAAGATGGATGCCCTCCATCTTGAAGTGTCTGTAAACCAAATATTTGTTTAGTTATCTTAAGTTTATGACAGGTCTCCAACCTTTGTCTTTTTTTTTTTACAAGAAAGAGTGTGCTTATAAATCTTAAAGTTTCTAATGGGACCTCTATTATGGCTCCTTTCTGAAACGTAGAGGAGATCTCCTCCTCTATTATTTTTTGTTGCTCTGGAGAGAGAGGGATGTCTCTCGGGAAAGAAGTTTGTAAAGGTATGTGAGTCAAATCTATCATAAACCAATTGACAGTATTTAAGGATCTTGAGTGATCAATCTCCAACTGTGAAGGAAGTATTTGAGTCTGCCACCCACTTTTTGGGGGAGAGAAGGGAGAGGGGAGATAGTTCTCACTTGCAGGGTTGTTTGAGATGAAGGTTCCACAAGATCTAAATCCTCTGATGCGTTGGCCTCTAATTCTCTGGGGGTAAAATTGAGGCATGTTGTACTGCTGTGGTAAATAAAATTCATTACCGGGACTTAATTTGATACGGAAACATAATAAAATAGCTCAGTAAAATGAGAGGCAGAATCCGTGGTATCAGAGGTTCGGAATGGGCTTTATTCCAATGATCGATTATAATCGGTTGCTCCAAGTTCCATCACCACGGAGGTTCAGGAAGTGAAGTACATACTTTATTGACAAGAAATGACTTTTATAGTACATACATTACAATGAAGCGAATGCAGTAGGCGTAACAATTGATAAGGAAAATGACGATTCATATGCGTAACCGAAAATGGGTGTAATAAGGAGTAAAAAGAAACATAATTGGTTATGATGTCATATATAGGTGGATCTATAAGATAATACTTGGCATAGATGCGCGCGCAGCAGCATGACGTGTGATTGACGTGCAACTAGGGGGTGAAGGGGACTTGACATTTAGCTCTACATGTGGAGACGAAAAGTCTAGGGGGTCAAGTCAACCTAATCCCAAACCATATCTAACATCCTATGTTTAAAGAACTATGTTATCCACAAAAGAAGGACTCTCGGACAGAATCTATTCTATACTGACTGTGCGTGCGTGTACAAGCGTCTAAGTGTCTACACTAAATGCGAGGGGGTAGGAATATTCCATGGTAACAGGACTATGAATTACTTGCATAAAGACAGAGAAGCCGGGCCCTTTGCTCGGTAGCTGGAAGAATGTTTACTTAAACTACTAGGCAGGAATGCATTGGCTGAGGGGGAAGCAGATAACTCGAAGGTGAAATACAGTTCTTGGCAGAGAATAGGCTGATGTCAGGCTTCGTGAGCCGCGCAGAGAACGAGACAAAGTTCATGGTCACAGTTGCAGGCTCAGACTGGAGCTTTCAGAGGCAGAAGGCAAGAAGAGTTTGATGACAGCATCAGGGCCTACTTGCCTGGACTGTAAAATGGCATAAGTGAACCATATAAAGCCGGTGGCCTTTCGTACTTAGGAATGGAATATCCGGCCTATTCATGGCGGATCTGACAGAGGACATGTTAACGGTGGACGCACATGTATTTGCGTCTTCATAACTGGAACTGGAGGGAACATACATGTACTTGTAACATGCACATAGAACCGTTGGGGTCCAAGATAGGGGACATAACTGACCAGAAAAATCCATATTTCCACATTCCCTCCTTGTCCCCTACTTGCCCGTCAAGAGATATCAATCTTCATTAATCCATTGATCTGTTCATATAGCATCATTTGTTCTTCTTTCTTCTTCCGGGATCTTGAATGAAAATCTTGATGTGGAATGCACGATGTGGCACACAGACCACAAATCGCTGGTCCACATTGTAGGCATAGACAGCAACTGAATAGTATGAGAAGGCCAATACCTAGGAAAGATAGGACCTTCCATCCCAAGGTAGATAATACACTCCAAAACCAACCGGACCAAGTCCAGGTGCCTGGGTTCTGGTGTATCTGGCTTACAATCTTATGAAGGCGAGTTATAGCTTTATATACAGATGGCGAATTTTCTGGTATGAATACGCAGCAGCTTGATCCTATGACCCTACAAGCTCCGCCCCTATCAGCCAGGATGACGTCAAGGACAAGACGATTTTGAAGCACAACAATCCGCATAGCAGACTGCTCTTCTGTTAAATTGCCTAAGGCGGAAATAGTTTCATTCACTACCGCTTCAAGGGTTCTAGTTAATCTACGTATCAGCTTACTATTAGTAACAGTACCTATATAGGGAAAGATACCTTTATTGAAATCTGTGTATTTTTCCCATGCTGTTTCAGTGTAATCGACAATTGGGAGATCTCTCCGCTCTCTGTTGTGTACTAAATGAATATTTCTATAATAATCAGGAGGAGCTAGGAAAACAGGTGGCAAAAGGAATGCAATGTAGCAGGTACCATCCCAATCTAGAGGTAGACGCATATATGCAGTCTGACCACATATAAAGTAGGAGTGGCGATAAGCTCTAAATGAAGATTTGCCTTGATCACTGAATTCTACTGTAGTAGTGCATTTACTATGGCCCATATGTATGGAACCAACTTTTCTTACACACAATTCACCTTTCGCTGGGAATACTGACATGGTTGGTAAAACTAGTTCAATTTCGGATTCGACATTTAGAACCATGAGATTAGGAGTAAAGTTACCTAATCCATATACTTCATTTTCTAGATCAGTTCCTGTTCCTTTGGGGCGACCCTCCTTGTCAGGGTAACAGACTTTGAATAAAACCAGGTTCAGATTTCCCCATACCCACTGGTCTTGGTAAACGGCTGTATCTGAGTCTATGGAATTGATTAAACTAAACCATGCTCCACAGGAGCCATTATGTGTAAACGGATGTGGAAAGAAAGGCAGGACTCCTTCATAATTCTGATAGGGAGGTAGCCGGCCACACACCCAACAATTAGTTGCATTACTAGTCTGATGGGAATGATGTAACATACTAATGAAAGTGTTATTACGCAGCGCAAGTCTATAAGACAATTCCTGCGGGGGTAAGTCACTAAAAGAATGTTCAGCAGTAACATTGTAAACATTTCTGGCAATAGGGTAATATATGTGCAACAATATACTTGCAGTAATTATTAAAAGACTTAAGAAAAACAAGATTAATAATGTCACTATGCAATGGCTACGCAGTGATTTACAATACGCCTGTCGTTTCATCATTTTTCGCGACTGTCCATGATTCAGGTCTAGGCGATACATGTCGGAGACAGATTCAACCGCTTCACCTAGGAGAGGACTTAAACAATCAAATCGTCCGACGGTCTAGGCCTTAATTTTAGTTTATATAGTTCTTTACTGTCGGCCTCAGCCAGAGGTAGTTTTGAGTCAATTGGTGAGGACACACGAGGTGGGCTATTTAGATCTGAAGGAAGTCCATGAAATTTCTTGATATGACTTGAATGAATCCATCCTTTCCTGCCTTCAATCTTCACGGCTGTCCTTGTGGTCAGCAAGACCAACTTGGGTGTCTTCCACCTGGGCTCCAGCTGAGTCTTTCGGTCGAAATTCCTCACAAGGACGAGGTTCCCCGGAATTACGTCATGGGGTTTCACCTCAGTATTGTCGGGAAAAGCTGCAGCTACCTGTGAACGACAAGATTGTAGTGCAGACATCAAGGAAGCCAAGTAATCTGTCAGCATATTACAGTCAATATCAGTTATTTTGCGTGGTATAGGCGTCCCCCACATATTTGGTGGTCTGCCGAAGATCACCTCATACGGGGATAGCCCTGTTCGAGAGTGTGCTACCATTCTTGTGTAGAAGAGTGCAACTGGTAACGCTACTACCCAGTCGACACCTTTCTCCCTGCATATTTTGGACAATCTAATTTTCAGGGTCTGATTATGTCTTTCTACGAGACCTGCTGCTTCGGGGTGTCGGACACAGTGAAATTTCCACTGATAACCTAACAGAAGTGAAACATGTTTCATTAATTCGGATGAGAACGGCTGGCCGTTATCTGGGTGAACAACACGTGGTAAACCGTATCGTGGGAAGAATTCTCGAACTAACTGTTTGGCAGTAGTCGGGGCAGTGTAATCTGAAACCGGGTATGCCTCCGTCCAGCGGGACAGAGCGCAGACAACTACGAGAACATATTTGAATCCTCGACATCGTTCCATCTGGATATAATCCATCTGGAGTACTTCAAAAGGGTGATTAGGAGGATGAAATCCACCTTGTTCTACGGGAACACTTTTTCCTGGGTTGAACTGGCAACAGATCATACAGGTACGGACCTTTTGTTTGGCTGCTGCTCGTAAATGTTTATTGAACCAAATGTGTTGAATGCTATCTAGCATAGCTTTTTCTCCTAGATGTGCTGGACTATGTATAGTGTTAATTATAACTTGGACCATTGAATCAGGAAGGAACCACACAGACTTTTCCTTCATCATCCATCCTTGGTCCGTTTGGATCCCTCCTAATTCAGTCCATTTCTTTATTTCGTCTGGTGTAGCATGTGTCTGTATGTCAATTACGTCAAGGGTAGGATCTTTAACTGTCATACAATGTGTCGGCATCGGGACTATTGTCTTTGTCATGTCGGATGTTTGGGTTTGAGCAGTCTGTTTAGCTGTTCTGTCGGCTAGATCATTGCCTTGAGAAATGATATCAGTAACCTTCGTATGAGCCTTACATTTCATAATTGATATTGCAGTAGGTAGATGTATTGCATCTAATAAGGCATGGATGAGGGGTCCGTGCTGAATGTGGGCACCGTGGGAAGTTAAATAACCTCTCTCTCGCCATAGCACGCCGAAGTCATGTACAACTCCGAATGCATAACGTGAATCAGTGTATATGTTGACTTTTTGATTTGTGGCTTGAATACAGGCTTGTGTCAGAGCAATAAGCTCTGCGGCTTGAGCTGACAAAGTATTTATACGATTAGTTTCAATGACTTCAGTATCTGTTGTGACTGCGTAAGCAGCCACCAACCCTCCTGTATTTGTTCTCATACATGAACCATCTACATACAATGTCAGGTCTGGGTCTGACAATGGGACATCGGTTAAGTCTTGTCTAGGTTTCGTCGTTATTGTAATAACTTCAATACAGTCATGGGCTAGTGGGTCTGTTCCGGTTACTGGCAAAAGTGTGGCAGGATTCAATGTGTTACAGCGTCTGATTTCTATGTGTGGCTGAAACAATGTAAGTTCGTACCCTGTAAGTCGCGCTATAGTCAAGTGTTGTGTTTGTGTTCTATTTACAAGAACCTCTACTGCATGTGGTACTTGAACTGTCAATGGATGTCCTAACACTATGGCATCGCTTTGTCTGATTGCTAAAGCTGTCGCTGCCACTGATTTTAGGCATGCAGGCAAAGCCTGAGCTACGGGATCTAATGTACTAGAAAAATAAGCACATGGTTTGTGTGCTCCTGCTTGTTCCTGTGTGAGTACTGACAAGGCAGTACCTTCGCGTTCTGTAACAAAGAGTGTAAACTGTTTTCTGTAACATGGCGTTGCTAAAACAGGTGCTTGACATAAAGCTTTCTTTAGGCTTTCAAAAGCTTGTGTATGTTCCTGAGTCCAAGGGAGAACAGTCGATGTGGCTGCCTCCTGTGTTGTCAACTGAATGAGTGGTTTTGCTAGAAATGCGTACTGAGGGATCCACTGCCTGCAATATGACGTGAGGCCTATGAAAGCCCGCACCTCCTTTTGTGTCTTGGGTATTGGCATGTTAGCTATTAACTGAATGCGGTCGGGTGTAAGCTGCCTTCCCTCCTTGGACAGCGAGTGTCCAAGATAAATAACTCGCTGGACACAGAATTGCAGCTTAGAAGGGGACACCTTGTGCCCCTTTTCGGCTAGAAATTGTAAAACTGTCAGTGATGCTTTTTCACATTCGGATTCGCTTCTAGCGGTGATCAACAGATCATCGACGTATTGAAGCAGAGCAGTGTTAACTGGCATGTGGATACTGTCGAGTTCTCGTTTCAGTGCTTGGCTATAGATGCTGGGGCTTTCTGTAAATCCTTGAGGTGCGCGTGAGAATTTAAAGCTACGTCCATTTAAACTAAATCCGAACAAATATTGGCTTTCCGGATCTATTGGGACGCTGAAAAAGGCATTCTTGAGATCGATTACAGTAAAGAATGTCGCTTCGGAATCAATAGCTGTCAGTAATGACGAGATATCTGGGACCACAGGAAATTGTGGCACAATGCATTTGTTTAATTCGCGCAGATCAATAACCAATCGATATACTGGCGGGGCCTTTGGATCTGTTCGTTTAAGAATCGGAATTATCGGTGAATTACATATGTTGGAGTCGGTTTCTACAACTACTCCTTGGGCAATGAGCTCGTCAATGATTTGTAGTAAAGCCACTACAGCATCTGGTGGTAACTTGTATTGTCGCATTCGTGGTAGCACCACTCCTGCCTTTAACGTGACTCGATATGGTGTAATATTCATGCATCCAACATCAGTAGGGCCTTGTGCCCATAGATGTGTAGGTAAAGTCTGCAGTCGGGAATCCATGTCTCTAGACACATAATGACCTTTAAAATCACGTAAAAACAACCTTACTCCTTCCGGAGAACAACATATTATAGCTCCTAGAGCTTTCAGTGTTTTTATTCCTAACAGATTTTCTGGACATGATTTAGTAAGCAATAAATCTGTAGTTCGGGTCAAAGGTCCTATCGTAAGTGGGAGAGGCTGTGACACTTCATTAACAATAGGTTTTCCTGAAAAACCAAGGGAAATATTCTGTGAGCCTGAGAGGGGTGCCCCTGGAACTTCACTACGTTTTATGGTTGTTCGACTTGCCCCTGTATCGAGTAAAAATTTTCTGTCTTGGCCTAATAATTCACTATGTACATAAGGTCCTTCTTGATCTACAGGAATCTCGATAAGGGGTAAGTCAACTTCCCTCTCTAGGCTTGTTCATGCGTATCGTTGATAATCAGGATAGTCGTACTGTGCGGTCTGGTACAGTTGTCGTGTCGTGGTTTGTGTGGCAGCAACAGGCAGCGCTGGTGCAGCTGGCACAAACTGTATAGACTGTTGTGAAGCTGGCATGGACTGTGCATGCTGCGGAGTTCCTTGTTCATTCTGGTCCTGTCTAGGTGGCCGTGGTCTTTCTTGTGTTTTACCTATGGCGATATTATGTTTCAAAACTGGACAATCGTGTACGTAATGACCTGGCTTTTTACAATAATTGCATGTCCCTTTTACAGGTCCGGCTGAATCACCGGAATGTGTCATACCCTTTTTATGTCCTTCAGCTGGGACTGTCTGAGAAACTAACATTTTCATTTTCGTGTCTTTCATGCGTCTGTGTTCATGTTCTTGTTCCTCTCTAATTCTATTGTGATGGTACTGTAACATTTGCAACATTTGTGATGGAGTGTTACCTTGCCAGGTACTCTCGAATTTTAATACTCTATTCTTTACTTGGGGCAGAGCATTTTCTACTAATTTTGTTACAAACAGATGTGGGTATGATTCACTACTCGCTTTTATGCCACTATTTATACCAAAACATTTTTCAAATCGGGCATAGTAATCACTAGTGTCTTCATCTTGCTTCTGTTTACAGGCTGAAATTGTACCCCAATCTTCCTTTTTCGTAGTTAATAAACGTGGCAGTACCTGTACTAATAAACCTGGTAGTGCTTTAGTTTTATCCCCGAGTCCTGCTCCTGCAGTTCGGGCTTTTTCTTCTGCTTCTAATACTGACCATTCTATCTTTTGGTCTCCTACCTCCCACTCTTTTTCCCTGAGTTTCTCATAAATGCCAGCAGGCATCAATACCTTTAATATTGTCATAATGTCGGGATAGGTATACTCTCCCATGAGTAACATGTCTTTAATTTCTCGGTGAAAACCCGCTGGATCTTTGTCATGACTGGGTACCACTTTCTTCATTTCTAACAATTCTATTTTTGATATGGGCGTATATACAAATACGCGCTTAAACTCGTTGTCCTCGCCCTTTATTGGGTGCACTTCTCGTAAGGGATTCTGTCTATCCATGTAATACGTGGTTCTTTCCTTGATGGGCAATGAGACACGGTCTGAACATACAAAAAGAATATACTGCTTTCTTGATTCTAGAATTTCTTTAATTAATTTAGTACCTGAACCTCTCCATCTATTCATAAGCAATTCAGTCAATATGTCAGGTAAGGGACCAGGGTCCGAATGCTGACTCTGATATAGTATAATGAGTTGTTGAATCATATAAATCCCAGCTAACCGCTGTTCATCTGGGGTGAGATTCAAAAATGCGCGTGCTACTGTATCATCACTATATTTTCCGGGACTGTCCACCCAATGGACAGCTGCCCTAGCTAAATCTTGTTCATCCATAGAATCGAGGAAATGATAACCCCTTCGTTCTCGGAGTAGTTTGTCGGCGGCTTGGAACGAATGCTCGTTAGACCTGATGTTAATTATAGGTATTTGGAAATTCCTGTTATTATCTGGACATATCGGACGTATCGGGTCAATAGGACATCTATTACTATTACAAGATCTTCCTTTACCTACATAGGCTATGGTGTCTGACTGTCCTGCGGGCAGTCCTGACCCTTCCTCCTCGTTTTGTTCGAACTCGTCTACCGCTAATCTTTCTTCGTGTAGGCGTTCTATTTCTTTACGGATCTTTCGGCACATGGCTATTATACAATTTTGTTTATCATGTCTACCTTCTGATATATTCTGGCTCCATCTGGTAAGAATTTGCATTGCTTCCGGGTCTACCCCCGGTCGGTCTTCATTTCTAATCACACAATTTATGAGGAAACGTAACAGTTCCCCCTGTATCTCCACTTTCTGGTATTCCATAGCTCTGTTAATACATTCTGGATCTCGCCCTGTTTGGACAAAATGATATATTTTATCTAGATGCGCCGTCATTCCTGGTAACTTCCCTAAATACACTGCGGCTCGTCTAATACGCAATGATGCCAGGGTCATTTCGTCCTCTTTGCCGGGCACAGGGTCATATCTACAATCTATAAGAAGTTCCTTAAGCGTACGGGCATTTATGAGTTTGGGGGTACGTGAATGTGCTGACTCTTGAAACGTAAGTTTATTTATTCTGGGTGGCGTAGAAAAAATGTTGCTAGCACCTCCCGTAGCCCCATCTGGGGTGTCGGGTGTGAAAGGATTCGTTGAACGTGACACAGCAACTATAGGTGTGGACACAGCTATAGAAGCAGCTGTAGGAACAGATGTAGAAACAGATGTACTTGCCGGAACTTGTGACACGATCTGTTGCTGTAGGGATACGGGTACTGGGTCTTGGCGTTGAACCTCCCTGATAGGCGGTCTATGTGGGGCGGAATTAGCATACTCGGGAGCTGCGTCATCTAAATATGAGGAAAGAAAAACATCTTCTGCGGTTCTAGGATGCCCCTTAGGATGTACCTTTATTGGAAATAATGGGGGCGGCAAGTCTTTCGGTGTTTCTGGAGTAGCTTTAGGTAATCCTTCGGCCAGAAGGGGATACATACCATTCATAAGGGCATTTCTTTGTCTGTCTACTTGTTCTGATTTCACTCGGATACCTTCCTCAATTAATAGATTTTCTCGAACTTTATTGGAATTCTCTTTACTCTTCTCCTCCTGTCTACGTGCTTTTTCTGTACGTCTATGAGATTCTTTACGCCATAACTCAACGGCATCTTTCTGTGACTGTCTGACTTTCCTTTTCCATAACTCTTCTTCTACTTTCATGATGCACTCTGCATCCCAGGTTCCCGCTGTGGGCCACCTCTGACTTTCTGGTAATTCCTTGGTGTAGTCTACCCATAAATCAAGAAATAATATAGCGTCTAAGCCATGTTTATGATACATGAAGTACCCTGGAGTGTCCCTAGGAGGAATAGGAACGGCTTCTTCGAGTACTCCTTTTCTTGTAGTGATCTGTCTTAGTTTCGAAAAGAGCGGCATATTGAGAACTGATCTGATACTTAATCTTGAACACACTTAGTACAAAAGCACAATAATGAACAACCATTCATACCACAATATGCCAGACGTTTAACACATTAAACATTTTTTAACCTTTAAAATAACCAACAATGATGATCGTCTGCATAACTAATCACCAAGCATAATTCTTTGACAATAACTAGATACTTCGGAATACTTGATATACTGCTAAACAGTACATATACACTGCTAAAACAGTGCAGACCGGATTTGTGTACCCAAACCCGTCTTGACCGGCACAACCTATGTGCACGTCAGAAATGCCTCCCCAGTAATGGTACTCACCGGGTAGCTTCGGAAACGGAAGGCCTCGGAGACTGAACTTGGACCGGACTGGACTGGACTCGACTCGTTGGAAACTGGACTTGACTTCGAACTGGTGGGCCTCTGTATACCTCGGATCTTGCTCTCTCAGCTAGGCTCTGGTCGGGATACTTCGCACTTCTCACCGCCTCGTCTGGGTGTTGATCGCAGCCGCAGTCGCCCCCGCTTGACCGGAGGGAGATACAGGAAATCCTGCTGGTACGCGTTATTGTCCGTCCAGCTGTGGCAGGAGACCGGGCCTGCAACTCACCGCCGGCGCGTGAGATGAGAAAGTGTCCCTGTTCGGGCGCCATTCATGTGGTAAATAAAATTCATTACCGGGACTTAATTTGATACGGAAACATAATAAAATAGCTCAGTAAAATGAGAGGCAGAATCCGTGGTATCAGAGGTTCGGAATGGGCTTTATTCCAATGATCGATTATAATCGGTTGCTCCAAGTTCCATCACCACGGAGGTTCAGGAAGTGAAGTACATACTTTATTGACAAGAAATGACTTTTATAGTACATACATTACAATGAAGCGAATGCAGTAGGCGTAACAATTGATAAGGAAAATGACGATTCATATGCGTAACCGAAAATGGGTGTAATAAGGAGTAAAAAGAAACATAATTGGTTATGATGTCATATATAGGTGGATCTATAAGATAATACTTGGCATAGATGCGCGCGCAGCAGCATGACGTGTGATTGACGTGCAACTAGGGGGTGAAGGGGACTTGACATTTAGCTCTACATGTGGAGACGAAAAGTCTGGGGGGTCAAGTCAACCTAATCCCAAACCATATCTAACATCCTATGTTTAAAGAACTATGTTATCCACAAAAGAAGGACTCTCGGACAGAATCTATTCTATACTGACTGTGCGTGCGTGTACAAGCGTCTAAGTGTCTACACTAAATGCGAGGGGGTAGGAATATTCCATGGTAACAGGACTATGAATTACTTGCATAAAGACAGAGAAGCCGGGCCCTTTGCTCGGTAGCTGGAAGAATGTTTACTTAAACTACTAGGCAGGAATGCATTGGCTGAGGGGGAAGCAGATAACTCGAAGGTGAAATACAGTTCTTGGCAGAGAATAGGCTGATGTCAGGCTTCGTGAGCCGCGCAGAGAACGAGACAAAGTTCATGGTCACAGTTGCAGGCTCAGACTGGAGCTTTCAGAGGCAGAAGGCAAGAAGAGTTTGATGACAGCATCAGGGCCTACTTGCCTGGACTGTAAAATGGCATAAGTGAACCATATAAAGCCGGTGGCCTTTCGTACTTAGGAATGGAATATCCGGCCTATTCATGGCGGATCTGACAGAGGACATGTTAACGGTGGACGCACATGTATTTGCGTCTTCATAACTGGAACTGGAGGGAACATACATGTACTTGTAACATGCACATAGAACCGTTGGGGTCCAAGATAGGGGACATAACTGACCAGAAAAATCCATATTTCCACACTGCTGATACCCTCTTCCGAAACCACAGAATCTTGGAAATGGCCTTTGACTGAAGCGGCAGGAAGAGAGGCCCCCGTCTTCTGGCCCGCTCAAAAAGGTTAGAATTGAAAACTCTGCGCATATTTTGCTGTGCCTTGTCGAGGGCAGTGAAAGTGGAGACATATTTCCCTAAGGATTTAATGAGGTCTTCTCCAAAGAGTAAACCTTTTGGGTTTTGCGAGGGTTCTTTATCTGCCATGTCAGTTAGTTTGGGATTTATTTTGTCTTTCTGCATTAATGCTAGCGTTGGCATTACCCAGTAGAATTAATGCTCTCTGGTTCCATCCCCGATGAGATTGGTGTTGAGAGGGGTGCCATTGATGTGGCTGTCTTCTGCGGAATCTAGGATTCTGGCTAATGGTCCCAGTACGTCGAGAAGACGGTCTTGGCACCCTTTATGGGATTTTTCCATCCCTTTTCTTGGATCACTTCCAAGTTTTAATAGGAATTTAATAAGTTCAGGGTCCAAATTGGGGGTATAGCAGCTTTTATCCTCAGTAGAAGGTTTAGAGCATTCTGCTCTAAGGCTGTTACAAGTGTCCCTTTCTAAGAGGTTTCTTATCCATTTTTTCATGAATTTTGCGACGTGGTCCTGAGGGAACCCCTCAGAACTTCTTGGGTGCTTCATTTTTAATGGGGAAAACATTTCTTCCCCTAAGGGGTCAAGGATAATGTCCTTAGAGGATAATGGGAGTTCCTCTTATGGTTTGTAAAATTCTTGATCATCTTTATCAAGATCAAGGACATACTCATCAGGTGTGTCTGAGGATTCTATATAATTAGATTCGTTATCTCCCATATTGTAAAGAGCATTATGATGATTTGTGCCGCTAGGGACACCCAGATGTTTTGTGCCGCTAAGGACACCCAGATAAGTTGCGCCACTAGGGACACCTTGGGAGTTTGAGGTGCGAGGACCTCCATTAGAAGTTGAGGTGCTAAGACCTCCCTGAATTGATGAGGTGCTTGGACCTCCTCTATTGCTCTTATCAATGTTTTTACTTTTCTTAAGTCTTTTACCCCTTAATTTAGTCATCTTGTCAGAGCAGGGGTTTGGAATTTCTGAGATTTCGTCCTCATCAGGGAGTGACCTTTTAGAGGACATGATCTGACTTAAGGTCTCAAACATGCAGGACCTCAATGCATTATGAAGGATTGTTTGCAGGGCTTCGTTGTCTATGTAAGGAGTAGGGGCAGGAGCCTTGTCTGAGTCAGACATGGTATATAGGAAATGTTAACTTGTAAAAAGTGGTAAAGCCCTTTAATGAAAGATAATTAGGGAGGATTTCCCTTAATAATAGTGACAAGGTTTATAGATGAAGGAATGTCAAGAGAATAATTCATCTCTTATTATAATTAATTTTGTTATAGAATGTTGAAAAGGCCAGTTAAATGAGGATTTCCTGCTAAAACCCTGTTGGGCATTGGACTTGAGGCGAATTTCATGTTTGAAACCCACAACTGTGCCAACCTTATTTTGAAAAGCCTTTGGAAATTGATTGAGTATATGATCAACTTTATGAATGGACACCGACAAGTCAGCCACCTGAATGTTCTCCAGTTCAAGATTAGAGTAATAATCATCTGGAAGATCACCCAAAGCAATGGGTTGATCCGACCCGGGTTTGAGAATTAAACCCATTTTAGCTTGATCCATCCAACCCAAAATATTTCTACCCTTGAGGGCAACATATACCTTCGGGAAAGTTTTTCTACCAAGGCATTCAATTTTTGAATGAAAGTACCCTAACATGTCGATATCTTTTTCGCCATAAGCTTTGGGATTGACATCAGATACCAAAAGGGACACACTGCTACCCCAATTTGAATGAAATGTTAGGTCTGATAATATGGTGATCGGTGAACCAGAGTCAGCTTTGACCTGTAAAGGAATATTACCAACAATTAATTCACATAATGGACCCTTGACTTTAGAAAAATCAATAGAATCACATTCAATAGACAATGATACATCGTTACGCCTAGTAGAACACGACTCTAAATTCTCATCAAGTTCCAGGTTATTCACTCTAGTGAATCTTTTGCCACCTCTGCAAACAGATGGAAAATGACCAATTTTTTTGCACAAAGAATTTTTTTCCAGATGCAGGACAACTAGGAGAATTACCAAGATGACTTCTTGACCCACACCTATAGCAAATGGTGATTTTCTTTGATGATTGTCTGAAAGGCTTATTGATGAGATTCACAGAGAAGGTAGCAGAGGGAAATTCTCCATCAATCGTGTGAACACTAACTTGACCGGCTTGGCTTTCTTGTAAAATTTTAGAAGATATTGTTGCACGTTCAATGCCCTTGGCAATATCCACTATTTCTGCTAGTGTGGGGTTTTTACAACTTAAAAGGCGTTCTTGTTTTTTTTTTAGAAGAGCAAGAAAAAATAAATTGGTCTCTAATTGAAGTGTCTGTACTTGGACCAAATTCACACGTGGAAGCGAGGATTCTCAGTTGAGCAATATAATCTTCCACGCTTTCATCTGCACTTTGCTTGCGTTTGAAGAAGTTATGATGTTCCAAAACAATACTGGGTTCATCGTCATATTGTTTTTTTAAACGAAAAAGAGCTTCTTGGTATGTATTCCAACTGTCACCTGAATCTGGAGGAGGAGAAATCGGTGGAAGATTTTCAAATACTTGTTGTGCTGCGACTCCCAGGCAACCATATAAAATGGCAACCTTGCGGGCAGGAGGGTATTTAACAGCATCAATGGCAATCAAATAGTTTTCAAAACCTTTTAGCCAATTACGCCATGCCAAAGATGGTTTGCCAGGAGTCTGTAAAAATGGAGCTGGTGTTTGAAATTGTTGTGAAGAAGCCATGACAAGCAAATAAATAAATAAATAAATAAATAAATAAATAAATATATATATAAACAACACTGGTTAATTGCAACAAACAATTGCAACAAAATTTCAGTAGCTGTAATTACAATTAAAAGCGTGCATATCGCTGAGTTAGGACATGCAATAATAACGTGCAGGTGAAAGCGTGCATATCGCTAGGTGCAGAAATAGGCAATGATGAAAGCGTGCCTATCGCTACGTTAAGTGAGAAATTTGACCCTTAAGGCTGAAGGCAGAGACACTATCAACACAGTTATATGTGTAGCGGTATATGGATAAAGTGTCAGCAGAAGCAAGCCTTTCGCTGTAAAGAAGAAACAGCTTTGTTCGGTAAAGCGTGCCTATCGCTGTAGGCAGGAGACAGCTCCGCAGGAATTAATGATGGCTGCTTGACGCTGTAACCATAGTTACAGTTGTGCGTAATGTCCTGAGGCGATTGGCCTGGATTGGAAACGTGACGTCAGGCGTGCGCGGACGTGCGTGAGACAAAACTTGAAAGCAAACACACAGGGTGCAGTGCGAGGAGCCGGCTGAGTTCGAACTGCCGTACATGCACAAATGGTGAAAGTCAAAGCAATACGACCTTTTCAGGAGTGCGAAGCCACGACAGACGATGGAGAGCAGAGTTGCTTCATCTGGGAGTGCCGCTCGGATGTGAACGGCGAAGACGATCAGCTGCTCCGAAGAATCACGGTCAGAAGAATTTCTTGAAAATTGGGCTCTAGGTGGTGGGTGCGGAGAAGAATACCGCTCGTCGCCAATTTGTTAAGTACAAGACAAGTACCAGCAATAGTAGTAAACGTGGTTTATTGCATAAATAATGCACCCACGACCGGAGCCATCCAACCGTGAAGAAACCAACGTCCAGAGTGACGTTAAGCAGGAATCTTCACGAGTGGAAAGCACCGCTCTAGAATGCACACAAAGAAATGACATGTTAAGCAAGAGTCGCGTGACACCACGCGACTCGTAATACAAAGTAATACATCTCCATAACAAACCCCCTTTTTTTAATGAATAAGTTTGTAAAATAATAACTACTTGCGGATGAAATCCGAAATAATAAAAGGAAGCGATGCACAGCCGTGTTGGAGTGCGCGGCCTACAACTGTGGAAAGAGGTGAAAAACTGGACTTAAATGAAGACATTAGGTAAGTTCATTATGGCATGAGGAAGTAGAACAAGGATGAAATTGAAGAGTAATCGTTTACACAAAAAAACAAAATATTAAGGTTCGATTAAACATCTAAAAATCTTTAAATATATTCAAACATTAGAAATAGTACATAAGCTGAAAGAAAAGGCAGGTTAATCTGGTCAGTCACGCAAGGATGGGACTAGGGAAGGGGGCGCAGGGAGATCTCCGTAAATTGGAGATCGGTATAGAGGCAGTAGGAAGGGGGGGGGGTTAAGCCACACACAAGGGAACTTCAAAATAGAGATAAAAATGAATAATGGTAATGAAGGAAAATGAACTTATCTGCTTGGAGCCGCATTTAAAAGAGGCAGATTGTTGATGGCTCGTGCCTTTCATGTGTTGCTATTGTTCTATTCTGGAACCTTTTAATATTGTGATGTAAGCGGCTGCTTGGACTGCATTAAAGGAATAATGCATAATGTAGCCTCTGTTCTTGTAATGACAGTAAGCACTGCTGTTTTTTATATCTCGCGTGGCGTTGCAGCGCAAAGCGCTGATAGCCTCGGCAAGAGATTTTGTGAGAGAGGGATTTCAGAAGGGGGCTTGAAGCCCCGCCTCTCATTTCCGTTGGCTGGCGTCACCGTTTATGCAAAACGGTGGCCTGCCATTGAAATTAGTGTTTTTGGTTGACACGCTTTCGCCTCCGATCCAACTGCGTCGCTTGCTTTGCTGCTGTCGCAAAGCACTTTCTTATCTTTATGGGGCCATGTGTTTCTAATTAGACACACATGGCCCCATAAAGCTAAGAGATTGAGGCTTGTTCAGTTGCGATGCTAGCATTACTGAAAAAAACATTGACAAAGCCAAGATAGTTCTAGTTTTTTAGACCTATTGGCGTTGCCAATGCTTGTTCAAGAAGTGTGACCATGAGAACTACAGTGAGCCAAATAGAGAGAGGCGGACCGCGTTAGGAAGAGCGAGAGGCTGTTCGCCATGTTCGAAGGAAATCACTAGGTGAATGGCGACGGAGAGGTTCCACGGGTGAGGAGAACCTGTTTACCTAGACATCCTGTCTGCCGCTCACCCTCGGAGGGAGACAGGTGCCTTTTGTTAGTCCCTTTCGTCCCCTCCGCGCCCTTTCATCCCAGGGGGAGGGCCTCACCTGCCACAATGCGCGAGTGTCCTCCAGCGTGGAAACCCGCGGCAGCGCCTCACCTGAAGCACCAAAGTTTTCTCAGCTCTGTCCTCCCTTTTACTTTCATAAATATTTTATTTTCCTGCCTTCAAAGGGAGCATTATGATGAAAACTAGGAGAGGCAGGGGTGCAAACAGGATTCACAATGCCTCATTATGCGGTAATGTTTAGTCCTGCTCGTGGCTGCTTACAACGTCTCTTGTGACTGTCTCTGATTAAATACTGCAGCGATTATAGGGTATTATAGAACCGAGCAGTGAGCCATTCCCAGCTCACAAAGCAACCGCTACAGTGTGTGACCTCCACCAGTCCAGCCCTCAAATATCATCCCTGACAGTGCCCACTACTGGGGGAAGCGGAGCCTCGAGTACACATAACCTACAAAGATTAACACACGGCACCCAATGCTGTTGGCCTTCGGTGTCTCCCGCTGAAAAGCCTAGACTGTTAAACAGATTAACTCGCCACATTTAGCGCTTAGAAACAGTATAGTTCAGTGTCTCCCACCGGCTTCTCGCGGCTAGACTGCAGACTGTGGAGCTGGGAAACCAAGGTTCGAGTCTCGGGGTCGACTCCACATCCTGTGATTCTTGGCAAACCACGTAATCTTCCCGTGCCTACCAAAAAAAAATAATTAATGTGTCCTTGTGTAACGTAACTGGTGCTCATCATGTAAAGCGCTCCAATACCTTCGGGTCGAGTTTGCCATATATAAATCAGCAACAAAAAAAAAATAACACAGAAAGACACAAGAGATGACCATAGCAATCCTCCGTCATTATTATGTCTCCCAAATTGGAAAGCATAGGCTGTAGGACACATTCACACACTCACTGCAGCTGGTCTTGATGCACTACATGAAAGGTGCCACCCAGTGGAGGAAGTAGAGACCTTAGGTCATTATTTCAAGTGTCAGGGCTCACGCACCCCCACCCAACTCACAGAGGGCACACTGCATCCAACCTTACACCACCCACCAAAAATGCAGGCACACCTCTACCCGCTCCAGACAGTTGTGGTGCTAAAATGTCACAACAGTGGCAGTTGGGCGAAATACGAAAGCTAGCTAATTTAAATTGTACTCACCACAGCTAGGGCTAATGCACCATAACTGGGTTCATTGTGCCTTTCTCTGTGAAAAGCCGAGACTTTGAACTTCCCGCACGTGACCTCACCATATGGTGCCTCCCACGTGGAGAAGCCCAGAATGAAGGACACAAGCTTGTCTCTCCTAGCAGTCATGCGCAGATTACAGGATTGCCATGGCTCACACTGGCAACTGCAAAAATTTCTGGACATGCGCACTCACAGCATTTAATCCATAAATACCACAGCATATGGTGCTTTCCGCTGGAGGAAACAGCGGTGGCCGGAGATGCTATCGCTTGTTCTCCATACCTAGGCAACTGGAATTATGCGGCAAAGAAGGACCAAATTATATGGCAGTGTTGAGTAAACTATTCAGCAAGAAAAGTCAAATTGTGCGCCATAATGCGGCACAATGTGGGATAGTAATTCTTTTATAGTTTTTACCCTTTTTAACACAATCTGAGAAAAGGTTTCAACTCATTAGTACTAGTTGACACCCCAAAACAGCTATAAAAAGCAGAACGTTTACGAGTCATACTTAGCAAAGGGCCTTCCACTGCACGACACAAAGTGTTGCTGCGTTTTGAGTAACTTTTTCTCAGTTGGAGCAGAAAAAAAATGTTGTAAAAATAAAAAAAATATGCAGCAGCCGATGGATTATGTGGCAAATCAGTAATTATGCGAAAGACGGTGCAATCACAAATCTAGTGGGCCTGATTATACATCAGTCGGCCTCCTACTTTGAAAAGCCGACACTGCAAAACTTGTGAACTATCCACAGAAAGCAGTTGTGCGCCATTACCTAAGGAGCAAAATAGAGTCAGACTCATGGCACACGTGCACCATTCCATATGATGACTGCTATTAAGAAAAGCACAGGCTACAGGGCATGCTATCACTCACTACACAATCACTTACAGTGCCTTCTACTGTGAGAAGCAGACATTGCAAAACTTGTGGATTCTCTATAGAGAGATATTGTGCACAATTACCAACAGAGCCTGCTATTTGGAAACAGAGACAGTTGGATTCAAGGTCCAAACCATGGTATGCCTACCACTGAGGGAAGCGGAGACTGCCGGACATGGGAACAACCACAGCTAGTCCTTGTGCGCAGTATGCAAAATGCAGGACATATGAACTCCCACAAGCTAATCCTCTTGAACTATAATTTATGCTGCCACCTATTGGTTCAAAGAGAGAATGCAGGGCACCTAAACACGCTAAAGTGAGCTCCTCTAAACAATCAATAACATAACATGATAAAACATAACACTGGTTTCTTCATTATTTTTGGGAACTGGGTGTGTTATTTTTGTTGATTAGGTTATGATATGTTACCCTCAATTGTAAAGTGCATTCCTGGCACTTGTAGGACCTGCTAGCGTTTCAGAAATACTGCACCCCATTCCGGGACTTTTCTTTGCTCTGTCCTTAGTCCTTGTGGTCTCCTGAGTGTGACAGGTTAGTGAAAGTCTGTCAGTTTGATGATCAGAAGGGGTTCACATCTGGAAGCCACCTCATCTTTAAAAGGATCCTCGTCGAATATAAAGAACAAGCATTTTCAATGCAATAGGTCTCGCATTTACGCGAGTTTAAGCTAGTGGCATTGTAAATGACAATGCCTTTTATCTACGTTTTAAAAACTAAAACAAAAATAAAAGGCATTGTTATTTGCAATGTCAATGGCTCAAACTTGCATAAATGCGATACCTATTACATTGCAAATGCTTGTTTCTTTGGCTGGCTCTAAAGCCAGGCATACAATGGTTTTGTTATAGGCAGGAGTTCTAGAATGGGCAAGTTTCCACTCTAGGTAGAAGTTCCTACTGTATATTAGGGCCCTTTTTGCATGGCACATAGAGAGAGCGTACAGGATGAAAAAGTAATCAGAATGTGTGTTGTTTTCGTGAGACCCACTATTTGTTCAAATGTTACTTTCATATAGAACCCAGCACCCTAAAATGATTGGATGCATATCAGCTTTAGTTGAGCTCTAAAACATGTACAGGCTCCACATTGGATGCTGTGGCTATTAAAAGGGAATACTAACTTTTTTCAGGGACAACCGACCGATACTCCCTGTTTACAAAATAGAGAATGTCTTTCTAAAAGTGACTATTACAGGGCTCCCTCATCTTCAGTCAACCTTGCCGGGTGATAATAGAGGAACTTCCAATCCCTGCAACACTTAGCAATTTCATTTTTGATATTTTAATTTCAAAATGTGCATAACTGCCTGTTTTTTGTACTCCTAAGATATTCAGACTGGAGAAAATTAGTATCCTGGAAACCGACATGCCAAAGAGCCAATGGAATTAGTGTTGTGAGCTCTCAAACAGATGCACAAAAATATAGGGTCCTTATGATAATATATGATTTTTTGCAGCAAACGTTTTCATTTATAATTTTCATGTAGCTTAGATTTGCACATTTGGCTTACAGAATACATAAATTCTAGCTGCATTTTGTAGTTATTGATTTGTTCATTTGGATCCTACACAAATTGAGATTAGTTTTGCAGATTAAGGCCCTTTCCTGTTTAACCTCACCTCCATATAGTTTTCATAAAAAAGGGCAGTAGCCTGTGCAGGACCCAGCAGCCAGATTTTTCTAAGCACTTCTTTTAGGGTCTACTGCTTTCCTTGTGTAATTGAATACATTACTTAATTTATGCAGATACAGATACTCCTTCACCCAGGTCCTCCTAGAAAATAACATCAGCCCAAATTGGTTCTTATAGTTCAGTCACACTGTAGTTTCTCAAGATGAAACCTGATTTAAGAATAGCTTTCAGTAAGGCCTGTGTGAAAAAATAGAATAGGGAGCTATTCTGCAGATTTTGCTAAATAAATCTAATTTTGAACCTAGACACAATCTCACTGACATCACTCACTACTTAACTATTATTTCTAGCAAACGTATACCATTTTAACTAGGGTATTCCTGTAGCCAAGTCACCCACACACAGTAAATCCACTAGCCAAGTACTCCCAGCAGATAGTATTAAGGGT
Source organism: Triturus cristatus (assembly GCF_964204655.1). Taxonomy (NCBI): domain Eukaryota; kingdom Metazoa; phylum Chordata; class Amphibia; order Caudata; family Salamandridae; genus Triturus; species Triturus cristatus. Next base: position 357,453,168 of record NC_140586.1, on the reverse strand, counting down.
CTCGAAATCCTTTCAGCCATCTCTGTGCCGCGCTAGGCAGGCACTCGGATGTGTCCCTTCACCACATAAGACAATTTCTTTTAACAACTGTTCCTATCTCTGCAATTTCCGTGGCATTTTCTGGCTGCAGTACAGAGCAAATTAATACAATTATTCTGTGGATTTCTTACGCAAGGCTTGACAACAGTATCTTACAATCAATACAGCCTAGAAGTGAAAGCCAATGAAGAGATAGGAGCCTAAAGGTGATAGGATCCTTTCAATTCAACTCAGCCACAAGGATGCTGCCACATTTTAAATACACTCGAGTTTTGCAAGCTTTCATAGACAGGCTCGGATAGGTTCAAACGCAGCGTTCAGGGATCAAATGCGCAAAGGAATATGCAAGACTAATGTGGTAGGGAACAGAAAATCAGCAGGGAATGTATAAGGAGCTTTAGAAATGGGAAGGGCTGCTTTTAGGACCCCAAGGAATATATGCTCCCTGTAACCATTCTTCTATTATCATTAGATCCAAACATAATGTAAAAATGGGACTACAAATGAAAGTTTTAACAGTAAATGTGCATTATCATAATTTGCAAGCCTAAAGCAGTTTCCTGGTGATCAAGTATTTACTTTATTTATAGGCACAAAAGGGGGTGGTGATGGACGGAGCATCAGAACCAATCAAACACTCACACCCAGTCAACAGATCTGGGTTTGATCCATCACCGTTCTTTAGCCCACTCTGCCACCCCAGTTCAGACATGGCCATATGCAAATCAGTCTGACCCTGTGCCTCATGGGAACAGTCCAGCCCGAACTGCCAAGCCATGCCTTCCCTGGACCGGAAACAAGCTTCCTAGGACCGGTTTCTGGCATTTCAGCCGTCTTCAGCCAGGCTTGCTTGAATCCAGTGGCAAAGTGAGCAAGGGACTCACGTCTGAGCATACCCTGCCAACTTATGGCGAACAAAGCGGTACAAAAGGGGGTGGTGATGGACGGAGCATCAGAACCAATCAAACACTCACACCCAGTCAACAGATCTGGGTTGGATCCATCACCGTTCTTTAGCCCACTCTGCCACCCCAGTTCAGACATGGCCATATGCAAATCAGTCTGACCCTGTGCCTCATGGGAACAGTCCAGCCCGAACTGCCAAGCCATGCCTTCCCTGGAACGCAGTGGTGGCTGGTGACATTTGAAAGTGGTGGGGCGTAAAAAAAGGGTCTAAATGTGTTTTGTGTCATAGCGAGCGTGATTGACTAAAAGGGAACTGCAGGACCCTCACACCAAGGAAATTTTGAAGAACAAAAAAAAAAAGGCCCAAAGGATGCAGGTTAAACCACATTTCAGAAAGCAAGAATATTTATAAAAGTAGGTAGGATATGTAGACTTGAAATAATTAAACACATTTAAAACTGTCCCATATCGTGCTTCATTCCTGCTTGCACCCGTGCCATCCATTTAGCCTGACTGCATTATTTTAAAAGAATAGGGAACATTGGCGTTAGCCGCCTGACCTTATTGCCAAAGAAAGATGAACTATATGTCACCTCAGGTCTCCATTAGGGCCAAAGATTGGGTGGCGAAAACAGTGACCAAGTCTCCATAACCACACTCTCTCAGATGCATTGAATTAGTTATATAGCGCCACTCATACCAGTGCAGGGTGTCTGAGCACTTTGCATCACACGCATATTACACACAGACATTCAATCATACATGTGTAAATCACTGTGTAGGAAATGTTACGTAAGCCAAAGGACTAAAAGTGTAGGAGTCACATGTCATCCATACTGGAAGGCAGCATAGTTTAAGAGTGCTTGGTGTGGAGAAGCACAAACTCAGAGTCTAAAAAGAAACAGCATAGTTGGGAGTTTTCTTTAATAATAAGAATCGATTTCTAGCCAAATTAACCCTTTTTGCAACATTGATCAATGTTCTGTACTTTGCAGAGTGTATGCAGTTCTAGGATGAAAGTTAATACCTCACTATTCTATATTAGGACTTTAAATTATACATTGCAAGTAACCTGTTGATCTGTTTACATCTGTAATCTACATGGTACACGTTCTCTGCAGCAGGCATATTAACCCTCTGCACTAAGTTCACCTAAGTCAAAACCACAACTATACAAAATGCTGATCTCTCACTCCAGGAAGATAATTAATCACACGAGTTATCTTGACATTTATGTGAGCCCTGGTAATTGCGGGGTGAAAGAAACGCTGCAGCAGGTGCTTCAAACTAGGCATAATAAACTTTCAAACACGGCGCCCCCAGGATTCCAGCAGCCGGTGCGGTGGCACCGATCGCACCGCCCTAAAGCCGGCCCTGACTGGCATTGATACGGCACCGGAGGGTCTAAAATAGTAATGAATGTGCATAACTATTTTAGGCCTAAGGAGGGCCTAAAATAGTTTTGTACATTCATAACTTCACAGTAACGGCCGGCATGATGGGGGTGGGGGTCGTCACGGGGGGTGGAGGCGGGTGGGTAAATTAAAGAATATTATAAAACTTACCATCCTCGTCCTGCAACATCTTCTGGATGCGTTTCAACTCCCGCTCCATCCTGCAACACCGCAGCTTCTGGATGCGTCCAAACTGCCGCTCCCGCCGTCCTGAAGCTCTCGTCGTCATGTCGTCATCAATGAAAGGCAGCCTCCCTGCCTCCGCTCTGCCAATCACAACGCTGAGGCGCAGTGGAGAGCGCCCCAGCCGGGACCATTTTCACTATGTAGAGTGGGCGCCGTGGGCGGTGCTGCTCGAGGGCATGGGGGGAGTGGCTTGCCCACTGTTGTACATACGGACCGTTTGATCGGCCCCAGGGGGGACCAAACAGTCCCTATGCACAACAGTGGGCAAGCCACTCCCCCCTGCCCTCAAGCTGGACCGCCCACCCCCGATCAGGCACTTCTGCTTTCTCGCAGTGCGAGAAGGCAGAAACATAAATGGTAGTTATTACCATTTATGTTTCTGCCTTCTCGCACTGCGAGAAAGCAGGGGGGCGGCGCCCAAACGCCCCTATGGAGGAGCCGCCACTGCTGGAACGGAAACAAGCTTCCTAGGACCGGTTTCTGGCATTTCAGCCGTCTTCAGTCAGACTGGATTCAAGCAAGCCTGGCTGAAGACGGCTGAAATGCCAGAAACCGGTCCTATGAAGCTTGTTTCCGTTCCAGGGAAGGCATGGCTTGGCAGTTCGGGCTGGACTGTTCCCATGAGGCACAGGGTCAGACTGATTTGCATATGGCCATGTCTGAACTGGGGTGGCAGAGTGGGCTAAAGAACGGTGATGGATCAAACCCAGATCTGTTGACTGGGTGTGAGTGTTTGATTGGTTCTGATGCTCCGTTCATCACCACCCCCTTTTGTACCGCTATTTATAGGCACGGCTGTAAGGGTATTAACCAGTGCTTAATTTTGAAAACAATCAGCTCCAGAGGTCAAGGTATTACTTAGGATGCAACTGCAGCTTGCACCACCTAATGCCCCTGCTGCAAAATGCCAGTCCCAATGGCTTGGATATGCTGCTATTATTTTTTAGTGTAAAATAAAATGCTAAATTGATGTGCTCTGTTATAAACAGGCAGACAGCGCAACCACGTCATGGACTGTCGTAAGAAAAGTTCCAGTATTAAGAATCAAGTAATGAGTACCTGCAAACACTGGCACAAATTGAGTGCTGTTATAAAGTATGGAAGACATTAATTGGTGTTGTGTGTGAACATTGAAATTGAACACCAATTATGCTCTCTACCAGGCATATCACAGCAAAGTATTGCCTGATGAATGTAGTGACAGAATGTGAGAGATTGGATCACAGCTTGAATATGAAGACCATTAGTACTGGTGGACTGTGCCCGGTTGGTATAATTTTTCGGGAACAACCAGGTCTTTATTGCCCTTCTGAATCCGTGGGGACTGCTGAGTATTATATTTTTTTCTGGCATGTGTTCCACAGCTTGCATGGCTGAACAGGGAAGGAACTCTCAACCAGTTGTGCCTTAATGGAAAACGGAGATGATAAAGCGGGGAGACATTCGCAGTCTGAGGTTCCTTCCAAGGCAATAGAGTATATGTTTTGATGGGTGAATTATGGGCCCTTTCCAGTGGATCTCCAGGTCGGTGGTGCACATAGTTTTCCATGAGATTCTTCTAGAGACAGGAAGCCAGTGCACAGCCTTAAAGGCAGAGGTTATGTGGTTGCGTCTGCTCGGGTTCAACACTTTCCATGCTGTTTCATTCTGGATTAGTCGTAATTTGCTAATAGGATGTCATGGGATGTAGAGCCTACTGACATAGTTGAAGAATGATAGGATGACAGCTCTTGAGGGAAAGTCCTACGTGAGGGAATATTCAGCACAGGATTTTTTATCATATCATAGGATCTTTTGGTCGTTTGGACTTGGAGTGAGAGGCTGGAATACATTATACTGTCTACACCCTAACTCTGGAGAGGTGTTTCAAGGTGGTCCAATTTCCTTAGGCCATGTAGTGGTATAGGGTCATATTTTGTCATAATCCATTAATGAGGATCAACATTTTTGAGGAATTTTGCCTCAAATGGTTCTGTCTCATACCCATAAGCATTGGCCAAGTCTTGCCTGTGTGTATGTCCTATGGATTTTTAAGATTTAGAATCATCTGGCTCTCCTAAGCGTAGTGAAAACAAGTGCGTTCCACAAAATAAGGAGCTCTGCTAGTGGGGACAAAAAAGGGGGTGATCTTTGAAAGACAAATGTTATTCTGAACAGTGGTCTACAGAAAGGAGGAAGCGTGACAATTTGAACTCTGTCTGCCAGGTCTTTATTAATTCAATTACGAACAATGCTTTGGCTTTCAGTGCCACTTAGCCTTTGAGGTAGTAGTTGATGGTCAATGGTGAAGAAAACTGATGACATGTCAAGAAGGAGGAAAGCTACCATGCTGTTCTAGCTACATTGTTCTGATGGATACTTCTAGCTTCTGATTCCTCACCTCTTGAATCTAATCCAGATGCCAAACTTGATTCGGAAAGGTTGGGAAAGCTCTCCTGCTTCGGTATGTGTCACCTGGGCTAAAAGTCAACTCCACTGTCTTCTCAGATGTGACATCACAGAGCTGAATAAGGTACTACATCTGCACTCTAGCTAAAGTTCAATTTTTCCCACATCCTTCGACACGGAATTGAAGTAACTTTTCCTTCAAACAATTCTTCCAGTTGCCATAGACATGGTTCCTGGTGTTATAGGAACTATTCTTCAGGTTCACCTGATGTCTCTCCATGGTGTCTGCACGTTTCTCTGGGCCCATTACAGACCATGCCAGCTTCCTTTTGTCAGCCATCAAGGGCTGGATGGTGCCTACTTAAGCACCCAGAGGCTGACAGAAGCATCAACTTCAGTGCCTCTGAAAGTCCAGATCTCGGGATACCTGTAGTGATGTGGCCTATCTTCCGAAGAAGTCATTTTGATCCAAATTTAGAGCTTACAGTGCAGAGGACTCATCTTGATTGAGATGTTAGCCCTGATCACTGAAGACGTCTTCTGGTTGGCAGATTTGTTCCCTGCCTTCATTCTCAACACTCTTTGGAGCAGGGTCCTACTTGGGTGGACATAAACCCAACACTGGTCCCCAGCTCTCTTTCAGCTCTTCGTTTGGCCTGGCTGACTCTCTCCCAACTGTACATACTACTGGTGCGGACTCTAAGGAAGGGCCTTCACCCACGCTCTGGTAACTATACACCACCCTCCTTCAGCTCACTCTACTGACCCTTCAGGCCTCAGGGCACCTGCGGCTACTTCAACTGTGCACTTGTGGCAGTCTGTGCCTCAGCACTGATCATCCACATTTATAAACTCGATGGGGCCTTAATGACCCTATTTCTCGGATGATTTTGTATATCATTGAATTGAATGTGTTGCACTTTTTTTTCTGTGCTAGCTTTACTGATCTCTAGTTGGTTCTAGTTGTGATGTTGTAGACGTAAAGTCAGTTTCCAGCTTCTTTCATAATTCAGTCTCTATCTATGGTGGATAGTTGTCTATGGGGAGTGCGATATTACCGTGCAATTTCTGAGTTAATGTGTGGTTTTGCTTCACCTCTATTAAGGCATGATGCTGTTACATTGAGCCTTTATGGGTTGTTGGTGGGTTTTTCCCTATGAGAAAAGAAATCTACATTACAACCGAACGGTTATTTTTTTTTTGTTAATACTTTGTAGGAGGGAGGTACCTTTGAATGTCTTGGTCTTGCATTTTGGTGTCACCGGGTCATTTATTTGTTGAGATCAATTCTTTACTATCATCCGTGTTACTAGCAGGAGCTAGAGCTGCATTGCCGCACAAGGCTAATTCTGCTCCTTGTCACGTCTCATTGTTTTCATATTTGACTTGCAGAGCTGTTCACCTTCATAGATCCATATAACACAGTTTTTGTGTTTTCCCTTAGACTCTCCTTCTGAAGTGAATGACTTTGGGATTGGTTCAAGTAGTGAGTGATATGCAGGTACAAGTATCCATCAAAAGAATTTGCCTTTCGGTAACAATGTTTCTTGTGGATACTCTACCTACCTGCAGATTCCTCACTGGCCTGCCTACCTCCCCATTCTGAGAAGTGTTGTGTATTTCATAAGGTTCCAAGTTGGTTTTCACACTACATTTCTGTGATCTCTCTCCATGTTGTCTTTGCCTCTATGAGTATGGAAAAAAAGAACGGGAACTAACACAAAGGCACCATATATGGATCCATGCGTCCACATTCAGGAAGGCACCAGAGTCACATTCTAGAGCTATGGGGACACCTACTTGCGCAGGAGTGTTATCTCCTCTTTTCCTCTCCAATCTTGTGCCTGATGGAGTTTCAAGAAGGAAGGACTCTGCAGAAACACAAGTAATCAGAGGAATAGAAGGGAAATCATAATAACAGGGAAAAGTTCCAGCTCAGAAAGAAAGAATTCCCTAATGCGCCCTTCAGTCCAAACTAAAGGGTGCAGAACAGCAGTCAGTGTGAGTTTTCACAAGTGGGGAAGATGTCCACTGAAGGGGTGCCCAAAAGGCCAAAAATGGACAGGGCCACCTCCAAATGCGAGGTGGCAGATGCAGTCAGCCAGCTGATGCCAACTCAGGTAGAGAGCTTCCTCATTCAGGGAACCTGCCAAGTGGTCGACCACCAGCCAGATTTTGTGAGCCTGAACTCAAGCCCACAATTACTTGGCACAGAGGGGATGAACCAACACTGCCCAGCTTGTTTTCATACCACATTGCAGTGATATTATCAGTAAAAATGTAGATAGAATGACTGCCAAAGGAGAGCAATAATGCCATCACACACATCTTGAGCAGACTTATTGCACCTCTTCTCTGCTGGAGACCAAAGTGCTCTGATATGCAAATCCTCTAGACATGCACCCCACCCTAGAGTGGAAGCCTCCCTCACCACTGTGGCTACTGTTGGTGGGTGTATGGGGGGCAAAAGTGACTTCCACAAGATTCTACCCTATTGACCACCACTGAAGACCTTTCGCTGCCTCTAGGTTGATATGCAAATTGTCCATCATGGAACACCAGAGCTAAATCAACTGAATGGCATGCATGCTCCATAGAGCGTGAGTGACCAGAAGGAAGCATAAAGCCAGAAGACCCAGGAGGCGAAGCACTGTCAGGGCCAGAAAACAAGTTCCCTCTGAAAGTATTGGAATCATATTCTGAATGTCCTAAACCCTCAGCGGAGGCTGCAAGACGCTGAGACATTTTTTTTACATCTAACACTGCAATGATGAAAAGAAAGAGCTGCGAGGGCTCCAGGTGTGACTTGGGTAAGTTGAAAGAAAGCCCCATGGAGAATAAGGACCCTCGGCACACAGGTGGTCTGACACCAGCTGCAACAAGTCTGCTTTCAGCTGCCAATCATCCAGGTACGGAAATACAGATATCCTGGTCCTACAAAATGTGCTGCCACCAATGCCATCACCTTGGTAAAACCTTGTTGTGTCGATTTCAATCTGAATGGGGGGGACTGTAAACTGGAGCTTACCACAAAGTGAACGTGCCTCCTGTACGACCGCAGGATCAGTATGAGAATTTATATTTGTCCTACAAGACGAGGGACATGATACAGAGTATTTAACCCAGAGCCAACAAAACCTGTGATGGACAGCATCTTCAATTTCTCCCTGCTGCCACATTCATTGAAGATGCAGAGGTCGAGAATGGGATAAAACCCGTCATCCTTTTTGTGCACAAGAAATTGGCAGCAGTAATATCACTGTCCAATATCTTGTTCTGGGACTAGTTCCACAGCATCTTTGATTAGCAGAACCAAACTTTCCTGTTGCAGAACATAAGCATGCACATCTGAGTGGGATGAGAGGACAGGAGGGAAAAGGGGATGAAACTCTAGAAAATGGAGGGCATAACGTTGTCTATGATTTGAAGACTCACTGCTCTATTCTGATGGCTTACCAAGCCTTTAAGTGCTGTGACACCCTCTGTCACACAGGTTGCGTAAGTTCCCCTGAGGGGAAATTATTGCAGAGCTGCATTGTACGTAATACAGTGTTGGTGTAGCGGTGAAGGAGGAGAAGAAGGGTTGGTGTTAAACTTGTCAGCCCCTGGATCTGCTGCTTCCCTGCACTGCCAAAGAAATGTGTTCATCTGCTGTGGGACTGGTTAGGAGGGCTGATGCTGGAGAAAGGCATACTCTTGAAGTATCCGCAAAACTTCTGGTACTGACTGAAACTAGCTGGCATGGAAAGTCGGTCACAGAAAACGAGTCATAGCCTGGCCCTGGAAAGTCGGTCACAGAAAACGAGTCATAGCCTGGCCCTGTTTAGAGCATTCAAGGGCCAAATTATCTTTTTCACCAAAGAGACAAGAGCCATCAAAGGGCATGTCAGTCAAATTTGTCTGGACATCCCTCAAGAACCATGTACAGTGGAGCCAGGCATTGCATCGTGAAGCCCATGGACTGTGCCAATGAATGCAGTGTCTAGACCTACCCACAAGATCTCCTTTGCCGCGTCCTGCCACTCTGCAAAGTAATCCAAAAGATGGCCCAGAAGGTTAAGCATGACCGTCTGTGACATCTCCAAGAGCACACGGAGTAACCTAGCCAAAAGGCAGGGTGCATTAGTGGACCAGAAGATCAGATTTCCCGATGGAAAAAAACATTTTTAAAAAGTCCTCTGTATTTCCAACTCACAATCAGAAGTCATATTGGAGAAGAACACTGGGTACTACTTAGTGTAGGAGTACACCTACATCACCAAGCTTTCAGAATGAGGGTGAGGCTAGAGAAAGCTAGGATCTTCTGGCACTGGCTGGTGAAGGCAGGCAAGCTGGCGGTTCACTGTAGGGGCGGTAGATGGTTTGCCCCAAATTGCCAGAATAGGCTCTATCAGCGTGTCGTTAAATGCAAGCAAAGGTTCTGAAGATGAAGAGGCTGTCTGTAGAACCTCCGTAAAGAGACTGGCTGTGTTCTCCTCCAAAGGAAGAGGTAGCTCAAGGACCGCCACAGTTTTCTTCCGAATTGCCATAAAGGAAGTCATAGCTGCCAATGGCAGCCTCAAAGGATAGTCAAACTCCACCTCCGGTTAGGTATCAGGTTTGCTGGTGTTTGAATGGCTAAAATCATTACTTGAATGATGGAGTAAGTTGGCTACCTCACTAGTATCATTAGCATCATGCCGGATTAAGTCCAGCATTTGAATATGATCAGAGCATGTGCCGAAAATATTGTCGAGTCTGCTGCCATATTCATCTCTAGGCAATGGCCTGTACTGAGACACTTCTCTATACTGGACTTCCTCCACTAGCCTCTGTGCCTACTTCCTTGAGCACATTGTGATAGCCTTAGTTTTAGGATGGGCTCTGATGCCGATGGCTGTATCATAGATAACTATTCCTTTAGAACTGTGAGTGCTGTGACCATGCATTACCATGACACAATCCTTATTATCCTGACATGCATGGAGCACAGAGTATCCATTATTCTAGCTTGAGAGGCACACTAGATGCTCTTCTTTGCCCAAGGCTGTAGGGTGGTGTAATGTTTTTGCCTTATTCTGAAGCTCATTTACCCACTTCTTTACACCTTACAGTTTTAAAGTGTCATGATTCCACGAGCTGCCCGCTCCTCGAGGACGAAGGTTAGCGGTCTAGTACATGTGGGACAACACGGAAGGTCGAAAGACTCACTTCCGGTTGATCGCGCATGAAAGCCGGGAACTCCGGCGAATACCCGCTTTGAATTCTCATCATCGCCAAGGACGGAGAGACGCCACTCCGGGGAAGACAACCAACCGCCGAAGAAGGGACGCTGCTGCGGATTCCCAACGGCCCAGGTACTGTCTGTAACCAAAGGCGATTCAAGGCAGGAAAGACGGCGGGTTCTGCCGTCACAACCCTACGCACCTTGCTTGCCACTGCACCACAGAAGGTGTGGGGTGAAGTTACCCGACATTATTATTTGCGCAGGAGCGCTTGTTTTGTTTGCATTATTTTTGGTTCCTACTCGGACCCAGCAGGATTGGGTACATTTATTATTTGCGCAGGAGCGCTGGTTTTGTTTGCATTATTTTTGGTTCCTACTCGGACCCAGCAGGATTGGGTACATTTATTATTTGCGCAGGAGCGCTGGTTTTGTTTGCATTATTTTGGTTCCTACTCGGACCCAGCAGGATTAGGTACTTTATTATTTGCGCAGGAGCGCTGGTTTCTATCTTCTTGTTTTATGGTCTGTGGAGCTGTACTTTAACCCAGCGGACACTACCCACCCAGAACAGGAAGCGGAGGCCAGGCTCTCTACACCTTGTACCAGGTAAACCAGGGTCTCATAGACGGGGCACGACACGGAGGTGGAAGGAGAAGGAACGGGGCAGGAAGATAATCGTGTTCCCTTCTCTCCCTCACAGCATGGGGTCCAGCGCCTTCTAGACTTACGCCTTTCTGGCTTCTACCCCAGGTACCCCCTTATCCTAGACGGTGCTCGACCCTCGACTAGGGCAAGGCGGGGAACGGGGTGGTAGTTCGTTTTCGTCCCTGCAGGAACAACCCACCAAGCAGAAGGTAAGTCTTGGGGGGAGACTCTGACATAAAGAGAGCATACTTTGAAGGTGTCTGGACCCAAACCCTAAATCCCAGTAATCAGTGAAAGCCCATATGTCCTGTGGGTGCTCCCAGTACTTGAAAATCTTGTGGATAACCTGAGATACCGGCCACTAAGTTTTGGCACAGTGGGAGCCTACCTTTAGCCCTACATCAAATCTCAAAGTCAGTAGTCCGTCTAATTGAACATTGAGAGTTAACTTGTTTCCCATTTAACAGTCTCAAGCAGCCCCAGTTCACAGGTGACTGTGTGCCGGGTAGCCCCATTCACTTGACTGTACAAGAACTTGTACTTTGGAACTAGTCTTTTTTTGCCAACCAGTAAGCTCATTTTCAAGTGGTTTGGGACTCCAGGTTTACTTTTTTGGAAGTTGGATTTTGGATCTCTAAAATTTTCTTGGTCTAAATACTTTTTGCAGATTCTCAGCAACTGGGCTCAAACCCATTAAGATGTCCCTCTTCCGTGCTAAAAAAAATAAGACAAAGAGCAGACAGATAATAGCTTACATTACACTTCTACTATAGCATTTTGTCTGGCACTTTTGTTCATTGAGACAACCGCATAGTGTAAAAAAAAAAAAAGGGTTCCGAAGAATTTCAGAATGCTGGGGGCTCGCCATTTCCATCCCATAGAATAGCGCTGACCACAGGCCTCCATGATAACTCACCTCTTCTCTTTCCATAAGACAATTTGTGTTCTCCCAACATGGTAGCCACTTATCCTCTTTTGCCTATTAGTCCTTCTTTGCCATCCACTACTCTCCCATGGCATTGTGGGTCTTCTACATTGAGCATGTGCAGTGAGAGACGCTTCTCTATACATGCGAGCACAGCTCTCCCTTTATTGTACTGCCCACCTGGTATGCAGATCTACTGTCCACAGACCATTCTTTGGAAATCCCCTTTCATTTTCTGGGTGGTATTTCCCGCCCATTATAATTTTTCTGCTGAAAAATCTGTATGGTATGGCCTTTTTCATTTTCTATGTTTTTTACTTCTCACTTTAGGATTCAGTATAAGATTTGTAGTTTGATCAGATCACTTTATATAATAATTTATAAGTGTGTGTGTTTTTATTATATATGGAATGTGTACGATGATACATACTGGTTCTTATTGTTTCTGCTTTTATGATTTTTTTGTAAAAAAATCGAATAAAGCATATTGAATTGATTTCACACTTCTTCCCTGAGCGCACTTGAAGACCTTTTCCCTACTTTTAAAAAATTGCTATACTCCAGTGAGACAGAAATCACAGTTACAACATTGTTACCCGGTCATTGGAACATCCAGGACTCAGGTAGAGTTTGTTCTCCCAACTCTTGCAATTTTTGTTTTTATTAGGCTATACCAGCTGTATTTTGAACTTTGACCCCTTATTTGTGGACTGCCACCTTTCTTACCCATAGAAGCTTTCAATCATCGTTTTATGAGGGTACACTCTATATTAAAGGCTTACACCGTAACACTATCCTTTCTGAACTATGTCTTGTATCCTTTATTTCAGCACTCGTTCTCCTTGTTTAAGGCTCCTCTTTATCTTATGAGCCCTGATGATGGCCCTCCTCAATATTCTTGTAGGATCGAAACGTCATTCAATACCACTACAGACCCTAGATAGATTATATTATGTATAAATTAGCCTTGTTGTTCTGGTTTTAAAGATACACCACTTTGATCATTGAATTTTTGTGTGTGTATCACTTTGAATAGAGCACCAAACACATTTCTCGCTACATATCCACTGGGCCATCACAAAGTAAAAGTTGTTCAATAAAAGTATTTTATATGTGATTTACTATAACTAATTAGTACAAATAACCATTTGGTTAATTTGTACTGAATGTATTGTTTTCAATTGTGGCACCAGTGTTTCTTGTACACTGAAGAAAGGATCGTACTAAGCGAAATCTCTCCTGTAAGCAGCATCACTGTGGAAGGAAAGGAGAGAGGGAGCACACTGCCTCACATATCAGCACTCAATTTGCCCCAATGCATCATAGGTAATGCAGTGCATGATAACTCTTATTTTAGTGGTAGTCAAAACAACTTGTTGCTCTCTACTGATGAAGGAATGAATCCAGAAACACATGTCTAGAGTTACACAGCACAGGCCGCACCAATATGGATGAATATTTGAAGACTACTACTGAAGTGTTATCATACACTGCATTTCCCATGATGCATTAGGACAAATTGAGTCCCATGGATGTGAGGCAGTGTGCTCCCACCCTCCTTCTGTTCTCGCTGTGGAACGGTTAACACTAATGGATGATCCAATGTAATGAGTGCCAGTACGCAGAGGTTAGCATGAAGTGGCATCCTAATGTAAGGGGAGAGGATGTGGCGTAACAGCCAGAGCTGCGGACTTTGGAGCTGGGGAACCAGGTTTGAATTTCATTGTTGGCTCAATATACATTGCTTTTGGGCCAATCATTTAATCTTCCCGTACCTACCAAAAATGAATGTGTCCTTGTGTATCGTAACTGGTGCTAATGTAAAGCGCTCCAATACCCTTGGGTCGATGTCACGCTATATAAATGCGCAACAAAAAAGGTATCTGTAGAAGGGTTAATACTTAAGGAAGAACGCTGTAAGAGGTGATATAGTAGAAAGTCAGCACTTATGGACACCCAATGCATTTGGTGCAAATAGGTTAGGAAAGTACTTGGGTCTTCCCAATGAATTCAATGCCATGGCACAAGAGTTACCACTATGTGAAATCTTACAGCAAAGAAGATCAAAGTAGGAGTGTTAGTACTAAGTGACGTCACAGGATAAACAGCATCACTGCAGAAGAGTAAACTGTTAAGGATTCCAACTGTGAGCAATGGAGGACAGCCACTACAAAAAGGTTAGCAGATGTGCAAAAGGACTCCTTTTGCGTGCGTTGCCACTTCAGGAGGGTTAATGCCTAGTGACTGCCCAGTAAGCAGTGCAGGAGGGTTGTCCCTTGCTGACACCCTGCTGAAGCTCAACATGTAAGGCTTTACAGACACCCTGCTGTAGACACTGTGGGGTGGTTAGCACCTAGTGATAAGCGTTGTAAGTTCAGGAGGATACGCCCTTCCTGACGCTGAGCTTTAGAAGTGCAAGAGTATTAACGCGTTAGGTGAGAACCGTTTCTAAGCATGGGGTTGCAAACTTTACTTGGAAAAATACTTTCCAATTGTTTACATTTGCTGTTCTGGACCAACCAAAAGCTATTTGGCGAAAAATGTGTGTAGCTTTCCCAGGATTCTTATGTAACATGAACATTATTCCTCTGCTCGAACAGTAATCGAATGATTCTGACACCTCTCACTTTTAACTGATTTCTTTAGCTGTTTGAGTTTCAGAAAGGGAAAACTGCCGAATTACGCTACTTTTCCCAATGTTTCCCTGACCTCGGTTTACCGTCAGGCCGGTGGAAAAAACAATAGGCCAGTTAGCAAACTAACCGGCGCTAGCACTAGACACGTCACTGTGCGTAGTAGACACTTCAACATGTAGGCGATTCAAGCACCAATTTACAAGCCGCCGCTAAAACCCACCTCACAGCAGGGCAGCATCGTTCTCTCCCATACCTCCCTGCGCCCGGCTCCAAACCGTGGCGTACACGCGCCGCATGAACCATTCTCTAACGGACGGAGGGGCGCTTCTCTGAGCAGCTGCGCGGCCTACTCCGCGACGGGCAGTTGCAGCCGGCTTCATCATATTTCTAATTATTTTAGCATTTAATATTCCTCAATTAAAGCGATTTTAGCCAGCAGATCCCAGCTTAGCCCCAGCCCACATTAAGCACTTTCTGTAGCGGTAGTTAAAGGCACAGAAGGATTTAATCCGAATGGTCCAGCCTGCAGCTCGCGCAGACCAGGCACGCAAAGCAGATTACCACGCATGATATACATGGTTTGTGGTTTGGAAGTGTTCCAGCCCCAAGGACAGACAATAAAGTGCTGTAAACACGCTCTGGTCTAAAACAGCTTATGGGGAAGCAAGGGTCTACCGCTGGGGTGATGCACCAGGCCACCTTCTCCATATGTTCGGTTTTAGGAAGCCTCTAGGTGACCTATTTACAAGGATCCGCGTCCCATTTACAGGTGGGCGAGCCAACAAATTAGCAGGGAGAGACGAGCCAACGGCCTGGCAACTGTATATATTTGCTATGTAAATCATGCAACAAACATCACAGTAAATACGATAAAGTCTCTTCAAAATTGAAACAAGCATTGGCAAAGGCAATCGGTCTTGCCCATGTGAGCTTTATTGGCTTTGCTAATGTTTTTTAGCTAGCTTGCAAATGGCCGAAAGAAATGTAAAAAGCTGTATGACACAGCCAGTGTTGTCCGCTTTTTTATTTTCAGTTATGCTGCACTGAAGCTAGGGCTGCTGTATAATTTGACAAAAAAACATGGACAAAGCCAGTAGTTTGCGCATAGGCAAGACCTATTGGCTTTGCCACAGGTTTTTTATAGTGTTTACAACAGCTGAAGTGCTAATGTTTAAGAATGGAGAATGCACTTGTCAAACTGCTAGTGTGTCCAGATTCTGAAACATTTTAAGACCATACAAAAACTGAAAATGTGCCATATAAACGCGCTGAATGTAACATACGTTGTAGGTAGACAGAAAAGTCCAATAGGTTATATCTTTTATTATAGTCATGCTTTAGTATATGTGTTACTTTGGGTGCAATGGTTACAAAAAAAAGCACTCATGATCGCTTATTTAGACCTTTTGGCCCCTGTGCCACTGCATTTGCTGCACCATTCAAATCATGGCCCGAGGGACCACAAGGTAACTGCACTTGTGACTGTTTGTTTAGTAGGTAAATATAGCACTAATTGGTGTTTGGCGGGTTTCCAAGACCTTTTGGCCCTTGTGCTACTGCACCATTCAAATACGGACCTTGTGGCTGAAAGGTAATCGCACTTGTGACTGCTTGTTTAGTAGTAAAATATAGCAAAAATTGGTTTTTGGTGGGTTTCCTAGATCGTTTGGCGCCTGTGCCACTGCACCTGCTGCACCATTCAAATCACGATTCTAGTGCCTGTAAGGACAAATGAAGAAATCGTTTATATCCAGTAATATATGTGTTCTGAAAAAGGCGTAGTTGCAGACGTAATACATACTTATTGTGTAGCTAAACATAAACACAAAAGCTTTCATAAAAAGTACCTTCAAATGTATTCCACTCTCTAAAACGGGTTGCCACAGATGCAGATGTCATAAATAAAGCATATGCTTTACACATCGAAGTGGAAACCAGGCATTGTTAAATTGTGTTTTAATGTGGCTGGCTCTTCCCTGTAAAAAGGTCTTATCCTGTGCTTGACAGTGAATGGACCATAAACAGTGTAAATTGCCCTAGATCACCATATTTTAGGCTGACCCTGAGACTGAAATACAGCTTTGTACTTTGTTCCAAATAAGGCAGTTTCACAAATTAAATGGACTCACCAAAGAAGAGGAATTTTGCCAAAACGTGCAAATGTTTTGTGCAGCTGAAGAAAGAGATGCCTTTTGAGATGCCTATGCCAAAAATACAAATTTTAAAAAGGGCGCAAGCATGCTCTATGGACAAAGAATGCTGCATTCCTCTTTACTATAAACGCTCTCAATTTGAAGTCAGCCGAAAGCAAAATAAACACGAAGCTCCCACTAAAACACAGCTTGACATTTGACCTCAGTTTTTAAATGCCCAGCAAATGCGACCAGATAAGAACAAGATTTAAAGGCCTGTTTATTACAGAAAACGAGTTGTGGAACAATACTATAAACACTAGAATGGGGTTGGTATGAATTCAAACTGCACAACATAAGGCAAATAAAGCCAGCTACGAACCACAAAGCCAATAGCAAGCCATGGGAAGAATGCATTTCTGAAAGTCCCCAGGATGTCAATCGCATACCTAGGCAGGGACCTAAAAAGAGTAGTTTTTTTAAACACGTGTAAGCCTCAACATTAATAGGGCACAGAGATAGTTATGTACAACTGGTACTCTGAACTCATATTTTAAAGTGGTTTCATGAGTGATAATGAAGAAAAAAGAGTTTTGGGGAAACAGAATATTTGCTTAGGATCACAATTTAGGCGGGGAAGCTATGATTTAGCCAGCTTTTCTGGTTTCTCTCTGTACAAATCAGCTCATAAACTAGCATCTATTTTTTTTCTTTCATTATGTTAAGGCTTTGTTTTTACTTTAAATTGTAGTTTTTATTAAATATTACACAAACCTGACCGCTTTACATGAGCACCAGTTGCATTACACAAGGTTACATTAATTAGTTATAGGCATAGGGAGATTAAGTGGTTTGCCCAGAATCACAGGATGTTGAACTGACACAGACTCGAACCTGGTTCCACGGCGCCACAACCGGCAGCTCTGACCATAATGCCACAATTGATGGAGCAGGTAGAATGAAATTTTGTATACCTCCTCTATTTTTGCATGAAAAGACTAACCATATAACTTACTGATTATAGTTTTACTAACAGTGTGGTGTGTTAACCTAACCCAACCTTTGCATACACAAATTACACGTGGGAAATTGCTATTTGCATGGCAAAATAACTCGAATGATTAAAATATGTACGCATATTAATAGTAGTACATGTGGTAATAGATATCACATGATTTATGTTGCTTATGTGATGTTTGCATTCCTGAGTGGATCCTAAAGGTGAATATTATCGCTTTAAATGTCGCTATATGCTAGGAAAACACTAATATAAAAAGGGATTAGTGAGGGTATAACATTAGAATCATTATTTCTTTGTATTAATTATTCCTTTGTGTTTGTTTCGCTTAAATTAGCATGTGGGCCTACCACAAAATGGAGTCGAAAAACAAGTTCAGAAGTGGCCACCGTCTCGTGAGCGCGATACCTACTGCGCAGACTCAGATGGCTCCGTGAACTTCCTAACGACCTAACGAACCCTGTACACCCTGTCCTCGGTCAAGGATAGGATCTTGGTGGGCTGCCAAAGGCATGGATAGTAAAAAACGGTTTAAAATGAACAATCGAATCATACAAGTAAAACCAAGACTTTGTAACATAAGGACTATGTCATCTCCGGGAGTGAAACAGCAAAATCCATGAGAAACCATGATGAACAAAAATCGGACGTTTTCGATCAGCCAATCACAGACTTTCTCCGCCTAAAATTGTTTCACATTATCCTGAAATTTATTATAAAAAGAGTAGTAGAATAGGGAGGGGTAGTTGCTAGTTGCTGGTTGAGGTGGAATGCGGTCGATGCTGTCTATGCTGGCGATGGCTTATGCTTGCACGATTTCTGGTCCTATGGAGATCTTTGGGACTGTAACGTGCTGAGCAAAGAACTTTCGGACTTTGAGCTTTGACCTGCTTTATTTGGACAATTTAATGGCTAATTCGGTTAAGCAGAGCCAATGAATTGGAGAAAATCCAGATAGCAAGAATAGGTAAATATAATGTCCGGCGATTTAATTATTTGATCTAGAAAATTCTAAAACTTTGATGAAACAAATGCTAATATTAATTGCAATGAAATTTTAGATAAACAAACATTAATTAACGGAAATTATGAATTTGTGGTTTTCGGTTAAAGAGAATAAAGGATTCTGAGTCTTAAAATGTGTTTTAGCTGGTTCTAAATCCCTTCAACCAATCCAACTAATTGGTCCGTCGACCAAGTGGGTGGAGTGCCTTGATGTTTGGGATTAGGAATCTATAGGTGATGAACGATAATGTATATTCTGTAAAATAACTTTTCCTTCTCTATAGGTTATAAGGTACTCCCCCACATGTCCAGCGCGATATCATCATCCCTCCTGTGTGCAGACTAGTGAGTCAGAGACGTGTGAGTGTTGGTGTTATGGGCCCCACCAATGACTGCATGTGTGAATGAGCTAGTGTGAAGTTGGGTCTGCGACGCAGGGAGGATAGTTATATGATTTCCTTCTTTTTCTCTCTCCGGTCCCGCACTGGATCACCACATTCTGGGTGGAGGGAGGAGAAAAAGGTAGGAAGAAGCCACATGAAAGCTCGGCTTGTTATGTACTTGAGGCTCCAACATGACCTTGAGCTAAACCAGAGCCAGGCTTGAGCTTTCAGTGACTTGCTCACCTCTAGTCCCATTAGGTTCTTTCTGCATACAAATTGCCAATAAGAGAGCAGAGTGCAGAATTTTTTGGAGGATATAAACTATATTCCTCACTTGCATGCAGGTAGCAGCAAGCCCTCATAGTGAGTCGAGATTTATGTTTGGTGCCGTTAAGATACCAAAACCGTGGTTAATACTTCCGTTTTGATTGTGGCACTGAGATTATAGCACTCAGATCCTCTTGCAGCTGGGGTAGACCTGGGTAATAAGCACGGGCCCTGTGGTGTACTAACATGGTAGACATAAACATGGCTGCTTACATCTGAGTTTTGCGTATGGCCAAAAGCTAGATATCAACTGTGAGTTTCTTAGTAGGCCTCAATTGTACAATCTGCAATGTCGAAGTAAATCATCAAATAAAAACTATTGATATCACTGATGAAACCATTATTAATTAAATGTTACTTAAAGTCCAAAGAGACACGCTTGTTGAAGGGATCTTAAGTTTACTCTGAAAAACCTCAAAAAGGTCCAAAGTGCAGCAGTCTAGCATCTCTCCTTAATTATCCACATACAAAACCAGCATTGCTAAAGGCAGTTAGGGTGATCGGACCACTTTCTTTCTTCGCATGCGAGCCACATAGGACACCGAAGGAAGTTCCTAGCATCCTTCTTTCTCCATTCTTTTGCTGCATCCTCAGGATTCCCAAGACATTAAGACCACTGTAAGCAATCGGTGTCACCTGATAGCAACAAATTACCTAAAATGACCTTGCTGCTCAGGGAAATGGCTTGCCTGAACGTGGGGCTCATAAAATCCCTAAAGTAATTGCATCAAGTTGAGGGCATCCTTGGCTCAGTATCCAAAGAAAAGGATGTGCAAACACAAAATTTAATCTGATTTCACATTTTATGGTCTGCAAAGATATAACGGTCAGATCCCTAGCCTCTCACACATCAGGTAAGTCATCATCATGTGTCTGGCTCCAAGCACACTACTTTCAAACCCCATACTCAGTTCCACGCAGACACACTACATGTCCGAATTACTCAAGGTACTCTTACTTGAGTAGACCCTGTTGCCAGACACAGATTAACAGTAGATATATTACACATCATGCTCCTCTCTGCTGAGTCCCTAGTTCGCTACACCGATGACACATTCACTCACAACCTTGAGGCACTCATAACTGAAACATATTTCTCCCCATCATCACACACATCCTCTTTTGGTACTGATTTTTAGGTCTCGCCTGAGCCAGCGCATGCGCTGCACTGGCGAGACATTTAGTGAGTGGGCTTTAAAAAGCCGATTACAGCTTTTTGTGTGGCCTAAAGCGTGCGGTTACGCACACAGTAACGCGCATTCCTCGCATAGCTCGCGGGCACCCTTACAGCGCACGATCAGGCACCATCTGGCTTTCCTCTCGCTTGCTCTCTCAAGCGCACTCTTCAACGCTCCTCCCCCTCCCCCACCACAGAGCGTGTCTCGCGGCCACGATTCTTGTTTATGCTTGCTTTAAACTCGTTCTCGTCACTTTAACGTCTGCGTGGCCAATGCTTGTTTTTAAAGCTTCTAGCTAGCTTCAGCATTGATTCCTGGTCCCTACAGCACACCTGCGCCATGCCTGCGGCTTTGAAACCCGAAACTGTCGCCATTTAACAGCTCCTCCGGCGTCGACCTCTGACCTCACATTCATATTTTAGAGCCTCGGTCTCTGGCTGCTGGCATGCGCTCTTGACTTTACAGCCTCGACCGAAGATTAAGTAAGAGGGCTGACTTCATTCTTGCGGTACCTCTAATTTGCACCCCAAGGACACGTTGCCGGCCTGTTGTGAGCTGGTTGCAGAGGTTACCAGCTTGTTAAAGCTCTCCCTGCAGCATTTAGTCTGTCTGATCCTCGCCCTCCCCCACCACAGAGCGCGCCTCACGGCCGCGCGTCCTGTTTATGCTTGCTTTAAACTCGTTCTCGTCACTTTAACCCTCACAGTCCCACCCCTCGCACCCCCACCCCCCCGTGGCCATGCACCCTCACAGCCCCACCCCCTGCATTAAACAACTGCTTTCACTCTGCGGTGTCTCTTCCCATCCTCCTCTCACTCTCTTCCTCT
The DNA here is from genome assembly GCF_964204655.1 of Triturus cristatus. Classification (NCBI taxonomy): domain Eukaryota; kingdom Metazoa; phylum Chordata; class Amphibia; order Caudata; family Salamandridae; genus Triturus; species Triturus cristatus. Next base: position 357,431,913 of record NC_140586.1, on the reverse strand, counting down.
CAGCCCCCCCTCGAAGTGTCACCCCTTCATCACCACAAACCGTCTGCCCACCAACACTCCCTCCCTGCATTCCACCAGCCTCACATCCTCACCGTGTGCAGCCTCTTCGCCCCTTCGACCTCACATCTCCCACTCCTCCGTCACTCACCCTCTGCCTCCCCCCACCAGCTGTCTCACCCTACCCTGTCATACCTCCCAGCCTTGCATCACCCCCTCTCACCTCACCCTCACAGTCTTATCCCTCACCTGTCACGCGCCTGCACGCTTTCACCCACCACTCTCCCCTTATAGTTTCGCTTCCTTCCCATTGTATCTCTCACCTCTGCATCACCTCGCCCCCTGCCTCACCCTACCCTTATTTCACCACCCTTGCAGTGTCACTTTGCATCATCCCTGCCCATCCTATCTCCCCCTTTCTTAATCCCTCCCTGTCTCACCCCACCCTCACACCCTGAATCACCCCCCCTGCAGACTTCCAGTGCCTGACTCCATTCATGCTGAAAGCTGGCAGTGTTTGCTGCATCTCGTGATTAACCCCTTCGAGCCCTCGTCCTGCCTTTCAGTGCTGCTTGTTGTAGGTTTGTTCTGCATTTGTTTCTGATTCTCGTCTGAGGTGTACTTCTTTCTGTTTCTTATCTCACACGCAGATGTCTCGTACACATGCGTCTTTTGTAGACTCCTTGTTTCTAGGCTTTATCTCATACACATTTTCCTAGCCTTCCACACTTGTGGTATACGTGCGCTTAATACATTTCTATAACACCACACTGCCTTGGGCGCACAGCTCATCACACAGAGTTTTCTTGCACATGTTCCTAGCGGTGCACACTTGTGTCAGGGCACTGCTGTTAGTAATTAAGTGCCGTGCAGCCTCTCCTAGGGGTACACCTTTCAGCTCGCACACACTTCGATGGTTGCACACTTGAGATCCTCTCGTGCACACCACTAACTGCTCACACTCATCTCGAGGCACTTCTAGTAATGCGCACGCGCTCCCGTGGCACATCAGTTTCACGTGTTGGCCTTGCACACTTTTCACTGTGTGTGACTGTGTCTCTGGGGGTTAGTGTGCCCTTGGGTAATCTGAGTCTCCCAGCACAAGGTTACACACTGCCAGGGCCACACGATGTGTGAGCTCGGCTCTGTGTGTGGGGGTGTCGCTGGAGGGTGCGGGGTACCGATGGCCACAGAAAGAGCTGGTGTCAGTACTTCTGTGAACAGCGAATCGTGTCGGAAAGTGTCACCCATGTGATCGGCACTATTCGCTGCCCTGGCACCGGCACTGACGTTCAGGAACCTGGCACTGCCCCCACTGCCCTTCGTTGCCCTGGCACTAGCCCTTCGCAAGCATTGGCTTTCAGCAGCTTGGCACTGCCACCTCCCTTTGCTCACCTGGCTCCGGCCCTTAGCACCCCTGAAGTTCAGTAGTCTGGCTCTGTCTTGCCACCTACACACGCTGGTCTGGCACCCGCCCTGCACAGCCCACTCCTGTACTAAGGTTACGAGTGACCTGTCAACCGCCTTTCAGAGGTTCTTGCATCCACCCAAGTCTGGCCTGGCACTGGTGCGTCCCAGCCTGGCACACAGCGGGTGATGACCTCCGCACCTCCCTCTAGACCCCAGCTCACTACTGTTTGCAGTCTATCACTCACCCCTCACCTCCCTGGCACTCACCCTTCACCCCTCTGGCCTGGCAGTCACTCCTCGCCCCTGGCACTCACCCTTCTCCCTCTCTGGCACTCATCATTGACTCTCCGTGACACTCAACGGTCACCTCCCTGACACTCACCCTCGACCCTCCTGGTACTCACACTTCCCCCTCCCTGGCACATATCCTTCACCTCCCTGACACTCACCCATGTCCCTCCTGGCATTCACTACTCGCCCCCAATAAGAGAGCAGAGTGCAGAATTTTTTGGAGGATATAAACTATATTCCTCACTTGCATGCAGGTAGCAGCAAGCCCTCATAGTGAGTCGAGATTTATGTTTGGTGCCGTTAAGATACCAAAACCGTGGTTAATACTTCCGTTTTGATTGTGGCACTGAGATTATAGCACTCAGATCCTCTTGCAGCTGGGGTAGACCTGGGTAATAAGCACGGGCCCTGTGGTGTACTAACATGGTAGACATAAACATGGCTGCTTACATCTGAGTTTTGCGTATGGCCAAAAGCTAGATATCAACTGTGAGTTTCTTAGTAGGCCTCAATTGTACAATCTGCAATGTCGAAGTAAATCATCAAATAAAAACTATTGATATCACTGATGAAACCATTATTAATTAAATGTTACTTAAAGTCCAAAGAGACACGCTTGTTGAAGGGATCTTAAGTTTACTCTGAAAAACCTCAAAAAGGTCCAAAGTGCAGCAGTCTAGCATCTCTCCTTAATTATCCACATACAAAACCAGCATTGCTAAAGGCAGTTAGGGTGATCGGACCACTTTCTTTCTTCGCATGCGAGCCACATAGGACACCGAAGGAAGTTCCTAGCATCCTTCTTTCTCCATTCTTTTGCTGCATCCTCAGGATTCCCAAGACATTAAGACCACTGTAAGCAATCGGTGTCACCTGATAGCAACAAATTACCTAAAATGACCTTGCTGCTCAGGGAAATGGCTTGCCTGAACGTGGGGCTCATAAAATCCCTAAAGTAATTGCATCAAGTTGAGGGCATCCTTGGCTCAGTATCCAAAGAAAAGGATGTGCAAACACAAAATTTAATCTGATTTCACATTTTATGGTCTGCAAAGATATAACGGTCAGATCCCTAGCCTCTCACACATCAGGTAAGTCATCATCATGTGTCTGGCTCCAAGCACACTACTTTCAAACCCCATACTCAGTTCCACGCAGACACACTACATGTCCGAATTACTCAAGGTACTCTTACTTGAGTAGACCCTGTTGCCAGACACAGATTAACAGTAGATATATTACACATCATGCTCCTCTCTGCTGAGTCCCTAGTTCGCTACACCGATGACACATTCACTCACAACCTTGAGGCACTCATAACTGAAACATATTTCTCCCCATCATCACACACATCCTCTTTTGGTACTGATTTTTAGGTCTCGCCTGAGCCAGCGCATGCGCTGCACTGGCGAGACATTTAGTGAGTGGGCTTTAAAAAGCCGATTACAGCTTTTTGTGTGGCCTAAAGCGTGCGGTTACGCACACAGTAACGCGCATTCCTCGCATAGCTCGCGGGCACCCTTACAGCGCACGATCAGGCACCATCTGGCTTTCCACTCGCTTGCTCTCTCAAGCGCACTCTTCAACGCTCCTCCCCCTCCCCCACCACAGAGCGTGTCTCGCGGCCACGATTCTTGTTTATGCTTGCTTTAAACTCGTTCTCGTCACTTTAACGTCTGCGTGGCCAATGCTTGTTTTTAAAGCTTCTAGCTAGCTTCAGCATTGATTCCTGGTCCCTACAGCACACCTGCGCCATGCCTGCGGCTTTGAAACCCGAAACTGTCGCCATTTAACAGCTCCTCCGGCGTCGACCTCTGACCTCACATTCATATTTTAGAGCCTCGGTCTCTGGCTGCTGGCATGCGCTCTTGACTTTACAGCCTCGACCGAAGATTAAGTAAGAGGGCTGACTTCATTCTTGCGGTACCTCTAATTTGCACCCCAAGGACACGTTGCCGGCCTGTTGTGAGCTGGTTGCAGAGGTTACCAGCTTGTTAAAGCTCTCCCTGCAGCATTTAGTCTGTCTGATCCTCGCCCTCCCCCACCACAGAGCGCGCCTCACGGCCGCGCGTCCTGTTTATGCTTGCTTTAAACTCGTTCTCGTCACTTTAACCCTCACAGTCCCACCCCTCGCACCCCCACCCCTCCGTGGCCATGCACCCTCACAGCCCCACCCCCTGCATTAAACAACTGCTTTCACTCTGCGGTGTCTCTTCCCATCCTCCTCTCACTCTCTTCCTCTCAGCCCCCCCTCGAAGTGTCACCCCTTCATCACCACAAACCGTCTGCCCACCAACACTCCCTCCCTGCATTCCACCAGCCTCACATCCTCACCGTGTGCAGCCTCTTCGCCCCTTCGACCTCACATCTCCCACTCCTCCGTCACTCACCCTCTGCCTCCCCCCACCAGCTGTCTCACCCTACCCTGTCATACCTCCCAGCCTTGCATCACCCCCTCTCACCTCACCCTCACAGTCTTATCCCTCACCTGTCACGCGCCTGCACGCTTTCACCCACCACTCTCCCCTTATAGTTTCGCTTCCTTCCCATTGTATCTCTCACCTCTGCATCACCTCGCCCCCTGCCTCACCCTACCCTTATTTCACCACCCTTGCAGTGTCACTTTGCATCATCCCTGCCCATCCTATCTCCCCCTTTCTTAATCCCTCCCTGTCTCACCCCACCCTCACACCCTGAATCACCCCCCCTGCAGACTTCCAGTGCCTGACTCCATTCATGCTGAAAGCTGGCAGTGTTTGCTGCATCTCGTGATTAACCCCTTCGAGCCCTCGTCCTGCCTTTCAGTGCTGCTTGTTGTAGGTTTGTTCTGCATTTGTTTCTGATTCTCGTCTGAGGTGTACTTCTTTCTGTTTCTTATCTCACACGCAGATGTCTCGTACACATGCGTCTTTTGTAGACTCCTTGTTTCTAGGCTTTATCTCATACACATTTTCCTAGCCTTCCACACTTGTGGTATACGTGCGCTTAATACATTTCTATAACACCACACTGCCTTGGGCGCACAGCTCATCACACAGAGTTTTCTTGCACATGTTCCTAGCGGTGCACACTCGTGTCAGGGCACTGCTGTTAGTAATTAAGTGCAGTGCAGCCTCTCCTAGGGGTACACCTTTCAGCTCGCACACACTTCGATGGTTGCACACTTGAGATCCTCTCGTGCACACCACTAACTGCTCACACTCATCTCGAGGCACTTCTAGTAATGCGCACGCGCTCCCGTGGCACATCAGTTTCACGTGTTGGCCTTGCACACTTTTCACTGTGTGTGACTGTGTCTCTGGGGGTTAGTGTGCCCTTGGGTAATCTGAGTCTCCCAGCACAAGGTTACACACTGCCAGGGCCACACGATGTGTGAGCTCGGCTCTGTGTGTGGGGGTGTCGCTGGAGGGTGCGGGGTACCGATGGCCACAGAAAGAGCTGGTGTCAGTACTTCTGTGAACAGCGAATCGTGTCGGAAAGTGTCACCCATGTGATCGGCACTATTCGCTGCCCTGGCACCGGCACTGACGTTCAGGAACCTGGCACTGCCCCCACTGCCCTTCGTTGCCCTGGCACTAGCCCTTCGCAAGCATTGGCTTTCAGCAGCTTGGCACTGCCACCTCCCTTTGCTCACCTGGCTCCGGCCCTTAGCACCCCTGAAGTTCAGTAGTCTGGCTCTGTCTTGCCACCTACACACGCTGGTCTGGCACCCGCCCTGCACAGCCCACTCCTGTACTAAGGTTACGAGTGACCTGTCAACCGCCTTTCAGAGGTTCTTGCATCCACCCAAGTCTGGCCTGGCACTGGTGCGTCCCAGCCTGGCACACAGCGGGTGATGACCTCCGCACCTCCCTCTAGACCCCAGCTCACTACTGTTTGCAGTCTATCACTCACCCCTCACCTCCCTGGCACTCACCCTTCACCCCTCTGGCCTGGCAGTCACTCCTCGCCCCTGGCACTCACCCTTCTCCCTCTCTGGCACTCATCATTGACTCTCCGTGACACTCAACGGTCACCTCCCTGACACTCACCCTCGACCCTCCTGGTACTCACACTTCCCCCTCCCTGGCACATATCCTTCACCTCCCTGACACTCACCCATGTCCCTCCTGGCATTCACTACTCGCCCCCTTGGCACTCAGCCTTAACCTCCATGGCACTAGCCCTTCACCCCCCTGGCCTGGCAGCTACCCTTCGCCCCTTGCACTCACCCTTCCCCTCCCTGGCACTCACCCTTCATCCCCCTGACCTGGCACTCACCATTCACCTCCGTGGCACTAGCCCTTCACCCCCCAGGCCTGGCAGCCACGCCTCACATCTGGCACTCATACTTCCGCTTCCCGGTACTCACCCTTCCCCTCCCTGACACTCACCCTTGACCCTCCTGACTCATACATCTCATCTCCCTGGCACTCACTCCTCACCTCTCTGGCACTCACCCTTCAACCCCCTGGCCTGACAGTCACCCTTGTCCCTCATGGCATTTACTCCTCACCTCCCTGGCACTCACCCTTGACCCTCCTGGCACTAGCCCGGTTTCCCCCAAGAACAAAAAATAACAAGCGTTGGCATAGCCAATAGGTCTCGCCTTTGGGACCTTATAAGTGTTTAGCCATGCAACAGTTGATGTTGTTGCACCAAGGATATTGTGCTGCATAACTAAATACTTATAAGGTCCCAAAAGCGAGACCTATTGGCTACTCCAATGCTTGTTTTCACATTACCATTGCACATAAATTGTCATACCCCAACATTTAAACATTTCTTATATATTGTGCGAGTCCCATGACATTCTTGTTCTAGGTTAGTTTTGCTCTTTTATGCCAACTTATTTATCATCCCACTACTGCATCTTTTGATATGTAACTGAGAGTTTTAAAGTATTGCACCCCACTGCTCACACTCCACATCATACATTGGTTCTAAATAAGACATATTTTCAACTTAAATCTTTTCTCTCATCCAGACTATTTAACAGTTACAGTGAAATACATATTTAATGTAATGTGCTTAGAACAATTTCCACTTTCAACTAGTGTTTTTGGCCTTTCCTGTGTAAATGTGTGGGGAGTGAATAGGCAAATTAGAAGGTAATCAGGAACATATAACTTTGAGCATTTGAGTGTGAACAACCACCATTTAATGACAGCTGTTGTCTGTTACCCAATCTTTAAATACATCATGGACACACTGTACCCAAATGCTATAGAAATTAACGCTTATCGAAAAGACAAGCATAAAAGAAAACAAAAGTCATCCACAAAAGAGAATGGCCAGTACTATTCACAAATACACAAAACTCAAGGTCCGAGCTTCCCACCTGCTATGTAGCAATGTCTGCCTCCCATTCATCTTCCACCAGATCTAAAGCGTAGGTAGTCACAGCAAAATCTTCATAAGGGAAATTGGTTCTCTACCTAAAAGCAGAGCTTGCCTGGCACCAAGAACCTGCAATATGCAAGTGCTGACTGCTTAAAAGCACTAACATCAAGCAATATGCTACCAAACTTATTCACATCTTGCCTGGGCAACACTGTGAACCTTGCCGCTATTGCCCGTTCATCTTTCTAATGCCTCTGCTCAATACAACTAGACTGGACTGACCTTATCCACCATGGCCTGCCAATACCAGCCAAACAGCAGTCTACTCCTTCAAAGACTTCCTCAGCAACTTACTCAAACAAGACATACTAATGCACTCTAACAATATTCAACCCACAGCAAATTTAAATTTACTGCTCAACTCTCAGTAATAACTTCAAAACCAATAACAGTATCCACGTTTCAATTAAACTATAAGAAACGAAAAATCATTAATCCACTCCCTGATATACACATTACCTAAATAAAATGCTCCATCTGAAAATTAGTCAAAAGTTGTGCAAAAAAACTGCAGAACAACCTAATAGATCTACAAAGCCTCACATCATTTTACAGAAACTTCATCTCAACAGCCAAATCTGCCTATTGCTCTTCTAACATCACAAAAGCATCCAATAAGACCAAAGTCCTCTTCAAAACTATCTACGACTGCATCAACTCCCCTCTGGCTCCATTAGTACCACATATACCAGACAAATTTGATGACCTCAACAGATTATTCAAAGAAAAGCTCAACACAATCAGACAATACATCAGTATCACCAAAGAATGCTCCAAAGCGCAACCCATCCCACCACACAACCAACACAACTGATCTCAACTGAAGAACTCTCAGCAACCTTTAACTCTCTGAAGGAAACCCCCGACTAAAACACTAGTTTTTCCACCATATACTTAAGTCCCCCACCAGTATGGCAATAACTCCACTTCTGAATGTTATCAATTTCTTACAAGGTATCCTTCCGGACAGATTGTCCACTTTATAATGAAAGCCAGCCAAGACCCTAATGATCAAGCAAACAAAGAACTGATCATCCAACTCCCATAAGTAAAAAAGATAGAAAAAGCTGTTGCTAACTAACTTTAGGAGCAGAGCAATGTAAATAGTTGCTTTCACAATAACCAATCAGGTTTTAGCCTGTGTAGTAGAACAAAGGTAGCCACCATCCAAGGTGTGGATGATGCTCTGCTCATCGCAGAACAGGTTGAAAGTCTGTTTATTCTACTCAACTTTTCAGGCCTCAACATTGTTGACTATCAAGCCCCAATCAAGTTCTTCTCAGCATACCTACTTTTTACTGGTACGAAATTATGTTGTTTGTGTCCCTTGTCTCTAGATGCAGATGGGCCCCTAAAGCCAGCAATGCCTACCAGGGACATGGTGTTTCTAACAGGATTCATCCTTTCTTTAATATTTTTTAATAAATACATGGAACCACTCTGAATTCTACCTGACAATCATGGAATCAAAGACATCAACCACTACCTAAAAGGCCCCTACATCATCCATGCAATGATTTCAGGTGCTTGCAGAGAGCTTTATATCATGCCAGAGACACCGGGATCTTCTTGCTGCTTCCTTGGATTAAAGAGATTGACCTACTGAACCGACAACCTGGAGCAACTCTGATCACGTCTGAACCGGGCCTGTGTTGTTACATTTCTTAACCACACAGCATTTCAGGTTTCCCAATACAAGCAATGGAGCCTCTCCCCATCTCTCTTCCCTTCTATAGTCACACTCCCACTACCCCCTCTGTCATTATTTCCACCCTCTCTTCATGCTCTCCATTTCTGCACCAACCAATTCTACAATTCTCCCATCCTTGTGTCTCCTTTATTAGGTCTCGCCTAGCGTCGCAGCGCATGCCTGCTCGCTCTGCGAGATCTATTGTCGTCAAGTTGAATTCGGAAGTGGAGTGGAAGCTCCGCCCATGCTTTTGATTGGCGCGCGTCATCCATTATGGTAAATGCTGGCCTCCGATTGAAAGTGAGGCTTTTTGGTGACCACCCTCCCTCCTTTAGGCCCCGCCCACCCGGACTGGATCTTTTGCTTGCTGCGTGATGCCGTCTCCTTCAATTACTCTCACCCCCCCATCCGATGGCACTGCATCCTCGCTCCCCCTGCTCCCTGCATCTCCGTGCTGTGCCACAAGTACCGCGGTGTCACAGACGCAGCAAGACACTGGCTGGGGCAACAAATACATTATACCAGCACCAATTGAATTACGGCGGCACCCTATTTGCAAACGCTCCATTGCAGGCCGAAAGCGCTTCATCTGCGCCCCCCAGATCAACAACAACTACTGCAGGCACGTGGGGGCACAGCTCTGCACAGCACAGCATGACGGACGGCCGACCCTCCCGTAGGTCCGCCCCGGCCTGCATGAGCATCAAACTGGGCTTTTATTTTACTTTTATTTATTTTTATTTTATGCGTTTTTATATAGCGCGGACTTTACCCGAAGGTGTCAGAGCGCTTCACAATAGGAACAGTAATGAACATGAGGAGAAAATTACAAGTGAGCATGTTACAAAATGCAAACGTTACGTTACATGAGGCAATAGTGACAATTGTGCATGTATCAAGAGCAAACAAAATACAAGAGGTAGCAAACGATATGTTACAAGAGGAAAAAGTGACGTGTGCATGTTACAAAAAGCGTATAAAGTACAAGTAGAGGTATAAAACTGCAATAAATGGCAGACACTCAAAACACAAGAACAACCGTTACATTACATGAGGCAATGGTGGCAATTGTGCATGTATCAAAAGCAAACAAAATACAAGAGGTAGCAAATGATACGTTATAAGAGGAAAAGTGACGTGTGCATGTTACAAAAGAGTACAAAATACAAGTAGAAGTATAATACTGCAATAAATGGCAGACACTCAAACCACAAGAACACACTGGGAAGGCACTTCTATAGTCATGGAGAACGGAACTTCCCATAATGGAAGGCCTTCCTTCAGATAATAGAGAGGGAGTGAATTAAATTTGGAAGTGTCTTTGAAGGAGGAGAACTTTGAGGTCAGTTTTGAAGGCCTGGGAAGAGGTGGTGGTCCGGAGCTGAGGCGGAAGTGAGTTCCAGATTCTCACCGCGTTGCCTGAAAAGGATTGGGCCATCGATCTTTCCTTCTTGAGAGTGGGAGGTTCAAGCAATACATTTTCCGCATTACGTGATGGTCTAGAGCCTCCAGAGAGTTTCAGTTTATTCGCCAGGTAGCGAGGAGAGGAGGAGTGCAAGGCTTTGTGGGTGATACAGGCAGTCTTGTAGATAGATCTTGCCTCGATGGGAAGCCAACGGAGGGTGGATAAAATGGGTGTGATGTGGTTGCTTCTTTTGGCCCCATATATGAAGCAAGCTGCTGAATGGAGAACAGATTTAAGGGGGGACAGGTGGGATTTGGGGAGGCCAGTAAGAAGAGAATTGCAGTATTCCAGTCTGGAGAGAACCAGCGATTGGACCAGGGTTTTAAGGTCTTGCTCCGGGAAGAAGCGACAAATCCCCCAAAGAAGGCGCAGTTGGTATCGAGCAGACTTTGCAATGGAATTGATGTGGGAGAGTAGATTGAGTTTTTTGTCGAGTATGACACCAAGGGATTTTGCGCTGTCGACAATGATGGGTTTATTGTTAAGTAGATTCATCTGATCCATCCATGATTGAACCGGGGAAGGGGAAAGTGAGGAGGAGAGGAGGAGGAATTCAGTTTTGGAGGGATTCAGAATCAGTTGATGAGTAAACATCCAGTTTTGAATGGAGTCGAGAGTAGAGTTTAGGATGGAGAGATCGTGAGTGGAGGCCACCTTAAGGTAGATTTGGGTGTCGTCCGCATAGAGATGATAGTGGATCCCGGATTTACTTAGGAGATTTCCCAATGGTTCTAAATAGAGATTGAACAATGTGGGTGCAAGTATAGAGCCTTGAGGAACACCTTGACCTACCGCCAAAGGAGTTGAAAGGCTATTTTGATCATTTGGGATCTATCAGAAAGGAAGGAAGCAAACCATTTAAGCACAGTGCCCTCCATGCCCATTCTCTCTTGAAGAGTGTTAAGGAGAGTGTTGTGATTGACAGTGTCAAAGGCTGCAGAAAGGTCAAGGAGAATTAGAAGACAAGACTCCCCCGAATCGAGTATCCGCAGCGCGTCATCAATCACTTGCAGCAGGGCTGTTTCAGTGCTGCAGTTTTGAATGAAGCCGGACTGGAAATTGTCAAGAAGATCATTGTCTTTGATATGACGAGAGAGTTGTTTCGCTACACATCTTTCTGTGATTTTCGCAAGAAAAGGTAGGTTAGTGATGGGGCGGAAGTTGTTGAGGTCGTTCGCATCAGCGGTGGGTTTTTTAAGCAGAGGGGTGACCTGCCCAGTTTTGAAGGAAACAGGAAGGAAGCCTTGACAGAGGGAGAAGTTAACCAGAGTGGTCCAATAGGAAATAGAATGGGTATAAAAGTCAATGGCAATGGCAATGGCACTAGGGATGGGGTCAAGAGAATGGTTGGAGGGCTTTGTTTCGAGGATGCATTTGAGGAGGGCATCTTCAGAGATGGGGTCAAAGTTCTGCCAAATGGCTAAGGGTCTGCACTCCTCTGGAGGGGTAGGATGAATGACCTGATCCACAAGTGATTTCACTTTTTCGTCAAAGAATATAGCAAATTCCGCTGCTTTCTTTGTAGAATCCTCCAACTTGGAGGTTGGGGGAGAGCAGTTTGGATTCTTGATGAGGTCGAATAGTTTTTTGGGTCTAGTTTTGGCTGAGTCGAGGAGGGTTCTGAAGTGCGACGCTTTTCCAAGTAAGATGTGATTGTGGTAGTTGGATCTTACTGAACGAAGCGTGGCCAAATTATTGGTGGAGGGCGCTTGTCTCCATTGTTTCTCCAGGCATCTTAGGAACTTCCTTTCTTCATAGAGGGATTTTTTTGAACCAAGGTGCTGAGGGAGTAGGCATTTTTCTTTTTGCTTTGGAGAGGAGCGACATTATTGATTTTGACTGCAAGGACTGTGAGGCATTGGGAGGTCAGTCAGTCAGTCAAAGGCTTTATTTCGATAAAAAACTTATCATAAAAGCTTCAGAGAAAAAGAAAAGCAAGAATTTGATTACATTTAACCTTAAAAACTTGATTTTCAAATAAAAGAAGCACATCATAAATGAATAAATATTTTAAAAAAGATTAAACATTTCCTTGAAGCCTTTTGCTTCTAATGCACCAGGCCCATGATAAGAATTTGGAAAGGGCACAAACATACAATGGGCGAGAGTTCGACATTAAAATGCGTAGTGCCTCAATATGATGCCTGGTTCCCAACAAACGACACAATTGCTTGAGCCATCTTCTTCTTGGTTGTGCATACTCCTGGCATTCAAACAGAAAGTGTGCCACTGTCTCTTGTCTGGATATGCAAATAGGGCAAAATTCTGTCGTCTGTGCTGGGGATTTCCACCGAGATGTAAAAGCATGTAGTGGAAGAGTCCCAGTCCTAAATTTAAAATAAAGGGTCCTGTCAAATGGTCTCTCAATAATGTCTAGGTAGAGTTCCCGGATCGGCAAATCTTTAAATTTCAGAAAGTCCTCCGTAAGTCTACCCAATGTACAATTAGTGCACCGTTGGGTTGCAATCCAGTTCCAATACAAACTCTTGAGTGTTGCCTTTGGGGGGGGAAGACCTATTTACCCAAGCTTCACTTAAACCCAAGTTACACAGGAGGGCTTTCATATCTCTCAGCCATTTTATCCTATGCCACCCAGGGAGTGACATTACTTCAGAGAGGCCTTTGGCATATTTGGCAAGCTCCGGGGCTCGCCACAACCGGGCCCATAAAAGTAAAGGCCGGAACTTTGCCAAATCACCAATAGGGCGGCAACCTAGGTCAAGCATTAGTGGGATCATGGGAGTTCCCTGGGGAAGTGACATGATGGCCCTACAAAACTTCCTCTCAGATCTTGACAATTCGCTAGTGTTGCATGAGCCCCATAGCTCTGCCCCATAAAGAGCAGAGCTAACTCCCCTTGCTGCATAGATTTCAATAACAGGGGCTATAGGTCTAATGGCACAGGAGCGCTGCTCCTTCAGAAGAGCCCCTGTTACCCTCTTGTGGGCTAGCAGCATTTTACATAAATGAAGAGCCCACTGCATATTGTGCGACAAACGGATGCCTAGATAATCAAATACATCCACCCTCCCCAGAGGTACGGCGTTCAACTTTGGGGGACGCATAGGTTTTTTAGGGGGTTCATCACAAGATATTTTGTTTTATCAGTATTGATCACCAGGCCCCGTTCTGCACAAAAGGACTGGAAGTTATTGAGTAGTTTTTGAAGACCCATTGGTGATTTGGACAGCAGGAGTGTATCATCCGCAAAGAGAAGGGTGGGGATACGCTCCCCCGCCAGGGAAGGCTCATCTGAAGGATCTTTCAACAGGTGCTCAACCACACCGTTGACATACAAAGAAAAGAGGGTGGGAGCTAGAACACATCCCTGGCGAACCCCTCTCTCTACCGGGATTCTGCTAGTTTTCTCTCCCTCTGTACCCCATCTTATCTGGGCAAAACTATTTTCATGGAGCCTTACAAGTAGCAATAGAATGTAATGTGGTATCCCCATGTCAGTAAGAACTCTCCAGAGAGTCTCCCTAGGTACAAGGTCAAAGGCAGTCTTTAAATCGATAAACGCGAGATAAAGACTGCCTTTGCCCAAGACCACCACCTTCCAGTATACTAGCATCAATCTAAAGGCTTGTTCTATTGTGCCAGTGCCTGCTCTAAATCCTGCCTGGTAGTCAGAAAGAACGTTATTTTCGCTAATCCATTGTAATATTCTAACCAACAGCACCTTGCCGACTACCTTTTGGGTTACATCCAGCAGGCTTATAGGTCTATAATTCGACGGGTCGTCCCTGGCCCCTTTTTTAAAAATAGGGACAACCTCCGCCCCTTTCCAGGATGTGGGAATCGGTGCACCCCTGCAGATAGCAATGAGCAGGCAATAGATACATTTCAACCATTTCGGAATGTCTGAGCGAAGCAGGTCCCCGGGAATGTCATCTGGACCAGCCGCCTTTTGGGGCATGATGGTACTAATGGCATACTCTACTTCTTTTATTGAGAAGTCAGGGTCTACAGAAACTGCCTCCCAGTCCTTTTGGGGCATAGTAGTACCAATAGCATGCTCTACTCTTTTTGTTGGGAAGTCAGGGTTTGCTAGAGCCACCTCCCAGCCCTGTTCATCATTGGGTATAGCTGTGGTGACATTTCCAGATTGGCGAGTATACAATTTAGAAAAGTGGTTAACCCACACTTGGCTAGTAATGTTACATGTTATGAGGTCGCTATCTGGTCTATTTCTGGCTCGGATTGTATCCCAGAAACGCCTTGAATCTTTTTCAGAGCTTGCCTCTTTTAAATTGCGCCAATACTCTTCTTCCCCCTCCTTTCTTGCACTTGCCAATGTTCGCTTATGCTCTTTCCTAGCACCCTGTATCAGGGCTTGGGATTTGCCTTTAATAGCCTCAATCAAAAGAGATTTTGCGTGTCTACATGCAGATGTGTACCAATCATGCTTGCCCCTTGGATTCCGGGTTGCCATGTTCCTACCCACATGTACCTTTTTCAAGAAAACATCCCCAATAAACCTAAGTGTTCCCTCGAAAATAGATGTAACCCTTCCAGTTGTTAGCAGGGCCGGATCAATAGTATCCAACTCCGTTTGTGAGGCTTTAAGCATTTCATTGATATTATTAAGTTTAGTTTCATCAACTGAAACTTTATTCCACTTCAAGCGTCTGCCGCAAGAGGAGACAGAAATTTTATGAGCTTGCTTAGAGGGTACTTCGAGTGTTTTGCTAGGCCAAGGGTTTTTAAGAGTCAAAGAAAGCGAATTATGGTCGCTTTCAACAGTAGGTAGAACTACCATATCCTGTACTAAACCCCACAGTGAAAAATCTAGGAGAATGTAATCAATCCTCGAGGTGTGGTTGACTCTATTAAATGTAGCAGCACCCATAGGGTCTGAGTTTGTACGACCATTTGTGGCTCTTAAGCCAAACTCCAATGTTAGAGCATTTAACTGTATCGCACTTTGGGTCCATCTTTTAATCGGAGGAATAGTTAGGGCTGGGATACCCCTTCTAACATCGTCCTCACCCAGGTCCAGAATGTCATCTGTTAAGAGAGGCTCATAGGTGCAGTTAAAGTCTCCCGCAACCAGGACTTGGGCACCAACAGTATTTTCTCTGAGCTCTGTTTCAAGAATGGTCACTATCGGGGACATAGACCCATATTTGGTACCTCTAACATATATGTTAAACAACTCGAGGGTTAGCTCCCTGCGGGGACCTCTCAAGGAAATTCCTAGAATATCTGGGCTATTAATATGCTTAGGTGTTATGCGGCAATTAAGGGAAATGCTTACCCAGATGAGAAGACCTCCCGAAGGGCGACCCTTCCCATTTCTAGGGAGTGCTGCAGGCACAGAGTATGTAACATACCCAACTCGATGGAGTGGTTCTAAGCTCCAGGTCTCCTGGAACAGGCAGATCTTATGGGCCTCTACTAAAGTATTCCATTCTGGTGAGCATAATTTCCTATGGATGCCTGCTAGGTTCCAACTAAGAATCTTTAATGTAACCCTAGGATCATGACCATCGCTATTTTGAGGACCCAGGCATTCAATAGAAGGCATGAGTACAGCAGAAGGCATGAGATTAATAGAAGTCATGGACTGAGCAATACTAGGCTCTGGTACGGAGTTAAGGTGGGGACAAAAAGCTGGGACCTGTGAGATTGTTTGGTCAGTTGTCTGCATCGCTGGAGTCATATGACTAATATCTATATTTGTATTAGTCGTAGAGCTAACCAAGGATTGTAAGGGTTTGGGACTAAGGAATTCAATGCCCTCAAGGTCATGTCCAGTACGCAATAGTGGTCAATCCACTGCTTCTAAGCAGCTGAACCTATTTGTGACTGGTTTGCCTCTCCAACCTACAAGAGGAGCTATGTCACCACCTCCATGACCTGACCAATCAGCCCACTCCCTTCTTCTATCCCAATTTCTTACTTGTGACCTGCTCCAATCAGGGACATCATTGTATCGATTTGTGGGGGGGTAGAAAAAAGAAAGCCTTCTTGTCTCTATTCCGTCATTCTTTGCCCGCATATCCCAACAGCAAATATGATCGGCCGTTCGGGGGTCGTCAAAGTTGACTATGACGCAATCCCCCCCGAGTCCTTTTACTCATGTCCTATCCAGGGTACCCTGCGCACTATTAAGATCCTGCTGCTACAAAGAGGTGGCAGCGGTCTATTGGTAGTAAGCCAATGCTGTACCTTATTTTTTAGAGACCATGTCGGTTCCTCCGCATTTTGACTTAGCTCGGGAACTCCGGTCATGATTACAACATATGGACTTGCCTCTGGTGGTAGATGTGTTGGGTACGCACCCCCATCCCTGGTCTTATCATTTTTATACAGTGACCCTGATGGTTTAACCGGCATAGCTTTAGTATTGTCAGAAGGAACTGGGGTTTTGAGTGGCTCTATAACCTTCTTCAATACTACTGGAGTTGGCTTCATTTTTATGTTTGGCCCATCAGTGGCTACTTTTTTGGTTTGCAACTCCCCCATTGAATTTTTTCTATTTGTTTTTGACCCCCTTGGTTTAACCAGCCCGGCACCCGTCTGAATATTAGGAGTTGCATTTATAGAAGCTATCTGCTTTTCGATATTTGAAAGAGATAGTTCGATGGGCTGCATATAGATTTTGATAAGTTCTCCCAATCTGAGTAGTAGTTGGTTGTTTACCTCGCAAACTTTGCAGCCCTCACCCAGACTACCAGGGTCGTTAAGATTTGATGGATTCAAAGAGAGGGTTATCATATCTGTTGCTACATTGATTGAGCTACTCAATGTAGATGCATTTTTTCCTGGCGTATGAATAATGGGAAGTTTTTTATTAGATTTACAATTTTTCACTTTCTTGGGCTTCTTTCGCTTTGATATAGCGCCCTCCCTCTTTCCCCTGGAATGATCTGTGTTGTGATCCTCCTGCCTCGGGCTCGAAAAAAGTCCGGGCGTCTTCTCAAGCGCCTCGCTCAACTGCGTATCCGAGAGTAGCAGGGATACCGAAAGATCAGCCAAATTTGGCATAGTATGTGTTTCTACTCCTGCTTCAATTAGGGGTCTGTTCTCCCTTGGATTAATGGGGGACTTGGCTAAAACTAGAGAGCCCATTGATGAACGCTTGGCTAAGGCCAGATCCTGAGACACCCTACGCTCCAGGAGTGATATGCCTTGGTTTATCGCCTCATTAGCCCTAGTAATATACTGGTCGATTGGGCCAGTGACATGCGCTGACCCCTGTGCAATTTTACTCCTGCTACCCCTAGTCATCATGACAATAATATATTCCCCCACAAACTATCGAATAGAAGTTCTAAAAAGAGACAACTATGAATTTGCGTGATATATAAGGAAATATAACTAGAGTCTCAAGTTCAAATATAAGAGGGGGGGCCCAGCCCAGTCTTACCCGGTCTTTAACGGGCTTAAACAGGCCCGCCCTTGGCCCGGGCTTAGCCCGGCGCCGCCCGCGTGCGTCCCGCGACGCGGAGGGAGTAGCTGGTTTTTAATCGCCTCCGGGCGCGTACGGCAGGAAGTGGGCGGTGCTGGTCACCGCTGTGCTAGCTGGGAGCTGTAGTCCTCCCCCACAGCGGCCGTGTGGTGTTACAGGCAACGGCGGCAGGGAGAACAGCAGCGTCAGGGCCCCAGCAATGATAGTGTCCACAGGTAAGAACGCGTGTCAATCCAACCTCAGGCAATAGGTAAATGAAACCCCCGCTCCACCGAGGGAGTAGCTGGTTTTTAAGCGCCTCCGGGCGCGCACGGCAGGAAGTGGGCGGTGCTGGTCACCGCTGTGCTAGCTGGGAGCTGTAGTCCTCCCCCACAGCGGCCGTGTGGTGTTACAGGCAACGGCGGCGGGGAGAACAGCAGCGTCAGGGCCCCAGCAGTGATAGTGTCCACAGGTAAGAAATGCGTGTCAATCCAACCTCAGGCAATAGGTAAATGAAGCCCCCATTGGGAGGTGAGTTCGTTAACATCTAGGTTCGGGTCTAGCCTTGGAAGCGATAGCAAATCTGATTCACAGAGGGTACCGAGGTCAATATTTTTAGCGTCACGGAACCAGGAGGTAGCCCTCTTAGGTTGGCCGAGAGTTATAGAGTGTGATAGGTGAAGAGTGAATGGGATGAGGAGGTGGTCAGACCCGTCTACATGAATAGGGGTAGCGATAGTAAGCATGCCTGCTTTAGAAATAACAAGGTCCAGGATTGAGCCCTTAGAGTGTGTTGTTTCTGTGCAGTGTTGGATAAGATCGTTTGCAGAGAGGAAGGTGGCCAGCAAATTCGCAGAAGAGTCTTGAGGCGAGCACCAGTGGAGATTGAAGTCACCCACGAAGATCTGATTGTCACTTTGCGAGTATTGGTCACTGATGAAGTCAGTGAGTTCCTCCATAAAGGAAGGGCCGCTACCAGGCGGGCAGTAAATGGCATGGAATTTGAGGGGTGAGCGGTGTTGCAATTGAAGCTCAAGAGATAGGCATTCAAAAGTGCGGAAGGAGCTGTTAGGAAAAGCCTTAAGTTGAAGGGAGTTTCTAAAGATGACTGCAACACCTACCCCAACTTTGTCAATTCTGTCATTTCTAAATATAGAATAGCCTGTGGGTAATAGGAGATCAAACCTAGAGTGAGATGTATCGTTGAACCAGGTCTCTGTGAGGAAGAGCATGTCAATATTGTAAGGGGATGATGGTATCGGAGATTTCAAGTTTGTGTTTTATTGCAGATCTGCAGTTGTGGAGCAGACAGCGCAGCTCTGTCGAGACTGTTTATGTGACGGGGGCACTTGGGCTGTGAGGGGTGATAGGGATATTGTACTTATACGAGGGTGCTCGGTAGGGTTTAGGTGGATGAGTGGTTCTGACAGAGGAGATGGTCGGAATAGTGTAGATAGTAGGGTTACTTGGAGATGAAAGTGGAAGAAGGGTGGCGTTCGAGGGCTTGTGTGAGTTTGCGATGTTTGCAGACGACAGGTTATTGGCTATTATGGGGTGTGGGGGCGAGGTGCATCTCGTGGGAAGGTGAGTGTTTTCCAAAGGAATTGAGGTGTATGGAAAAGTGGAAATCTTGGAGCTTAAAAGTGAAATGGTAGCTTCAAGTTGGGAGATGGAGGTGATAAGAGAGCCTAGCTTATTTTCCAGAGAGAGTAGGGCAGAGCACGGCATGTTGGGTGGCTCGATGGAAACAGGAGAGGGTTCAATTGGTGGTGGAAGGCAGGGAGAGGTGGGGGTACGGGAGGGGAGTTGGGGTACAGGGTTCAGAGGTGGGGAAAGGTGGTGGTTGAGAGCGGGCATTGTTGCATCAGAGGTGAAAGGAGAGTTGTCTTTATTGGCGTTGCAAGAAGGATAGGAATTAAGGACATAGTTAGGGGGAGATAGATGAGGAGCGAGGTGGTGGCGCGGAAGAAGAGGGGAGGAATGTGTAGAGTCATAGGAATGAAGGAGGTTTGGGAGGAAAAGAGGGGAGGGGGTTAGAGAGGTCCTGTCAGCTAGGTGAGGTGGCTGTGTGTTGCGCCGACCGGTCCTCAGGAGCGGGTTGATGATTGAGGGGTCCACCTCTTGATCTAACCAAGCCTGATTGCCTTAATGACACAGGTCAGCGGAAGGATCAAGTGGGGGAAGGAAAGGAAGGGAACGCGAGGGAGGGAGATCTGTAAGGAAACAAAAACAGAGCATACACCGGTAAGAACCACTATACACATAGACAGAGAGCGATACAGTTTCTTGGACCTCTTGCCTCCCCCTAGCCCCTATACCTGTAAAGGAAAATAACCTCCGTTCATAGCATGGTGAAGGTCATGTAAAGTTGAAGGTGGGTTGGAAGATGAACAGACTGCGCTTGAGGGGGAGGGGTTGTCTGTAGTAAATGACAAATGAACAATGATAAACCCCCACAACAGGACTTGTCCTGAACAATATGATTCTACTGCTGGAGCCAGCACCTACCCTCCACTCGACTCCACCGTGCTTCACAGGGGTAGAGCGTAGCCCTCTACCACTCGTGTTAACCCCTGTTAAGATAGAGCCGTAGAGTATACCAGTTAGACAATACCACAAGATACTGTTGTAATCACTGTATGCCCCATCCAGCAGCCCCCACACTCTTCACTCGTGTTCAATCAATAACAATAACATAAGCTGTACCCAGCGGTACGTGAAATCAAGGTATGGAAAAGCACCACTGAGCTCTTCAAGTTTGAGCTCTCTGTCTGCACAACACTGTGCACTGGTATCAAGGTCGGAATTTGGGCAAGCGCCCCCACCCCGCCGGCCGACAAAGCCAGCCGATCACATCCCTGGTGAGAGCCTCGCTCTCCCCGCCTGCCGATACCTGCAGGCCGAGCAAATCCACCAGTATACTATGGAAACCTTCGTAGGGGCTCCCGCTCGCCTACGGAGGTCAGAAAAGGCAGTCGGTGCAAGCACCCTTACCCGACTCGGGAATACGGCCTGGTCACAACGATTGGACTGAGAAGACGCCGTCACACTGGAATTTCCGACATCGGACGGCTGGAGACAACCTGTTTTAAGCGTCAGTTTGCGTACTCCCGCGAGACGCGCAATGCCTCATGGGAATTGAAGTCCGGGGCAGTTCCGTGAGCGCGCTTCGATGTCTCGCCGCCAGTGCTCGTCGCGGGGGGGGGGGTTCAGGGTTCATAACAGTACATCCCCCCTCACCGAGAGCGCATCGAAGGGCCGGGCTTATCCGGGTGTGCGCGATGAAATGCCGCCACCAACCGTGGAGCATGAATGCCTCGAGCTGGTTCCCATGAATTCTCCTCTGGACCGTAACCCTTCCATGCCACCAAGTACTACACCTTCCCGCGGCATATTCGTGAGTCCAGCAGCCGCAGGACTTCGTACTCCAGTTCGCTCTCTACCAGAACAGGCGGAGGCGGTTTCCGGAGCACCGCGGTGGATGGCTTCAGGAGGGAAACATGAAACACCGGATGGATGCGCATGTGCGTCGGCAGTCGCAGTTTCACTGCCACCGAGCTGATCCGCTTCACGATTTTGTACGGCCCAATGTATCTGGGGTTAAACGCGCTGCGCCGTTGGAAGTGGATGTTCCTCGTGGACAACCAGACGCTATCCCCGGCACTGTACAGGGGCCCCTGCCGGCGATGTTTATCTGCTGCCGCCTTGTATCGCTCCTTCACGGCTCGAAGATGCACCTGAGCTTGAGTCAAGGTCTTTTTTATATGTGCCACCCGTGCGGACACTTCCGGCAGGGCATGCTGTAACCCCGGAGAAACAAAAGGGAGAAAACGTGGATGGTGGCCATAGGTACAATAGAAGGGGGAAGCGCGGATGGAGCTGTGCCTGGCGTTGTTATACGCGATCTCCGCTAGCCAAAGCTGTTCCACCCATCTATTGGAGCAGACGTCCACGTAACACCGGAGATACTGTTTGAGAGATTGATTCAGTCGCTCCGTCTGCCCGTCAGTCTGCGGATGGAAGCTGGTGGACAAGGCTGTGTTGATATGCAAGGCAGAGCACCATGTCTTCCAAAATTGTGCAGTAAACTGCGACCCCCTGTCTGACACAATCACACTAGGCAGTCCGTGCAATCGCACCACGTTTTCCAACAGCATGGCTGCCAACTGGCCCGCCGAGGGTACCTGTTTACAGGCTATGAAGTGCCCCATTTTTGTTAAATAGTCGATGACCACCAGGATAGTCGTGCACTCCTGATCCACCGATAGCCCGACGATGAAATCCACTGAAATGCGGTCCCAGGGTTTTGTAGGCGTGGGCAGCGGCTGTAGCAGTCCTTGAGGACTTCTATGGTCAGATTTCATGGCAGCGCAAGTTGCACAGGAGGACACCCACGCCAGTACATCCCCTCTGACCGAGGGCCACCAAAACAGCCGCAAAACGTGATCTCTGGTCTTGGCCACCCCAAGGTGCCTCGCACTGGGAGACGCGTGACACCACAGAAACACCTGCTTCCTCAATCGTACCAAAGGAATCAACAGTCGGTTGTTACGTATGGGGAACCCCCCCTGGAGATGCCATTCTGGATGGAAGCGCAGCCAGGACCTCCATTTGGCAGAAGCCACGCCCTTCTGGACCCCCAGAAGGAAGGTATCCGGTTGAATGGTTCCAATCACCTGCCCGGGGGTGATGATGCTTTCCTACGGAGCCCCCACCGGTCTCACAGGGGACGATTGCCGAGTAAGGGCATCCGCCTTCCTATTCTCGACACCGGGTCGGTAGGTGATGACGAAATTGAAGCCGGCAAAAAACAAAGTCCAACGGAGCTGTCGGGGAGTCAGATGCCGGGCAGCGGCCATGAACTGTAAGTTCCTGTGGTCGGTATAGACCGTCACCACATGTCTGGCTCCCATAAGGAAATGCCTCCACTCCCCGAAGGCCACCTTGATCGCCAGAAGCTCTTTTTCGGCAATTGGATAGTTCTTCTCTGCCTCATTCAGTTTCTTGGACATGTATGCCACTGGGTGTAGTTGGCCTGTGGTGGCATGTCTCTGTGACAAGACGGCGCCCAACGCGTCATCAGAGGCATCTGCCTCCACCACGTAGGGCTTGTCAGGGTCTGGGTGTGACAGGATGGGAGCCGAAACGAAGGCGGCCTTTAAGTCCTCAAAGGCCCTGTGGGCAGCTTCGTCCCACACAAACCGTTGCGACTTCCTCAACAGCCGCGTGAGAGGCGCCACCAGTTTGGAGAATTGGTGGATAAACCTCCGATAAAAGTTGGCAAAGCCAATGAAACATTGAACGTCACGTACGTTCCGAGGAGGCGGCCACTCTCTCACAGCGGTGACTTTCCGTTCCGCCATCTCCTGGCCAACCGGGCTCAGCATAACCCCCAGGAACTCCACGATCCGAACGTGGAAATCGCACTTGCTCAACTTACAGAAGAGGTGATGCTTCTGTAAGATTCCGAGCACCGTCTTCACATGTTGCACGTGGGATACATCATCGTTGGAGTACACCAGGATGTCATCGATGTACACCACAACGTAGTGGTCCAAAATGTGCCGCAAAACGTCGTTGAGAAAATATTGGAATGCCGCCGGGGCGTTACACAACGCGAACGGCATTACCAGATATTCAAACAATCCGTAGCGGGTCATAAAGGCGGTCTTCCACTCGTCGCCGTGTCTCATACGGACCAACTGATAAGCCCCTTTGAGGTCGAGTTTCGTGAAAATCGTTGCGGTTTTCACCTGTTCCAACAGTACGTTGATGAGAGGCAGGGGATATCTATTCTTTATGGTAATGGCGTTCAGGGCCCTGTAGTCCACACAGGCCCGTAACTCTCCGTTGGCCTTCGGGATAAAAAAAGAGTGGAGAAGCAGCTGGGGATTTGGACGGGCGAATAAAGCCTAGTTCAAGTAGTTTGTCCAGATATTCGCGTAGATGTTGCGTCTCAGGTTCTGTCAGGGTGTAGATGCGACCTGTAGGGACCACAGCCCCAGGAACCAAGTCAATTTGACAATCATATTGCCTATGGGGCGGTAACGCCTCTGCCTGGACTTCGCTGAACACTCCTTGGTACAGCTGATACACCTCGTGTAACAAAACGTTCTTTTCGGCGGCTGTGGCTATCACAGAACTCCGGGCTAACGCCAAGGCCGGTTCCACTGGATTGTCAAGGCAGTGCTTCAAACAATACATGGATGACATGCGAACCGTTTTCTCCTCCCAATCTATGACCGGATTGTGTCTCTGTAACCAGGGTAACCCAAAAATGATCTCATACTGCGGGGCGTGGATAACGCTAAAGATCACCTGTTCTTTATGGGATTCCCCGTAGAATACCTCTAGGCATTCCGTATTATACCCCACCGGTCCCGTACTCAAACGCCTGCCACCCACGGCGTATACCACCTCAGGCTTGTCCTTCGGCACCAATCGGATACCTGTCCTTTGAGCTACCCCCAGGTCCATAAAAACGCCTGTTGCCCCAGAATCCACCATGGCGGACAGAGGTATCCTCTCGGAAGCGATGCTCACCTCCACCTGAATCTCCAAATGTCCCCTGGGTATCCTATCTTCTCCCGCCACTGAAGGGATGAACGCTGGACTCCAAGAAACCCCTTCGCCTTTCTTTGAGCCTGCTAGTTTTCCGGAAGCGCTTCGGCGCTTGCGGTGGCTAAGCGAGGGTTGCGAAACCGGCTGGTTTTGGACTTCACGGGACACTCCCGAACGAAGTGTCCACGTTTGCCGCAATAGAGGCAGAGACCCTGCTTACGGCGGGTCTCTTTTTCGGAAAAGGTCAGCGCCGATCTTACCGCCCTGATGTCCATCGGCTCACTGGAAGAAGAAGGACTAATGTGCGAGGCCCGTTGTTTCTCTATCGGATGTGGATACCTTTCCTTCTGTCCTCCTTTCCTTTCACTCAGTCTATGGTCCAACCTAAGCACGAGACTAATCAGGTCTTCACAGGAGGAGGGTTGGGGGTCTATTTGAGCGACTACATCTTTAAGTTCTTCCCGCAACCCCACCCCTGATGAAACAGGGCCGCCTGTTTGCTTCCAGGCTACTTAGTTTCGGCCACCAGCCGTCTGAAGGAATTCAGATAGACGACCAGTTCCTTATCGCCTTGTCTGAGCTCCAGCAGCTCTCGATCCGCGGTATAGGAGTCTGCTCTCCTATCGAACACTCTTAGGAATTCGACCATGAAGGCGTCCCAGTCATGCAGAAGCGGATCGTCACGACTCACCAGTGGTACTGCCCATTGGGCCGCATCCCCCACTAAATAGGAGATCAAAAATGCCACTTTGGCCTGGTTCGTGGGGAAGGACTTGGGCTTGCAAGCAAAGTGGAGTCTCACTTGCGTGAGGAACACCTGTACGGTGTCGGGACCCCCCTGATACCTTTCAGGAGATGCTAGCGGGATGGACACGGGCATTTCTACAACTACCGAAGCGGCCGGCCCTGCCACTGGGCCCACGGTAAACGGGTTTCTCTGGATGCTATCCATCCGTGCTCTTAAATCCGCGGTCTCTCTACGTGAAGCCGCTAGCTCACCCTGCATGGTAGCCAGAACGGCTAACACGTCCTCAAGAGTGGCCATTCTCAACTATCAAACCGACCGGGAGGACCGTAATTCTTGGGTCGGAAATTCTGTTGCGTCGACCGGTCCTCAGGAGCGGGTTGATGATTGAGGGGTCCACCTCTTGATCTAACCAAGCCTGATTGCCTTAATGACACAGGTCAGCGGAAGGATCAAGTGGGGGAAGGAAAGGAAGGGAACGCCAGGGAGGGAGATCTGTAAGGAAACAAAAACAGAGCATACACCGGTAAGAACCACTATACACATAGACAGAGAGCGATACAGTTTCTTGGACCTCTTGCCTCCCCCTAGCCCCTATACCTGTAAAGGAAAATAACCTCCGTTCATAGCATGGTGAAGGTCATGTAAAGTTGAAGGTGGGTTGGAAGATGAACAGACTGCGCTTGAGGGGGAGGGGTTGTCTGTAGTAAATGACAAATGAACAATGATAAACCCCCACAACAGGACTTGTCCTGAACAATATGATTCTACTGCTGGAGCCAGCACCTACCCTCCACTCGACTCCACCGTGCTTCACAGGGGTAGAGCGTAACCCTCTACCACTCGTGTTAACCCCTGTTAAGATAGAGCCGTAGAGTATACCAGTTAGACAATACCACAATATACTGTTGTAATCACTGTATGCCCCATCCAGCAGCCCCCACACTCTTCACTCGTGTTCAATCAATAACAATAACATAAGCTGTACCCAGCGGTACGTGAAATCAAGGTATGGAAAAGCACCACTGAGCTCTTCAGGTTTGAGCTCTCTGTCTGCACAACACTGTGCACTGGTATCAAGGTCGGAATTTGGGCAAGCGCCCCCACCCCGCCGGCCGACAAAGCCAGCCGATCACATCCCTGGTGAGAGCCTCGCTCTCCCCGCCTGCCGATACCTGCAGGCCGAGCAAATCCACCAGTATACTATGGAAACCTTCGTAGGGGCTCCCGCTCGCCTACGGAGGTCAGAAAAGGCAGTCGGTGCAAGCACCCTTACCCGACTCGGGAATACGGCCTGGTCACAACGATCGGACTGAGAAGACGCCGTCACACTGGAATTTCCGACATCGGACGGCTGGAGACAACCTGTTTTAAGCGTCAGTTCGCGTACTCCCGCGAGCCGCGCAATGCCTCATGGGAATTGAAGTCCGGGGCAGTTTCGTGAGCGCGCTTCGATGTCTCGCTGCCAGTGCTCGTCGCGGGGGGGGGGGGGGTTTCAGGGTTCATAACACTGTGAGGGAACGGGCATCTGGCAGAGTGAGGGGGGTTGGGAGATAGGGAAGTTGAAGAAAGGAAGTGGTTCTGCTAGGGCCGAGGGAGGGAAAGAGAAAGGGTTACCAAGGGGGAAAGGGGGTAGCACAGCATTGCTGGAGGAGTGGGGGGAAGGAGAGAGATGCAATGGGTTTGTGGAGAAATCATGGTACATAGCGAGGGGAGGAGGGGATAGAGAAGAGGAGGGAATAAGGGGAACATAAGGAAAGTTCACTTAGGAGAAGGTTGGAGGGGAGGTGGACTAAAAAGGTGATCATCAACCCCGCTGGTCACCGCTCACCGCAACTCCTGTGGCAGAACCCCAATCCCCCTGCGACTGACCTGACGGTGTCACCGCTGAGCCCCCCCCAACCACTGGCGTCCCTGTAAGAGCACCCCCAAGTACGGCGCGGTCCACAGCCAGGTACCAGGCGTCATCCCCCAAATTCTCCTTCTACCCACTGTGAACCAAAGGGGGGGCACCTGCATGCACGCCCATGCACGCCACCCCCCGCAGTGCTGGACTGGCACCTCTGCCCCCATGGCACCCCCGTTTGCAAACGAATCCTGCCCCTGCAAAAAATGGCGCCAACTCATGCTGCGCCCCACACTGCCCGGCGTGGCAACTCCCTGCCACGACGTGGGGAAACGCCCAATGGATCCCAAGCAGCCAGACCCCATGCACCTCCCACCACCCCCACTCACGCGCCCCGTCTCCCTCCAACCCACCTCCAACACTGAAGTGCCTTCCTTGCTGCCCCCGTTGCGTCACCCCCGGAGTCCGGGACAAATACCCTCTGTGCGGTACCACTGGAGCACATCATCCGCCCAGGCTCCCAGGATGTTGGGCCACCCTGAGACCCAGACTTCACTCCCCTGCTCCAACGTCGGCAGGTTCGAGCTTCTTTTTTGTGCAGCACTTCATACCTCTCGCCCACTGCTTCTAAGCACTGTGAATAATGCGTTACTATTGTCCAATTTATATTACTCACTTTACCAACCTCGGAAGGCCGCAAGGCTGTCTCAGGCATTCTGGGATTTGAACTCTACTTTCCATCACCGTATGTGTAAACAGCAAACTTTAAGCTCGCAATCCAGTTCAAGGTTCAGTTGTGTGTTTATTAAGCTCTTGATCACAAAAGGCTAAAAGCGCTAGGATAATAAGTGTTACTTGTACTTACTCGTTAGCACTCATTCATACGCCCTTGGAAAGCTGAGGACTGCATAGACAGGATAAGAACCGGTGAAATTTGGGTTATTTACTCATATCTGCAGTGGGTGCATTTACCCACTGAGCTGCCCAGTGGCATAACGCAAAATGGTGGGGCCGGACTCGGAGTGCTTTGCAGAATGTGATAAGAGGCCCGTAAGTTGCTCATATACCACAGACATGCATTTGCCTGGGGCTGTTTGGCGGCCTCCGTGGACTGAAGGGACCTTTGTAAAGCCACCGGAGCGGACTTCACCATGACGCAGGCTTCTGGAAAGTGCTTGCTTGCACTGTTAGCACACGGCAAATCATCACAACTACGAGAACATGATAAAGGATCAGGAACCCGCTCAGAAGTTAATTGCTGCAATGGCTGTGAAATAAAAACATGCAAGTCAGCACAGCAGTGCATCTGCAGATGTGTATCAATTATTGTCTCATCTCTCTTGCCGTACTCCGCAACTCCTTCGATGATGACGTCATTGTTGCTGTTCAGATAAACCCTGGATTAGAAATCTAGAAATGCTTATTCTTTTCCAACTATCCTCCTGTCCCACATAACGTCTGCCCAGACGAGAAGCAACCACGCTGTCACATCATAGATTACTAAAGTATTTTACAGTTATTTTAAACAGAACTCAGACTCATCTGCTTCCAAGGACCACTGAGAAAAGATGGCTACATTTTCCAACAAGCATTTGCAATGCAATAGGTCTCGCATTTACGCTACTTTGAGCTATTGGCATTGTAAATGACAATGCCTTTTATTTATGTTTTTAAAACCAAAACATACATAAAAGGCATTGTCATTTAAAATGGCAATAGCTCAAACTCACGTAAATGCGAGACCTATTGCATTGCAGATGCTTGTTAACACCTGCCACCCAGCCCCCCTTCCTCACTTTGCCCTTCCTTTGCAACCCTAATAAAACTCTCCTCAATATTCTGCAGGCTATCCTCTTAGTTCTTGACCACCTCTTACAGCTAAGCACCCCTGCTCCTATATACTAAATCACATAGCTCTCCTACATTCTCATAAAAGCTAGATCCATGGATCCTGGTTAGGAGAGGGCGCGGCCCCTCTACGAGGCCATTTCCCCTGTAGTAAAAAACCTGACCGGATACAGAACGTTAAAAAGTGAGGAGGAGATTGTGTTGAATTCTTTCAAATCGACTATCAGCTTCTTCCATGAGCTCTCAGTAGCAGTGTATGAATCCATACTGGTCACCTTCTTTACAAGCTCTTAATTGTTACTAGTGATCATCTGTCCCCACAAACACACATTCAACCCAAACTCTCAGGAGACCAGCTCAACTTCATTGCAATATAATTCTTAACCACATAAACCTATGTATCTAGTAATGACCATAACACTCAGTTTTACAAATCAGAACTATTTCAACGAAGATTCCTTCTATCCAATCTCAAACATTCACCAACAGATTAGAGAACTGACCGATACAAGCAGACACGTTCTAGGAACAATAATCCCATCTTCAGAAGATCCATCTCCGTAACAGGAAAGTGTCAGAAACCAAAGATGGCCTTCCATGCGATTTCACCATAAGAGGCCACCACTGTTATGCAGACTGAAGTGTCACATGTTAGGAGTCTGTATTGGTCAATATGGTGTATGGCAAAACACAAGAGATGGTTGACAATCGGACAAGGACACTACATTTCCGATGCCAACCTTTGCCCAAGTTTGTATGTGGTCACATGTTAGTAGATAGGGATATATGGATGTTTGTTATGACTCTTTTGAAAAGCATTGGGAATCAAGTATGCTTATGTGTTGTCCTTGGTTTTCATACTCAATTGGAAATGTTTATTAAACATACACAGTTTTGCATTAAACAAACCACAATTCCTATTTTCATGACATCCTTGGTTACAATGATTTACTAGCATCTCATGTTTAGCTTTATCTATTCATTGTAGATCAGTGCTGATCCAAAGAACATTCCTTAGTTTGGTTACACTTCCCTGTGGTCCTGCTATCAATAAGCTTATAACAGTACGATAAAGAACTGCAGTTCTATAGAAGCATAATAAGCAGAGTACAGACTACAAAGAAGACCATACCTGAAATAAACTGCTTATTTCGAGTGACATTGTATCCCTTTCCAATTAAGCTATCTTTACGCTACCGATAAGCTAATCACCTCAGAGACGAATTCCCTTGTTAAACTCTACCTGTACGCTAATCACCTCAAAGACGAATTCCCTTGTTAAACTCTACCTGTACGCTAATCACCTCAGAGACGAATTCCCTTGTTAAACTCTACCTGTACGCTAATCATCTCAAAGACGAATTCCCTTGTTAAATCATTTTATAAACTCAACCTCAACAATCTTCATCCAAATATCTCTGAATCACTGCTATTTTAAGAAATGATTTTCTGGCACTTAGGCAAACTTATGCCTGCCCAATCTGCCAACCTTTGAGGAAATTGAGGCCCAAATTGCTGCTTCTTTAACAACATAAAGGAAGTAAAACCCAAATTTCCTTCCAATGCTCTTAGTGACTTTATAATGCCAGCATCAAGAATTCAAAGGACCTAAAAAACTAGACTTACATTTTACAAGTAATCAGCCCTTTGAGAAAGCTCCATGAAACCGTTGATGATTTATTGATCCCAGAATACACCTCCCACAAGCATCATATGCCCTCTTGTATGCACTGGCAACCCACTTGAGCCACAAGCAGAAGCACTGGATGGTTATCTCATGACCAAATCCTTCGATGAAAATCCATCACAGCGTTTACCAATCAAGACTCAATGCACCAGATTGCAAGACAGATCCATAGGTTTTATCCCACCAATTACTTCAAAGAACTAACAAACTTTTCAGAACACTTAGCATATCTGGGTCCTTGGCAGATCCCTGTCCTTCACACGTTTTCATGGATATTCTCCTCTCCACTGCAGCAGCACACCAAGTCAGATCCTCTAGTAACTTTCCCAATGACCTCAAGACATTACACATCAAAGCAACCCTCAAGATATAAAGCCACGACCAGGCGGACCACACCAATGGACCCTTCCGAGGCACACTGATTGAATGATCTTCATTCAAAAAGCTCTTTGCCTTCTTTCAATTAAAACACTCAGGCTGTCAGATAAGATTCCATGCTCTCAGATGACAGCATCCTCCTTAGTCAAACCTGGGACTACTTAAAATCCTACTTCAATCACAACATTGTCGCTGTACTTCTACTTTAACACAGGACACCAAATTACATTAGTAAAGTGAAGTATTTTCTCAAGATTATAGGTTCTGCTTAAGTTTTTCATTTATCTTAAACAAAATTCACATAATTCCTGTTTCTCACACCATTTACATCTTCTTTCCTGATGGCTTTCAAAGTTTCCACCCTAGCATATCTCCTATTCATGGCTTAGCACAGCCCCTTTCCAGACATCATTAGGTCATTTACTCTTACCTGCTACGAGACACACAGATCATTTTGAAACTGGAAACCTTTTGAACCTAGAGTACCCACTCTGCGCCTATCTCCTGGTCTTCAGATTTCACACACCACCTCATGCTCAGGTCTTCCAAAAATCCTCACTTATGGGAACTGGTTGCAACCCCAGAGGCTTCTGGCATTGGGAGCTAGGACCTCCGTCACCTACTGGCAACCGCGGGGAAAATTAGTTATTTATTTAATTTTCCCTCGCCATCATCTGTCGAAATCCCCCCTCACCCAGCCCTACCACCCCACTGCGCTTACCTGTGCGGGCCATGGCTACCCACTGGCAAAAAAAGCGAGGACTCTCAAGACAATCATGGAATTTGACCATTGCCTTAAACATCAGATAAGCCAGGTGACCAAATACTTCTTCATGATAACCCTTCACATTTCCCACTTTTAAAGTCCCCACAGGGTGTAGGCCACAATCACGTGGGTCCGCCTCCATCTTGATTACGCAAATGGACCTTACTTAGGGAGAGTCACTTTAAACATTTTTTAGTTTATTTGAGTTTTCAACAATCCTCGTTCAACAGCAAGGCGCCCAAGGCCACACTGGAATGTCTCCAACAAATTCCAGCAGGGCTACGAGTGTCCACTGTATCAAATACTTGTGACCAAAATCTAGCCACCTCTGGGCAGCACCAGGCAAGGTGCAGACAGTCTATTTATGTGGCAAGAAAACACAAATGTTGCACCTTAATGCTCCACATTTTTTAATAGTATAACTTCATTATTTTGTCACGGTTTACACTTTAGCACTTTCTGGGCAAAGGCTTCACTTCATTAGTACCGGTTCTACATCCAAATACAGCTCTATGTAACTAAAAGGTGGCCATTCAACCTTTGCGAAGGGCCTTCCATTGCACTGCAGCACATGTTGCAACATTTGGAGTAAATATTGATCTGTTTCAGCTAGAATTATTTTTATTTTTTTGTTAATATCTGCAGAATATGCAGCATATGTTGGATTATGTGGCAAATGTGATAAATACTTAATTATGATGAAAACGCAGCAGGCGCAGATTCGCATTTTTCTATGGTCACAGAATCTCATAATTCCAGTGACATTATGTACAGGCAGTGCAAAAAGAAATACTGTAGGATGTCACTTTGTTTCTAATTCACAAAAACATAATATACCTGTGAATGAACTGTACACATATTTCAACATATGCCAGCAGTACATTTTGTTTATTAATTTTGAAGTGTGATGGAAACAAAGACTTTAGCAGGATAAAAGCAAATCTTGGTGATGAAAGTGATGAATATTGTACTGTATTGTATTGCCCATTTGTATAGAGCTTACTTCCTATGTGTGGCACTGAAGTGCTTACCTCCATTGGCAGCAAGCTACACCACATAGGGTGGTGTGTGTATTGTCTTTGTTTTGTGTAATGTAGCGAGTGTTTTCATGTTTAGCCTGATGACCACCGAGGTGCGGTTATAGTGTTATCGGCTGCAGCATGTAGCAATGTGGTGGATGATAAGGTGTGAGAGACACTGGCCCATAAACTATCCTTTATGGTTTTTCAGTCACTGGCTGCTTTGAACAGCTCTACGGGCCGCATTTATGGTATTTCTTATGATTAAAGTCTGCTTAGCTGGTTACTGCACTGGGTTTTGGGGCAGATTCACTTACATTTCACGCAACTCAGCAAGGCAACTTACTGCAATGCATTGCCTAAAAGGCTGAGAGCAGAAATTTGCCATATTTACAAAGAAATGGCACATTTCTGCTGTCTCCTAGCGCTGGCACACTATGTGCTGCCCAGCGCCAACACAGGCCCCCCTGCACCAAAGTGCAAGGGTGCCTGTGTTACAGGCAGGATTGTTTTTGTGCAGTAAGGGGCAACTTAGTGCACAAAAACAATTCTTAGAGGCATATTCCTCCTTCTATGTGTTCTGTAGAATGCAGCACATAACAAGGAGAGATAAAGATATTTCTCCTCATTGTGCCTCACTGGGGACGGCGTAACATTTTGAGGCATTCCCAGGTTTAGGAGCTTTAGTTAATCTCTGAATGCACAACAATCATAGGTCAGCTCTCCTTAACTTACCTAGTTACCAAAAGTAGTTTGTTTGTTGGGTTGTTTCCAATCTGTGTATTGTAAGCTGAAGATTGAGCTTTAGGTTGCTAGGATGTATGGTGGTGCAGTTGTCTTCAAAATAGCAATGGTTTTAACTGTCTTCTGAAACGTATAGGCTCCTGGATGCTACGAATGCTTACTGGTAGTGTATTCCAGAGCTTGGTGGCTTGTACTGAGAAAGCAGTGTGTCATACGGAATGTTTATGGTGAGGGGGTATAAGTGGTGCAAGCCTAGAGCGCAGTGTCCTGGTTTGTTTGTATTGCTTGAATTCAGCTTATAGTTAATCACTGTGCTTTTCCTCTGAGGCTCTGTGAACAATGCATAGTGACATTGTCCTTTTTTTTTGCTATAGGTAGCTAGTAGAGTGATTTCATTACGGGAATCAGATGTATGTGTTCTCTTAGGGCAAGGTAGAGAAGAAATTTAGCAGCAACATTTTGGATGAGTTGTATTCTGCGCATTATAAATGAGGGTGCGCAAAGGTATAGGCTGTTGGCATAGTCAAGCTTGGAGATTACGAGTGGTGACATAATGGCATGCAGTTTCTGTTGGTATCCAAGGAGGCAAAGTCATGTTTTCATTGTGTAGAAGTCACTCTGTTTTATGTTGTTAAAATATGGTATCAAATATAGGTCTGAATCGAGTTACTCCTAGGTTTATAACATCTCTTGATATTGTTGGAGGGGCTTCATATTCCTTGGGTAAAATGGTAGTAGGCTGGTATTTTTGTCATTGTCCCCAGGTCATAAGCTTTGTTTTAGCGATATTTAGCTTTAGATGGTTATTCATCTTCCATGTGTTTATGGCCCGAAGTCAGTCATCAGGTTTTAAATTGTAGAGGTCTTTCAGAGCATTCCATTAAAAAAAAAATGATTGGGTGTCATCTA
This sequence comes from Triturus cristatus, assembly GCF_964204655.1. Lineage (NCBI taxonomy): Eukaryota > Metazoa > Chordata > Amphibia > Caudata > Salamandridae > Triturus > Triturus cristatus. The sequence continues at coordinate 357,397,779 of NC_140586.1, read as the reverse complement.
CATAGTTGTAACAGGTAAGTTAGTAAGTAAAAAAACGTTATTATTAGATTAATTAAAATTGTTGCAATATAAAATACAGTTTTAGATAGAATTCATTCAGAAGCAATGTTTAGTCAGGAAACTCCATATTCCAATATGGCACGGTGCTTTGATTAGCCTTTGTGCTGGGGCAGAGTTATCACAAGCCAGGTATGATATACATTTGACTGACATTGCCCCAGCCTACACAGGCCTATTGTGAAATATAGCCTAGTGAGTTCATGTATCTGCTCCACTGATTGTGATTTTGTTTGCAGGAGTCAGATAGTTTGTTTGGTTAATGTGCCTGCTGCAGAGCTTGCAAATACCCTAACTAGCAGTAGTGTGAAGCTGAAATGATCCAATATAACCTACCATGTCACAAAGGGCTGCTCTCTTTCAAAATTGATTAATATCTAGTTAACTCTGCCAGGGTCAACACACTGAGAATACATCTCCTACCATAATCAGGACATTTGAGGCTGAAAGTATTTGTATTATAATAGACGTCAGAATCAGCAGCACCGGGGGCAAGAGCCACGCTCAGCGGGTCCACAGGACTCAAACACCCAGGCTCCTTCGCCCTGCCACCTTGTCATTCCTGCAGCGCCCTGAGGTGCATTAAAGCACCGGCGGTCTCCCGCAGCGCGTGACGCCAGAACCAGCAGCACCGGGGGCAAGCGCAACACTAAGCGGGTCCACAGGACTCCAACTGCCAGGCTCCTTCGCCCTGCCGCCTCATCATTCCTGCAGCGCCCTGAGGCGCATTAAAGCACCAGCGGTTTCCCGCAGCGTGGCACACACGTGCGCAAGCCCGGGCAAAGCCCGGGCCAAGGGCAGGCCCGTCTGCGCCCGTCCGCGGCCGTGCTGGGCCACCCCTCTTGGCCCCAAAAGAGGACACAACAAAAAAGAAAAAATTCAAGTAAGGAGAGGGGATGATATGCTAAGTAAATAATTCTCCACCTTGCTGTTAAACTTTGTCGTGAATCCACGTACTTCGTTGAGATGTGGAGAAAGAAACCTACGCCTGCTACTTAATGCACAGATGCCACATTAGATGGCTTCCTACAGAAGGTGATCAATAAAGAAATTGCATTGGCCGAACGTAGACTCTGATAGGCTCCATTACCTCTACCTGCAGACATGAATATGCAGTCTGCTCACTCTGTCCCTTCTACATCTATAGAAGGTCCTAATTTGATAACACCTACAACGCACCCTATCCTGCGGGAAGAACCCCCAACCCCACTTTCACCTACCATCATTATTTTGAGCCAGGCTCTCCCAGGTGGAGAGCCAAAGGGCGTGAATGCTGCAATATCCACACCCACGGGGATCAAAGTACGGCCGGGGGAAAAAGGAAGCACATTGAACCGATTGGGACTGACCATCGAGCTCTGGGCCATCTGCCAAGAGTCAAGAGGACGAGGCAAAACCCGCCTGGAACTGTGGGAAGATCCTGTGGGGGAGGAGGGCCTGCTAAGTCTCAGTCTGAGGTGGACATGGTGACAGCCCGATTTGGTAAAGTAGTGTCGGACTCCCTGGAGCTTATCTTGTCCCGTCTGGCTCGCATAGAGGAGCAGCTTGGCCAACTATTGTTGATCTCAGGGAATTTGGGGGAGCAAAGTGGGTACAAGGAAAGATGTGTTTTAGCCAATAGCTCTTTATAGAGAGAGGGAAAAGTGCTATCCTTAGCGCTCCCAAGTGCGGGACGGCTGTAACAGATGGGACCATAGTTTCACATGTAGCTGCTAATCCACCAGACCCTCACCTGGAAAGGGCACATGGATAAGATAAGAGCCTTAACGGCGAGTAAAGGGCAATTAATTCCTTGAGATCTGATAGGCATAGTGGGGTGAGTACAGTGAATGAGAAAAGGCCCACCATGGGTTCTGTACCTTGCATGCCAAGTAGGCAGGATGACGATACCATATTAAATCTTCCACCGGAGTGCACACCCTATACTATGGTTCTGACAGGGGTCCCACATACTCCACCAGAACACCATGAAAGTTTACAGAGCCTTATTAACAAATCGGCCCATTGGTGTACCGGTAAAATGCAGCCCCAGATAAACTGGCACAATCACATTATCATGGCAAGACGGGTGAGCTGGCTGGGGAAAACATCAAACAATAGAGAAGGTGATTGTGTGGTACTGAATTTTAATGATAGGATGTGTGTGGATCTTGCTCTACATCATCTTAGAGACTCCCCTTTGGAACAGATTCAGGCCCGCCCATTGGGTTTCTTTTATTCTTACCACCAAGGGGGCATTAGGAGCCTACAGTCTTGCCCGCGATTTCAGAATAGACACCCCTTCCCTCAGCCCTCCCCATGGCGACACCCTAACCGTTTTGAAGCACTTTCTGGCCTAACAGAAATTGATCGACTACCCTTGGACCTAAGTAGCACAGAAAAGATGTTGATAACAGGAGTGTTAACTGGGGGAGATCACCATGCAGTGGATAGAACAATAGGGAATGGGCCTGTAGAAAATTACTCAGACCACCCTATACATAAACCATCTAACACTTATATTAACACACATGAATTTGAGATTGGGATTGATCCACCCAGCCCTCCTACTACACCTACATTTGGAGTGGGGGGGGGGGGGGTCTGATTTGGACTCGGATATTGTTAGCCATAGGGAGGATCGAGTGACAAGGCCTCACGAAGCCCGCCCTTTCAGAATTCTCTCCTGGAACATTGCAGGTATCCGCTCGAAACATGAGGACGAAGTGTGGCTAAAGTATGTAAAGGCATTTGACATTATTTGTACCCAGGAAACATGGTATAGGGAGAATATTGAGCTAGACGGCTACTGTTCTTTTAATGTCCATGCAACCGCTTCATCAGCAGGTAGAGTAAAAGGAGGGTTGGCGACACTGATCTCTGTCAAATATGGGTCTATTAAAGCAGAGACCATTCCTGATTCACCTTGGTATCAACTTGTTCTGATTTTTAACTTGTTTCAGGCCAAGACTCCATTGATTAACTGGCATTATAACATCTTTGATCAAAATAGTTGTGATATCATTATAACTCTTAAGGAGGAAATTGACAAGATTACGGGGAAGTGGCAGCCCCTGTGCATCTATTGGGTGGGGGACTTTATTTGCACTTTATGTCGGCATAGCTCAGAGTGTGTGGGGTAATGGATACTGAGGGCCAACCACTGACGCACTTCATACATACCCCGCAGGTTGATGCCCTAAATTATATCATTATTGTGAATGATCTGCTTCAAATCAAGGGGTGAGATTAAAATGGAGCAAAATAAACCCCTCTCAATTTGAGGAGAATATTGTTAAAGTTAATTTAAGCTCCATCCTGAAATGCTTAGATCAAGATTCCCCCCCCCAGATATGGTCATACGGGGATTCCAGAGAATTTGTAGGGACGTATCAAAAAACCTGATGAATTCAATAATAAGAAGGGAATCTCAGGGGACTAAATGGTTTAACGCCGAGTGCACAAGGGCCCAAATGGACCTTAAGAAGGCACTACATATAATTCCTCGAGATAAATCTCTAATTAAAAACGCAAGGCAGGCATACAAAAGCACAATCAATCAGAGTAAGGAAAAACTGAGAAGGTTGGCCTGGGTGGATTTAGAGAGAACAAGTGCACTCAAAGATTCTAAGAGTTTCTGGGAGGTAATAAATCGCCCACTATTTTTTAAGGATTCAAACGGAATGGACTCATTGATACCAGGAAATGTCTGGGAATCCCACTTCACAAAAATATTCAATCTGAATGGTATTATTAATCAGGAATCATGTCAAGACGTCCCATTAGTCTCAATCACTTCACACCAATTGAGCTCTTCTCTGTCAGTGAGCGAGGTAGAGAACACCCTAGCGAAAGGGATACACTTTAAAGCCCCAGGGCCTGATGGGGTACCGCTTGATTTATTTAAAAGCAATCCCCTACTTTGGGCATCCCCTCCAGACAAATATTTTTACAGCACCAATAACCGGCCCTATCCCACCATCGTGGAATGAGGCCATAGTGGTACCTGTGTACAAAAAGGGAAACAAGGAAGACCCGGCCTGTTATAGGCCTATTTCCCTAATTGACGCTACTGTTAAGGTACTGGCAAGGGTCATTTTAGAGCGCCTTACATACTTGGGGAACGTTTTTAATAATAAATTGAATTGGGACCATCTTATTACATCTAGGGTTCAGAATACTAGCCGTGCAGTAGAAGGTCTTTTCCGCTTCGCTTGCAAGGTGGGCCACAAGCCGGTAGAGGAATTGATTACTCGATATAAATCAAAATACTAGTCTGTTGCTACCTACGGGGAAGGAAAAAGGGGACACCATAAAAGTACTCAACTCCAAACTCTAGAAAATAAGTTTATAAAAAGATTGTTGATGACCCCAAAAAGTGCGTCCACGGCCTTCTGTCACTCTGAGGTAGGGTTGGACTTTATAGAGGATCAAATCAACATCGCTCCATTGGTCCTTTAAGCTAAAGTCTGGTTGTCGGAAGACCTAAAGCTCACAAGGGAAATAATCAAGGACTGTATGACTCTGGATAATGCCGTGGCAATGCCATAGCTCCGTTTTGTTAAAGGAAAATTCAACGAAATAGGCCTAGGGCATTATTATGATAACCCTGCCAGTATTCACACAAACATGAAATTGATCATAAAAGATACATATTTTGCTGAGCTTGATAATCGCTGGCGGCAAGCAGTGCTGCAACCTTATTTAGATCGGTCCCTTTCCCACCAACAATGTTGTCTTTTACTACCAACGTACAGTTCCGATTCCTTATGACTAGGCTCCATCTCTGCACATTGCACTTTCAAGTGGCCTTTCCAAAACAGGTTGGATGGGCAATAACCTTACCCCCTGTTCCTGCAATAATTCAGCACAACAAAGCACTTTGCACTTTATTTTATTCTGCACACTATACAAAGAGCCAAGAGCAAGGTTTCTTATTCCAATCTTAAGAGAAACCCGTCCCTGTAACCATCAGGAGGGCTTTAATCTCTTACGCTCCTTATCCACTGAAGTAATTTGTACTGCTGTATTATATTTTAGCTGTATTATATTTTATTAAAATTGCACTTTTAATAAGGAAACGGTATGAAATGTAAATGAAAATGGTGTCTTTTAGAATTTTAATTTTACATGTACATTTTTAAAGCATCTTTGTTTGTATGTTATACTTTTATGGTCCATTTGAATCGAATAAAGTTATCTTGCTTTGACTAGACTATTGACTTGCCTACACATCTCCGCAGATTTTTCTATATTGTAATTTAAGAGACGTGTAGTATAAATCTGTTTTTTAAATGTATTCACTCCTTTCAAATTCTACTTTATCTTTAGGCTCATAGCAAATACATTGCTGTTATGAGGTCCTGTGTAATTAATGTACTAAATACATATTATTTGGTGAACATATGGGGTAGTGGTTTTATTGGGAAATGTTTGGAAACACTGGATGGTAGGAATTTTATGGATCATCACAGATTCCGGAACTTCCCTTAACAGAAATATGAGGATAATCTGTGATTTAGCAAAAGTTTGGTGGTTGCAGGGCATTCTGGTTAAGAAAAAGTATTGGGATCCACACAAACTACACCACGCCAGACTGACTATGTACCTTGTTTTCAGAAACGTCTGGCCCTGGAAGGTTTCCCTCAGAGCCGACTGAGCTCTGACCTAAATACCACAGCTACCCACATCCCCAGAATAGGTCAATTTGCAAGGCAGTCTTGATCTTTGCTTGTGTCTTAGGGAGCCTGTCCTTTTGTGGCCGATAGGTCAGTCACCAGTGGCAGCTGGCGTCTACTGAGAGTAGTGAGACACGCAAATAGGTGGTGGTTGGGTGCATGCAAGCGCAGAGACGCCATAATTACAGTTTTCACAACGGGCAGCAGTGTGCGGCTACCACTTTTCTCCCATACAAATAATCTACAGAGGGCCTACACTGAGGTGTTTTCTTGTGCGCAATATGTTGTTTTCTATACCAAATGCACGTTTTATCCACAAAATCAACACACACATCTGTGAGAGAAGTAAACATCAAAAGACAGTAGTTAGGTTGCTGGGCTTCTCTGAAATTCACTGATGAGGAGCTGGAGAGACATTATGACACACATGTAGGGCACGTGGCAATCATTACCGAGTCAGAGGTCACCGAGCTATGGATTGCAATATGCAAATTACAAGTAGGTATATGAACTACATATAAGGGTATACCTTACTCCACATATATGTACCTATGTAATAGATATATCTTCGAGGTATGTAGATGTGGGCTTTGGAGTAGTAAATCTATACTTCCCTATAGGTACTTACCTTTAAATATTCTGTCCTCAATATTCTTGTATACTGATAGTCTAAGGGTCAGTATTTAGTAGTGCAAACAGTATTTGGGATAGAATGCAACTATAGAGCGCAGCTTTAATGTTTGGGCATAGTTGGGGGACAGGCCCCCCTAAACATATACTTATGGCTATGGGCCTGGACCTGGCCTTCTCTGTATATCTGTATTCTGCTGATTATGCTTCCATAGAACCACAGTTCCTTATGATACTGTTATGAGCTTATTGATAGCAGTATCACAGGGAAATGTAACCAAATTAAGCAATGTTCTTTGGATCAGCACTGATCTGCATTGATAGATAAAGGTAAACATGAGTTGCTAGTAAATCAGTGTAACTCAGGATATAATGAAAACAGGAATTGTGGTAGGTGTAATGCAAAACTGTATATGGATAATAAACATTTCCACTTAAATATTAGAACTATAGACAGCACAAAAGCATACATGCTTCCCGAGTCTTTTCACAAGAGGTGTAACAAACATCTACATGTCCCTATCTACTAAGTGTCCATAGATTCACTAATGCTGCTAACCAGTAGTAAAGTGCTTGTGCGCTCTTCCTAAACATGATAAAATTGGCCTACACCCAACTGGTACATTTAATTTACTTGTAAGTCCATAGTATATTGTGCTACATGTACCCAGGGTGTTTAAATTACGTTCTACAAGTGTGCTGCAGCACCATTGTGCCACCCACAAAAGTAGCCTTTTAAAACATATCACAGGCCAGCCACTGCAGCCTGTAGTGCAGTGTTAAATTACAATTTCAACCTGCCAAAATAAACTTACTGGCAGGCCTAAACCGTCCATTTTAATACTTATAGTTCACCCCTAAGGTCAGGATGCGTGGTATTTAAAATGTAGGACATGTAGATTTAAGTTTCACATGTCCTGGCAATAAATAACTCCTAAAGTCGTTTTTCAATGTTGTAAGACTATCCCTCTGATAGACTAACACTGGGTTATCTCATTACACTTAATAAGTGCTAACTTCAGTTTGGGACCAGATAGAGACACGCTGTTTACACTCAAATGGATTATAATGTAAAATCCTCTTTAGTGGTAAAGTCGGATTTTAAGTTGCTATTTTGAAAATGCCACTTTTAGAAAGTTGGCATTTTTCTGCCCTAAACCAAATGTGCCTTTTTGGCAGTGTCTTGAGTCACATGACTGGTAGGCTCTTCTGTTGTGGACTGTGTATTGCTTCCAGACATTGAAATCAAAGAGGCCTAGGTGTGAGGGGAGAGGGTCTTCCTGAAAGGGTTGCTGGGGAGGAGTTGTGCGCTGTCCTGATTACACTTTAAAGGGCCCTCTCTGCAGCACACACTTAGGAACCTGACAGGCCTGCCCTTTACTCTGTCACTCTACACAGTTTGGAGCCATGACCATAGGACTGAGAAGCACTGCCTAGAACCGCTTTTGGGGGTAGGCCAGGGAATTCCCCCACACAATGACTGGCATCAGAAATAAAGGTGACACCTTCAGAACCTATCATTAGAACACTCCTGGACCTCTGGAAGATTCAGAAGGACTGCCCTGCTGTCTGAAGAAGGAAGACTGCAGCTGCTCACCTTGAACCCAGACTCCTCATAAGTCACTATGAGGGTCAGTTGGCTGACCTACTGTAGTCCAGAGGCTTTCCTATAACAGCCCAGCTGACCAGCACCAACTAGACCTGCTTGAGCCCTGCCGCTGACCTCAGCTGGAGTGAGTCCTCATCTCCAAGAGTTGCCCCCCACGTCCTGGACATTTGGATGGCATCGGTGGGTATTCATCCTGAAGAAAAGGTGAAATACAGATGTTTTAGGCTCCTCAAAACTGCAAAGTGACCTATGAACATTTAGAATGGAATGCCTTTGACGACTGCCAATGCGAAGCTCCAGTAGGACCTACTTTTCGAGCCGACATTAACCGACTGCCAATGTGAAGCTTCAAGGACACCTGCTCTTCGTGGCGACAACAACAGCCTGCATCTACCTCTGAAATGAAAGCAACTTTGTGCTTTTTGGCGCTATTTTCATCTAAAACTTTAAAACCTCATTTCTACTGATTGGATTGTTGTCATTTTAGTGACATAAAATGTAACTCTATTTTTCAAAATTGATCTGGTGTTTTTCTTGTATTTTCACTTTATTACTGTTTTAGTGCTGCATAACTACTTTACACATTGCCTCTAAATTAAGCCTGACTGCTTTGTGCTAAGCTACAGGAGGGTTAAGCACAGATTTATTTAGTGACATTTGAGGTTCACTGTACTAAGGATTGTGTTTATTATTTGAGTTCTGTCAGGACATAGGCAATTTAATGTATGCGAATAGGTGCTTCACTCACAAGTCACATGTGAACATTAGCATTGAGTTTTGGTCTATGAGCAATGTATTAGCATATAAGAAGTCAGGTTTTGCAGGGCATCCCTGCTAATCTCAGGCCCTTATCATGTTGCATACAATGTAATTCCCACCCCTGGAACACTTTGCAGGAGAGCAACACCACTGTAGCCAGCAGGCAGGGGCTAGTGTTCTCAATTTCTATTGCAACATGTGGCTGATATGGGATTAGGTGAAATCATTAATGTGCAAATTGTGTCTAGGCACAGTGGGAATAGAGTGCAGAGTCAGAGGTGCACAGACCAAGTTGTTGAAACAGGAGGGTATGTACCTCCCATGCTATTATCGGCTACGCATGTTGAATCATGAGGGAACACACCCGGTTACAAAAGATATTAGCCGCATTGTAATACTAACAAATAGGTACAGCCGTTTGGGTAGAGCTACCATCTTAGCAATTTCTATAAGTCCAGCTGAGTATAGCGATATCATAGCCCAATTCGTAACCCAGTCCTCGAGACAGGCAGCCATCTCGCCGTAAATCCCATGCCACACAACCTCAGTGTCCCTGCTGATCCAGATCCCAAAGTACTTTACACTCTGGTCCTGCCTTTCTCAGAGGAAATTCAAGCTCAAATTCTAGTGTGGCCAACCTCAAGGGGAAGAGAGCAGATTTGGACCAGTTAATTGGTATGCCCATTAATCACCCGAATGTAATGAATCAACATATTATTGTTTACATATTTGATTCCGTCTCTCTAATGTTAATAGCAACATTGTCAGCGTGCACAGGGACAACCAGTCTCCTACATGTACAGTTCAGACCTCTTGTTGTATGATGCTGCCGCAGGCGAACCGTTATAGCCTCTATCAAGATCAAAAATAATAATGACGGTAAGAAGCAAACCTGTCGGGTGCCACGGGCAACAGGAAAGGGCAGCAACATGGCCACATTAACTTGCACATGGTTCCTTAGATGGTACATGCAGCAGTTTTATTCAAATGCCAGGTAGGTCGCTCCCCCCCCCCCCGCTGCAGCTCCACCAGCGCTCTCTGAGTGCCCTTTGTGTGCCCTTTAGCTCCCTTTTCTCCTTCTGTGCCCCGCTGCCCATTTTGCCTTCTGTTCCCCTGTTCTCTTGTGTGCCCTTGTTCCTTCTGCGCCCCGCTGCCCATTTTGACTTCTGTTCCCCGTTCTCTTGTGTGTCCTTGTTCCTTCTGTGCCCCGCTACCCATTTTTGCCTTCTGTGCCCCCTGTTGTGCCTGCACGCCCCCTCGCCTCTCCCGTTCCCGCCGCTGCATCCCCCTGCGGCCCCGCCCCCCTCCATGCCCATTCGCTGCCCCCTGCCACCCGCCTCCCACCTCCCAGCTGCTCCTCCCTCCCACCTCCCCTTAAAATGGCGGCAGCGGTGAGGAGAGCGACCCTTGACCTTGCCAGGTAGGTCGCTCCCCCCCGCTGCAGCTCCACCTGCGCTCTCTGAGTGCCCTTTTGCTCCTTCTGTGCCCCGCTGCCCATTTTGCCTTCTGTTCCCCCGTTCTCTTGTGCGCCCTTGTTCCTTCTGTGCCCCGCTGCCCATTTTGCCTTCTGTTCCCCGTTCTCTTGTGTGCCCTTGTTCCTTCTGTGCCCCGCTGCCCATTTTGCCTTCTGTTCCCCGTTCTCGTGTGCCCTTGTTCCTTCTGTGCCCCGCTGCCCATTTTTGCCTTCTGTGTCCCCTGTTGTGCCTGCTCGCCCCCCTCGCCGCTCCCGTTCCCGCCGCTGCATCCCCTGCGGCCCCGCCCCCCTCCGTGCCCATTCGCTGCCCCCTGCCACCCGCCTCCCGCCTCCCAGCTGCTCCTCCCTCCCACCTCCCCTTAAAATGGCGGCAGCGGTGAGGAGAGCGCGCCTAAGGCAAACCCGTCTGCGCCCGTCCGTGCCTGGACCGCGCCCAGCACCAGAACCCCTGGCCCCCGCACCAGCCATGAAGACCGCCTCCGATACGATGCCAGTACCTTCATCACTCTCAACCAAGGGCGGACCCTCACCTGCTGCAGGGCCACCCCGAAGCGCACCCACGGTCCCTTCACCTGCCAGAACTGCAGCTTCTCCTGCATCAAAGACGCAGAGACACCCGCCACTACAGACCACAACCAGCTCCGATGCATCCTGATCAAAACTCGCTCCGCAAGCAAACACGCCATCGAGCTCTGGGACCTACTCGACACCGCATCACCAGACGTTGCCTTCCTGACCGAGACCTGGATGAATGAAGCCTCCTCCCCAGACATCGACATAGCCATCCCCGACGGATACAAGATCGCCCGCAGAGACCGAACCAACGGAGTCGGAGGAGGAATCGCCATTGTCCACAAGAAGACCATCAGGGTCTCAACAAACACCGACGACACTCTCAGCACTGCCAAACACATGCACTTCCAGATCCACACGGACCCCAAGACCACCCTAAGAGGCACCCTCGTCTACAGACCGCCCGGACCTGACCACAATTCTGCGACGCCATCACCGACTTCATCAGCACACATGCACTAACCTCCACCGACTACATCCTCCTCAGAGACCTGAACTTCCATCTGGAGAACAACAACGACAGCAACTCCCCCACTCTGATAGACAACCTCGGACTGGCACAGCTCGTCACGACTCCGACCCACATCGCCGGACACACGCTCAACGCCATCTTCTCCTCAAGCCCCCACGTCTCCTTTAGCCACGTCTCCGAACCCACCTGGACCGACCACCACTGCATCCACTTCACCTTCCGGAAACCCGTCGCACATCACCGCACCCTACAGATCCTCCGTCGCTGCTGGGGCAAAATCACCGAAGTACAACTACAGACAAACCTCGCACTCAACCCACCGACCAACCCCGACGATGGTGCGCGCACCCTTAGACGATGGATGGATGACTGCGCCAACACCTCAGAGACACCAGCAAGAGAGCCAACTGGTTCACCCCGGAACTCCTAGCGTCAAAGTGCACCTGCTGGAAGTTGGAGAACATATGGCACAGCGAGAAGTCGCCGGGCAGCCGCGCAACCCACAAAGACGCCATCCGCAACCACCACCACCTCATCAGGACCGCCATGAGGACCTCCTTCAAAGACCGCCTCGACAACAACACACACAACAGCAAGGAGCTCTTCAACGTCGTGAAGGAACTCTCCAACCCCAGCTCCAATTCCAACGACATCCCGCCGTCACAAGCCCTGTGCGACCCTCGCCACCTTCTTCCACCGCAAGATCGCCGACATCCACAACAGCTTCAACCCCCGGACGACCCTAACAGGCCCCAACACGCTGGATCCACCACACCTCATCGACCACGACCCCCTGACAATCTGGGCCAACGTGAGCATCAAAGACACAATCAAGACCATGGGCACAATCCACTTCGGCTCGCCGTCTGACCCTTTTCCACACCACATCTTCAACAAAGCCGGCAGCTCCATCGCACCCCACCTGCGCAACATCATCAACCTCTCCTTCGAAACCGCGACCTTCCCTGAGAGCTGGTAACACGCCGAGATCAACGCCCTACTGAAGAAACCCAAGGCGGACCCGAGCGAACTCAAAAACTTCCGTCCCATCTCCCTGCTTCCGTTCCCAGCTAAGGTCATCGAGAAGATAGTCAACATTCAGCTCACCCGCTACCTCGAAGACAACTGCATCCTGGACCCCTCCCAGTCAGGATTCCACCGTAACCACAGCACTGTGACCGCCCTCATCGCTGCCACAGATGACATCAGGATCCTACTGGACAACAGCGAGACGGCGGCCCTCATCCCTCTGGACCTCTCCGCCGCCTTCGATACCGTCTGCCACGCACACAACTCCACGACGCAGGGATCCGAGACAAGGCCCTGGACTGGACCTCGTCCTTCCTCTCCGGCAGAACCCAGAGAGTCCGTCTCCCCCGTTCCGATCCGAAGCCTCCGAGATCATCTGCGGCGTCCCACAGGGATCTGCCCTCAGCCCGACGCTGTTCAACGTCTACATGGCGCCTCTCGCACGCATCGCCCGACATCACGACCTCAACATAATCTTCTATGCCGACGATACGCAACTGATCCTCTCCCTCACCAAGGACTCCCTCACCGCCAAATCCAACCTCCACCAGGGAATGAAGGCCGTCGCCAACTAGATGGAGGATAGCCGCCTTAAGCTGAACACAGACAAGACGGAGATCCTCATCCTCGGGCCCAACCCCGCAGCATGGGACGACTCCTGGTGGCCCGCATCGCTGGGGACACCCCCCGCACCTACCAACCACACACGCAACCTGGGAGTCATCCTCGACTCAAAACTCACCATGACCACACAAGTCAACGCTGTCTCCTTCACCTGCTTTAACACCCTCCGTATGCTCCGCAAGATCTACAGATGGATCCCGACAGACACAAAGAAAACAGTCACCCAGGCCCTAGTCAGCAGCAGACTCGACTACGGAAACGCCCTCTACGCCGGAGCCCCGACCAAGCTCATCAACAGACTGCAAAGAATCCAGAATGCCTCTGCACGCCTGATCCTCGACGTCCCACGCCGCGACCACAACTCCCCCCACCTGAGGAACCTGCACTGGCTCCCTGTCGACAAAAGCATCTCCTTCAAGCTCCGGATCCACGCACACAAGGCACTCCACAAGACCGGCCCAGCCTATCTCAACAGTCGACTCTCCTTCTACGTACCCAACAGGAAACTCTGCTCCGCAGACCTCTCCCTGGCTACCGTCCCACGCATCCGTAGAACCACAGCTGGAGGCAGATCCTTCTCCCACCGCACCGCCAAGACCTGGAACACCCTCCCCCTCAACCTACGACAAACCGAAGACCTTCTAACCTTCAGGAGACAACTCAAGACCTGGCTGTTCGACCAGTAGCAACAGCCCCCCCCCCCCCCTCAGTGCCTTGAAACCCTTGCGGGTATGTAGTGCGCTTTACAAATTATTTGATTGATTGAAATGGATTGGTAGCATCCAAAAATACTGCTGCTGCATTTAGGTGTGGATTTATCGAGTGGAGCAGCGCAAAGACAGGGGACAGTTTGTACACAGTTGAGTGCACAGGGATAAATCCAGACTGGTCAGGGCTGACTATATTGGGAAGCAAGGGGAGTAATGCACTTGCAATTAGTTTAGTCAAGATCTTATTGTCCAGGTTTACCATTGAGAGTGGGCTCTACGAGTCGCACTGATTTGGCAGTTTGTCAGGTTTCAGCACAGTGACGATTGTGGCCTCTCGCACTAATGAGGACAGCAGCCAGTGGCCCAATCCTCCTCATAAATAGGGAGTAGTTGAGGCGGCAAGAGTGGTGCATACTCTTTAGACAATTGGGCAGTGAGGCTGTCCAAACCTGGAGCCTAATCCCCGGGCAGGCCCCGTATGACCTGCACAATATCATCTAGAGTGAATGGCACATCCAAATATTGCCTGTGGACATCAGTCAAACATAGCAGCATGACTGAATCAAGAAATGCATGAATACTGTTAGAATCAGCTTGTAGAATGTGGTGCAACAGTGCAGTACTGTTAGAGTGATCTCTTTGATGGAGGAGAGAGTCTGGCCATCTTTGCCCAGGAGTTCAGTGATGTATAAACTTGCAAAGGTCGTCTGCAGTAGACAGGCCTGGTCTTTCTTGCTCTATTGCCCTGTCTATATCTTCTGGTGTTGGAGTCTTTGTGGAAGAAGTGTACCTCTCTGTCAATGGCCTCATTGTAGTCATTGAATTTAGTCCTAATCTGAGCCAGTAGCTTGGACTCACTAGGAGCAAAATACTGAACCTCCAGTAGACAGAGCTCCTCCTCTAGTCTATGTAGCTGTTCCTGGAGTGCCCACAGTACCCCAAACTGTTGCACCACATATTACAGCCTAAGATGATTCTCATAGTGTACAGGCCGACTCAACAGAGTGCGAGTTTAGGGCAAAGTAGTTCAGTATTCGATTTCAGCTATGAACACGGGGTTTCTAAGGGCGTTAGATGGGAGCAGCCAAGTGAACACCCGCTCGGCTCAGTTTGTAGGAATTATTGACAATAGCACTGGCCCATGGTCAGATAGGGTCCTAGGCAGATGTCCCACCGTCTTAGTCCATGTAGCCGCTGCCCTAGATATCAGCCAATAATCGGGTATTAAACAAGACAGTGGTGCAATTGTCTTTGCAGGCATCTGGGGGTCTAGCCCGCCACACATCTAGCAAGTCAGAGTCTGTCATAATTGTTTGAAGCAGGTGGGCAGACTGCGGGTGCGATCTTCTTGTTGATTGGTACTGGTCCACGACCAGGTCCAAGACAACAATAAAGACCCCTCCCAGGAATACTTCGGCTGTCCAAAGCTAAGGATCTTATGTCCGATGGTAAGAAATATGTGAGAGCAATCAACAGTTGGGTTGCATACGCAAGCAATGGTAATTTGTTTACCCGAGTATACCATGAAGGAGAACGTATCTACTCTCCCGTCACAGAGAGTATGCAGTGTTTGCCACTATACCCCCTTCCAGATCACCATAGCAACGTCTTTGCGTATGCAGAGTATGAAGCTATATGGGCCTCACCTATCTAGCCTGCACAGACAATGCCTTAGTTTGATATGTAAGGTGCAACTCCTGGAGGAGCACAAGGTCAATTTCTTTCCTGATGAGGTATACATAGACCAGACACACCTTGTGTGAATCATTCATGCCGCGCACGCTCAATGATAGAAAATTTAACTCAAGTCATCACAAGGTGTCGTGGTTTCAGTCCTGCTGTGTGAATCAAGGCAGGAGATCGGTCTATGACCATACCTGAACCTCCAATCTGGGTCCATGCAGTGTTAGATAATGAAGGAAGTCATCTGTGGCCTCACGGGACATTAAAAAACCTTCAAACGGTGTATCCCATGCCACACCCTTTTCACCTCATCCAACCCGGTGAAGTGCACGACCCCTCTTCCCTACCAATGCTCAAAGAGGGCCTAAAAAACACAGGACAAACACAGTAATAGAAGGAAACATCTCGATGAGCTGCCCAACACAGATCCGTAAAGCATTAGTGGCTGAAGCACCAGCCTGCAGCCATTCAACTGTACCAGTGGGGCGCCAGTCGCGCCAATCAATATCATCCATAGATCAGAAACCTCAGAGAATCAAAAAGGTTTTTCAAGGACTAATCATAGTCACTAAGGTGCCATCCAGAGCTGCCAACTACTGCCTTCTCCTTATAGTGCACAGTCTTCGCCAGGTTGCAACAGAATTTAATTGACTGTTTCGGTTCCCTAAAATAATGCGATGTACCATTGACACTGATGGGTAGTCCTGCTTTCATGAGTACATGCTTAGCAGGCAGAAACTATATGTGGGCAGCTTGCACAGTGGGAGTGAGGACTGGGTAGATGGATATTGTATTTCCTTGATATTGTGTATCTCCCAATTCCCTTGCTAACTTCAGGACTATGTCCAAGGCTCTGTAATTTAGGAGGCGAGCAATGATTGGGCTCCCAGGCGCTCTCGACGACAATCACGGGTCCAGTGATCATTGTGCCCACTGCACTGACCACATAGTGGTAAAGTGGTCATTAAACAAGGTTTCGAGCATGGCCTCAACATACAGTTCAATCCTGTCCTGGCACTGGACACCGAGAGGCCAAGTAGGTGTATGTTGTTCTGTCTAGACCTGGCCTCTAGGTCCTTATTCTTGACCTTGAGAACCTCCAGCACCTTTTTGCATCTTTAGCAGCTGTTCGTTACACCCACCGGCGTCATCCCCAGTGTCCGGCACTATACAATAGGGCCCTCATGCTTGTGAATTCTGTTGTTCATACGATTCAGTTGGTTGGCAAGAGTGTCAATTTTAGTGTCTATGGTGCGGAGGCTGTGCTTCATTTTGGCAAGTTAACCCTTTATATCTGGGTCCGATGGTAACTCACTAGGAGGACCATCTGGCGAATGGAAATGACTGGCATTTCATCAGTAGTCTGCGTGGACACTTTCTCGCAGTCAGTTTCAGCTGACCACAGCCTTGTTTGCTAATCTTCGTGCACAGTGGTCCAGCCCACCAGTATTCTCAAGGGGGCATCAGGCTTAGCAGAAATCGCCCATTATCCAACAGGTTATATTAAAGCTCAGGCATCACCCCAGCTCCTGCTACAACCCATGCAAGTCAGGAAAATGTTGAGAGGCATGAGCCGACCATTAGTTGTAGTCTCTTAGCGCTGGTGCCTGGGTGACAGGTTTCAAATGCCCAGTGGTGTTTCCCTGTCACTCCAGGGCTCACAGGTGGAGAAGGGCCCACAGTGACGTAAATGTAATAGTATGCAGCTTGGATTTGGGTAGTGGAACACAAAACAGGTCAGTAAGGTGTGAGCTTTCAGACCCCTTTGGGTTTCAGTTTAAAATAATAGGCAGGGAGGAGGCCAGGCATGCACAGAGGTCAAAGGCCGGCGCGGCTCACCAACAGTCCAATGGTGGCCCAGTCCACCAGTCAGACCGAGCGCAGGTCTCCAAAGGGGACCAGTGCTGGTATCCCTGCAGTGCCCCACAACCAGAGCCCCCCAGGAACATCACTTGCTGCACAGTATGCTGGCCTTGCACTGAGCCGTGCATCACTAGCCACCCAGTCCAAGCAGCAGTTTCTCTGAGTATCAGGACCCTGTCACCTCTCATCCCCTCATTAGCCGCATCCTCCATGCAGTTCCTAACCTCTAAGAACTGCATGCTTAGTCCTCTGTTCTTGCCTTTTACCATTCGCTGTCCTGGGCCCAGGTTGCATCAGTCAGTCACTAGCCAAGAGCGATCTGTCCCCCACAAATGTGTCTGAGGGTAGCCATGCCCTCTACCTACTCCTCCAGAAGGCCACGACTGCGGTCAATCACCGATCCGTGCCCACAGATGGTAAAAAAAAATCTTTCAGCATGGCCCCCTCCTGCGGCAAGGGCAATCACATTCTTATAGCTCTGGATTGCCCCTCTGAGATGGATTGATGACAGATTATGCTCCCAGTTGGCAGATCCTGACAGTGTGATGGCCCTCTTGCAGCACAGCTCTCTGGCAAAGAAGAGGTACTTTCTAGTCCTCAGATTCTTGTGCATTCAGAATGCAGCTGCAACACATCTTCAACATCTTGAACCACCTTCAAGGCTTTCTGTCACACACCGAGGCAACCACCACATTGGATTGATCTTCTCAAAACAAACAAATTGCATCTACCACCCCAAGGAACTTTCCTCTTGCTCAAAAAGTAATGTATTGGTGGGACTTTCTTTGAGGTACATTCAGTCAAGTTATGGAACTCTCTCCCAGCAAGATACCTTCTCAAAACCTTGGATTTCCGAAGGGAGGTAAAGACCTGGTGAGAGTAAAGCACTTAATTATATGGTGGTGGTGTGTGACCTCACCGGGTAATAAAGTCACAATTCTGTAGCAGGTCCAGTCAGGTTCATTTGCTAAACTGTTGTAATCTTGTTATTTATCCACTTGGTACATTCCCTCTCCCCTCCTCCCTTTAGAACCTTAGAATGCTCCTACAGTTAGGACGGTAAGCTTGCCTTAGAATGTTGAGGTGGTTCTGAGGCAAGAGAGCTGTCTGTGATGTGGAGTAGTGGAGACGACCAATAAAGCCTTATCTCCTGGAACCTGTGTGGAGCCTTTTTGTACCCCTATTTCGGTACACACTTTGTAACACTGGTGACGATTTGACTAGTGTAAGGGAGCATCTAACATCTCCTCCCCTTTTGCATTCTCCACGTTTTGCTGTTTGTGGTGATCGTGGTCCTGGCTGTGTTGGGAAACGTTTCCACAAAAGGTACTGTGCTTTAATGATATTTTCTATGACAGCGGTACAAGTGTTTCTGTTTTACAAGTTCCCTACCTGGAGGTGCCAGCTATATTCTTTCTGCTCTGCAGTGTGGTGAAGGGCCCACTTCCTTCGCTGGATCGTTACATGTCGCCGGTGGCCTCAGTGACCACGGAGCCACAATCCTTGGCTCTTCACCGGTATTGCTCTCTTCTGCCGGACTTTAAAGCAGTCTTTATTTGTTGAGGTTGCGTCTGATTTTTCCTTTGCTGTTGCTGTTCCAGCATCGCTGCCAATCGGGAGATCTTTCTCTTCTCCTTCGGCTTTCCTCACGTTTTCAAGCAGAGTCTTCGGTGCTTCTGGGAGGCAGCTCGTGTTTGCCGGTTCGAAGGAGGTTGAGGCTGAACCTTTCCTCAGGAGCAGCTGATTTTTTTGCTGCGCTGCAGCTGATCGGAAGGCCCTCTTGGTCTCCCTCGGATTTCCCCACGCTGACAGGACAGCTGATTGGTGGCCTGCTGTGTGGCACAGCCCAGTGCTTTGATATCCTGCTGACGCTGCTCCGTCACTCCGAATCTTTTCTGCACTTTTCTTGACCTCTGCTCTCCTTGTATTCTCCTCACACTGACGGGCACAGCTGATTTAAAGTTGCCTCCTGCATGTGCTAGCGACGCTGACGGGCACAGCTTGGGGGAAGGCATGGAGGTTTATTCCTTCGGTCCACGGTGATGCACACACCATCTCCTTTTTCTGTGGTCCAAGCTCGACTCTTGAACATTTCGCTCATTCGCCTGGGAAGTTAGTTATTTTTAGTGTAATGATAGTCGATCTTAAATCATTTTCTTTACACGCTGTTGCCATTTCTGAAAATTACATTCTACCTGTGTAGGTATTACTTTTGGAAGTTGTTCTAGTATGTTATTTTATCAAGTGTCATTTGATGTGCAGGTTTCATTAAATATTTAGTTCTCTCAGAATTTTAAACAAGGATATATATTTTTTTTATTTCTCTTTTAGTGTACATCTCCCTTATCTACTTACCAAACAACTGGGTTTTCATAACATTGTGCTATTCTGTTGGTTCATAACTCTTGTGCACCTCTTCTTCTCTTATTTGTCTGGTTGTCATCTTTGGTGGGGATTTCTATCCTCCCTTCTATCCCCTCCGCAGGTTCTGTTATTATACTTCAGTGCTGGGATGGCAGCGGCTGTGATTTCTCAACCGGTCCCGTTTTTTCAGTCAGTCCAAAAAGTTTTATTTCGAACGTACAGGCCATAAAAGCACATACAAAAGACACTACAATTCAATTTGAATATAAAGAGAAAACATTAGAATATATCATCATAAAAACTATGTGCATTAGTTCTATATTTATTTATTTATTTATTTGAGTATTTTGTAAAGCGCGCAGCGGCCCCAACGGGGCGTCCCGGCGCTGAGAACTCTGAAAAATAGAGGTCAGGGGTCAGAATTCCACTGTTTAAGAGGAGAATAGATGTGTTTTCAGGGATTTACGGAAGGCTGATTCTGACTGACAAGTGCGTAAGGCTAGTGGGAGCTTGTTCCAGCGCTGAGAGGTACAGACCTCAAAGGTTTTTCCACCTGCCCGAGAGCGTTTAAATCGGGGAGTTTCCAGGAAGTGGAGGGTATTGGATCGTAAAGTCCTGGAGTTGGCATAGGGTCGCAGAGTGTTTTTCAGGTGTGCCGATCCACTGCCTTTTGATGCTCGGTAGGCCAATGTCATGGCCTTGAACACACATCTTTTGGCTATGGGCAGCCAATGGAGTTTGCGGAGGTGTGGAGTGATATGGTGTCTAGCAGGAATGCTCTCCACCAGCCGGGCGGCGGCATTTTGGACCGTCTGAAGTTTATGGCAGAGGCCTGCTGTGATACCAAGGTAGAGGGCATTGGCATAATCGAGGTGTGAAATGATCAATGCCTGGATCACAGTTTTACGGCAGTCCCCCGGCAAGAAGTTAATGAGGCGTTTTATGGTGCGGATCTTAGTAAAGCAGGAGGATGCAACTGTTTGCACCTGATTGTTAAAGCTAAGTTGATTGTCCCAGCGAACTCCGAGATTTCTCACCGAATCTTTGGGGGTGGGGGCTAGGCTCAGGTCTTCTGGCCACCATATACTGGAGTCCAGAGGGGATGGTGTGTTGAAAAAGAGGATCTCTGTTTTTCCAGCATTGAGTCGGAGGGAATTAGCATCCATCCAGCTCGAAATGTCCCTAAGGCAGGATTTGAGTGGATCAAAAGCTGAGGCGGAGGGGGAGTCAAAGGTGAAAAGAAGCTGGATGTCATCAGCGTAGGAGGTAGATTTAATACCCGTCTGTGCAATCAGCTTGGCCAGGGGGGTGAAATACACATTAAAAAGGAGCGGGCTTAGGGAAGAACCCTGAGGGACTCCCCATTTGAGTGGTCTGGCAGAAGAGGTGAATGGAGGAGTGAAGACCTGCTGTGTGCGGTCCGAAAGTTAAGATGAGAGCCATTTCAGAGCAGCGCCACCCAGCCCAAGGTCCTCCAGTCTTTCCAGCAGGATTTTATGAGAGACGGTGTCGAATGCTGCCGAGAGATCCAGCAGCACCAACACCGCCCTCGATCCTTGGTCAAGCGTCCACCTCACTGAGTCAGCCATTTCAATTAGGGCCGACTCGGTGCTGTGGCCCGACCTGAAACCGTGCTGGGAGTCATGGAGAAGCCCATTGGTTTCAATGTAATTCGACAACTGCGAGTGTACCAGTTTTTCCAGGATCTTGGCTGGAGCAGGCAGGAGAGAAATAGGCCTGTAGTTACTGGGGTTGTCTGGATCCAAGTTGGGTTTTTTAAGGATGGGGACTAAGGAGGCATGTTTCCATTTGGCAGGGAAACAGCCCGTTCTGAGGGAGTTATTCCAGATAGAGTTGAGGTGGGGGTTGAGGAGGGATGCAAGATTTTTATATTGCTTGGCAGGCCAAGGGTCTTTGGGTGAGCCTGATTTGCATTTGATAAGTTCAGCCATGGAATCTGTTTCTGATATGGATGCAAATTCGAGTAGGATAGGCTGCAGAAGCGGGGAAGTCACGAGTTCCTTTTGTCGCCCTTCTGTGTTAGGAATAGGGAAGGAAGAGTAGATGGCTTCGATTTTATCCTCAAAAAATGTGAAAGTTTGTCGCAAAGCGACAGAGAGGCGGGCTGAGTACGGGTCAGCGCATTGGGGTTTGTAAAGGATCTTACTATATTAAAAATTTCCCTAGCGCCATTGCTGGCAAGTTTGATTCTGGAGGCTAGAAAATCTTGTTTGTGTTTTTCGATCATTCTCCGGTATTCTTTAAGGGCCGATTTATAAATGGTTTTGCTGTCCAAGGAGTAGTTTTGTCTCCAGAGGCGTTCGAGGGATTTACAGGAGGCCTTTTTCTGCCGGAGCTCATCTGAGTACCATGGTGCGGAGGGTACCGCCCTGTAGGTTTTAGTGGGTTTAATGGGAGCCAGGGCATCTATGGCCTGGCTAATCCATGCGTCCAGATGGTCAATCTGTGAGTCCGGATCGGACGATGGACGGGGTAGAGTGTTTTTTAAATATCCCAGGAGCGATTCAGGGGTGATACGACTCCAGTTTCTGCCTGATGATTTAGGGGTGATGGCGGGTCTGACATGACAGGGAATGTCGATTTCAAAAGGGATGAGGAAGTGGTCGGACCATATAACCGGGATAGGAGATGTGGCCCGGATAGATGGTAAGTTGGAGCAGATCAGATCGAGCGTGTGACCTGCTTTATGCGTAGGTAGGGTAATTATTTGGACTAAATTGCATACTGCTAGCGTTGAAATGAAGTTGCTGCTGTGCAAGCAAGATTCATTATTAACGTGGAGATTGAAGTCTCCTAGTGCAGTAAAGTTAGCGTATCGTGTGCTAAGCTGAGTGAGATAGTCCGCCAGAGCGAGTAAGTGAGAGGTATTGGAATGTGGGGGACGGTAAATAAGGATTCCAGAACAGGAGGAGGATGGGGAGATTTGAACACTGAAGGGGAGGCCTTCAATACAGTTGATTGGGTCGTAAGGGGGGAGGGTAACCGTCCATTTGGATTTATGGATTAACGCAACACCACCCCCAGATTTACCATTGGGTCTGTTTGCACAGATGATGTTATAACCTTCCGGCAGTGCGAGGGCGATTGCAGGATTTGTGGTGTCATTCAACCATGTTTCGGTTAAAAATAGTAGGTCCCAGTCGTTGTCCCGTAGGGACTGCCAGATGTCGATAGCATGTTTACTCAAAGATCTGCAGTTGATTAAGGCGGCTGGGAGGGTCAGGGGGGATTGGGTTCCGCGCGAGGAGGCGGAGTTCAGGGCATGGGTCGTCCTGATAGTATGGCCTGGGACGGGCAGGGAGAAGTTGCAGGCAGTGCAAACAAAGGCTTTGCTCTGAGCGTCAGAGGAGGGAGAAGGGCAGGTCGTGCATTGGGGGGTTTTTAGAGCCAACAGCTCATTTCGAGTGTAAGTAGCGGTGGTATGGCTGGTTGGTCGGAGATAGAGGCCGGCCCCGGTCGCGTCCTGATCGCGGACGAGCGCAGACGAACTTGCCTAAAGCGCGCCTTCGGCGCGCAATCGTCGCGCCCGCTGCGCTCGTCCGCTGCGCTTCCGGTACATGCACATTATTATGAGGATGTGAAGAGGGGGGGTGTGGCCTCGTAGTGGGCGTGGTCCAGTCAGGGCGTGGGTAATGGCGGTTTAGTGAGAGATCAGCGATTTTCAGCCTTTCCAGCGCTCGTTTTGCTGGAAGAAGGGGTGTCTGCACACAGCAATCGTGTGACAGGCAGGGTAAGTGCAGTTTTAAAAGTAGCTTTCTAATTACAATTTAAAATAAACAATGTGAAATACACGATCTTTCTATCTTCTCCCGGCTGTGCCTCAGGAGATTAGCAAGGTTCTCTGCGCACTAGCGATTCAGCGCGCTTTTTAAGAGCGAGGGGGCGTGGCCTCGTAGTGGGCGTGGTCCAGTCAGGGCGTGGGTAATGGCGGTTTAGTGAGAGATCAGCGATTTTCAGCCTTTCCAGCGCTCGTTTTGCTGGAAGAAGGGGTGTCTGCACACAGCAATCGTGTGACAGGCAGGGTAAGTGCAGTTTTAAAAGTAGCTTTCTAATTACAATTTAAAATAAACAATGTGAAATACACGATCTTTCTATCTTCTCCCGGCTGTGCCTCAGGAGATTAGCAAGGTTCTCTGCGCACTAGCGATTCAGCGCGCTTTTTAAGAGCGAGGGGGCGTGGCCTCGTAGTGGGCGTGGTCCAGTCAGGGCGTGGGTAATGGCGGTTTAGTGAGAGATCAGCGATTTTCAGCCTTTCCAGCGCTCGTTTTGCTGGAAGAAGGGGTGTCTGCACACAGCAATCGTGTGACAGGCAGGGTAAGTGCAGTTTTAAAAGTAGCTTTCTAATTACAATTTAAAATAAACAATGTGAAATACACGATCTTTCTATCTTCTCCCGGCTGTGCCTCAGGAGATTAGCAAGGTTCTCTGTACTATATTAAAAAATAGTACGTTTCTAAGTTGTGCAAAGTTTTCTAGTACATTCTTGAGTACGCTCCCTCATGGCAACTCATGGTACTATGATTGGATACGGTGCAATGTACAACAGAGTTTGTAGATTCTACCTTGAGTACAGAAGGGGATAGAATAACACATTTTTAAACAAATAACCAATTCATTGGTAAATAAAACACCTGTCGGTTGTTAAAAAGCTTTTGACTTTATCTGACAGATATATGTAGCAGTGTTAAAAAATCCACGTTAAAACGAATAGTATTGCACAATTAAAAAACCTAGAGGGAGGGTAATTATAGTAGAAATAATCATACAAGGAATATGTGCAAACATGGCATAGCAGCACATCTAAAGGTTGCTAGGAGCTAAGAGTTTCCTTAGAGGGTTTTCTTTAAAATAGCTCTACCAATGCACCACATCGAGTGTAGGAACCGAGAAATGGTGAACACAATAAGTGTATCGTTTTCATGCTTAAAAAGCCTGTGCACCTCTATGTAGTGTCTGATCCCCATGTTTCTGCATAGTTGTAGCAGCCACCGGGACCTTGGCTTTCCATCGGCGGGGCAAAAAAAAAAAGAACATGCAATTCAGTTTCCTCAACTCGATCGCACCCTGGACAATCAAGTTTATGGGCTCCCTGCCATTTGTTAGTAAATGCTCGAAGCAGGAGCACCCCATGTCTGAATTGAAAAAAAAGTTTCTTTGCCATAAGGGGTTGGATGTGATCAAGTGCTGATTTTAACCTGTATTGCTGCTTGATATCCAGAAACCTGGAGGTCAAGCAGCTCAGTTTAGTCCCCTGCCATAGTAAAGCCAGTTGTGTTCTCTATGGGAGTCAAGTAGTGCCTTTCTGGAGATTGTGGGACAGGTCACTTCTGGTGTTGTCCACATATTTGCCCTCCCTAATGCCTGGCAAGAATTCCTGTTATGAGCTAGCCAAGGGAGTTTCCCTGCACCTAGAAGGCTCATAACATCCTTCAGCTCCTCTTTATAATCAGCTAGTTCAGGTGTACTCCACAGGCGTAGCCAGTATAGGCGGGGTCTAGAGGAGACTACATCTGCTATAGGGCCAATCCCTAAGTCCATCCTGAGCGGTGTTAATGGGGTACTCGTAGGGAGGCCCAGCAATTGCCTGAGGAATAGGTTCTCTGTCATAGATAGGGAGGTTGATGGGCAATGGCCCCATAATTCTGCCCCGTACAGTGATGCTCCCCTGGCCTGTGTTTTGTAGATTTCTGCTACGGGACCTATAAACTTTTAAGATGCCCCCGGTGGACTGAGTCAATTTTAGACTGGCTTTCTTTATTTGTGTCCCCCAGTCCATTTTTTCAGCAAGTGTGATCCCTAGATAATCAAAAATGGACACCCTCTCTAGGGCCCTTCCATCCAATTGGGGATGTGGGCAATTTGTGGTGTTAGCGTTAAAAACCATGTACTTGTTTTTTTGGAGGTTGATCTACAGTCCCCTCTTTTTGCAAAAAGAGCTGAATACCTCAAGGACCCTCTGCATACCCATGGGCGATTTGGAGAGTAGCAGAGTGTCGTCCGCAAACATAAGAGCTGGGATTTAGCGATTTGCCAGCCTCGGTGCATCAATGTCTTTCCCATCTAACAGAGTTTCAATTAAACTGTTTAAAAAAAGAGAGAAGAGTGTCGGGCCAGGACACATCCCTGTCACACCCTTTCTCTACAGGGAAAGGGGCGGAAAGTTCACCATTTTTACCATATCTAATTCTCGCGTAGTTGTCTTGGTGTAGGCATTTCAGCTGGTGGCAAAGATATTCTGGTACTCCCAAATCGAGAACTATGCCCCATAGCTGGTATCACTGCACCAAGTAAAAAGCGGATTTAAGATCCACAAATGTGAGATGGAGGCTGCCACCTTCTAGAACCACAATTTTCCAATGGATGAGTTGTAATCTGAAGATCTGGTCCCGTTTTTAAACGAGGTTAGGAACCAAGTATTCAGTGGAAAGAGTGGGCTAACATTTTTGATGAATCCTATTTAATTTCCAGTGGGGTGAAAAGTTTAGTCCAGTTAGAAAACAACATATTATCCTCCACAATTTAGGTGCTCAGGCAAGGAAAGTTTACGATTCTCTTCCTGAGCTAGTGATTGAGGAGGATGATGTTGATGAGCAGGATGTATACAGAATTACTTACCTCAAATTAGAGAAGCATTTTGGCGATAAGATTAATGTTGTGTTAGAGTGTTACAAATTCTTCTACCGCACACAGGGAAAGCAGGCAAGTGTTTTGAACTATGTTGCTGCACTCAGAGGTTTGAGCAGTTTATGTGACTTTGGGGAATTGAATGACTCTCATTAGAGATCAGATAGTATGCTGTACGAATAACATCAGGATTCAAGAATAATTGTTACAGAAACAACCCAATTTACAAGAAGCTGTGGAAATTGCACAGTCCATTGAACATACAGCTGTCTTCCTAAAATAAATCAGATCCACCTCCTCAGCAGAACAAGTTTCAGAGATAGGGGATGCAACATCTGAAGATGAGGTGTTTAAAATAAGAAATACAAGTAGAACCAAGTCTAAGTTTGATGGGGAAAACAATAAGTTTAAAGGTTTTCGCTGTGGAAGTAATAACTATTTTGCCAATTCTCCATTTTGTCAGGCCAAAACTACAACTTGCAGGAAGTGTAATAGGAAAGGTCATTTTGCAAGGCTGTGTAGGGATCTTGCTTATAACGACAAGCAGGGTGACAACAGAGTCCCTGATGACAACACACAATCTAGTATGAAAATAATCTTACAAGTAAAGGATCTGAGCAGGGTTCGTTCAGTTAATTACCCAGAATGCAATATTAACATAGATGGTAGCCCTGTGAAAGTTTTTGCTGATTCATGCTCTCCTTATACTTTCATTAATTTTTCTGAATTTAATAAAATGAAAGCTGTTAGGGAGGTGGACCTACAGGTTCCAGACATTGCTCCCAGTGGGTACAATAGAGATCCAATTCCCCTCAAAGGCATGTTTAAATCTCTCATTTCCTTTAAAAACCACACCACAGTAGGCAATGTGTACGCAGTTCAAGAGGGGTCCAATTTGCTGGGATGGGAGCATCAAAAGGAGCTGGGAATTAAATTGGATCCCACTAATCCAGAGCAAGTCTTGATCGTCAGCCATTCCATTACAGGTGACCATATCTGTAAGGAATTCCCAGAAAATGCTCAGCGACAAATTGGGCTTATTGAAAACTTTTCAACACATAATTAAGCTAAAGTCTGACTCTAAACCTGCTATTCATAAAACCAGACCGATTCCCCATCTCTTGAAAGAACCTTTAGACAAGGAACTCAACTGATTGAAAATGCTAGGGATCATTCAACCTATTGAGAGTTTGGATTGTTTGGCACCCATTGTTATAGCCAGGAAAAACAATGGTAACGATATTAGGTTATGAGTGGACCTTCTAGAACTCAATAGAAGCATATGGATAGACAGGCACCCCCTTCCGCGCACTCATGAGAAGCTAAGCATTATAGGAGAAGCGGTTTGCTTCTCAGTCCTCGATCTCTCTAATGCTTACCATCAGGTGGAACTTCATTTGGAATCAAGATGGTTGATAGCGTTCACTACTCCCATGGGACCTTTTATGTTCTGTAAAATGCTGGTTGGGCTAGTGTCTGCCGCCACTGTCTTCGCAAAAAGAATGCAGCACATTTTAGATGTGGTTCACAAAATTCTCTGTTTCCAGGATGATGTTTTGATTTATGGGGCACGGTGGAAGAGCGTGACAAATATTTGAGAGTAGTTCTGAACAAGATTAGAGAAGCAGGGCTTATGCTGAGGAAAGAAAAATGCCAGATTGGTGTAAGTGCAGTGGAATACCTTGGTCATTCTATATCGAAGGTTGGGTTTAAGCCAAAGTGTGCCTATTCGAGGCCATCCAAAAAGCAGTCGCCCCAAAGAATAAGGACGAGCTTAAGTCTAGCTGAAGTTATCGCAAAATATGTTAAAAATTCTGCCGACCTTACCCACTGTGTTGGAAAACCACTCCCACACTAGAAAAGGTGGTGGTGGTCTTCCGGACACACTGTGGTAGCTTGGCCCGAGTGGTCAGGAAACAGGCGCCGTGCGAAGCATACAATATACCCATACAATAACCATGCGTGCATCCGTTCCAAAAACGACTCTACACCGTAAAAATTATGAAAATATTCTTTCTTTATCTTTTTCTCTTAGTTGCTGTTTGGAAAAATAAATAGGTCAATCACAATATACAAGTTTCAATTAGTGCAGGTCAAATAAATATTGGCTGTTTGATGAAATAAATAGGGGTGATCATAAATAACAGGGCATAAATACAAGTGCAATATATACAGACAATTAAATACTTTGAGGCAATAAATACTGTACCAATAAATATTGTACACCATCAAGTCCTGTGGACCTATAAATATAGTGCAGCAATAAATAGGTAAAAATTCAATAAATACAGTACCCCCAATAAATAATTAAAAGTATACCGCAACCCTCATATAATCAGATGACACTTCAATTCTTAAGGGCTGATTTGGCCCAGGCACAGCTTGTAGGGTTGTGGAAGGCTTGTGGGGGGCTACTCCCTGGCTGGGACAAGGCTGAGGCCTAAGCTGAGGTAGATCAAAGGGGGGAATACCAGTGCCCTGGCTTTCTCTCTCCACACAACCTCTCTAGGTTAGTCCCAGTTCACCCCAGGCACAGTCAGGTTGGTTTCAGCACCTCCCTAGCCCCTTAGAGCAGTCTCTCAGGTCTCCACAGGGCCTTAGGCGCCCTCTACTCCACTTACTGCCCTTTTTCTGATGTTCCGACGCCGCTGGAGTCGTGTCGACGCCGTGAGGCGGTTCCGGTTCGGTCTCGGCGGCCTCGGCACAATGTCAGTTCTTTGACGACGCCGGCAGGCGGTTCCGGTCCGATGTCGGTGGCCTCGGTTCGATCTCGACCTCCGATTCGACGGCGTCGGGCAGTCTCTTCACGATGTCGACTTCGGGCGGCTCCGGTCCGAGGGCGTTCTCGGCTCCGATGACGTCGGCCGGCCTGGCCTCGATGTCGACTTCCGGCGACTCCGGGGTGCGATCCTCACCCCCGACCTCCGGTGCTCCTCCTCACAGGCTCCGGGCGACTCCGGAGTGCGATCCTCACTCCCGACCTCCGGTGCTCCTCCTCACAGGCTCCGGGCGACTCCGGAGTGCGATCCTCACGCCCGACCTCCGGTGCTCCTCTACCTCGGTCTCCGACGACTCCGGAGGGCGGACCTCACTCCTCCGATGACGCCGCTCGCTCGACCTCGGTTCACTTCCTCCTCGACCTCTGGTATTCCTCACGACCTCCGTCGGCGCCCTCTTACGACCTCAGGCGGCTCCGGGTACGACGTCTGCTACTTCAGTCAGCGCCGCTTCTCCACCTCGGGCTCCAGGTCTTCAGGCTACTCGACGCCGGACTCCAGGGAAACCAGTTCTCAGGTCAGAATCTTGCTGTTTTCTTGGTTCTAAGGCCTGTTCCTGCTGTCCAGGTCCTTAGGATAAGTTTCTTCTGTCTTCTTCCCACACAGGGCTATAGGCTGGGATCCATCAGTAGGGACAAGTATCAAGGGTGGGTTTATGGACCCCACTCCAGGCACAAGTTTCCACCCCTGCTGCTTCACTCCTTCCTCCTTCACTGTTGTGCTCCTCTCTCTTCACCAGTCAGGTGCCAACCGCCAGCTCCAACTGCCAACTGCCTCTCTTATCCTCCCAACATTCTAAACGGTCTCCAACTGTCACAGAGTTCTGGAATCTCCTGGAATGTTCTGGAAGGTGCTGGTAGGTTCCAGTGGATGCTGGTGATGTCACAGGTGGCCACCATTTTGTGCTCCAGGCCCTCAGACAGAAGTTTCAGGGGTAGCTAAAATGGCTCCCTGAATCTGCAGCAACACTAAAAAGTCTGGTGGTTCCCAAAAAGGAAAAATTCAAACAGGGGTTTGAGGCAAAAGTGGGACAAAATAAATAATGATGAGGAGGGACCACCCAAAGGGCTGACAGGTCTAACACGCGTCCCCCCCAGCTGAAAGTGGGGAGAGCTACCCAACCCCTTGGGAGTTCTCATCACTAAGGCGGAAATACCTTGAGAGACCGTCTGCATTGGCGTGGTCCACTCCAGGCCGATGTTCCACCTGAAAGTCCATCCCCTGTAGGGAAATAGACCACCTCAACAACTTGGGATTCTCCCCCTTCATTTGCATCAGCCAACGAAGGGGTCTGTGGTCGGTCTGAACTAGGAAGTGCGAGCCAAACAGGTATGGCCGCAACTTCTTCAGAGCCCATACCACTGCAAAGGCTTCACGCTCTATTGCACTCCACTTCTGTTCCCTGGGAAGTAGTCTCCGGGATAGGAAGACCACGGGTTGATCCAGACCCTCTTCGTTGAGTTGCGATAACACTGCCCCAATGCCATGTTCTGATGCATCTGTCTGGACAATGAACTTCTTGGAAAAGTCTGGGGCCCTTAAGACCGGGGCCTCGCACATGGCTTTCTTCAATCTCTCAAAGGCTTGCTGACAAGCCTCCGTCCAGACTACCCGTCGAGGTTGTTTCTTGGACGTGAGCTCCGTGAGGGGGGCTACGATGGTACCGTACCCCTTCACGAAGCGGCGGTAATATCCCGTGAGGCCCAAAAATGCTCGGACCTCAGTCTGTGTTTTGGGGGGTTCCCAGGCCATGATGGCCTCGATCTTCGCCTGGAGGGGTTGCACCGCTCCCCTACCCACCAAGTGTCCAAGGTACACTACCGACCCCTGCCCGATCTGGCACTTGCTGGCCTTGATCGTCAATCCAGCTTGTCTCAGGGCCTGGAGAACAGCTTGCAGGTGACGCAAGTGATCCTCCCAGCTGTTACTGAAGACGGCTATGTCATCCAGATAAGCAGCAGAGAAACTCTCCATTCCGGTGAGGATCTGGTTTACCAGGCGCTGAAACGTGGCAGGTGCGTTCTTGAGCCCAAAGGGCATCACACAGAACTGGTAGTGGCCATTGGGCGTGGAGAAGGCTGACCTTTCCCTTGCTCCATCAGTCAAAGAGATCTGCCAGTACCCTGAAGTAAGGTCAAAGGTACTTAGATATTGGGCAGCTCCCAGCCGGTCAATTAATTCATCCGCCCTAGGGATCGGATGTGCATCAGTCTTTGTCACTGAATTCAGTCCCCGGTAGTCCACACAGAACCTCAGTTCTGGTTGGGCACCCGGTGGTGCAGCTTTCGGTACTAACACCACCGGACTGGACCAGGGGCTGCTGGAAGGTTCAATCACTCCTAGCTCCAGCATCTTAGTGACTTCACTATGAATGCTGGCCTTCACCTTGTCTGACATCCGGTAGATCTTGGACTTCACAGGTGGGCTGTCTCCTGTGTCCACGTCATGGACGCACAGGTGAGTCCTACCCGGGACAAGGGAGAACAACGAAGAGTACTGCCCCAGGACCTGGCGACAGTCCTCCTGCTGTTCAGGAGTTAGAGATGGGGAGAGAACCACTCCCTCCACCGACCCATCCTTTTCTTGAGACGCAAACAGATCAGGGAGAGGCTCGCTTTCCACGTCCTCTCCTCCGTCAGTCACCATCATCAAGATGACTTCGGGCCTCTCGTGGTGGGGTTTGAGGCGGTTGGCATGCAGCACCCGCAGGGGCTGACGAGGGGTCTTCAGGTCCACCAAGTAGGTAGCCTTACCCTTCTTCTCCAACACCTCAAAGGGTCCTGACCAGCGATCCTGAAGGGCACTAAGCTCTCCTGGTTCGATCACCCACACCTTCTGGCCAGGCTCCAACTCCACCGGGTGAGCGTTGTGGTCATACCACGCCTTCATTACTGCTTGGCTGGCTTCCAAGTTGTCAGAAGCTTGCTTCCACAACTTAGCCATTTGGCTCCGGAAGGCCAGCATGTAGCTCACCACATCCTGGGGAAGCTTTCTGGGAGTTCTTTCCCATCCGTCTCTCACCAGGTTGAGAGGTCCACGTACAGGGTGCCCATACAGAAGCTCGAAGGGGCTGAAGCCCACTCCCTTCTGTGGCACTTCCCTGTAGGAAAAAAGTAAACAGGGTAGGAGGACGTCCCATTTCCTCCGCAGGCTTTCAGGCAGACTTCTGATCATGCCCTTCAAGGTTTTATTAAACCTCTCCACCAGACCATTGGTCTGGGGGTGGTAAGGAGTCGTGAACCGGTAGGTCACTCCACACTCCTTCCACATTGCCCGCATATATGCTGACATGAAGTTGGTCCCCCTGTCGGACACAACTTCCTTGGGAAAACCCACTCGGGTAAAGATTCCCATCAGGGCCCTAGCCACAACAGGTGCTGTTATGGTCCTCAGAGGTATTGCCTCTGGGTACCGTGTGGCATGATCCACCAGAACCAGGATAAACCTGTGACCAGCTGTAGTTGGTGGATCTAATGGACCCACAATGTCGATGCCCACCCTTTCAAAGGGGGTGCTAACGACAGGAAGTGGTTCCAGGGGAGCTTTCAGCTTCACCCCTGTTTTCCCACTGGCTTGGCAAGACACACATGTCCGGCAGTAGGTATCGGACGACACTTTCATCTGAGGCCAATAAAAGTGTGGGACAAGACGGGCGAAGGTCTTGTCTTGCCCCAGGTGTCCTGCCAATGGTATCTCGTGAGCCAACTCCAAAAGGAAGGCTCGATAACGTTGAGGAACTACCAAGGCTCGTGACGATCCATGTAGGGGTGCCTTGGGTTCACTGTAGAGGAGGCCATCCTCCCAGTAAACACTGTAGTTCCCTTCAACGTTCCCTGCTGCCTGGGCTTCGGCCTGTCGCCTCAGCCCCTCAAGGGTAGGGCACTCCCTCTGGCCCTGGCAGAATTCCTCCCTGGACGGGCCTCCCTCCACGTGCCACTCAGCCGGGATGGGTAGGTCCTCCAGGTTGGTAACGTCCCCCTCCGCAGACTCCTGGTCCACCACCTCCGGTGGCCTATCCGTCCTACGGGGTGGAGACGCCGAGGCAGGCTCCTCCTGTCCTCGGTTCTTCCCTTGACTGGCAGCTGGCTGGGCCTTTGTTCCAGGCTCCAGCCGGAATGAACTCCCTCTTCGGGTAGTCTCGGACCTTGTGCTAACACAGGCCCAGTCAGGTGTACCCAGCATCTCGGTGTGAGTCCGGTATTCCACCTCCTTCCAAGCGTTGTGCTCCATGTCATTGCCCAGCAGACAATCGACTGGCACGGCAGGGCTTACGGCAACTCGAAGTGAACCTGCAACCCCCCCCCCATTCAAAGGGAACCTCGGCCACTGGATAGTGACCTGTTCTGCCGTCAGCCATCGCGGCTGGGTGGAGTACATCGGGAATTACCTGCTCTGGAGACACCAGCTGGCTACGCACCATAGTCATACTGGCTCCTGTGTCTCTCAGAGCCTCCCCTCTTTGGCCGTTGATGGTGATCCACTGCCCATACTTTGCGGTATTTGCGGGCACCTGGACCTTAGGAACCATCTCCCGTTCTCCCAGGGACACTAAAGTGACACCCGCCCACTCCCTTCCCTTAGTTAAGGGCATCTCCTCCCCGAGCACTACACTAGCTACTCCGGGGGTCTTTCCTCCAGTGGGAGGGGGTGATCGTTTCTGACACTTCGGGTCTCCTTTATAGTGTCCAACGCCACCGCACTCGTAGCAATGGACAACCCTTGGCTGCTGACTCTGGCCAGGATTAGGGTTTCTGGGTGGGTTAGCCTTAGAGGTGAATCCTGTTCCCTTCCCTTGGAAGTTATTTTGGGGGCCTTTGGAGAACTCCTTTTTCTTTTCCCCTCCCTCTTTCTTCTGGGGGGCGCCCTGTCCGGCCTTTTGAGTATCCCCTCCAGTCCCCCTTGTGGACACCCGGGTACTGGCCCAAATGTCCGCCTCCTCAGCAAGCTTCCGGGGGCTGGTCAGCTTGCTATCCACCAGGTGTTGCCGCAGTTCAGGGAAACATTTCTCGAGTAGGTGTTCCTTCAGTACTAGGTCAAACAGCTCCTCGTAGTTCCTTACTTCACTGCCCTGAATCCAACCTTCCAGTGCCTTCTTTGCATAGTCCAGGAAGTCCACCCAATTCTGTGTGCCCAGTTTGTGACTACCCCTGAACTTCTGTCTGTACTTTTCAGGTGTTAGTCCAAACTTTCTGATGAGCGCCAGTTTCATGGTGGGGTAGTGGGTCTGCTCATCCTCTTCGAGGGCCAATAAAGCATCCCTACCAGCTGGAGGCATGTACCTATACAATCCTCCTCCCCAATACTTCACTGGAACCCCATGGGCCCTCAACGAGACCTCATAGGCTGCTAGCCACTTGGCGATGTCGTCACCCGCCCCATAGCTAGCTACTATGTCCTTTGGCAGGTAAGGTTTGGATTCCCTGGTGATTTCTTGGTCTTTGCTGCCACCATTAGGAACAGTTGGTGCCCCAATTCTTAGGATCTGAAGCTCTATCTCTTTCAGTCTTATCTCATGAGCCATCCTCTCTTTCTCCGTCTCATGAGCCAACCTCTGTTCCTCCTTCTCCTTCTCCAGCTTTGCTAAATCCCATGTGAGCTGTCTTTTCTCTCTCCGATCTGCTAACTCCACGTTGGATAAGCCCCCGCTAGAGACAGTGCTGCCCTTCCTAGAAAGTGTCCTGGGCCCTGCTGACAGGTTCCCCACCTCAGGTTGGTACATCTCAGCCCCCTCGGGGTCAGGCTCTCCATCCCTGTCTTCCTCCTCAGCCTTGCTTTCTCGGCGTGCCTCCCCCCAAGCCCTTAAGCTGGTTTGGAGTGCACCCTTCTTTGCTCCTGGGGGACAGTACACCCCCTCCCGCTGGCAAAACTCCCTGAGTTGGGCCACAGTGTACGTGTCTAAGTCTTCCAGTACAAATTCCATCTTGCCCACTCAGGTTAGAGGACAGGTTTTGTGCAGTAACAATGTAGGGTGGTACCTTTAGTAATACCTCCTCCCACCACCAGAGTAAATTTGAAAAAAACAAAAACCCACAATTAGGAAGGCCGCTGTGAGAAAACTCCCGGTGTAGGCCTATGGACTACCCACAGTTATTGTTGAGTATATGTAGGCACAGCTCTATCCCACCGCTGAACACCAATTTATGTTGGAAAACCACTCCCACACTAGAAAAGGTGGTGGTGGTCTTCCGGACACACTGTGGTAGCTTGGCCCGAGTGGTCAGGAAACAGGCGCCGTGCGAAGCATACAATATACCCATACAATAACCATGCGTGCATCCGTTCCAAAAACGACTCTACACCGTAAAAATTATGAAAATATTCTTTCTTTATCTTTTTCTCTTAGTTGCTGTTTGGAAAAATAAATAGGTCAATCACAATATACAAGTTTCAATTAGTGCAGGTCAAATAAATATTGGCTGTTTGATGAAATAAATAGGGGTGATCATAAATAACAGGGCATAAATACAAGTGCAATATATACAGACAATTAAATACTTTGAGGCAATAAATACTGTACCAATAAATATTGTACACCATCAAGTCCTGTGGACCTATAAATATAGTGCAGCAATAAATAGGTAAAAATTCAATAAATACAGTACCCCCAATAAATAATTAAAAGTATACCGCAACCCTCATATAATCAGATGACACTTCAATTCTTAAGGGCTGATTTGGCCCAGGCACAGCTTGTAGGGTTGTGGAAGGCTTGTGGGGGGCTACTCCCTGGCTGGGACAAGGCTGAGGCCTAAGCTGAGGTAGATCAAAGGGGGGAATACCAGTGCCCTGGCTTTCTCTCTCCACACAACCTCTCTAGGTTAGTCCCAGTTCACCCCAGGCACAGTCAGGTTGGTTTCAGCACCTCCCTAGCCCCTTAGAGCAGTCTCTCAGGTCTCCACAGGGCCTTAGGCGCCCTCTACTCCACTTACTGCCCTTTTTCTGATGTTCCGACGCCGCTGGAGTCGTGTCGACGCCGTGAGGCGGTTCCGGTTCGGTCTCGGCGGCCTCGGCACAATGTCAGTTCTTTGACGACGCCGGCAGGCGGTTCCGGTACGATGTCGGTGGCCTCGGTTCGATCTCGACCTCCGATTCGACGGCGTCGGGCAGTCTCTTCACGATGTCGACTTCGGGCGGCTCCGGTCCGAGGGCGTTCTCGGCTCCGATGACGTCGGCCGGCCTGGCCTCGATGTCGACTTCCGGCGACTCCGGGGTGCGATCCTCACCCCCGACCTCCGGTGCTCCTCCTCACAGGCTCCGGGCGACTCCGGAGTGCGATCCTCACTCCCGACCTCCGGTGCTCCTCCTCACAGGCTCCGGGCGACTCCGGAGTGCGATCCTCACGCCCGACCTCCGGTGCTCCTCTACCTCGGTCTCCGACGACTCCGGAGGGCGGACCTCACTCCTCCGATGACGCCGCTCGCTCGACCTCGGTTCACTTCCTCCTCGACCTCTGGTATTCCTCACGACCTCCGTCGGCGCCCTCTTACGACCTCAGGCGGCTCCGGGTACGACGTCTGCTACTTCAGTCAGCGCCGCTTCTCCACCTCGGGCTCCAGGTCTTCAGGCTACTCGACGCCGGACTCCAGGGAAACCAGTTCTCAGGTCAGAATCTTGCTGTTTTCTTGGTTCTAAGGCCTGTTCCTGCTGTCCAGGTCCTTAGGATAAGTTTCTTCTGTCTTCTTCCCACACAGGGCTATAGGCTGGGATCCATCAGTAGGGACAAGTATCAAGGGTGGGTTTATGGACCCCACTCCAGGCACAAGTTTCCACCCCTGCTGCTTCACTCCTTCCTCCTTCACTGTTGTGCTCCTCTCTCTTCACCAGTCAGGTGCCAACCGCCAGCTCCAACTGCCAACTGCCTCTCTTATCCTCCCAACATTCTAAACGGTCTCCAACTGTCACAGAGTTCTGGAATCTCCTGGAATGTTCTGGAAGGTGCTGGTAGGTTCCAGTGGATGCTGGTGATGTCACAGGTGGCCACCATTTTGTGCTCCAGGCCCTCAGACAGAAGTTTCAGGGGTAGCTAAAATGGCTCCCTGAATCTGCAGCAACACTAAAAAGTCTGGTGGTTCCCAAAAAGGAAAAATTCAAACAGGGGTTTGAGGCAAAAGTGGGACAAAATAAATAATGATGAGGAGGGACCACCCAAAGGGCTGACAGGTCTAACACACTGCCTTAGAGACCTGTTGAAGAACCACAGTATATGGTCAGAGGATCATCAACTTTCATTTGAAAATGTTAAGAAAGCCAGTTTATCTGATCCCTCTTTGTGCAATTTGAACATAATAGAAAGACCATTCTCGCCACGGAGTCCAGTAATAAAGGTCTTGATGCCACACTCTCCCAAATTATTGCTGGTAAGGAGAGAATAGTAGCTTTCGCTTCTCAGGCCCTGAACAAGTCATAGTCCAATTACTCTGTTGTGAAGAGAGACGCCCTGGCGTGCTTTTGGACCGTTAAACATTACAAATATACTTGTGGGGCATCCAGTTTGCTATTCGCACTGATCACAAACCTCTTGTTTTTATGTTTCCTACCAAAAGGTCTTACAACAGTACTCCCAGGATTGCCAGATGGGTTTGGAAAGTTTTTGCTACAGGTTTGAGTATGTTCCGCGCAATCAAAATACTTCAGCAGA
The DNA here is from genome assembly GCF_964204655.1 of Triturus cristatus. NCBI lineage: Eukaryota > Metazoa > Chordata > Amphibia > Caudata > Salamandridae > Triturus > Triturus cristatus. The sequence goes on along the minus strand of NC_140586.1, from coordinate 357,360,215 downwards.
TTTTTTGTTGAGCGCTCCCTTAGACATGAGGGAAGAGTTTAAAACAAGTGAATATCCTGTTTAGGTATCAATTTTCCTGCTCTGACAATGAAGATTGGTGTGCTGCTAGCTCTGATGATAAAGTCTTACCAAAACTAAGTCATATGCTCATCTTGGGTGGCCTAGAAGCAAAAGTGATGTGTACTCTTCTCAGCTTGGTTGGGAGGATGATACAGAATTAGGCATGATTTTTCAATTGTTAAAGACAAAATCTCTCTTCACCAAGCAAGGTATAAGAGTTATTACAATGTCAAGCATAGCACTAAACGTCAACTGTGGAAGTCTGGTGACTGGGTGTGTGTAAAATAAACCTGTAGGCTGAGGCGGTGGAGAGTCTAAATTCTTTGAACCAAAGCGTATTGCTACCACAAAACAGAATGTTGCCATAATGGCCAGTGGGCAGTGCTGGAATATGGACAGACTGGTTCACCATAGCTCTCCATATTTGCCCTCCAGCATGAGCTCCTCAGACCCACCTGTTAGCAGTAACCATGGCAGAAATAAAACCTCCGGCAGGCAAATCAAAGACCTGCCTCGGCACAAGGACTATGCAATGAACAATTGAACTGGTTTGGTTTTCCTTCTTTTTTTCTTTTCTTTTCGTTCTGGGTTTCTCTCCTTTCCTCCTGTTCTGGGTTCCTTCCTTCTTTCTTGTCAAACACTTTTAGGGTAAGAGTTTCTTTTGTAGGCTCAATCTTGTCAATCTTTTGAGGGAAGTTGTGTTGTAATCTTTATATTTATCCACTTGGTACATCTCCTCTCCCCTCCTGCCTTTAAGAACCTTAGAATGTTCCTGCAGTTAGGACTGTGAGCTTGCCTTAGAATGTTGAGGTGGTTCTGAGGCAAGAGAGCTGTCTGTGATGTGGAGTAGTGGAGACAACCAATAAAGCCTTATCTCCTGGAACCTGCGTGGAGCTTTTTTGTACCCCTATTTCGGTACACACTTTGTAACAAAAACCTTAACTCTGTCCTAGGTAGCTGCGGCTCACAGTAGTTAGGCTTTATCAAAGGAACAAGTGTAAAGCATTAAGAATTACCAAAACAGTTGAATGAGAAGAAAACACAAGACAATAAAACTCCAACAACAATTTATACAAATTAGTTGCATTTATATCTTTGCATAGAGACCTCAACAATAAAAATCCACCAGAGGTATGAATTTATAAAGAAATAGTAAATCACAGCTTTTCACTTAGCACAATGAATCATTGTAATCTACAACAACTCACGGTTGAGGGTTAGCGACAACATGTAGCTTGAAAAAAGGCAGTGAGGGCACTCTTGTGGCGACCAACTTCGGCAGGGAGCCACTCACAGGGCCCAACAAGTCCAATAGAACAGTTACCATGTGGTGGGGGCATTAAGCTGGGTATAGGGAAAGCAAAGCATGTACATCTAATGGCTGAATTGCACAATGTGAAACCAGAAAACCTAAGATTAATCCCGGCTTCCCCACTTTACCAAATTGCGTGATCCAAGGCATTTGTTTTTATCCCTTTCCCTTCTTTTTCTTCATAATCAGATATGAGCGAACCTTGAAATAAAGGATTTCAGCATGAACACTGTACAAAACCTTCTCCTGCGTTTGATTTAATAAACTATAATGTTGTTCATGTATGATAGGAACCTAGGCCACGCAAAGAGTGCACATAACAACTGACTTACCTCTTAGTTCACTATTGCCATTGTTGTTAGGGATGAATGACTATTTAGAAAATTCATGTTTGAAAACTATCACTTAAAAAATAATAACAAAAAAATACTTCTCCATGCACTGACATAATCTGATGAACTAAGGTGACACCATTCCGCATGTTAACAACGTACACTTTTTGAAAAGATTTTTAGCATAATATTAGACTTTTACTGCAAGGGGTCTTTAAAAATGAAGGTCTTCCTAAAGTTAAACTGTGCAGGATAACCTAGTTCCTTCCTTTAACTTCAATTAACGTTTAAATAAGGGCTTGCCTGTTTATTTATTATTTTTTTAATGTTAGTGCTGAGTCAAGTAACAGTAGCCCAGTGCTGTTGACCGGTTGCCGCATGTAAAGGTTAGGAGGGCTGATTGCCATAGGAATCAATGGAGTAGTTCTGATGCAAGGGATACAGGATCTTGAAGATGCCTAAGGATGCAGAGGATGTTGAGCTGGTGTTGGGGGTCTTCCTGTGGCCACCCCCCCCTCCACAAACATGGTGGGGGTGATTTGGTCTCAGAGGTCGATGTCCTTCAAAGTCTGGGTGAAATTCAGTCAAAAACATGTTGCCACTAGTCTACTGGTCTCCAGTAACAGCAAAACCAGTAAACCCTTTAGCTTGCAGTAACTTCTGTGCTGGGTGACCAAACTAGACTCTACGACTCTCCCAGGTCCAGCAGACTCGGGTGCAAATTTTGAGTGTCGGAACTTAGTCTCTCATGCCTGCAATTCAAGGGTCAGGCGTTCTTGGCTACTAACTCACCAAAACAGGCTTCTTTGGCTTTTATGGCTGCCCTGTGGCTGTGACAGGGAGTCAGCCAGCCAACTGTCTCTTGGAGTCACCTTCTCTGTCTGGGGCTCTAGGATGACTTTTACTCAAACAGGGCACCACAGACACAATTCTCCCTTTGCTAGTGGCACAGTCCAGTCTTTGGTGTAGCCCCTCTTTGCTGGGTGCAGGAACAGCAGGGCAGTCTTCTTTGGTCCTCTTTCCAGTTCAGATGTGATCTGAGTTAGGGGTGCCTGGTGTGCTACTTTTATGCCCAGTTCTTGACTTTAGGGGATGCGACGACTACTAGCCAATGAGCTACAAGGTCCCCTCCTGTGTATTGATGACAGTGTGTCATCTAACCTACACCAAAATTCACCATTCTGCCCACTCCCAACATGTCAGAACACTTCTATTGGTGTGTGGAGCTTGCTAGCCCATCCCACAGGGGCTACACACCCATGGAAAAGACAGCAACTGATTCCCCCCTTGCTGTTCACGATGCCAGCCTGTCTGCTAATACAATAGAGCAGCCCCTTTGTGTGTGTTCCATTTGCCCTTCAAAGGCGGCTTCCCTTTTGAAGCTTGCCTCTTGGGCTCACACCCTATTTGGCCATCCCGCCTATAGGAGGTTAAAATCTCTTCAACGGCAGACCCTTTGTGTTCCTTCCCGAGAGTCTTTCACACCTCCCACCTGCATGGCCACTGGTACCATATACTAGTGACCTATAAGTAAGTTAACTTATGCCAATTGTGGGTGAGCCAATTAGACATACACTTTTAAAGGGTCAGAGAACTGGCACTGAGGCCTGTTTGGCAGAACTCAGTACACCTTTGAGTTGAAAAGCCAGCAGCATCAATCCAAATACTTGTGGGTGATCATGCAAAAAGAGGCATTTCCTTACACCTGGCTGTTCAAGAATCTCAAAACAACGTGATAGAATGCAAACCTTCTTTTACTCGTGGTCAGCAATAATTAGAAGCATGCTCAGTGGCAAAGTATTGGCTTGCAGGCTCGACTCATGCTCTCTCCCAGTAGCACGGAACTTGAATATCATAACTAACAGGTGCGCCGTCACACACCAACCTCAAGCCGCACAGCCATAAAGGCATTAGCCGCAGCAATCAAGAAACAAGAATCCAATTTTTATCCAAGTAATCCAATATTCTTTAGTACTTTCAAATTTCACTTAGAAGCAGTGTGACTGCAAACTTTGAATGTTAAAGAAATGCTCATCCAGGCTTTTTTCTACAGCACGTTAGCATTCACATCTCATCCTGGGTGACCATACAGATATTGACCCAATGCATTTCGGGCAGAAATTCCTTCGTCCGAGGTAGCTGTAGTGTAAAAATAGATACATCAGTGACCAAAAATGATCTCATGGCCATAAACTTGAGTTAACCATTAAAACTTATTTACAGTGGCGGATCCTCTGCTCCTTGAGCAGTACAAAATAAAAATAACATGATAATAACAAGAAGATATAATCATTTTATTTTTACTTGCTTCAGCCAGGTCTGGCGGGGCTTGCTCGCCGCAGAGGGAGCAGCAATGGTTTGCAGTCCCTCCCTACGTGCTCATGACAGCTTGTCAGGGCCAAACCATCATGCGCACTTGGCATGTTCTGCATTGGGCTGTGTTGCACAGCCCCGTGGAGAACATGCCCAGCCTCCCCAGGCACTGCCTGAGCGGCCAAACAGAAAGCAGTGTTTCGTGAGGACTCCGTTTTACCAGAATACAATCATTTTTTGATCTTCTGTGCAATTTATATCACAGTTGACATGTTGCTGGAATAAACCAACCCCTTCAATATTGCCTTGACTGCCCATGAAATTCTAGGGCGGCCTCTCCTCCTCCACAGTCCTAATGAAGACCCGCTTGTGACACTCCACCAAGCGCCCATAGGGTTGAAACGTCGACGATCTATTTTGGCACAGATTGCAGGACATAGTCGCTATCGACTATATAATTTGTTTAACGTACTTGTCACTGCCTCTTGAATTTGGCCCTCCAAAACAACCCGCATCCCCCCACTACCACCTCACTGCACTGTGTATCTATATCACCACTGAGCACTACTATCTCACCATTGTGTATCACTGTAGGAATTTTGAAGTGCAAAAATTCTGCAATGTATTTTTGTTGTATGTAATTTTGTTAGCATAACGAATGCTATCAATTCTGATACATAAATTAATGAAAAACCCTTTTTCTGTGTTCTTGTACCTTCCCCCATTTGCTTAAGAAATGTTCTGGCTTTCAGAAATGTATCATATGTTATGCTGAAGTAACTACGGCTAACCGCAATACGCATTGTTTCTACCCAAGGGAACCATTGTTCTTTATATATCAAATACCCAGGTTCCTAGGGACACAGGGTCACCCCATTTTGTTAAAATATGAGCGGCCAAACAGGCTGCTCAGACCAATCACTATGCTGCACAGGCAGCGTTGTGATTGGCTGGGAGAGTCCGGAAGCCTGGGTGCTTCCAGTGCTGCCAGCAAGCAGGGGAGAGCCATGCGGCAGGGGTCCGGCGAAGGAGAAGGTAAGTTTATTTTTTTAATTTTTTTCAGTGTTGCCCAATAGTTTCCGAGATGGTGTTTTACTTTTTGTGTTCTGTTTTATCCAATTCAATTCAGGGTGCAGACGATTTAAGGGACAGGAAACAGTAATATCAAAACAACGTGATAGAATGCACACCTTCTTTTACTCGTGGTCAGCAATAATTATAAGCATGCTCAGTGGCAAGGTTTTGGCATGCAGGCTCGACTCGTGCTCTGTCCCAATAGCACGGAACTTGAATATCATAACTAACTAGTGCGCCGCCGCACACTAACCTCAAGTCGCACAGGCATATATTCTCAAGAATATGCCTTCATGACCTACAAGGATCACCCTTTAATAACCATCATAACAACCAGCAATGCAGACCATCGTAGGGGTGATCATGCAAAAAGAGGAATTTCCCTACACCTGGCTGTTTTTAAGAATCTGCCTTCATCAATCAACAAGGATCACCTTCAACAGACATCATAAGATCCATCCATGCAGACCATCACACACCAGTGTGTGATGTCAATAGCAGTCTAATTTCACACCCTCACCTCGTATAAGGGTAAAGACAAACATCACATGCAGTCCCTTTGAAGATTTCACAGCTAGGAAGGAAATATCGACTCATAAAAGGTCCACACAGCACCGTACCATCTAAAGGGGCAAAAGTTGCTCCTGGAACCAGAAATCTGCTGCACTTGTGAACAGCTCATCTGAAAAAAAAGTGCTGGTGACCAGAAACCTGAAAAGAACAAGTTACTTACCATCGGTAACGCTCTTTCTAGTGGATGGTCTATCGGCAGATTGCTCACCTTTAGAATACTTCTCAGGTGTTAGACTGGATCTGGAAACCTTTTATAGCAATGCGCGGGCCTGCTGCTAGGTGGAGCCATGCCACTACACGTTGGCTTCCTTTTACCCCAGAAGATACAGAGCTACGCTGCATAAAAGCAACACACATGGACACTGACACAAGTTTCTTGCTTGAATCTTTCTGCACACAAGGGCACGGAGCACAAAACAATTGAAGGTACCCGTGTGCAAATCTCTAATTTGAGACCTTTATAAAACTAAAAGACCACTTCACAGAATGGGGAGGTGAGTGGCTAGTGAGGAATCTGTGGTTAGATAGAGTATCAAAAAGAAAGAGCATTACCGAAGGTAGTAACTTCTTCTGATGTATACTTCTAACCGCAGATTCCTCACATTTAGGATCAATACCAAAGGAGTACCTCTCGAAGGTGGAAGGTCTGTCGAGTGGGCTCAGACCAAGACATTTTGCAGGATTGAATGGGCAAAATGCCCTTCCTCCTGGAACTGGCTGATAAGCAGTAAGCTTTGTTAACTTGTGCACTGATGACAATGTCGTGGCCTGACAGATGTCAAGGACAGGTGCTACCCCAGGTAAACGCAGTGGTGGCATCTTTAGTCCTAGTGGAATGGGTGCTCAGTCTTTCCGTAGGCTGTTTTTTTTCCCAGTATGTAGCCGATCTTAAAGCAGAGGACTATCTTTTTCTGTGCCGCCTTTCCTTTCTTTGCTCTAGAGAACCCCACAAAAAGCCGACCATCCAGCCAATGGTCTTTGGTTCAATTGATGTAAAGGTTTTACGCTCTTTTGGGGTCCAGCTGACAGACCCTCTCCCCTTTAGTGGGGTGAGGTGGGGCAGAGAATACTAGGAGAGTTTTGGATTGCCGAATGTGAAAAGGAGCAACAACGTTTGGCAAGAAGGTGGTCTAAGTCTGCAGCACCAGTTTGACAGAAAAAAGGTGGTGTAAGGTGGCTGCACAAACAAGGCCTTGAGCTCACTCACATTATGAGTCATATTGATCTCAATGAGAAAAAGTCTTTAGGGTCAGAGTACGCAATAAGCAGCTGCTCATTGGCTCGAAGAGAGTATACCTCAAAAATGTCAGGACCAAATTAAGGTCCCACCATGGAATTACAAACAATTTGGGAGAAAATATGGGTCAACCTTAAAAAAAAAAACTGCATCACAACAGGTTATTTAAACAAGGACAGGTGGACTAGTACATGCAGATATGCTAAAGAACTGTCAAATAGACCCTAATAGCGGCCACTGCAAGATCTTGCTGGGCCAAAGATAACTCAAATGATTAAATATCCAACAGTTTGGCAAGCACAACTTTACACCAGGCTACAAATTTCTCCCAACACCTGTGAAAATACACGTTGTGGAATGGTAACTGGAAGCCAGATGACATCAACACCTGCAAGCAGCAAACCAAACGCGGTGAACTGCCACTTCTCAGTCTCCACGCATGGAAATGCAGATTGTGTAGGTTCGGGTGAAGAACCCTGCCCTGCCGATGTGACACAAGATTCTCCTGATGTAGTAGCATGATCAGAAGGCAGATGCTTGTACGCAGGCATGCCAGGTACCACAATCTCCTGGCTCCATCAGGAAACACTAGGATGACTTGGGCCTGGTCGTTCCGGGATCTTCAGAACCTTGAGCAGGAGGTGAAAGAAATGGAAAGGCATACAGAGCTCCCGAGCTCCACTCTAGGTTGAGAATGCCTCTGAGTGAAAGGCTTTTGGGGAACTTCAGGTCACAAAAGTGTTGTCAATGCAAGTTCTCTGCAGCGGCAGAGATCAAGCCATGGTTCTCCCCACTGTCAGAAGACTCCATGGGCCACCTTTGAATAAAGATGCCATTCATGATATGCTAGGTACAGCAGGATGAGCTTGTTTGCCCTGGTGTTCAAGGATCCCGCCAAGTAGTTTGTGATCAGGGAGTTGCCCCAATATTGGAACGGAGAAGGGTCTGCTACTGGTCAGATTGTGTCAAGCAGCCACCTCTGCAAATCTTGGTACAGTCTCCTCTGAAACCTGGATGATGTCCAACAAGTTTCTATGGTGCTGGGTCCAATGAAAATTCAGATTTCGCTAAAGAGTTGGTATATGTCATCTGAAGCAGCCAACGAGCAGGATGCAGGAGGATAAACGTTCAAGAAGCCTCAAGGATGCTCCCACGGAGATCCGGGACTGAGGTTGAAACATCTGGACCATTGGCCAAATGTCCTGGAATTAGTGCAACTAAGGGAGGGTCCTGCACTGCACTATGTCCAAGACGGCTCCTATAAAAGAAAGCCTCAGGAAAGGAGTCAGATGCAACTTCAGCTAGTGGATTGAAAACTCCAATGCTGTCAAGAGGTTTGCTGTAGTCTGGAGGTGGTGCCCGACTAACTGTGTCAAGCTAGTGATTGAAGTAGGGGAAAACTGGTATCCTTAAGTTTTGAAGACAGACAGAGACCACTGCCATTAGTTTTGTAAACACCCAATGGGTGCTGTGCTGAAGAGCTCGCACCTCTTGCAGTAAGATAATGCCCACAGCATCCTTTGTGTCGCCTGCCGAATCCCCATCACGAAATAACCGGGGTGACTGTAATGGGGGTGGAAAGCCTTTTGTTGTCTGTATGCCAACCCTGTAGAGTAGCATCAGAAAGGCCAAAATTGATGAGGACACTGTCTGACAGGGGTCAAGAGGCCCAAAGAGCGTGCTGTGGATTTTCTTTAAAGCATAATCAGATTTTTCGCAGAATAGTCGTGATCCATTTAAAGACAACCATAAATGTTGCATACACATTTCCTATTAAACCTGTGGCTCACATCCACGCATATCACCAAGCACCACACTTGTGTTGACTGGTCGTCCCAAACAATTAATATAATCCAGGTCAGAAAAAAATCACATATTTGGCTGCATCCTGACCACCTTGAATGGCTTGAGCCAAGGAGGCCCTAAATTCTTCTAGGACCGACAGCAAGATCTTACTGACCATGTCACACTGGGTGTGCATGCTGGCCTAGTAGGCAAACCCTATTCACCGACCTCAAGGCTAGGCTGGCCGAAGAGAACATTCATGTTCTGAACGCCTCAGTCATTTTCAACTCGCTTTGCAGGGGGTCATGGTGGAATGATATAGAATTCACCTTGCTTGTGGAAGCTTGGACCACCAAACTCTCAAGAGTATGCTGTAAAATAAAATCAGGGTTGCTGTGCCTGGCTCTCTGTCATCTGGCCACTTGCCTGTTCACTGGTGGGCAAGTGCAAGGCTTAGATCAAGTGCCCATCATTGTCAGTTAGGGCATCATTGAATGGGAGTAAGGGTTCAGAAAAAGCAAACCCAGACTCCAGGACTTCTATGAGAATGTTTGTCAGAAAGCAGTGATCGGTCCAGGACCTCGCCGCATGTTGAATTACCACAGAAAAGGAAGCACTCTTTTCCATCAGTGGCTCAAGGGGGGGAAAGCAACCCTGTATGGGGGGGGAAGGAGTAGCAAGCCCACTGGCCTCCTGTAAATCCATGTATAAACGGTCTTCATAATGTGAAGGTATATCATCCTGTTCATCATCACTGTCATCTCCAGGTGGTTGTAAACTCTGGTCAGAGTCAAAACCAAATAGATGATAGAGCCTCTGAGGATGGTTCCGTAGCAGTGGAGGTGTTTTATCAAAAGGAGACTGTACAGGACCGGAGTGCATTGGAGTGGAGTCAGAGCAGGAACTTGGTTGTGGTAAAGACCTATTTGGCTCAGGGTCTGACATTGGAGTGGGCACTGGACTCGCCTGTTGTGCCAGTGAGCGTCAGTACCAGTGACGACGAAAGAGGGACCGGCGCCTGCAGGGTTTGGCACCACCCACCAGAGTCTGTGCGACCAGAGATGGGCTCAAGTGGCTGAGATGGTACTGAGAGCAGATTACGACAGGTAACCCGAATGGATGCCCCTGCGGATCTGTGGCTCAAAGGTGCAAAAGCCATCGTTGGAAGAGTGCCAAAAATACACATGACCTCCTTAAAGGCCTCAACTTGCTGCAGCATTGCTGATGGCCCTAGTAATTTGGCAAATATGGAGTCATTGCGGAAGCAGCTCCTCAATCGGGTATCGGAAGCGAGCTAAAGTGTCACCTTTATGTCCTTGGCACTTCTCTTTAGATAGAGAATGGCGGGATGGTTTTGAATCCCTGCTCGCCTTCTTATAGTTTCTCTTTGATTTTGACTTCGACTTATCAGATGTCTGACTGCAAAGATGACCTGTTGCGGAATCAGCCTTAAGAGCGGGTCCGCGTCCTCAACTTGAAGCAGAAGAGGGACTTATGTGAGGTCTGTGACTTCTTCCTGTGTTTGGCTTCTCTTTTCGTTACCGGATCACGTTCAGATGCATGATCGCACCGCTTGGAATTGTGTCTGGAGCACAAATACCAAAGCACATCCTGTATGGGTCCATTACTGACACCAGTTTTAGGTGGGGACATTGTTCCTTTGCACATTGGAATTTGAGAATCAAAGGTCATCCAATACTGACAAAAGAGGGAGTGGAACTCCGGATCGGAGTTTGAAGGAATGAAAAGGAAGGAACTGATGTTGGCCAACAGAGGTGGTGCTTATATGCAACTCTGCTCTATCACATTACACAGCACCACCTAGCAGCGCATGAGAGTATCATTTTGAAAAGTTTACGGATCCAGTCTGGCACCTGGGGAATATTGTAAATGTGAGAAATCTGTGGTTAGAAGTATCGGTCTGATATAAACAGAAACTTACTGATCTCCTGATTCTTCCCTATTACAAAACAAATAACTTGTGAGAGATCCAAATACCTATAACTAGGTGAGGTGGCTGTCGAGCATCTTGCCATTCAGTGAGCCTGGGATGCTGCAAAAGGAAACATGGTGACCAGGGTGATAGCACTTGTGTCCAGGCGGGGGGAAGGTGTACACAAGATATTTGACCCCTGCATAAAATGTATCCTTTTACTCCTTGGCATGGCCAGAGGAAGTGCAGGGGAAGATTTAGGAGAAGTTGGAAGGTCAATGTAAAGCACGGCGCACCAATAAAAACAGAAACATGCTTGTATTGCTCTTAGTAGTATGGGAGGCTGAGTTGCATCCAAAAGAAAAGAGAGGGTTTCAAAACACAAGCTTCAATTTTTGGATTGTTTACACAGCAATAAATGCTGCTTCTGTTGCTTTCCCAGGAGGAGGACTGTTTGGACAGAAAGTGTCTCCAGCACGCCTCTGGAGAGTGTGTACCTTGAGTTGAGTTCCCAAATGCAAGTTTCTGGTGGTTATTTTCAATTTCACATCAGCACACATGACAACCATGCTTGTTTACTGAGAGTTCCTTGAGACATGGAATGAGACCCTGAGTGGGGTTCTGTGGTCTGAAGGAGCACACCAAGTGTGCTCTCCTTTATCCAAGCATAACTGTCAGTTCTCCGAGTTGTAGAAGAGCGACCTTAGTGGCAGCATTAGATACAGGGGCAGGATAAGCCTGTTTACCTGCCACCTGCCAGTGAGAGAGGCCTACTGGCCTTTTCTTTTTTTCTTTTCCTGAACCAAAGTGGTACATAAGATGGAGTGATGAGGGAGCCACAGATAACAGTGGGAATTGCAGGGCTCCTCTAAAGCATCCCTATGTAGGGGACCAGACTCTGAGTGTCGATGAGTCCTTTCAAAGTGTAGGGAAAGTCCCCTGCCATTTCCTGCTCTATTGTTCCCTAGAAGTGTTCCACCCTCCCGTGGAAGTTGGCAGAGATCACTGTTAGCATGAGCTGATGCCATTTTGTTTGTGGCAGCCATTTTAGTTAGCCAAGTGCTTTCTCCCTCTTCACTATTGCCTGTCCTTGTATTTTGCTTGTGTCATCTGTTACAGTTAACTTCTTCAGCACTGAGTCAGAGCCTTGCACATGCTCAGAAAGGCCTGTAGCTGAATGCACCTGTCCTAGTATGCAAGTGTCACGCTGTTTCAACAGATGTCAGCAAATTGATCACCCCTCCCACTTTGTTGACTAAGTATTTTCTGTTACTCCATATATGTGAATAGCTATTCTTGTGTATACTTGTACCCCCTCCTTTTGAGCTCTCATGCTTACTCAGCTACAAAGTGGTATAAAAGGCCCATGGTTTCTGTACTCCTGGCACTACCTCATACATTGCCTGAGTGTTCTTTATATATGTAGTTCCACTCATGAGGTTTTAATAAACTATTGTTTTGATATTACAGCTTCTGTGCCAATCTCCATTTGTTGGTCCAAGGACTAGTGCGCAAAGAAGGGCGAACCCTTGCACCGGTAGGCCTTGGTAAGGCCAACCTCTACAAATTGGCACCCATCACGTGGGGCTCATCGGTGACTCGGATGCCCGAAGGAGTCGTCACGGCGGAGGTTTGGAATTTCGCTAAGGATGTACACTGCATGAGGAGACCCTTGTCTTAGCAGACCGAAGTGCTTTTCTGATTTTCCCGTTTTGACCCTCCAGGTGGTGCCGGTCCCCAACTGAGATCCCTTCTGGCGTTCGTCGTGCAGAGACCGTTTGGTCGATTCAGAGCTTGGCAGATGGAGGCTGGAGACTTTTGTTTGGTAAGGTCGTTTGATGCGACACTTCTTGTTTGTTTGACCAAAATCTTGGATTTGTTTGGGTATATATATAAATTGCAATTTATATAGTCAGGTAATCAGGAGATTTTTCTCCAATTTTTGAATTCTTGAACGGAACAAATTCTGTCAAGTACTTCTTAGTTATAATATTGTATATGCTATAAAATTTTTGGCATGCCTGTTTCAAGCACACTTGGTAGGATGTGTTGCTTTCTTGGAGAAACCAATATGGATCTAGAACAGAATCAGCCGGCTCCCCCTGAGAGGACACCAAATAGGTATATGTACATTAAAAACGGTATTTCTTCCATAATGTATAGTGCACTATGGAATAAATATACCAGCAAGGATCCTGATTTGCAATGGCCAATAAATGGGTCATTTGATCTTAGAAAAATTCAGTATGTGGAACAATGTGTGTTTAAGTGCAAAAGTAGACAAGATATGTTCGTCTGTGTACGAATGTGGGAGAAAGAAGCGCGTGAAAGAGTGAGAAAAGAGCAAGCCTTAACAGAAAAAGAACAGCAAAAAAATATCTATGCGAAAGCGCTGGAGATGGAAAATAAAGAAATGAAGGAAATAAAAGAGAGAGAGGATAGGGAGCGTCGTTTACAGGTAAATGGCCAATACCCAGTCCGGAGCCCCCTTTACCCCTTTATCCTCTACTTAATAAACCTCAAGACGATTCAATTCTATTGGATCGTTCTCCTCCTCCATATACTTTTCCCTCTGCCCCCGAGGTTGATTCTGATGATGACAAATCTTTCTCAGATCAGGGAAAGACAGAATCAGATGCTAAACGACAGACTCGCTCCTTTCTGACCGCTGATCGTGCGGCCACTCTTAGATCTACTGCCCGAAAAGCAGCTCGTGGTGACACTTCTGCTCCAGATCTTATAGTAAATGTTCAGCAATGGCCGGAGTCAGAGTCAGAGCAGTTATATTTTACAGAGTTGTTTACAGGAGAAGTAATTGAAAGGTTCAGGAAACATTCCAAAGAATTAGAGCCTGTTGATATAAAAAATGATCAAAATTGAGTGACGGTCTTTTTCTCCCTTCCCAAGTGGGCGATTCAATTAGACGTGTGGTTAAACTACGAACTGATGTATTCCATTTGCGAGAGGAGAAAAAGGCAGATGCTACAGCTGAACAAACCGTTCAGACCCCCGTGCCACAGGATGGAGATCCAGGGACAGATAAGGATATTGTAGTTCATGGAAAACCAATGCGTGAAGCTGCGCCTTTGTATGTCCCTCCTAGGGGTGCGGGAACAGATGACGATAAAGATTCAACTGATGTGAAGGGATATTTTGTTTACAATTGGGTCTATACCCCTTGGAGTAGAGCGGATGTCATGGCTCTTAAAGCTGCTTTGCCTGACCCGCGGAAAAATCCGGCTGCTTTTTATGAAGAATTTGAAGGAGCTATTAGTTCTTGCACTATGACTTTGCCTGATATTGACATGTTTTGGGGGCTTATTTTACCTCCTGATATGTGGAGATCTATTCGTAAAGTAGATGATCATGCAGCTTTTGGAGATATTTGGAAGGAAATCGAGAGGAAAGATGCAGAAAGGGAACCTGCACAGAAACCGCAACAAGAAATATTAGACCGCCTAAAGGCTATAATAACTAAGTTGAAAACTTTCATACCTCCTAAAAAGATAGATTGGACTATGCTAGCGTCTTGTAAGCAGAAACCAGATGAGTCAGTTTCTGATTTCTTTACACATTTTGAGGAGACATTCCATGACTTTAGTGGCCAGTCATTGACAGATGACATGGGCAGGCATCTGTTCGTCGACAAATTTGTCGTGAACGTGTTGCCAGGAATAGCTAGTCGCCTAAAGGCCAGCGAGAATTCATGGACTAAGTCTTCGCCAGTCTCTCTTTTGACTATGGCTCAGTATTATGAACATCAGGAATTGGAAGCTAAGGGCAACGAGGATAAAAAGGCTAAGGATTTAAAAACAAAGGTTATGTTAGCTCAGGTTAATGGTCCATCTTATAGAGGTAGTGGTAGAGGCGGACGTGCGATGTACCGCCCTAGTGCTCCCCTTTTTCCTCAAGCTACTTTGTCTTCTGATCAGTGTGCCTATTGCAAGGAGATTGGACATTGGCATTTGGAGTGTCCATATTTGCAAGGTCAGCAGTATCAGCGTGGTAGAGGACAAATGAGAAGCCGCCCAGGGAACTCAGGAAATAGGGGAGGTATGGATAATCGCACTAGGTTTGAGGCACTAGAGATGTAACCAATATCAAATGTCCGATTATTCAATCAATCAAAACAATTTATAAAGCGCGCTACTCACCCGCTAGGGTCTCAAGGCGCTGGGGGGGAGGGGTCCGTTACTGCTCGAAAAGCCAGGTCTTGAGTTGCTTCCTGAAGGAGAGATGGTCCTGGGTCAGCCGTAGGTGGATGGGGAGGGAGTTCCATGTCTTGGCCGCCAGGTAGGAGAAGGATCTTCCTCCGGCGGTGGCTCTGCGAATGCGTGCAACGGTGGCGAGGGCGAGGCTGGCCGATCGCAGCTGGCGGGTGGGCGTGTAGAAAGTGAGGCGGTTGTTGAGGTACTTGGGGCCCAGGTCGTGAAGAGCCTTGTGTGCGTGGGTGAGGAGTCTGAACATGACCCTCTTGCTGACGGGGAGCCAGTGCAGGTCTCTCAGGTGGGCGGAGATGTGGTTGTGGCGGGTGATGTCCAGGACGAGTCGTGCGGCGGCGTTCTGTATGGGCTGGAGTCTTTTCTGTAGTTTGGCTGTGGATCCCGCGTAGAGGGTGTTCCCGTAGTCCAGTCGGCTGGTGACGAGTGCCTGGGTGACCGTCTTCCTGGTTTCGGTGGGGATCCATCGAAAGATCTTTCGGAGCATGCGCAGGGTGTTGAAACAGGATGACGAGACGGCGTTGACTTGTTTGGTCATCGAGAGGGAGGAGTCCAGGATGAAGCCCAGGTTTCGGTCGTGGTCCGTTGGCTTGGGGGTGGTGCCCAGGGCAGGGGGCCACCAGGAGTCGTCTTGTCGGAGTTCAATTTCAGGCGGCTGTTCTCCATCCACTCGGCGACGTCTTTCATTCCTTCGTGTAGGCTGGCTCTGGCGGTGTCGTTGGTGAGGGAGAGGATCAGCTGGGTGTCATTGGCGAAGGAAATTATGTTAAGGTTGTGTTGGCATGCGATGGGCGCGAGGGGGCTCATGTAGACGTTGAAGAGGGTGGGGCTGAGCGAGGATCCTTGAGGTACGCCGCAGATGACTTCGGTGGCTGCAGAACGGAACGGGGGAGGCGAACTCTCTGGGTTCTTCTGGCGAGGAACAAGATGATCCACTCCAGTGCCTTCTCTTGGATTCCGGTGTTGCTGAGGCGCTGTATTAGTGTGCGGTGGCAAACTGTGTCGAACGCTGCAGAGAGGTCCAGGAGGACGAGGGCAGCTGTTTCCCCGTTGTCGAGCAGGGATCTGATGTCGTCGGTGGCTGCGATGAGGGCGGTCTCGGTGCTGTGGTTGGCTCGGAAACCGGACTGTGAGGGGTCGAGGGATCCGTTCGTCTCGAGGAAGGCAGCGAGCTGTTTGTTGACGGTCTTCTCGATGACTTTGGCAGGAAAAGGGAGGAGCGAGATGGGGCGGAAGTTCTTGAGGTCGGTGGGGTCCGCTGTCGGTTTCTTCAGGAGGGCGCTGAGCTCGGCATGCTTCCAGCTCTCCTGGAAGGTGGCGGTGGTGAAGGAGATGTTGATGATGTCCCGGAGTTGGGGTGCGATGATGGAGTCGGCCTTGTTGAAGACGTGGTGGGGGCAGGGGTCGGCAGCGGATCCGGAGTGGATGGTGTTCATCGTGCGGGTGGTGTCTTCGGTGCTGACCGGGGTCCAGTTGCAGAGGGTGGTGGTGGGGGGCGTTGGTTCGGTGGTTGGGTGCGTGGTCTGTGCGCCGAAGCTGTTGTGTATGTCAGTGATCTTGCGGTGGAAGAATGAGGCGAGTGAGGCGCAGAGGTCTTGCGAGGGGTTGTTTCCAGCGCTGGGGTTGGAGAGCTCTTTGACGATGCTGAAGAGTTCCTTGCTGTTGTTGTCCATTCGTTCTTTGAATGTTGTTCTTTTGGTGGTGCGGATCAGCTGGTGGTGTATGCGGGTGGCGTTCTTGAGGGCTGTCATGTTTTCTGTAGTCTGGTCGTGGCGCCAGGCTTTTTCGAGGGTGCAGCAGTTTTTCTTGGATGTTTTGAGTTTGTTGGTGAACCACGAGGCTTTCTTGCTGCCGAGTCTGCTGGGTGGGTTCTTCAGAGGAGCGAGGTCGTCGGCGCAGTTGGTGAGCCACTGTGTGAAGTTGCGGGCTGCTTCGTTGGGGTCTGTTGCGCTAGCGGGAGGGTTCTGGCTGAGGGAGGTGGTGAGTTGGTCAGCGGTGATCTTGTGCCAGCTCCTGCGGGGAGCCTGTTGCGGGTGGTGGTGGTTCGGGGTTCTCCTGAAGTTGAAGTGGACGCAGCTGTGATCAGTCCAATGATGTTCGGTGGAGTGGCTGAAGGAGATGTGCTTGCTGGAGGAGAAGACGGGGTCAAGCGTGTGGCCGGCATAGTGGGTGGGGGTGTTCACCAGTTGCTTGAGTCCGAGGTTGGCGAGGTTGTCCAGCAGGGTGGTGGTGTTGCTGTCATTGTTGTTCTCCAAGTGGAAGTTGAGGTCCCCTAGGAGGATGTAGTCAGAGGAGGTGAGGGCGTGCGGGCGGATGAAGTCTGCGATGGCTTCGCTGAATTGTGTGCGTGGTCCTGGGGGTCTGTAGATGAGAGTGCCTCTGAGGGTGGTCTTGGGGTCGGTGTGTATCTGGAAGTGAAGGTGCTCGGCGGCGGTGAGGGTGTCATCAGAGTTGGTCGTGATGCGGATGGTGTTCCTGTGGATGATGGCGATGCCTCCTCCGGTCTGGTTGGCGCGATCCCTCCGGGTGATCTTGTATCCGTCCGGGATGGCTATGGCGATGTCGGGGGCTGAGGCGGCGTTCATCCAGGTTCCCGTGAGGAAGGCGACGTCTGGTGAAGTTGTGTCGAGCAGGTTCCAGAGTTCGACGGCGTGTCTGTGGACGGAGCGGGTGTTGAGCAGGATGCACTTGAGGTAGATGTTGCTGGTGCCTGGCCTTTCAGGTGGGGTGCAGGTCCGGAGGCAGGTGAAATTGCAGGCTTGGCAGGTGAAGGGTCCGTGGGTGCGTTTCGGGGTGGCTCGGTGGCAGGCGGGGTTCCTGCCGGGTTTGAGTGCGTTGAGGGTGGCGGCGTCATAAGTCCGTCGTGTGGGCTAGCATCGTCGGGGGCCAGGGGTCCTGGCGCTGGACCCGGTCCAGGCGCAGACGGGCTTGCCTCTGACGCGCCAGCGGCGCGGCTGCGCTGCGGCCTGCATTAAGAAGGGAGGGAGGAGCAGCAGCTGGGAGGCGGGTGGCGAATGGGAGAGGATGGGGGCGGGGCCGCAGGGGAGGCAGCGGCGGGAAAGGAGAGCGGGGGGCAGGCGGGGGGAGAAGGGCGCTGAAAAAAGACCAACAGCACTAAAGAACAGAGAGTGAGAGAAAAAACAGGCAGGCTAAAGGCAGAAAAACCTACGAGAAATGAAACGAGCAAAGGCAGAATACAATTAAGGGCAGCAGACAAGCAGGAGGAGGGAAATCGGGAGAGAGAAAGACGGACAGAGGAAGAGGTCAGACTTGATACTTACCGCCCACCACTGGGACACCAGGGATGAGGCGCAGACGGGAGCCTGCGGGTGGAGGAGGGCCTCGAACTTCCAACAGCAGCAGCGGCGAGGGCAGCAGGCAGAGCACCAGCAGGGAACACTGGCGCGGTGGGGGAGCGGACCTGGCCTGAGAACAGGTCAAGGTTCGCACCCTCGCCGCGCAGCGGCCTGCATTATGAAGGGTGGAGGGAGGGAGGAGCAGCAGCTGGGAGGCGGGTGGCGGATGGGGGAGGGGCCGCAGGGGAGGCAGCGGCGGGAAAGGAGAGCGGGGGCGGGCGGGGGGAGAAGGGCACTGAAAAAAGACCAACAGCACTGAAGAACAGAGTGAAAGAAAAAACAGGCAGGCTAAAGGCCGAAAAACTTACGAAAAATGAAACGAGCAGAGGCAAAGGCAAAATACAATTAGGAGGAAACAGACAGGCAGGCTAAAGGCAGAAAAGCTTACGAGAAATGAAACAAGCAAAGGCAAAGGCAGAATACAATTAAGGGCAGCAGACAAGCAGGAGGAGGGAAATCGGGAGAGAGAAAGACGGACAGAGGAAGAGGTCAGACTTGATACTTACCGCCCACCACTGGGCCACCAGGGATGAGGCGCAGGCGGGAGCCTGCGGGTGGAGGAGGGCCTCGAACTTCCAACAGCAGCAGCGGCGAGGGCAGCAGGCAGAGCACCAGCAGGGAACGCTGGTGCGGCGGGGGAGCGGACCTGACCGCTGATTTGAAGGATTCTGCTTATGTATAGGAATGCCTAGGATGGGGTACGGAATCAGTTGAAGTCCCAGTAGATCAGAAGGGTCCCTATGTTAACGCACACGTTTTGGGTTCTACTGATCGGTTTTTGGTTGAACCAGGAGAAACCCGTAGCGCCCCGTCTAAACAATTGGTTCCTAGGGCTTCCCTGTCTGGCTTAACAATCACATCGATAGGATTTGATGGGTCACCTTCCCTTAGCCCATTGTCACAACCACTTGCATTTCATGTTGATAAATTCTCTGCTGCATGTCCATTTTTGCTTTCCCCTAACACACCGGATAATATTGTGGGTCTCGATATGCTCAAACATTTTCGTGCTCCGATACAATGTTCCCCAGAAGGTGTGCGTGTTATTTTGAATGATAACTATCCCATGGCTGAGAGGTCTAGTCTCATTAGAGAAGATGTTGCATTGGTGTCACTACCTAGTACTTTGTGGGCTACATCAGATACTGATGTGGGTCAAATGGTTATCCCACCAGTCCATATTCAAGTGAAGGAGGGCGCTTCATTGCCTCAATATAAAATTTCTCGAGAAGGCGAAGAGGCACTAATACGTATTGTTCAAGATCTGATTGAAGTAGGGGTTGTGGAAGAAATCCCTTACAATATTTGCAATAGCCCTATCCTTCCCATCTTGAAAAAAGACACTGATACTAAAATATACAGGTTTATCATTGACTTACGAGAAGTTAATAAGATCGTAGTGCCCCAATACCTGGTAGTCTCTGACATCACAACACTCCTTACCATGGTTCCTACGACTGCAACTACATTCTCTGTGATTGATTTGAAGAACACTTTTTTTCCCCATACCTATTCATCCTGACAGCTGATATTTTTTCGGCTTCACTTTGAATAATCGATCCTTCAGATTTTGTAGAGCTCCACAAGGGTATACTGAGAGTCCTAGCATTTATAGCCAGGCATTGAAAAGACAGCTTGATTCTTTCCCTGTTCCAGAAGGGGTAGTTCTCATACAAAATGTTGATGACATCTTGTTGGCTGCAGACACCACTGACCAATGTGACATTGTCATTACTCTCCTTTCTTGCCTCTCACCATCATAAGGTTTTTAGGAAGAAATTGCAATATTGTAGACAGCAGGTTACCTATTTAGGTCACCTCCTGTCTAAGGAGGGGCGTGCACTCACACCAGATCGCCTTCAAGCTATTTTAGACACGCCTGTGCCCCGTACTCAGAAGAATGTTCGTGCATTGATCGGCCTTACTTCTTTTTGTAGGCAGTGGATCCCTAGCTTTTCACATATTGTTAAACCCTTGATGGCCCTTTTGACTAAAGACATTCCAATGCACCTTCCATTGACTACTGAATGTCAGAATGCTTTCCAACAGTTGTGTCAAGCTCTAGGTTCTG
The DNA here is from genome assembly GCF_964204655.1 of Triturus cristatus. Lineage (NCBI taxonomy): Eukaryota > Metazoa > Chordata > Amphibia > Caudata > Salamandridae > Triturus > Triturus cristatus. The sequence goes on along the minus strand of NC_140586.1, from coordinate 357,339,949 downwards.
CACCAGTTTTAGGCACTACAGAGTACACCAAGGCCTTCACACTCTATGTACACGAGAGGGATGGTTGCGCACTTTCAGTTTTAGTACAGACACATGGTGATAAGCAGCATCCTTGTGCATATTTTTCAGCTGTGCTCGATCCAGTCGCACGTGCGTTGCCTGGGTGTTTTCGCTCTGTGGCAGCGGCAGCTGTGTCCATACGTCAGAGTGAGGGGATAGTCTTGTCACATAGATTGCTTGTGTTAGTTCCCCATGCAGTTGATGCCCTTTTGAACCAGACCAAAACGCAGCATTTAACTAGTGCTCGCTTGACAGGTTATGAATTGACACTCTTGGCCCCTCATATCACCTTGAAAAGATGTTCGACTCTTAATCCGGCTACTCTATTGCCATCCCCATCTATTCAGTCTCAGTTGCAAGAGCCTCATGACTGTATATTCCTTACTGAGGAACAGACAAAGGGTCGTGTTGACCTGCAAGATATCCAGAATCAACAAAGCCAGTGTACAGTAATTCAAAACAAGGGGCACTCTAGTTAATGCAATACATTAATCAAAAGAGCACAGAGCCAAGATATGCCTCTTTCAAATGTTGATGGAGAATTCTGGGTTGATGGGTCCTGCTTGAAATTACCGGATGAAACAACATCAGCTGCATATGCAATCACAATGCTTCAGACGGTAGTTGAGACAGCTCGCATTCCACAGAAGTCAGCTCAGGCAGCTGAGCTGATAGCATTGACGAGGGCGTGTGAACTTAGTACTGACTTGTCTGTTAACATCTATACCGATAGCCGTTATGCCTTTGGAGTGGCTCACGGGTTTGGGCTGCTCTGGAAAGAAAGAGGCTTCCTTACATCACATGGGACACAAATAGTGCATGGAGAATTAGTACATAATCTCCTTACTGCCTTGACATATCCGAAGAAAATAGCGATTGTTAGTGTAGTGCACACAAGAAAGAGACTGATAAAATAGGATAGGGAATGTCTTTACGGCTCACACAGCCCATGAGACTGCAATGCAGCGAAGCACTACATCTATGTATGTGGTTAAGTCTCAGGCTGAACGTTAGCATGATGCCAGGCAAGAAGTGCTGGATATGCAGCAATCTGCCTCTGTTGATGAACTAGAGCAATGGTCTAAGGAGGGAACATTGGATGATGAGGGCTGTTGGAGAAATAAAGACATGACTAAATGGAGATTGCCCACAGCCTATTTACATCCTATGATTCACATGGCACATGTTGGAGCTTCCTCAATAGCAAAGTTGCTTAGGCAAGTTTGGGATCATCCAGAAATTGCCGGCACAGCTAAAAATATAGTACAGTCTTGCTTGATTTGTCTCCAGTATTATCCTGGAAAGGGAACACGAACTCCAACAAGAGAGTTTGCCACACCAACTGCACCTTTTGAGGTTCTGCAAATGGATTACATCCAGCTTGAACGCTGTAATAACTTAAAGTATGTCCTAGTAGTGGTATGTGCCTTCAGTAAGTGGATAGAAGCGTACCCTACGAAAGATAATACAGCTTACCACAGCAAAGGTGCTTTTAAAGGAGTTTTCCCCAGATTTTGTGTTTGCCGACTTTTGTGGAGTGATAACGGACCCCATTTCATTGGGCAAGTTGTTGAGTATGTCTTGAAAGGATTGGGAATTAAGCAGACATTTCATGCTGCTTTCCACCCACAATCAGCAGGGCTAGTGGAACGATACAATTCTACTCTCAAACTTAAGTTGGCTAAAATCTAGGCTTCCACATCTCTGAAATGGCCTGATGCACTACCCTAGGCGTAATTGTCCATTAGATCGGTGCCACATACACGATCTGGCCTTACACCTTATGAGGTGGTTTTTGGAAGGCCAATGAATATCTGAATATCTAAGCCACGCGTAATACATGATGTACCTTGTGTGCTGATGAGTGACTATCTGTCACAGTTGACTGACAGTTTGCTTTCTATTCATCAACAGGTTCGAGAAGCTCTTCCTGACAGTTCGCAAGGTGATGGCCATGATCTGCGGCCCGGTGACCAGGTGATGATCAAAGTCTTCCAGAGGTCGAATAGCCTGGAACCGAGGTGGCGAGGTCCTGAGCAGGTGCTCTTGGCAACCAGAACTGCAGTCCGAGTGACCAATCGGAAGAATTGGATTCACTCCACCCACTGTAAGAAGGTGCCGTCTGCCCTGGTGGAACCTGCTGCACTTACCGACCATCAAGATATCCTGGACACAGAGAGGCCAAGCCATATCACCTGAAGAACCTGAGGAAGCCTTCCCAGACCACACGATCCCTGGTGCATCTCTATATCAGCTGTGGCCCCGGAGAGAAACTGCATTGCTGAAAAAGACTGGTTGAGCAACCGTCCTGGGTTAGTGAAAGACTGAGCTGCAAAGGGGGGGATCTATTAGTGACACCTGTCTCAAACTCAGTGAAGAAACCAACGGCTGCCCAGGACTTTAGAGCTCCATCCGCTTTGTTATTTCAACGTCAAGATAAACATGCCTATGGAAAAGACATCCACTGCTGCAAGAATATGCAACAAGAAGACTATGTGCATTGCTGGATATACTGTCACTGTGATCATTATGGCAGTAATAACTTGGGTTGTAGAGGAAGTGGCTCCTGCTCGACGAACACTGACTGCCACTACTCCAGCACCTATTGAGCACCACTACTTCACCATCCCTTATCATGAGCAGAAGCATAGAAGACTTATTTTAACAACACGTTCATCCAGATATTGCACCACACATATAATGCTATGAATATTACCGACTGTTGGGTGTGTGGAATGATGCCAGCTCATCAGAAAAAGGGAGGAACACCTTTCATTCCTCTGCCATTCTCTCACAATGGCTCCTGTAGAGCCTGGTTTGCTCTGTTGTGGGCCACTCATGTTGCTAATATCACTGATTTTGGTGTAGGAAGATTAAACTACCAGATAAAGTGTGCTATCCTGATGAGGAAGGAGATCCGCAGGCTAAAGGAACTGCACGGGAGATGGAGGAGTATCGCCGAGGAAATTCCTCTACACACTATGTTTTCCCAAATACTTGAACTGCCAAGGGTAATGGACCTTTTGTTATAGCTGTTACTAGGGCTCAAGCAGACTTGTGTGTGTGAACAGTGTTGGCAAAATTCCCGTGGGAAAAAGCAATTGTACTCTGATTTTAAATATTACTGGAGTAAATAACAGCAGTTTTACGTCATCGCATAATACCTATTTTATATGTGGAAATAAGGGATATTATAATTTACCCATTGGCTGATCCGGTACTTGTTTTGTGTCCTTTCTGTTACCACCTGTGTTTTTGGCACCTGCATCATATCACAAGGACTATAAACTGTTTAATGACATTTCCAAGAACAGATTTAAGAGGACAACAAATCATGATGAGGTGGATCAGACTGACACTGCATTGCAGCAATATGTTGATTTTAATTTGGGACTGTTCTTCTTTGTTGGTGCTGCCTTGAACAGCAGGAAAATCAGACGCTGGACACGTGTTGTAGAGGCTGTAACTAACCAAACAGCTATGGCACTTGGAAACATCACAGGAGAACTGCAAATTGCGAGGATTGTGGCGCTCCAAAACTGAATGGTCCTTGACATTGTACTGGCTGATCGAGGTGGTGCATGTCGCATCATCGGGAGCAGTTGTTGTGTTAATATCCCTGATCACGTCCCTTCAGTTTTTGATGCAATCTCTAAACTGCATAAAATCGCTGCTGAGATTCACCCCGATACTGGAACATGGACTTTAACCGGTTGGCTGTGGACATTATTTGTTACCTGGGGCTGGAAATTGTTGACAATATTATGTATATTATTTGCAATTCTGCTGACATGCTGCCTGTGCCTACAACGTGGTCCAATGCTTTGTTCCCTTTGTGTCTCTGCTTGTATACCTACCAAACATAGCGTTGGGAAAGTGAATGCCCAATATGTACTACACCAAGAAGTTAATGACATGATGCAAATCGACATACAAGATGTTTTTATTGTTCCTTCTAAATCATAGATGTCTTCAGCTAATGCTAAAAGGGTCATCTGTGGAAGTTGGCAGAGATCACTGTTAGCATGAGCTGAAGCCATTTTGTTTGTGGCAGCCATTTTAGTTAGCCATGTGCTTGCTCCCTCTTCACTATTGCCTGCCCTTGTATTCTGCTTGTGTCATCTGTTACAGTTAACTCCTTCAGCACTGAGTCAGAGCCTTGCACATGCTCAGAAAGACCTGTAGCTGAATGCACCTGTCCTAGTATTTAACTGTCATGCTGTTTCAACTGATGTCAGCAACTTCATCACCCCTCCCACTTTGTTGACTAAGTATTTTCTGTTACTCCATATATGTGAATAGCTATTCTTGTGTATACTTGTACCGCTTCCTTTTGAGTTCTCATGCGTACTCAGCTACAAAGTGGGTATAAAAGGCCCATGGTTTCTGCACTCCTGGTACTACCTCATGCATTGCCTGAGGGTTCTGTATAGATGTATTTCCACTCATGAGGTTTTAATAAACTATTGTTTTGATATTACAGCTTCTGTGCCAATCTCCATTTATTGGTCCAAGGACTAGTGCGCAAAGAAGGGTGAACCCTTGCACCGGTAGGCCTTGGTAAGGCCAACCTCTACACTCCCACCCCCAAATCCCCCAACACAACAGGTTAAATCATAGTTGCTTGGAAAACTCCCTCCCTCATTTGGGAATTTATTTTGTGTACCATACAGCTGAAGCTCTAAGACGAACACTAAGACTGTGGCTGGGCCAGTCTGGAAGGAACAAGAAAAAGTCAGGAACTGCATTAAACTAGTCCCAAGGTGGACTTGTAGAATAAAGAAACTGTCTGCAAAATTAATTTACACATGGGGCAGAAACTATGAGGAAGCATGGCAAGATTTCTTCACCAAACATCTGGGGCCCACACCAGTGGTGACTGAGAAACTCTTTTGTGATCCAGCGGTGGGGTATTGACTGCCAACTCTCCTTGGCAGGATCCATACCAGAAACCAGGGCTACCTGCCAGGAAGAGCTGTTTTGGCCTGTCTTGAAGGAAGGAGCTGACCCAAATGGTTTTCAGAGGCACTGGAAGTGCCCTTACACAAGAAGGACACGTTCTAGAAGAAGGGCACTGCCAGGAGGTTAGGCAGGATAAAGTGAAGCTGCTCGCTGGAACAAAGGAGAAAGCACATCATCACTAGACTAGTGAGTACATTCCTGAGACCAGAGAATCATCACAGTGTCCTGTGAAACCAAAGCACCCATGATTATGGAATTTCCAAGGAAACCGCAAACGTAGCTTGTGGGATCCCACCAAAAGAAGATAAAGTGCCTGTGACCGCACGGCACTGAAAAACTGATTACAGTCGCCTGTCTCTATTCATTAATTCAAAAATTGGAGCACCGGGAGGAAGTTACACCAGGCGGGGATCCCTCCCCACAATTAGTGGGGGCATCGACCTTGACCTACAGTTCTTTACTGCTAAAAGCCACAGTGAGCCCTTTGCTTTTATTGTATGGTGAGCCCATATCTGGGCATAAGGAGAGTCTCACTGTGAAGATTCACCAGACCTAGAACTGCGCAACCCGGGAGCTACTTCTTTATGATCATCGGTGGCACTGCCAAGATTCATTTAGCCTGGATGTGCCCACCAGATATGGACTGCAGCAACATCTTCTGGGCATTGTGCAACCATTCTATACCTGTCCTAGTGGAGCAGCCAAGGTCATATCCAAAACACAGTAATGGTCATCTGGTAACTGTGTGCAAACTGCCATGCTCACTGATGATTATGTAAAGTACTGTATTGTGTGCTTTAGTAAAGTATGTTTTATATTCCAAATAAAAGCACTCCGGGGAACCTCAATTATTAAGTTTTAATGGCGGTTTCAATAAAAGCTGAGCTTCTAATTCTACACCACCTCCCTTGAGGGACAGGTGCTAAAAGGGTGTGTACTTTGTGTTCAGTTGTGGACTGAATATTAGGATAAAGCCTCAGAAGACCAGTGTTAAAAGGCTCTGATTGTTACATTCTGAGCCCAGTAACCGCTGTCTGCCCTGGGACTCCAGTTAACGTTCCCACAAATACTTAAACACATTGAGGGGAAAAAAGCTGATTAATTGAGATGGATGCATCTGGACATGAAATCCCAAGATTGTTCAAACCATTTTCTTATTTGGGTAGCCAGAGAAGTTTATTGTATTCATTTATTTAGAGAGTTTCCTATAGCTCTGGCTCGACACAGAGCGCTTTACAACATTGCAAACACAAGGAGAAGATGGACGGAGCGCTGAAACTTTTGAGACACTCACCCCCAGTCACAGATCTGGGTTGGATTCATCATCATTCTTTAGCTCACTTCGCCACCTCAGTTCAGACCCAGCTATAAACAAATCAGTCTTGACCCTGTGCCTCATGGGAACAGTCCAGCCCGAACTGCCAAGCCAGGTTTCCCCTGAACCGGAAACAGGCATCCTGGAACCGGTTTCTGGGTAACACCCTTCATCAGCCAGGCTAGCTTGAATCCAGTGGCAAAGTGAGCAAGGGACCCAAGTCTGGGCATACCCTGCCAACTAAGGGCGAACAAAGCAAACACAACATTGTCAGGCAATATCACTCATTAGCTATACTTTACAATATTGTCAGAGGCATTATCAGCCCATAGTGATACAGTATAATTTCAGATATTGGGGGCATTGCTTGGGAAAGAACAAGAGAGGTTTTTTGTTTATATTTTATGGGGGTGAGAAGAAAATGTGCTGGAGCTTTTTAGGTTTCATGTTTGGCCTGCCTTTGTGAGTTTGGTCGTGAGGGAGGCTGGTTTACCAGTATGCAGAACTTTGTGGATGAGACAGACAGTTTTGAAGTAACAACATACTTTGATTGATAGCCATTTTAGACTTTGCAGTGAGGGGGAGATGTGTTCATATCTCTTTGCTCTGGTGACCATCCTTGTTGCTGCATTTAGACTGGCTCTCAGAGGGGCTAAGTAATATTTTGGGGTGCCTGTGAGGGTGGCATTCCCGTAGTTCAGCCTGGACAGAACCAGAGCTTGAGAAGCGATTTTTAGTTCATTTGGTAGGAGGAAGGGCTTAATTTTGAGAAGTAGTTTTAGGTTGTAGAAGGCACCCTTTGCTGTAGCAGTTCTATGCAAGCTCATGTTCAGACTTGAGTCCAGAGTGATCTCCAGAGATTTGATGGAGTCTGCCAAGATGTCCATCCATAAGTTTGAAGAAAATGAAACTTGGTAACTGCTCAGGACAGGAAGTTAGACAACTTAATATTCCACCCGGAACCAGTTAGGCCTTAGGCTCTTCTCTTCCATTGAGCTGATGCAGGGCCTCAATTAATTTCCCTTCGGCTCTATCGCCCTCCAACAGATCTTTATCCATCCGCCAAAGCCATGATTGGGAGATCATTTACAAATTCCATTAAAGCAGTCCGATCGTGCGATGCATCGGCCGAAATACGCTGCAAACTCTTTGGCTATATTTAGGTTCCCCTGACCTCCTATCACCCCCTTTATGTAGGTGTTGGAAAACCCACTCCCACACTAGAAGGGTGGTGGTGGACTCCCCGAACACACTGTGGTAGCTTGGCTCGAGTGGTCAGGAATCAGGCTCCGTGCTAAGCATACAACATACCCAAACAATAACCATGCGTGCATCCGTTCCAAAAACGACTCTACACCGTAAAAATTATGAAAATATCTGTTTATCTTCTTTTTCTCTTAGTTGCTGATTGGGAAAATAAATAAGTCAATCACAATATACAAATTTTAAATAGTGCAGGTGAAATAAATACTGTCTGGAGATTCAATAAATAGGGGTGATCATAAATATAAAGGACATAAATAACAGTGCAGGTAATACAGGCAATTAAATATTCTGAGGCAATAAATACTGTCACCAATAAATATTGTACACCAACAAGTCCTGTGGACCAATAAATATAGTGAAGCAATAAATAGGTTAACCACAATAAATACAGGGCCCCCCAATAAATAATTAAGAGTATACAGCAACACTCATGTAATCAGATCACTTTTCAATTCCTAAGGGCTGATTTGGCCCAGGCACAGCTTGTAGGGTTGTGGAAGGCTTGAGGGGTTCTACTCCCTGGCTGGGACAAGGCTGAGGCCTAACTGAGGTAGATCAAGGGGGGAATACCAGTGCCCTGGCTTTCTCTCTCCACACAACCTCTCTAGGTTAGTCCCAATTCACCCCTGGCACAGTCAGGTTGGTTCCAGCACCTCCCTAGCCCCTTAGAGCAGTCTCTCAGGTCTCCACAGGGCCTTAGGCGCCCTCTACTCCACTTACTGCCCTTTTTCTGAGGTTCCGACGCCGCTGGAGTCGTGTCGATGCCGTGAGGCGGTTCCGGTTCGGTCTCGACGGCCTCGGCACAATGTCAGTTCTAGACGACGCCGGTAGGCGGTTCCGGTCCGATGTCGGCGGCCTCGGTTCGATCTCGACCTCCGATTCGACGGCGTCGGGCAGTCTCTACTCGATGTCGACTTCGGGCGGCTCCGGTCCGATGGCGCTCTCGGCTTCGATGACATCGGCCGGCCTGGCCTCGATGTCGACTTCCGGCGACTCCGGGGTGCGATCCTCACCCCCGACCTCCGGTGCTCCTCCTCTCAGGCTCCGGGCGACTCCGGAGTGCGATCCTCACTCCCGACCTCCGGTACACTTCACCTCGGTCTCCGACGACTCCGGAGGGCGGACTTCACTCCTCCGATGACGCCGCTCACTCGACCTCGGTTAACTTCCTCCTCGACCTTTGGTATTCCTCACGACCTCCGTCGGCGCCCTCTCACGACCTCAGGCGGCTCCGGGTACGACGTCTGCTTCTTCAGTCAGCGCCGCTTCTCCACCTCGGGCTCCAGGTCTTAGGCTACTCGACGCCGGACTCCAGGGAAACCAGTTTCCAGGTCAGGATCTTGCTGCTTTCTGCTTCTAAGGCCTGTTCCTGCTGTCCAGGTCCTTAGGTTGAGTTTTTCTGGCTTCTTCCCACACAGGGCTACAGGCTGGGATCCATCAGTAGGGACTAGTATCAAGGGTGGGTTTATGGACCCCACTCCAGGCACAAGTTTCCACCCCTGCTGCTTCACTCCTTCCTCCTTCACTGTTGTGCTGCTCTCTCTTCACCAGTCAGGTGCCAACTGCCAACTCCAACTGCCAACTCTCTCTTAACTCCCCAACATTCCAAACCGCCTCCAACTGTCACAGGGTTCTGGAATGTTCTGGAAGGTGCTGGTAGGTTCCAGTGGATGCTGGTGATGTCACAGGTGGCCACCATTTTGTGCTTCAGGCCCTCAGACAGAAGTTTCAGGGGTAGGTAAAATGGCTCCCTGAATCTGCAGCAACACTAAAAAGTCTGGTGGTTCCCAAAAAGGAAAAATTCAAACAGGGTTTGAGGCAAAAGTGGGACAAAATAAATAATGATGAGGAGGGACCACCCAAAGGGCTGACAGGTCTAACACGCGTCCCCCCCAGCTGAAAGTGGGGAGAGCTACCCAACCCCTTGGGAGTTCTCATCACTAAGGCGGAAATACCTTGAGAGACCGTCTGCATTGGCGTGGTCCACTCCAGGCCGATGTTCCACCTGAAAGTCCATCCCCTGTAGGGAAATAGACCACCTCAACAACTTGGGATTCTCCCCCTTCATTTGCATCAGCCAACGAAGGGGTCTGTGGTCGGTCTGAACTAGGAAGTGCGAGCCAAACAGGTATGGCCGCAACTTCTTCAGAGCCCATACCACTGCAAAGGCTTCACGCTCTATTGCACTCCACTTCTGTTCCCTGGGAAGTAGTCTCCGGGATAGGAAGACCACGGGTTGATCCAGACCCTCTTCGTTGAGTTGCGATAACACTGCCCCAATGCCATGTTCTGATGCATCTGTCTGGACAATGAACTTCTTGGAAAAGTCTGGGGCCCTTAAGACCGGGGCCTCGCACATGGCTTTCTTCAATCTCACAAAGGCCTGCTGACAGGCCTCCGTCCAGACTACCCGTCGAGGTTGTTTCTTGGACGTGAGCTCCGTGAGGGGGGCTACGATGGTACCGTACCCCTTCACGAAGCGGCGGTAATATCCCGTGAGGCCCAAAAATGCTCGGACCTCAGTCTGTGTCTTGGGGGGTTCCCAGGCCATGATGGCCTCGATCTTCGCCTGGAGGGGTTGCACCGCTCCCCTACCCACCAAGTGTCCAAGGTACACTACCGACCCCTGCCCGATCTGGCACTTGCTGGCCTTGATCGTCAATCCAGCTTGTCTCAGGGCCTGGAGAACAGCTTGCAGGTGACGCAAGTGATCCTCCCAGCTGTTACTGAAGACGGCTATGTCATCCAGATAAGCAGCAGAGAAACTCTCCATTCCGGTGAGGATCTGGTTTACCAGGCGCTGAAACGTGGCAGGTGCGTTCTTGAGCCCAAAGGGCATCACACAGAACTGGTAGTGGCCATTGGGCGTGGAGAAGGCTGACCTTTCCCTTGCTCCATCAGTCAACGAGATCTGCCAGTACCCTGAAGTAAGGTCAAAGGTACTTAGATATTGGGCAGCTCCCAGCCGGTCAATCAATTCATCCGCCCTAGGGATCGGATGAGCATCAGTTTTTGTCACTGAATTCAGTCCCCGGTAGTCCACACAGAACCTCAGTTCTGGTTGGGCACCCGGTGGTGCAGCTTTCGGTACTAACACCACCGGACTAGACCAGGGGCTGCTAGAAGGTTCAATCACTCCTAGCTCCAGCATCTTAGTGACTTCACTATGAATGCTGGCCTTCACCTTGTCTGACATCCGGTAGATCTTGGACTTCACAGGTGGGCTGTCTCCTGTGTCCACGTCATGGACGCACAGGTGAGTCCTACCCGGGACAAGGGAGAACAACGAAGAGTACTGCCCCAGGACCTGGCGACAGTCCCCCTGCTGTTCAGGAGTTAGAGATGGGGAGAGAATCACTCCCTCCACCGACCCATCCTTTTCTTGAGACGCAAACAGATCAGGGAGAGGCTCGCTTTCCACGTCCTCTCCTCCGTCAGTCTCCATCATCAAGATGACTTCGGGCCTCTCGTGGTGGGGTTTGAGGCGGTTGGCATGCAGCACCCGCAGGGGCTGACGAGGGGTCTTCAGGTCCACCAAGTAGGTAGCCTTACCCTTCTTCTCCAACACCTCAAAGGGTCCTGACCAGCGATCCTGGAGGGCGCTAAGCTCTCCGGGTTCGATCACCCACACCTTCTGGCCAGGCTCCAACTCCACCGGGTGAGCATTGTGGTCATACCACGCCTTCATTACTGCTTGGCTGGCTTCCAAGTTGTCAGAAGCTTGCTTCCACAACGTAGGCATTTGGCTCCGGAAGGCCAGCATGTAGCTCACCACATCCTGGGGAAGCTTTCTGGGAGTTCTTTCCCATCCGTCTCTCACCAGGTTGAGAGGTCCACGTACAGGGTGCCCATACAGAAGCTCGAAGGGGCTGAAGCCCACTCCCTTCTGTGGCACTTCCCTGTAGGAAAAAAGTAAACAGGGTAGGAGGACGTCCCATTTCCTCCGCAGGCTTTCAGGCAGACTTCTGATCATGCCCTTTAAGGTTTTGTTAAACCTCTCCACCAGACCATTGGTCTGGGGGTGGTAAGGAGTGGTGAACCGGTATGTCACTCCACACTCCTTCCACATCGCCCGCATATACGCTGACATGAAGTTGGTCCCCCTGTCGGACACAACTTCCTTGGGAAAACCCACTCGGGTAAAGATTCCCATCAGGGCCCTTGCCACAACAGGTGCTGTTATGGTCCTCAGAGGTATTGCCTCTGGGTACCGTGTGGCATGATCCACCAGAACCAGGATAAACCGGTGACCAGCTGTAGTTGGCGGATCTAATGGACCCACAATGTCGATGCCCACCCTTTCAAAGGGGGTGCTAACGACAGGAAGTGGTTCCAGGGGAGCTTTCAGCTTCACCCCTGTTTTCCCACTGGCTTGGCAAGACACACATGTCCGGCAGTAGGTATCGGACGACACTTTCATCTGAGGCCAATAAAAGTGTGGGACAAGACGGGCGAAGGTCTTGTCTTGCCCCAAGTGTCCTGCCAATGGTATCTCGTGAGCCAACTCCAGAAGGAAGGCTCGATAACGTTGAGGAACTACCAAGGCTCGTGACGATCCGTGTAGGGGTGCCTTGGGTTCACTGTAGAGGAGGCCATCCTCCCAGTAAACACTGTAGTTCCCTTCAACGTTCCCTGCTGCCTGGGCTTCGGCCTGTCGCCTCAGCCCCTCAAGGGTAGGGCACTCCCTCTGGCCCTGGCAGAATTCCTCCCTGGACGGGCCTCCCTCCACGTGCCACTCGGCCGGGATGGGTAGGTCCTCCAGGTTGGTAACGTCCCCCTCCGCAGACTCCTGGTCCACCACCTCCGGTGGCCTATCCGTCCTACGGGGTGGAGACGCCGAGGCAGGCTCCTCCTGTCCTCGGTTCTTCCCTTGACTGGCAGCTGGCTGGGCCTTTGTTCCAGGCTCCAGCCGAAATGAACTCCCTCTTCGGGTAGTCGCGGACCTTGTGCTAACACAGGCCCAATCAGGTGTACCCAGCATCTCGGTGTGAGTCCGGTATTCCACCTCCTTCCAAGCGTTGTGCTCCATATCATTCCCCAGCAGACAATCGACTGGCACGGCAGGGCTTACGGCAACTCGAAGTGAACCTGCAACCCCCCCCCATTCAAAGGGAACCTCGGCCACGGGATAGTGACCAGTTCTGCCGTCAGCCATCGCGGCTGGGTGGAGTACATCGGGAATTACCTGCTCTGGAGACACCAGTTGACTACGCACCATAGTCATACTGGCTCCTGTGTCTCTCAGAGCCTCCCCTCTTTGGCCGTTGATGGTGACCCACTGCCCATACTTTGCGGTATTCGCGGGCACCTGGATCTTAGGAACCATCTCCCGTTCTCCCAGGGACACTAAAGTGACACCCGCCCACTCCCTTCCCTTAGTTAAGGGCATCTCCTCCCCGAGCACTGCACTAGCTACTCCGGGGGTCTTTCCTCCAGTGGGAGGGGGTGGTCGTTTCTGGCACTTCGGATCTCCTTTATAGTGTCCAACGCCACCGCACTCGTAGCAATGGACAACCCTTGGCTGCTGACTCTGGCCAGGATTAGGGTTTCTGGGTGGGTTAGCCTTAGAGGTGAATCCTGTTCCCTTCCCTTGGAAGTTACTTTGGGGGCCTTTGGAGAACTCCTTTTTCTTTTCCCCTCCCTCTTTCTTCTGGGGGGCGCCCTGTCCGGCCTTTTGAGTATCCCCTCCAGTCCCCCTTGTGGACACCCGGGTACTAGCCCAAATGTCCGCCTCCTCAGCAAGCTTCCGGGGACTGGTCAGCTTGCTATCCACCAGGTGTTGCCGCAGTTCAGGGAAACATTTCTCGAGCAGGTGTTCCTTCAGTACTAGGTCAAACAACTCCTCGTAGTTCCTCACTTCACTGCCCTGAATCCAACCTTCCATTGCCTTCTTCGCATAGTCCAGGAAGTCCACCCAATTCTGCGTGCCCAGTTTGTGACTACCCCTGAACTTCTGTCTGTACTTTTCAGGTGTTAGTCCAAACTTTCTGATGAGCGCCAGTTTCATGGTGGGGTAGTGGGTTTGCTCATCCTCTTCGAGGGCCAATAAAGCATCCCTACCAGCTGGAGGCATGTACTTATACAATCCCCCTCCCCAGTACTTCTCTGGAACCCCATGGGCCCTCAATGAGACCTCATAGGCCGCTAGCCACTTGGCGATATCGTCGCCCACCCCATAGCTAGCCACTATGTCCTTTGGCAGGTAAGGTTTGGGTTCCCTGGTGACCTCTTGGATTTGGCTGCCACCATTAGGAACAGGTTGTGCCCCGATTCTCAAGATCTGAAGATCTATTTCTTTCAGTCGCAATTCATGGGCCATCCTCTGCTCCTCCTTCTCCTTTTCCAGCCTTGCTAAGTCCCATGTGAGCTGTCTTTTCTCCCTCCGGTCCGTTAGCTCCACTTCAGACAAGCCACCGCTAGAGGCACTGCTGCCCTTCCTAGAAATGGTTCTGGGCCCTGCGGACAGGTTCCCCACCTCAGGTTGGTACATCTCAGCCCCCTCGGGGTCAGGCTCTCCATCCCTGTCTTCCTCCTCAGCCTTGCTTTCTCGGCGTGCCTCCCCCCAAGCCCTTAAGCTGGTTTGGAGTGCACCCTTCTTTGCTCCTGGGGGACAGTATACCCCCTCCCGCTGGCAAAACTCCCTGAGTTGGGCCACAGTGTACGTTTCTAGATTTTCTAGTACAAACTCCATCTCGCCCACTCAGGTTAGAGGACAGGTTTTGTGCAGTAACTATGCAGGGGGGTACCTTTAATAATACCTCCTCCCACCACCAGAGTAAATTTGGAAAAAACAAAAACCCACAATTAGGAAGGCCGCTTTGAGAAAACTCCCGGTGTAGGCCTATGGACTACCCACAGTTATTGTTGAGTATACGTAGGCACAGCTCTATCCCACCACTGAACACCAATTTATGTTGGAAAACCCACTCCCACACTAGAAGGGTGGTGGTGGACTCCCCGAGCACACTGTGGTAGCTTGGCTCGAGTGGTCAGGAATCAGGCTCCGTGCTAAGCATACAACATACCCAAACAATAACCATGCGTGCATCCGTTCCAAAAACGACTCTACACCGTAAAAATTATGAAAATATCTGTTTATCTTCTTTTTCTCTTAGTTGCTGATTGGGAAAATAAATAAGTCAATCACAATATACAAATTTTAAATAGTGCAGGTGAAATAAATACTGTCTGGAGATTCAATAAATAGGGGTGATCATAAATATAAAGGACATAAATAACAGTGCAGGTAATACAGGCAATTAAATATTCTGAGGCAATAAATACTGTCACCAATAAATATTGTACACCAACAAGTCCTGTGGACCAATAAATATAGTGAAGCAATAAATAGGTTAACCACAATAAATACAGGGCCCCCCAATAAATAATTAAGAGTATACAGCAACACTCATGTAATCAGATCACTTTTCAATTCCTAAGGGCTGATTTGGCCCAGGCACAGCTTGTAGGGTTGTGGAAGGCTTGAGGGGTTCTACTCCCTGGCTGGGACAAGGCTGAGGCCTAACTGAGGTAGATCAAGGGGGGAATACCAGTGCCCTGGCTTTCTCTCTCCACACAACCTCTCTAGGTTAGTCCCAATTCACCCCTGGCACAGTCAGGTTGGTTCCAGCACCTCCCTAGCCCCTTAGAGCAGTCTCTCAGGTCTCCACAGGGCCTTAGGCGCCCTCTACTCCACTTACTGCCCTTTTTCTGAGGTTCCGACGCCGCTGGAGTCGTGTCGATGCCGTGAGGCGGTTCCGGTTCGGTCTCGACGGCCTCGGCACAATGTCAGTTCTAGACGACGCCGGTAGGCGGTTCCGGTCCGATGTCGGCGGCCTCGGTTCGATCTCGACCTCCGATTCGACGGCGTCGGGCAGTCTCTACTCGATGTCGACTTCGGGCGGCTCCGGTCCGATGGCGCTCTCGGCTTCGATGACATCGGCCGGCCTGGCCTCGATGTCGACTTCCGGCGACTCCGGGGTGCGATCCTCACCCCCGACCTCCGGTGCTCCTCCTCTCAGGCTCCGGGCGACTCCGGAGTGCGATACTCACTCCCGACCTCCGGTACACTTCACCTCGGTCTCCGACGACTCCGGAGGGCGGACTTCACTCCTCCGATGACGCCGCTCACTCGACCTCGGTTAACTTCCTCCTCGACCTTTGGTATTCCTCACGACCTCCGTCGGCGCCCTCTCACGACCTCAGGCGGCTCCGGGTACGACGTCTGCTTCTTCAGTCAGCGCCGCTTCTCCACCTCGGGCTCCAGGTCTTAGGCTACTCGACGCCGGACTCCAGGGAAACCAGTTTCCAGGTCAGGATCTTGCTGCTTTCTGCTTCTAAGGCCTGTTCCTGCTGTCCAGGTCCTTAGGTTGAGTTTTTCTGGCTTCTTCCCACACAGGGCTACAGGCTGGGATCCATCAGTAGGGACTAGTATCAAGGGTGGGTTTATGGACCCCACTCCAGGCACAAGTTTCCACCCCTGCTGCTTCACTCCTTCCTCCTTCACTGTTGTGCTGCTCTCTCTTCACCAGTCAGGTGCCAACTGCCAACTCCAACTGCCAACTCTCTCTTAACTCCCCAACATTCCAAACCGCCTCCAACTGTCACAGGGTTCTGGAATGTTCTGGAAGGTGCTGGTAGGTTCCAGTGGATGCTGGTGATGTCACAGGTGGCCACCATTTTGTGCTTCAGGCCCTCAGACAGAAATTTCAGGGGTAGGTAAAATGGCTCCCTGAATCTGCAGCAACACTAAAAAGTCTGGTGGTTCCCAAAAAGGAAAAATTCAAACAGGGTTTGAGGCAAAAGTGGGACAAAATAAATAATGATGAGGAGGGACCACCCAAAGGACTGACAGGTCTAACAGTAGGCTATTGGGTTAGGTCTGTTTACAGAGCATACTGAAGGGGAACTTAGGAAATTTTCCAATATGAAGTGTCTTCATGAGTATTCACGGGCAATATTTCACCAAAAGCGGAATGTAGGACCCTAATGATATGCCAAGTTCAAACAACTTAGATGCACAGCAAGCAGGTATTTGTAGAGTAGGAGATACATGGTCTGTGTCATAAAGGGTGTGTTCCTCTAAACAGATCTAAGTCCCTGTGATGAAATTCTGTGAGGACATAATGTGTAACACTCTTCCTGTGCCAATTAGCAGTCCCACAACACTTCATGATATTACAGCTATCCATTGGATTACATGCACTGCTATCAGGCTAGTGTCTCCAATCTACAGTGTTTGACAAGATGTGCGTTTTTATTTCAGAAAGTTAATAGTCAAAAAGTGCTGAAAGGTTGATTTGACTACATCAAGTAAAGCGGAGTTATAATATTTGATACAACTTGTGCTAGTTATAAATCCATCAAAATTCTACCTGTTGCTAACAGTATGCTAAATTTGCCAGCCTGGTGGGGGCGCCACTCAAAGATGCCAGAGAACTGAAAAGGTCAGCTGGTCAGGGATGAATAAAAATCTGCTAAGATTGGTAATGTGATCGCAATGCGTGTGTTCAAGGTACAATGCCTTCAAGCCCAAATGAGAGAGAGTTGAAAACTGTAGGGTTGTTCATTCCAACTTGTTTAATCTGATTTTTGCTGATATGATTAGGCATCTAAAATATTTTGTTGCATTTTTTTTTTTTAAATCAGGGCCTAAACTATCCATCTTTTAACTCGGGTGGATGATTCAGTACTTTTAGATAGAACATAAAGGGGTCTAACCAGAGGCAATTTGAGGCATTGTATCATTATGTTACTGATAATAACGTAGCCGAGAATATGCCCACAAAAATAAATAAGGTAATTGATTTTGGGATAAAAAAAAAATCTGGCTTCTTATTGAGATAGGAGTCTTCCAAATTGGAGAAAGTAACAAAATCTGTTTATTTATGTATGACTCTCAGAGAATGATACTTGGACAAAACATCTATTAAAACTATAGAAAAAAGCGGAGGGTTGTTAATGGGTAATCGCCAGTCACCTTTGAAAGCTTATGAAACAAAGGTGTATCAGTTCCCGCTGTATGGAGAACAATGGACTCTAAGGACTACAAAGTACTCCTTTATATGCAAATATGCTGAAGCAAGTTGTATTTTTTTCTTCAACCAAAATGTGAATGGTCCACAATATGAATGTGCCATATTGACACTAAAGAGCATGGCATCCACCTTCCACTGCTTAAGGGTGATGGCTTTGTGAAATGAAACACATATTGCCGGCACAAATTTCCTACCACCCAGCGTTCCCCTTGTTCTCCCGAGTAAAATGATACATCACTTGAGTGGATGGGCCAAGGGCCTGTGACTGGGAAGGACCAAAAACACAGGGATTAAGAGTGTAACACAGTTTTTAGCTGATTCTACATTGGACAGCCACACAAGTGAAGTATCATTTTACTCAGGAGACCAAGGGGAACACTGGGTGGTAGGAAATTTGTGCCGGCACAGCAATTCCCCCCAGAAATGAGAGAAGTGGGATCTTTTTAGAAAAATTTGAGGTTTACAGGGGATTCTCTGTAAGAAAACGTTGGGGGAGCGACGCAAGCCACAAATCCTTGGACTCTCCCGGGACTCTAGTTTTCAGAAATGTCTGGGTTTGGTAGGTTTCTCTAGATGGCCGGGACCAAAAACGCACCTGCGTTTTGCAGCCAGGGCTGAGCGCCCTGCAAAATGATACCTCACTTGTGGGGGTGCCCAAAGGAGTGTCAGCCTAAAAACATATGGAAAAAATAACTGCCCTTCTGGGCCCACTTTGGTTCCCCCTCAGTTTTTCATTTTATACGTTTTTAGGTTCTCTCTTTGGGCACCCACACAAGTGAGGAATCATTTATTACAGGAGCTCGAGGGAAACGCTGGGTGGTGGGAAATTTATGCCGGCGCAGTCATTCGACAAATTTTCCACACCAAAATGTGTGACCATTTAGATTTGCAGGGGATTCTGGGTAATAAAATGCTGGAGGATCCACGCAACCCACACTGCCAGCCAAGCGCCATCCATGCCTGCCACCAGCCAAGTGCCATCCATGCATACCACCAGCTAAGCACCATCCATGCCTACCACCAGCCAAGCACCATCCATGCATACGAGCCAAGCACCATCCAAGCACATCGCCAAACAAGTGACAGTCCGCGCACACCGCCAGACATGTGACATCCACACAGACCGCTAGCCAAGCAACAGCCCACACACACTGCCTGCCAAACGCTAGTCCACACACACTGCCAGCTATGCACAAGTCCACACACCGCCAGCAAAATGCAGGTCACACACAGCCAGCCAAATGCCAGTAAGCAGAGACCGTCAACCGAACTCCATTTCTCACACACAGACTTTCGCTAGTGTCTAGTGGTTTTCTGTCCCCCTTGGGAGCAGGTGTACCTAAAAATATCGCTCATCTGCTCCAGGTCAGGCGGGAGCAGCCCAAATGTGTTCACAAAAATAAGAGGAGCAACCCTTGCCTAAGGGGACGCTCCCTGGCATGCCTAGAAACATATCTCTGGTGTTTAGTCAGCTTTCTGCCGCCCCCCCCCCGGGACACATCGGGGCTATTGCACCCATCTGCCCCCCAGAAAGACTGCTAATTTTTGGGAGGGGTGGGGGCAATATAATGCCTATTTAGGGCAGCCCCCACCCCTACATTTTCGCAAAAAAAGATTCCCTGGGGGCTGGTGTGCTTTCTCCCCCCCCCCCCCCCCCCGGGGGCAGATCAGAGGTAATAACCCCATCCGCCTTCCGAGGAGGCAGAAAGACTATCCCTTTTGTGTTGGGGGTGGGGGCACTGGTATGCCCATTTAGGGCAGCCCCCACCCCTCTTTCCTAAACAAAACCCCAAAAAACATCCCTGGTGCCTAGTGGGCTTTCTGCCCCCCACCCCGGGAGGGCAGAAAGACTGTGGTAAATATTTTTGGGAGGGGTGGGGGCATTATTGTGTCCATTTATGGCAGCCCCCACCCCGAAGTATCAAAGAAAAAATAACCCCGGTGGCTAGTGGGCTTTCTGACCCCCCCGGGGGCAGATCGGGGTGATAACCCTCATTTGCCTCTTGGGGACAGACTGTCCCATTAGTGTTGGGGCGGGGGCATTGGTATGCCCATTGTGGGCAGCCCCCACCCCTCTTTTATAATTAAAAAAAAATCCCTGGTGCCTAGTGGGCTATCTGCCCCCCCCCCGCCACCACCCCCGGGGGCAGTTCAGGGGCTATTGCGCTCCAGCCATGGACGTTACGTCCATGGCACCGAACCAGTTAACAACTTTTAATTAATAAGCAGCCCAGTGATGAAACGTCAACTGGTTTTACCATTGGTTGTCATTTCCTGAATGGACAAAGGTCCAAATCAAACAAATACAGGGGGGTGAGTGAATTTGCTCAGTTACTTTTGTCCAACAATGGAAAGCAGGATGGTATGGAGTCAGTCAGAATCCCTTTCAGTGAGTCACTGGGCACGCAGAGCTTACTGGGTGGAACCATGGTGGTTGAAGCCTTTCACTTCTGAGACCCCGGGGTCCGACCTACTAGGGATCCCAAGCAACTGGGCCAAGTTCCCATTTTGCACTTGACTCTCAGTGGTAGCTGTGGTTGAGTAGTCAAGGCTTCCTCTGGGGGAGATGTAGATACAGGTCAGTGAGCACAACTCATAAATCAAGGTGCAAACTGTACAAACAATAAATCAATGGCAGGTCAAATACTTGCTTTTACAAGAAAAAGAAGCATTTTATTTCTAACTCTATACATGCAAAGGTATAAGACATTCAGAAGCAATAACACAATCCGCCTTGAGGTCGGGGCTCTACTAGTGGTCAGGCAAATTCCTGTCCCACACTCCTTCATGTAACCTGTTTGGGTTATTCCTCATTCCTGGATGCTGTAACCAGGGAATGCACACTCGAGTACTCGAGTTCTCGTTTGACTCTTGAGGATTTTAGCCAAAAGTGTCTCTGGTGCTGCAGCACCGCTATCAATGAGTCACCTGGGATCCAACAGCCCCAGAACATGTCTAACCTGCACTTGGAGCACGGAATTAGGCAGAGAAGCGGCTGCCCTTGGAGCGAGCACCCACAAGTCCTGCTGAGGGCAGAGAAGTTGGGCTCCTTGCAACCCGCGTGGCAGCACCTGGTGGCGCAGGCTCCCTCTCCTGAGTGGCGCTAATGGAGTCCTTTATAGTTGTCAGAGCAGCTCCCAGCTCACCATGATGAGGTAAGTTGGCTTTACTCACTGGAGGCGAAATTCTTTCTTGGCTCAAGTCTAGGGTCCGGTGAGAGTTTGACGTTATCTACAGTTTCCTTGTCAGCCCTCAGGTCAATCAAGTGCAGTTCAACCTGCTGCATGAAGCCTCAGTCTCTCCTTTGGGTGGTGACCTGAATCCTTCTGCAATTTTGGTACCGGCAGCCCCGCCTGGCATACTGGGTTGCCACGGTACTAGTCAGCACGGGCTCAAGACTATCTTGGTACAGGCACCCACACCAAGATGGTTACGAGTCTCTGCGCTTCTGGGAGTAATAACTATTCCGGTGGCCCCCTATGGCATACAGGATCACAAAAGCGCAGCAGTATGGGTTCGTTGAACAAGTTACTTACCTTCTGCAACACCTTATCTGATAGAGACTATATCTAGCCGCAGAGTCCTTACCTTTGAATTTCCCAGGCATAAGAGTGGATCTGGAAGATTTTTCGAGCTGTACCCCGGTGCACCGGTAGGTGATGCCGATTGGCTCCGTCGTCAACGTTGTCTGTGCTGGAGTGACGTGGCGATACCTATGCAGGCGCCACCCAATTTTTCACAATTCTCCACACCAGAAGCGCGGAGCCTTGAAGTGCACTGACACTGGTGTGTCCAAACTAGGGCCCTGAAAGGGATCAGACTTGACCCTAGAAATCTGTCTGAGGAGCTGGAAGTATGGGTGGGTCAGTACAGAATCCACATCTAGACGCAGTTATACTTGATGTTGCATTGCCCATGGCTTTTATTAGCTACCACTGAGCACAAAATATTAGGTGATATAATTATACCTTTTGCTTGTCCATACAATGGTATAAGCGCAGTACACTTTTGAGATGACATGCATTACCTCTTTGGACGATTTTCCCAGTAAAATGTTTTAGATAGCTGTATCGGATTGCTTAAAACTGTTTTTTTTAATTATCAGATTGCTACTAAACAGGATGCTTTAATAATGTTATGTAGCAGAATGAGTATAAATATTTACTAGTAGGTGGTGAGGTTTTTAGATAAATGTGTGAACGTTGGCAGAGTAAGGACAACTGTGATTAAATGAGATTCCGTTTTTTAAAAGGTCAGGTCCAGTATTTACTTGCAGTCAATTCTTTGTCATTTATATATTCCATCTTTGTATACATGTACTATTCTTGCAATGTCTGTACAAGATTTTAAATGATCTCATCAAACAAGAAAATGAATTGAAATATCCAGTATGAAAATCACGTATTACCATGGAGGTCTCAATATTGGCTCAATGTGTAAACCACCACTGCTCTGATGGAAACGACACTGGGGCTGTGGGGGTAAGAAACAGTTTACACATAAAAGAAATACCCCTCAGAGCCAAGGGCACAGGCTTTTATTTCAAGTAAGAATCAGAAACATCCTCTAGAACCAAGAACAACTTAATAATATCTAATAGAATCTAAATGTTGTGCCAGCTGTGCAAATGAATGACGATTAAATACATATAAAATGTATTATTTACGCATAAAATCTTCTTAACTATACATACATATAAATGAACAAGAAAATAAAACATGGAAGATTAAAATAGACACCATACCATGTTACAGGTTCAATTACCTTTTCTCATTTCTCATCATTATGAAGGTTGAATAAGTTAAAATTACTATTGCAAACACACCAAGTGAGGAGAGAAGTAGATTCTCAATGTTTGCTGATGCATTTTGGTGGTCTATCTTGCTGTTAACCACCTTCAAGACAAGCAAATAGACATCTTCCACTTAAAAATTCACATCAAAGTGGTCACAGATGGAAAAAATAAAATACACCTACAAACATAAAAAACTAAAACTCAGGGCACTTATTTGCACAGACATTGCAGAAGTTGAATCACAAAACTTTAAAAAATCTACCGTGAGGCAAATATATCCACAGTACTAAGTGAGCAACTAAACCTCTATTTGCAGTTGTAAAATCTCAGCCAAAGGGTAAAGTAAACCCAAAATATTATTATTTTGGGAGGAAAATAGAAGGACCTGCATTTTAGGTTAGTCCCAATGTCAGGATGCTTAGCATTTGAGTCCATTGATAAAATGCCAGTTTTGTTGCCCGCTTAGTACTATGAATATGGGTAGACTTTTTAAAGTTCTGTGATCAACTGCTGTGCTGTCTGTGCCATGGATATGTTATTTGTTTTATGTTTGTTTGTAGGTGTATTTTATTTTGTACATGTGACCGCTTTTATGTGAATTTATAAGTGGAATATGTCTGCTTACTTGTCCTGAAGAAGGTGTTTAACAGCACGATACACTACTGAAACGTGTTGACAAACAATGAGAACCTACTTCTCGACTCAATTTGTGTGTGAAATAGAGATCGGAGGTTATGTAACCTTCTTTATAATGCGAAATGATAAGAGGTCATTGAACCTGTAAAGTAGTATGTTATTTCTATTTTTTTTTTTATCTTCCACATCATTTCTTGTTTATTTAGATTTACATATTGTTAAGGACATTTTCCTGGTAAATAGTAAATTGTATATTTTTTGTGTATGTTATCTTTGTTGGTCTTTTGCACAATTGACAGCATTTAGATTCAATTAAATGTTAATAAGTTGTTCTTGGTCCTAGGGGATTTTTTTGTCTCTTGCTTGAGGTACGAAATACCCCACTGTCAGGTTTGAAATCACTTTGCTCGGTTATGTGAAGCAGCACGGTCATGCTAGCATCCACACTGCCAATGGACGTACTGTCCTGTTATGCAAGAATACACACTGCCCTTGCATGTAAAGCCCCATTTCAGGAGAAGCACCACCGTAAGCACCACTACTAACCATGTTACCCAACCAAGTCACATCTCTACTCTTCACCGGAAGCTGGGCTGCAGCAGTTTCCCGGGACTGCTGGACTGGAGCCACTACTGTCCCACCTGCCATCTGCATTATAGGCCGCTGCAGAGATGGAAGGAAGCCCGCCATTTCTTGCTCACTGCAATATTTTTGTTTCAGTTCCTTGGGATGTAGAGCATTCGGCTTTTAATCTGGTCACCCATAGATAAAACCTTATATGCTATGCATATGCAAATTCAATACACAATGTTTTACAGGTTTTAACGGCGAGCAGAACCAGCTACCTGTAAAAGGGAGCTTCTTTTGAGCAGGGCAGCAAGCAGATCACTCAGCAAAGAGCAGGCACTGTAAAGCCTGCAGCTAAAATGCATTTTACTTATTGAGTGTGTTGGACCTAACGCCCTTGGGGTAGCTTGACTCAGGCCAAAGGGCTTTTATTCCAGAAAGGCATAACGTGCTTGCACCACACCCAACTCGCAATCTCACACAACACCACTTAAAAAGGACGCTACACCGCTTTATGATGAAGTTTAGAAGAAATCTTTATCTCTCCCTCTTCAATATAACCAGTCAGTTACTTTTCATCCAGCACATTTTAGGGCAAAACATTTCATTACATTAGATTTGACAGTAACATTCCCCCGATGTTTCACTTTAGTACAGCAGATTCTTAATCACTCCCTGAGGCTTCCACCCTGCCTTAATGCTGGAGTGCCCATTCAAATCCCCTCAGATTGCGCTCCAACGAATATTTATATAATACACGACTTCAGATGTTCACCACAGTCTATCCGGCGCTTGTCTGATAAAAGGTCTCCCTAGCTGCTATACTTTCTAACCCTTATACCGTCATTTTGAATCAGCCCTTTACATATTGAGATACATATTGAGATCAACAATGTGGTTGGCAGTTGATTAGCCACCTCAAGACAATTTACTTGCAGGTTCCTTTCTCACCAATACACTTCCATTACAGTTAAGCAGCACATACAAATTATCCAGTTGCTAGGCTTCGAGCTGCTATCTCTGGCGCTATACTTGAAACTGTAAATGTATTTATTTCAGTCACACAGGGAGGAAGCTTTACCACAGCGCCTGTATAATTAGCTGGAACCGATATTTCTTCAATACATCAGTACTTTGATTTAATAGACCATCCTTTAACCTAGAACATATACTCTCCAGCACCTTCCCCCTGTTCTCACACCCAGCTTACTGCGTGCACCCGGAATCCTCCTCATGCAGCGGTGCTCGCCGGTCGTCCAAGAGGGAGCCTTCCTTAACGGGGTTGAGGATAATGTACACCCTCTGACCACCTCCCCGTGAGGCGATTCCTCGGTTGGCGCACTCCTGCCGATTCTTCTCCGCTCCGCTTTCTCGGACAGGCGCTCCCGCCGCCGCAGGTAGCAGCGCGGCTTGCAGGGGCGCGGCCTCGACCCTCGGCTGGTAAAAGGGGGCGCTTCTTTAGTCAGGCGCACCCGCAGCCGCCAGTTGCAGCGCGGCTTGCGGGGGCGCGGCCTCGATCCTCGGCTGCTAGAAGGGGGCGGCGCTACAGCGATGGCTCGGCTCACATGACCTGTACGTCGGCTTCAAGGCCAGTCCCGACCCGGGCTTCCTGGCTGCAGCTCTCCCCTCAGCGGACAGGCACGATGCTTGCGGGCTACGCCGAGGAGTCCCGACGCCTTGCCAGACCTCACAGCGCTCTTAAGCCACCACCGGGGATTCTCAGGCAACCCCACAACTCGGAGCTGCGGCGGTGAGGATACTGGGCAGAGATCAGTGGCAGGGGGGGGGGGCGGAAATTAAGGGTGCAAGGCTCTCAGTCGAACAGATGAGTAGGCCTGCCAGTCTGTGGAGTATTGGGCACGACCCCTTCCCTTATAGCCAGGGAAGGTGGACAGTCGCTAGGGCCGCTGGGGGGTCAAATTCCCAGGCAACACCCAGGATGAGGGCAAAGCAGTCCCAGACGGCGATTCTTCCCCCTGGTTCTACTTCAGGGTTTCTGACATGCTGAGGGCTCCCCCGATGACGATGACCCGCAGAATCATTGGCTGTGTACAGGGACCGGTCAGAAGGTTGAGGGTGGTGTCAACTGATGAGGGAAGTCGCGCAGACCCTAGGACCTGTCCAATCCCTATCTAGCGCAGCCACCTCTCCACTCAGGTGCCTTACTCCTGACTACCTCACAGCCCAACTAAGTCCTAAAATGGCCGCCCCGCTCCCACCTCTATTTATCACCTGGGGCCTGACTGGCCAGAGTGGCCCAGAAGGTTCCGGAACCTCTCATGGCAGTCTATGGCCCAGGTGCTGAGGTGACAGTTGGGAACCACCATTTTGTGACACTAACCTCCCTCTTCTAGTTTCCTCATCAAAGCACCTTGCGCCTCTCCCTCAGATAGTAAGAAGAGGGCGCCCAGAGCCTCTACATCAGCACCCAAAAAGTAGTTAGTGGACAGAAAAAAAATGAGAAGGAAAAGAGGGGAAGAATAAAATGAGGAGGGAACTGCCAAAGGGCTGACAGGTCTAACAGAGTGATATAAAGCATTTGAATCAGAAATGCTGCACATATCACCATCGAGGTACACAACTAAAGAGTTGATTTTTGTTGGACCATTTAGCAGAGTGGGCAATGCAATAATGGCTGAAAGACCTTCTACCCAGAGATGGCAGCGCACAGACATTTAATAGCAGTCATATATGCCGTACTGTATAGGTGACCTTTGAGAGCAGAATCATGGCAAACCATCCCATCATTAAATGAGTCCATTAGCCTACCACACAGGAAGCAAATGCCAGAGTACCAGTGAAATTATTTTGCCCCGACTAGTAAACCTGTATTACCACAGAGTGAATTACAACAAGTTACTGCCACCAGCTTGGTGTACTGTAATAAACATATTCCCCCTTGATAAAAAGGAATGCAGACAGACTCAGAACACTAGAGAAGGCTTTATTTACGTAGTTGGTTCTAAAGTTGGGGCTAGGACAGGCTGCTACTTTTACTACGTTGTCTCCACAAGTTTACACTGCTGAAGTCTGGAACAGATTTCCCTGCAGTCTGTCACTTCTTCAGGGAGAGCTCCATCTTGATCACGAAGGCTTGGGTCGGCACCAGACTTCAGCAAGATCTCCACAATGTCCAAAAACTCACAGGAGGAAGCTAGTGAGAGAAGAAAAGTAAAATGTGTAACTCGATAAAGAATAATTTCCTAAGACGCAGCTCACTACATGTTGTGGCACTTCAGCTTCAACACAACCAAAGAGTAGAGCCGTTCCAAGATGACAAACCACATTCTATAGCAATAGGCATTCTGGGGCCACCCACCCAAACCTACACCAAGGGCATTCCAGGGTCATCCACAACGTAAACCGAGAGGCTTTTAAGGATCACAGCCTCAAAATAAGCATCAAAAAACATATACCTAGTAACTGAACCTTACAATGTCAAACAATATTCTTTAGCAAGAGGTATTTAAGGGCCTGTCATATCCTAAAGGCATCCCAGGTTCCCTCAACCACACACTGCATCGAGACTCTCCACAAGACCACCGAACCACAGTCAACACAAAGAGGCACCCTGTGTCACCAGGGCACACCCTACAGCAGGAGCCATTTATCCCACCATACACTAACAGGCACAGCAGGTACACCAAACCACAATTTACATTAAAAAGAAGACATCAGATTTGCCAACATCTACACGAAGAGGTGTTCCAGTGTCACAAAAATACACCCTACATGAGAGGCATTGCACGGTCACTCGACGCACACAAAGCGGCTCCGCCTCGGATCTTGCGGTGGTGCTTCTCTCGACCTGGGCGGTCTGAAATTTCTGAATTGAAAGAGCTTGCCTCATTGTGAGATGCATTCCCAGGAAGTAAGCAGACACAGGAGCTGATTTGTTTAAAAAACACACTGTCCAGCAGTTTAATGTGACGCGTTTCGGGCTTTCATATTGACTGCGGGCGGAACAGGAAGAGCGGCCTGCAATGGGGAGCTGTGTTTCCTTGTTTTAAAGCACCATTAAGGAACTTTGAAAACTAGTGATGGCTACGAACAGACCCACTGGGGTAAGGAACTACCAGCCCCATCATGCTTTGAGCAGGCAAGGAGATTTGCCGGCCCACTTGGGGCGTGACTTATATAAATGGAGGGAAAATGCTGGCAGAAATGTTTGGCCATCCTGGTGTGCAGTTGGCTTTGAAGAAGGGCGCAAGCCCGAAATACGTTGCATTAAACTGTGTGTATTTTTAAACAAATCAGCCCCTGTGTCTGCTTAGTTCCTGGGAGTGCATCTCACAATGAGGCAAGCTCGTTCATAATTTTTTTTTTTTATATATATATGCCATCAGAAGGTCACAATATTAATCCCAACAATTAATAGAGGTATAGGATCACCAAACACTGTCAACACTACAAGATCACCAGACACACTGCACCAAGAGTCACACCAGGGTCGCTCAACCTCAACCAGTACGAAGAGAAACACCAGAGGCTCTCAACACCAAGAGGTATTCTAGGGTTATTGAACCACATCAAAGAACATGGGCATTCAAAAGGTTACTTTAACTTTTTCAACACCAGATTAGCCTGCTGGGTTACACGATGACATTCATCAACAAGAGGTATTGCAAGGTCACAGCACAACTGCTAGAAGCATTACGGGATCACAGCACCAAAGCAACATCAAGACACATTCTAGGGACACAACACAACACCACACCCAACACAAACCGGTCATCGAGTCACCCAAAGCTAAGACGCAGTACAGGCACCTAAAATCAAGAGGCACTACAGTCACCCAAAATCAAGAGGTTCACCAGGCTACCGTGTGAGGCATGCCAGGGTCAACTGATCACACTGAATGCCAAGTAACCAAGTGTCCCTAAACCATAACCAACACCAACAGGCAGACTGTCGCAGTAGCTAAATAAACAAGAGACTTCAGGGGCATTCATTCACCTCTACCCTAACCCAGCAGCATTACATGGCCACCTAAAACTAATAGGGTACTGCAGTGTCACTAGTCTATACCCTACATTAAGAGGCTTGTATAGACCACCCAAGGAAGCCCATAGCACGAGGCATTCCTGGTTATTCAATTATACCCACCATTAGTAGACCCATAGGGTCACACAGCCACAGTTCAGAAATACTGAGACTACATGGATTCTAAAGGTTTTCCAAATTTCTTTATGCAGTGATGCCATGAATTTTAAGGTTGGAACCAATCAAGAAGTAAACTATGTTTTACGTGACTGAACTGAGATTGGGAATCAGCTCCTACACACACCTGTGTCAGCGAAGCATGCAATTTACATACACTCAACACACAAAGGACAGTTTACTTCCGTCACAGAATTAAAGTTTTGTATAAGTTAATAGTGGCAGCAGATAATAGCAATTATATTTCTAAGTCTTGACAAATGTAACACAGAAAAGTATAAATTCAAAGGAGTCCATTTTATTCATCAATGAACAGGAAACTTACAAAAGGTTTACAAAAAA
Organism: Triturus cristatus; assembly: GCF_964204655.1. Taxonomy (NCBI): domain Eukaryota; kingdom Metazoa; phylum Chordata; class Amphibia; order Caudata; family Salamandridae; genus Triturus; species Triturus cristatus. Next base: position 357,310,809 of record NC_140586.1, on the reverse strand, counting down.
ATGTAATATTCTTTGTAACTACACAAAGGCTTTACCAACAAAGGACACCAGCCTTTTCAAAACCGCTTTCCCCGTCCCCAACTCCACGTTCATTCTAACTAGCTTCCTGGCCCTCTTATAGTATGAGTTGCCAGTTAGGTCAGACCTCAAAATGTGATTTGACCTTAAGGATGACTATATGGGCATGCTTTAATAAAGAGGCCACCTCTGGAACTGGAGGACTGGACAAATTCTCTCTGAAATGAATGTTAATTGGCGGAATTCTACTTCCAGGTAGCCGAATAAGACTACTACTACTTTTAGACCGCATATGCTCAGCCTTGGCACTAATGTTCTCCAAGCTTTGTTTTGATTGCTTGGACTAGGCTTTTGGTGGGAGACTCACCAGCTTAGAATTCCATCTTCTCCAAACCAAGCGGAGTGGGGAAGTTTGTCATCTCGCATAAGTGACATTTTACTAATTTAAGCAGCAGTTCCACCAGCTTTGTTTCCTATCTGAAGAAGAATCATTAGTGTTTCAGACACTCCCATTGCTTTATCCAGAGAAACCCACAACCTTGTCTTCAGCAACATCAGGGTGCTGTCCCGAATTACCCACTGTTCCAGCTTTAAGGGCACCAAAACCTGTCTGCGCTTGGACAAGGACAAAATCACAACGGTGCGGTTTTGTTCTCATACGTTCTGTGCTTACTGCTGCTATCTGCTGTAACCGTGCCAATCATATCCACACAGGGCCTACTGACCCTTTCGGCTTTTTGAGGTCGCTCCAGTGAGTTCCATATTACCTCTTAGTCACAGCGCCTGAAAATGGCAAAGGCAGTAGTAATAGGAAAATAACATATCATTATTATAGGACGAGTGGCAGGGAAGCACAACTATGGCAGGAGGCCAAGAAGCAGGAATATATTGTGGAGCATGAGTAGAGAAAAGGGGATCAAAAAGTATACAGAGACCTTGGTCACTTGCAGCTTCGAAGTAACTAGTTATAACAAAATGCGATTCTAGGTTCTTTGAAAAACAATATATAGTGTCTAAATCTGAGCCCCCTTCGAGTGCCAGGCCAGATGTACCCCATGTACTCCCATCCCCATCCGTTATAAAAAGATCCATTATCGGAAAAGCGGGGCTTTGGGGGATTAGAATGAATGAGGGCCAACGTAATGGTGCAAGAGGGGGGCACAGACGCAGGAGGGACAGGGGAGAGCCTGTCACTGCTCTGTCAAGGAGGCGGAGTGTCGCCAGTAGCCCATCCCTCCGCCTGGAATGATAACAAGAGCTGGATTTATGGCCCCGGGAACCTCCATTTCTCAAGTGCCAGCGGCTGCCCTGACAGAGCCACAGGTGAGGGTGAATCTCCATTCCGCGCCGCGCGCCTCCCGCCATCATCAATCCTCCGGGGTCCGGGCCTTCCTTCCATTCTGTGCCTCGTCCACGCCCGCCCTCCGAAGCGCACGACAGATGGCGCGGGGGAGGGGCGAAGCGGGAGCGCCGAGGATCCGAGGCTGCGGCAGGCGTGTGCCAGTGTGTGTAAAGAGTCCCTTGATTTCCTCGGGGACACATAAAGCGAAGGAAGCAAGTGGTCCCAAGGCACGCGAAAGCCAATGCTAACAGGTCATTTATAACGGGAGGCAGCACTCTGCCACCAGCCCCTCAACAAGTGCCCGAGCCGCAGGCAAACGCAGCTGCAAACCAGCGCGGCCAGACCCGCGGCCCAGTGAACCCAGAAACACCCAAAAACAACGACTCCCCGCGGCCCACGCTTACATTACTGCGAACAGCGCTTCAATGCCTCGCCAGGGGTCGTAAGCGCTATAGAAATACATTTACAATTACAAAAGGGTCACCGTCTTCTCCAACCACCACTGTTTGTGCCACAAGTCACCCAACGGGTGGAGTTGCAGAGTCGCCAAACCACACCAAGATAGGTAGCTTAGTCTGACTTTCAACTGAAAACCATCGACTCCCACACTAACCACTCTTACACAGTCTACACAGAAACTATAGACATCCACATGGCCCACTCTGACCCTCAAGGCCACCGCCCAAATGAACCTCTTGAACTAGCATTCTGCCACCAACACCATAATAGCTAGTGCAGAAACCACAAGTATACTGAGCTGCAAAGTCCCAAGCCCAGAGGTCCAACGGGCTCATGGATATACTTTTTCAATTTTCAAATGATATACTTTGGCTCCCAGAACACAGTGTGCATCCTCTGTACTGCCGGTTTCAAACCTCTCTATCTGGTTCTGAACTACTCTGCCCCTCAGGCAACCTTCCCCCAGTGATAAACTCCAGGTCTTACCACTGCTGTACAGAGTTCCACTGCTTTATAGTAAGGCTTGCGCTTTGTTAAATGACCAGGTGTACATACCCAGCCTATCGCAGCATGGGTCACTACCAATGCACCATACCACCTGCTCCAACAAATCTGGCTAAATCTACCAGACAAATCTAAATAACTTTCTGATGGATATTCTAAAAGCAGAGTCCTCACCTTTAGAATATCCCCAGGCGCCAGACTGGATCCAGAAGTTTTGAACAACACTGCTCCAGTTTGCCTGTAAGTTGTGCTGCACAGGTCTTCATGCACTTTGTTCTGTCCCAGAAGTTATACACGAATCTGGAGATCTTTCCCACTTTTGCCTATTCAGTGGACAAGTTTATTCTAAAACATCTTTTTCCAGTGTACAAGGGAACTATGTCCCCTCCTAAAATGTTTAAACTCTGTGTGGAATGCTGCAAACAAATGTCTGTGACAGACTGCCAAGAAGTATGCCTCTGATGTTTGGGTTCTATGTACGACTCCAAGTCCTGCGAGGTGTGTACCCTTAGGACTCTGAAGGCGATATGCAAAGTGAAGCTAAGCTGTACATCACAGAACACCAAAAATTGTCACAAAGTCCCACTCCCGCTTGAAGTTGAGGGCACAGACCCGTTCCTGTAATGGTCCTTGTCACGGTCTAAGTCTTCTAGCAAGTCGAAGTTGAAGAAGAAGTTCAAGAAGACTAAGCAGGATTTGTCAAAGTCCAACCACTCTCAGCCTACAGAAATCACAAGAATGTCAGGGTACCTCTGGGTCTCTCTCGCAATCTCTCACAAAGGAACCAATTCTGCAACTGATCCCGATGCACCCAGAATTTCCGGGGCCATTGGCAACACTGCAACAGATTATAACCTTGTTGCAAATCTTTGTCACTCTTCCATCTCCCAGTGGCATACCTCTGGGCTTGAAAGATACACGGAGGCCTCCAGTCAGGTTACCGCAGATAGTCTGCCCTCGGCACCATCTATGCTTCCTGAACTTATCTCGAGTCCCGCTCCGACATCGGAGCGCACTTCCAATCCGGCACCAAAATCCAAACCAGTCCCTTTGATGTCGACATCGGCCCGACGCCGCTAGAGGAAGGTTTTGTCCCAATTGTTCCATCTGACTCACAGCCGAATTTGTCTTGACTCAGACCAAGGTCGTGTCTCTAAGCCGTACCGACACACCCTGCCCCAGTTCAACCAGACAGAATATGCCTTTACATCTGAGCCACATTCCATTGCTCAAACAACTTTTCGGTTCTCATTCTGATCGGAGTAAAGCAGGTTTCGGAGATTATGAGGATTATTTCTCCCTACACTATGATGAGGACATTCTCTACATGGATCTGCAGGAGGCCTATGAGTTGGACATTTCCCTGGACACTGGGTTGTATTCTCCCAAATGGACAATCAACAGAAGCGAGTGCTTCCTTTGCTGTATTGATAAGACGTACAGCGGAGGTATTAGACATGCATCTGCCATCTATGGGAGTTAAGACCAATGTGTTACCTGAATTTTGCAAACTGGGCAGGCTTCCTCGGACCCTTTACTGCCATTCTGAAACCCTTATGGGGACCGGGTATAAACCTTGTTCCTACTCACCAGTGAACAGGCAGGTAGCCAGGCGCCACACACTGGCACTTTTTGATGCAGTATCCTACGTCAGAAAGTCTGGTGGTTCAGGTTTCCACCAGTAAGGTGAACCCCAATTCATTCTCTGTGATATATCCCAACAGAGTCAAAAAGAATTGAAGCATTTGGGAAGCAGACGTTTTCACTGGCCGGCCCAGCCCTCTGGACAGTCAATGCTATCTGTTTGCAGGAGAGATACTCCCATGCTTTATCGGACATGGTTAGTGAGATCTAGCTAGTAGTCTCAGTGGAATTTTGGCCCAACCTGGCTCAAACAATCTAGAATTTGAGGAAATACCTTATCAGTTCTGGACTGAACACTAACGACTGCTTGGGCAGAGCAGTCAGCACTAGCATGGTGCTTCAGTGTCACGCATGGATGACAGTGATGGGCTTCTCCGAAGACGTGCAAGCCTAACTGATGGATATGATATTTGACGGATCTTACCTGCTTGGTAAGAATGCAGATTCTGCTCTGGAGCACTTCAAAGAAAACCGGGCCATGTCGCATACCTGAAGTCTTTCTACTCCTGCGAGACAGTGCCCGCAACAGTTTTGTCCAGTTAAGGCTACTCCAGGGGTTAGGCATACTGGCAACACCAAATCCTACTGCCTCTGCAACAGGCACCCCGGCCCCTTCGGGGTAGGGTTTGCGGGGCGGGGATCAAGTAGACAACGCCCAGGCTACCAGGGACAGCAAACTTACCAGTCCCATGACCCCGCAGCATCAGATTCCAAGTCACTGTAATTTGCCGTTAATGTCACACAACCACTCTGTGGGGGGCAGGATCAGACATTTCCTTCAAGGGAGCAAAATATAAAATCAGACTGTTGGGTCCTTCAGATAGTTCGACAAGGCTATGTCTTGACATTCCCGACTATTCCTATTCGACTGCTGCACCTTCCAAGCGCATCAGAACGTCTTTCATAGGATCACCCGTCCATCTTACTTAAAAAGGTACAAGCTCTTTTGGCCAAAGGAGCCACAGAGAGGGTTCCAGACCCAGAAATATGGACTATAACGTAAGTATTTTATTCACCCCCTGAATACCTTCTTGGGGAATGACAAATTCAAGATGCCCACCTCGTCCCAGGTTCTGCCTGCCTTGGATGCAAGCAACTGGATTGTGGCTTTAGACTTACGGGATACCTAATTTCATGTACCCATCCTGCACTCCCACAGATGCTACTTGAGTTCAAGGTAAGTCAGAAACATTTTCAATTTGCTGTGCTGCCCTTTGACCTCACTGGTGCTCTTCGGGTGTTCACAAAAGTGATGGCAGAACATCTTTGGAGTTTGGAGTTTCTAGTTATCTCTTACCTCGACAACTGGCTGTTAAAGCTGGGCTTGCCATAGTCAGTCGTAGACCACTTCCAGACGATGGCAAGCCTCCTGACTTCGAGGTTCACTATCAATGTGCCAGCTCCTTCGTAAAGGCTCCATAAGGGTCATTCTGGGTAATGTACTATTTCGGGCCTTCCCTCCATCACGAGTCCAGAACATTCAAGCTATAATCCCAAAGTTTCAGGCTCAGTCCTGGGTCTGAGTAAGAGTGGCTCTGAGGCTTCTTGCCCCCTTGGTCTCCTACATCCTTCTAGTCAACTATGCCAGGTGTCATATGTGGGTTTTGAAGTGAAACTTGAAGTCTCATTGAGACCAGCAAGTTGTGGAGGAGACGCAAAGGACCTTCAGTAGTGGCTCTTCGACTTCAACTGGACCAGCGGTTGACTCCTCTCCCTGCCACCCTCAGAGCTGATAGTGGTGATGGATGCATTGGAAGGAGAGGTCATCTGGGAGGGGAGGAGATCAGAGGATTCTTGACCAGTTACAGGCCAAACTGTCAGATGTCTTGTTGTTTATCTTTGGCTAAGGAGGGACGTACAATGGGCACCATTAAAGGCTATTTGTTGGATATTTTGGGCTTTTTTGTGTTTGTCGGACTGACCATCGTTGTTCAAAACAACACCTGCTGTGGTGAGAGTTATAAAAGGTTTTAAACATAGGCTTCCCCCAAACCATTTGTCCTACAACAGTGAGATTTTAATTTGGTCCTCACTTTCCTTGTGCACTCCCTTTGAACCGATGTATAGCTGTTCAGAGTGAGCAGACATAGTGAAGACTGAATTATTGGTCATAATAACTTTAGCTCACTACATGAGTGAACTCCAAGCTCTCTCTTTGCGGCTACCTTATATCAACTTTTTCTTAGATAAAGTGATGTTCAGGACCAATGTGGCCTTTTTGCCAAATGTCTGGACTCCTTTTCAAATTAGGCAATCCATCACTCTCCTTCTTTGCTCCACCTCACCCCTCGAAAGAGAAGAGTTTATTGGCTTGACCCCAAGAGAACCTTTATCTTTTACTACAAATGCACCAAAGACCACTGGGTGGACGATTAACTTTTTGTGGGGTTCTCTGAGGCAAATAAAGGCAAGGCAGGGCAGAAAAGGACTTTGTCAAGATGAATAATCCTCTGCATTAAGATCTCCAATGCAATTGCCAATAAGAATCCTTCTGAAGGACTGACGGACCATTCCACCTGGGCCAAGGCTGCTGCCTGTGTTTGATATCTATCGGGTCATGACACGTGCATCAGTGCACACGTTCATAAAGCACTACTTCCTTGACAGCCAGGTCCGATTAAAAGAATACTTCCCCCTGTTTGGTCCCACAGGACTTTTTACTCGGAGCCATCTTTTTGGTGGATACTCTAACCGTAGATTCCTCACCATCCTCCCGTCTCCCTGTACTGTGCAACAGTCTATTTTTCTATCTAAAAAGGGCCCAAATTAGAGATTGGCACGCTGGTACCTCTAATTATTGTTGGGCTCTGCGTCGGTGGGTACGGACAGAGTCAAGAAAAGGATGCTGACATGCAGAGGTGGCCCTTATATGTGGCTCTATCGTCGCCTTTGGGGCGGAACAAAGTTGATGCAGAGCTGCGCGACACCACTTACCAGCATGGAAGTAATGCTGTTTAATTGTACCAGATCCAGGTGAAGAATATGAAGTTAGATCATCCACCAGAAAGAGTGTTACCAAAGGTAAGTAATCTGGTAAGTCCTTGTCTACCTCAGAGCTGCATCCAGCACTCCCCATCCACCACAGCTAGTTTACTCTAAAGCTTGAAAGGGCAGTCACCTCTCAGTCCAGCCTGGGCTACTCAAGACTATGATAAAACACACCTCCTAACCATCCCCTTGTCTGTGGCTTAGTTTAGCCATAAACTCAACTGCACTTCTCATGCATCCTGGACTTCCCTGAGCACCTGATCCAAGCTTGTAGAGCCATCTGAATCCATGCTGGTGCAGCTCTAAACCTCCACCACTGGCCACCATTGGGCTTTCTCCAAAACCAGCCCTGGCTTCAACCTGTCTGGCCAATTTTAACCTCAGTGCTCCAATCTACTCCTTCGACTGGACTTTCTAATACATAAATGCGGCAGTGAGGGTGTCCTCCCGTTAACCTGAAATCACCAATTAATGGTAAAATGCAAGAGTGTCCAACACAAGTCACGGAAGGCAAGATCCATGTTAGATTTTTAGGTTATTAATTATATGATGAATTTACATACAAGAAAGGAAAATTAAATTAATGTATACAATCAGTGGTTATCCTAAAAACCTAGCATGGATTTTGCCCTTTTGAACCTATGCTGGAACACCCCGGTGGGTCTGGTTGTGCTTTGCACAGTGTAAATCTGTAGGACGATGAGGAAGTGGTGGAACAGTTCTCCTTGTCAGTCCGTCTTTCCCCCCTACACCAGAACCTGTTTAATCAACAATGTCAAGATTTATAGCCCATATGAGTTCAGGATGTGTACTGCCTGCAATCTGGAGTGATGCTGCCATGGGGACAGCTGTCAGCTCAAAACAGTAACTCATGATCCGGGCGGATGGGCTGGCAAGGCAGGCAGTTGGATCGAGTCTACATTACACAGAGTGAAGGACAGAGTCGAAATAGACTGAGGTCCTTCCATTACCATGTCTTTACTCCGACTGCCTCTAGGATCTATGGATTACTCCCCAAGGTAGAATATCACTTTACCATCCCCTTCGCTTCTACAGCGCTAGTTTGTGTCATGGCAGCAACAAACACAACAAGTCTGCTGCTTAGGCACAGTATGAAGAGCAGATTGGTTCAGTGGGTATGATCGTTGCCATCCTAGTATTCAACTCCCTTCATGGGCACAGTCATACCAGGATTGTGAACATCTGCCACTCTCCAAGCTTCCAGGGCCCCAGACCTGCGATTGCCAGCCCTGCCCTCCATCAAGCGCAGTCACAACTAAGCCAACATGATCAGCGCCCCTCTTTGTGCTGCTCGCTGTCACAGCCAAGATCCCTCCCTGCGGTAACACACTGCCAGCTCAATCGACAGCGCAGATATGGCAAAAAGACCTCTCTTTCTGCTTTGCACACACTGCAAGAACCCAGCTTTGAACCCCAGCTCTGACAGCACTATTCTCTGCAGCGCGCCCTGCTGATTAACACTGGCTTCCTGTTTCCCGCACTGACAACCCAGGGGTCGCTGTGGACTACTGGTATCCCACTGAATGTGAGGCACACCCTCCCCCCCCTAAGATCTCTTACCATAATGCAACGCGGTCTGGCCTTCGTTGTCCTGCAAAACACAAGAGAAAGGATAATGATTAGGTGTACAGCAATCGCCAACGTGCAACAGCATGGCGCAAAGTGCGCAGTATGGAAGCCCAAGAGCGTGGTCATGTAGGGAGAAGAGTGCGGAGGAAGGAGGGGTAAGCAGGAAGAGAATGAGCCAGTAACGTGGACACAGCATGGCGCAAAGCTCGATAACAGTATTGAAATATTGCACATGACAGCGTATGCAGAAAGTGGCAGCGCGATTTTGGGTTCAACACGGGGTCAGACTGGGACAGAAAATAGGCCCGGGCACCAAAATAAAAATGGTCCCCATCAACGAATCAGATACCATAGGTCTGGCTTTAAAGGAATGTTTTGTGGCAATGTGAAACATTACAAGAAAATAGCATGGGAATGGATATGTATTTGTGTGGAAGCAAAGACCTGTGGAATAATTTTGGTGTAAGTAAAAGGATCAGGTGACCGTGCACGGTCAAGCCAGACCTAAACATCTATGTAGGTTCATGACTGCCCTCCTCCCATCTGTGCTGCTGCCAGAGAAAAACATCAATTATCTAGTTATAGAAGACACTTTAATAGCAATGCAATGTCCTGTGTGTGCCCCTGAAGGTTCAAGCTCAGGTAGCTGGATAAAGAAAACGATCACAGCTATGTCGAGTGCAAGCACCTTTTTTGTGGAAGCGCGCAACTTCTGCCCAATCAAAATATGTACTTCGGGCTCCCAATATGTGGGTGGAGCAAAAACCCCTCTCCCTGTGGTTTTCACATAATTGTTTGGCCAGACCATAAAAAAGTAGCCCACATTTGCAAATCAGGGCATGCTTGAACTTGTTAAGACAGGCTGTATAAGTGTTCTGCATGGTATGGCAGATTACATGCGTGTTCTTGCTGTAGGCTATCTTTGTGGTAATATCCGGGAAATCACAAAAGGCCCACCAGACCATTAAACAGGCACAAAAATAGCCCAAAATTAACCGGCCAACACACTGATCTGTCAGATCAGCCCTTCCAGCATTGCTATATTGCCCTATGGGCCTGTCCGACCCTGGTGTGACAGTATTAAGTCACGTGTACCCGCAGGGACCGAGTAAAGCGGCACGGGGCACATGATGTTCCACAAATCACATGAAATAAAGACTCAAAACGGCAAAATGCGATCACAAAGCACAGAAATTTACAGTACAATATTTGTTTACATCTAGAAGGTTGAGGTAATTTAAAACATATAGATAATATCACCTACTAAATAGAGGTGGTATGTATAAAAAAACAAAATCACAGGATAAATAGTTACCATTCTTTACATTACTTTGTTGACTTCCGAGCGTGTGGTTCACTATCACTGTGTAAAACATGCCTAACCAGCTTATTACAAAATAGTCAAGACTCGTAATGGGAAAATTACAATTACATCACTCCTCTATTGTACCAAGTTATTAAAGCTGAGTTGCGACCTCAATATCTGCAGTCAGAGCAAGCAGACAGTGTGAAGAGTAGGTTTCTGTGCAGAATTACAACTGCCAGCAAAACGACTGAAAGGATAGGTCGTTTTTTCACCTCTTTGTTCTTCACAATTTTTCGTTAAAAAATCATATGTGGAAACAGACATTTTTGGCTAGGTTTGTTTAGTAAATGCTTGAAGTTTATCACATACAAGGATAACTCTTTCGATTTTACCACAAGTTCTGAGCAACACCTGGTTTTGAAAGCGGCGTGCATTAAGCTCCTTTGAAGGCGTTTTCCAACAAATGTCACACTGCACACTGAGATGCTTGTTTTCACAGTAGAGACTCCACATGTATTTTTCACATGTGCAACCTGAGGATATTTTTGATAAAGGAAAACGTCCTAGTACAGTATCAAGGCCACGTCTTCAGCAGTAGGATGGCATCAGTAGCGCTCAAGTGGAAGATGCTGAGAACCTCTACTATGCTGCTGGACCCTGAGAAATCCCCATTCTGCCTAATCCTGAAAGCAGCCTTGAGGGGAGAGTACACATGGGCAGGAGGTCCCAAAATACTGGAGCTTACACTGCAAAAGATCTTCCTCAACCACATAATAAATTAAGACATATTAGGTTAGATAATTGTTTTTTTGGGAAATGTTGCGATTTCTGTTTGGAGGAAGCAGCTGGTTACATCTGCTGCACTCCTACATTGGTCTTACAAAACCATGATCACACACCTCAATTGTTATGATCATCAATTATGTATTCATTTTTTTTTTTTAAAAAAGAACTTTTTAGGTATGATATTCATATAGTTTTCAATATATTCTGTTTTTTTTTAATTTTTGAAAATTAAAAAAAAGGAACCTGGGCTTTAGATTTTCTTGTATGTAATGTTGTTGTTGTTTTGTGTATGTGTTGTAGAGAATGTATGATTTGTCTTCGGTTGTAAATATTGTATTATTATGTCCCTGTTTATTGAAAAGTCCATAAATGTTTGCCTTTCAAAAAAAATCTGAATATACGTAAACAGGCTTTTTTTTTTTTTTTTTTTTAAGAAAAAATTAATAAAACATTGATGGTCTTGTCAATTGATGTGTGTGGTCATGGTTTTGGATGATAGTGTGGAGTGACATCAGTACTGGCACTTGGGTTGTTTTTCAAGTTTAAATAGGGCCTCTCCTTACTGATTATGGGCCTAACCCTGTGAAGTTTTTCAGCACTCCTACATTAGGCATTTTAGCTTAAAGTTGGACCTTACACTCAACGAGAGAGGCAGCAGAGGCAGCATAAGGGTGGTCCAAGTGATCTTATGGTATGGCTCTATATAGAAGCCCATTTCAATATGAACCATCTCACATCTAGAGTTGCCCTTCACCGTACATAATCACAAGAGCCCGCATTGTACAAATCATTCCGCTTTGTAAAGGCCCTTCAAAATACAGGACATCCTGCGAAAAGAACAGACAGCTCTTGAACGCATGAGATGGCTCAGTTCAGAGCTCTCCAGCCATGACCAAGAACCACAGCGCAGATTAAAGGCTTTACTTTCTTCATTCCCCATGACACACTTTTAACACGACTCAATTGAATACAAGGCTCTCGTGAAAGCATGGATACCCTTGAGGGCAGCTCTTGACATGCTTGGGCTGTGCAGCGATATCCACAGGATTACAAAGGCTTTGAGGCGAAGACCGTAGCAAATGCACCAGAGCCATCCCCTACATGTTGTGCCCCGAGAAGGCATGAAACACGTGGACAAGCCAATCTGACAAAGGACAACACTGGAACCGGTTGCCTTGATGACATTCGACCTTAACTTGGGACAAACGAGACTCAAATTACAATAACTTCCTTCAGACTGCACACACAAAAGGACTATGAAAAATGTAAACAATTAAACAGATCAAGTCCATCTTCCCAAAGTAAACAGTCATGTCAATCGCTCATGAACTTGTACAATTTCAGTGTTATAGCACATAAAATACAAAGTTGAAAATCTTTAGTCAGGATTAAAATGCCAGCAGCATCCTTTTAATAAGCAGAGAACAGAGGCTATGACAGAAGCTCTGTGTATCAATTTCTCATCCAGGAACACCCACTTAAAAATGTCAGGACTCCAAGCAAAAACACAGAATAATGTTATAATGTAATGGCTGTGCCACTTTAAATTAACTTTGCGATGTATGTCTTGCTTGTCAAATGATTTGGTGCAGGTCACATGAACACCTACCTAAGGCTCAAACCTACAAAGACTTAATTCCTCCTTTTCAACAACAGCGCAAAACAACCACAGATTCAAGCAGGGATTTCAGAACAGCCGCGCAAACCCTTGTGCTCTCCCACTGTAATGGAGGCAGCGCTCTTATCAACAGCTCCTCAAACACCACTTTAGCATTCCATCTCCACAAAGGCTTCAAGTTCTACCACATCTCTCCAACCCTGAAGGGGTTAAACTGGGACTGCATTGGCTCTGCATCTAGCATCATCTTCGAGATGAGCATCATCACTTGTAAGGTCATCAGAAAGACCACCACCACAGATCAAGCTGAAAAACTAGTCACATGAAGTGGACAGCACCATACCAAAAGTCAGGAAATCACCAGACTAATGACAAATAAATGCAAGAAGTAAAAGATCACAAGACACGCTTTCTTATCCAATACATCTAGATTCTGGAACAATATCCCAGCCAACCTCAGAACTGCTCCAACTCTCCTACAGAACTGGAACAGAAGACACATCTCTCTAAAGAACACTGTCAGGGAACTTACGTGTGACTGGTCTCATTGTAAACAATCTTAAATCGTACCTCTGGGCAACTGCCCATTGCTCAGCACACTGCTGCTTCCCACCTAGGTTTGCGAAATGCCACTACCAGACACACATCTCCAGCTCCAGAGATGCATCTTGCTGGGATCCGATGAGATCATCATGAAGGTCATATGTGACTAATGTGAGTAAGTTTGCATGCTTTTGGCCATCTTAGATTGTGGAACCTCCACACCTAGGAAACGAGCACCAGAGCAAGGTCTTTCTGTTGCCTTCGGTTGCAGGCTAAATACATAGGTATCTGCCTGGAGCTCTTACTTGTCTACTTCCACTGAGGCTTTGTGGCCACATTTCATACTGCAAGGGCAACAAGCAGTATGCTGACGTGGGAAACAACATATACATCTACCTGCAATGGAGAGGAGAAAATATAGTGGGGGGCGTAGGACACAACACAGACACAGCTACTCAGTCCACGAGGGAGGCCAGAATATTATTCTAAATTGTCTACTAGGCACTCTCCACCCTGTGCTGGGTGGGCACTTTTCTGGAGATTGTACTGAAAAGTTTCCTACCACGTGTCTACACATCTTTCAAACAACCACAGACTCATAGATTTTTTAGATCAATGGAAGGTTATCAGGAAACTAAAACACCACAGATGAGGTCTCTAAAGGAGCTCTAACTATGGTTACTTAATGAACACACTCAATTACGATCCCTCAGTAATAAAGGTTTTCCCTGTGGGAGTGTACGCTGAAGTGTCCCTGGGTGAACCTCAATGTGTTTTCAGGGATCTGCTGAACGGAGCATCATCTAAAGAAGGTAGTTGACAAAGCAAGAAGAGGGAGACTCCTGTTAAGGATCAGGTTATAAAGACTGACTAGATAGCACAGCAGCCCGGTTTATTTACTGCCTTTAACTTGAATCTCAAAGCAAGGCATGGGAGGAATGCAGCCAACTTAAGGATGCTGGTGTTGCTCCTCTACTTCATAATTTTCAAATAACACTGTCTATATCTCCTTGCAGTTAAGAACCTTGATGGGTGCTGAAATTCTCCAAAGATCGGCTTTCAGAGAAATGACAAAGTATTATACAGCACAAAACTGAATAATGCATAATGTAAACATACCTTTATTTAAAAACATGGTTTGTGTATATTGGCTTGAAGCTAGCAAGCATTAGGCTTTAGCTACCCAAACCCACTTTGCCCTACTTGATTTTCTTACTGTCAATACCTACTGCAGCCTATTTCTTATAGAACACTTGACTAATTAATAACGCTCTTCCCTTTTTAGGTCTTGCTGCAAACAGCTTTTAGATGTCTGTTGCCAATGACCTATTGTGACAATACCGATTCCTACAGTGGGCTTTGGGTCAGTCCACTGCTTACCACTGGTTGGCTTTCTTGTCAATCCTATTTGAATGCTTCTAATTCAATGGCTTTCCTTCTTCTTCTTGTGTCTGTTTCTCTTCTGGAGCATAGGTCCTTTAACCATGCTTTTGACTGGATAACTTGTATCTTTCCACAACTTCCATTTAGGAATTTTTTTCTCTGATCACTCCACCTGCGTGCATGTTTTTCTTCTTCTCTCCCTTGTGTGCTGCTTGCCCCTTCAAACCACACCCTGCACTCTCCCTTTCCAACAGATAGTCTGTTGCTCCCCCAGCCCTTCCCCATCCCACTCAGTTATGTCTATTTCATAACCCCACCAAACAACTCCATAGCTTCTGCCATGCTGCTTCTGCTTGTCGGTGCTTACATCATCACCGGCCCGCTCCACTGTTGCTACCCAGTCTCAATGTCGTTCTTAGTTTTTAGAGGGCGCACCCACTTCAATTTGCTAAGGGTGCTCTTTTCCAAAAAAAGATGTGCTTTCGAGCACTTTTAAAAAATCTTTTAATTTACCGCTCCAAGATGGGTGTCCACCATCTTGTATTGGTAAATTAAAACAAAACTGCTGCCACGTCATGGCCAATGCGTCCAAGAGTCGTGATGTTTGGCGGCCATTGTCTCATGACACATGCATTCTTATACATACTGGTTTTGCCAAGGCTGCACAGCATTGGCAAAAATGTCGGTACTGGCGGCCAAATGGCTTTGCAAATGCTTGTCGAAAAAATAATAATCCTACTTCCATGTGAGTTCAGCCTTTGTTTTGTAATGCACCTAAAAGTTACATTTACATCCTCTACTCACCATTGTAATTCAATTAAGATTCCTTAAAAAAGAAAATACAGTTTGTCCCTCCCTGCTGTCTTGCTTCCTTTGTCAGTGTAAATTACTGTTCATTTCATCGATGCCCTATATTCTATTTACACCTTTTTTTACTGTCTTATTTTATTCCTGCAATATTGGAAGTTCTATTTGATTAGTTATCAAAAATTGCTTTGGAGTCTCTTATTCGCGGTTTAATGAATAGCTTAAAACCATGAACATGTCAATCACATCAGGGTTCTGGATAACGTTTTGAAGTGGGAGTATTTAGTTTTACTTTAGGGTAAAAAAGAGCAAAAAAGTGCCTCTCATTTACGATGGACGCATTGTTGAATGGTTAAAAAGTGGAATGAACTTTTTATGTCATGGTGCAAATTCATGAAAGGCGCATGTTTCACACTAAAGCCGCTCTTCAGATGCCGAAGCCTCCATAGAAAAGCGTCCTCTTGCTGTAGGTCAGTACTGGTGTAAGTGATTTGGACACAGTACTAGGACAACACAGGTGAAAGCTTAGGGTAGAGATCGGTGTATTCGTTGCTCTGTATGCTGTTTTCTATTGGAAGTATCCATTGGATTACGCAGAGTGAAACAGGACCGCAGTGCACCTCAGATGATCCATAGGGCATCTAATGTAAAGCTGTACATTGAAATAGTGCCTCATCTGTCAAATTAATCAGCAATGAAAAAGACCTGACCACTTTTGAGTTTATGGGAAAAGGAAGGTCTCAGAAATGTAAACGCGAAAGCGTAATCCATAGGTAGCTTTGAAAGGATTGAACACGTTGGCAGACAGTAGTAACGATACTTATCAATAGGACCACAACTGAAATCCAAGAAGCCAATGGGACATCCAGCAAGTGGATAGACTACGTGCCAGGAATGCAAGATTGCTCCATTGCATGAATGCAGAACTTAGACAGATAGGGGATATGACCATAAATCACGCATGGGTGGCCTATGGACTTAATTATGAAATATAAATACAATTCATACTTTGATTTCTTGGGCAATGTTTTTGGTTTGAAAAAATGGCCTCCTAATTAAAATTTGGCGAAAGAAAGGCTCACTTATAAATCTGCAGAATCTTAATGGAAAAAAAGTCTGTGGAATCGTAAATCTGCATGATAATTCTGAGATGGGGTCAAAAAAATAAGAATTTGGGCTAGAATATACATGCTATGAATGACACATGGCTTAAGCAAGAGCTTAAAATAATAAATACCACAATGAGTTCACGCCTCTTGCACTAGAACAAAAAAACGTGACATGCACTCACGGGACCCACCAATACCTGCCTTCAAACCATCTTGTGCTCATCCATTAAGCGGAGGTCTCTCTCCGTTTGGTTTCATAACTGCGACTATTATTTATTTATTGCAATTTTATGTAGCGCGAACTCGACCCAAAGTTCTTGGAGCGCTTAACATGAGCTCCAGTTATGTTACACAAGGACACATTGATTTTCGGAGGCATGGGGAGATTAAGTGATTTGCCCAGAATCACAGGATGTTGAACAGACGTCGAGACTCGAATCTGGTTGCCTGGTTTCAAAGTCGACCCCTTGGCCGTTACGCAGGCTGAACGTGGAGGGGCATCTGGCGTAAGGGTCAGAGCTGCTGACTTTGGAGCTGGGGAACCAGGTCCGAATCTCGGCTCGGCTCAACATCCTGTGATTCTAGGCAAATCACTTAAAATCCCCGTGCCTACCAAAAAATCCATGTATCATTGTGTATAACGTAACCGGTGCCCATGTAAAGCGCTCCAATCCCTTCGTGTCCAGTTCGCGGTATACAACCCTGTAAAAAACAAAAGCCAGCGCTACATAGAACACTTCATTAATAAATAAATTAACATTACCGATTTACAAGCAAGAGTAATTGAACGTCTCCAAAGCTCGGAGTCTTTTGAGGCCCACTATTACCCATAAAGCGCCCCCACAGATCGTGAAATCGACGTCTTTCTTCACGCGCCCCCACACCCATGAGTAGCACAAACTGGATATTTGGGGCGAGCATGGTCCCGCGCGCACAGCAAAGCCTCCGCAACGTCCAAGTAACCGGGTTGTAAAGTGGCAAGAATACTTGCAAATCCCACCCCCCCTCTCACTGGAGACCCACATACCTGTCATTTAACAAATCGGATAAATGGCCAGAAAGCCCCCTCCCCCACTCGAGAGGCATGTCAGCTCCTAAACAGCCCCGTGTCTGGCGGTCCCCAGTGGGAGGCAGGTCCCAGCGCACTCAAGAGTCACTGATTGGATTAACAGCCTAATTCCCAGCAGATGAATGGAATACTGATGTCCTGTCATCCCGGGGACACAATCTGTTCTGGCTTGCAGCAGCGTTAACCCTTTCCTGACAGCGTTTACACAGTTCGGCGCATGTAGCACAGCAGCCCAGGTCCTTTCTGGGCACCCTGCGTTGCTGCGCGTCTACCTACCCTTCCCCAGCTTACAGCACTGCAAAAGGCCACACCGTTTCCTTAGCTCACTTCACTGCATGTTACTGTGATGCCGAGGCCCTAATGAATTCCCCAGTTCCCGCAAAAGTCCAGCCTCAGCAAAGCCACAGCAGCGGCGCTGGCCCTTTTCGCTCCATTAGCACCATCCTTTCCCCAGCTCCCGGCGCTGCAGCAGGTCTCATCCTTCCTCAGTGTATTACACTGTGGCTTGAGCGGCTGACCGCACTGCAGCAGACGCAGCCCCGTTCCTCATTCTTTCCAGCTCACTGCACTTTAGCAGGTCTAAGCTGTACACTTAGCTCGCTGCACTGCAGCAAGCCCAGCTGGCGCCCAGCACAATCCAGTGATGCAGGCCCAACTCCTCCCCTGCTTAATGAGTTACAGCCGACTCAATGCATCCTCCGCTCACTGCCCTGGAGCACACCCATCTCATCCTCAGGTGACTGCACTGGAGCAGACCCAACCAGGCCTCAGTTCACCACAATCGGTGCCTAATTTGTAGACCTGGGCGGTGAACACCGCTCTGTTTGCGGATTTTTTCGTGCTCCGTGGAGCTTGCAGAGTTCCCAAAAACTCGGCTAGCACAGCAGAGGTTTTTCCTCACTCGCCAACGGTAAGTTGCTGAGCGCGAGCAAGGAAAATTCAACGCTAGACCGCTTCCCATCGAGATTTATCAATGTGGGCAGTCGCGGATAGTTGCACCCGATCGCCTTGATAAATCTTCCGTTCGCATTGAGGAAGCTGCCACTCGAGTCGAACTCCTATCTGAGAAGCAGAAAGAAGTAGCGCCCCCTTGGGCCGCGCGTGATGCCGTTCGCACCAATTTTACAGTGCGGGACAAACACGGGTGCTAAAAATCAGTGCGAACAGCGCGAGGTAACACTCCTCTGTTCCTGGAACTCCGCGTGGCTTGGAGAAGTTTTTTTTGGCACTTCGCAGAGTTTCGCGTAGCAGAACACTGCCCAGGCCTACTAAATTGTAAATAAAAAAAAACCTCATGTGCCAAGGCCCTCGTCAGGAGGCCACTGCAGCTTGCATCACCCATTGCCCCAGCCAGCTCCTCCAGTGAAGGAACAAACACAACTACTGACCATCAACCTCTGCAAGTGGGACAATTCCAACTATTCCAGGCCCCTAAAGCTATAAGAATGGCATAAGAAACAAGTATCAGTCATTTTTTATGTATATTGAATGAATAAACAACTGTTGTGTTTGTCTGTAATTTAGACAATGTCTACCACATGGTGGCGCTCTGTCATAAGTGCAAGTCTTGACAATTATGTGCCAGTGCCGAGCACCGGAAACCGCGGCTCAAATTAAGCACTAACTTCAATGCAGCAGATGGAACCCTTCCCCAGTTATTGTCTGGTGGGATACACAACCTGTCGCACCTCACAGAAATCCAGCAGCCATAACTCTTCCTCAACTTACTTCAGTGCAGTGAGCCCAACGCTTCCTCGGCTCACTATAGGCCTGATGTCACCCAATGTCCTTGTCCTGCAGTAGAGTAAGCCATTCACACAGTCTCTGGCACAACCATTACACAACAAACAACAGTGCAAGAGAGGTACTCCTTCCCCCACTCGCCATATTGTAATGTGCCATAACCGTCTTTCACTCGCTACACTTTAATAAGACTAAACCTTGCTCAGCACACTACACTGCTGCAGAACCAACCCGCACTACACTGCAGCCGGGTCAGTCTTTCCTGAGCTTCTTAGACTGCAGCAAGACTAACCCCCTGCTCAGTTCCGCACATTGCAGCAGGGTTAACCCTTGCTTAGCTTACTATACTGCAGCAGGACCAACCCAGGGTCAGCTCATTGCCCTACAGCATCCATAGCAGAAGTAAATGTCACAGTGCACCTGTTGACAGCGGGTTTACACCCTTCCTTGACAGCATTAGGGCTTCTGAGCCTCTTCCTCGGATAAACCTTGCTGTGTTCCTAACAAAGGCCTAAACCAGACATCGCTTTTTTGAAGCGAGCGAAGATATTGTGAAAAATGTTAATACACATCATGCTATCACTACAAGAGGTACATTTAGACCTAGGAAAGCAACAAAGGCTGGCGAAAATAAGAAGAGAAAATTACTGCAGGCGTTTTCAAGTACACCAACCTACCTTGCGTAATCCATATATTGTGATGGATCGGTTCAACCAGTGAAGTAACAGTGCCTTGACCTGGGCTCTGTCATAGGCTTTTAGGGATAGATTTTTGTCCCGCCGGGATTCTCGTTTATTTTTTAACTTGCAGCAAAAATGCTAGAAGCAGAGGTTCTTTTTACATTGGAGGTTTAGACTCAGAGGTCTATGCTAGGCTAAGCTTTGGTAAACTGCAAGACACAACTTTTGGGCTGGCAAGTTATTTCAAGAGCCCCTCAGATCAGGTGCAGTTCGCAGCGCTCAGGGCAGTCTGCAGGGCTCAGACTGCACCGATGGAACAAGCTTCCAGGTGAAGTGCACTGGCTATCTATTTCCCGGCTGCTTTTGGACAAAGTTCTTTGGCTTCTCTATGTTATCTTGAAGCAATGCCTCCTGGACAACTGTCACTGCACCGATATGCGTTTTCGCCCATGGTATGCGCTATTCAATTAAAAAAAACACACATAGGCGGAAGATAAAACTTGACGGCTGAGCCTGAAGGCATGGTTGCATGAAATGATAGAAGGCCCAAACAAGTTCATCTAAGTTTATATGTTATAACATTTTTCTGGGTTTATATTTTTTGTGAAAGAAAACAACTCCCACGGAGGAAATTCTTTTAAACACACCTCAAACAAACACTCACACGTACTTCAATATACATACGGAGGGCATATGTTAAAACTCAAAAGAAGAAAATAAGAGGGTTCCTCTAAAGTCGGAGCCCATAGGTCAATGAACGTCTTTGATGAAGTCACCCCAAAAATTTTTTTGCAATGATAATAAAATTTAAAACAGTTTATTTCGCACAATATCACGAGAACACAATACTTCAAATAAAATACATTGCCTACTAATAAAAATAAACACAAAAAAAGATACACAGTAAAAAAGGGGGGGGGGAAAGGGATTTTAGTCCTATATGACTTAAAAATATGCACACTCACTAATGTGCAAACCTTGGACAAAATATGGCTATAAAAAACACACACTCTAGTCCTACTCACGGGGCTACTCTAGACAGTTTTTACAGAAGTCAATGACCTAGCTGTATGTCGATCTCTATGCAAAAAGTTTTCTAATTTGAAGCTAAACAGACAATCGGTATTGTTACACAGTTCTGTTAGTTTCAATTGGAGATTCGTGTATTCTTGCGTCGACGCGTTTCGGTGAATAAAGATTGGTCTACTTCTCCACCTTCTTCAGGACAATAATGTGCTAGAGTCTTCCTCCTTCTAACCAATAACTCACTAGTGTAGGAGATAAAATCTCTCTCTCGTTTAAGCTTCTGTTGCAGTCGATTAAAATCTTCACCGCATCAAGGCGTCGCTTATCTAGTGCAGACGTCCTTGTATAAACTCTTTCTTATTATGTGGATGATTGTATGTCGATTATTGGATGGTGGCCCCGCTTGATCATCAGGGGCATACACCCATCTTTCCTGCGAGAGATAATTGGCCGATGTTGCGAGAACAAAGCTCTTCTTGTGGATCTTTAATCGTGATAAAAGAGTGGATCCTATTTTCACTCGAGAAGTTTTCAATGTCAAGGCGTTCAGTTGAAAATCTTAGTTATGTACTGGCATTCTCCTCTGTACCTCCGCCTGGCTGGTCGGGGCCGTAATATATATTTTTTGTGGAACAATAATAATGATGAATAATGATTTTTATGATGGGTCCAAAATACAAATAATGAATTAACACAACCGAAGTTGAAACAAGTTGAACATGATCTGTAGAAGTGTTATGCTTAATGACATAATTTAGTAGTGCAACATTGTATGTGAAAACGGCATAATGGATATCATGGACGCGGTTATGTCATTCCCTCCTGTATTCACTCCTCCAAACCAGCCCCCCTGCGCATCTGCTCTCCTCATGGGCTCTGCGGAAGTGAAGTTAACTGGTGTAATGGATTTTTACTAATGTGCTCAGAATGAACTTTCTAGTGTTCGCAACTGTGATCGTTTCCAAGGCCTTTCTGCTGTGGTTCTGTTGCGGAGTTTACTCATGGCGCATTATTGTTGAAATAATACATATTAGTAGAACATCTCTGGACGGAGGTAGCACGGAAGATGTTAAATGCTTAGTTAAAAATTAGATAGTGCTCATGAACTTAAAATAAATGACGTTCCATTCTAATTTGCCAAGAATTGTTACTTGTGATCATGCCACAATGATTTAGCAGTTTCTCTAATTTTGTAATGCAAGAATTGTGCATCAGAACCCCTTGTTATGGGGGGTGAGCCATGAGACTGTCCCTGCGCCTTGGGATGCTGCCTGTTTCCTTTCTGATTTTGTTGTTCACTTGGGACATGACCTTATTTCTGATTTTGAATGCTTTGTATAACTCTGCATTTGAGCCTTCATGACATTTGTTCTGTAATGTTAGTTAATGACAAGTACTAAGATTTGAGTTTGCTGTGCACTGTTCACTTGGTGGTCACACCGCAATATAAACCATTAGTTTTCAAACTTATTGGAATTTATTCTTCTTTTCAAATAATAATATTATAAGCAAAAATGATTAATTTTCAATGTACATTACATTCTTTCGCAATGTCAATTTGTTACATGAATATACATTATATACATAGTAAGCAAATGCTTAAAATACAACATCACTTGTACAATGTCATACAATATTCAGTGCTTATGCCCAATGTTATATTTCCACTCTAAACTACTTCGCCAAGTAGTTTGTGTCTTTTCAACAGAAGGCGAAGTTCCACCAACCAAAATCTACTCAACATTTTTGATGTCTACATACAAGAAATTCAAGGCAAGGGGACTTCATATGCAGAACTCTATATAGAACTCTACTCGGACAGCTGTGATACGGCCCACCTCAAATTTAGTATGTCCCAAAAAACACACCTCAACACCATGGTATATGGTTACCTTTTTCCCCACAACCTAGCAAGTTAACAGTCCAATTAATACACTTTATTCTTTCACACTGGCCTGGGCCTAACACTGCTAAGTCTTCTTCATCCCAGGCTCCCATGACTTTGTTGGAACTTCTCACAAGTTTAGTCACCATTTGCGTTGGGATCATATGTGTGTATTCTCCAACATATTCCATCATTTGCTGGTTGACTGTCTGGTTCATCTATCTCCCGTCGTTTAAAAAAAATATTCTCACATCACTCTATCACTATCCCACCACACTCTGAAGTTCCTAGAAGACGGCAATACTCCTTCCCCAATAAGGAATATGCTACTTACCAGTATGCATCTGTTCTTGGCATGTTGTGCTGCAGATCTACACACTTTTGCATAGATCGCCATCTGGTGTTGGGCCCGGATGTTTGCAGTTTATTTTTCCTCTTGGAAAGTCTTTGGAAGTCACAAGGTCGGTGACTCCTCCTTTGGTTCGTATTGCGCATGGGCTTCGGCTCCATCCTCAGATTGTTTTTTGCCAACAGGGAAAGATGGAGCGTAGTAATAATAGTGAAGAAACCCATGTGTGTTGTATCTAAATAAGATAGACTGGAACAGATACAGGTAGCCGGGGAGGCGGGTGGGCGTGTGTAGATCTGCAGCTCTACATGCCAAGAACAGATGCATACTGGTAAGTAGCATATTCCGTTCGAGGCATATGAGTTGCAGATTACACACTTTTGCATAGACTATAGAGCAGTTCCCAACCTTAGCGGCGACCACCGGTATCTGTTGCAGTGGTTTGAAAAAGTGTTTTTAGTACAGCCTGCCCCACACTAGCTTGTTGCTTGGTTTGCACATCTACACAGTAATGTTTAGTGAAAGTGTGCGGTGTTGACCATGTAACTGCTTTGCAGATATCATCTAATGGTATGTTCCCTAAAAAAGCAATAGAAGCCCCTATCTTTCGTGTAGAGTGGGCTTTAGGGGGAACAAATAGCGTGCGTTTTGCCTTGTGGTAGCAAATCTGTATGCATTTTACAATCCACCTAGCTATCCCTGATTTAGAGATGGGGTTGCCTTTATGTGGTGGAGAGAAAACGACAAACAGTTGTTTTGTCTTTCTGAAAGGTTGTGTTCTCTGGATATAGTAAAGTAAGGCCCTTTTAACATCCAGTGTGTGTAGAGCCCTTTCTGCAACAGTTTGAGGTTGCGAGAAAAAAACAGGTAATTCTACTGATTGGTTTAGATGAAAGGGGGAAATGACTTTGGGTAGGAATTTTGGGTTAGTACGGAGGACAACCTTGATCGGGTGCATTTGGAGAAAAGGTTCTTGTATAGTAAGTGCTTGTATCTCACTGACCCTTCTAAGGGAAGTGATAGCTACAAGAAAAGCTCTTTTCCATGTGAGAAATTGCAGTTCACATTTATGCAAGGGTTCGAAAGGCGGTCCCATTAGCCTTGTGAGAACTATATTTAAGTTCCACACAGGTGGGGGTGGTACTCTGGGGGGGAATTATTCGTTTGAGGCCTTCCATGAAGGCTTTAATGGCAGGCAATCTGAAAAGTGATAGGTGCTGTCTGTTTTGTAGGTAAGCGGCAATTGCTGCGAGGTGTAGCCGAATGGATGTATATGCTAGGTTACACCTTTGTAGATGGAGTAAGTAGCATATGATGTGCTATATAGATACGTCTAGAGGGTTGATTGTGTTGTTGTGGCAATAAACAACATATCTTTCCACTTTGCAGCGTAGCAGGCTCTAGTGGTAGGGCGTCTAGCTTCTTTGATGACGTTCATACAGTCAGGGGGAAGGTTAAGGTATCCGAATTCTAGGATCTCAGGAGCCAGATCGCAAGGTTGAGCTGAGCTGGGTCCGGGTGTCCGATCTCTCCATGGTTCTGGGTTAGGAGGTATGGTGAGAGGTGTAACTTTTGGTGTGGCACTACCGAGAGTTCCAGCAGCGTGGTGTACCACGGTTGTCTGCCCCATGTTGGAGCTACTAGAATCAGTGTGAGGGAGTGCTGTTGTAGCTTTCCACCACTAAGGGAATTAGTGGGAGAGGTGAAAAGGCGTACGCAAATTTGTCTGACCAGTTCATCCATATCGCATTGCCTTTGGACAATGGGTGTGGGTATCTGGCGGCGAAGCTTGGGCATTTTTTGTTTTCGTGGGTGGCGAAGAGGTCTATGTGTGGATGCCCCCACATCTGAAAGAACGGGTGAAGAACCTGCGGGTGAAGTTCCCACTTGTGGATCTGCTGCGTCTGTCTGCTGAGCAGATCTGCCATGGTGTTTTGGACTCCTGGGACATGTTGGGCTAGGAGAAAGATTTTGTGTGGAATTGCCCATCTCCATATGCTCTGTGCTAGTTGAGAGAGCTGTGGAGATTGTGTGCCGCCTTGTTTTTGAATGTAGTACATGGCCGTCATGTTGTCTGTGCGAATAAGGACGGCCTTGCCTAAAACCTGTGTCTGAAAGGATTTTAGGGCTAGAAAGATTGCCAGTAACTCCAGATGGTTGATGTGGAGTACCTTTTGTGATGGCGTCCATGTGCCCTGCACTGTGAGGTGTAGTAGATGAGCTCCCCAGCCGGAGAGCGATGCGTCCGTTGTTAGTATCATTTGTGGAACCGGGTCCAGGAACGGTCTACCTCTGGAAAGATTTGTGGTGTTCCACCACTGCAGAGAGCAATGGGTGCGACCGTCTACCAACACCAGATCTGTCAGTTGCCCCTGGGCCTGGTTCCATTGGCGCGCTAAGCGCTCTTGGAGTGGACGCATCTGGAGTCTTGCATGAGGCACTATGAAAATGCAAGAGGCCATCATCCCTATTAGTTGCATAAACACTCTTGCTGGGAGAGAGTGTTGAGGTATGAATCTTTGACGCAAAGCCTGAATGCTTGCAATCCTGGCAGGATTGGGGTAGGCTATGGCTTTTGAGGTGTCTATGGTGGCACCGAGGTATTGCTTTTTGTGGGATGGTCTTAGCTGGGACTTTTGGTGGTTCACCGTGAAGCCTAGCTGGTGAAGTAGTTGAGGATTGTAGTGGCGATGTGATGTACACATTGGTTGTAGGACGCAGCTTTTATTAGCCAGTCGTCCAAATATGGGAGGACGTGAATGTGCTGTCTTCTGAGGTGTGCCGCCACTACCGCTAAGCACTTGGTGAATACCCTTGGTGCTGTTGTGACCCCGAATGGGAGCACCTTGAACTGGTAGTGTTGCCCGTCCACTACAAATCTGAGGTACTTTCTGTGAGCATGGTGTACCAGAATGTGAAAGTATGCGTCTTTCAAGTCCAGTGTGGTGAGAAAGTCGTTCTGGGAGAGAAGCGGAAGTACCTGCTGAAGTGTTACCATGTGAAAATGGTCCGAATGTATGTATGTGTTCAGAGGCCGGAGATCTAAGATAGGTCATAGAGTCTCATCTCTTTTTGGTATCAGAAAATATAGGGAGTAGACTCCTAAATTTTGTTGACTGGCGGGGACTTGTTCTATCGCCTGTTTTTGTAGGAGGGAGATTATCTCCTGTTTTAGTAACGTGGAATGTTCTTGTGACATTGGGCATTGCCTGGGTGGAATGTTTGGGGGGGGGTAGATGTCAATTCTAGGCAGTACCCTGAACGAATAATTTGGGTCACCCATCTGTCTGAGGTAATGGTCTCCCAGACGTGAAGGAACTTTTGTAGCCTGCCCCCGTTCGGAGTGGGATGGTCTGGAGGGAGCAGGGGGAAGTCATTGGGTAGGCGGTGTGGCAGAGCGGGTGGTATTTGTTTTGCCTCTGCCTTTATTGTTATTGCCTCTATATCCGCCTCTTTGATAACCCCTTGTGAAGGTGGATTGAGCAGGGGATTTGTAGGACGTGGACGTGCTATCTGAGGAGTAGCCTCTGGCCCTGCCCCGAAAGGAAAAGCGGCGAAAGGAGCGCCTAGGAGGGTGTGAATGCAAGGCTCCCATAGATTTCGCCGTGTCTGTGTCCTTCTTCATCTTCTCGAGAACCTCATCTATCTTTGGACCGAATAGATGTTCTTGATCAAATGGATGATTTAATATGGAGGCCTGAACCTCCGGTTTAAACCCTGAAACTCTCAGCCAAGCATGGCGACGGAGGAGGACGCTAGTGTTAATGGCCCTGGAGGCTGTGTCTGCTGCGTCTAAGGCACAGCGTATAGAGGTGTTAGTTATGGTTTTACCCCCTTGAATTAATTCATTGGCCCTATTTTTGTATTTTTCTGGGAGATGGTGCATGATGGTTTCTAGTTCATCATAATGCGCTCTGTCGTATCTGGCCAATAGCGCTTGAGTGTCGGCGATACGCCATATATTGGCTGCCTGTGACGCAGTGCGCTTTCCTGACGCGTCCAGTAGCTTTGACTCTTTGTCAGATGGTGGTGCTTCACCTGACGCTTGGGAGTTTGACCTTTTCCGTGCAGTGGAGACCACCAAGGAATCTAGTGGCGCTGGCCCTTTGATATAGGCAGGGTCTGTGGGGGCAGCTTTATACTTTTTTTCTATGCGTGGGTTAATGACCCTAGCCCTGACTGGGTCTTTAAAAACGTCTGGCGCATGTTTTATTACCCCCTTGAGCATAGGTAGTATGGAAGTAGACCTATGTGCGGTATCAAAGGTGTCGAGGAGGAAATCTTCCTCTACCGGGTCAGTGTGTAGCTCTACCCCGTGATAATGTGCCGCCCTCTGAGGTAGGTGGTGAAAACCTAATGAGTCCTCTGGTGGAGATGGCCTGGATGGATAAAGGTTATCTTGTGGGACATCTGGAATGTCTGGATTATTATAATTGTCCCATGGGTCTGGGGATCCTGTAGGGGTGGGGTCTTGTGGCACATCCCCTGGATCGTAGTATGGGTCCCCCTGATCATCATGGTCTGGAGACTGGGTCGGAGAGCGATGAGGCGGGGGTGGAGAAGGCGGAGGGGGCGAAGGTGGAGAGGTGGAGGAGGTGGGGAAGGCACTCTGAAAGGGGAGGTAGCACAGTCTTTCCTCTTTGGAGGTGGAGGCGGAGCCGGTTTGTCCAAATGTCTCTTTTTAGAAGAAAGTGCCAAATGTCCAGTTTTTGGATCCTTGGTAAGTGTCTTTTGCAAGGGATCCGGTGTAAACAGTTCCTGAGACAATGTTTGTTCCGTCGGCGCCGAAGGTTTCGGGGCCGATGACTTTTTAGGCTTGTCCGGGCTGTGCTTTTTTGGAACCTCCGGTTTTTTGGTCGGCGCCGAGGAAGGCTTCGACGCAGAAGTGTCGCTGCCGAGGGCCTTATGGTGTTTGGTCGGTACCGAAAGGCTGGGTTTCGACACCGAGGGCTTTGGTGCGGAGCTCGGTGTCGAGGTGGAGGCTGGTTTCTTTTTCGGTGCCGAAGTGTGTTTATCGTCACCGGTGGCATGCTGGCTCGAGCCCGAGCCGCCGGAAGGCTTAATAGGCTTCTTCACCGGGCCCGAAGGTGGGGTGTTCGAAGCAGTGTCTTTGTTCTTGCCTAGGCCCGGAGGCGAAGGCGTGACCGAAGCCTTTTTCGGTGTCGGCGCGGGTGGGGGGGGGGTATAGTAATCACGACCCTCTGCGCCGGGGTGATGTCCTCCACATCCGAGTCGTCGGCTTCGGAAGCACTGACAAGGTCCTCTTCGGTGTGCTGCTGTCCCGGAGCTTCGACGTCGTCCCCGAAGATATCGACTGGAACGGAGGTCGAGGAGTGCGCCATGTTTCGTCTGGCCCTTCCATCTCGAATAGTCTTTTTCGATCTGAAAGACTTGCAGGCGGGACAGTCTCGAGCCTCGTGTTCAAGGGAGAGGCAGAGGTTGCACACCTCATGGAGATCGGTGTGGGGGCATTTGGACCCACATCGAGGGCACTTCTTTTATGGAGTTCTTTCCATCAGCCGGGACCGGAGCTTGGATAGGTCCGAAGGCCGCCGTCGACGACTGGAATCGAAGATGTGTCGAAGAGAAGGTGATTGAGGAGATCTGGATCTGAACAATACCGCGAAGAGTGAGGATTCCGCTTTGATCGTCGAACTGGAAATGTTCGGAACCGTAGCGCGAAGTATTACATCTGAGCCCGATGGCGGAAAAAAACAATCTTCGGATGGAGCCGAAGCCCATGCGCAATACGAACCAAAGGAGGAGTCACCGACCTCGTGACTTCCAAAGACTTTCCAAGAGGAAAAACAAACTGCAAACATCCGGGTCCAACACCAGATGGCGATCTATGCAAAAGTGTGTAATCTGCAGCTCATATGCCTCGAACATAAATAAACAATGTTTTTGATTTGGGGGAAATTTAGCAGCCTTTCCACTAGCACACCCGGTGGCCTATGGTAACGACAAGTGCTGACACAATTTTATAAGGCCAAATATCTCCTTCACTTCCCTGGATGCAAAGAATGGTAAAGATTAGATGCTTCCTCTTGTTAGCTAGGAGTGTTAACAAGGACACCGAATTCACTTCAGTGCAATAGAGCTATTCTCCTCTTCGCACTGCCTGTAGTCATGCATGAGGGTAGCTGACCAGCCTGGTAAACCGATCTTTAACTCCTGAACAGAACAGACATCTGTCCATGAAAAGCAGCCCCAACTCTGGGCGTGGGCCCCAGATTTGGTAAGAGTATACACAGTAGACAGAGATGAACTCAGACTATAAGAACTAGAGGAATCTTTGTGCTGAGGAGGTGAGAACAACTATTGGCCCAATGTAGATTATTACAATGGCAAATCTTTTTATTTATGAAGAAAGTGAAACATTGTCCCTTGGAGATTATTCTCTAGTGATGAATCTGCCAGCAGAATATCACTGCCATGCTATATTATTGGTGGAGTTATTTATACTGGCGGTTTGCCCGTCGAGGAGACACCTCAAACAGTAAAGTTAGTATTGTCTACAGACATTTGAGGGTTTTTCATTAGCATCCATCTCTAATCAGGCCTTGCATGTCCAAAACAGGAACCAGGATGTCGAGGTGAGCTCAGATAGTGTACCAAGAATAGACTCCAGGTTGTTGAGGTACGCTCAGATCGAGTGCTCATAATATGCTCCAGGTTGTGGGGAGGACGTGAGACTCGCTTCCTTGAACAGACTCCAGGCTGTGGAGGAGAGCTCAGATAATGTGCCCAAGACAGGCTCCATTATGTGGAAGTGAATTCAAATAGTGTGCCTGGAACAGACTCTATGTTACAGAGGTGAGCTCAGATGATGTGCCCAGAATAGACTCCAGTTGTGTAAATGAGTTCCGATTGTATGTCGTCCTGAACAGATCCCAGATTGCGGGGTGAGTTGACTCCTCAGCAGACTCCATGCTGAGGAGGAGAGCTCTAATCTAAGTGTTTTGACACTATGTTAGAAGGAGGCCCCAGGTTGTGAAAGTAAGCTCTTAATGTATGTTCTTAGGGGTCTGCTGGTAGAGGACGTGAGCTTTATGCCCCGAGTAGACTGCAGGTTGTGGAGTTAGTGCTAATTGTACATCCTGAATACCCTCCAGGCCTGTGTGTATAGTGCAGATTTTAGGCAGTGGAGATGAGCTCTTGACTGTGTGCTCCCAGCTGTGAGCAGATCGTAGGTTTTATAAATACATACAGATATAATTAAAATCTAAGGGGTTTAGAAGGGTTAATCTGCTTTCAATGATCTGTACCACAAAGCCTATAAAATCCCATCTGGCTGCACGCCCAGCAATGGCCCAGACCGGCTGTCCAGTAACAGGGCAGCACGCAGGGATTGGGGCCAGGGATTAGGTGCCATCATGGGCCAGGCAGAATATTACTCAGAGACCACACGCTGTTCCCCCTCTCCCAGCTAGACCGGGTGAGAACTCTTCAGGTGTCCGCTGCAACCACCAACACCAGATGCCTCTTTGTGGAGAGACAGACAAGCTTTCTTTTTCCTCTGGGTCGTCCTTGTAGGAATAATTTGGGTTACAGTTAAAGGGCCCTAGAAATGAAATATTTCACAGTTCCAGACCTCATCTGCATATGAAAGGTAGGGGGATAAATTAATAAGTGGAATTTTCCCTGCTGCAATATACCAGTGATCGACATATCACATGTAAAGTCTACTAGTGAAGGTTGGGCGTTCGAGTACCATTACACCGAGTAATAGTAACATCTGTTACTTACAGAGGTTAAAAAATAACAGAATGGGGCACGAGGTGCTATACAAAAAATTCTTTTAAGTAATAACTGTCCTCTCTTATGATTATTTTAGAACGCTGCTCTTCCTGGAATATGTGTTTTTTTAAATTTCTGCGAACACTGCTTGAAAACAACTCCAAATTGTACATATATGAGGTGAGGCGGGGTGGGGTGGGGGGGGGGGGGGTTCCGCTACTTCTGCAGCCATATCAGACTTGGCGACGAGGATGCACCCAGCAGCTCTCCGGTGCCTTCAATGCCAGCATCGGATTTGTAGCATTGCTGGCTTCACTGGCAAAGGAGAAGCTCCTGGCCCGTGAGGCCATCTCTGACTGGTTCTGGAAAATGTGTGTGGTGGCACCGTGCCGGCTTTCCCTGAATTCTCCTCCTCCCTAACCTGTTGGCGCTCAGTGTATGCCCCCACTCTCTACCCTCCATCCCCTCACCCCATTCTCTCAATGCCGGTAGGGTCAGGCTTGCTTCAGCTAATGCTCCCGAAGCGTCCTGATGGAATCAGGGAAATTGGATTGGGCCCCCATTTGCTGGCTTGAAACAAGCCTTTTTTATTTATCCCATTAGTGGAACACCAGAGAAACCTTTTAAATGGCACGGATATTTTTTTCCCCGGCGCTGCAAAAACTGAGCCGGAAAGGGACTTAATCCGGCCCGTGCTCGCTTAAGTGGAGCATTATGTCAAAGTTTAATACGTCGAGCAGGGGCTGGTGGGTGGGAAGCGTGCCGGACAGCAGCACCCTTTGCAGCGTCCTCGACCCCACGCAAGGTCAGGATGCATCGACGTGAAGAAAGGGCGGGAGAGACCAGGGAGCTAGCCAGCACCACAAACACCACCTGCAAGAACTAGGGGTAGACGATTTAACAAACAGGGAAAGCCTGGCTTGGCTCCTGGAGCCCATGCACGTAATTTATACAACAAACATCATGTAAAATCTGATAAGGTCACTTTAAAATTAAAACACTGTATTTCTTTAACATGTGGAAGCTTTGACAGAATACATCACCCTATAGCACTACACCGGGAAGTAATAATTAAATCTGTTTTCAAACATGAACATAGAACCATTTCTGCCCCCACCCCGGCAACAGTGCAGTTAGTGAACTAAGAGGCAAAACATTTGCCTTGCGATACCTGTATGTGGCCAAGATTCTTTTAGGCAG
Organism: Triturus cristatus; assembly: GCF_964204655.1. NCBI lineage: Eukaryota > Metazoa > Chordata > Amphibia > Caudata > Salamandridae > Triturus > Triturus cristatus. The sequence continues at coordinate 357,279,020 of NC_140586.1, read as the reverse complement.
AGTAACATATTCAATCAAACACAATAGGTTTTTGTATAGCTGGTATTCTGAACTCACGTAATTCAGAGAACTTTCATATGCGATAATGAAGAAACAGGAGGATTGGTGAAATAAAATGTTTGTGTGAGATCACGCAGTTTGGTTAAGCAGGGAAGCAGAAATTAATTCAAGTTTTCTGGTCTCACTCTGTACAAATCAGCTGCTAAATATCTATTTCTGTCTCCATTTTACTTAAAATGTTAATGCTTTGTTTTTACATCTCTGTGCATGAGGGTAGAGCAAGGGTGGCAGGTAGAAGCCACAGGAAAGCTCGGCATGGGCTTGGAGTTCCAACAGTACCTTGAGCGGAGCCAGAGCCAGGCTTTAGGCTCGAGCCTGGACGGATCCAACAGTGGCTCGTCTACCTCTATAAGAAATAAGACGTCCGATAAAGCTCTACATACCATCTTTCTGAATGTATTCATATTCTGTGAGTACTATATTGTAATTCCACTTATATAGCTATTTATAATACGTGAGATTCTGTAATCCCTGTATAAATGTCTGTCTCTAATTTCTTTATAATTAGTGACTTGTTACGTACCTAGTTGCCGATTATAAAGAAAATAATTCACAACTAGAGTATTATAAGTTATTACAGTTGAGTTCTGACATCATAATAATACCTTCTGCCAACAGCCATGGTGAAAGGCAGGTCAGGTCATGAGCATAACTGAATAAGCTGTTTAAAGCAATGAAAACATAATGTTGCTTTTCTTTCTTCGGCTATTTTTTTTCGCTTAAAAGGACAAGCAGAGAGAATGTGTTTATTTTTTTCACTCATTACATAGTTAGGAAAAAGCTAGAATCTTTCTGCATGTTTCTACACATTCCAAGTCACTGCAGATCTTTTTTTTTTTTTTAAAACTGTCTAGTATTGAACGGTTTCGAATATCTGTCTGCAACCAATGTCTAACAAGTTTTTGATGTGTTTAAATTTGCACTACAGGTTTTTTCTTCTTCTTTGTTTGCAAACATGCTTGCTCTTTCATACGAAAGAGCTTCACACCAAGGTTTTAAGTGGTTTGTGGAAAAGAGGATAGTGTGGCCATGTATTATACGGAATAAAGTACCCCCTGACGTTCCTAAGGATATTGCAAGTGACTTCAACATTCCATAACCTTATAAAAGAACTCAGACTTTGGCCTCGTTCCTCTATATAGTTAAGCAACTCCTTGGTGACTTGCAATAGCCATATAATGTATGGCAGGGGGTACTTTATCCCATGTATACCCCTGATGAAGAGCTGACATAAGGGTGTGCAAAATTCTCATAATTTGCTTATGTGTAATCTGCAAAAATCTGGAAAATTACACGGAAATTCCAAGCAATTATGCTAGATGCAAATCTGGGACTTAGTGCTATGTGTTAATTACGGTGACATCATCTAAATGTCGCCCTGACTTAGAGATGAAGCAAAACTGCAGGTAGGTAGCACAATACTCCTAGGAAGTATTTGATATAAGTTTGTGTCTGAAATGTGGCCTATGTGAGTAATGTTTCAATGTTGTGCTAGCGGACCAGAGTTGTAATATTACTCATTTGCTGATGCTAAGTCTTGGCAAGTACAGAGTAAAATGGAGAGGGATAAGACATTTAAGATTTAGATAGATGCTAGTTTATGGATGGAAAGAGAGTGCACATGTGGCCTTTGTGGGAATTGCTTTAGAATATGTATAAGGCAGAGATTCCTCATGCTGTGTCATAGCGAACAAATACCTGCACATAAGCATTGGTGTAGAAGAGAAGTATGAGAACTGACAGTGTTGCATGTGAATAACGCACCTTCTTACACTGGTCTACATCCTACTGTTTAGACACAGGAAAACTGCACAAAAGAGAAAGGTGCTACCTTTGTTAAGTGTAATTCTACATAAACTATAGTATGCAGACTATTGGGACCACCCTGAAGCGGTATATTAAGAACCAGTAGGAATGGGATTTACAGACAGTCAATACATGCTAAGACTAGTCCACCAACGAGCGGCAGTGGATCAACCATTATACAACCATCCACTGTAGGGAGAAATAACAGAAGTGGGTTGAGTTTACCACACTAGAAAGAGCACATAAGTGCAGGGTGGGCAGACATTTGGGGGGCAGAAGGACAAGAGGGAGAGAGCTGGAAAACAAATGCACTCTCTTGCAGTGCCTAAACCAAAATGAAAGAAGTAGTCCCTAAAAATGAGCAATGGAAGGATAGAAGCCAGCAAATCAGAGAGAGATGGTAAAGAAGTTATGCTCCAGGGGGAGGAACAAACTCAAGATGGACAAGCTAGGACAAGAAGTCATAAATTAAGAAGTAAACAAATGACACTGACAATAAAGCCAATAGTAAGCAATGGGCAGGCTGTAAATTCTTGGTAAACCCACAATAGGTCTTTTGCAACTAAACGGTTGTGCTACTAGTAGTTTCGACCTAACAAAGGTGCCTTTTAGAAGATACAGCACCAGATGGGATGCAGCAATTGATGCAAAGATGCTAGACAAGAAAATATTACGTGCAAACTCAAAGCTCTGGGGACAAAGACTTATTTGGAGTTGGTCTGAGAGGCGACCACATTATTCAATGATGTCTGTGTTTTCTAGCTCTGAAACCTGTACTGGTTATTGGTTGCTTGTGATGAGTTTGAGCAATAGTACTTAATCTCAGAATGTGGACATAATATGTGCTGGAGTCCAAGGACCTTGTCTTTGTCTGCTCATGGCCGTTCCACAGAATCTGAGCTTGGTAGAACTTTGACAAAATATGTTTGGTGCTTGTTTTTCTTCGAGATTTTCTCCCACCTACATTGATCGGCTGTGAAATATTTATCTTTCTTAGGTTTTTCAGCAACTCAGCAAAGCATTTCCTACTTCTAAATGCAAGCCACCAGATGCTCCTTTTTCAGGGGTGCATGAACAATCATGGGATTTTGAAGTGTTTTTTATTTGAGGTTTTTGTTAAGTACCACTTACCGCCGTGCGCGGACCACTGAGCGCTTATGTATGGTGGCATGTAAGAGAGAGTGGCAAGCGGCAATTAAGTACATTTGCAAGAACCCAATGGTGAATAAGTAGACTATCACCCAGCATGGACAGACAGTGACTGGAGAGACCCACCATCAAATATGTCCCCAGGAGATCATAGGAAAAACAAGTCTTGTGATCCTTGGTGACAAAAGCAAATCCAGTGTTAGGATTCTGACTGGGAAGGAGATTGGAAAGACCTGATGACAAGCTTAAAAAAAAAAAATTGCCAGCTTGGCGGATTGTCCGAAAATGCATTTATTAGATTTCCATCCCAGGAAGACCTCCAATAAGCAGATGATAACTTCAGGTGCATGTATGCCAGGGAGAGAAATATAGTTCGGAAATTAATCAGATCAGGTCCTACAGTCTAGGATGGAGGCAATTTCAAGGGAATGTCCTCAAACTGAGAGCATCTGCATATATATTCTATTGAACCAGCCAGTAATCCATGTAGGGAAGTTAACAAAGATATGTCTTACAGATGCCACTTTACACCTAGATTCTTCCAAAACTAAAATGCATGTTACTGCTTCTATTTTCTATTAATTTCAGCGTGTGCATATAATGCGTCTTGGAGACCAGATACATGGCCTTATCTAGACCTTGGCTGTCTTTGCTTTGTCCATCAGGGTGGTATAGAAAACTATATCTGCCAGCCTGAAGGACAAAATAGAGATCAGCACTGACCCGGCAGTGATATCTGTGCCTCCAGAGGACCCACCGCCATGGCAGTTCCTCTCAAGGCACTGCAAGTCTGGCACACAGCCGCTGTCTTTTAGGCATCAGTGCACCAAAGGTTTTTGTTTTTCAAAAACAAACTTCTATAGCGGGAGTTCATAACAAACTCCCAAAGGTGGCGTTTGCTTTGGTAAAACAGAAAGGCAAATGCTACTTACCAGTATGCATCTGTTCTTGGAATGTAGAGCTGCAGATCTACACACTGTGCATAGATCGCCATCTGGTGTTGGGCCCGGATGTTGCAGTTGTATTTCTCTTGGAAAGTCTTTGGAAGTCACGAGGTATGTGACTCCTCCTTTGGATCGTATTGCGCATGGGCTTCGGCTCCATCCTCAGATTGTTTTTCGCCAGCAGGGAAATGATGGAGCGTAGTAATAGCAGTGAAGATGCCCATGTGTGCTGTATCTAAATAAGATAACCTGGAACAGATAAAGGTAGCCGGGGAGGCGGATGGGCGTGTGTAGATCTGCAGCTCTACAGGCCAGGAACAGATGCATACTGGTAAGTAGCATTTGCCGCTCAAGGCATATGAGCTGCAGATTACACACTGTGCATAGATTGTATAGCAGTACCCATCCCTAGCGGCGACCACCAGTATCTGTTGCAGTGGTTTGAAACAATGTTTTGAGTACAGCCTGGCCAACACTAGCTTGTTGCTTAGCCTGGACATCTACACAATAGTGTTTAGTGAAAGTGTGGGGTGTTGACCATGTAGCTGCTTTGCAGATATCATCTGAGGGGATGTTCCCTAAGAATGCCATGGAAGCTCCTATCTTATGTGTAGAGTGGGCTTTAGGGGGAACAGATAGCGTTCTTTTTGCTTTGTGGTGGCAAATCTGAATGCATTTGACAATCCACCTAGCTATCCCAGATTTGGAGATGGGGTTGCCTTTATGTGGTGGTGAGAAGGAAACGAACAGTTGTTTGGTCTTATGAAAGGGTTGTGTTCTCTCAATGTAGTAGAGTAAGGCTCGTTTGACATCTAATGTGTGAAGAGCTCTTTCTGCAACGGTTTGTGGTTGCGAGAAGAATACAGGTAGTTCCACAGATTGGTTTAGGTGAAAAGGAGAAATGACTTTAGGGAGGAATTTTGGGTTAGTGCGGAGAACAAGCTTGTTATGGTGCATTTGTAGAAAAGGTTCTTGAACGGTGAGTGCTTGTATTTCACTGACCCTTCTAAGGGAAGTGATGGCTACAAGAAAAGCAGTTTTCCATGTTAGGAATTGAAGTTCACATTTGTGTAGAGGTTCAAAGGGTGGCCCCATTAGTCTAGTGAGAACGATGTTTAGGTTCCACACAGGTGAGGGTGGCACTCTGGGGGGAATTATTCTTTTGAGGCCTTCCATGAAGGCTTTTATGGCAGGTACTCGAAAGAGTGATAGATGTTGCCCGTTTTGCAGGTAAGATGCTATGGCTGCAAGGTGCAGTCTAATAGACGTGTAGGCTAGATTGCATCTTTGGAGGTGTAGTAAATAGCCTATGATGTGTTGAATGGACACATCTAGGGGATCAAAGTTATTGTTGTGGCAATAGACCACAAAACGTTTCCACTTGGCTAGGTAGCAAGCTCTAGTGGTAGGTCGCCTAGCCTCTCTAATGACATTCATACAGTCAGGAGGAAATTCTAGGATTTCAGGAGCCAGATCGCAAGGTTGAGCTGAGCTGGGTCTGGGTGCCTGATATTTCCATGGTTCTGGGTTAAGAGGCTTGGAGAGAGGTGTAACTTTTAGTGCGGTATTACAGATAGTTCCAGCAGTGTGGTGTACCACGGTTGTCTGGCCCACGTTGGAGCTACTAGGATGAGAGTGAGGGAGTGTTGTTGTAGTTTGCGCACCACTAAGGGAATGAGTGGGAGAAGTGGAAAAGCATACGCAAATCTGCCTGACCAGTTCATCCATATCGCATTGCCTTTGGATAATGGGTATGGATATCTGGCGGCAAAGCTTGGGCATTTGACGTTTTCGTGGGTGGCGAAGAGGTCTATCTCTGGATGTCCCCACATTTGAAAGTACGGGTGAAGAACTTGTGGATGGAGTTCCCACTCGAGGATTTGTTGTGTTTGTCTGCTCAGCAGATCTGCTATAGTGTTCTGGACTCCTGGGACATGTTGGGCTAGGAGGAAGATTTTTTGGGGTATGGCCCATCTCCATATGCTCTGTGCTAGTTGAGAGAGCTGCAGAGAGTGTGTGCCACCTTGTTTTTGCATATAGTACATGGCTGTCATGTTGTCTGTGCGGACTAGGACGGCCTTGCCTGATATGTGTGTTTGAAATGCCTTTAGTGCTAAGAATATTGCTAGTAGCTCCAGATAGTTGATGTGGAGCAACTTTTGCTGAGGTGTCCACCTGCCCTGCATGGTGCGATGTAGTAGGTGAGCTCCCCAGCCGGAGAGCGATGCGTCCGCTGTCAGTACTATCTGAGGAACAGGGTCCAGGAACGGTTGCCCTTTGGAAAGGTTTTTGGTGGTTCACCACTGCAGAGAGCGATGGGCACGACCGTCTACCAACACCAGATCTGTCAGTTGACCCTGGGCATGGTTCCATTGGCGCGCTAAGCATTCTTGGAGAGGACGCATCTGGAGTCTTGCATGAGGTACTATGAAGATGCAAGAGGCCATCGTTCCTATGAGTTGCATGAACACTCGAGCTGTAAGAGTGTTCTAGTTGAAATTTGGCACGTAGGACCTGAATGTTTGCTATCCTGGCAGGACTGGGGTAGGCTAGCGCTCTTGAGGTGTCTATCGTGGCACCTAGGTATTTTTTGATGTGGGACGGTTGTAGATGGGACTTTGTGTGGTTTACTGTGAAGCCCAGTTCGTGAAGTAGCTGTATAGTTGCGCGAGTGTGTTGTACACACTGGTTGTATGAGCTGGCTTTTATTAGCCAGTCGTCCGGGTATGGGAAGATGTGTATGTGTTGTCTTCGCAGATGTGCTGCCACGACCGCTAGGCACTTGGTAAACACTCGCGGTGCTTTGGTGACTCCGAATGAAAGCACTTTGAATTGATAGTGTTGACCGTCCACTACAAACCGGAGATACTTTCTGTGAGCTGTGTGTATGGGAATGTGGAAATAGGCGTCCTTGAGGTCTAGGGTGGCAAGGAAGTCGTTTTGGGAGAGCAGGGGAAGTACCTGCTGAAGTGTGACCATGTGGAAATGGTCTGAATGTATATAGTGATTTAGGGGTCTGAGGTCCAGGATGGGCCTTAGAGTGTCGTCCCTTTTTGGTATGAGGAAATATAGGAAGTAAACTTCCATATTTTGTTGTTGGGTAGGAACTGGCTCTATCGCACTCTTCTGTAGGAGGGAGATTACCTCCTGCTTGAGAAGTGACGAATGTTCCTGTGACATTGGGCGGTATTTTGGTGGAATGTTTGGGGGGATTGATTTTAGTTCGAGGCAGTAGCCTGACCGAATTATTTGTGTCACCCATTTGTCTGAGGTGATAGTAGCCCCCATAGATTTTGCCGTATCGGTGTCTTTCATCATTTTCTCAAGGGCTACGTCCACGTTTGGGCCAAAGAGATGTTCTTGGTCAAATGGGTGGTTAAGGATGGAAGCCTGTACCTCTGGTCTAAAATCGGAACTGCGCAGCCAGGCATGCCTACGGAGGAGGACGCTGTTGTTAATTGCCCTAGAGGCGGTGTCGCAACATCGAGGGCACAGCGTATGGAGGTTTTGGTGATGGTTTTTCCCTCCTGTATTAGCTCGTTGGCCCTATTCTTGTACTTGTCAGGGAGGTGCTGCATGATTGCTTCTAGCTCATCATAATGTGCCCTGTCGTATCGTGCTTAAAGTGCTTGTGTGTTCGCAATGCGCCATATGTTGGCCGCCTGGGATGCTGTTCGCTTGCCAGAGGCATCTAGGAGTTTTGGACTCTATCAGGTGGTGGTGCCTCGCCTGATGCCTGGGAGTTTGCACGTTTCCTTGCAGTGGAGACTACGAGGGAGTCTAGTGGTGTGGGCCCTCTGATGTAGGTGGGGTCTGTAGGGGCGGCCTTATATTTCTTTTCGATACGAGGGTTGATGACCCTTGCTATGACCGGGTCTTTAAAGACTTCTGGCGCGTGTTTGATAACACTTTTAAGCATGGGCAGAATGGAAGTGGCCCTGTGGGTGGTATCAAAAGTGTCTAGGAGGAAGTCCTCCTCCACGGGGTCTGTATGGAGATCAACTCCGTGGTAGTGTGCAGCCCTATGTAGCAGCTGGTTAAACCCCATAGTGTCTTCTGGGGGGGAGGGATGGTCTTGAAAGGTAAATGTCGTCCTGTGGGACGTTAGGGATGTCTGGGATGTTGTAGTCGTCCCATGGGTCTGGGGAGCCTGTAAGAGTGGGGTCTCCTGTGGGCTGGTCATGGGGTCCCTCCCCTATGTCTTCATAGACATCGTCGTCATCCTCATCTGGACAGGGTGTGGGAGAATGATGAGGTAGGGGAGGCGGAGGAGATGGAGGAGGTGGTGGAGGAGGATGTGGAGGAGTGGGTGAGGGTAGTCTCAGAGGGGATGTACCACAGTCTCTTTTCTTTGGAGGTGGAGCCGGGGAAGGCTTGTCCAGCAGTCTCTTTTTGATGCTGATCATCAAATGTCCAGTTTTAGGGTCTTTAGTAAGAGTTTTTTGGGAGTGGATCGGGCCGAAACAGTTCCTCTGTGAGCGGTCGATCCGTCGGCGCCGAAGGGGTCGGAGCCGGTGGTTTTTTAGTCTTGGAATCATCAGTTCGTTGTTTTGAACTGTGTGGTTTAGACATGTCCGGTTGTTTCCTCGGTTCCGAGATGGCTTTCGTCTTCGAGGTGTGGGTGTCGATGGCTATGGGTTTTTTGCTCGGTTCCGAAGATGGCGTCGGTACCGAGGAGCTAGTGGGTGTCTTCGGCGCAGAGTGTTTCGGTGTGGAGCTCGGCGCGGAGGAAGCCATTTTCTTTTTCGGTGCGGAGTGTTTCTCGGCACCGACGGCAGGCTGGCTCGAGCCCGAGCTGCCAGAAGGCTTGATGGGCTTCTTAACCGGGCCCGAAAGCGAGGTATGTGAAGCAGTGTCTTTGGTCGTGCCTAGGCCCGAGGGCGAAGGCGTGACCGAAGCCTTTTTCGATGCCGTTGAGGGTGGGGGGCGGGGATCGATAGTAGTACTCACGCCCCCCTGTGATGGAGTGATGTCCTCGAAATCTGAGTCGTCGGCTTCGGAGGCGCTGACGAGGCCCTTTTCGGTGTGCTGTTCCTCGGGAACATCGACGCCTTCTCCGAAGATGTCATCGGGGATTGCAGTCGACGCGTGTGCCATGGTTCTCCTCGCTCTTCGGCCTCGAATAGTCTTTTTGGACCAGAAGGATTTGCACGCCAGACAGTCTCGAGCCTCGTGTTCTGGGGAGAGGCAGAGGTTGCACACCTCATGGAGATCGGTGTGGGGAAATTTGGACCCACATCGAGGACACTTCTTAAATGGAGTCCTTTCCATGAACCAGGACCGGAGCTAAGGTAGGCCTGAAGGCCTGCGTCGACGCCTGGAATCGAAGTTTCTTGATGAGTCGCGTCGAGTGGGGAGATCGTGATCGAGAACAATACCGCGGAAGGGAAGGATTGCGCACCGATGAGAAGAACTGTGACTGGAAACGGTTCAAGACCGGAGCCCGAAGAACACATCCGAGCCCGATGGCGGAAAAAAACAATCTAAGGATGGAGCCGAAGCCCATGCGCAATACGAACCAAAGGAGGAGTCACATAACTCGTGACTTCCAAAGACTTTCCAAGAGAAAAACACCTGCAACATCCAGGTGGCGATCTATGCACAGTGTGTAATCTGCAGCTCATATGCCGCGAACTCTAATATTCCCTACCCAGTGGGAATGTTCTCACAAGGTGTGGGGGGCATTTTTCTTTCTTTTTCTGTTTGAGACTGCCAGGTTTTTCCCGCTGTGACAGACAGAAAAGGCTCATACAGGTCGTCAGGAGTCTCTAGGATGGCTTAGACCCAGTCGTTCTTGACCTTCTTCAAAACTTGGGGCAGGAGAGGTAGGGGTAGAAAGCCATATAAGTCCCCTTGCTACATTTGAGCTGAAATTATTCTTCCAGTGAGAGCCATCTTTCGAACGACAGTGCGCAAAAGCGTTAACACTGCATTAACACTGGGCGTACTCAGCGGTGGCAAAAAGATCTAGCAAGGGTTTTCCTTTACTGTTGAAAGATGTCCTGTGTCCCCTTTGGGTGTACCCGGTGTTCAGCCTGGCGCCGTTGACTGAGCTCATCTGCCCTTATCTACACAGATTCTGCCAGGTGGTTCACGACGGTCGAAATGGGTTGACATCCCAGCCAACTTCAGAGAAAAGCTTATTGGCACAGAATTATGACCCCACACCACCCAACTTGTTGTGGTGGTGAGGCTGCACCAGGCTCCCTTTGATGGATGGCAGGATGGCCTTATGCGGCAGGCTCTAGCCCGAATCTTCAACAGGTTGATGTGGAGTTGGATTTCCCATGAGCTCCCTATGCCAGGAGTGATGCATTCGTCACCATCGTCAGCTCTGGATGGGAAAAGAACAGGGGTCTGTCGATGATCCAACTGCGGTTGAGCAGCCACCACTGCATACTATTACACTGTTTGCAGTCTCCTCCGAATCTAGGATACAATCCAACAGGTTCCCTTGGTACAGGGTCCACTGAGTCTTCAGTAGAGCCTGTATATGCCACCTGGATAGTCAATAGACAGGATGCTGGGGGTCAAGAGATTTCAAAGTCACAATGAGTGTCTCCCAAGACTGACAGTGAAACCTTGGAATAACAGCCCCAATGTCCAGGGCTCATTGTGACAAAGGGAATGCCATGAACTGCACTGTAACCAAGAAGGCTCCAATAAAAGGGAGCCTGTGTTAAGGAGTCGTTTTATTTCGTGCCTTTGATTGTGAACCCCAACAATGGAAGGAAATTCACTGGAGTTTGAAGGTGGTCTACGACTGGCTGTGGCAAACTCTCCTTCGCCAAAGTAGGGGTATTCCCAACTTCCAAAGGAATGCAACGCCCACTGCCATCACTTTCATGACCACCGCCATCCCTTTCGTGAACAATAGGGGCACTAATGATGCCAAAGAGGAGCACAGCAAATTGAAAATGCTCCTGGTCTACCTTAAACTGCAAGTAACGTCTGTGGGACTGGAAGACTGATATATGAAAATGCATGTCCTACATGTCCAGGGCACCCACACAGTCGCCGAGATCAAGGGCAAACAGAACCTGGGTCATTGTGAGCATCTTGAATCTGCCCTCCATAGAGGGTGGTCTCCTATGCGGGTGACACCCAGCTTTTTTTAGCCTTCCATGAAAACACAGCTGCAACTTTGAGTTCCCTCAAGCTGTGCCTTAAGGCTATTTTGGAATGGTTGAAGGGAGGCTGTCTTAAGCTGAACTCAGAAAAAACTGAGAATCTTTTTTTTTGTCACCAAGTCCTTCCCCGATCCCAGTCTCTGGTGGCCTCCTGAACTGGGGTCTGCCCGGCCGACTCTGATGGCCAGAAACCTCTGGGTAAAATTCTACTCTCCTCTCACCTTTGAGGCCCAAATCAGGTCCCCTTGTGCTATTTGCTTTGGTACTCTCAAATCTCTTAGAAGGATGCTTTACCTCATTCCAGTAGACTCCCGAAAAACTGTTGTCCATGCTCTGCTTACGGCATGGCTGGACTATGCTAATAGTCTATAACTAGGCCATCCAAGTTTCCTAATTCAACGGCTCCAAGTTATCCAGAATTCTGCTGCATGCCTCATCCTGAAGATCACCCCACATTCAGTCTGCGCCGCAGCCCCTCAGAATCTGGCTTCAGACTGAATCTTAAAACCTTTCTGTTTGAAACCCCTCTTGTGGCTCTGTAATCAGTAGTGTTCTCTCTCGTTCTCTCTCGTTTTCTCTCTCTCTCTCTCTCTCGTTCTCTCTCGTTTTCTCTCTCTCTCTCTCTCTCGTTTTCTCTCTCTCTCTCTCTCTCTCTCTCTCGTTCTCTCTCGTTTTCTCTCTCTCTCTCTCGTTCTCTCTCGTTTTCTCTCTCTCTCTCTCGTTCTCTCTCGTTTTCTCCCTCTCTCTCTCGTTCTCTCTCGTTTTCTCTCTCTCTCTCTCGTTCTCTCTCGTTTTCTCCCTCTCTCTCTCGTTCTCTCTCGTTTTCTCTCTCTCTCTCTCTCGTTCTTTCTCTCGTTCTTTCTCTCTCTCTCTCTCTCTCGTTCTTTCTCTCTCTCTCTCTCTCGTTCTTTCTCTCTCTCGTTCTCTCTCTCTCTCTCGTTCTCTCTCTCTCTCTCTCTCTCGTTCTCTCTCTCGTTCTCTCTCTCTCTCTCTCGTTCTCTCTCTCTCTCTCTCGTTCTCTCTCTCGTTCTCTCTCTCTCTCGTTCTCTCTCTCTCTCGTTCTCTCTCTCTCTCGTTCTCTCTCTCTCTCGTTCTCTCTCTCTCTCGTTCTCTCTCGTTTTCTCTCTCTCTCTCTCTCTCGTTCTCTCTCGTTTTCTCTCTCTCTCTCTCTCTCGTTCTCTCTCGTTTTCTCTCTCTCTCTCTCTCTCGTTCTCTCTCGTTTTCTCTCTCTCTCTCTCTCTCGTTCTCTCTCGTTTTCTCTCTCTCTCTCTCTCGTTCTCTCTCGTTTTCTCTCTCTCTCTCTCTCTCGTTCTCTCTCGTTTTCTCTCTCTCTCTCTCGTTCTCTCTCGTTTTCTCTCTCTCTCTCTCTCTCTCTCTCGTTTTCTCTCTCTCTCTCTCTCTCTCTCTCGTTCTCTCTCGTTTTCTCTCTCTCTCTCTCGTTTTCTCTCTCTCTCTCTCGTTCTCTCTCGTTTTCTCTCTCTCTCTCTCGTTTTCTCTCTCTCTCTCTCGTTCTCTCTCTCGTTCTCTCTCTCTCTCTCTCGTTCTCTCTCTCTCTCGTTCTCTCTCTCTCTCGTTCTCTCTCGTTCTCTCTCTCTCGTTCTCTCTCTCTCTCTCTCTCTCTCTCTCTCTCTCTCCCCCTCCCTCCCTCCCTCCCCCTTCCCCCCCCCCTCCCTCCCTCCCTCCTTCCCCCCCCCCCTCCCTCCCTCCCTCCCTCCCTCCCTCCCCCCTCCCCCCCCCCCCCCCTGCTAGCACTGGGACACCTCTTCGGACGTAGCTGTGCGCCTTATAAATGTCATGAATTGAACAGAAAGGTGTAGAGTGTGGAGATTTAAAATTAGAACAAATCCTCTGTCCTTCAACACAAGTAAATAGCAGGAGTAACAACCAGTCCCTACTATTGAACTTGGTGCCCTCTTGACAAAAGAGCCTGCACCCCCGGCAACGAAATGGCCTGGTGCTCCTTTGAAAGCCATTTTTATGTGAGTGAAGAATGCGGCAGGCAGCAAATGAATTGAAGAGCATAGCTCCGTTGAATGAACTGAAGGAACAATCTGAATGATCCATCTGTTGGACATGATCCTTTGGCACTCTTGGAGAAATTGTTGGGTGCGGCCTCCTAGAGGATGGTTGCGTGCCACTAAGGTCAAACTAACGTGGCTTGGAGGTTGATTCTGCAGGGTTGGAGACTGGGATGATCGCAGTTCCTCCTTGTGACCTGCAAATTATCTGCCCCAACCCTATTTCTGACCCCAAAAGGACAGAGGTGCCTGCTCAGTGGTGGGAGGTAGGCTCATGCTGCCTCTCTACCAACCCTCTGGAGTATCCTTGAAAGGAACTCTAGAGAAACTGCCTGGCTGGTGTTGAAAGGCCTAAGGATAGTGCTGTGGCTCTACTTGCTGTAAAGTGTTCCAGGACCTAATCTGCCTACTCACCAAACAGGCGAGACCAGCCAAAAGGCATATTCATAAGGGACATATGGACATCCCCATAAATACCCTGGTCAATCTAAGCACTCGCTAGTATCCAGGCCAGATCTAATGACGCATTTGGTTGAATCTGAACTATCTGGACAGGTTTGAGTCAATATCTTCTAGGACTGCCAGCTTGATCGCACCTACTATGTCCCAGATGGAGTGAGTATATTGGCCAAGTAGGTAACCGGCACGGACAGACCTTCAAAGCTAGACTGGTTGATGAGAACATGTTTCCTGAATGCCTCAGTTCGCTTTGTTTCTCTGTCTGGGGCGGAGAGGGGACGGGGGTAGTGGGAAATGAGTTGGAGTGCACCTTTCTGGTGGAAGCTTGAACCACCAGACCCTCTAAAGTCGGATGTGGAGTCAAATAATCAGGGTCACCAGGTGCAGGTCTACGGCACCTGCAATACATCTGTTCACAGGACAGCAAGAACGAGGCTTCACCCAAGCACCCATTAATGTTTTAGTAAGGGCTTTGTTAAATGGTAGCAAAGACTCAGTGGAAGCCTGCCCAGGGTGTAGCAGAATCCCACCCACGCTGTAAAACTTCTGCGAGTACATTAGTCTTTAGCTATAAAGAAGGGAGTTGAAGGTATGAAACCTCAGCTGAACATCTAATCACCACAGCAAAGGAAGCACTTTCCTCCAATGGTGGTCGGGGGCCAAAATCAACAGTGCCAGTGAAAGTACCAGGCCACTAGCCTCCTGTAAGTTCATGTAATGATCATCATCATCATAACATGGGGCTAAATCATCCCCATCATCTCCGCTGCCATCTCAGAAGGCTGGCTAATTCGGATTCAAGTCAGAGCCAAATCGTTAGTGGAGAACCTGAGGACAGCTTCATGGCAGAGGTAGTGTTCTATCTGAATCGGACTGCCCAGGGACTGGATGCATCAAAGTGAATTTGGGATGTGACCTAGGTAGAGGGCAATACAAGTTCAGTATTGGTAGAGAGCCCTCCTCCAGTGCAGGTGGCAAAGTTGCAGATTTTGGCACCGGAGTGAAAGTTGGCATCGAAGCCAGTGCAGAATCCAAAGTGGGTAAGAGAATCAAAGACTGATCTGCAAGCTGAAACCCGACCAGAGACCCCTGCGGATCTTTGGGGCTCGAAAGTGCACCAGAAGGAAATAAAAGAGTGTCAAAGATGAGCAACATTGTCTCCCTAAACTATATATTTTTTTGCAGCATCACCAATGACATGGGAAACTCTCTTTGCTTCTGGATCAACCGTGAAATCACTCCTCAGTGGACTGGGGGCGAGACCAAGTGGCACGCTGACACCTTTGCGACTTCTCTGGAGACAGAGAATGGCAGGATATGATTGAGTCCTTACTTGGCTTTCTTGTGTTTTCTCTTCGACGTGGACTTACCTAAAGACTTAGACCGCGATGAGGGACTGCATCTTGAACAACCTTGGGAGGAGGAATGAGGCTGAACAAGAGTTAACATAATAATACCAAATTATCTTTAGAATTTATGTGTAAAAATCCAGGAACAAAGTGTTTAAGAATTGATTGTTACACAAACTTCATGCATATTCGTGTATATGTCTATTATCTGTATATTTGGGTGAGATGTATGTATGAGGACATGTATGGTGAAAGAGGAGTAGGATATGATGTGGATTTTTTAACATAAAAAATAAAGAATTTGCACTTGAAGATGAATTTAGAATGTAACTGGGTGTTTTTCCATGTTTTTAAACGTTGCTAGTTATAAATAATAAAAAATATATTTTGACAGTACCCCAGACGTATATTGTTGCGAGCCCCTTTTTATGTAGAGAGCTTGCTTTATTCAACATTTTGAGTTGTCTGAGGTTTCTGTACACGGATAGCTTTGTCCTGCCTTTTCATAAGATAAAGATCATCATTAGCAAACAGCACTGCAGTTATGGCACAGTACAATAATGCTACCTTGAACATAGCTCTGAATAGCACAATTGAACAGAATACAGGTTAGAGTTGATTTGCTTGGAATTACTACACAAAAAAGCAAATCTTACCACTGTACATAAACTAAAATGTGTAAAATTAATAAAGCAGAAAAATATTTGAAATGCCTGACCACGTGAATCGATCTAGAGAAGAAGAGGGAATTTATTAGGTTAGGGATTTTTATTATCTGTTGTGTTCACATTTGTGTATTTCTGTCCTTTTGAACGCATTTACTACTTCTAACCTTTGCATATATCCCTCCTGAAGATTGCTCTTTGCTTATTTATTGTTGCAAATACACCTCTAAGCATTTGCTTTGACTGATTAACATTAAGGGGCCATAAAATCAATATGCTTCTTCAATATCTCAAGTTTATTTTAATAATTACGATGCATACACTCCCAGATCATTATGCTACTTTTTTGACTTATAGCGCCTAAAGTGAAATGATTGTGCTGGCATTGTTGTGTTGTTTACGTTTAACAGCAAACAAATTTCACTCATTTGTGTATTTAACTCTTATTAATAATCAAGAGATCATTTGATATACCTTAGTAGTACACCCTCTCATGTTTCTCTTCGCTAAAAGAGATATTTTCTTTCAGCTCAATTGTTGCCAATTGTACCAACTGTTCTAAAATGGGATAGTGCTGCAACTGTTTCACTATTGCAAGAACAGATAAAATCAAACAATAAATTAATACAATTGGCATGATAATGCAGCATGTATATTATAATTACTGAGATAAATGAAGTATTTTAAAGTACAATGAGTGCATGGTCCTTTTATGCTACCAAGATGAGGGAATTTGATATTTTTGGCAGAACACTGGACAAACCGAGATCTACTTGCAACTATACGCGCAAGCCTTTTCCTTTCGGGAACTCCCATATCCAGAATGTCTGATGCTGAAAGCAAGTGCCCATTCGACGCGGGCTGTACAGCTGGAGCACTGCAGCAGCGTGCACCTGTGGAGTTAGAGAATGTCCTTTCTTCTGGGAAACCTCTTAAACGTGCAGAAGGCCAAAAGTGAGAAAAAGTATTTCTAACAAGTCTGTCAATTCAGTGTTATACATTTTATTTCAGTCAACACGAGATGAAACCAACTTTAAAGTTAAATGTAACTTTAGAAGAAGCTGCTTTAGTGATCGTTTTCATTCTAAGAAGTGTTCAGTGAGAGTCTCCGTAGATCTCAGTGGTCATTAGGTGGCATTTGACTCCTACCAGGGCGTTGGGACAAAACCCAATCAAAGCGAAAATCGAAGGAGTCAGCTTGGGTAATCAAAGGTTGCCATAAGTCCGGTGCCTCACACAAATCTTTTCAGGTGACCAAAAGCTCCTCCCCGGATGTCAAAGCTACAAGCAGAGAAACAATAGCACCATAGTTCTCCATGATGTACTGGCAATACCTACTGATATCCAAGAATGAGGAAACATGTCTGGGTGGTTGGGCTCTCCCATTTTAAATTGGTCCAAATCTTGGAATTAAGAGTCTCCACCCCTCCACCGCCCACATGGTGGCCAAGGTTGCACAATAAGGGCAAAGCTTACTTCAGGCACTTGGTTGTTTTCATTGTGAGGTTAGCTCACTTCAGCACCCACAACATAAGCTTGAGGAGAATGCGATAATTGGCCTAGTAGTCATTCATCAAATGTGTTCTAGAAGGGCAACACAAAATGTTTCCAGGTCATTTAAGACATGATTCACAAACCACCGGAAAAAAATGTCCGTTTTAGTCCTCTTTACGTGGAAGGAAAAAGATTTGTCCCCGGATTTAGCCAAAAATTGTCTTTCAGACGTTTTTAACTCTCTTGCAAGGGCTCAGCTCAAGTGCAATGAGGACAAGTCTGAGGTTCTTCTGTATGGGTCTACGCCCCACCCCCCCCAATTCAGGGCAGATCTTTGGCCTGCAGATTATCCCAGACCTAACTCAGTTGGCAGCCCGGTTAAGAATCTGGGGGTCTGGTTTAGCAAGGACCTCCGGTTCTCTATGCAGATAAAAAAACTGGCCGGAATGTGCTTTGGCACACTGAAATCACTTAGGAAGTTCCAGCCATTGCTGCCCAGACCTGCCAAGGAAATGGTGACTCGTGTCCTCATTTTGTCGCGTATTGACTACGCTAATGCACTATATATTGGCCTTCCTGGATACCAGCTGAAAAAGCTGCAAACCATTAAAAACACGGCAGCAAGAGTGCTGCTTGGTATCCCTGGCCGATCAAGGACAAAGCAACACCTTCGGGATCTGCATTGGCTCCCCATGGTGCAACGTGTCCAGTTCAAGGACCTTACTCTTGCCCACGATGCCCTATATAAATCCGAGCCTCCATATCTCAGGAGACATTTTGATTTCTACGTTCCCCAAAGACAATTGCGATCAGCCGCATTACGTCTTGCAGTCATTCCCCGATTTCGCCTTACACGAACGGGGGGCAGCTCCCTTTCTTTTAAGGCAGCCAAAGCCTGGAACGCCCTTCCTTATGAATTGCAAAACACTCAGGATATCAGGCTGTTTAAAAAGTAGTTAAAGACCTTGCTTTTTAACCAACTTACAGCTCCTCCTAGCTCCTTGTTTTCTGCAGTTGGCTTTCGCTCCGGGACAATCTTGAGTATCTGTGCGCGTTGTAAGTGCTTTATAACATAACATAAGGCTAAGGCCTTACATAGTCCAGGTTCTCTGAAGCGGAGGTTAAAGTCTTCTCCTTGGAACCAGAGTTCCAGGCAATCTGTCAAAAGCCACTAATCAATGCAAAGACAGTCAAAAAATGAGCAGCCCCCAACTTACTGATGAGCTTATCACATAAAGGAAGAAGGTTTTATGACAACATTTAGTGCTCTCTAGTTCATTCAAAAGTGGAGGTGTTGAGCCCTACTCAGCACTAGTACAACAGAGTTTACCAACTAGTTTGAAGAAAGCTCAAGGACTCCCAAGTTTCAGCATTTTAGAGACTTCCACTTCGATGCAATCTGGAAAAGCCTGACCCAGGGTCTCATTATTCTTCTTTAACCTCTCCATATGGTGTCTCATTACTACCTGTACAGTGGGTCCCATCTATCCACCCAGCTCTTATGGTGGTAGGTCCCTTTTTTCTCTAAGGGAATCAAGAGGAGTATCAGGGGTGAAGGATGGTGGCAGGTCGTTTCTCAATTATTTCTCTTCTACACATACAATTATTTCCATTGACAACTGCAATGGCTACTAATGGCCAAGACCTGCTGCATGTTCACCCTGATATTTTGCCACCTTCTGTGTAGCTGCCCACCTACCAGCACCATGTAAGCACATGCAAAATAGTGTGCTTTTTTAAGACAATGTTTTAAGTGCTTCTAGGGTGTTTAAGCGAATGCCACATATTGTGGAGTTCTTACTGTGGAAATTTGTTCTTGGCACTAAGGAACTCTACCCATCAGTTCAAAAGCATCAAATAGGGAATTACTTACACTGGCTATTTCTACTAGGCCTGGGAATAATATAAATCATGCTAGAGTAATCAGACTAATTTTGTTTAGTTCCGTAATTCTTGTTAAAGGAGAAATTACCAATAATAACTAGATTACACCCGCTTGCGTAATTAAGAGTAATTTAAGGGGGGGGGGGGAATCCTATGGCGACAGCACATTTAGAGAATGTGAGCAGCTGCTTGCACTTCAGTTTATGTTCTGTTGCATTTATTGCTATTTTCTTAGCGTAAAATGCCCCCTCGCATCCATTTTTAAAGTGATGGTGCATTTTGTGCTAAGAAACTAGCTCTAAATGCCTTGAATCCGTTGAGGGGGAAAAAATATTTCTCCACGTTCACATTTACCGAATGGTAGCTCGCATTGTTATTCATGTTCTGTTGCAGTTAGTGCAATTTCTTAGAGAAAAATGCATCCTCGCGTGCATTTTGAAGGCGAGTGGGTATTTGTGCCAAAAGAAAATGGTGATAAATGCTAAATTACACTTCATGCGTGATTCTGCGTAATCTCACTGAATTATTATGTAATTCCGTAAGATTACGCTACACAGAATTATGCGAGTTACGCCCACCCCTAATTTCTACATGCTCTACCATAGTTATTGAATTCTGTGACAATTGTCCGTCTACAAGGGCCTTGTAATTTTGTGTCTCTGCTAGCATTTTGAAAGTTTGCTCTTCCGTGAACTCTGACACTGCTGGGTGAAGACTGGTGGGTTGGGTGGTCAGTGGATAGATGGTAGAGAGTATTATGCAATTTTTCTCAGACAGCTGTAGTAATGTGAAAATGTGGGACAATAACAAGCTCTGGACTGCGGGCTAGCCAACTTTCTCCCATGTATATTACCTTCATAGTGGGCACGAATGCTGGGGACCATCAACAACACCTGGCTGGATCAATCAGGGGTGATTTTACAATGAACATTTGGCTCTCTTGTTTCTTGGCTTACCGTTGGGTATTCCTTTATACTTGTGGTCACATTTAAGATCCTGGATGACATTGGCCATGGGTAACAAAGCGTGATCTACATTCTGATGGAAACCCACTGGCTTCACTTGTAGGTCAGCACTATCTTCAAAACCAGCTGTATCATTTACAAAGTCATCATAGCCAGCACCCAGGCATATCTCGATAACAAGCGCTCAGTCTCTGGTACCTCTCGGCACACCCGCAGCTAGGGCATCATTATACTGAAGGTAAAGAAGTGGAAGGGTAAAAAACAGCACGTGTTGATCAATCCATGCACCGCGGATATAGAAATACATTCCATATCCATCAGGATCGCCTCAGCTCTGCTTTAATATAGGAAAGCTCTGTCTCGCCAACATACACGTTTGTCAGAGTAATTGAAAAGATTCCATCTTTTCGTGGTTCTTTCACACACAAAACAACATTACATTAAAATCCCCCCACCTTCAAACTTACGAAGTATGAAATGTAGACATCTGAACGCACACAACGCTGCATTTACATCCGAGGTAGTAATACAATATGATCAGAGAGAGGCCTGGCCATGGTTATTGACATGAAGTGGATGTTTCTATTGAAATTACCAAAGTGTTGACACTTTTCCTATCATCTTAACTGGAATTACATTTTCCCGGCACATAATTGGCGCTAAACACCACTACACAATAACCCGCCTGCCCGGGCAGACTCCTCCACAAAAACGCAGAGGCCTTGGTTCCATTCCCAAGCATGGGCGTTTTAGGAAGAGTAATTGTATACAATGTGGACTGTACAAGTGATGTACAGAATCCACCTGAACCGTCTGTTTGATTAAACAATATTCTACAAAATAAATATGTTGCCTTTGAATTTCCTTTGAATAAATGTAACTTTTTTTTTTACATTAAGGGGTCTTCTTGCCTTTAACTTCGTGGGGGGGCAAGTCCCTGGCAAAGGAAAGTTTAAAACAAGAGGCTATTTAGTTACTTTCTTTTTCTTCATGCCCATGAAGAATTAAAAATTGGACGGGAGTACAGAAAGCGAGGATCGTCCAGAGACAGAGCGGTACTGCTAGAGGAGAAGGGAGTGCACACAGAGAGAGCTACAAAATCCTAAAACCAGGGCTTGGGAGGGGGCAGCTTTTCCTCGTGTGTGGCAATCAACACGACGGACACCGCCCACACTAAACACAGCATCTGCAAGTACATCGGAGATCAACTCAACTTCCTGACAGAAAAGGTCAATGGGTGGACGGCTCTGAGATTTACTCCAGTGAGACAATCATGCCCTCCCACCGACCACTCGCAGCCCCTTCCGCCTGCGCAGGCGCCGTGACCCCAGCACACAATGCCGAGGCCTACTTCCCCCTGCTGAAGTAACGGTGACCCCCACTCACCCTATTCTCCCCATTCTAAAGAGCAGCCAGGGCACACCACACAATGCCAGCTCGTGACCCCGCCGAGCCTCTGTCGCTATCGGTCGAGACGGTCGCCCAGACAGAGTGCCAAACAAAAGTGGAGCCCTCTGAGAAGCCCCTGAGAAACCCGGAGCGCTGGTGCCCCCCTGTCCTGAGCCCTGTGCCACAGCCGTAAGACAATCTGTCACAATAAAAACACTTGTATCCCTGCCAGATATTTATTGCTATTGATCCGCCTTGGTCCCCGCGCGGGACTTTTGTTCTCCCCGCCCGGGACTTTGACCTCAATTAAGTTATGAATTTCAATCCGATAGACTGCCCCACTTACCCTGCTGCTCTCCCTGACTGGATTAATTAGCGTTGGCCCGAGCTCCCCCACCCCCCAGTACCACGCGGATGACGCTATTTTCATGAGGCGCAGCGCGCGCCGGCCCTGCCTTGGACAGCAAGTTTTGAAGGATGGCTTGTCGGAGGGCATCAGTCAGAAAATGCCAATACCCATCTCAGACCACTGGTGACCTCAGCGCCTCCCGCCTCTCTCTCGTAATTGGGCATTTGTCCTTACTGTGTTACCTCAGACTTTCGCAGCGCCCTTACCCAGACTGATGGAGGAAGCTCCGGGCAGTGCGCCATTGCAGTGCATGACCTACCCCAGACACTGGGCATTATACCACCTCAAAGACTCAACAACTCTAAGCTCCCTACATACCACTCAGAGTCCCGGGATGTGTGCTGTTTAAAAGCCTCTACGAGTCTGGCCTGTGAACAATCTCAGAGCTGGTGCCGCCCCAAACTTAGCATGGGCAGTGTAGTGTTTCAGAGTCATTTTTGGAATCCAGGTTTCCTTAAACCATGGCATCGGGGCGAGCGACCCCAAGTGGTCTCTGACCACTTACCTCCTCGCATGGTGTTCTCACTAGGAGTGAATAGAAAACTCTTGTAGAAACAAACTATTGTGCAGTCGTCAGCAGCCCAAACATCATATTAGCCTGCTAACAAATATGTACAAGGGCTGTACTTGAAACACCAAACCCTCACACCCATGCCTAACCAATGCCTGCAAAAACGGAGATTTCCATTTTTGTACCCTAACTTACACCTTAACTTTTTCGAGGGCCAAGACCCATCCACAAGATGCACTACTGACCTTACTCTACAGTTATTATTCTCATCAAAAATAGTGAAAAGTCCAGCATTTCCTCAAATGCAACTGCAAACATCCCTTTAAGATTTAATTTACCATCCCCATGAGCATCAAACCCAAGCATACTCGGGTGTGTGAACCCAGGTACTAATCACTGTGCAGCTGGATTAAAGGCCTTTCTACCACGGTACCCCATGCTGCAGCTCGCAACTAGATGAATCTTTTCTTGCAAGGATGAAGGATCTCACTCTCGCAAACCCCAGACTGCAGCTCTCACAAACACGTAGCTTCTTTCTCTCACGGTCCGGAGGCTGTAGCATTCACAATGATGGGGGATATTCCTCTCACTGATCCAAGCTCTTTCCATCACAGTTTCAGCCGTCACCAAGATCCAGGCTCTTACACACTGGAAATCAAGGTTGCATTTCTCACCAAGATTTGGGCTTTTATTTGTGCAAAAATCATGCTGCAGCGGTCTCTTAGATCTATGTTCTTGTTCCCTGTGACCCCAGTCTGCAGGTCTCAGCCATACCGAAGCTCTTCCTCTTCCGGACACCATACTGCGGCTCTCACCCATCTATATTCAGGCCTTTTCCCGTGGGATCCCAGTATTCAGCTCTCGCATTCAGATCCATGTTCTTGCTCTCTGGCACCCCAGGCTGCAGGTCTTACAAATATCGAAGCTCTTCTTCTTCTGGGCTCCATGCTGCAGCCCTCCCCTAGATCCAGACTCTTGCTCCCTTGGAACGCACGATACTGCACTCACCAGGATCACAGGCTGAGACTCTCGCGAAGGCCTGGGCCATTCCACTGGAGAACTCGGCCACCTGCTTTTAACAGTAATATTAAGGCCTCTTGCATGATTTTCTAGCATCAGTCTCAACAACAGAGATTGAAACAGCACATATAGGCTTCAATGACTTGCAGTGAGTTTTCAATAGCCCTTGCCACGTAAGCAAACCTGGGGTAGTGCGTTTGGGAGAAACCAGGAAGCAGTCAGACAACTGGAACAGGGTTTTGTCTTTTTTGTAGGGGCTATGCCCAAAAGACTAAGGGTGTGTTGAGGTTATCTGCTCTGGCCTTAGTTCTCCACGCCTGTCATGTGGAGGGTACCTGGGAGTCATGGAACACCTCTGTGAAAAGAATCCGCTGAGGCACTTGAACCATGCAAACCTTCATGAACTGCAAAATGATGGAGGACTTCTCAGGGTATGTCCCTCAATCTGATGCACATAACAGCTTTGCCTCACCCCGAGCAGGCAGTTGAATGATGTGCTCTCTGGCTGGAGAATCAACCGCAATAGCCCCACACCTGGAGAATTGATTTCTATGCCCTGCTCCAGTTATTACCTCTGCCAAGAACAGAGAAGTCTAGAGCTTGGCCTGAACCTGGAGAGACTGTTTCAAGCTAGAGTGAAAAGACAGAAAGAAGTGTGCCCCCAACCAAAAGAGTTTGTTACTGTGCCCGACATCATTCCTGGAGAGACTGTTACTGAGCCGCACACCTCGAGGATTTGTCCCGAACCAAGGAGAGTTCAATACAGATAAAGAGTCTATTACTGACGGAGACTCTATAACTGTACCCCACACCTGTAGAGTCTAGAACTGTGCCCCACACCCTCAGAGTCTATTACTATGCCTCGCATCTGGAGAGTCTGTTACAGTGCCCCACACCTGGAGGGTTTATTTACAGTTACCCACACCTGGAGAGTTTATTGCTGTGCCCTACAGCGGGAGTGTTTACTGCTGTGCCACAGACCTGGAGAGCTTATTGCTGTGCTCCATACCTGGAGAGTTTATTGCTGTGCCCCACAGCTGGAGAATGTATTACTGTGCCACACACCTGGAGAGTTTATTACTGTGCTCCACACATAAGAGACTTTATTGCTGTGCTCCACAGCTGGAGAATGCATTACTGTGCTACACACCTAGAGAATTTGTTACTGTGCCACACACCTGGAAAGTTTATTGCTGTGCCCCACAGCTGGAGAATGTATTACTGTGTCACACACCTTGAGAGTTTATTACTGTGCTCCACACATAGAGACTTTATTGCTGTGCTCTACACCTACAGAATTTGTTACTGTGCCACACACCTACATAATTTGCTACTGTGCCACACACCTACAGAATCTGTTACTGTGCCACACACCTGGAGAGTTTATTGCTGTGCCCCACAGCTGGAGAATGTATTACTGTGCCACACACCTGAAGAGTTTATTACTTTGTCCCACACCTGGAGAGTATGTTACTGCGTTCCGCACCTGGAGGATTTATACTGTGCCCCATACCTGGCACGTTCGTTCCTGTGCCAGGTACCCAGACAGTCTACTACAGAATAAAGAGTGTATAACTGTATACCCCACCTGAAGAGTTTATTATTCTGCCACACCCCAGGAGATTATTACAGCGCCCCATAACTGGAGAGTCTATTCTACTATTTCAAATCTGTAGAAATTATTACAGTGCCCCACAACAGTTGAGTTTGTAACCGCTCCCCATACCCATAAAGTCTATTACATATTGAGAGTCCATTATTGTGCCACACACTTGCAGTCTGTTACTCTGCCCCATACATGGAGAGCCGGTTACTGTGTCCCAAGCCTGGAGAATATTTCAGATAGAGAGCCTCTTACTGTGCCCCATGTCTGGAGAGTTCATTGCAGTGCCACACCAGGAGAGTTTTTTTTTTTACTGTGTACCTCCTGTTACTATGTTCCACAGATGGAGTCTACTGTACTATTCCACATCTGTAGAAGTTAATGTGTGCCCCACACCTGGTGAGTTTGTTCCTGTGCCTTACACATGGGAGGTATTACAGATGCAGGTGATTAATGCAAACCACACCGGGAGAGTCTATTCCACTGTTCCACACACTGAGAATGAATTCCTCTGCCCCATACTAGGAAAATCTAGTTATTTTCCCCACTCCTGTCTATTCAATTAGACACTAAGCGAGGCAATAGACTACTGAGCTCCTGTCTGAAAAGGCAGGCCAACTCTGCTGCCTGCCCCGAATGACAGTCAGTGTCTGGCAAGCGCAAAGCTAATGGCGAGCATTAGTCCTGCAGATAGAATCAGCCTGTCTCGACTGCCCGCTACAGTGGAATATGCAGTCAGGCAGAAGCTTCTAATACAATGGATTTTTCCTTTTTGGCAAGCAAGCGGGCAGTCAATAATACGACTGCGTGAGAGTGGAATGGAGTCCTGAGGGACATGTGATCCCTCTGTACCATTTATTAGGTTTTCATTGTCTTCATTTGAAAGGACATCTTAGCTCAAATCCCCCAATCCTCCCCCACCACATCCTGAAAAGACACAACCTACAGTAGTGACTAGTATGCCTTATGCCAGCGCACAGACAATCTGACTCAGCCGCGTGTCACCATTACATACTACCTGGCGAGGTTGTTCACAGTTCACAATCTCCAAAATTGCTTCATGCTGTCAGAATGGTGGGTGGAGGGGGAGGACATTGGGGGTGGGAAGAGGGGAATCGGCCAGAAAACACGTAGCAAAAGAGTCCAAGCCTACCACTACATAAGATGGGGTACATTGCACCTCCTCTCTAAGGAACTCCTGCATTGGTAGGTGACGGGATGCAGTTCCCACCTGGAAGCTGTAATTTTCTTCCAGGGGAGGTGGCGAAACATTCAATGCCACCTTTCAAATTTGGTGTGGATGTACACAGCTCCGTATCCAAAACAGCCTTACAGTGGCATGTAAAGTAGGGAAAACTGGGTAGAATATATTCACACCAGCAACTCGTCCTCTTAGTCCACTCCTTCTTCTGGACTATTGGTACTCACCAACTTTTGCAGATGGGGCAGAAGAAGGCAGGAGATTGGTGCATTCCTTGAACAATGTCAAGAGCAGAAAAGTGGCAGGGAGGAGCGTGGCTCTCGCTAAGTAGCCTTGTGGGTAACTTGCACTTACTCCCACATGACTGTCCTATATTCAAAATGAATGAAAAGATTTGCTAACATCCCAAAAATTAAATGGTGGGAAGGGACTATCAGAAAAAGAGCCTAAGGACCGAAGCGAAAATACATAGAAGTGCGGTCTGAGACAGCAATTCTGGAACGCATATCCCACACATATGGTGTGGATTGTGGCTCATATTATTGCCTCGCACATCAATTCCAGGGGTATTTTAGGTGGCAAAATCACGGATGCTTTTTTGGTACTGACATCCTGAACCACTAGGGAAGGAATACCATTAAATGTGCATCACACAGAGCTAGACATTTCGATTCTGTGAGCAACTGCATCCTTGGAGATCTGTTCGCCTTGGTCACGGCCAGCATGTGTGTCAAAGAGTGGGTTCAATAACCACTTGGCCAAAATACAAGGTATGCATCCTCAAAAGGTGGGTATCTCTCTCCAAAAATGTAGAAATGTAGGAGCTGATCAAAATGCTGAGTAAATGGATGCTGCACTGAGACTTATTTTTGGAGGTCCCCTTGGTATGCAATGATACTAGGTAGGATCTGCTTGGCTGCAACTATATACCAGCCAAAGCCAAGTGGTAAACAAGCAATAACAAGTAGTCTCGGGTTCATGACAGAGGTTTACTTTGGTTAGGCAAATGAGTGCCATCTTATTTTGCATTAACGCATTGTGAATTGTTATTTGCCCCTCATAATTTTGTTAACACCCTGAGCCACTTTAAGATGACAATAGGCTAGTGCCTCAATAAACAAGGTGGCCAGGCTCAGCAACAGAAGTAAAGGATGGAAGACTCAGCCCTTTACTGAGACAGGATAACTCAAAACTCATCTTTTCTGAGCTTCTGTAGACTTCTACCATGAAAATACTTTCAGCTGACTCAGTTCACAGACATTAATTATATGCAGTACTTTCATAATCGGAAGCAGAAGGACCAGGGTGGTCTTTTACAAGTACCTTGAGGTCCAAAAAAACTGAATACGGATTGCAAATTGAAGTCACAGAATAATCTGTGAAATTTGTAAATCAAGTTTTAGAATTCACAATCTGGAGGACATTCATACAGAAATGTTCTTCCTCGCATTACTAGGAATGCATCTCCCAGTAACTTTGGGTACTTGCCCATTCTGCATGCAAAATGCTAGAGATTTAGAGTGACCCTGGAAGGCAGATTTCGACCCTCAAATGCTCCAAAGAACAGAAAAGAGCCACCGCACCACTGTCCATCTCTCTTGCTAGAAGCATCATGAGGTCTGCTGAATGTGCAGCTCAACACATTCTAAATGCCATCTAGATGGTCTCCAACCTGTTGATGTAAAACAAGGTAACTGTATTGCCAGAGTGGTTAATGCTCTTTTGGTGCGAATAAATGGATGACAAGCCTTCAGTGCCAGGAATAGGGGTGAACAAACAAGGTCACAGAATGCAAAATATACCCTTTATTTTTTAATTCACCTACAGAGTGAAACTTGAGCTACAAAGACTACCCATATACAAATCTAAAATACATATGGTTTTCACAGTTTGGACAGTTCTTGTTGCTCTCTTTGGCAAAACGAGGTGCAGGGAGATCCTCAAATTTTGCCCTAACTACCCATGAACCGAGCTTCATTTGTTTTGCACTATGTGTCTGTACGCACATACGGGTGAAACAAAGTCGTCAGGGGAGTTTTTCAGGGTAAAGGGCGACACCAGCAGTCAATAGGTCCTGGAGTATTTTAAGGGGCGAGTAGCAGCTGGCATGGCATTGGCACTGCTGTGATGAAAGAGGCTTGTTGGCAAGACAATGGTGATTTATGAGCTGGAGACCTACTGTGATGGTAGAAATGGTGCTATACATAATTGCGACCATGCAGACACTGGCGTGGTTGATGGAAATAATATCTTGCATATGGGGGCTAGTATAACAAAATTTACCTTTATAGCCGGGCTATTTCAACCTGGCCTACTGAGCATCGCCATGGAATTCTCGAGCAGCAGGCTAACTTAAGTGGCGGAACTCAGGAAATGTTTGATTAACAATGAGGTTTCCACTGGAAGTACTCTGGTGTGTGACAGAAGAACACAGGTATATACTACCACATTCTGATGGACTCAGTTACTATGAATGGAAGGCTGAACTACACTTACAAGATACTGCAGGACAATGGAAATAAATCTCGCCTAAGAATATAAAGAGGTGATATAAATGCTGTGGCTCAAGTTAGAAAGAAAGGTTGCATGGTTGGAAAAAATGTAAGATGTCTGAATACTTCAGTTTCTGAAAAAACTATTTTAAGCATGATCCCTAAAATACGTAAGAATCAATATGATCCGCATTAGTGTTCCATTGTGGCTGGCAAGGACCAGTACACTACACCTTTAGAAATACACTGAAACTCTTACTTACAACCAACTATGAAACAAATGACCTACCATAGAAAAGACAACATATTTCCTGAAAAATTGGATTCGATAAAATGTGAAAAAGGAATACCTACGATGTACCATGGATGTAAATAGTCTGTATGCTAACATCACAATATTGAGGCCCTGGAATGCAGGAAACATGCATTGCTGAGTGCTGAAGAATGAGATGCAAATTAAAAAAAATAAGTTTGATGCAACTATTGGAAAAGGTACTTGCTTACAATTTTTTCAGATGGAAAGGGTTCTTTGTGTGCAGATGACTGGTGTTTTGATGGAATTTAGCCCAAACTGTAGAGAAGATTTACATACAACAACATGAACAGGGGAACAATTTTGAAAATGAACACAGAAAAATTACTAGTATTCTATTGGAGGTGTAGCCATGATATTGTCTTGATGTAGTCAGAAATGAAAGATGATGGGATATAATATACAACAACTTAGGGAAATTCCATAAATGATAAGTTCCCCGCATAACACATTCAGCAGAAAAGTGTAACACTTTTTAGATGTGCTACTATATTATAAACACTGGGCTAAGAGTATTTTGACCAAACCCACAGATATAAATAATTTACTACAGACATCAAGTTTTAATCCTGAAAGATTAAATAATAATTTAGCTTACAGTTAACTGATAAGACTTAAGAGGCTCATATCCCAAGAGAATGAATTAAAAAAAATATATATTTTGCAAATCAAATTTGTGAGATGTGGATATAATACTGAACATTACACAAAGTAGAACAGAAACTTCAACAGAGAGACACAATTGCTTCAAAATAAGCAAAGAAAGAAATACTTAACGATTAATTAATGTCACAAAATTCTCTGAACAATCTAATAAGATGGGGACTGTGTGCAAGAATTTGAAATTAAAAGATTTTGATACTGAACTGGAACTAATGCTTAAAGATAGACCAATGGTGTAATAAATAAATAAAAAGAATTTAGGCTTGGATCTCATCGGACCAATGTAAGGTACAGGTTCAAAGACTTCTACTTAGACGGAGAATGAGGACATACCTTATTTAAAATGTTCAAATTGTACCTATATACTCGAAGGACAGGTGGCCATGAGAAGATAAAAGTTGAGGCAATATACAACTTGCGAGAGCAAGGGGTGTGTATTTGGGATCAACTCCTCCTGTGGCTGAAAGAATGGTGAAGATGAGATTGGAACAAAAGTAGATCGAATTTCAAATTGAATAATCAAAAGTCATCAGAAAAATATTTTTTGAAAAAGTTACATCCACTATGCTGGATTAAAGGTAGGTGTTGGAAATCATGAAGAATGAACCCAGAGGGCGATCTCAAGGAAACGTTCCTTAAAAAGAAAATTTATTGGATAGTGTTGCTGGACACTCAAGACCCGAGAGTGCTAAATGACTAACAAGATTTCAGTTGCTTTCTATAACGTACATGGAATGTAACCACAAAAATGATTTCATGTATAATCATTAAGGTTGACATGTCTGTGAGAAATTACACTGGCAGGAAATTGAACAATTAAGTCATAAAGGCCGACTTCCCTCCTGTAACAGATGTAGTAAATAATTCTGTTAACATAACTAAAGTTGGATTACTTAAAGCAGGGATATAAAAAAAAATGCCAAAGATGAATGCCTACCATACCAATCAAAAACACAGAAGAAACACAATAAAGATGCATTTGATATCATGATGGCAGTCCAAATGAAGCAGGAAAATGTGGGAGAGAACACAGCGGCATGTTGAAGGAATAGTAGAAGACAGGAGAAAGCTATACAGAGCTATGCAGACTTTTGAGACTGACTGGAAACAGGTTTTATTTAAGGTTGGGGAGATTTACTGTAAACTGCATGCATGTGAAATGAAAGAGTAATTAGATACTTTATTATTTTCTCTCAGGCATTCACTCATATCAGAAAGCTGATCTCCCCTGAACAAAATATATCACTTTAAAATACATTGGTCACAGATGTGTATATATATTTGAAATGCCTGAATGATGATTAATTGAAAATGTAACAGAAAGGCTCACTTGGAAATAGAAATATTATTGCTGATTAAATGTTTATGATACACAGACATACAAGTGCAAGATAAATAGGATTTGTGTGGAACCTAATCTTTAGCATTTTCTTTTCTGTCATAGAAATCATGATAGTTTAGTAACTGGAACAGCATTATGTCAAGAGCCGTAAGAGGAGTTGGCCTAACGGCTAGGGCGGTCGACCTCAAATCTGGGGAACTGAGTTCGAGTCTCGGCAACAATGCTGAACATCCTGAGATTCTAGGCAAATCATTTAATCTCCCTGTGCCTAAGAAATAATAATAAAAAAAATGAATGTGCCCTCATGCAACGCAACTGGTAAAGCGCTCTGATACCAGATACCTGCGGGTCAAGTTCGTGCTATATAAAACTCTGTAAAATAAAAAATAAAAATAATTTCCCATGCTGATGCTATAGGATCTTTGGCATTTCTCTTAGGTGTTATACTGCATCAGATAGGCATTGCTTCTCTAGGGGAACAACTATCTGACACACAATTTTCATACAGGCTTCTACATGGTTTTTTCCTTACTGTGGCAGAAGCTGGAGCACTGGAACATTTCACTAATTATTATATATTTTTTATTTGAAACGTTTTATATAGTGCAAATGTGCCCCTTGTCGGTATCAGAGAACTTTACAAGAAAATCAAGGCACAAAACATATATATCAGTCGAACATGGTCTGTATGCATATATCAAACAGAAAAAGTTTGTTCAAACAGAAATAAATATAAAATCTAATCTAGAAATGAGTTCATAAATATACGTTTGACTTCTTTCTTGGAAGATGTGGATCAAGGGATCATTCTTATTTCGGGTGGGAGGGTTCCATATACGAGGGGCAATGACAGAGATGGCTCTATTGTAGGTTTTGTTCCTGAAGAATCTCTGGGGTTTTAGCAGCAAGGTGCCGGAGGATCTAGAGGATCTTGCACCTCCCGAAAGTTCAAGCTTCTTGGCGAGATAGCTTGGGGTATTGAAGTGTAAAGCTTTGTGAGTCATGCATGCAATTTTCAGTTGAATACTTGCTTCATAGGGGAGCCAGTTGAGAGATTTCAGATGAGGACAGATGTGATTGTTCGTTGCTGATCCCGTGTTGAGTCTTGCAGCGGAGTTAAGAGAAGCCCTTAATGGGGTTTTTGTGGATATGGGCAGGCTGGAAAGGATTGCACTTCCATACTCCAATCTGGGAATCACGAGGGCTTGCACAGCAGACTTTAGGTGTTTTGGGGGAGGAAGGATTTTAGTTTTCTTAATATGTTCAATTGGGGGGTTTCTCCTTTGGTAGTGGCACTAATGTGCTTCTGCATATTGAGGTTTTTGTCAAGAGAAATTCCTAGTGATCTTGCTGAATCGATTACCCTTCAGAAATACCTTTATCCACCTAGGATATTTTAAGATACTATTTTTACAAATATTATCTAAAAATATCCTAAGTGGTCTTAGTGTTCTAAAATTCTTATGGGTGCAGAACTCCTTTATGCTCTATTAGAGCGGGCTGGCCTTGCACTTTGTATTACGAGGTTAGTACTTTAAAATCTTTTCTTGGGCCGTTTTTGGAACCCAGTAAATCCCTATTTGGTATGGCACCCCTTGGCGTAGTGCCAGGGACCTCAAGACTGATATTCACTGAGCAATGTCTGGTGTTTGTGAACTCAACCCCTAGTAGCCCATATCCTTTATTTTAATATGTTTCCTGTGCCTACAAGTCAAGTACAGGTACCACATTTCAACAAATTGCTATTGCTTCTACCTTGGTCACTATTCTATTCTAGAGAGCCAGGCCAAGAATCCTCATTCACCATGTTTGTGGACATACCTTGAGAGGGGATCAATAGAAATGGAAAATGGAGATGACCTTCTGTTAAAGAGGTGGAAATTAAATTTAATTAGAATCTGGCAAGGCCACAGTCCACACTCAAAGAAGAAGGGGAAGTGGATGGTACTGGTGGATCCCTTGGTTCTTCTAGTAGAAAATTAGATATACCTTACCCCGAAAATCAGTCATTCAGGACCAGAGTGTCTTCCTTGGTAATGTGTTAAATTAGCACTCTAAATATTGGCTGGCAGAAGGGTTGTATCTGTAAACACAACTTACAGTATTTCACTGCCGTGTCTGGTACACCACTGCTACCTTCACCTTAGGACAGAGCCACTATGAAACCTTCAAAATTCTTGTACTGACATCAGGAATGACATCCTTATCTAGCTCCATTATAAATGCAACCTGCAAACCTAATATATCCCAGCCAGACTCCTGAACATGGCACTGCCCACTCAAAGACTTCCCTTCCAAGGTAACCTGGTACACATATTTCAATCCTTTCTCTGGTTTCTTCCTTTCAGTTTTACTTTTGTTTTTAAAGTTTGATAAATCATTCTTTTAGTTTCACTAAAAGTGTAATCCCTCATGTTTAATGTAGCTAGCTATAGTAACAATGTACAACAGTACAAAATGATTGAGGGGTCCAGAGAGGCGCTATCACTTTGTGGGGATAGTAATCTAGCTTCATCATGCTGAATTCGTTGGAGACATGTAGTGGAAGCTCTCCAGGTTTTGGACTTCTCATATACTGGTAACAGGCTCATCAAGATGAGAAAAGCTAGATCAGAGCAGTTTAAATCTATGGGCCGGGGAGATGCAAAGCAGGTTAGTATTGATGCTCCTGCATATCAAGACTTATTGGGCTTGAGGTACTGAGGCACACAGGAAGCAGACGTCTACAGGTTTAGAGTGACAAACTTAAGCAGGGGAGCTGGACAGTGTTGCTGGATACTCAGTGGTAACCATGTCTCTTTGTTCCCTTTCATAGAGAGAATTTGAGCCACCTAACCCACTAGCTATCCAAAGCTGAAACTGTGCAAGGCTCCACTCATCATTCTGGCTAGATAGAAGAGCCCGGTTCTTCAATAGACGTTTATAATTCAGCAGAGATATCTAGGCTCTCCTTGCCAACAGTTACATTTTTAAATGGAGCCTATTTGAAGCAACCATCAGGGAGGTTTGTTAAGATTTTTTTTCAAAAGGAACAGGAGGACCACAGGATTGGGATTGGTGATTACCAAAAGAAGCGGATACTTGTAATGCAGCATTTTTATCTGCTATAAATTGACGTAGGAGCTGAGATTCCTTCAGTCATCTGATGTAAGTACATGTCTATTAAACCTTGAAATAACTACTTATGGATTAGAAATTACGATGTCTACATGAAGTACTGGAAAAATAGAAATAAAGGCACTCGTATAAACGAATCACTCTCATAATTAGAATTGGTAGATTGTGTGGAGTTGTTACATGCGTCAATGCGTGAGTTACATTTAAGGTTTTTTTCTCCACCACTAGCAAGCTTGGTAAGCAATCAAGCATATGGTAAGCTAGAATGGAGGCTGACAGTGATACTGGCCGGTCTAATGTGTTCAAAAACTTTATTTATAGCTCACAATGTTTTTCAGCGTAGCAGCACGACCGTCTGGGAAGCAACAAGCGCAAGAGGGTTCCAGGGTGGAAACAGAGAGATGCTACTGAAGCACCAGGCGGTAGGACTGAACCGTAGCATTGTTACAGGGAGCCAACACACAATCCCAGCAACACTACCAGGAAGAACTGTGCACATGAAGCAGCAACAGTGCTACAGGGTACGAATTCATAACCACAGTGGAGGCAACAAAGAAGTGAGTGCAACAAACATCAATATTAATGGTAGGGGGGTGCAAACACAACAGCAGCATCACTTTCGGGTTGGAGGATACAATTACAGCATGAGCACTATCAAATGGGAGTTTAAACTGACAGTGGTACAGTGTGAGAGCACTCAACTTCAGAAATAACAGGTACGAGCACACAAGTGTGGTTGTGCTTTAGGGCACTAACAGCAGCACACCAGCAAATTGAAGTGAACAACATTACATGGTAAAAACGGCCAGACCTCACCCTTCGCATCGTGGACATTAACAATTGCAGCACTACTGCATATTGGCAGGCTAATCAAATTCCCCCCGAACCACTGTGCCCAAGTGTGAAACAACTGCATCATCAGCAGGTGGGAGGGAGCAACCTGTGTTTTATCACTGGGTGGAGATGTGCATTTACTTGTATGTAACTGCGCAGGAATGTGCAAATGTTGCAGTTCCCACAAGTGAGAGAATGCATCTCTACTGTGTGGAAGTGTGCACTCGCCACATCTGGTAATACTGTGAAAACAGTGGCTTTCTCATTAAACACTGAAGGACCATTAGATCATACTCCTATGTTGTTACAAAGATTTATATCGCGCACGGCTACTCATGAGTGTCCCGGTACGGAAGCCAAATAGAAGACTGTGGGGAACCTTGAGTCACTGCCAATTAGATAAACAATAGAGTGTTTAGTCTCTTCCTGAACAGACGAGGATCATGAGTGCTCCGCAACTCAAGGGGAAGAGAGTTCCAGGCTTCAGCTGCTTTAAAAGATAGAGAACTCCCTCCAACTCTAACAAGCCGAAAGCGAGGGATCGATGCCAGACACTGTGAGGCAGAGCGAAGAATATTTAAATACTGACTACTCAAAGATGGGACTATTTAACCACACTATAAGAGGTGTTTACAAGTTCAAATTTAAACACCAAAGAAGGGAATTGGTATTAACTAATTATGTGACACAAATTAATTAACTACTCCTCTGAAAGGGAACTGATATTTAAATAAAAGAAAGCAAGAAAGGAAGAGGTGGGCTTCAAAATTAATCACACTCAAACCTCCTTCTTGGTGCTATAAAATGACGCATTGCACTTCAGAATGATATGTACTTGAATAGGTGATACTTCGGCGTTGGCATCCCATGTGGCCATGCTGAACGTGGTGGACTATGACATAAGAGGTGATCTGTCATCAATTCCTTTACATCGCCATTACATGGTAATTCGCGGGCATGTTTTGAAATGGACACTTGGTCAATCGCTGGGTATACCTGATAAACTTACTTCTGGCAATATTTGGCGTAAGCCCTGTATGGTCTGACATACTAGCCAAAAATGCTGTTGTACCATACCATGTACTTATTCATTTGCTTGTTACTGAGTATGCTGTTTATTGAAAAATGTCAATAAAGATTAAAAAAAATATATATATATATGATATGTACTTAAATGCCATTTAGAGCAGTATCTCGGCGCACCAGTAGGTTGCTCGTTCGGTTCTGTATTGTTTGCAGCGCCCACGCCGGAATTAACGTGGGGGTGCCAATAAAGGCGCCACCCCAATGGGCAGACCAGAAGCGTGGATCCATAAATGCTGCTGATGTACCAGTGTGTAGACCAGGGTTACCCTACATAAAGGAATCTCTTTGCAGATTGGGGAGGATGGGCAAGTTGGTAAGCAGTCTGTGGCTAGATAGAGTCTCTATCAGACTTTTAGCCGCAAATTCCTTACCTTACAATAATACCCAAGCAATAACTCTCCGGAGGTGGGTCTTGAACAGATTTAGACCAGAAATCCTGGAGGATCGAGCAGGCAAAGTGCCATCACGATGGACATGACTGTACAAGCAGTTGTGCTTGGTATACATGTGCAGAAATGCCCACGTTGCAGCCTGACAGATGTCCAGGTCTGGCACTCTGTTAGCTAACGCAGTTGTCCCAGCTTTGGCTCTGATGGAATGAGTATGCAAGCTCTTAGAGGGTTGCTCTTTGGCTAATATGTACAAGATTTTAATGCAGAGCATAGTCCATCTGAAGATGGTCTGTCTCTGCATGATCCTTCCTTTCTTCGCCACAGCAAACCCAATGAAGAGTTGATTGTCCACCCAAAAGTCTTTGGTATGATCAAGGTAGAATGATAGTGCTCTTTTGGGGTCCATGCAGTGGAGTCACTCATCATCTCTGGAAGGTTCAGGCAGAGCAAAGAAGGTTGGCACTGCAATGGTCTGGCCTACATGAAAAGGCGTTACCGCTTTCGATAGGAAAAAGACACATGTTCTCAGAACCAGTTTATCTGGGTAAAAAAAGTTGTATGAGGAGAGTGCACAGAGTGTGTGCAATTCGCTTACTCTCCTGGCCAATGTAATGGCCACTACGAACACAGTTTTAATGGTCAGCAGACGGTAGGCCCATTGTGCATAGGCTCGAAGGGCAAGCACATCAAGAAGGGAAGTACAAGAACCAAGTGCCATTGGGGCATGATGAAAGGTGTTGGAGGGAAAACAAGTCATAACAGGTGATTTAAATAGGGAAGGTTGGCCTAGGTACCACAAGGATGCAGATATGGCCGAAAGATACCATTTAAGGGTGCCCAAAGCAAAGCCTTGCTGGGCTAATAGGAGAACAAATAACAAAACTTTAGACAAAGGTGCAGAAAAGGGATTAACATTTTGATGGCACACCAATTCACAAATTGTCCCATAAGTAGACGTAAACTGTCTTGGTTGAGGGATGATTGGCTGCCAGAATGAGATCAGACTTCTCGAGGAAGGTCAAAGACTGTCAACTGTAACCGCTCAATCTCCACGCATGAAGGCGGAGCATGTGTAGGATAGCGTTCAGGACCCTGCCCTGTTGCTGTGACAGTACAGCCTCCATAAGGGGCAGCCCGATCGGAGGATCGATGCTCGTGCTCAACAGTTTGGGATACCATACTGTCCATGCCCATTTCGGAGTCACAAGAATGAGTTGGGGCCCAGTCGCTCTTGATCTTCTTGAGAACTCTGGACAGGAGTGGTATCAGAGAGAGGCATACAAGAGGTCTGTTATCCACTCGAGACGAAAAGCATCTCCAAGTAAGCATTGCCTTGGAAACTCCTACGTGAAGAAGTGCTGACATTGCATCTTCTCTTCAGAGGTGGGGAAGAACCTTGGTAGATATATTCACCACTGCTGAGAACTTGAACTACCTCTGGAAGGAAATGCCATTTGTGATCCGCTAGGCATCGACAGCTGAGTTCTTCCACTTTGGTGATGAAACAGCCCACCAAAAGTCGAACCACCAGGGAAATGCTTGGACGTCCCAGCCATGCCGAGAGAGGCAGAGCCGCGATGGAAGGAAAAAAGCTTTTCAATGCCAGACTTATCGCTCTCAGCGCCAACAGATTTATGTTGAGCTCAACCTCCATCGGAAACCAGTGTCCACGGATCTACACCTCTCCTATATGGCTGCCCCAGCACAGGAGTAAAGCATTTGTCACTACAGTCAGCTCGGGGGGGGGGGGGGGGGGGGGGGGGGTTCTCCAGTATTGGTGTCTTTCATAGATTCACATGCTTGAATATTCCCCGTCGTCGGAGTGGGAGTCCCACGGTAAATAATATAGCAATATATACAGTAATAATATACATATATGTATATATACAAGTAATTATATAAAAACAGAGATATAAGTAGGTGATAAACATCAAGAATGTCCCTATATGAAATCTCCATAGAGATACATGAAGAGAGAAAAAAGACATTCGCAGTCTATCTCTGTCATTATGTTGGTCCAAACTACAGCCAATCAGGCGTCAGCTCCCCTCTATGAACCTTCTCCTCAGAGCTCCTCACCTCAGATTTTCGTCGCACCAGAGTGACTTTAGAGTGTATGAGGAGAAGGGAGCCTCTGAAGGGAGGAGGGAGGGTCGCATGTGAATCTATGAAAGACACCAATACTGGAGAACCACCTGTTTACAGGTAAGTAACAATTGTTCTTCTCCAGTATTGGGGTGTCTTTCATAGATTCACATGCTTGAATATAAAATAGCTAGCAGTAACAATTACCATTGTTTTCATAATGATACGAAAACTGGAATCGTAATGACAATCAACATCCTTATATATATATATATAAGATGTTATTCAAAATCTATATAAATGCAAACGACACCATTATTCAACGTAAATGGAAACAATATGGAGGAGGGAAGGAAGAGGCTCACCTTATTTAAAAAGATTGCGAAGCACTGCCTGCCCAACTGCAGCATCCTCCTCGTTTAAAGTCGCCAAGCAGTAGTGTCTTGTAAAAGTATGTCTGCTCGACCATGTAGCTGCTCTGCAGATTTGATGCAAAGGCACTCCAGCAAATAAGGCGGTTGAGGATGACATTGCTCTAGTGGAGTGAGCCCTCACTGGTGACTGCAAAGGCTTGTTCGCCTTTTGATGGCAGAAGGCGATGGCTGCTGAAACCCAACGTGCAATGGTTGGTTTTGTAACTGGACGCCCCTTGTGAAACCGTCCATAAGCTATGAAGAGCTGGTCAGATTTTCGAAAAGAAGCTGTTCTGCTGATGTAGAACTTTAAGCACCGTTTCACATCCAGGGAATGTAACCTTTGCTCCGCAGGTGTTTGAGAATTAGCAAAGAAAGTCTTTAACCCCTTCAGTGCCCATGACGAGCTGGACTCGTCATGGGCTGCGGTGGCGCTGTGCCCATGACGAGTCCAGCTCGTCATGAACTCCGCCCGCTAATAAAAAGCGCGGCACTGGGCGGGGAAAGGGGCGGGCATGCAAGGGGTTAAGATGACTGGTTCATTCATATGAAAATCTGAAGGCACCTTAGGCAAGAATGTTGGATTAGTGCGTAACTACTGAATCTGGTTTGAACTGTAGGAAAGGAGGATTGATAGTAAAAGCGTGGATGTCACTGACGCGACGTGAAGACGTTAGTGCTAGAAGAAGAGCCACCTTCCATGTCAGGTACTTCAAATCGACGTTATGTATTGGTTCGAACGGTGGTCTCATTAATTGTGCCAACACGATGTTAAGGTGCCACAATGGAGGAGGGCATCTAACAGGTGGAAATTTACGAAACAACCCTTTGAAGAATTGATGCATTATCCTTGAAGAACAAAGGGAAGTTGAACCATCCTGACGGAAACGCGAAATTGCCGCCAGAAAAACTCTCAAAGTTGCATGAGAAAGTCCGGACTTAGCCAATTGTAAGAAGAACGATAGCAATTGTTCTGGTGTAGAGTGAATTGGATGACCCCAGTAGATGCACACCAATGGCAGAATCTCCTCCATTTCAACTTGTACGTTTTCACCATAGAAGGGGCCCTCGCCTGAGCCAAGATGTTTCTACAGTCCTGTGGAATGTCTAGATGGGCAAATTCACAGTGCTCAGGTTCCAAGCTGATAAGCTCAGTGATGAGGGATTCGGATGAAAATTTTTCCCCTTGCTCATTGTAAGTAGATCTGCACGGGGATGTAGAAGGATTGGTTCGCATTGGGAAAGTAGGAGTAACTCTGAAAACCATGCCTGTCGAGGCCATCGTGGGGCTATGAGCAGTAGATGGCAGGGCTGCCTCTGCATCTTCCACAGAACTCGCGGTACGAGAGGGATTGGGGGAAAAGCGTAGGCAAACAGATTGCACCAGTTCATCAAAAGGGCATTGCCCCGTGACCCTTGATGGGGATGCCAGCTTGCATAATCTCGGCATTTCCGGTTCTCCGGTGTGGCAAAGAGATCCAGCTGTGGACGACCCCATTGTCGAAATATCATCTCTAGAGTTGGCTGATGTAACTCCCATTCGTGGGTCGACGAGGAGGACCTGCTCAGGGAATCCGCTAGGATATTGGATACCCCTGGTAGATGAACTGCTGCAATTGTGATGCGATGGTCGAGAGACCAATCCCAGATCGACTGAGCTAGTCGCGACAGTTTCGGAGATTTTGTTCCGCCCTGCTTGTTGATGTAGTGCATGCAGGTTGTATTGTCCGTCTGTATTAGGACTGTCTCTCCTTGGATTAAAGGAAGGAACGACTTGAGAGCTAGAAATATAGCCATGAGTTCCAGCCTGTTGATGTGCCAGGTTTTTTGACACATCGCCCACTTCCCCTTTACTGACAAAACCTCCAAATGAGCACCCCATCCTTCTAGAGAGGCGTCTGTTGTTATTGTCATGTCTGGTACTACCGACAGAAATGAAATTCCTTTTGTTAAATTTAATGGTTGTGTCCACCATTTGAGTGCTGAGTCCATACTGTCTGTGACGTTCACAACGTCGTTGAACGACCCAGTAACTTGCCGCCATTGGACGTCTAGTTCCTCCTGTATGGGGCGTGTCTTAAATCTGCAATGAGGGATCAAGGCAATGCCCGATGACGCCATCCCTATAAATGACTTTAATAGTCTTACTGAAACTGACCTTTTTGATCTTATAAGGGACACCACTCGAAGAATCCTTTGAAGACGGTCTTGGGAGAGAAACGCCTTCGTTGACACTGTATCCAATGTTGCACCTAGAAATTCCCTGCGATGAGAGGGTTGTAGATGGGACTTTATTGCATTTATGGATAGTCCTAAGGAGCGAAACACCTCTTGACAAAGACGTGTATCCCGTAAAAGTTGATTTTCCGATTGTGATTTTAGGAGACAGTCGTCCAGATAAGGAAAGATTTGAACACCCTGGAGACGTAGGAAAGCTACCACAGGAGCGAGCACTTTTGTGAACACTCGAGGGGCTGACCGTAGACCGAATGGTAACACCTTGAACTGGAAATCCTTTCGACCTACTCGAAAGCGTAGAAATTTCCGATGTCGATGTAATTTGGGGATATGAAAATATGCATCTTGGAGGTCGATTGTCGCCATGAAATCTCCTTGTGAGAGTAAACGCAAGATCTCGACAAGCGTCAACATACGAAAGGATTGCTTCTTTAGATACTTGTTGAGGGCCCTCAGATCTAGTATTGGCCTCCATTCCCCATTCTTCTTGGTG
Source organism: Triturus cristatus (assembly GCF_964204655.1). Classification (NCBI taxonomy): domain Eukaryota; kingdom Metazoa; phylum Chordata; class Amphibia; order Caudata; family Salamandridae; genus Triturus; species Triturus cristatus. The sequence goes on along the minus strand of NC_140586.1, from coordinate 357,237,496 downwards.
ATAAGGAAGAATCGGGAATAAAATCCTTTCCCTCTCTGAGATCTTGGTACCACCTCTATGGCTCCCTTGCGTATTAACAGTTAAACTTGATGAAAAAGTTCTTTGATATGAGCCGGCGGTGGTCCGGTAGGTGGCGTGGGTGGGGGAATTTCGATTAACTCTAGCGTGTGACCTTTTTCTACAATGTCCAGAACCCAACGGTCCTTTGTTATGGAGGACCATTGAGAACAGCACAGTGAGATTCGACCTCCAATTTTCTGGGACTGACACAAGTCATTGTCTTTTAGAATTGGAACCTCTGTACGAGGATTTTCCTCTGTAATTCTTGGAAGACTGCTGCCGAGAGGACTGTTGCTGATTGTAGGTATACCGATTGGAACCCTGGTTGTATGGCCGGTATTGATTGCTTCCTCTTGGAAAATTAAAGGAGGTGCCGCGTCCGCGTGCACCCCGAAATGGCTGCTTTCGAAATTGCAATGTACCTAGAGAGCGAGCAGTCTCTGTATCTTTTTTGATCGATTGGAGAGCTTCATCCACATGGTCTCCGAATAAAGATTCTTCGTCGTATGCCATATCCAATATTTTTGCCTGCACTTCCTGGCGAAAAGATGTTGAGCGTAACCAACCTTGTCTGCGCAATACCGCAGCTCCAGCGAGTTGGCGGAAACCTGTACAGGCGATGTCCACTGCACAGTCGATTATTTCTGCAGATGTACTCTCTCCCTCTTGAAGAAGCTTCACAGCTTCAATTCTAGATGCCTCAGGTAACATTTCAACCAACGCCGCTATATCTGCCCATATTTGACGGTCGTAACGACCTAAAATGGCTAAGGCATTAGCCGCTCTTACAGTGGTGGAAGCCATTGATGAAAGTTTTCGCCCTATGGCATCCATGCGACGTCCATCACGATCAGGTGGTGCAGTGATTGCAGATGCAGGGTTTCTAGCCCGACGTTGCGCAGCCTGTGTAATTACAGAATCTGGTTTTGACTGACCAGTGAGGCATGCTGGAGCTCCTACTGGAGATTTATACTTTTTCTCCAACCTAGGTACCTGTGCCGGAAGGCTATTTGGTGTCTTCATTATCTTTTTGCCCTCATCCCAAATGAATTCGATAATGGGGATTGTATGTGTCTGCTTGTAAGGTTGATTTTTAAAGTCATACAGAAAACAATCCTCTTCTCTATGTTCCGTTGTTAATTTGAACCGTTGGGCTGCTCTATCCATCAGCTGGTGAAAACTTGCAATGTCGACAGGTGGTGAGTCTCCAGGTGCTACAGGAGAGGGAGATGGTGTTTGGGCATGGTAGTCATCCCACTCCTCCATATCATCATCGCCACCATCATCCAGGATCTCACCATCTTCCTTGTCTTGAGGAACTTCCTCATCACTGTCATGATGAATTAATGTTCGAGCCGATGATTGTCTCAGCGGAACTGAAGGTGTTATAACTGGCACTGGCTCCGACACAGGTGTTGGTACCACTGGAACAGCAGGAACTACAGATTCTTGTGGTGATAAAGGAAAACGCCGATTATAATCATCCAGCATGAGTTGGAGATTTGTAATAAGCGACAATGGTAACGTCGCAGTTTGTCCTTCCGTAGCAATTTCTTCCTGATAAAAACGTTCCTCGTCCTCACTACTTTCATCCTGGCATTTTATTATTAAATCCGATGGACTGTGTGCTGTTCCGAACGATTCAGGTAAACCTTCTCCTGACTCTTGATCTGAATCAGTTGCGAACAAAGGTGAAGGAAGTTGGGAATCATCTAAAGGTATGACCTCACCAGACATATTCTGTTGACCACTTGGAGGCAATGGCAACAAAGGTACAGTGGCAAAGGACGAAGTAGTCGCTGAAGACGCGGAAGAAATATTTGTATTCATTGACTTCTGCGTAGAAGTTGTTCTTTTAATCTTTATTTTCACCGACGAGATTGCCGTCGACGGGGTCGAAAGTACAGAGGCCTCTGTCGACATCTTCGTAGATGGAACCGTCGACGGAACCAGCGTCGACGAACTCAGTGTCGACGGAACCACCGTCGCCGGAACGGTCGTCGATGGAACGGTCGTCGACGGAACTGTCGTCGACGGAACTGTCGTCGACGGAACTGTCGTCGACGGAACTGTCGTCGTCGACTGGAACGACGACGAGGTCTTTTTCTTCGCATGAATCGACGACGTAAGCGTCGTCGAGACAGATTTTGCAGTCTTCGACGACGATGCAATAGGCAACACTGACGACACAGTCTTTATAGTACTGATAATCATCGTCGACGCCGATAACGTCGACGGGACCGCCGTCGACGACCATGATGCTGACGTCGTCGTCAGAGTCACCGTCGACGAGCAGGAAATGGCGGATTTCGTCGTCGGAAGTCTCGTCGACGATGAAGCCAATTTTTTTACCAGAAAATTGGGAAGTCGATGCCTCAGCAGCCTGAGAGCTATGTCTCGTGGGCGATATCGCAGTAGCCATGGAAGAGGACATGGCAGATGTCAAAGACAGAGACATTTTCTTCTTCTTAAGGAAAGGAGAAGGAAGATCTTGTACACTACTGCGTTTTGAGGCTGTGTGGGAACGGCCAGAAGTAAAGCTTTCTACGTCAGAAACCACTTCATCCTTATCTTTTAGTCTCTGGAGCCACAACAAGAGACGGCCTTCCCTGTCTTTAAGAGTTTTTGTAGAAAAAGTTCTACAGAATTTACATTTACCCACTTCATGATCCGGGTAAAGACAGTAAATGCACTTACTGTGTGGGTCTTCTGAATATAAACGTAGCTTTCCACAAGAGGAACAAGGTCTAAACAGAGACTTTTTACTTGAAGACATGCTGAAAAGAAAAAACTGAGCAGAGCTCAGGGAGACTCCCTTTCACACGACGTGCGGTAGAAAATCTGAGGTGAGGAGCTCTGAGGAGCAGGTTCATAGAGGGGAGCTGACGCCTGATTGGCTGTAGTTTGGACCAACATAATGACAGAGATAGACTGCGAATGTCTTTTTTCTCTCTTCATGTATCTCTATGGAGATTTCATATAGGGACATTCTTGATGTTTATCACCTACTTATATCTCTGTTTTTATATAATTACTTGTATATATATATATATACACATGTATATTATTACTGTATGTATTGCTATATTATTTACCGTGGGACTCCCACTCCGACGACGGGGAATATTCAAGCATGTGAATCTATGAAAGATACCCCAATACTGGAGAAGTCTGCCGCTGATCCAAACGCGGTTTATCACCACTGTAGGTCTCTTGGAGTTCCCTCAGATATTTGGACCAGGTTGGCGAGATTCCCCTGATGCTGTGCACATTGGGACTTCAGGTCCCAATGCAGAGCTTAATATGCCATCGGGCACATATTACCAGCCTCAGAATCAGGTTTACCAAATTCTAGGATAGAGGCTTAAACATTGGAATCATAGCCTGAATATCCTAAGCTCTCTGTTCCAGAGCACAGGTCCGAAAGTGCACTGTATCCAGAACAGCTAAGATGAAAGGGAACGTCTGAGAGGGAGTCAGGTGCCACTTTGGTACGTTGTTAGTGAACGTCATCGAATACAGGATTTCCACTGTAGTCTGGAGGTGGAAATGACTGCCTACGGTGTGCCCGCTTTTAACAACCAACCGTCGAGATAGGGGAAGACTGGAACCCCTAACCTCGGCAGGTGTGCTGCAACCACTGCCATGAACACCCTGATAATGTTCATGGTCCACAGTGAACTGAAGGTAGCGCTTGTGGGCAGGCAGGACGGGAATGTGGTAATAGACGTCCTGCAAGTCCAACACTACCATCCAGTATTGAGAGTCTAGAACAGACAGAATTAGAGCTAATGTGAGCATCTTGAATTTCTCCTTCTTCAGGAAGAAATTGAGAGGGCGAAGGTCTAAAATAGGGCAGATTCCTCCGCCCTTCTTGGTCACCAGTAAGTAGTGGGAATGGCAACCGTGACCTACTTCTGATGCTGGCACCCTTTTGAAGGCACTTTTGGCCAAAAGAGTCTGAACTTCCTAATAGAGGAGGGAGAGGTGGTCCTCTGTGAGCCGGACTGGGGATGGAGGCATGGGCAGTGGGGTTTCAAGCAAAGGGATGGAGTAACCCCGCTGAACAATCTGTAGTACCCACTTGTCCAATGTTATGGACTGCCAGTGGGGCAGGTGATGACGGATCCTGCTGCCAACTTGGTGTCTGTGATGATATGAGGGCAAACCAAAGTGGTTTGAAGGCTGAGGCTGCCAGGGGGTGGCGAAGTGGGTGGATCTCTGGCGTAGTGTCCAATGCAGCCTGCGGGAACTACATCCGCAGCCATGAAATAACTTGGGAGTCTGTTGGCCTTGGTGGCTGGGCAGAAATGGAAGCATTTGGTAGCACCTGCCATAGCTTCAGAAGGAGCGAATGGCAGAATAGGGTTGATGGAGTGGCCCAAGGACATGGCAGTGGCTTGGCTGGCCTTAAAGTGCTCCAGCGCTGATACTGCCTTGTCGCCGAAGAGTCTGGAGCCATCAAAGGAGGCCTGGACATGTCACCAAAAGCCAGTAGATCTTAGCCAGGGGTGGTGTTTGAGTGCCATGGACGATGCATTAGCTCTGCCTAGCGAGTCGGTCGTATCCAGTCCGCAGCGAATGGCGACCTTTGCTGCGTTTATGCTATTTGCAATAGCCTATAGCAGTATGGCTCTGGCCTCCTCAGAGACCTTGGGCAGCACTTGTACAACTGAATCCAAAACTGTGTGGGTGTATCGGCCAAAGAAGCAGGCGGTGTTCACAAAATTCAGTATTAGGGTGGTGGAAGAGAAGATCCTTTTGCCAAAGGTATCCAGCCGCTTGGACTCCCTATCTGGTGGTGCAGTAGGGAAAGCTCCTGAGTTAAAATATGGAGATGGAGGCCTGGACAACCAGACTCTTCGGGATGGGTTGCTGGGCGAGGAAAGCTGGGTCCCTGGGAGTGGGGTAATAGCATCAGGCAATTGTTTAGTGCACAGAAGTCCCTGTGCAGGGCTTTGCCCATGCCCGAGCAGGACATGAGTAGGAGTGGCATTAAAAGGGAGGAAAGGTTCTGTGGAGGCGACTCCCAGCTAAAGGCCCTATGACAAGACGTTCATCTTGACTGCCACTGAGGACCATTCAAGTTTTGGCTACGCAGGCCCAGGTCTGTAAATACATAAAAGCCATGAAAAAACGACAGAGCTCTAGGCCCCAACAGCCTTCCAGCCGGCATATTTAAATGTGCTCTGGAGCACTGGGCAAGATGTTAACCCCCCTTATCAACCAAGCTTACATTGCGCCGCACACCCCAGATTCATGGAGGGGCTACATCCTATGCTCGATCTTCAAAAAAAGAGACCCGACAATTCCATCCAACTATCTACTTATAGCCCTCCCGGACCTAGAGGCCAAAGCCTACGCCTGCTCTATTCTCAAACAGCTAGAGGAATGGGTCGCGGAAAATCACATCTTGCCTTTCATTCAAACTGGGTTTCGGGCTGCCGCCTCAACAATTGATAACATCACTGCACTTGCCATTTTGAATCATTGAGCTGCCAAAAAAGCCAGTCTACACTCTTCAACCATTTCATTGACTACAGCACAGCATTCGACAAGGTGGACCTTAACAAGCTTTGGAGGGAACTAAACATGTGAGGGTTACCCTGGCAATTGCTCGGGCCATCATCTCTCTGCACTCAAACACCGAGGTTGTGCGAGAACAGGACCAAACACTGTAACCTCTAAAATCACAACTGATGACAGCCTAAATCAGGGGTGCGTACTTGCCCCTCTCCTTTTCAACCTGTACACAGCTGATCTGGACAAATGTTTGGAGAGCAGTTGCCTGATACCTCTACAATTTGGCCACTCAAATCTACAATTTACAATATGCTAACGACATCGTCATAATGGACTACACCACAGCCAAAATCGAACGGACCCTAAGCAAACTCCAGGAATACAAAGAAGCCAACTTACTCACAATCAACGAGGACAAGACCAAAGTCCTGATGTTTGGTCATAACAAAAAGAAGAAACTTCTTACATGGGGCATGGGGACTGCAACAATGAAAACAACCACGAAAGACAACTATCTGGGGGTAAGGTTTAACGAGACCTCCAGACCAATGCCCCACCTAGCTGTCCTGAATAAGAAAGACTGAGCCATCATATACAGCGGACCGGTTTCCATCAGATCTTAAACTGGGCCTTTGCTGTTCCCGTACTGAAGGTCACGAAGGCCTCTCCTTCCGGCGCTACACTATGGGCAAAAGGATTTCCCTGAGGCCTGCACCCCCAGCCTAGAACACACTCAATGCATGGCCTACAAGAGAGTATTTCAACTGCCAGATACATACGGAGGGACCAGACTATGCTTGGAACTGGGCCTTCCAAGATAATCCCTCACCTGTGAGGCCGACACCTTGAAATTGTAAATAAGGGCCCTAAAAGAACCTCCAAACACACTCAAAGCTCGTCTAAAAGAGACATTTAAGTGTCCTGGGAACCCTTGGCATCGAAGTTCAAAAAGCAATAGCATCTCTACAAATCGAAGGTCCAGAGTTAAACTCAGTTTCTATCCTTTACACAGTCCGGAAAAGGATTATCAACAGGCAGTTGAAATCAACCTCACTCTTGCTGGACACCCGCTCCTTAAAGTCCTCAAACATCTCATCTCCCTTGAGAAATACCCTACTTAACTGGTAAGCCAGAGCCATACCCCTCAGACGGCATAAACAGATAGGTACGCAGAGACATTTTATTTATGCACTTATAAAGCCTACCCGTGGCTGACTTTAACCCATGGGCCCAACCGGGCAAGGCGGGGGACTGCAGACTCTGTAATTATAAGAAATAATCATGGTTACACCTTCTGTGCGGTTTTCCAATGCTCGCCGCCATCAGGAGATCTCTCCTGAAACCAATTTACCTAAACAAGGAAATATACTCTTGCCTGGAGGCTTTGTCACTGTGCTTCTCCCACACAGACGCAAGACCACTATCGAGGTGCGGTAAATATATCAAGAAGCTTGAGGACCCACTCTGACCCCGTCCTGCAGATCCTCACTCTGTTATTTTCTCTCAAAAACTGACAACGGACTACCGCAGGGCGAGCTATAGAATTAGGAAATGGCGCAGCAAAGGTCTCACAGATTAAGAACAACATACTAAGAGGGAAAGTGGTCCCCCTTGCCACCCCCCCATCACTCTCATCCCCAATATGCATCTCGTAACCAGACTGACGTAATTTTAACCCCCCTCTCCCCCAACACACTTCAGGAGCATCAATATTTGCACTTTGCACTTTAATTGTTTTACCCACTGCCCCAAGTTAAACGATAAAATAAAATTCTTTGAATACTTGCGGGAAACAAAATGATGGGTTATGTGAGTGGCAAGAGAGGAGGTAAATGGGGGGGGGGGCGAGGAGTGAATCCCACTTCAAATAATTAAGGGACTGTACTGTCTAGTCGCCTACCCCGGTCACCTAGGCAGGAGTACGGTCTTCTGATATGCTGGACCTTTCCTGTGGGATACACATCTTCTCTCCTATAAGAATGAACTCTGTGTCACGGTTTTCTTCCATCGGATATTTTGCCGACTTTATCTGCTGACACTGTTGGGTACGGATGCACTGATTGGGTCCGTCAATTGGTTAGTAAGTCATTCTAGGTCTGTTTCTTTATTGTTGTCACACAGTTGTGGTGTTTCTCTGATATCTTCTTGCATAATAGAAAAATGTACATGATGATGTATTGGATCCATCATTCTGTACGGTTACTAATAAAAATGCTTAAAACAAATAATTAAGTTATGGGCTATGTGACTGGTAAGGGAAGAGGAAAATACACGTAGGTTTTGGCCTCCCACAGCCTTTTATGAACCACGTGTGTGTGTATTAATTCCTGGGGTATGAGAAAGGGAACATTAAAGGGAAATGAGGCATAGACATTGAGGCAACAATTACTCTAAAAATAATATTTGTAGTTCGTCAGGGGTGTGTGAGTACAGGAGACTATGATGGTGCACCCCCTGTATAAAAGACCCCTTGTCCTTAAAGAAATTCCTTTTCAAACATATGGCCTTTTGAGGATGAATCCCTCAGAACTTCCAGAATTCTGAATACCTGTCTGATCAAACCGCTAAACATCTTGAGGGGTTGGCTCCACAAATTTCATTAATAGCACAATAATCATATTCATTGGTGAAAAATCGCAGCACCGATGAAAACAGCCAACTCCATTGGGCACCTCTCTACAAGAAGAGTATGTGAATGGCTGGGCTCTGCTAGCTGAGGAGTCTTTCCTTTGCCTCAATAGTGTCACAGTAAGAGTTCTTACCTGGCTGTTGATGTCAGCTTTGTGTTGTAGCAGCACGGAGACCAGTTCATGACGACCCCGATCACAGGCCCAATGTAGCAGAGTCCGACCCTGAAGACAGTGGAGAAAAGAAAAGACAAACTCAGTCCAATGGCAATGAAAGGACAATGTATTAGTGATGGATGGAATGGGGTGCTGTAGAAATATTGGCAAAAGGGCCGATTTTAGTCTGCATATTTATATTTTTCTTGTTAAGAGCTTGCATAAATAAAACCAAATATAAAAAGAATTAAAAAAACAGGGATTAGGAAAGACGAGGGGCAGCATATGGAAAGACAATGTAGCAACATAGAATGATCACCAGGTTAATTCAGCCTGCCAGTTAAAACACCGGAAAGTTGCCACCTTCATCCATGTTTTCTCCAATTTCAGCTTGTGACAAAGAACCTCAACCTTTTTCACTTTTACAAATCTTCCTGCTATGGTTGTTTAGTGGACTTTGTACTAGACGATGGAGCAAATTACTAAACATACCTTCTGATGTTCGGTATTGTCACAAACATATTTTTTTCTATGTCCACCGTTGGCCTCAAAGTAAATTTTTTTTTTTTTTATTTAATGCGATTTTATATAGCGCGAACATTACCCGAAGGTGTCAGAGCACTTTACAAAAAAACCAGTTGCGTTACATAAGGACTTTTGATTACATGAGTTATATTAGAGATATCAACTGGAAAAAAATTTGCAAATGTACAAGTGGAGCGAAAGGAGGAAAAAATTGCAAATGTATAAGTTGTAGAGTCACTCAAGGAAGAGATACAAACAGATAAACTCTAAAATCACATAGGAGTGGTAGTAAGTACAAAGGTCTACTACATATGCTAGTGGTTAAAGATAAATATATATACAAATTGCAAATTCACTCAGGATTACATTTTAACAGCGATTAGGCTTTGACAATTATATATTACATATTTACAGAGCAGGATAGGGTCATCACCAGATCCCACACATCACACCAGAGGCAAACTGTAACCATGGTTCCGGCACCACACCGAAAAGGGTAGATGCAGGTCGATTTGAGGGGCTGAGGCAAAGTGGCAGGCGGCCTACTATTGAACAAAGCCTTTCTCTGTCCAACCATAATCACCTCCATCTCTTCCAGTCACCCTTTGAATGCCAGAACCATAACAGTCTTAAGACCTCCCACATCCACAGCCCTTCTATCTACATGCTTCTACTTCAGACATCCCTTGCTTCTCTTTCCCATGATGCCTTGCTGGTTTCAGCAATGGGTAGACAGCTATCTTTCATTGCGGTTGCCAACAATGACGGGCTCCTAGTAACAGTTAATTATTTGTCTTACAACTGGGCACTGTCTCTTGAAAAGGTAAATGTGCACACAAACACAAAGAATGATCTAACCTAAGAATGCTGAAGCTCCTGGGCCACGCACTCCACACTACATACCTCAAAGTTGGCGGACTGAGGATGAGCAGCAATACCTATGTTGTTTTTTCTATGCACCCAGCAGCAAGTCTACCATAGAGCAGTCAACGTCTAATTACATTGAGATCCCCCAGGAAAGTGATGCATGTTTGATCTCGGCCATCTACCGTGAAACGCCCTTGGGAATGAATGCATAATTTAAAATCAGTCTAAAGTGGGCTTGTCTGAAGCGAATAACAGGAGAAGCCATGGTTCGAGAAGGTAAACAAACACATTCTTCTTTCTAACTGTGGATAGAGAAAAGAAGGGTGGGGCATGAAACGAATGTACATGGTGAATAAGAACTAGCCATAAGCTGAAAATGTGGCACCAGCATGATTCTCATCTCTGTCACTTGGGCGCACATTCGGATATGAAGAGGGCAGTTGTGAAAGCTTTTATAGATAGGGCTATGAAACAAGCTGCAGCGTTTGCCAAAGCTAATCCAGGGAATAGTTTTATCATAACAACCACAGTGAATAGGATGTAAACAGCATCCTAGAGAAAGGTTACCAGCAAGTTTACGAAACAAACAAGGTTTAAGCTTGTAAAAGAAATGGAGGTGGTGGAAAGTTAACTTTTACAGCTTGGTTCAGCAGGATCATGACTCAAGACAGACGAACAAGTTACTTACGTTTGGTAACGCTTTATCTGGTAGAGACTATCTAGCTGCATATTCCTTACCTTAGAATATTTGCCAGGCCTCAGACCTGGAAACTATTGGTGAGCAGTACCCCTGCGCACCGGTAGGTGGTGTCGCATAATTCAGATCCACAGGGTGTCGTCCGTGACAGAAGTGACGTGTGTTGTGCTCATATAGGCAATACCGCAGAGTGCTGATGTCAGTTTCTTTTATGACTTTCCACGCCGAAAGCGCGGTGCTACAAGAAAAACTGACCAATGGTGTGGAAATCTACGGTCCATATAGGGAATCAATCCTTAACTCTATAATTTATTCGCAGAGCGGGGAGAATGGGTGGGTTGGTAAAGAATCTAAGCCTACATACAGTCGTTACCAGATAGGGCGTTAAACAAGGTAATTTACTTTCTCATCTGATAGAGACTTCTTGCAACAAATTCCTTACCTTAGAATAGATACCAAAGTAATACCTTCCCGGAGTCATTACTGCAATACGGATTATACTAAGAAATCCTGTAGGACCGAATGGGCAAAATTACCCTGTTGTTGGACCGGACTCTCTAGGCAGTAGTGCTTCCTAAACATGTGTAAAGAAGCCCATGTTGCTGCCTGACAGATACATAAGCTAAGGCAGTGGTTGCCACTTTGGCTCTGGTAGAATGAGTGTGCAAGTCTTCTGGAGGCTGATTTGTGGTCAGTGAGTAGTAGATTTTGATGCACAGAACTATTCATTGGGTGATGGTCGACTTCTGCACAGCCTTCCCTCTCTTGGCTCCAACATACCTGACAAAGAGTCGATCGCCCACCCAGAACTCATGAGTGCAATGAAGGCAGATCAGTCAGTCGAGTCTCTCTTCTTCCTTAAAAGGGTGAGGTAGAGTGTAAAAAGTAGGCAGAGTGATGGATTGGCTGGCATGAAAAGGGGTAACCACTTTCGGTAAGAAATATGCTCTAGATTGCAGAACCAAACTGTCGGGGAAGAAAGTGAGTTATGGAGGGTGCACAGAGAGAGCCTGTAGCTCAATGCCCCTGCAGGCAGACATTATCACCACGAGGAAGGCTGTTTTGATGGTAAAACATCAGAGGGGGCAATTGTGGAGCGGCTCAAAGGCAGAGCTCATCAAAAAACATAAGAACCAGATTTAGGTTCCACTGAGGCATAATAAAGGGCGCTGGTGGGAACATGTGTTGGAGCCCTTTTAAGAATCTATGTACAATAGGGGATTTGAAAAGGGATGGGTGATCTAGCAACCGCAGTACAGCTGAAATTGTTGAAAGGTAACCTGCTGGTCCAAGTAAAAAATAAATTAGTGAACATGAGACAGGGGTGCGGATAGAGGGTCAACATGTTTATCAGCACACCATGCCACAAACTTACTCCAACGGCAAGCATATAATGTCTTGGTGGAAGGGCGGCTGGCTGGCTGTCATGATAACATTGAGGTCTTTGGGCGAAAGGTCAAAAACTGTCAACTGTTGCTGTTAAATCTCCATGTATGAAGGCAAAGTGTTTTCTGGTTTAGGTGCAGGACTGTGCCCTGTTGCTGCAACAGAAGATCCTCTTGAACAGGCAGCCTAACTGCTCATGCTCAAAAGCTCTGGATACCAGACTCTTCGTGTCCAATCCGGAGCCACAAGAATGACTTGAGTCGGGCTGTTCTTCAGCTTCTTGACAACTCTGGGCAGGAGTGCTATTGGAGGAAAGGCATACAGGAGGCTGGAGTTCCACTCTAGGCGAAAAGAGTCTTCAAGCGAGAGGAGCCTTGAAAACGTCAGCATGCAAAACTGCTGCCATTTCGCGTTCTCTGCAGAGGCGGACAGATCTAACCAAGGTTCTCCTCACTCTGGAAAGCGATCTTGTTTCCCCTCTGGGTGGAGATGACATTCGTGATCTGCCAGGGTACAGATGGCTGAATTTGTCGCCTTTGACATTCAGAGAGATCGCCAGGTGTTGAACCACTAGCAAAATGGCCTGGTGTTCCGGCCATGTCTAGAGGTGCAAGGTCTTTCGACAAAGGGTCCACAACCCCACCCTGCCTTGTTTGTTGTAGTACCACATGGGGGTGCCGTTATTTGTGAACACCTATATTAGCCTTCCGCTGATTGAAGAAAGAAAGGCTTTCAATGCCAAACGGATCGCCGAAGCTCCAGCAGGATGATGTGGAATCCAGAATCCGCAGGAGACCAGAGTCTTCTGATCTCCACCTCTTTCAGATGGCCTCCCCAGCCCATGAGTGACACATCTGTCATTACAGTCAGCTCCGGTTAGGGAAGGGAGATGATTCTGCCACTGATCTAATCGTGGTTTGTTAGCCACCACGGCAGATTTTCTGCAGTTCCCTTCGAGATCTTGACCATATCTGAAAGGTTCCCTTACTGCTTCGCTCACTGCAACTTCAGGTCCCACTGCAGAGCAGCATATGCCAGAGGGCATGTGTTACAAGGAGGATGTAGGAGGATGTCAAAATCCAGGATAGAGGCTGAAACATCTGAATATCCTAGACTCACCGCTAGAGAAGATTTGCCCGAAAATGTACTGTGTCCAGAACAGCTCAGATGAAGGGGAACATCTGAGAAGAAGTGAGGTGTGACTTCGGCAAGTTGATGATGAACCCCAGCGAATGCAGAAGGTTTGCCGTAAGTCTGAAAGTCGGAATCGACTGTCGGGTGAGTCCCCCTTTAACAGCCAATCACCGAAGTAGGGAAAGACTGTAATCTCTGATCTCTGCGGGTGAGCTGCAACCACTGCTATCACTTTCGTGAACAACCAAGGGTCGCTGGCAAGGCCGAAGGGAAGCACAGCACACAAAGTGATCTTAGCCCACCGGGAACCGCAGGTAACGTCTGAGGGCAGGCAGGATGGGGATATGAAAATAGACATCCTGCAAGTCCGCTACCATCCAGTCTCCCGGATCTAGGGCATACAGGACTTATGCAAGCATCTTGAATTTGTCTTTCTTCATGAAGAGGTTGAGAAGGCACAGGTCAAGGATAGGACAAAGTCCTCTGTCCTTCTTGGGCACCAGAAAGTACAAGCATGACCTACTTCTGATGCGGACACTGTCTCTATAGCTACCTTGTCCTAGAGTGCTAACAATTACTGATGGAGCAAGGTGAGGTGGTCCTCCGTCAGCTTCTCATAAGTGGGTGGCATGGGGGGTCACAATGGGAACCAAGTAGCCATTTGGACGAGCTGCAAAACCCAACAGTTGGAGGTTCTGGACCCCCAGTGGTGTAGGTGATGGTGTATCCTGCCCCCCTCCACCTGGATGTCCATGATGGTCAGAGATCAACATGAATGAGTTTGGAGGCTGAGAATGCTTAGGGTGGTAAACTGGTTTGATTTCTGGCAGCCTGTCTCACATGGTCGGTGGGAACTGTATCCTCTGCAATGGAAGGTTTACGAACCTTGCTGGCCGTGGTGGCTGAGAGTGTAGCGACGCAAAAGGAAGCCCTTCCATGCCCACGAAAGGGGCGGAAGGAGGACTGGGCCTGCGAGGGGCCATAGAAAAACCCAAGGATCTGGTCGTAACTATTGTCCTAGAAATGCTCCAGCGCGGAGTTCACTTTCTTATCAAACAGACGAGAGTCATCAAATGGTACGTCTATGAACAAAGCTTTGACATACTGCAAAAAGCCAGTGATTCTCAAACGGGTGTGGTGTCTAAGGGCCACTGATGAGGAAATTGCTCTGCCCAGAGATTCAGTAGTATCCAGCCCCCATCTTATGATGAACTTTGCTGCATATCTCCTATCGACAATTGCCTGAGAGAGTTTGACTTAGGCCTTCTCTTCGACCATGGGCAGAACCTGGGCAAACAAGATCGTATGGGAGTATCGGCCTAAGAGGCATGCAGTGTTCACCGACCGCAATGCTAGGCTGACAGAAGAGAACCGCCTCTTCCCAAGGGTATCCAGCCTTTTGGATTTGCAATCCGGTCGGGTGGTAGGGAATGCAACAGGGTTAATTTTGAACGCAGAGCCGAACGATGCCATCTACCTGCGCGCATGGGTACTGCTCATTAAAAGTTTCTGAATACAGTCTGTCTGAGGTGAAGAATCTGCTGCTAGAATTCTGTATCAGATAGAGGAAGCCAAATCAGTCAGTGAGGGCCCTGGAGGGCAAGTGTCACATGAACAGGTCTCCTCCACGATAGCTGACTGGGGGTGAGATTGGCATAGCAGTGGGGATGGGGCATCCCACATTCAATCATCTATGAAGAAACGTTCAAGAGGAAGGAGATGTTCTTGAGGAGTTGAATCAGGGCACAAGATGTCTCATTAGTCCTACTTAATGAGACATCCTGGGAGGGGAGCGAAAGTTATAGGACCCCGAACTGGGGTGCACAATCATTCCCGCCTAACAAACTATTCACAATGGCAAACATGAGGAAATTAATACAGAACGGGAAAAACTGGTCCAATCCAGAAGAAATGGGACAAAAGGATCCAATTCCCGCAATGATAAAGAAATTGGATAGGTCAGTAACATATAGGTGAGCAACCAGAATAGTGGAAAAATAAGCCTCAAAATCTGAAAGTAAGCGCTGATTTTCCCATTCAATCAGCTACTCTATGACGTTTGTCACAGCAGAATCCCAAACACAACTTTAACATACTCTAACCTCAGAGAGAAATGGAAAATCGGGGAGCGTGCATGAAGGAATTACAAGACAGACTATTTACACAAACATTTAGGTTTTATCGTGTTAATGAAGGATCCCGGGGATTACTGGTGAAAGTGTAAGTGTGGTGTTTTTCGCTTATGTTTCAACTGAAACATACTTAATAATTTGCTACAATGACGTTGCTGGCTTTCTGGTGGTAGGTGAAGGCAATAGTACACTATGAAACGAAAACAGATTTCACATGTAAAATCCTCCAAAAGGCAGTCCTTCTTCCTGCTTCTGCTAGCTCAGCAAAATCATCAATAAAAAGAACTTACAGAAAATGTTCAATGGCAGGCCATTAATAACCATTTGTATATTAAAAAACTGTTAATATATTGCCTTTGAAGATAAAGCAAGTGCACATGGAGACTTCGTCCTCCTTGATGTTTAACAAGCTAGCCTTGTTGGATTCCAGAGGTATAATCATTTCAATTGGGTTCATCTTCTGTAGTGTCATAATCAATGCTTTCTGTTGAAGGGAAGTTAGACAGGAGACCACTCTCATACCAGAAAGACAATCAAGAGTCGTAGGCAGGCATAGAGTTAGAGGTGCATCTGTACTTTTTAACAAACCATTTAAAAGAATTGTGAAAGTTAATCGAAGACAGCCATTCTTAGTCTTCTTTCAAAGATTCTTCAGCTGACTTCTGACCTGTCTCAGAAGCAGAAGTTCAGACCTTCTGGACTAGAGATTAACCTACTGCAGTCTCCTCTGGTGTATGATCTCCATCATTGGTAAACCTGTTTTGCCTTCTTTCTGCCTTATTTGGTGTCTTTATTCAATTCGAGTTTCTTTTAACGCCTTCCATTAAACCTTGGTATGCAAATGTTATCAGAACTTTCTCTTCCTTCAAACTGTCACTATCCCAATGATAAAATTAATTTCCGTCCTATCTCTGTGCCTCATTATCTATCTGAAATTTTTGAACTAATTATTTTCACAGATTTCATCCTTTCTTCTGACTGATAATTGTCTTTCTCTTGTTCAGTTCAGCCTTCGTCAGTTTAATCTGTTTACTCGGAATTCACTACTTTTGGCGTCTTAACACTTTGCTTCATTCTTGTCACAACAAGCAGTCCTCTATTCTCATTCCCTTGAGTACTTCTGCTGCTTTTGATATGGTGGAGCACTCTGTTCTCTTACACTTTTGTTGCATTTGTGGGATGATGTCTCAGCAATACACTAGTTCCACTCCTATATTTCCGGTAACTCTTTCTCTGCGAAGGGTGCTTTTTCTTCTTCCTTTCCGGCACACTGTGGGGTGTCTAGAGAGCTTGTTCGGAGTCCTTTGCTATTCTTAATGTATAATATTCATTTCTCTTCTAGTATTTCCTGACAGCGGTATGAATCACTTTTATGCTGATGACTCACCAACTGAATTTTCATTCTCTACTTTCTCTTACGTTGCTGCTGCTTTACCTGCTGAAGACGACAAAGTATTAGCATTTTCTTAATCTTATCCACAAACAGAGATTTGTTTTATCTACTTCTTACATTTCTTATGCTTCTACTATTCTCCTCCTCATATGTTTCTCCCATCTCTAATTTATTTTCAGCTTTTATCAGTTATCTGGATATGTTGTTTCCACTCGTAAAAACCACACAAGACAAAAATCCCTATATTTTTCTTCCATCAAGGTCCTTCTTCAATCCTTGGTCCTTTCTCGCCACAACTACTGGTTCTTTCCATATGGCAGTCTTACATACTATATTCTTGGTCGTCGCCAGACAATTCAAAATTGATGTGTTCAACTTCTATTTTCTCTTACTTATCGAACACATCTCCATATTTCGTTCAGGTTTGATGGCTTACTGTTTTAACTTAGTTTAGTTTTTCTTTTCTGTGTTCTGTTTTCAAATGATTTCACTCTATTGCATTTCCATATCTGCCCTAATTTATCTCACTTAAAACACCTGCTTTCTCTTTTTGGTCTGCATCGCTGTTTGCCCTATCTGTCCTTTGTCCTCCTTGTACATCTTCTTGTTTTCGCTTGTTTGCTTAACTGGCTCCTGAACAAGGGAATGAGTTCCCTATGGTCATTAGATGCAGCAGAACAAGCACCTCCCACTATCATCTAATGAAGTATAACTACTTGTAAGTATTCTGAAATGTTTCAGATTGTCTATGTAAAACACTTTGGCTAAAAGTGCTGTAATACAGTTAGCTCTTCCATCTTGTTTCCCTTGCTCTGACCTCTTGTGGATCTACATCTGGCTTCTTAAGATGCTGCTATGCTTCCAAAAGTCTCTGGTTGAAGGTGGCTGCTTCTTTTTAGTTCTGGTTAAGATAGCCCTAACACTCCGCAGCAGCTAATGCATTGAGAAAGAGCACAAGGTTGGAAAGCCAAAAGGCAGGAACAGGGCACTAGACTGGAATTCAACATTTTACTCATGTACCGGTATTTCTAGGTGTTTTATTAATGGTTAAGCGGTTCTTCTTGCAATAGGGAGTACCTGTAACTCTGCGTTTAACTTTGCTAAGTAACTGCTCTGGGATAGGGGTGATACTGCCCACTGTCCCTCTCCACATTTCTCAGCAGTCCCTGTAAGGTGACGGAGGGCTTAGGAATAGACAAAGGCAGAAACTCTTCCTTCTGCTCCAGCCCGAACTACCAAGCCAGGTCCTCCCTGGACTGGAACCAAGCATCCTAGGACCGGTTTTGGGGTCCCGTGCTCTCCATGCCACTGGAATCAAGCTATCCTGGCTGAAGAGGGGTGAAACCCCGAAATCGGTCCTAGGATGCTTGTTTCCAGTTCAGGGAGGAGCTGGCTTGGCAGTTCGGGCTGGACTGTTCCCATGAGGCACAGGGTCAAGACTGATTTGCGTATGGCTGGGTTCAAACTGGAATGGCATTGTGAGCAAAAAAACGATGGATTTAGGCCCAGATCTCTGTACTGGGGTGAATGTATGACATTGTTCTGCATTCTGTCCATCAACTGTTGTTTTTGCATCTGATATTTATTGGAAGCATATTCCAGAGCTTAGGCGTGCCATAGCCAGTGCTTCGTCCCCCGAGCTAGAGGTGCGAATCCTGGGTACCATCATAAGCTTGGTACCAGAAGAGCAAAGGGGTCTACCCGGATTATACCAGGAAAAGATGTTTCTTAGGAACGCAGGTCCTATATTATTCAAGGCCTTAAATGCTAGGTATAGCATCTTTAACTGGACACAACTTGCAACAGGAAGCCAGTGGAGTCTTCAGATTTTGTTTGAAACTGATTCGTACTTAGGCAGGTTTAGTACAAGTTCTAGCGGCTGCATTTTGCACCAACTGCAGTTTTTTTAATGTTGTTTCTGCATGTTCAGGTATAGTCCATTACCATAATCTAGTTTTGAAAGTACCAATGCAGTCACCACCGTCTTCCTAGAATCTATAGGGATATAAGGAAGGACCTTCTTCAGTTTCTTGAGCAAGTAAAAAGTGGCAGAGACAGTAGTGTTAGTTTGCTGTGAAAAAGTTAATTTATTGTCAATCCATATCCCAAGATTTTTTGCTTTTTCTACTAGTTTTGGCAATTCTCCCATCTCTGTAGGCCACCAAATGCCATCCCAGGTTGGAGGGTGCCAATAGGGAGACAATGGAGCCCTTTACAATTTTACTTTTGCAAGATGGAAATAACGTTCTCATCAATTACGCAGACCCAAAGTTCCATGACCACATAGAAACAAACCGGAAGGACTGGTTATAGCCCTGCTTGTCCAGGAAGAACAGTCCAGTGAAGATGTCAGAGTACACCAAAAATGTAATCCCCTGGAAATATGAAAGAAACTATTTCAAGGCCAGGAAGATTACCCTGAGTTTTAAGAACTTCACCATCGACAGCAAACATGGGTCTTGTGCCCAAAACAAGCCCATAGTGGACTAGCAACTAAATCATTATGTGTCAGAGATGAAGACTGATGGGTGGATGGCCCAGAAGAAAGCTACTTTGAGGGTTGGTGTGGCCAGGAGGAAAGCCTATTAAATCACCTGAGGGTATGGTGTAATGGAGATGTTTCAAACCCTACCTGGACAATAGTCAAAGCTTTATCTGTCTACTAAAGAGGAAAGACATGCCAAGTCAGTTTCAAGGGCTGGTACAATGAACAACTTTGCTATCCTTAAGGACTTTATTTATCTCATGGACTGCAGTCTTTAAGACCGGGCGGGCCAATTACAAGTTCAAGGTTACACACCTGGTAGTCCAAACAAGGGTAAGCATAATGCTTTTAGCGAGGCAAATGGGCCGTCATTTTGGTGAAAACATGGGGTAATGGCATATGGCTAAAATGAGGGGCAGATAAAGAATAGTGTTGATTCATTCACTACAAACTACTATAGCTGCCAACGACCTTCTCAGACATGAATGCGAAAATAGCTGTCTTGTGTGTTTACCTTATATGGCCAACTCTCACTTCTGGACAGAGGGTGAAAGCTGGGTAAATGGTTTGAATTAAACATTCCTTGCACATTGGCTAGATCAATTATCTATCAATTTAAAGGTGGAAACTATAGAGGCAGTGAATGTAGCTCTGTGGAAATTAAGATAAGGTATACCACTCTTAGTCCTAACTGCTAAGACACACCATCTGCAGAGAGGTGATACTTAACAGAGGTGGTTTCTATAATCACATACAATCGAACAAACTCCTATATCATCACCACACACCAATCGTGGAGGGAATGCCATAACTGCTGAGGATGCTGGCCTGAAAATGATATGATGGTGCAAGCTGACAATCAGAAACAGAGCACAATATCTTTCTGTTTGCATTTAAAACTAATGGGAAAACGAAACTCATGGAAATGAGACAGCCCACCAAAGAACATAAGGAGTAAGAAATAAGTGATTCTGCACAGAGGGATCCCTGCTGTCATGGTCAATAGAAATGTAAAAATGTCTGGTGTCCGCTCATCTAATACTAGGCAAATCTCCAAATTAATCACAACAAAACACATTCACAGCATGAATACACAGCTAGACCAATGGCACTGTCAATGCTTGTCCTCTGATGTGATCCAACACCGTTCCTTTTTGCTGAACAATGCAGCAGGAAAGCAGCCATTACACTGAGAGGAGCTGGCAGTGTAAAGCCCAGGCCTGTGCACTATGGACTGAAACCTCCTGTGTGAATCCCACCTGCTGCTTTCAGAGACAACCAAGCAGTCAACGCGGAGCTGCAACAGATTCTGGACCCTTCCCCTCTGCCCCCAGGTTCTTTAACCTGCAACCCTGATTAAAAAGGACTCCTGACATCTGCATGCAGAGTCCTGGTTCATCCTTGTCACGGATGAAGGAGTCTAAATCTACTTTGAGCTGGGAAGGGAACCCAACACAATTCCCAGCGTCTCAGTCTATGAATGTTTAAGCACTTCATCTGTTTACAGGGAAACAGAATGGAGATTGGTGGAGGAGCAGGCGCAGCCCATCATGCAAAGAGGGCATAGTGGGGAGTGGGTGAAGAGAATGAAGGATGTATAAAACAGAGCACAGTGCAAAAGGAATCAGGACGTAAGAGTGGGACCTTAGAGGCTGCAGAGTGAATACTACTGGGATCCGGCAAGGCCATGGTGGACAATGTTAGCAAATAACCACAGCAGCATGAGGCTCGCGGGCATGAAGCACTAAAGATACGAGAACAGCAGCAATGAGCACTGCTGTGGTAGAACTTCACCAATAGAAGGAACTGATGGAGTAAAACAGCCCGGCAGAGCCGTGCTGGAATAGGACGACACCACGAAGAGGGAATGCAAGGACACGACCTTAAGAGCCACGAGTATTGTTTGGATGTCACTACAAGAGCAGGATCACTGCTGAGGTACCACAGAATTAACCACAACCACTTCTGGTGTAGTCCATAGTATTTCTGGTGCCCATGATTGACAATGCCTGCTGCAGGGTAAGGCATAGATCCCCTTATTCAACTAGTAACAGCCACAAACTGAAGTGTAATCAGGAGAAGCTTCAAAAGTGACTGAGGTGGCAGACTCCTATAATGCCTCGTGTTGGGACTGTGTGCTACCCTTTCCATGCCTCGATACAGTGTCTGCATTAACAACAAAATAACTGACACATCCACAATAACACCGACTTCCTTCAGCTTGAGTATCGGTTACTTATTTATGTGGGTATTCAGTGGACAAGAGTGATATCCATTCCGACACAGAAGAGGACGCTTGTACGTGGACGAGTCAGGCTTGGGTCCATAAGAGAACGCAAGAAATACTGACAAGTACATTCATATACTAGGCCCTCCTACCAGAAAATTAAAGTGGAGCCTAGGAACAGCTGATAAACCTGAAAGGTCCCTTCCTTTTGTCCTACATTGGTATCTCCAACAAGCTCTCCCCCCCCCCCCGAAAATATGCCTTTTGCCAAAGGTGTGCCAAGCTTACCATGCTCAGTCGGGTCACCCCAGGAGTGGGACGAATGTTAAAGAGCTTCAGTGTGCCAGCATGGAAGCTATCTAGGAGAAAGAACCTATCCTACGCCCTTATGGGGTTGCACTCACTAAATGGGCAGCCATGGGTCCTGTTAGGAATCCCTAAGTGACAGCCTGCGGGGTCTGTTGGACAGCCCCGACTAAGTGGTTCACCATGTCAGGTAGTAGAACTACGCCTAAGTAATGGCTGCACTCCTCTCCTCAAGTAATCTCATTACCAACTCACTCAGAAGGACGTTCACAGAGCAGGCAGAATCCAAGCGCTCCCTCCTTACTAATCACACCTATACTTCGCACACTGAGAACCAAATCCACCCCAGCAGTCGCACTTCTGGCATGGGGTCAATGACAATGAACAAGCCCACATATGGATGGGCCACTGCTACCTACAGAACAAACCAGAGTCAGGCATACGAAACACCTTCAACCACTAAATCTGAGCTCATGCTTGTGAGAAGCCTTACATCAGGATATTACAGCAGCTGAGAGTGGGAGTTTCCAGTTTGAACAGGACCATGCCAGGCGGGCAAACTACTGATACAAAGAAGCACCTGCAGTCCTGTGGCACAATCATGAGGTCAGAAGAGCACTGCTGGGATACTACATTAACCTCAAGACATGGCTCTTCCAGACGAAACTGGCATGATCTCCCCCCCTCCCCTCAGGCCTGCCCTTCTCAGTGCCTTGATACCCTCACTGGCGATTAGCCGCGCTCTACAAATTCACTTAACATCACCAACAGAAGACACTCCCGAGAAATGACTGCACAGCCAGAATGTACTACTGGGATATGCCAGCTCAGACAGAAGGTTCTGCTAGGGTATTCCAGCAGCAGTAGAGGGCACGATAGAGTAAGAGAGCAGGTGGCACTGAGGTCACACAGAATATTGACAGAGGACTAAGTTATTGACTCTCTCCTGCTTTTTAGAATCTCTCCTCTATTGCCCTGAACTACCAAAGTCCAAAAAGGACTTTAGCAGTAAAGGTGAAAAGCAGTTGTCTCTGGCCTGTCTAGGGTCCCCGCCGAGTAACTTTGAGGGCCTTCCTACACCACATTATTGATTCTCATGGCCGGTCTGGGGTTCTTGTTTTAAAGTCATCTCTGCTCCTGTGTATCGGTGTCTCACATGGCAGCCATTTATTCAAATGCTTCAGAGTCAAAGACCAACCAGCAGGCCCAGTCGCCTTCTAATTCCAAACCCCCAGCATTCCCATGCTCCCATGTCGGCCTCACAAAATAGTCCTTGCAGGCAGACCAAAGTTGTGCCATTTCTCCTCACCCACTGAGTGCTGTCAGTCTGAAGGCAGTGTTGTGATTCTTGGTGGACCTGTTTCCCATGAGGCAATAATTACTGCTCTACTTCGGAAGTTCAGGTGTACCTAAAATGGACCCCCAGTGTCACCAAAACTACACAGCACAGTGACACACACACAGAAACTCCACTGCTGTTTGTATGAGCTTAACAGCCTCCTCTGTAGTTCCCACTCTATTGACAGTGTCTCTGGACCAAAGATTGGCACTCCAGGGGCGGTATTACACATACGACGCATTTTCCTTGCTTGCGCCAGGCACACCTTTTAAAACGTGTGCCCGGCGCAGTCGAGGAAAATGCACCGTATTAGGGTGAATGCGCTGCCTCAGGGCAGCCGTGAACTCGCCCTGCCCTGGGCCAGCGTATTCACGTGAAAAACAGAACAGCTGCTTTGAAGCCGCTTCATGCTTTCACAGTGCAGGCGGCACCCTGCCTGCACTTTAAAAGGGGATCAGAGATCCCCTGGCAGGCGGGTGCAGTGAGTGAATGCACCCGCCTGCAAGGGGATGTCTGGGGGGGGGGTGGGTCAATGGAACCCCCCTTGCCCCCCACTAGAGGGCTGCAATCAGGGACAACACTGTCAGTGCGCCTTCTGAGAGCTTCTTTGCCTCTGCACCCACGTCTGTAATACGGCACGGGCACAGAGGCAAAGGGATTCTCCCATGTGCATGGGGCCACGCCCACATGCAAATGAGGGAACGTCTTCTTGAGGAAGCACTGGCGCTGTATGTGTGCCAGCGTTTTCGGTATTACAGGAGGGGATGCACCAGTGTCTGTGGCCCCTTCTGCAATATCAAAGGGCCAGGGGGCAGGCAAAGTGCGCAGAAACGCCTGTTGCACCCCCAAGGCACTTCTATAATACAGCCCCTAATTGGTTCCTGTCAGAAGGGAGAGTTTGGCTACTTAAAGGATGATTCTACCTTTCTTTCAGACTCTCTGACTACGCCATCTTATAGCAGTAATGGGGCCCTATTATACAAGTGCCCCAAGGGACGCAATGGGAGTTTGCGTCCCCCTCGGGGCACTTTGGTATTACAAAAGGGGCCACAGACGCTTGTGCGCCCCTTCTGTAATACCGATCGCGCTGGCACACATAAAGCACCAGCGCTATCTTCAGAGGGTGTTTCCGCCCCCATGCAAAGGAGGGAATCCATTCGCCTCTGCGCACGCGTCATATTCCAGACACAGATGTAGAGGCAAAGTAGCCCCCTGATGGCAGCCTTCTGGAGGGGAGAAAGGCGGTTCCTTGGATGCCCCAGACATCCCCTTGCAGGCGGGTGCAGCCACTCACTGCACCCGCCTGCAAGGGGATCTCTATTCCCACTTCAAAGTGCAGGCGGGTTGCCAGTTGCACTGTGAAAACACAGAGCAACTTCAAAGTAGCCGATCAGTTTTTCACAGGAATGCAGTGCCCCGTGGGCAACGCAAGTTCGCGGCTGTCCTGGGGGCAGTGAATTTATCATAATGCGGCGCATTCTTATCATTTAGGCTGAGCGCACCCTTGGCGCAAACAATGAAAATGCACCATCTGCCTAATACGGGCCCTGATCTGCATTCCATTCCCACAGATATAGTATACGCAGAATTTTGCAGGCCAGTAGTAACTTCTGCTTGCTCCTCACTAGCATTGCTTTACCAGGCTCTGTTCTGCCTGGTGGGATAAGCGCAAGCTTTGGAAGGGACTCCCTTGCTCTTGGGAGATTCCACACAGACGGCGGGTCCACATTTTATTTCAGTCATTGTCCTGCCAATGTAGGATCCCCACATGCCTACTGCCACCACACAGCAGCAATGTTGCTTTTAGTGTCCTTGCCCTCACAACTGACACCGGCAACACATTAAATGATACCTTTCCTTCCAACATGTGCTTTGTAACGGAGCCGTACTAGTGAGACAAATCTCCCTCAAGCACGGCCTGCCACAGATGTGCAGCTCATGTTCTCTGAAAAATTTAATCAGCACTTAATTTTACAGAGAAGGCTATGGAGGTTTCCGCATTTGGGGTGGGATGGAACGGGGGCTGTCGGGCTCAGTCCTATTAAAAGTTGATCACAGGGTAGTAATCCTGCTACTACTTCCTGGAATCACCTACATCTGAAGGGTGCCAGAAGAGCTGGGACTGAGGCCAGACCTTCAATGCAGCGCTTTCAAGCCCCCAACACCATTCTCCATCACCGCAGCTATCTGCGAAGTGTCATTAAAAGCTTATGTAGGGGCATACAAAACAATGTTGTTGCTAGATGTAACTCCAGTGGGCCTGCAGCGTGGGATGACCACTCCGACTTGCTTAAATGGTCTTATGATAAACATGGTAAAAATCTAAAATCATGTGGTTTAGGAAAGGTAGGACTAATTACAGGTGGCATTTGGGAGCAAGTGTTGTAAAATTAGTCACTAGTTAGACGTATATGGGTATTCTAGTCGACAATAAATTAACCTGGAAACCTTGGGTTGCTGCAAATTAATGCAGCACTTTGGCCGTGGTATCATTTAGAGAAGATTCAATAGACAAGGGGAGTAACTATTTTAGCTTTTAGGCAGGGGACGGCAGAAATTCACTTAAAAAGTTGGAAGAGCAACACATAAGAAAGTTGGTGAGTTGAGCAAATACGGTGTGTAAAATAGGGGTTGGCGGAATGTTTCATTACGCCCATGGAATTTGGCAACTCCATTTCACTCTTGTAGCGGGGATTTCTGGCCAAAGTCCTGCAATTGCAGCATGGCGGATTTTATTCCCTGCGAGGCTCCAGATTTCGAGAGAGATTTGGCATATCCTAGCACCATTTTCTAACACGGGTGGTCACGGTGAGAAGGTTGCTTATTGCGTAGATCTGCTGCGACGCGAGTAGATTTTCAACTCGAGCGGCAACAAAATCAGCTGCGCTCTCTTGTGCACCGCATGGTGCAGTTTGCGCTGATATTTCTGCACTTTTCGTGCTACTGGTACTAATAGCCATGAGAGCAGCGCAACATGCATATTTCCGTCCATTGGCTAGAACTCCGCAGAATCTCACAGATTTTTTACATAACTGCAAGTTCTGACCCATCCCTACTTTTAAGACGGCATATGTGGTGTGGCAAAGAAAAGGGTTTTAAGTCCATGAGCATGAAACCCTCTTATGCTCATTATATCAATATGAGCAATTAGGTCTAGGTGGTCTTAGCTACACAATAGGATGAGTACTCTCCAATTTTTGTCCCCCAACAGCACATGATTTAATAGTGGACGGAATCAGGCTAGGTCATTTGAGGAAAAAACATAATGATATTCCTGCTAACTGCTCATGCGAGTTGCAGAGACAAAGAGAACTGAAAGTGCTCAGACAATATCTTGGCCAACCTTGGTAATAGGAAGGATGGTAAATACAATTTTGTCAGAGCAGCCCCCAGGACGTTGGATAGGTGGCAGCTGGATTTGCAGCTGTAGGTGTCGTTTTGTTAGGTCTCGCTGAGTCAGCGCGCATGCACTGCTCGGAGAGACTTTAGTAAGGGCTTTAAAAAATGCTACCGCCGGCTACAGCTTGCAGCGCATGTGCGCGCTTCAGCAGAGGAGCCATATGGCGTGATTACTGCTGCGTGCGCACCACTCGCGCACATGCACTGCAAGCTGTGGCCGGTGGTAGCATTTTTAGCTTGCTAATCGCGGCACCAGTGCTTTACTTTTAACATTAAAAGTAAAGCGCGGGTGCCGCGATTATAGCAAAAGTAAAGAATTAGAAACAAACATCTATTTCTTTACTTTTGCTATAATCGCGGCACCCGCACTTTACTTTTAATGTTAAAAGTAAAGCACCGGTGCCGCGATTGGAAAGAAAACAAGCTTTGGCATAGCCAATAGGTCTCGCCTTTGGGACCTTATAAGTGTTTAGCCATGCAACAGTTGCATAACTAAATACTTATAAGCTCCCAAAAGCAAGACCTATTGGCTATGCCAATGTTTGTTTTTTACTGGTGGCTGATATTGCAGCACTGCTGCAAAATCGGCCCTCAGTAACAAAACCGGCCCCCACAGCTGCAAAACCGGCCCCCACAGCTGCAAAACCAGCCCCCACAGCTGCAAAACCAGCCCCCACAGCTGCAAAACCAGCCCCCACCCTTCCAGCCTACCGTGGAAACGCCCGATGCACGCCACGGCCTTTCCGGCCCTGTACCTGGGTCTGGTAAAAAACGGGAGCCAGGCCCGTGGGTGGGATGACCACTTTGGTAAGTAGGATACACTTAAAAAAGAGGATATTTATATAATGTATATTTACATTAATAATGAATGAGTATTTTATCATTAATATAGTAAGCTGACTTTGTTTTAGTATTGCGTGTTTTTGTGTAACATGCAGAGTTAAATATGTATTTTAAACTTTGAATAAAAGTAATTTTAAAATCACAATGGCTGGCTGCTTTCTCTGAGAAAGAACATGTGTTGAGGTCTTTGGAGGTTAGAACAGTTCACAAAATTACTTGCCTAACCATTTTTTGACCATAATCAAATTTTCAAGATTTGCAAATATTTACAGTCATTCATACATAGCGTACAGTGACACCACCATAAAAAATCCAATAGAAGGGGTATTATGGTGACAATGCAAAATCTAACAAATACTGTAATTCACCAGGTAAGCGGAACAACACACCTTCCCTCTCTACTCAGAATCTTCTACTTAAATACAGAGGGCTTCTTACTTTTATCATATTTTTGGGCTTTTTAAAACTGCTGATCTCAAATTAGCTTCACAAATCTACAAGGGTAGAAATCATGCTTTCCTGGATCCGCTAGGCTAAGCAGTCTGACACCCAAAATCATTTGATCTGCTTACATGTGATAAGCCACTTCTCCATGGAATCAGAAGTTGCTGTCTGGTTCCCGTAGAATTATTTTCCTGCAGCAAGCAATCCGTGAATGTTTGGTGATCTAACACACCACGCACAGGTGAACCCAAACAGTGTACAATACCAGCGATGAGCGCAACATTGATGGCAGAATTAGGATTGTTTAAAGTGGATTCCTTTGGTTTATGCATACTGTCTGTTCCAACTTAATACGCTTTACAGGGTCGCTAGGGTGGTATGTGTGTTTTATCTATGTTATTAGGTGTCTGAAACTCCTCATGAAGGCTGAGCTTATTGCACCATAGAATCTGGTGGGGGTTTCTTATGCAAGAATCTTGTTCCTGAATGAAGTACTCTGGGACTGGTTTGTTCAAGAATCTTCATATGTGTGCAACTGCCCATGTGACATTAGTTGTATCTATTGATATGAACGAGCAGTCTGGTGTTCTCACTAGATTAACTCTTACTCAAGAATTCTAATTCTGAAAGGTGAATTAGTCTGCTCAATACTTGGGTTCAGATGGCTGTTGTTTTAGAATATATCTCACAATCCTGTATAAGCCAGGAGTACAATCAATTTTTAATGGATAGGGGGGGGGGCAGGGGATCTTAATCTGCTGTCTATATAACAACGGTCGCTTCTTCAGACATCCCCGGAAAAAAGAAAAGCTCGAGCCCTGAGCATTAACTTGTCAGGGAAGAAGGAGGTATTTGACGGCTGCACCAGCAGCACTTGCAGCTCAGTGAAGCGACATGCTGAAGTGATCTTCAGGAGAAAACAGTCTTAAACGACAGCAACCTCAACCAACAACTATGTAGGGGCTCAATATGTGTAAGAACCAAATTAAGGTTCCATTACAGTATAAGGAAAGGCACAGGAGGAAACCTGCTTATGCCTTTTCATAAAACGGACCACAACTGGTGCCTTAAATAAGAAGGGCTGATCAGCAAACACGGAAAGGGCAAACAAGTAGGCTATAACAATGCTCACAGCAAGACCATGTCGAGCAAAGGACAGAAAGAATGAAGCACATTAGAAAGGTTAGCTTGAGAAGACTGACCCAACAGTCCTCAAACCAGATCACACATTTTCCTCTGCACCCACAATAGATCGACTTGAAGTATACACAACACATGGCCAAATATCACACCCATCAATTCTGCAGGCAGGTCAAAATCTCTCAGCTGGTTCAGCTTAATTTCCAAGCATGGAGGTGTAGATTGTGGAGGTTTTGATAAATAAGCCTGTTGTGTTGTTGGAGCAGCAGGCCCTCCCAAAAAGTCAGGTACAGCGAAGAGCAGATAAATAAACTCCACAGTTCTGAGTACCACAGTCTTCAAGCCTAGTTTGGGGCCAGTCCATCATGGAAACAGATCTAACACAAAAATACATAAAGGAGACCAGAGTGGCTGGGGAACATGATGATGGAGATTTTGGGTATACTTTTTATTCATCCCCGCATAATAAGTGTGTCCGGCTAGATTATATATTTTTACCCCGCTTGTTGGCTGCTGATTCAAAGATACAGGTTTGGCCTCGGATTTCGTCAGATCATGGTCCTGTGGTTATGGATCTTGTTAGTCTTACCCTCCTAAGGGGGCAGCGACCTTTCACATTTAATAAAAAACTGTTAAGCGATGAGGAATATATCCATCATATTCATATGTGGGCCACGGTATTCATAGAAAGTAATAAAGGGTTGGCAGCTCAACCAATGATTTGGACTCCTTGAAAGCTGGTATAAGGGGTGAAACATTTAGTTATGGATGGGCGCAGCAGAAAAAACGGAAAGAACATATGTTGGGTCTATGTGAGGATTTAAAGAAGGCCGAATGCGAATTTACCCAAGGGGTTAGAGCCAAAGTGGATATTAAAGAGATGCTAGCAAAGATGGGTCGATGCAGGGCTAGAATTAACGAGATATGGAGTCAAGACATTGCTGCGCAGTTTAAAACTTATAAAACTGAGAGATATGAATATGGTGAGACCACCGGGAGATGTCTAGCGCAAAGGCTGCGGGGTAGACAAACCTCACAGCGAATAGATGCACTGGAAGATGGGAAAGGGGGAGTAGTAGAGACTATAGAAGGTATATTGGAGGTACTCTATCTATATTATAAAGAATTATACACTCATGATTTGGCCATTCAGGGTACTATAGAGCAATATCTTCGCAACCTAGATCTAATTGAGATAGGGCTAGTTGATCGAGAGGAGCTAGAAGCTCCTTTGTCAATGTCAGAAATGCAAATAGCGATAGCGGGGCTAGCGTCAGGGAAAGCGGCAGGACCGGACAAACTTCCTCTGGAGATTTATCGGATCATTTTTCCCATCATTAAGGATGATATGCTAGCTACGTTTTTAGAAGCCCAATGTGGAAATCCCCCGCCATCGTGGGACGATGCTAATATAGTGATATTTAAGAAACAAGACAAGCCTCCTAGAAATCCGGGGTCTTATAGGCCGATTTCATTAACTAACGCTGATAACAAGGTGTACTCGAAAATTCTCGCGACACGACTAGCCAAAATTATACCATTGTTGGTTTCTCGATATCAGCACGGCTTTTTGCCCGGTAGGAGTACGGTAAATCATATACATAGGGTAATTTCGCTAATAGATTATGCTACTATACGCCAAGAGCATATGGGGTTAATCTTTCTTGATGCTGAAAAAGCATTTGATCGTGTATCCTGGACCTTTTTGTGGGCCACAATGCAAAAGATGGGGTTTGGTCTGCAATTTTTGCTAGCTTTGCAGAGTATGTATTAACGACCACGGGCTAGAATTTGTACGATGGGGAAGGAGTCATCTTTTGTATATATAACCAGGGGGACCAGGCAGGGATGCCCCTGCTCACCTTTACTTTTCGCTATTTATATCAATCCACTGGTGCAAATATTGGAAACCACTAATGGTATAAAATCAATGTCAGTCAGGGACCAACAGACACGTGTTCTTGTTTATGCTGATGATATAGTGGTAGTTACATCCGATCCGGAGCAGGCAATTAGGGAGATTGAGATTCGGACTCAGCAATATGGGGAAGTCGCTGGGTATAAACTAAATGTTTCTAAAACTCAGATTGTATGTACTGAGGGACTCTGTCCTGGCGATGCCCGTGTTACATCGGAAGCAAGATATCTGGGTATAAAGATTAGAATGTCACCTCAAGAGATAGTTGAAGTAAATTGGGCAGGTATACTGGATGCTACAAAACGCCAATTGGAAAAGGTAGAGTGCCTTCATTTATCAATGGTGGGACGCTGTAATGTTTTAAAAATGTGTGTACTCCCCCGGGCAATGTACTATTTTAGGACAGTAATGCTAGAGTTGACACGCGTACAATTAATGCTGCTACAGTCTATTGTAGACAGGTTTATATGGGGATGGGGGAAAAAAAGTCGACGGGCTTCAAAATATATGACACTTCCACTGACACGTGGGGGATAGGGTGTGCCGAACTTTACGTTTTATTATTTAGTTTGCTTTTTGCAGAATATGCAATACTTGGTGATTGGGGACGAAGCAAGGTCCTTTGAAACTCCAGATGTATACCAGATGTTGTTGGGAACTCAGGCGAGGGAGGCCCTGCTTAAGTTTTATGAACCAAGCTATTTTAAAAGAACTCGTTTCAAAATTGTACTAGCTGCATATAAAGCCTGGAAGATGATACGAAAAATTATTCCTATAAATCGGATAGGGTATTACACACCATTTAACTTCATGGAAATTTTCCCTTCGGTGTTTTGGGACACAAAAATGGCTATATGGCAGGGCAAGGGGATACGACGTCTAGGGGATATTTATAGAGATGGGTCAATCATCCCCTTCTCCGATATGTTGGAACGATATAAAATACCTAAACATGACTTCTTCAAATATCTGCAAATCCGAGATTTTATTAATAAACACTGTAGATGCACACTTATAGTAACAAATGATTTATTAGAGGCATTGTCAAAAAAAGCTAAAATTGGGGTTTTGTATGATATACTATTGGCAACTCAGCGGGACGATATAGAGCTGCAAGATGCGAAATGGAGGGATAGATTTGGCAATACTGGCTCATATGTGCAATCCTCAATTGCGATGGCAAGTAAAGTTATATTAACGGCAAATTTACGCACCCAACATTATAAAACTGTTTAATTTATACTGTACACCTGTTAAGATGATGAAGTGGGGTGGGATTCACGATGGGAAATGTTTCAGTTGTCAGGCGGATAAAGCCGATATTGTACATGTATTTTTTGATTGTATAGCCCTAAAACAATATATATCTGATATTTCAGAATTTCTATCACAAACTACTGGGGTAGATGTTCATATATCTAGAGAGGTTATGTTATTGGGTGTGGGTCAAGATATCGAACCTGTCCATATAGGTTATCCCTTTCGCTATTTTATATTTATAGCGATGGCCGTTGCTCGATTATGTGTTGCATCTATGTGGCTGCAAGTAGATGCACCATCATATGAAATGTGGCGCTCTAAGTTTCATAATGTGTTCAATCTAGAATATAGCCTCTATCGTATAAGATCCTTGAGGAAGAAACAACTAGGGCTTAAAATTTGGCAGCCAATGCTACAATATATGGAGTCATAGATGTTATAATCTGACATGCTTGTGTTATCATGAATTAATGAGAGTTATATTTGGTGTAATTATATGTAATGGTCCAATACCTTGGGTGATTTAAATGATTGATTTATGTATGTTTTGCTGCGAACTGAATAATAAAGATATTAATTTTAATAAAGAAAAGAAAAAAAAAGATAAAAGAAAAAAAAAAAAAACCCAGAGTGCAAAAGCTATAACAGTGTGCTAAGAGGTGGTAAAAAAATACAACCAAGGCATGCCCCACTGGGAAAATATGTCATGAATCACATCCAGCTGCAGACACCACTTGGGGTCAAGTCAGATGACATCTACTAAACTGATCTGTCCAGATGCAGAGAGAACCTGCCAGGTGACAGACCACCAGATGAAGGTCCACTGCAACAGAATCAACGCCTCCTGGTACAGTACATACAATACCCCTCTGTCCTACTTGTTGCAGTAATACATGGTGGTTGTGTTGTCCTTTAGCAACTGAAGAGTTCTGGGGGAGCAACAGCCCAACAAGAAGCTGGTATTCACAGAGCAGAGGGGCTTAGTCTGGTTGAAGAGATGACCCTCTTGCCAAGTGATTTTATTTGTTTAGATTCCTGGTCAGGATTTGTAGAGGGAAACGTGTTTTTATTAGACCCACTTGTGGAGGGCTAAACAACCAACTTATCTGGTGAAGGGTGCTGCGAGAGAAAAGCACAGTAGTTCAAAGCAAGACAATTATGCCTGGCAACTTGTCGGTTGAACGGGGGCCCCAGAGCGTGGTTTGGCTCTGGCCCCTAATAGTATCCATCAAAGCCTTGATAAATGGGAGGAGAGGCACAGCAGATGTCTGTCCATATTGGAGGATCTCAGTTAGTACATTTGTTTTGACTACTATGGTGGGTAGGTGGAGGTCAAGAACTTAAGCCGCCCTGGTTTGTGGGAAGGGTTAAAGTGTGACCATGTGATTTAACAAATATGTACCCCCGCCGCACATTACAAGGCTACTGCAAGTCAAATCAGAGTTTCATGACCTTATAAAGGAACTCCGATCGTTCCTCTAGATCAGTGATACTCAAGGGGGCTGCATGCGCCCCTCCTGACCTTTACATGCGGCACCCTGGGAAGCAGCAGCACTGGGCGGCTGTTTACTCAACTCAGCACTAACATGGAAAAAGAATTTAAATATACAGCAAACACTTATTTAAAGGTTGATTGCAGTTAGGGAAATGAAGTAACTAAGCCGTTAACTTTAGGAACACTTATATTTAAAGACAGCTTCTAGATATACATACTTTGCTTCCCCTATTCCCTCTTTAAGCCCCCCAACCCCGCATCGGTGCGGCCCTCGGTCACACCGTAGACCAAACTTTGCGGCCCCCGGTAAAATGTTTGTGAGTACCCATCCTCTATATCCTCGCTAAACTGTTTGGTGACTTGCAATATCCTTATAACATACAGCAAAGGGTATTTAACCGCATATATGAATACATATTAATGTGCACACGCGTATTTGTGTATATTACACAATAGAACGCACACTTTGCTTTGCCGTTGCCGATTACTGGGGGCCGCGCCAGTTTCACCCGGCCTCTTGCATGCCTCCCGGAAAAAACCACCAGACGCGACAAGGGTTCAAACAAAAACCAATCCGCCGAAAGATGGCTGACGGCAAGGAGGGCAGTCACCGATGGCCTGGACTGCCTTCCCTCCACCTACTCTCCATGCATACGGGCCAGTCCTCTGGATACGCAGCCCCGTCCCTGCCCTGCCCGTGCAGCCTGTGAATCTCGCCGTCACCTCCCGGGAACAGAAGGCCTGGCTCCCGTCCCCGCCGCCGCACTTCGCAGAATGTTGATCATGCGGAGAGCAGGCCCGCCGGTGATTGTAAGTCAGGAGCTCAAAGGGCTTTGGATGTGACGCTCCCGGCGCCGCAGAGGCTCTGATGTGTGCTGCGGGAAGTGATGCATGTTACAGGGAAAGCCGGCTCCAGGGAGCGCTCAGCGCACACTTAATAAAGGAGGCCCCGGGGCATACTGCTCTACACACTGCGAGAGCTGCTGCTATCGCACAGTGAGGGCGGCCACTCCGCCACACACACGCTGCCCGTCACACTACGAATTCTGCATGCCTGAAACAGCGTGCATGTCACACGGGGAGATCCGCGTCAAGCGCACACAGGAAGTGCTGCCTGCTTGTGAGGGCCTCTGTGTCACATACTGCAACTGACGCCTGTCTAAAGCTGTCCACCACAAGCAGCGAGCTCCGACCGCCACTGAGGGCTCCGTCACGCACCGCCAGTGGGTGTCTGCTTGAGGCTGTCCATGACACACTGCGGACCCTTGCTGCAATACGTGGTACTCCATAGAGGGAGGGTTGCAGGGTCTGTTCAGGAAACTCCGAGCTCGGACTAAGGGGCTGTCCGTCTCTCTCACAAAATGCTGCCCTCTTTCACATACTGCGAGCTCTGCCTGAGAAGCCGTCACACCCAGCCAGTGCTGCTTGAAAGAAGCTGTCGTTCACATAAGGAGCGTGAGTCACCTGCTTTAACTAGGCTAGCCGTCACACGAGAGTGGTAAAACAGGCTGCCAGCAACAAACAGTGTGCTGCTTCAGTCAGTCTCCTTCACACACAGGGAGTGTTGAATGCCTCAGACAGGCAGTCACATTAGACTGATCTGTGCGTGACACACACAGTAAGGACTGCCTGTCTATAAGAGCAAGTGCTAGCGTGAGGCCGTCACCCAGGCACAGCAAACACTGCCCGCAAACACAGTGACGGTGGAGGGAGACTGTCAAACGCAGCAAGCATTGCTCGAGAGCGGGCGCCGTTTACTCTCAGACGGAGTGACGCCGTCCATCACACACGTCACAGCTCTGCAGAGGATGCCAATTACCTCCTCGTAAGTCTTCCTCGCCAAATGACTAACACAGTGAGCTTCAGCTCCACACCAGAACCCTCCAAAGCAAAAAAGTCGCCTCCCATCCCTTCCCAATATAGCCGACCCATTACACCCATGACCCCTATAAGAGGCGGGCCGGCCCAACCCATCAGCCTGTTTTTTTTGTTCTGCACACGTCTCTCCAGATGCGTCAGGTTAGTGGTGCCTGCTGTAGCAGGTACGTGGGTCTCAGGTTGGAGGTCCTGCTCTAGCGGACCCTAGGGGCTTGGACTCTGTTTGTTTTCCCCCTGCTTATGGCCCCCGGTGTGTTTGCTTAGGCATTGGATTAAGGTTTCCCTGGATTCCTCCTTCGAGCCGGTTAGGCTCTGCTTTAGCGAGCCGTGGGTTTTTCAGGGGGGGCGGGGATGCGTGGGGGCAGTTCTTTCCGTGCCCTTTTCTGTGTTTCGCTGGGCTTTTCCCACTCAAGTTTAGGGGAGTTTGAATGGCTACGTGCCTTCTGTGTCTCGCTGTGGCTCCCCCCTTCTTGAGGCACGTTTTTGGGTCCTGGTTTCCGGGTCCCATTGTACTTTCTTATGGATTCCCGTTGATTCCGCTGCCCGCCTTTCCTTGACGTGCGGGCGGCGGCTGTACGGCGATGTCCGTGTGTGGGTTAAAATGCATAATCGTTACATTCCTCCTCTGCCTACCTGCTTGTTCCTCCCCTGGGTCTCTGGATCGGGCGGGGGCTCCACATTGCTGATTTCGGCCCAGAGCCGCGATTTGCGGCATTGCGCCTCCTGCATCGGCGCGGGGGCAGGCGGCGGCTCTGCGAGGTTTGGGCCCGGTGCTGCGGGGTCCATGTTTGTGTGCCGCTGCCACCCGCCTTCCCGTCCGGGTGCCGTGGCGGGCGGCGGCTGGGGGGCCTGGCTTGCCTGCCTTCCGGGGATTCTCCAGTTTTACTGGTGTCAGTCTCGGCGTGGTTTCGGCTCTGGGCCTTCCGGCTTGGGACTCCCCATGCCGTTTCTGTTACGGGGCTACGTGGCAGGGTTGCTTCTTGTGCGCTGTTGGTTCTTCATGTTTCCCGCTCAGGGGCCGGCTCGTTGTCCCGGGGCGAGGTTTGGTTTGTCCCGCGCTGGCTCTCCCTGGTGTTTTCTCACTCCTTCTTCTCTGCCCACTTTAGGTGCCGGGGTCGGGCGGGTTGCTGGGGTCCCTGGAGTGGCACCGGTCATCTCGCTTTTTGCAATGTCTGGCTCACGCGCATGCGAGCTGGTCCTTTTCGCGCTACGGCTATCCCTGGTCTTGCAATGTCACTGCTTGCTCTTTCTAGTGTATAGGCGCTGGCGTTTCCTTCAGTTCGGTCTGTTCAGAGTCACAGTGGCCTAATGGTTAAGCTCCTAGACTCTTGCTCTCAAGGTTACAGGTTCAATTCCCTTTGATTCTGTTTAAACGACATGGTCGCCGGTTCGGATCCCGGGGGTCCGCTCGGCCCTTCGTCCTTCTGTGGTAGGTGAGTTGTAGCCTTTGATTTGTCCTGCTCCTGGGGCTTCTCGGTTTCCGTGGCTTTGCTTCGCTTTGCTGGTACGCGTGTTCTGTCCTGGTGGTTGGGGGTGCTGGCTGGGTGCTTGACTCTTACTCCTCCAGTTCTGTGTTACCCTCTCTTGGCTGCTGTGCCATGCGGGTCTTGTCGCCCCGTTGGGTGCGTTGTTGTGTTCCGTTGGCCTGGTGGTCTGTTGCGTCCACTTCGGGCACCTGTGTTTGTCCTCTTGATCTGACTCTGTCACTATGGCCGTGTGGGGGTGGGATGCGCCGCCCGCCTTCCCTTCGGGGGCGGGCGGTGGAGGTTGTATGCGATTGTCATTTTACTCCGCTGTCGTCCTTCCTGCGCACAGGCGGTGTGTTGCCTTCCTTCTCCCCCCATTCCTGCTGCTCTCGCCCCCCGCCTGCCTCTGGTGGGTGGTCGTCTTCCTGCCCCGGTTGGTTCGGGGATCCCAGGAGGAGACCCTGCTCTGTCGGGCTCACTTGCTGGTTCCCCCTCCTTCTGGCCCTCGCGGTCCTGCCCTGCGCTCCCCCCTCCCCCGCCGCCTTGTGCTTGATGCCCTGCTATTGCGGGCTCTGGGGTTTGGGTTTTGGCGTTTGGCTGCCCCTCTCTGTGGGGGTGGCTGTGGGTTTGTCTGTTTTTCCGGCTGTTGTGCCTGTGAGCGTGAGGTCCCTCGGCCCCCTCTGTTGTGGGTGTACTGTTAGGGGCGCGGGGCTCGGTTGGCTTTCGGCTTGCCGACAGTGTCCACTCTGTACCCCCGGTACTTTCATTCTGTGGGCTCCTGTTCCCGCAGTTGTTGTGCGGGGTCTGTCCCTGTCGGTTGCTGGTTGGCCGTCCTCCGGGGGTTTCCTGGGGTTGTGGGGCCTACGGCCTTGCCGCTCTGAATGCACCTGGCTTCGTCTGCTCTCAGCGGTTGAGCAGGGTCGGGCCTGGTTGGTGCCCGGATGGGGGACCACCTGGGATTTCCAGGTGCTGTGGGCTATGGGGTCCTTCTTGGGCTCGCCCTGTCTTGTCCGGGTCTGCGGCTTTGCCGCTCCCTCCTCATCCTGCTCCCTGTCTCGCCGGGTGGCTCTTGCACCCCTTTTCCTGTCGGCTTCTTGCATTCGCCGTGCTTCTCCTTGCCCCCGGGGGGGTTGGGATTTTTGTTGTGGTCCTTCTGTTCGGACCGGATTGGTCGGGCCGGGGGTTCGGCGCCCGCCTCTGGTGGGGTGGGCGTTCTATCCTTTTTCTGCTGGGTCGCTTTTGACGGTCTTGCGTGTCCTTCTCTGGTCAGCTCCTGTCATGGGGTTTGATTTGCTCCCCTGGTTTTTCCTGTTGGGGTTGTCTGCCTTGGTAGGGGCCTTCCTCGTATCGTGTTTTGGGTCTTGTTGCCTGGCTGTTTTTCTCCTTCCGGTTGGTCTTGGTGCCTCTGGTCCTTCCTTGGTTCGGTTTGCCCCGGGCCCTTCCCGCTTCTGTCCTGGTGCGGCTGGGTGCGTCCTTCCCTTTGGTGACTTTTTGTTTTCCTGGGGGGGGCATACTTGGGTTCCTGATCTGTGCTGGGTCAGTGGTTTTCCCTCTGGGAGGTTTTTCCCGTCTGGCTTCTGTTTGCCGTTCCTTGGTTGCTCTGGGGATTTCCCCTGCCTTGCTGGCCCTGCCTCGTGCTCCCGGGTGTTTGCGGGGTTCGCCCCTGTTTGTGGCTGCCTGTGTGGCGGTGTTCTTCTGGGTCCCTTTGGTGCGGTTTGCTCCCTTTGGGTCTCCGGTGTTGGCTCTTCGGCCTTCTCGTCCTGGCTCCCGGCCTGGAGTCGCTCTGGCCTTTTGGTTGTGGTCTTTGCCTCTTACTCTGCGGATTGGGTGTTCATTCCCTGGTCTTTAGCTGGCGCTGGGTACTTGGTCTCCTTTGTTGGCTCTGTTTCTTTCCCTGGTTTTGGTTGGGAATTGTTTGGGCCTTTGCGCTTTCCTGGGGTCCTTCTTCTGCCGAAGATTCTGGGCTTGTGGGCCTGGCCGGGCTTTTTGTCCTGTTGGTGGTGCTTGCTTGGGCCTGCCCCCGATTTCTTTTTCACTTGCTGGTTTTTGTTTCCAACAGTGCTGTTGGGTGTCCGGGGGTGCTGGTGCCTCTGGTTCTCTGCTCCCTGGCGGGCCCGTGCGCTTCCGGTTTGGCTTGTGTCCTCGTCTTTTGTCCCTGGGTTTGGGGTTCCGGGGCCTGTTGGCTCTGGTGGCTCTCTGGGGGTCTTGACGTGGCTCGGGCTCGGTTTTCGCCCTGCCCTTCTGTCCTTCTCGCCTTTGGTGGGTTTCTGCCTGTGGATTTTTTCTCCCGGTGCTTTTCCGTTTTCAGTCGGTTCCTCGTTGTCGGGCTGAGCGGGGTCTGGTTGTTGGACTGGCTGCCTGTGTGGCCGCCTGGGTGCTCGCTTCAGCGGCTCGCTTGGTCCCTGTGAGGGGCGGGCTCGGTCCGTCGCGCTGCCTTTCCCTGCCTTCTGTGCGTGGGTGGTCATATGGGTTCTCCGCTTTCTGCTGTGGCCTGGTTGAGTTCCCTTGGTGGCCGGGTCTCTTCGGTGTCGTTTCCGTCACCTTCCTGGGTCTTTTTGTTCCCTTGTTCCTGCCTGGGTTCTCTCCTTGGGGTCGCAGTCCCTTCCAGGTGGTCCTTTGTGTGACTGGGGTTTTTTTCCCCTTCTGTTTCTCTTCTGCGCCCCTTTCCTTTCTTGCGGCTCTTGCCAGTTTGCTTACGTCTGGTTCCGCTGCCCCGTTCCTCTGGTGGATTCGGCTCTCTCGCGGGTGGTGGTCTCCCTTGCGGGGTTGCTGTGTTTGTCGGACTGCGTCTCCCTTTCTGCTGTGACTTTTTTGTTGGGTCGCTGTGGTGGGGTTGCCCTCTGTTCATTCGGTTCCCCTTTTTTGGGGTTTTTGATGCCCTCTTTCGGGGTGTCTGTTGTCCGGTCCTGGTGTGTTTGGTCCGGCTTGCTCTCTGGGCCCTGTTTTCTGTGGCCTTTGGCTCCGTGCGGTCTGGTCCGGAGCCTTTCTCTGTCCCCCTTTGGCTTTTGGCTGGTTCCTGCCGGCGCTTCGTGTCTCTGTGGTCTGGGTTTTTGTCCTTCCCGGTGTCTTTCAGTCCCGGGCTGGTTCTTCCTGCTCGTGGTTGCCTCTCCCCTGGGTGGTCCTTCCGCTCGTTCTGGCCTGTTGGGTTTTGCCCTCGTTCGTGGGCGTCCCCTTCTGGTCTGTTGGTTTCTTGTGAGTTTCCATGAAGCCGCTTGGCTTTGGTATGTGCTCACTGTGTTAGTCATGTGGCGAGGAAGACTTACGAGGAGGTAATGCCCCGATTACTTACCGGTAATCTTCATTACTCCGAGTATAGTCTTCCTCGCCACATGAGTTCCCATCCCTCCCTCCCGGTCTGGCTATCGGCTTCATGTTTGTGCTTGTTAGTTTCAGGCTGATGGGTTGGGCCGGCCCGCCTCTTATAGGGGTCATGGGTGTAATGGGTCGGCCATATTGGGAAGGGATGGGAGGCATGGGAGGCTGACTTTTTTGCTTTGGAGGGTTCTGGTGTGGAGCTGAAGCTCACTGTGTTAGTCATGTGGCGAGGAAGACTATACTCAGAGTAATGAAGATTACCGGTAAGTAATCGGGGCATCACTTGTACATTTTCACGTCTACCACAACATCCAACTAGGACAGGCCTACAGATACAAACCATCACATACTGTTACCACACGCAATAGTGAAGCCCAGCGACTGCCTCAGACCCATACGGCCAAAGTACGAGTGTAACATTTGTGCATGTACTACACGGTTGTATGTCAGAGGCACACATGGTTGAACAACGCGTGCCTCTACAACACCAGCCTAACCACAAATGCATCTAAACCACACGTTCCTTTACCATGCAATTTCGTGGTAAAGGCAAATGGATATGTGTGGTAAAGATTACCACTACCCTTGACCCCTTAAGCCCTAAAATCCTATCCCCCTTCCTTGCCCCCCGTCCTGAGGACTAAAACCAGTTGTGTACTTAAAACTACCCCATCCCCCCCCCTGCACTGAGGCCTAAAACCCTGCCCTCTACCAAAAAATACCCCACCTCAACCCCATCCCTGAGCCCTAAAACATACCCTGTTCTGTCCTTAAAACTACCCATGCCCGTCCCCCTCCCCCTCCAACAGACTTCCACCCCAAACTCTGCCCTTAAAACTACCTCTCTCCCCTCCCGAGCCCTAAAACCTACTCCCACCCCTAAAAACTCCCCTTCCAAAACCCACCCAGCCTTTACAACTACCCTGTCTTGAGCCCTAAAACCTTCCTGTTCCGATGCTTCCTCTTCTTCTCCCCACCCATCTGAACACTAGACTGCTATCTGCCTTATGCGTGTTTAAGTCAGATGCGTGATTCAGGCAAGCATGGTTATGCTTGTGGGGAAATGGCATGCATGGCTCAGCCTGGGTTGTGAAGGCTGTTTCCTCTCACAACTAATGGTCCATACATACCGCAGATGTGTCAGCGTGAAACGAACACACTGCCAGAGGTTCAAATGTACAGATCATCTAGGTCTGCAATAGGTACATATAGAACTACTACAGATGCACGGATGACTTCTCCATCCTTATGCTCAGAGCATCTCTGGCAGCTATTGGTGCTCAAGAGGAGGGCATCACTGACTGCCAGCGGTCCATCAACACCTGTACAGGTGCATACACAGCAAACATTACTGGCTACTAAAGGTCCATTTGTAACACACAAATCACTGCCTGCTATAGGTTCATACGCATCAGTCTCTCAGATTGCTGCAGATTCACACAAACACATCATGACTGTCTTCTACAGCCTGAGATCTACACAACGGACTGAAATATTGCGTAAGAGCTACTTCTATTCAACATAGAGCCAGGCAAGTGCCTCCTCACCTAACTTCCACCACAAGTAACTTCAGTGTATAAAAGGTCTGTTCCATCAGTTACGCAAAGAAAGGCAAGGTCCCATTTTGGACCAGAACCCTTAGTAGAGGAAACTCAAAAGCTAGTTTATGGCCTGGTGGGCTGCTTTCCACACTGAAAGACCCTCACTGATCTGCCCCTCAGCAGAGGACATCCTGCTTCATTTAGAGATATCCCACAAGCTGGATGTCGAGGAATGCTATGTTTTTGCGGCCCACAAAGCACTCTTTTTTTCTTTTTCAGGAACAAATCTTCAAAGCAACGGTTTATATGGGAAAATTAAAATCAAGGTCTCTGGTGGGCAGGTAACTTTCTATAATTTTTTCTTGTAGGGATAATTTTAGGTCTTGCCTAGACAGCGCACACTCAGTTTATTCGAGGTCTTTTGTTTTTCTAACAGTGGTTATGGAGGCCACCCGTTACTTACCATTGATTGACTTCACTGTCACTCTCATTTCCTAGCTTCTTATTGGTAAACTGCTGAAGGCTTCCTTCCTCTTTGTGTTTGTCCGTCCCCTGGTGCCACTCAACACCATTCTATACCACTGTACTCTACGGAACTGTACTCTACGCGACTCTATGCCACTCCCCTCCAGAAACTCCCCTCTATCCACTCTCCACTACGTCATAACTTTTAGCCATGCTGCTGTACAACACGGCTAAAGGACATTAACAAAGCAAATAACTCTTACATAGATGAGATCTATTGGCTTTGCCAATGCCTGTTTTTATTTGAGTTTACATGCTCTATCAGTGTGTGTCTTTTGAGATATCTCCTTCATGTATTTGGCCCATCCATGCTTATGCTGCTGCCAACCCTCTGCTGTCAACTTGATCCCAGTCCATCCTTCCCACCCTCTGTAGTCACTTGACTCACCCCCTCCTCCCCTCCATGTTGTCTCTTGCCCACTTCCCTCCCTTTTTGTTCCCTCCGACAAACAAAAAAATAGCGAATGACATGACCAGCAAAGGACGTGTCACCATAGTGCCTCTTTCCCACATCCTCCATTGCCCCCGCCAAACGCCCTCCTCTGTTGCCACTTGACTGAAATAGAAATTTAAAAAAAAAAAAACAATAGTACGAGGCCAGTTCTTGAATTTCATTACACTGTTAAAAATTACTTTCAGTCATGCTGCTGTACAAGGATAAAAAAAACACTGACAAAGCCAATAGCTCTGTCGTAGGTGAGACCTATTGGCTTTGCCAATGCTTATTCTATTTTCCTACCCGGACCACCAAACATGGAGGTCCCAGGCATAGTGGAGGCCCCATCCTAAATTGGGCTGGGCAATGCTTTATTGACGTGGCAGCCTCTGGAAAGAGAGAAAACTCAAAGTCGCCAATGCACACAACATCAAGATTCTCTCTTATGCTGAGGACACCCAGCTCACACCCTTTATTTTGGACAAGAACACCAACCCAACAACCAAGTTCACCACTTGCATGACAAAGTCATCAACTGGATGAAAGGCACCTGTCTTGAGCTCAACACTGACAAGACAGAAGCAGTGATCTTAAGCGAGAACACCTCATCATGGGACTTCAACTGGTGGCCGGCTGAACTCAGACCCACACCCACAACCAGAACCCACGCCAGGACCCTCAGAATAATTGACAGCGAACTTGACATGACCTCACAAGTCAACACTGTCACTGCATCCTGCTTCTACATCGTGAAGATGCTTAGGAAGATCTTCAAATGGCTCCCAAGCAACACTAGAAAAACTGTCACGCATGCC
This sequence comes from Triturus cristatus, assembly GCF_964204655.1. NCBI lineage: Eukaryota > Metazoa > Chordata > Amphibia > Caudata > Salamandridae > Triturus > Triturus cristatus. Next base: position 357,194,164 of record NC_140586.1, on the reverse strand, counting down.
CTAGTCAACAGCAAGTTGAGCTATGGGAACACTTTCAACACAAGGATCACTAAGCAACTCACTACAATACTACAAACCATCCAGAACTCAGCAGCCAGACTCTTCCTCAACCTCCCATACAGAATTCACATCACACCACCCAGGGAACTTCACTGGCTCCCGATACACAAACATGCTCAATTCAAAGTCCTCACTCAGACATTCAGTACACTCCACAACTCAGGCCCCCACCTACCTGAACAGTCGCATCACCTTCTAATAACCAACCAGACACCTTCGGTCCGCAGGACTCCTACTGTTACACATCCCACGCAGACACAGAAGCAGATCTGGAGAAAAACTGTTCTCTTACATCGCTCCTAAAGCATGAAAGAGCTGCTCACTCCACATCAGAGCCTCTTCCCCTCTTCTTTAAACAACCTACCATAGGCAGGGCTAGGCACACACACCTGCTCAGCACCAGAATACCCCTGAAGGTGACAGTGCACAAATACACATAACTAAAAAACATGGGTCAAGGATTTCCAACTTTGGACGCACCTGATGGTTCTCCATCTCTGGGTGGAACAGAAGATCTGCATGTTTGCGAAAGTGTTAGCTCCACCAATCTATAAAAGAGTTTCTGCTCCGCCAAACCACAGTAATATTGTTGTGATGAAAAGTTAAGGCAATTTTAGAACTGTTTAAGTAAAGTTACATTCATATTGTTCTTGGTCTGCCCTGGGCTTATTACACCTCTTCCAGAGTTTCTATAATAAACTATGAAGAAGGAAAGTATCCGAAACATTCCTTCATCCTATTAAATCATCTTCTCGAGTTTTTCAGCTAAGATCATAGTGTTTATGAGTGATTGAGCAACATGTTCATGAGAATTCCCGAATGCCAACCCTAGTGCGACCAAAGAGCAGCAGGTGCCGAAGAGAAGGCAAAGGAAGAACCTAGGAGTAACCATGAATAAGATCGTCAGATACTTCTCCACTAGCAGCAGGAGCAGAATAGCTTCCGGCCTATTTCTACCTCTCGAGTTTTTCACGGACGCTACATGTCCACATGTCCCACAGTGTAACTGCAGGTGTACAGGCAAAGGCAGCCACTGTCCCCACAAGGACCTTTCAAAACATTGGGCAGGATGGGGGCGTGGATAGAGAGGAATGAGACAAAACACCACAAAAGTGACTCCCACTGCCCTACCTCTTCATCCTTCAGGTTTACATCGATGTCCTTCGAGCGGATAGCTTGAGTGACACGCTCAATGTTGTTTTCACGACAGTAATCAAAGATGTCCTTATCTTCCTCTCTAAAAAAAGAAAAGAAAAAGAAAAGTTAACAGCTAATTTATGAATGGGGTTAAAAAGCAACATCAAACGTTGGTACCAATAATACAGCTACTGAACAATGAGGGAAGAGTTTAGAACAGAGCACAGCACATTTGCGGAACAAGAACAGCACAGGCAAGAACAGGCAGCATACAGAAAAAAGATGTTAGGAAGAGTCGCAGCTTGTGTAAGGAACAAGCATAAAAGGTATAGATTCAGCCAAGAGCCAAAGTAGGCAAATGAAATATTTCCTACCCGCCCACCTGAACTGAACAATATTTCCGGTGGGCCTAACCTGTGATGTAAGCAGTGGTAACATCCTACGTTCTATGCTGGTTATGGCTCGCGATTTCAAAGCCAAAAACACCCATGCTCTCTGCATTACCCGGGCACACTTTCTAGCCATGCTGACGTCATCAGATAGAATTAACCCATGATCTGCGTGCAGCTGGTGATACTTAAGACCACGTTTTTTCTATGCGGTCATCAGAAGTACACAAAACTCATGTGACCACCGGTCTAGGACAAAGGTGGGAGTGTGGCCAGTTATGGGGATTGGTGCCCATCTTGCAGCCCTCGAGTCCTGTCCCCCTTTTGATTTCATTTTTAATTGATTCAATTTTCTTCTGTTTCCTCGGTATAAAAAACAAGTCTGCCGAATAATGATATCAAATGCTAATATCCATACTTACGCATAGTGAGTATATGGAGCACTTGACAGAGTTTCAACACATGCCTTGCAGCCTCATGGCTCAATTTTAACGGTGGGAAGATTCCAATTGGCATATGCTTATTATGGAAGTTTAAGAACAAAGATAACTGTATGCCCAAGTCTGTGAATCCAAACTGTTTATATTTGTAAATTATCAAATACTTAGGACACAGTGTGCAAGTATGTGTACCAGTTCACGCCCTCTCGAAGCCACCATCTTGAATGGTGCGTGAGTTAATGCTTGGATCCATAGGCCTGTTAATACCATGCCTTTCTGACGGACTGGCAATGAAGGATTACCTACATTCTTCCACCCCCTTTTCTCACCTTCTGTGGGCTGACTTAATGAGCAGAGGTTTTAGTCAAACACTGGTCCGATGACCCTCTCCTGGATCTCCATAAACTGGTTCCCCTCCCTGTTGGTACTGGTGGAGGACTCACCTCATTGGCTTCCACCCTAAAGAGCCCTTTTCCTGAGTCCGGAAGGCCTTCCCAACCAACTATTCCAAGACAACTCAAATTCGCTGAAGTTCTGCCACATGGCAAAACATTTCGCAGCATGCTACAGATCTCATCAAGTCATGAGCCCTGAGGACTAAGTGTACCTACAGTAAGCCTGTCAGGTCTGGGTTTGTTAGAGTATGGAACAGGGTGCGGATCGTCTTGCTCCATTGATAGTGTCAATTGTGAACTTAGTTTCAGTGGTTTGTCTTTATAGGTTTAATATCAAGTTTTTGTCTGTGGTTGTTTTTCCATCTTTCACGGTGTAATGCTGTCTCCCCTGGAAAGAACCTAACACATATCCAATTCAATTTCTCCACTGACAGGACTACTTTAGATATAACTGCACAGAATAAGACGGTTTCTCACTCCATCCTCAACCCGTACTTCCCTAGGAAAGGGAATGATTTCCCTTTGTGTCGTGGAGCACCTAAAGGAGTACAACTCGTGGACAAGGTTCTGTTATATGCCTCCGAGGACCAGCTGCTTGATTGTTTCAGGAGACCTCCATGGTCTGGTTTCATTGTCTACTCTGGTCCATTGAGTCAACGAGATGATGACCTCAGATGGTGTTTGGGTCGCAATCGATGTAAGGGGTCAAGGCAAAGTCGTCATTCTGAACAGGGGTGTCTAGTGTCAGAAGCATGCGAGAAAGGACAACTTTTTTGTAAGAGCAAGTCAAAGATCTGCTATTTAAGCACCAATTATAGATGACTTTAGCTACCCGATGTCTACATTTCAAATGCTAAACCAGAACTATCTTTTGTGTCCTTTCTGCTATTTTGTAAAGATTCAAATATCATCACACCTAAAGCACGTTGTGGAAATGTTAAACATGAAACCTCATGAATGCTCATACCATTTTCTAACGGTTATTCCTGAAGACAGATGCATCAAACCCTTTTGCTTGATTTCAGGACTCCACTACAATAGGGAAGGAACAGAAGATGAGTCACAAAGAAAGCGAGAGACCGGGATAGTCAGTTGAAAGGAAATGTTGTTTCTTAAGAGTAACGTGACACCAGATCCCTAGAACATAATCACCAGAAAGGGCAGACATTTTAGAAATACATCTCTTGGAACTTACATCTACGTTGCGATAATGCACTTTCTGATCACCTCCCAGCACTCAAGGAGTGCTCAGCCCATCTTTACAGTTATGTTATTGGATTTATCCACAGCCTGTCTCATGGCAACAGAGATGTCAATTGACAAGGCAAGTTAAACAAGTGATTGTCAATACTACACCATGAAATTGGTTTTATGAGTCCTTGGGTGTGCAGGACTCTCTGGGCTCAAACTGTGACAATCCAAGCCTTTTACTATTAGTGCCCTTGGGTTTTAACTTACTAAGACCAAAAAACGGAGCACCAAATACACCCATCTGGCACTTGGCATTTGGGGTAGCGAAGCCATGCAGTCAAAGGCTTACTGAGGGAGATGGTTAGGACAGACACGCAGAATGCAATAACACGAATAATCTCAGTCAATCATTGTCCAAACAATGCTTTTTCTTAAAAAAGGACAACATACTTCAATTCTAAACACACAGCTCATTAGCCTACATAAAATTTCACAAGCCCATCAACATGAGCAAAGACATATCTGGGAATAATAACTGTGTTGGGTAACCTGGCAGTATGGCCTCAACGGACTGTCGGTAGCAGATACTCGGACAGCAAAGGGCACTACATTTGCTCTCAGGTGATCTCTTCCCTTGTTGGTAGATGACATGTCCCATGTCCCAGTAGTTCACTAGTTGCCTATTCACAATCCGTCCGCAGTACCTGTTGGTTGAACAATTTATGGACCTTTGATAGCGTTCTTTCTGGTTGATACTCTAACTGCAGATTCTTTACATTGTGAAAATACGCAGGTGTCCTACTGGATACAGACAGCTCAAAAACAGTGCTCCTTTGCGCAGGTAGGTGGCGCTGTGCGACTCAGTGTTGGGGATCTTTCACACAGACGTGTTGATCAGAGCAGCACGTAAGTGCCACCCATGCCCGCTGGCGTCAGTTTCTCCCAAGACTTATCTGCGCCCCCACAAAGCCCATCAGTGAACTGTGATAAACAGTGTGCAGATTCCTAAACTAGGACATTTTAAGAAATAAAGGAGACCGTTCCACAGAACAGGTGGGAGGGCAGTGAGGTATCTACGGTTAGGTAGAGTATGCACCAGAAACAGCATTATCAAAGGTAAGTAAGTTGTAAATTCTGAGGAATTCTTCACATTCTGAAGCTCCTCCTAAGGTAGTGGGGTCTGTGAAATGGCTCTTAACTAACATGTCTCGCAGGACCGAACGGGCAAAATGCACATCCTAGGAGACTTGACTTTCAAGGCAGTAGTACTCCACGAACAAGAGCAACAGAGTCTAATCCCCTGGACAGGACACGAGGAATGCCTTGGAGGAACCTGGTAATTCACAATGCTGTTTCGCAGGCTCTCTCCCACTTCCATCTTGTGTACCACTCTTGCCCAAGTAAATCAACCTGGATTCTTGGTTGCCACAGATAAACACAGCACACATACGCCATCATTACATTGCTACACCTGCTACACGTGTATATGTGAAACAACCACACAACACTCATATCCGATATGAATGCAGTGAAGGACCCGGTTACAGGAGACAGACTGATCAAATTAAATAGGCGAGGTCAATAGGCCTCGCTCCCTGTGCAGGTAAAAGGCAAAAAAAGGCCTGTGCTGCTAGTAAGATTAACATGCTGAAACCACTGTAGGCCCTCCTCTGCCCAGTGAGCGGACGACAGCCATACTCAGTAAATGAGGCAAACATGTTCTGCCCCTGCGAACAACTGAACATAACCGAGTCTCACTCCATGTCACAACATACTCTCAGCATACACTAAGGGTTATCGCATGCACAAAGGTCTAAAACCCCCAAACCCGCCCATAACACGCTAAGGGGAACAAAGGGCAAGGGTGCAGTGCATATTCTTTTAACCCATTCAGGGAACTTTTTCAGTTCCAACATACACTATACAATAAGTATTTCAAGACTTTTGTAAATACATTTGCCTCGAGTGCCATTTTTGTAGGTCCAATCCTTTTAGCTACTCCGGGATAACATTCTGCTCAGTTATAACTGATGTTTACGGGTAAAGCAAGGAGATATTGAGGCTAGGGATGACTGGCAGGCGGGAGAGCTGTCACATGTTCATCGTTTGAAACCATAGCATGTATTCGGTTTTGTATTGTTTGACTATTCTTCCTGGGTGCATTGGTTTTTCCTTTTTGTACTGTAACATTTATATACCACTTACTACCCCTATGTGTGCCGCTGAAGCACTTGCCCACATGGGAAGCAAGTTACACCGTGCAGGGTGTGAGGTTGGAAGGGTGTTGTCCTCGTTTTGATTCTATGCGGAAAGTATTTCCATGGCGTTTGTGATGACCATCAAAGTTGCTTTTATCCTGTTATGTGACACTGAGCTTAGCCGTGTGATGTATGAAGAGGAGTGAAAAACAGACATGCAGTTATTGTAAGCAGCATGCTCCCAAGCTTGATCGGTTCTGTAGGTCCCTTGTATTGTGTTTTTGAATGCTATAGTTCACCTTGATGAATATCGCATATATTCGCCTACTCCAAGGTCTACCTCAGCAGTCATGGGTGGGAGGGGAGAGGATCAGAGATCTGTCTTGATAGACTGGATCACTGTGACTGTCATGGGATGAGGTCAAGAGGGAGACATAGCATGTGGCTAGCGTGAATCTGTTGGGCTGAACATTGCTGGAGTCTCGGCGGCCAGCAGTGAACCCCAGATCTCTTTAGAAATGCATTCCATGTCAGATACAGTGGTTATGAAAATTCAACCATAGGCCACGCGCCCTTCATCCTCTTCTGTCCAATGGAAATTTGCCACAAATCCCTTTAACGGTTTCTATTCTCCTGTGTTTTCCCAGTCCTGTATTTCTTGGAAATCTATTTAGACCCTGCCCATTGAACAGAATTTGTTGTACATGTTTCTTTCTCCTTGACCCTTTGAGCCGCCCTGCAAGAACGTTTCGAGTGATCATTTGAGCGGCTAAGTGAGCACATGCTCTTAGTGCCCTCTTCTAAATTTCCATAATCTCTTGTCGTTCTTTTATAATGTTTGTTTCTCCTTTTAGGTGCACAATAGGCTTTGTGAGGCAATGAATTCAATAAAAATCTCTGTAGAAATAAAGGGAAAGAAACTACAGACTGAGGGCATGAGAGACAAAGAGGAAAAGCGGTTTGAGGAAGAGAAAGGGATATAAAGAAAGATTAGAAGGTACGAAATTAAAGGAAATGTTTAAGGGTGATGGAGAAAGTGGAAGAACGAAGATGGGCCACAATGGAACAAAGGGGAATAACTTGAGAAAAAAGGGAAAATACAGACTGAGAAAAAGATCAAGGATGAGAAAGAGGAAGCGAAATTAAGAGAAATGAATTACATTGACTGGAAAAAGAGGGAGCCAAAATAAGACAGTAAGACTCCCGACAACGAAATGGAGCAGCTCTAGGAAGACTTACAAAGCTGAAGAAGTGGGCAGGGTAAGGTCTATTGAATCTAGATGGTAAGCAAGCAAAAAGTGTTAAACTATGGGTAAAAGTAGGTTCTTGGCTTTCACTGCACTTCCTCTCTCTGCCCCCAGGGGAGCTACTCTCAATGTATAATTATCTTTCCACTTCAGTCCCCTGCCCCCTCAGAGGGACTGCAATTATCCCTCTTCTTTAATCCCGTGCCCCTCTGATGAGCTGTGGGCACGGACAGTGGAGAAGCTCATTAGCAGCGCCTTTCTTCGCTTGCCGCAGAAGCCCAAAGCTTGTAATTGCTCGCCGCTGTGATGGTACGGCGTGCAGTGGGTGATTTTCATAAGAATGGGATGGCACACGGATTGGTAGGGGCATGATGTCCCAGAGGTTCCCCTCATCCACCCCGCATGCTGCCCCAATTACTAATGCCAGCTGAGGTCTCACCAGGCAAATCCATCACGGGGAGATCTCAGCCTTCCTGGCACTGCACCACGGCAGGGGGTGGCACCGGGAAACCCTGCCAATGTCCTCACACGGTACTACTACCACACTAGGGCTAACCAAAGCAAAGACAAGAATTAGGAAAGCCAGTAGGTCTATACTTAGCAAGCTGGTGCAATAGTTAATTTAAAGAAAGCATGTCCCCCAACGCAAAGGTGGCTGCCGTGTGTCTCTTTGTAGGTGGCTGTGCATATGTGATCAGGCAAATGCAGTCACTCTCATGCATGAAAGCCAAGGCTGAAGCGGGCTGATCCATTGCCCCCCGCTCTATGCTGTAGTGGATAGAAGCAGAATGGGAACCCCATTCGGAATCCAGATCACAACAACAAATAAAAGAAATGTTGAGAACTAATTATGTCTAACGTTGCAGATTGAGAACTCCTTCCAGCAAGACAGACAGCCCTTCTCTTAACCTCACAACAGGCACTGTGAAAAGAATGCACGTTTAATCTCAGCTACTAGGTGTTTAATTGCTGAATCCTATAGGCTGGGTAGAGGCACTTCATGTATGTATCCGATATTTGCAAAGCGCAAACTAATCACCCCTAGGGGGTCTCAAGGCGCTGGGGGCCGACGAGGAGTTTAAGTGAGCTATTGCCCAGAGGCACAAGGTGCTGTGCTGAGCTACTGATTGATCTGTGAGCCTGGAGCTCCAGTCAGACGCTCCGGCCGCTGCACCACACCCCTCTCTCTTCATGGAAAACAGTGCAGTGCAGCACGGTTACAACTCTGGTTTACACTGGGGCTCATGGTAAGGTACTGATAAAACAACAATCCCCAAATCCTCTTAACGCATTCAACTACGTCCTCTATTTGCTGGCAGTCCAAAATTAGCTGTTTTGTAATTAAGTATTCAGGTGCTAACCCCAGGTCCAAATTCGTCCTTTTTAGATCACACCTACCAGGCAGCGCAAGCCGTCTAGTGGCGAATTACGTACTATGGGCTTACTAAGAACTTACAGGGTCTTATAGCTGCCCACTGCTTACCATTGGTTGGCTTTATTGTTACTCTCATTTGCTTACCTATTATTCAATGGCTTTCCTTGTCCACCTCTTGCATCTGGCTTTCGTCCCAACGCTTAAGGATATCCTCTTCACCCTCTCTTTGTTGGCTGACTTGTACCCTTCCCATGCTCACTTTTAGGGAGCTTTTTTTTTTTTTTTAGGTCTCGTCTAAGACAGGGAATGTGCTGTCTCTTGCAAGAGCTTTTGTTTTATACAGTAAGCTTGGAGGTTGCACAATTGCTTACCACTGTCTGGCTTCATTGTCACTCATTTGCTTATTTATTGGTCAGCTGCTGTAGGCTTCCTTTCTCTTTGAGTGTTCCACCACCTCACCCCCCTTGGAGTATGGATGCATTACCTGTGTCGGTCCACTGCTCATTTTTAGGCACTACTTTTTTCTTTATGTTTAAGCACTCTACAAGATTGAGTTTTTCAGATGCCTCTCTTGTGTACTTCTAACCCTCTTTGCTCCTCCCACTCACAGACTCTCCGCTGTCTACTTGCCTCAGCCCCCCCAAACCTCTGTTGTCCGTCTGCTTACCCCAGCCCCTCCTGGCTACCCTCGGTTGTCCGGGTTGCCCCCATGCCTTCCCTCTGTTGTCTGTTGACCCACACCTGCCTTCCCTCCGTTGTACATGTTGCCCCCACCTGCTCTCTCTCTGTTGTCCGTGCTGACCTCACCTGCCCTCCCTCCGCTGTCCGAGTTGTCCCTCCACTCACTATCACAAATGACGCAGACACTGCTAGCAACGCCATAGAGCTTTTTCCCCTAAACCCTTCGCTGTCCATGTAGAACCCACACTCACACCCTGCATTGCCTTCCACCCCACAATAAAAAAACAAGCATTGGCATAGCCAATAGGTCTCGCTTTTGGGACCTTATAAGTATTTAGTTATGCAGAATATCCTTAGTGCAACAACACCAACTGTTGCATGGCTAAACACTTATAAGTTCCCAAAGGCGAGACCTATTGGCTATGCCAATGCTTGTTTCTGATGGTGTTGCTATTTGGCTTCAGACAAAGTATTGATTGCCACTTTCCAAATCCTTTCCTGCTATCCCCAAGCTTATTTGAAGCTTGGAGGAAGACAGGAGGAAAGCTTGCAGCCTAACATCACAAAGGAGCAACAAGAATTATCCACAGGAGCACATTGTGTATGATGCACATTGTTAAAAAGATGAAAGAGTGAAGCTCATGGCTTGGAGACCCAGCATCTTTCTAGCGGGGAGCTTGCTTTAGATATGCAGGGCAACGCGGCACAGTCTTGCCTCCTTTTCTCCCCAATAGAAAAAATGGGCAGGGAAATGGGCGGAGCTTTTATTCCATTCCTCGCAGAGCATTGCACGCGCTGCCCAGGCTTGACCTAAAAACACACACAGAGACGCATCTCTCTGCGACAGAGCAGAGCATAGCTCTTTCTGAAGAACCAGCTCGAAGATGGACAACCGACTGACTGATCATGGTCTGGGAAGAGTAATTTCTGTCCAGGATGATCAAGATGCTATAAGGATCACAGCATCACTCTAGTCTGCGGTACTCCAGGGACAGCCCACCTAGGGAAAGAGTGAATGGAGACATTCTAACAAAATGTAAACAACTGGTTACACCTTCTAGAAACATGATGGAGAGACAAGCTTCAAAGTGGAAAGAGAGCGTTGCTTCCGATAAACCGAGCTGGGGTTTAGGGGTTTTCCCTAAAACTACGCCTTTCTGAAACAGGAAGGCAAATGCTTCTTACCAGTATGCATCTGTTCTTGGCATGTAGAGCTGCAGATCTACACGCTGTGCATAGATCGCCATCTGGTGTTGGGCCCGGATGTTTGCAGTTGTTTTTCCTCTTGGAAAGTCTTTGGAAGGCACAAGGTATGTGACTCCTCCTTTGGATCGTATTGCGCATGGGCTTCGGCTCCATCCTCAGATTGTTTTTCGCTAGCAGGGAAATGATGGAGCGTAGTAATAGCAGTGAAGATGCCCATGTGTGCTGTATCTAAATAAGATAAACTGGAACAGATAAAGGTAGCCGGTGAGGCGGGTGGGCGTGTGTAGATCTGCAGCTCTACATGCCAGGAACAGATGCATACTGGTAAGTAGCATTTGCCGTTCGAGGCATATGAGCTGCAGATTACACACTGTGCATAGATTGTATAGCAGTCCCCATCCCTAGCGGCGACCACCAGTATCTGTTGCAGTGGTTGTTGTTTTGAGTACAGCCTGACGCACACTAGCTTGTTGCTTAGCCTGCACATCTACACAATAGTGTTTAGTGAAAGTATGCGGTGTTGACCATGTAGCTGCTTTGCAGATATCATCTAAGGGGATGTTCCCTAAAAATGCCATGGAAGCCCCTATCTTACGTGTAGAGTGGGCTTTAGGGGGAACAGAGAGCGTTCGTTTTGCTTTGTGGTAGCAAATCTGTATGCATTTAACAATCCACCTAGCTATCCCAGATTTAGAGATGGGGTTGCCTTTGTGTGGTGGTGAGAAAGACACGAACAGCTATTTGGTCTTACGAAAGGGTTGTGTTCTCTCGATGTAGTAGAGTAAGGCTCGTTTGACATCTAGTGTGTGGAGAGCTCTTTCTGCAATGGTCTGTGGCTGCGAGAAGAATACGGGCAGTTCCACAGATTGGTTTAGGTGAAAGGGAGAAATAACTTTAGGGAGGAATTCTGAATTTGTGCGGAGAACAACCTTGTTATGGTGCATTTGCAGAAAGGGTTCTTGAATGGTGAGTGCTTGTATCTCACTGACCCTTCTGAGGGAAGTAATGGCTACAAGAAAGGCAGTTTTCCATGTTAAAGATTGAAGCTCACATTTATGTAGAGGTTCAAATGGAGGCCCCATTAGTCTTGTGAGAACGATGTTTAGGTTCCACACAGGTGAGGGTGGCACTCTGGGGGGAATTATTCTTTTGAGGCCTTCATTGAGAACGATGTTTAGGTTCCACACAGGTGAGGGTGGCACTCTGGGGGGAATTATTCTTTTGAGGCCTTCCATGAAGGCTTTTATGGCAGGTACTCGAAAGAGTGATAGATGTTGCCTGTTTTGTAAATAAGCTGCTATGGCCGCAAGGTGCAGTCTAATAGACATGTAGGCTAGGTTGCGTCTTTGTAGGTGTAGTAAATAGCCTATGATGTGTTGAATGCACACATCTAGGGGATTGAAGTTATTGTTGTGACAATAGAGCACAAAACGTTTCCACTTGGCTGCGTAGCAAGCTCTAGTGGTAGGTCGTCTAGATTCTCTAATGACGTTCATACAGTCAGGGGGAAGATAAAAATAACAGAATTCTAGGACTTCAGGAGCCAGATCGCAAGGTTGAGCTGAGCTGGGTCCGGGTGCCTGATCTCTCCATGGTTCTGGGTTAAGAGGCGTGGAGAGAGGTGTAACTTTTGGTGCGGTACTACAGATAGTTCCAGCAGTGTGGTGTACCACGGTTGTCTGGCCCAAGGTGGAGCTACTAGGATGAGAGTGAGGGAGTGTTGCTGTAGTTTGCGGACACTAGTGGAATGAGTGGGAGAGGCGGAAAGGCGTACGCAAATCTGCCTGACCAGTTCATCCATATCGCATTGCCTTTGGACAATGGGTGTGGATACCTGGCGGCGAAGTTTGGGCATTTGGAGTTTTCGTGGGCGGCGAAGAGGTCTATCTGTGGATGCCCCCACATTTGAAAGTAGGGGTGAGGAACTTGTGGATGGAGTTCCCAATCGTGGATCTGTTGTGTTTGTCTGCTCAGCAGATCGGCCATAGTGTTTTGGACTCCTGGGACATGCTGGGCCAGGAGAAAGATGTTTTGGGGTATGGCCCATCTCCATATGCTCTGTGCTAGCAGAGAGAGCTGCGGAGAGTGTGTGCCGCCTTGTTTCTGTATATAGTACATGGCTGTCATGTTGTCCGTGCGGACTAGGACGGCCTTTCCTGAGACACGTGTTTGAAAAGCCTTTAGGGCTAAGAATATGGCTAGTAACTCCAGATGGTTGATGTGGAGTATCTTTTGTTGAGGTGTCCACCTGCCCTGCATGGTGAAATGTAGTAGGTGAGCTCCCCAGCCGGAGAGTGATGCGTCCGCTGTCAGTACTATCTGAGGAATCGGGTCCAGGAACGGTCCCCCTTTGGAAAGGTTTTTGGTGGTCCACCACTGCAGAGAGCGATGGGCACGACCGTCTACCAACACCAGATCTGTCCATTGACCCCAGGCCTGGTTCCATTGGCGTGCTAAGCACTCTTGGAGAGGACGCATCTGGAGTCATGCGTGAGGTACTATGAGTTTGCAAGAGGCCATCATTCCTATAAGTTGCATGAACAGTCGAGCTGGCAGAGAGTGTTCTGGTTGAAATTTTGATCGTAGAGCCTGAATGCCTGCTATACTGGCAGGACTGGGATAGCCTAGCGTTTTGAGGTGTCTATGGTGGCACCGAGGTATTGTTTTACGTGGGACGGTTACAGATGGGACTTTGCATGGTTTACTGTGAAGCTCAGTTCGTGAAGTAGTTGGATAGTGGCGTGAGTGTGTTGTACACACTGGTTGTATGAGCTGGCTTTTATGAGCCAGTCGTCTAGGTATGAGAAGACGTGGCTGTGTTGTCTTCGCATGTGTGCTGCCACTACCGCTAGGCACTTGGTAAACACCAGTGGTGCTGTGGTGACTCCGAATGGGAGCACTTTGAATTGATAGTGTTGACCATCCACTACAAATCTGAGAAATTTCCTGTGAGCCTTGTGAACAGGAATGTAGAAATAGGCGTCCTTGAGGTCTAGGGTGGCAAGGAAGTCGTTTTGGGAGAGCAGGGGAAGTACCTGCTGGAGTGTGACCATATGGAAATGGTCTGAGTGTATATAGTGATTTAGGGGGTCTGAGGTCTAGGATGGGCCGTAGAGTGTCGTCCCTTTTTGGTATGAGAAAATATAGGGAGTAAACTCCCATATTTTGTTGGTGGGTAGGAACTAGTTCTATCGCACTCTTTTGTAAGAGGGAGATTACCTCCTGTTTTAGAAGTGACCAATGTTCCTGTGACATTGGGCGTTGTTTGGGTGGAATGTTTGGGGGGGTTAGATGTTAGTTCGAGGCAGTAGCCTGACCGAATTATCGGTGTTACCCATTTGTCTGAGGTGATAGTAGTCCAGACAGGAAGGAAATTGTGGAGTCTGCCCCCGACTGGAGTGGGGTGGTCTGGGGGGAGTGGAGGGAAGTCATTGGGCAGGGGTGAAGGTAGAGCGGGAGGTGTTAGTTTTGCCTCTGCCTTTATTGTTGTTACCCCTGTAGCCGCCTCTCTGGTAACCCCTAGTGAAGGTGGATTGGGTAGGGGCTTTATAGGAAGTGGAGGCGCTGTTGGAGAAGTAGCCTCTGGAGGTGCTTCGAAAGGAAGAGTGGCGAAAGGAGCGCCTGGGAGGGTGCGACTGTAGAGCTCCCATAGACTTTGCCGTATCGGTGTCCTTTTTTCATTTTTTCCAGGGCAACATCAACGTTTGGACCAAACAGATGTTCCTGGTCAAAGGGGTGGTTGAGGATGGAAGCCTGCACCTCGGGTTTGAAACCTGAAATTCGTAGCCAGGCATGCCTACGGAGGACGACGCTGGTGTTAATTGCCCTTGAGGCGGTGTCAGCTACATCGAGGGCGCAGTGAATGGAGGTGTTGGTGATGGGTTTTCCCTCCTGGATTAGTTTGTTGGCTCTATTTTTGTATTTGTCAGGGAGGTGTTGCATTATGGCTTCTAGTTCGTCATAATGTGCCCTGTCATATCTCGCCAAAAGCGCTTGGGTGTTTGCAATGCGCCATATGTTAGCAGCGTGGGATGCAGTTCGCTTGCCAGAGGCGTCTAGGAGTTTGGACTTCTTATCAGGTGGTGGTGCCTCGCCTGATGCCTGGGAGTTTGCACGCTGCCTGGCAGTGGAGACTACTAGAGAGTCTAGTGGTGCGGGCCCTCTGATGTAGGTGGGGCCTTATACTTCTTCTCGATGCGAGGGTTGATGACCCTGGCCCTGACCGGGTTTTTTAAAGACCTCTGGCGCGTGCTTTATAACCCCTTTAAGCATGGTCAGAATGGAAGTGGCCCCGTGTGTAGTGTCAAAGGTATCTAGGAGGAAGTCCTCCTCCACGGGGTCTGTATGGAGATCAACTCCGTGGTAGTGTGCAGCCCTATGGAGCAGTTGGTTAAACCCTATAGTGTCGTTAGGGACGTCTGGGATGTTGTAGTCGTCCCATGGGTCTGGGGAGCCTGTAGGAGTGGGGTCCCCTGTGGGTTGGTCATGGGGTCCGTCCCCTGTGTCGTTATAGACATCGTCCGCATCCGGAGAGGGTGTGGGGGAATGATGAGGTGGGGAGGCGGAGGAGAGGGAGGAGGTGGAGGAGGGGGTGAAGGTAGTCTCAAAAGAGAGGTAGCAAAGTCTCTACTCTTAGGAGGTGGAGCTGGGGCAGGCTTGTCCAGCGGTCTCTTTTTGATGCGGAGCATCAAATGTCCAGTTTTAGGGTCTTTGACAAGTGTTTTTTGTAGTGGATCGGGCTGAAATGGTTCCTCTGTGAGGGGCCGATCCGTCGGCGCCGAAGGTGTCAGAGACGTAGGTTTTTTAGTCTTGGAGTCGGCAACGGTTCGTTGTTTTGAACTGTGTGGCTTTGAAATGTCCAGTTGTTTCCACGGTTCCGAGATGACTTTCGGCTTCGAGGTGTGGGTGTCAAGGGCTTTCGATTTTTTGCTCGGTTTCGAGGATGGCGTTGGTACAGAGGAGCTAGTGCTTGTCTTCGACACAGAGTGCTTCGGTGTGAAGTTCGGCGTGGAGGAGGAGGAGGCCATCTTTTTCGGTGCTGGTGCGGAGGAGTGTTTCTCGGCACAGACGGCAGGCTGGCTCGAGCCCGAGCTGCCAGAAGGCTTGATGGGCTTCTTTACCGGGCCCAAAACAGTGTCTTTGGTCGTGTCTAGGCCTGAGGGCGAAGGCGTGACCGAAGCCTTTTTCGATGCCGTCGAGGGTGGGGGTGGGGATCGATGTTAGTACTCACGCCCCTCTGTGCCGGAGTGATGTCCTCGACATCTGAGTCGTCGGCTTCAGAGGCGCTGACGAGACCCTCTTCGGTGTGCTGGTCTTCGGGAACGTCGACGCCTTCTCCGAAGGTGTCGTCGGGGATTGCAGTTGACGAGTGTGCCATGGTTCTCCTCGCCCTTCGGTCCCGAATGGTCTTTTTCGACCGGAAGGATTTGCAAGACGGACAGTCTCGTGCCTCGTGTTCTGGGGAGAGGCAGAGGTTGCACACCTCATGGAGATCGGTATGGGGAAACTTTGACCCACATCGAGGACACTTCTTAAATGGAGCCCTTTCCATCAGCCAGGACCGGAGCTCAGGTAGGTCCGAAGGCCTTCATCGACGACCGGAATCGAAGACTTCGAACTATCAGAGCTGCGTCGAGTGGGGAGATCGAGATCGAAACAATACCGCGGAAAGGGAAGGATTGCGCGCCGATCAGAAGAACTGAAAATGGTTCGGAACCAGAGCGCGAAGATCACATCCGAGCCCGATGGTGGAAAAAAACAATCTGAGGATGGAGCCGAAGCCCATGCGCAATACGATCCAAAGGAGGAGTCATATACCTCGTGACTTCCAAAGACTTTGCAAGAGGAAAAACAACTGCAAACATCCGGGCCCAACACCCGATGGCGATCTATGCACAGTGTGTAATCTGCAGCTCATATGCCTCGAACACCCAGTTTAAGCCTTTAAAAACCATCACTAGAAAGATGAAACAGGTTATGAAACGTTTGGCTCAGCACAAGAAAAGAGGTCTGTGCATAAGGGCAAACAAATGAAATCACGGAAATAAACAGATAGATTTTAAAGATACAAAGAATGGAACATATTTGGTACATGTTGGGAAGAGTTTAAAATGAAAAAATAACATTACCACTGAAAAATAGATAACATTTATAATTAAACTAAGAATTAGCCATTTCTAATAAAATTACATGCACGTGGATTGACAGATGAGGATGTAAACAATGAATTGAGGTAAACAAAAAGGCCTTTTGAATCAATACAGAATTGTAAAAAATCATTTTATATATATATATTAATTCACTTAAGTAGCTACAGCAATCCACAACTAACACAACAGGAGAACCTCTGGCTTTCAACACATTTCAAATTGTAGACACTAAATCGTCTGCATACAAATATACATGCATGAACTGCTTGTATTGCAATGACACACCAGTTTTTGTTACATACCAAGGAATTATATAGATCTTCGCATTCTGCTTATATATTCTGTGGTGCAGACACCATGTCTACTGCCGGCTTATCTTAACCATGGATCCATCCACACAGAATGTTTACTTAAATGCTGTGCTGTCGGAAAAATAAATGCTCGATGTGTAGAGAGAGTGAATAGAGGGAAAGAAAATGGAGAAAGAGGGAGCAATGGGGAGAAAGTGATACGGAGAGAAGGAAAGAATAGAAGAGAGATGGAGGGAACAGTGAGTGAAAGAATAGGAAAGAAGGAGGGGAGAGTGAGAAAATGGGAAAAATAGGGAGAAGGGGAAAGTAGCAAGAGAAAGCCAAGCAGACACAGAAAATGGAAAAAACAGGGAGCTGGAGAAACAGAGGGGGAGAAGGGGGGGGGGGGCAAGGAGAAACCGAGGGAGAGAAGGAGAAAAAGGCGAGTGAAAGCAAAACCGCAAGTGAAAGTGAAACTGCAAGTGAAAGCGAAACCGCAAGTGAAAGCGAAACCGCAAGTGAAAGCGAAACCGCAAGTGAAAGCGAAACCGCAAGTGAACTGGAGAAACAGAGAGAGAGAAGAGGGAGAGGGGGGGGGGGGAAGGAGAGACCAAAGGGAGAGAAGGAGGAAAAGGCGAGTGAAAGCAAAACCGCAAGTGAATGCGAAATTGGGAGCGATGGGAAAACAGCTTTAGAAACTGGGTGACAAAGGGCAAAAACAGCGAGGCAAGGAGAAGCTGAGAAACGTGGGAACACGGAAAGAATGGGGGATAAATCGGTATACAAAGGGAAGAAACTGAGACAAGATGGAGCGTGAAACTGAAGAGGGAAGGCGGTCTTGTGGACGGCGGGATAGACGAGAGACCTGGGAAAGCAGAGTGGTGCGTGCGCGTGCAGTCTGCTCTTCTTAGAAGCACATACTCGTGCTTGTGGCGCGCGCCCCTGCGTGTTCCCGCAAGGTGGATGCCGCCACAAGCACGAGTATGTGCTTCCAAAAAGAGCAGAGCCACGGTCAAAGGTCCTCCTATGCAGCACATGCGCGCTGCGTAGGCGAGACCTAAAAATGCAATGATGCAGCTACCTCCAGCTGTGTCAAAGTGATTTTTTTCCTGCACTTGCAGCATTGTCCATGTAGCTTCAACCATATCTCCATTTTTTATTTACCGATTCAAGTGGTGGTCCACCATGTTGAATCAGTGAATAAAAAAAAAAAACACATGGTAAATGACACCATTTAATTCTGTTGCTCATGATTTGTGACGCACGTGCGCACACATGTCAGACGACCTACGTGCGTCAACGGAATAACAAGACTGTGGTCTCATCGTTATGCCTTTCTCAAATTCTTGCTAAAGCTGCACAACATCCCCGATGCTGCACATCATGGCAAAAAGGCACTGACAAAGTCAACAGGTTCCAAAGGCGAGACTTATTGGCTTTGCCAACGCTTGTTTAGACTGAAAACCACCAAGCAATCAATGCTTCCCAGGCTCCTAATCTTCAAATATTTCTCCATGGAGCTTATGTGCATATGTGTTATGAATTATTTTTCAAAGATTTCTTTTTTTTATTAAGGCAGTGTGCTTTCGCTTATTCTCACGGTATGATACAAGCACATGTATAACGAGCTGCTTCCACCGGTATGCTTTCATAGCACTTTCGGAGTCAGAAAGTCAATGCCCATAACGGTTTGGAGAGTCTCATTGACTAATCATACTGGGTTATCTATTTCGGGTTTGCCAGTGCCAGATTAAATACAGCCTTCACATTCCAGACATCAAATCCCCAACAGTCACACTAATTGTCCTCACTACAAAACCTTCAAGAAAACATGGCCCCCGGAAGTACACACTTTTAATTATAAGGTCCACAAGAGTTTGTATTTCTATTGATTACACCGTTCTTTTGATAAGAGTGATTTAAAAGTAAATGGCAGACTTTTTCACAGCGAGATGGGGATCAAAGTTACTGTATTTCAAAACGTGCCGTGAACCGGCCGGTGCTTTAGAGAATATTTTTGCCCGCTCATCTTCAGACTAAAAAAGCCTAGGCATTCCACGATAGTAAACCCCCCCCCCCCCATGTACTAAAACTATGTAGTGTGAAAACACAGTGAAAGACAGGAAGCAACAAATAGCTATTCCTCCATTTCTACATATAGTTCTTTTTTACCTCATTAAAATCAACACAGGCCTGCTACATATGTCGCTGACATGTATCTACCATACAAATACATCTTACTGACATTCACCAGGTTGAAAGGTTTCTCGCAACCTCCTTCAACAAATCACCACAAGAGGCTGGTACTTTTTAGCTACAGGTTTCATGTTCAATTTCTAGCAGGCTTTATTTTTTTTTTTATTAATGGTAACTCATGCTTTTGGCTAAATAGAATTAATAATGATAAACACTTTTTAAACACAATTGGTCACTTCACAATGCATGAAAATAGGCCGAAGCTCTTTGTGGTTTACAGGGTCTACCTACAGCAGCTTGCACACTATCATCTATCCATAAGGGGTGGAGGAAAAGAGTTTTGCATGAATGACAAACTAACCCTTCTAGATTTGAGCCCAGAGACGATGTGCGGGGGGCATGATGAGAAAAGACAGAAATGGGCGACTGGTAAATAGTGCAGCCACATACTTGTGCAGCAGGTGTGAGAATTTCGCAGCCACATTAATCTACAAAAGTCTAGGCCTCGTCTGAGAAGGGCGTTTGAGGCAAATGCAGTCACAGGCTCTGGGGCGCCCAAGACTCCTTAAGATTCCTGAGGCCTGTGTGCCGAGCTTTCCTGACCACACACATTGACCTCTGCTATTTCCTGCCAAAACAGTTCATTTGTCTCACAGAACAACTAATCAATTCTAGAAGCCATCAATCACCACTGATTGTGAGCTATGGAGGCCTGGCAGTGGGAGGGAGAGGGGTGGCAGGTGGCTGCTGGAGTTTCGCGTGATTAATAACATTCTGATAGATTGCATGGGATGAAGCAAAGTGAAGCATGATGGGACGGCAGGACAGGAGCCCCGGAAGCAGCGGTTCCTGAACACTAAACTGTTCTGGGCATGTGAGGCAATGTCTGCTGGGGAAGCGCAAGTTAACAGCGCAGTGCCTTCAAATGTGTCAGCATAGTGCATCCTAAGCAGTGGGTCAAGGAGGTGTCACAGCTACTCTGCAATATGCACCCATGATCTGTTTTACTACCATTATGGTACCATCTCAAAACCAATACAGCGGTACGCATGGCTTCAAGGGGAGGACAGAGCGCTGTATGGATAACCATCAGTGAGACTGCAAGGACCACAGACTAAAGGTGGGTGAGACACTGAAAGCTCGAGCCAGGCTCAAGTCTGAAGCCTGGCTCTGGCTCAGCTCGAGGTCCTGTTGGAACCTCGAGCCCATAATGAGCTGAGCTTTCAAGTGGCTTCTATGCCTTCGGTCCTTCCGCTACCCATGATGTGGTGTTATGGCCAGGGCGGCCGATTTTGGAACTGGGAAACCAGGTTCGAGTCTCCACGTGGGCTCAACACTGTGATTCTTGGCAAATCACGATATATCACCGTGCCTTTAAAAGAATGAATAAGACATTGTGTTATGTAACTGGTGCTCAAGTAAAGAGGGAGGCAAATCCAAAGCGTTAACAACAACAAAAAAGGAAATAAATTCAGAGACTCATTTAGCGGCTTATTTATACAAAGTGAAACGAGAAAACCTGGATAAATCCTGGCCTATCCACTGAAATTGTGTGATCTGAGGCAAAAAATGTTATGTCATCAAAAATCCCTTTTATTATGGCTTAAAAAAGCGCTTTCAAATATGTGTGTTTAGAATACCAGTCATACAAACCTACTGTGTTGGATTTAATAGACTATAATGTTCCTTTATAATCATCTGGACCACGCACAGGGTTCACATGACAACTGTCTTGCCTCTTAAAGCACTAACCATGTTTAAAATCTACCAATAAGTACTTCTCAGGGCAGTTCTATAACGTGATGTATTAATGTCAAAACTTTGACATGACAATACACTTTTTCGATTTTTACGTGCTGTTTGTTGAATGATTTACACAGTAAACATTTTTCAGGGCTCGGCTAGTGCACGGGCTTCAAGAGCCGAGCCAGATCCTTGGCTTGGCTCTGGCCGTCCCGGTTAATTTATTGGTTCGCCCACCTCTGCCACAGACAGCACATTAACAACAGTCTGAGCAGAACCATGCGATAATGGGGGTGGGGCAAGAGAGAGACTGATCTAACATTTTCTTCTCTCAGGATAAATCCTGCCACCCAAAACAAGCCATGCTCTCCATTTCCCACGTCACTTCCCAGTTTCTATCATAAAAAATAGTTTGAAAAGTCCTGTTCCTTCGGGAGGTTGGCTGTAGAAACTGGTCTACTTGAGAATAAAAAACTGCCTTCCATATCTGTCCTAACCTAAAAATGATCCTTCGCACATGTACATATAGTTAAACCTGAAGTCTAAAAATATGTCTCTTTCAGGGTCTTCCAGAGGGGTATGTTATGAACAAATGACAAGTATGTTGCCAATCGCATGTGTGGGGGCTGTGCTGACCACCACCTTTCCTTAAAGACATGCCGTGCTGAGATTCGAGGTAGAGGCGGTGACACCGCAAAGCCCAGGTATCAATGCCTGTGGGGGTGTTGCTCCATCCAAGTCATATTATACAGAGCAGGGTGGGATCAGCTTTATCTTAGTCAAACAAATAGAACCTCCTTGTCAGAGAAACATAACAATCCATACACCTTGCACACTAGTAGGATGGGAACCGGCAGGACAGATGTAATCAAAACAATTGAGAAGAAGAAAAATGTCAATAAAAAAACTGTATTTATTTAATTTGTACTAAACACTATACAAAGTATATGTTATCTATTGTTATATAGCTAATTATGAAGCAATAACAATCTAGTCAAATCAGTGTCTCATAAATCATTGTTGGTCAACTATACATATATTGTTAAAAAACACTACACACATTATAAATTGATAAACATCACACAATGTACAAATTGGGAACACAGTAAAAAAGGACAGTTATGTCCTATTGATTAGAGAAAAATACCAAACCAATGATTCATCAAAGGTGACCCTAAAGATATAGTTTACAGTTGTACATGTCACCAAACCAGTAATCAATGATTTTATGTGGTTTTCTCTTTTAAAAGCATCAAGCTTTATGACAGGTGGATACTAGGCGACAGTTCTGAAAAGGGATTAAAGTCCCTTCTCACTCTCCAACTTCAAAGAAGTAACAGTGGAGATAAATTAGATTCATAAAAACACCGAAACAAAGGTATCACTCAGCCAATACAGACGAGCGCTGATGGCGGCGCTGTGCATATCAAAAAGTGGACCAGTATTTACATTGCCGGTAACAAGGAACAGCCCTAAGGCAGTGGCGGCTCATCCGCTAAGGTGGAGGAACATCACCCGACTGGTTTGCAGCAGTGAAATAAAAGAAAAAGTAAACAATAATAACTTGATGTTATCATTTTATTTGTTCCTGCTGCTGCAGTTTGGCGGGGTGCGGCATGGCTGCTCTGCTCACAGAGGAGCAGGGGGAGGAGTGGTGAGCACTCTTAAGTGCGCAATGACTGTTCGGCCGGCACTCTCGGGCCGGCAAAACAGTCATGCACACTTTGCATGTTCTCCACGCAGGCTGCATTACAACCTAGCTAGAGAACATGCCCAGGCTCCCATTCCCTGGCTGAGAGCCAAACCACGGCGCTCAGACCAATCACAACGCTGTATTGCAGCATTGTGATTAGTCAGCAGAGCCTGGGTGCTTCTTGTTCCTGGCTGGGAGACATGCGGCAAGAAGATGGAGGAGCGATACGGCGGAGGAGAGACGTAGAGAGGAGGTACATTTCTTAGCTTTTTTTTTTACATCCCCCCGCCTCACCACTGACAATCTGTGCCAGCCGCCACTGCCCTAAGAAGCTAGCTCCAGTGTGTAAGAGTGCAGCAATACTTTGCACATTCTTATCAAGCTCACATATAGAAGGACAAGATCAGACGACTTGACACTTTCGATTGTGGTGATTAAAATCATTGTATGGATTTGCTAGACACTTCTGTTGGTTATAACTGTACATTTTTGAGGACAACAACATTTTTATAGAAGGCCAGGTTGAGGTTATTCTGGTTTGATGCAGAGTAATGATTTTGTACTGGTACCAAAACGAATCATCTTGGTACATGAATAAAGCTATCTATTACCCTGTGGGGTCTCTCACCAAGTTCTCTATACAGTGTTCAGTTCTGGTCAAAAACAGCCTGTGGCTGTGTCAACTACACAGCTACATCAAAACCTAACATTGGAAGACTATCTAGCCAAACCAAAGTCTTCAGACGGTGTACTCTCTGAATCTAATTTTGGTCTGACTTATTATTTTGGGTGACAAAAGACATGGCGTGGAATTAAGTATAGTGAAGCACTGAAATGTGGTTGAGGGTTCAGACATGTACATACTGCACAAGTTCTTGATCTGCACCTGTCTTGAACTTGGTAAGAAAATCCCATAAACCGGAACCATTTTGAGTCGGGTGTTAGAAAGGTAACAACGAGACAACAGGTATTCTGTTAACCACGAAATTAAAAGCTTTGCATACTATTTTAGGGTATATTAAAGCAAGTACATTCAAGTAAAATGAAAGTCAGGCTAAAGGGTTTCCATTTGACTTTTCAAGTTGGCTAGTATGATTTTCTTTGATAATGGAATGTTTATAAAATTGTAGTTTTAAGATTGTGCTTCAAACTGATTAATTGTGTCACTCTTTTAGTGGAGTTATATTTCATTTTTATCAAATAATGTGTTTTCAATTATCAAAAGCAATACTGGCTACATTATGAAGGCCAACTACCATATAGTGAATGCTTTTTAAAGTAAAACACCGCTTTACCTTCAAATGTACCCCTATACCATCACAGAACCCAAATAGATATAGCACCCTGACATAACAATAGCACCTTCCCTTATAGCAATTCACAGATAAACTATTCTAATCATCATAACAAAGACAAAAAGTACAAAGACGCACCACCAAGATATAAAACGTTCACATCAACCACAAAAAGAGCCACAATTCCGTACATCAACTAAAAATATGCCTTACGTTATGTCAACCAAAGGACAAGAAGCCTCCCTTAACAGCCTCAGGCACCTCATCTTACTGGATATTACCCATAAAATAAACACATTTCCTTAAAAGTGAGGGAGTAAGGGGTAGAGAGGTAGGGTGAAGGGACAGACAAGAGAAGCAATTGGAGAAAGGCAGAGTGTAGCAAATCTGACATTTCTGCATGTCACAACACATTTCATCCTTTTTCTGGCCCAGAGTTTTGCTGGTGTTGGAACTTTATGGACTTTACCCCTGCTAAACAGAAGTAAAGGGCCTGTGGTCCCCCTTTAAATATGGTTACATTGTTTTACCTCTCGAGTGACATATTTAACTTGCCTATCAGTCCCTAGTATATGGTGAAGGAAATACACCCAATGCCTGGAAATTTAAATACCACACGAACTGCAGTTTCTATTGTGCCATCCATAGTGTGGGACCTGTAAAACATGGCTTCAGTAGCCTAAAAATCTGCTGTGCAACCTGTCAAAATTGCTCTTTTTTGACAGGCAGAAACCCACGCTTTTAATTATTAATAAGCCACCCGAAGTACACCCTGTCGCACACAAGATAGGGTGCCTGATATTTGAAAGTGTAACATGTCTAAAATTAAAGTTGCAATGCTCCTCCAGTGACTAACCCTCAAAAAACGTCAAAGTACAGATTATAAACGTTAATCTGTAACTTTTGACAGGAAGCAGCTAAAATAGTAATTGAAAGACCGTTTTTCTTATTTATTAAGAGTCAATTCATAGGGGCAGTTACATTTTTAATAAATTGTTAGGAAAAGTAACTTTCAGAAAGTTCCTCAACCCTGCCTGAAGCTCTTAGAGGCTAAATTGCATTAGCTTGCCAGCAGCTGCCTGGCAAGTGCTGTGCCTTAATGAGGTGTGAAAGCTACTCGACGAACAGAACAATGTCTTAGGCTTGGAGACAGGATGGACTGTGTGGCACATTTGATTCCTATCAGCCCAGGAAGGACAGTTGTGGTGGACCCGGAAATTTCATTAACTTGAAAGGGTCAGAGGTTAGACCTGCCCAGTCAAAGTTTAGTGTAAGGAAAAACCTGAAGGGAAAGTCACCCCCCCCTCCCAAGGCCCAAACTGGCAACGTTGACTCTGGATGCAGTGGAAGGGAAGCTAAACCCAGAACTAGTTTGGAGTGGACACAAGGGAGGGTACTGCTTGCTTCTCTGCACAAGGGAGAAAGGGTTTCCCTATCTTGGACTTTAGAAGGGGGGGGGTGGTTGGTTTGTCTGCAATAGGGCAAACAGGAACTGCTGAAAAAGTGCATAGGGCTACCTATGGAACACTTTACCCCATTGGTTAGGGAGGAGCCAGTAGCCAGCTCCACTCACTAGCTAATTCCAACCAGAAATCTGGCATCCCTAGGAACCCTCTTCAGAACACTTTTTGGACCTGTAGCAGATAAGAAGAGGACACTATCTGCTGTCTGTGACCTGAAGGGACTGGGCCTGCTCCCTCTTGTACATAGAACAAAAGAAGTGCACTGCAAAGGTCGGTTCTCGGACCTCCTGTGTGGCTACAAGAACATAAACTAAAAGAGGCCTTTTTCCTGAAGTGACCAGTATCAACTGGACCTGGACTGGATCTTGCTGGTGGCCCCTTCTGGAGTGAGTCCTAGCCCCTGAGAAATTGCCACAAACTTTTTGGGGACTTCCAAGACCTCTGGAGCGGTCAGGGGGACCTTGCAGCAAAGGTGTTAAGATTGTGTGGCCCCTTGCTCGGATTCAGCTTCAGCCTGCCCCACTGGAGGATTTCTGAGCTCTATAAAAAAGACTAAGTCAGAAGGTAAAATCTTTTGACCAGGACAAACCCTCTTGGAGTATCTGACCCGGGTTCCATTGTTACTGGACTGAAATAATGCTTAGTTCTTGGTCTACCGCTTCCATGGACTATCATTGAAGCTCAGTGATTTTTGGCATTCATTTTACTTAAAACGGTAAAAAGTTATTGTCGCCGGTTCCCTTAATAGGATTTTTTTCACTATTTCTCTAATTCGGTTTGGGATTTTTAATTGTTTGTTGTTTTGCTGTTATTACTTTTTGGTACTGCATGAATACTTTACACATTGCCCTAAACCAAGCTTGCCTCCTCTGTGCCATAGCCAGGGCTCCAGGAATAATGAGCTTTTGTGATTGTGGCACTTTCCTCATCATTACAGATTTTCCGCATTTGCACCTAAGTCATCATCTGCTGGCAAATATGCAAATTTTAACAACAACGGCAATTTATTTTGATCTCAAATTGCTCAAAAGCTACAAAAAAATGCAGCAATACATTTGCCACACAGTGGAAGGCCCATCACAAAGGTTGATTCCTCCACTTTCTGTTGCTTAGCTCTGTATTTGGGTGTCAAAGTGGTACTAATGAAGTGAAGCCTTTGCCCTGATTGTGTTAACATGTGTAAAAATAGTGTGCTACTCGCCGATAAAGCCCTTCAATGCCCCGTCGGCGGTCGTAAGCGCTATATAAATATATTTACAATAAGGTAATACACAAATTGTGCCACACTATGTCATATAATTTGCCTTTTCTTGCCGCATAATGTCAACTCTGCCACATAATATAGTCTGTCCGCCGCATAATTCCAATAGCCCTGGCCATAGATACCATGGTGTTGACCTCCGGTTAATTTAGTGATTTTGGGTTTCACCCTGACAAATTAGTGTTATTTAGTGTTATTACTCCTTGAGCTGAGCGGCTGCCCTCCCCCAAAATGTTCCACTTTTTTACACAGAACTACTGAGATATGATAGGGGACAAGAGCAGATGGCGACAGGAGGCAGACAGAGACACGCTATATCATCCAGTAGATCTGGGGACATAAACCATGAGGAAAAAGCTTGAGTTGTTTCTAAACCTTACCTGGGAAGGAGTAGTAACCTGTATTGTATTTATGTTGTTACTTTCTCCCTAGCTGCTCAGCCAGTGTGAATGTAGGCTGAGCAGCAGGCAGACAGCTCCTGGTGGGGCTGCATCACATGAACTCAATAACCTGAAACTACAAACAATTAATCTACCTAAAGTACATCTCGGCTATTGGAGTTAATCACTACAGAATGCAGGGGTATTTGGCATGTTACCCGTTATAGGTTTCACAAGGGCTGAAAATCCATAATGCTATCAAAATGTATTGCAGCCATAAACTCCGAATTCTTAAAACACTGTAGAGTGCTTAGTGTGAAAAATCAACAACCAAACGGAACTGTTTTTCAAAACTTGTGAATGGATTTATATAAAGGGGTCTCAGCCAACGCTTAATTGTAAGTGCCATGGCCTAGGATATATTTCTCAGACGGCCACTGCAGTCAGCATCTCCCTTCAGTCGTTGCCAGCACTACCAACAGCACCTCCTTATCATTACAGTCCTACAAATGTGACCATCTGCACTACACTAGGGGGCCCAGGTGGAAGAATAGCCTGAGCACGATGCTGCTACTTAAAAAAAAAAATTATATTTAACTATTATACACCTTGCTCACTTCTTTTTCCCTCTTTTTTGAATGGACTGACCGCGCCACCTTGTGGTGGCTGTCATTATTATGTGCCGGTGTTATGAAATAAGTGCTAGTGCCAAGGGCCGGCAAACACCAGTACAAATTAAGCACTGAACTCGCCTGTTGGTGTAGGCTGCGACTGCAACGCATACAAACAAACACACACACACACACACTCGCAAAAACACACATTCCCGCACCCGGTCCTGTTCCTTGGGTGCGCACTTTTTTTTTGTAACCTGCATGGGTCAGATTGCAAAGGTTGTTTGCAGAGATATTTCAGTCTGATCTCCTTTCATCGTATTGTGGGTTCGCGGTTTGCTTTGTAACGTGCAGTGTCTCGGAGGGACTGGCGACAAATAACAATTGTAATGGGTAAGCAAACCTGAAACTCCCTGGCAGATGGACTCAAAGTGCTTTATTTATTCTGCTGCCAAAGAATCGCCTTCCCAGTCATTTATCACGAGCTGTGCTCCGTGTCACTCAGCACTGCACTAAGGAGCAATGCTTCACATTTGTATGCAAGTGGGAGACCACGCTGCACAACTACACAGAGCGGAGATGCCTTCACATAACCAAAGCACTGAGAAAATATCCTGTACAGTTGAAGATGCTTATACACAAATGACTCCTTATAAAACGGGATCCAAGCCACACAACTAAAAGAGTGGATATTCCTTCACAACATAAACAACCCACGCAGAAAATACCCTGCGCAGTAGAGGGTGCCTGAAAGCAAAAGATTCCACATAAAGCTGTAGGCAAAACGGGAGCCAATCCACAAGCAAAACGAGCATCTTTCACTCGATCACCAAAAACAAAAACCCTCCAAACAATAGCATGCAGTATCTTTCACAAAAAAAATCATTAAAGAAGAACGTTCTTCTGCACCATCATACAGAAGACAACCACCACCACAAGCAAAGAGTCAACGACTGAATAATGAAATAGATGAACACCTTACTAATAGTACACACGATCCGATCATAGAAACATACAGGATCCAGCTTGAGTCAGGAGATTGACAGCTGACGGGTGAGGTGGAGGGCCTCAATTCACGAACCACCACGCAGAGCAATCACCACATACTGCAGAGCTACAGGAATTAGGGAGGAATGCCGACCCCGTGCCCTATGGA
This sequence comes from Triturus cristatus, assembly GCF_964204655.1. NCBI lineage: Eukaryota > Metazoa > Chordata > Amphibia > Caudata > Salamandridae > Triturus > Triturus cristatus. The sequence goes on along the minus strand of NC_140586.1, from coordinate 357,165,605 downwards.
ACACTACTATTAGCGACAAGTCATACCGCCGAACCAACCAAGGACACCATTGTAATTTAGGAACAAAATGCAGTGGGTGGGCCATAACTGGCGGCTGATATCTGCTTTTTGGGCCAAGAGGCTAAGTAACTGTTGACTGAGGCATTTGGCTGTTAACTTGCGCCTCCGCAGCATCATAAGCAGTGGGGCAAGGCGGGGTCACAGCTACTATGCAACTGTGTGCACCTCAGGATCTGTTTCACTAACACTATGGTACCATCTCAAAGCCAAGACAGCGGCACGCATGTCTTCACGGGGAGGACGGAGGGCTGCGCGCAGAACCATCAGGGAGACTGCAAGGACCACAGACTAAAGGCGGGTGAGACACTGAAAGCTCGAGCCAGGCTCGAGCCTCAAGACTGGCTCTAGCTCAGCTCAAAGGCCACACATTTCTGTTGGCAAGAGAAAGAGTGCGAAGAAGAGTTGTGCAAAAGTGCAAGGCGGGAGGATCATCGCTGCTTCTGTGCTGCGAGTACCCCACCCCCGGAGGACAAATAAAGCACGGCCTGAGACTTCTCATTTGCTGCAAAGAAAACATTTCCCCTGAGGTACGTGTGAGACCACTCAAGTGGGGGCTTTAAGAGCGCCATTTGTCACACACGGTCAGGTTTTTTTTGTCTCGCGTACCAGAAAGCTGTAGGTGAAAGCCTTTTGTAGCCCATACCAAACACTTCCAGCGGGTTTACAGCTTGCCAACTACATACCAGTATCACATTGGATTGCTTCTTATTCGGTGGCTTGCCTCCCTGTTCTGGTGTTTGACCACTCAAATAAAGCATAGACACTCTACCATCCTTTTAACAGGTTGACTAGTATCCTGCCACTGCTTATTTTCAGGGAACAACTTTTTCTTTAAGCACGCCAACAGAGTGCAAGTGTTTTTAAGATCTCTCTTGTTGCCTCCTCCTCTCGACCAAAACCCCCGCACAACACTCCCCGAGCGCTGTGTTACCCCTCCTCTCCCAACTTTTTCTTACTCGAAATGCTTTTTATTCCAACAAATGCTGTGTGTTGTAACCTCCTGCCATCACCCTGTCCACTGCTTCCTCCTCCTCCACTTTTTTATATTGTTTTTTAAATTCTTCCACCCATCTGTTCCTCCCCTACTTGCTTTCTGTTGCTTCCCTCTATTCCGCTCCGACACTGCTCCCCAAGCATTGTAAAACAAATGTAAAAAATTTGACGGGCCTGGCAGCTGCAATTTGCGGGTCGGTGTGCTTCTAAAAAGCGCTTACGTGGAGGTCAGAACTGTGTTTCTTTCTTTTGTAATGCTACCACCTTGAATCTGAAAATACAAAAAATAACGAAAATGGTAGCCTAGCCAATCCGAAGACGAGCTTATACGTCATCATTTGTATGTGTGCCTAATGAATGATACGGTGGTAGTACTGTCATGACACAAACACCCTATGTGCGCCCCCATATTTAAAAGCTTTAATCATTCCTTGAGAAGGAATAGGACACGCTATTAAAAGCCTGACAGCAAGGCTCCTCCCGATCCTTTGTAATGACATACCTAGACGATAATGAGAGTCAGTAGCTTCTGTCTAGACGCTTTGGGAGGCAGGTAATTAAGTTGTGCACTGTTCTTTATTGTAGCTTTCACACCGCGGTGGAAGTAATTCCACATTATTGACACGATGGTAGCCGAATGAGTTTCACGCCTGCGCACCCCGTGTTGCAGTAGTACCTCGACACTTGGAGAAACGGTACCTAGACCATTGAGGACTAAAGAAAAAACGTAGAAGGTACGATCAGCCGACAATTAGACTCATACGCATTAGATTCAGTACTGACTCCGCAATTTATTTTCGAGCTACGCTCTTCTAGTTGTATGCTTCTCTTTCCTGTAGCGTCCACATCGCGATAGATGCAAGCCCCTTCCAGCGGACATGACGTTAGCTGAGTGCTAACACCTCCCAGCCTAGGCATTTTTGTTTGACCCTTATGGGCGATAAGGTAATCCTCCGTTGGATTTGATTTACTTTACTGTTGCAAGTCAGGCTCATTCCAGTTTGTTTTCTCCTCCCCCGGTTTGAATTGGTTAAACGATAGATTTCATCCCCATTATTCACGTATTGCCTATCAGCTAGGTTTGTCTATACAAAATGTGTACTGTTAAGGAAAATAGCAAAGGTGTGTGCTCCACCAACCTGAGTGTAGAACGAGAGATCAGGCTTATTTAATACAGTCACCAGACACATGGGTGTAGAATGTGCTATATGGGCACACACATATGCCTGCATAAGCTGAGATATTTGAATTCTCACGTTTCTGGAAATGGGCTTCATTTATGATTTGGTGTTTTCATTGTGGTGGTGGACCTTTCTGCACGTTTTCACAGGGAAAGAGACCTGTATATAAACCGGCAAGGATAATTGTTAATCCACATTGGTACTGTATATGTTATTGGAGTTTATTATTTCTTTATGTAGAATGCTGCTGTTGCTTTTGTCCTGAAGAAGCCATAAGAAATAGACCGGCTGAAACGCGACCGCGTCGACAGTTGTTTAACAGAAGGACTACAAATTTATTTAATTGTTTGTGGATATTACAATCTCACATTGCCTCTTATGAATAATTCGGAAAGTGATGTCCCTATATGCAATGTTTGAACCTTCTGGGTAGTCCACACTATTTAAAGGTGGCTCCACAACAAGAAATATTTTCTGGCGGACAGTAGCCATAGTTTGTTTGTGTTTTAGAGGTGTTAATTGTAAATATATGTTTATTGTATATGCTCAACGACTAAATGGTTAAATAAGAAAATGCGAATTCAGACGCAGATGACAGGATAATTAAAGGTATCCGTGTTCAAAAATATTTATGTATCCTTTCCTCCTTACCAATTGTTTATAAATTGCGTTTCAGATACCCAGGTAAATAGGAGGGTTATTGATGGGTATACCCCTAACCAATAGAATTGGGAGGCAGGTAAAGCATATGTGAGGGGAGAAATTATGAGAAACGCTGCTATATTTTAGAAGAGGGCTAGGGAATCCCAGACTAAACTAGACACTTAGATTGCTAGACAAACAGCTGTGTATTGTACCTCACATTGAAAAGAGGCCCTGATATTCTATATCAATGCGATTTGACCATAACACACACCACACATCTAATACACTTTCGCTCAAACTAAACAGAGTAACTAGGACTACGGAGAAACGAAGGTAGCCCATTGGCTATAACTCTAAACCAAGCTGAATCTGAACATGTTCTCCCAGGGATCGCGGATGACCGCTGCCATTTAATGACCAATCCGGTTGGAATTACCACAACATGCACCTCATTCTTTGGCAAACTAGATCACTCAGAGCATGCTGATACATGATAAGACCTCCTGGAGATCAGAGCAGACTTCATGACTTAGTGGGAGGGTGAGATTTATCAAGAAGAAATTAGCACAATCATCGATGAAATATCCTCAGGAAAGACCCCGGAGAAGACTAGTTCCTGTAGAATATCACAAATCAACAGACAGAAAAGGATCCCCTTTGTTATGTAAGGTGTTTCAGGAAGCAAAATAAAAAGATGGGGTGTCCCCAGTACATAACAATGCTAAGATCCCATTGATTTTAAAACCAAGTCAAGACCATCTAAAAGGTCTGTTTCCCGGTAAAAGTCCCAGCAAACAGGCTTAATGGCCTAATTACTCATCTAATCCATCCCTTCTAGGTGAGGTTTGCTCCAGGCTGTTTGTCCACCAAGCACTGAAAAGCACTGTGGCATATCTAAAGCTGTGGTGACAAATATGCCATGCCACTTGATGGTGAAAAGGCTTTTGATTATGTGGAGTGGGCTTACCTCTCTAATGTTCTGAAAATAATTGGCATGGGGAGGGACTTCCAGAAGGTGCAGTGGCTTTACAAACATACCATGGCAGTAAGCAACTGTGGGCATTGCACATCCAACAAGGCTGCCAACTCTTCCCTCCTTACTACAAATCCTAGCTCTTTCAGGGGTACAGTGCTCGATTCTTAATGAATTCTCATTGATTAGGGTTTTCTAACCACTACTGCTCGAAGTTTACAAGCATGGTTGGGAACACAGATGAGTGATTCATATCACAATTAATAATTGAGAGGATGTACTCTTGAATTAGAATAACAGATCGAACAAAGCCAGACTAAAAAGTTTGCAAATTTCAATATTTTACACCTGTGGCACTGATCCCTCTTAGATTACATATGCCTAAGCAAATGGAGAGGTGTGCATCCTAATTGTGATATTGTTACTTTATTGTAGGAATGTAAGAAGAGCAAACAATACTAGGCAGATATCTGGGACAGAATGAGATTGGGTCTGGGTATGGGTACTCCTTTATTTACCCAAACTGTGCTATGGCACAATACCTCGGCCTTACTTGAAATCACACATAAGCTTAAAAGATGGTTTCTGACATCTATGGCAGTAGCAAAGAATGGGATCCTAAAACTTTGGAAAGCCCGAAGGGCCTATATATATGATTCATGGTTGCAGGATATGTTCCATGTAACATCAAGTGAGAAAATGACCAACATTCCACTTGGATTGGTAAATTTACTTGTAGGAAAGCAAAAGAAAAAATTGTTTAAATGACTATGGGTTGAGGGAGCAATGGCGTAGCCGTGAAGCCACAGGGAAAGGGTAGCAGGGTGGGAGCAATGAAGACACTTGAGGTTAGCTCTGGGACAGTTAAAAATAAATTGGAAAAAGCCAGGAATGGTTGGGGAAAGCAATGGAAAAGCCTAGAGGAGAGGCAGGAGCAACACTGAACACGCTGCTAGGGGGATTTTGGGGGGGGGGTGGGGGGGAGCGGGGGTTAGGTGTGAAAGCAGCACATAAGGGAGGGAGGAAGCAAACGTGCACTCTCCTAGAGGGTTGAAAACAGCTAAAAAGTAGTTATCATGTGGAAAGACGCACATCATGCATTCAAAAGGATGGAAAAGAAGCTATGCTCCATGGGAAGGACAAACATTACAAGAGAAAAGAAAGCCATAAAGTAAGGTGAAAAAAAACCAAAGTAATAAGCAAGCCAACCAATGTAACTAGTAGGCTTGCTCTAATTCCACTTTTAGTTTTTGGAATAGTCCACAAGGGGTCTTCCGCAAACAGGCGAGACCTGAAAAGGAGACGAGGGACACAAAATCCATGTGAAAGGTGCAGAAAAGAAAACAAGCATTGGCATAGCCAATTGGTCTCGACTTTGGGACCTTATAAGTGTTTAGCCGTGCAACAGTTAATGTTGTTGCAGTAAGGATATTGTGCTGCATAACTAAATACTTATAAGGTCCCAAAGGCGAGACCTATTGGCTATGCCAATGCTTGTTTTTACTATTGTCCAGCTGTGGATAAAACAATTTACGTTATTTTGGCCTCGTTATGTACAAAAACTGCTTCCGTAAAAGATGTTAGATTATTGGCAGTGTTAAACCAGCCATCCAGTATCTATGTTAACACAGCTCTCCCTGTACTGCAATGAAAATGAACTGTAATAACATATTTTCAGTAGAATGTAGAAGTTGTAACCATTGCAACGGAATCTGAAGTGTCATCTCCACTGCTTTCATACTAATGGCAACGAGGGTGAAAATGATGGGATGTGGTGTGCGAAAAACACAAAACCCCTTATGTTTGATAACTGAGGAGTGAACTGTAAATCTGTCTTTATAGACTTGCTGCCATTTCCATCAAGTACTGCTGTAAGAGGCACAGCTGACATGAGGTTGGCATCCTACTGCTAGTGGAGGAGCAGCTGTTACACGCATTCCTTTATACGGCAGAGGGGGTGGGTGTGTGTACACATGGGAATCTGTTTCACCTCGTAACAATGATTTTTGAAAGCTGTACAAGCCCCCGCCCCCTCCCAAGCATTTATGAGATACCAGCGCTCCGCTCAAGGTGAAGAAAATCTATAGGTCACCTTTAGCAGGGGCAAAAGACATCTCTGATCCTAAACGCGCCCGGTACCTTCTAACGTCCGGGGCGCGCCGCCCCCTCTCTCTCAGTGTCCACATGTGCGTGCATTGTTGACAGCCGGGCGGCGTTAGAAGTGCACAGCGCTGCTCTCGCCATGCGAGGGCTTTTTACATGTGCACGCGTACGGAGGGACAAAGATGGCATCGGGCTGTCCACATGTGCGTCCATTTGCAGCTGTATGTGGAAGCCCGACGCCATCTTTGTCCCTCCGTACGCGTGCACATGTTGAATTGATTACAAAAAGCCCTCGCATGGCGAGAGCAGCGCTGTGCACTGCCAACGCCAGGCTAGACCTAAAAATGGTTGTAGGAAAACAGGAAGCAAGTGGAACGAATCAGGAGGCTTCGGAGCCGTGCTTCGTTCAATCACAGAAAGAGAGTTGTGAAGTATTGTCTCATTACGAACAATTGCCTTTTCTCACCAAAGGTGAAAGCAGCATTTCCAAAGGCAGCAAGCAGGTCGTGATGCATGTCCATGAGTTCTTTACATTAGTTTGATGTCATGCCATGAGCGAAAAACTACTCTCCTGCGTAAGCACTCTGCTCTTGATAATGGCGTCTATCTATCAAAGACATCTCTCACATCACAATGTGTCAGGAAAAGCGAAGTTGAACCGGAGCAGTAGCACATAGCTAATTACACACATTCTCTGTGAGAGTTAATAGGCTGCTGCAAGGTAGCAGGCTAGGGACAGGAGCAAAGTGCTGAGGAAAGAGATTCTAACATGGCCTTCACATACATGCCAACATTTTGGAAGAGGAAAGTTGGAGATTTTTTAAACATAATCGGGAGAATATATTTCTCCCATTGACTTCTATAGCGGCCTGCCTCGGGTCTATTGGCATGTATGGGACTCACATGTATGCTGCTGCAGGATCATATATTAGAAATTCAAATTTAATTTTTTTACATACAGGTCAGGAGCACAGAGAAATCACTATGGCAGGCAGATAAATTGGAGGGATGGCATGTATGCCTTCTTTCAGACATACAACCGGTTTCACACAGCATGCATGGTTGACTGCTATTTTACAGTAGTCGTAATGTATTTAGCAAAGCCCAAAAAAGGGCATAGGCCACTCTGAAGTGGCAGTGCAGAAACTGGAGCACGGTGTTGCACCTGTGATTCCAACATAGTCTCCAGATGACAGCTATGTGCTGCCAGACTTACACAGGGGTGCATGCTTGGCAGCCATGTTTGAATCGTTCTTAAAATGATTGTGCCTCATAGCAGCAGCCAGAGGCTCCGTTACAGGGGCAAAATAACACAGAGGGAAGAGACGATAATTGCAGCCAGGAGCTGTATGATGGCTCCAGTGGCAGAGGTGCCAGGAGAAAGGAGCAGCAGTATGAAGGGGTGCATGCACAGTAGTAGCCCTGCCAAGTCGTGCAAGATTCAGGGCGCCACACAAAAAGGATGATGTTCAGGAAATGCCATATGCTGGTCCCACGGATCATGGGGCGCAACCCAATGCCTTCATTAGAGGGCTAGGGCAAGTAAGCTGAGGGCTGAACAAAACCTCCTTATATTTATGTGTATGCTATGCGGCGGTCTATAGAGTTTAATATCAGCTTCACATAAAACAGAGTACTCATCACAAATCCATACAGAAGTGATATTTACCGCATCGAAATAAGAATTGCTACATTGCATAGTAGGTGACAGGTTTATGGTTAAAGTACCTTACAATTTCAGTAAAACACACCAAATGCTGTGTGAAGCAGTTCCCGTTCATCAGAAAAAACAAAACCAGGAATTGTGTTCAGGCTGAGCCCCATAGAGAAATCGAAGCTTCGGAGATCAAGCACAAGAATCCGTAACCAGTTTGCAGTAAATATATTTGGGGAAGAACCCACTCCATTAAAAACACAAAATTTAACAAATACTAATGCAAAGGTCCGTTATTGTTATTTCTGAGCCAGTGGTGATATCCACTACCTATTCCCTATAAATAGGTTAGCTCTTGAAACATTCTGTACATATACTCTCTTAAATGGAACTCATTTTTAGGTCGAAGCCTCCCCAGACAGTGCAGATGTCTGATTTGCTAAAGACATCTTGGGGACATTCAGAAAGCAGACCTAGGAATGCATTCCTCTCATTGCTTACTATTGGCTTTGCGGTTTGTAACTCACATTTTCTGGTTTTCTTTTTGCTGGCTTTATTATTTTTATATGGTGGTGGTAATCGGATTTCGTGCAATATTCAACACATGCTCTTATTTTCTCAGGCAAACCACAAACTTTGGTGCTACTTCCAGGGGATCTATGGGTTTCTAGTCCAATCTAGAATGACACATTGCATCCAACACCATAACCACCTAGTCTTCAACTGATTCAGAGCAGCACACTCATGAGCCAGTAAAATTGTAAGAAAAGTGACATCAAATTTGTTACAACTCGGATCTTCACAAGCCATGAAATGTAAATTGTGACAGTCTCATGGTTTGGCTACAACTCACCAAGCAAAAGAATGCCCCCGATTAGCACCTGTGGAATTGTGTTTTTTGATTACTCCTCTTCTTACCTGATTGTTTCCTCCTGATACAGTGAGCTAACAACGGGGCCCCCAAATGCAGTCTTCCGCTCCACACTTTTCTGTTCACCAGCCTGAAAATGAGAGAAGACATCAGCAGGTTTTGACAACAAATGGGATACACTGTTGTAAATGAGACTGTACTATAGCTCACTGTAATGTAAACATAATGAGTAAATGCCAGTGATAAACTGCAGGCTTAACACTCCTCTTATTGCCCATTCATGCAGTCAAATTAAGTTAGTTAAAACAATGATTAACTTTCCACACCCATTCCACCAGACCGATCAAAAATCCATTGTAAATGCACACTGATTCGAAAACTCAGCAATAACAAAATAAATTTAACCATTCAACCAAAAATCCAACACCATTGTCTTTCCCTTTATCTCACTCCACGTGAATGAAAAAGTCATCGGCATCAACGTCATGCATCAATCATGGTCCCAATCAATGCAACCAGCCTCTGAGATACCAACCAAGCCATGACTAATGACCCACTGATATCAAACAGGCTCCAAAATTCCAGTGACACTCCATCTCAAATAAATCAGAAACTCAATGGCTTAAGGCTGTAGATCTAGACATAATATGTTTTATCAAAATCTCATGGATACCACTCCTAAATAAAGAAATATAACACATACCAAGCTATAACCACACCTCTTGTATCCAATAACTCTTATTGGATCAAAAAGTCAGCAACACTGCAGATTTGTAGTAGATATACCAAGGCTATCTCTTCTACCTCAAAATCCCATTCATACCAGTTTGTTTTTGTTAAAAACCCTCAATCCCGAACAATTTAACAGCATGATTCCTGATCAATTCAATATCAATTTAATGTTCAATATTCAAAAGTACCACATGCTATACCCAAAACATAGCAATGCCACACATACATCAATAATCTATCTATAGCACCTCCATCTCTTCCCATTGAACACAAACATATACATGCACACATAGCAATCTACAAAACCCTTACACATTACTCCTATATCTAAAGCAACCCACTGATCGAAATATTATAGATAACACAAAATAAACAACCACTGGCAAAGGTAAAAGGTCGGCTAATTTCTGTATAAGATGTATGTACGAGATAAAGATTTTAATGTGTCTGAATTGTGTACTTTGAAGAAGTAAACCAGTCCCTCAATCATTACAAAGCAAGCACCCCTTAGGAGGCGGAATGATACACCAAACAGCCACCAAAAGGAAGTGGGAGACACACACTCCTCTGAATGGAAGAGTCGGAGCCAAAGACTGTATTTGTTTAAAATAATGGTAACAATAGATCATGTAGACAACTGAACTGTCAAGCCGAAGTTAAACAATTCCACATATACATCCAAAAACCATGCATATTATAACACGGACTAAATCATGAAAACTCTACCCACTCTTCAAATCCATTAATGTAGCCCATGACAAAACAGAGACCGCTCCAATCAAAACACAAACAATACCAACCCATTTCAATAAACTACACACAGTCAAACTGAAAAGACAGATACCCCGCTGCAAAAACAAGATAAAATTCTAAAAATACTGCCACCCATTTCCAACGGGTATACTCGATTGTGACTCCTCATACTGTGGAAGAATCGCGAGACCTCTTACGTGACATCAGGCTCCCTTGCCTCCCCACGGCTGATCGCGATCTTACGGACAGCAATCTGACCACAGATGTGATTGCGCAAGCAATACGCGCCCTAAAAACGGGCAAAGCTCTTGGACCCAATGATATTCCCATTGAGCTTTATAAACTGTTGCCTGATAAATTCGCTCAGCACCTGAAATCGATGTTTGAGGAATCATTGGAACACGGGGTCTTACCACGGGACCAGAGAATAGCCACTATAGTCACTATACACAAAGAGGGGAAACCTCGTACTGACTGTGCCTCGTATAGACCGATTTCCCTCCTCAACGCCGAAACTAAAATCCTGGCCAAACTGCTGGCTACCCGACTGCTTAAGGCGATAGGCACCCTGGTGCACCGGGACCAATCGGGCTTTATGCCGTACAGGAACACGGCCCTGAACTTACACAGTATTCATGGTGTGCTGGGCAGAGCCTCAACCCTACAGGATGCGGCTGTGATTGTGTCATTAGACGCGACCATGGCATTCGACACGGTGGAATGGCCGTATCTCTGGGCTGTGCTGACGAAATTGGGATTTGGGCCAAAATACATTCAGTGGGTAAGTCTTCTGTATCGTGAACCCCTTGCGCAGGTTGTAGTTAACAAAATTGTCAGGCGCGTTCACATACAGCCGTGGAACCCGCCAGGGCTGCCCGCTCACCTCTTTGGTTGCCTTCGCTCTGGAGCCACTGGCGGCCTGGATCCGTCAGGACCAAATGATATGAGGGCTGAGACGGTCCCCCAGGATGGAAAGACCCTATTTCGCTCTATGCGGATGAAATTTTACTCTATCTGGCATCTCCATCGAAATCCCTGGTAGTGGTTCTAGATATTCTGGCAGTGTTCGGTAGATTCTCCGAATTTGCAGTAAATTGGGTAAATCCTTGGTATTCGCCATAGGGGAGATACCCCTATCCCCCCTGGAAACTGCCAAATCCATGTCAACACTACGGGGTTCACATACCTTGGCATCTTTATTTCTCATGATGCCTCGGTCCGTTATGCCCAAAATCTCCTACCGCCCCTGCACAGACTCAAAAAAGACATCAGAAGATGGAAATCGCTCCCCCTCTCCCTACTGGGTAGAGCTGCATAGTTTCAAATGATGTCTCTGCCCTGCTTTCTCTATGTCATGCAAAATGCTCTTGACCCAGTACCCACACAATATTTTAAAGAAATAGAGGGCTTTCAGAGAGAATTACTCTGGGATGGTAAACCACGTAACGCCTTAAATAATTGACCCTGAATGGTACGATGGAGGTATAAGCCTTCTGGATATTAAAAAGTATTACTGGGCTGTGCACTTAGCCGCTATAAAGCATGGCACTTATGGTCAGGGCGATGACCCAAGCTACGCCATCGACAAATGGCTCCTCCCTGGAGGAAACTATAACAGGGCGCTCTATTCGCAGCCCAAACAGATATATCCTGACGGGTCCCACCAGACACTTGGTTCGGGTTTGGCATGATGCAACCAACTCTCTCGGGTGGGGACGTAAACCAACGTTGGCGACCCCCTTTGGACTCTGAATCGCTGGGCAGTCTATGGAGAACAAAAGGTTTCGACAGATGGGACCTCATAGGCATTACCCAAATCAAGGACCTCTGGGGTGAAGGGGGAGTTAAATCCTTCAGCACACCCCAGATTGAATATGAACTAGCAGATACGGAATATTTCTGCTATGACCAAATCATACATTCACTCCGAACGCTCCTACCGGCAGGCACGACCCTTCCTGAGGCCTCACCGTTGGAGGACAGAATCCTGTATGGCCACCTTCTGAAAAGATGATTCCCTAATATATAAAAAACTAATAAACAATATGACCGACCCCCTTCAGATGTTAAGGGAGAAATGGACGGAGACGGCATTGAGATCGAAGATGAAGACTGGCAGGTAGCGGTGTCGTCTCCCAGAGTAGTCGCCATACCGGCACAACTTAGACTGGTACAACTTAAAATCCTCCACGTGTGTACATCACCGGGCCATGCTTAGTCCATATGGGAGCAACTGATATAGGGGATTGCAGGACAGGGTGCGGCCAGCTGTGAACCATCTTACACATCATTTGGGAATGCAAGTTTGTTAGTGATTTTTGGCACAAAGTACACAAGACAATATTTACAGAATTACATACCCGTCTTTTGCCAGAGGCGAGACGCTGCCTCCTCAACATTTGGGAAACCACAGACCTTAACACTCACCAGACACAATGGGCCACCCCGGGATTCATTATAGCGAAAAGAAACATCGCTCAGTTTTGGGGAGCGGCTAAACCACCTATGCTAGAGGCCTGGGAGAGAGATCTCGATTGGTGTATGTTCAGGGAGAAGACGTCGCTAGGGGTTGCCCCAAACAGTGGGTACACATCTGGAGCCCTTGGAATAGTTATTGGGGTGAAATCTGTACGCCACCTGAATGCCTTGAACCGTATAACCCCCTTCCCCGTGATGTTCCCTCTTTTGCTGTAATATAATCCTTATCTTCCACATGTCGTTATTGTTTATTTCATTTATGGTGACCTCTGTATTGTCTATATGAACCAATGCTTGTTTCAATAAAAAGAATTATAAAAAAAATAAACAATCTAAAAATACCATCACCAACCTAAATACGCAAAGAGAAAATAGGGCGACTCTCCTATCGTTTGCATCAGATATAAGATGATTAACAAATGGTTGCTTGTATCAAAGGATACCTTGCTGCAGCACAACACTCTTACTGGATGAACTCAGAGAATATTTCGAAGAGGAAAACTGCTGACATGTAACAGACTAATGCCTGAAAAGAATTTAACTGCTAAACCCAGTCTTAAGGCTACATCATTTCACGCGCTATAATGAAATACTACAAACTGCTTGTTATTCGGAAAGCATCGGTAACATCTAGAATCTATTCAGCTGAATTGCGCAGATGTATTTGGAGGTGAAAATACTATTTAGGCATTTGCACAGCATGCAACAGACATTAGTATTGCACTGCAGCATTTTTAGAACGTTCGGGAGAAAAATGTAGGTAACGGTTCCAATGCCTTGATCACAAACCTAATTTCGTTTGTGGAGGAATGATGTCAATGGTGAGGTGAGCCTTTTACTCTAGTTTGTTGGGTGTGCGAGAATAGATGTTTCGTTTT